>NC_134209.1:133535000-134753333 GCF_965140235.1 Caretta caretta | reverse complement strand
GGGTCTTTAGGCAGCCCAAATTGCTCTGTCAACTCGGTACCACCATGCCCATGGTACCAGATATAGATGGCTTTGGTGCTGTTGGTACCAATGATACTGATTGAGCCTGAGATTGTTTTGGGCTTGATTGGGGCTCACTATGTGGCCTCACAAACCTTTTCTTAGAGGCCTTATGTGAGTGGTTCGCAGGTGTCTCCCTGGACTCACCTCCCTTCAAAGGAGAGGGTTGCGGTGAGGGCTCCTGCCAGGACTCCAGAGGTTGAAGGCCTGACTCCATGAGTAGAAGTTTGAGTCTCAGTTCTCTTTCCTGGATATGGGCTTCAGTCACTGACACAAGAAACACTTCTGTGGAATGTCAGGTTTCAGAAGTGAGCTGTAGCTCACGAAAGCTTATGCTCAAATAAATTGGTTAGTCTCTAAGGTGCCACAAGTACTCCTTTTCTTTCTGTGGAATGTGTTTCTCTCCCAGGCAGTGAACACACTGCGAGCGTCTGTCAGTCGCTGGGATAGATTCCTTGCAACTGAGGCACTTTTTGAAGCCCGGGGAGCCGGGCATACCCTTGTCCAGTGTGTTGGCAGAAGACTGTTTGTGTTTTAAAGCAAGGCCAAAATAAAATGCAAACAAAGTTGGGAAAGAAAAAAGGCTTCAAGGGAAGATAAAAAATAGCAATTCTAAAAGAGTTAATCTGCAAACGAACAGCTCCAGCTCCATCTCTAACCAGGGATGGTTGAGAAGGCACTGAGGAGGACTCACTCAGGCACGTTGGCTAATTTTGTGCCAGGCGAGGAGCAGCGCATGTGCAAACAGAATGGATACTATTACCAAAATTCTCCGATCAGCAGTGCAGGGATGCAGACACACCGACAGTGGAGCACCCATCAGGACACTATTCAAAGAATCCTGGAGACTTCCAAAATGATAAGAACTGCCATACTGGGTCAGACCAATGGTCCATATAGCCCAGGATCCTGTCTCTAACAATGGCAGATACCAGAACTTCAAAGGGAATATACAGAACAGGACAATTTTGGAGAGATCCACCCGTATCTTCCCCTCCCAGCCTCTGGCAGTCAGAGATTTATGGTTGCGTAGTGGGTTAGCAGTAGTCCCTCCCACTCGGGGTCAGTGGGAGGCCACTCACTGTGCGTTGCTCACTGCCAGGGAATTAGCAGATCACTGCACAGCCTATGGCTCTGGCCTGCAGTCCAGGCAGAGCAGCAAATGAGTCTCTGGGCCCCAGATCCTCAAGCAGAGCGAGGCACCAACCAGTCTCTGACTCCTGCCTATAGTCAGAACAGAGCAGCAAACAGTTAGAGGTTCTGGCCCATGATCTGGGCAGAGCAACGCAAAAGTCTCTGAGCCCCGGTCCAGAAAGAGTGGGTAAGGGTCAGTTCTGATATGATTCTGTCTTTAAAATTACATGTAAAACGATTAATGTCACTGTATAATTGTTTTAATAAAGTATATTTATTATCAATTATACACTGATTTCAATGGAAGTTTTGCCAATGCAAAGATGGCATAATTAGGCACAAAACATCTTACCTTGTTTCCAGTTAATATCATCACCATAAACATGAAGCAGTGTTCTCAAAAAATCCTTTGCATTGAAGCAAACAACAGTACAGTGTAGTATTTGAAATAGTATTTCCCTATATAAGATATAAAAATAAATTCACTAACTGAGCATTTCATTTTTTCATATTACTGAATGCAAAATTTACATTATGTACATTTCTGTTGAACATGAATTAATATCACTTATTTAGTTAAAACAAATAAGGATTCTTACTTCTTGTACAAATAGGCTATCGGGGATTAGAAATAAATGTGGTTTCCCTCTCCCTCCCCATTGCTTCTGCTGAGCAATGAATAGGAAAACAGGATTGTATTTTCATTTTACTAAGTTAACTTTTTTCCCCTAAATTATGTTTTTCAAATAACAACCACTTAGTTGATATGCTTTCATAAGAGAAGGTTACTCACCTTGTGCAGTAACTGAGGTTCTTTGAGATGTGTGTCCCTGTGGGTGCTGCACTCTAGGTGATGGTGCGTCCCAGCGCCATTGATTAGACATCTTCAGTAGCAGTGCCTAGCCAGGCCACGCATGCGCAGCTGCTGTCTCGTGGCATCGCTGGAGTCTGTTCAGTGCGCACACAGCATGACCCCCTCAGTTCCTTCTCTACTGTAGAGTCCTCTTTTTTCCAGAGTAGAGGGGAGGGGTAGTGGAGCATAGACAGGGACACACATCTCGAAGAACCTCAGTTACTGCACAAGGTGAGTAACCAACCTTCTCTTCTTCTTCAAGTGCTGTCTGTGGGTGCTCCACTCAAGGTGAAAGTAGAGCAGTACCCACTATGGTTGGGGGGACTTTGGAGTTATGTGCATGGTAGCAGCAGAAAGGACAGTAAGGCCTACTATGGCATCCGCCCTGGGGTCGTGTGTATTGGCATAGTGCTTGGCAAAGGTATGGTCTGAGGCCCATGTGGCGGCTTTGCAAATATCCGGAATGGATACATTGTGCAGGAATGCCACAGGTTGTTGACACGGCTCGAGCAGACCTGTGCATTTTTCTGTTATTAAAAGAATCTGAGTCCAAATTAAAAAAAAAAAAATAGCACCCGGTGTTAGATTTTAAGGCCTGTTTCTTAACCATTCCTAGACTAATTAACAGATTCACTTATAAATTCTCAGAAAAATTCTATATTCAAAGAGGTGTAATTTTAGGAAGGATATGATGTATTCTTCCTATATAGCAAAGGGGTTAAAAATCCCTACTTTAAGTGCAAAACTCAACTCAATATTCTTATCAAGCCACAACTGGCATCTCCATAACAAACTTAACCATGCTAATGGTGCTAAAATAAATTCAATCAGCAGTTTATGCAGGCACATTAGTGAAACCATGATTTAAACAGTTACTGAAAGCTACAAACAAATTGTCAATATTTTAACACTGTACAAAGTGATATTTAAATATAACCTGCTTGTTGCTCTTAGATCCCTTGGGAAAGCATAAGCACATCACACTACTTTTCGTCCTTCTCAAACTAGTTACAGTTTCTTTGCCTGTGCTGTATTTAATAATTTATGACGCACAGTTATAAAAAGAAGAGAGATTTATGTAGACTTTGCTATGAATCAAAACTAGGATGTCACTAAAAGGAGTTCTCATGGACAAAAAAGATTGTGTTTAATAGTAAACAAAGCTTTAAATAACAGTGGACTAATAGATGTAGGTTTTGTCTAAATGCTAATGATTCCACATTAAAATGATATGCTGGTTTTATAGAGGTGAACTATTGTATACAGTAGTACACTGATGAGTTGCACAATTTATAATCTGAAAGAAAAACTAATGCTGGGATTTCATATTACTGAAACTTCACTTTTAAAAGTGCTTTAAGGAAGGGATTATTCTATTTTTCTGAATTGCACAGCACAGTGCCCAGTGTAAGTATTAAACAATAATAATTTACATTAAAATTACTAGCAGAATATGAATAGTAATAACTAGCACCTTTATATTTACAATTTTATAGATGGAGAGAGAGAGAGACATAAAAAAATAAAGTGACTTGCCCTTTGATATAGTTAACTCAAGAACTGTGACAGAACCGAAGTCCCTGTCCCCCATCTTATACTTTGTCAAAATTAATTATACTTTATAATCTGATTTTGTTGTTGTTGTTTTGTTTTTTACTTTTTGCTCATTTAAAAAATTCAGTAATTCACAATAGACCTCCCAGTCATTAGGGTAAATTAGCTAAATTCTAATAAATTTTAAAAAATTGACTAACATTACATTCTGGTCCCTTTAGAATTCTAAGTCCTGTGTCTCCCAAAGTCTAACATATAATAATATATTAAATTTTTAAATAAAACTAACAATGGAATTTGATTAAATTTAAAAAAATGGATATTTAAAAGAAATAAATGCAATCTTTAAAATTAAGTGGCAATAGCAAAGAGAGATTTATACTTTAAACAACACTATCTTATAATTTAGACTGAACTTTTGATCTATAATGTTATAAAAATTGCTACTGGCTGCTAAGAAATATCCTCAGGAATGTTAAATGCTATTTTTAAAAAATCTACTCTATTCAAAAATTTTAAAAAATTATGAATACAGTTCAAAAAGCTGTGCTGTAATCCTGTTCATATGGTCTCTTTACAAACGCCCATCAAAAATCTCCCAGAAATGAAGTACAACATCCATAGGCAAGAAAGAAAAATAAAATTGGAAAGGAAAGTTATTTACCTTTAGTAACTAGAGCTATTCAAGATGTATTGTTTACATGTGTTCCACTTCGAGTTGTATGCATATGCCCCATGCACTGGAGATTGGAAGGCTTTAGCCAGCAGTGTCTGTTAGTCACACCTGCTCCCCGATGACCTTGAGGCCTTCTCACTATGTGATATAAAAGGGTGACCAACCATCCTCAGTCCTAGCACCACTGTCAACTCCAGGCTATTGGTCTGCACAGTAGTGGGGAAAAGGAGAGTGGGTTATGCAACACATGTAAACAATTCATCTCTAAGAACTCCAGTTACTAAAAGTAACTTTACTTTCCATTTTGAATGCTTGTTTACATGTGCTCCCATGCAGTAAGTAATAGATGGAGCAGAGTACTGCAAGTCTAATTAAATAGAGAATGCAACACAGACTTCCCAAACTGGGCATCTGAATGAGATTCCTGAACTAAAGTATAATGGCTTTGGCTAGTGAAAGTATGTATACTACTATAAGTAGTAGCCCTACATATATCAGCTACAGTTATCCCTCTAAGAGGCTGCGGAAGTGGCCTGTGCTCTAGTACAGCGGTTCTCAAACTATGGGGCGCACCTTCCAAGGAAGGCATGGGAATGTGTCAAGGGAGGCGCAAGTTTTGTGCTGCCGCTCCCCCCCTCCCCTTTTTTTTTTGGAAGAGCTCCAGCTGTCAGCCCCTGGTGGCTGAAGCTCTTGCAGAAGAGCTGGGCACACCCGGGAGGTGGGATGGAGGGGATAAAGGGGACAGTCAGACCTCCCACTGCCTGGGGCTTACTGCCAGACCCCCTCCTGCCTGGGCTCTCCTTCCCCACTCCCGGCTAATCCTTCATCGGGAGGCAGCCTGGGCTCAGGCTCTACTTCCCTAGCCTAGGAGGCTCTCTGAATGGTTTTGTTCTAGACAAAATGATAGGGTTGCCAGGCATCCAGTTTTTGACTAGAACACCCAGTTGAAAATGGACCCTGGCAGCTCCAGTCAGCACAGCTGACAGGGCCGCTAAAAGTCTGGTTGGCCTAAGGTGGGCAGGCAGGCTCTGTGCCCAGCAGCTCTGTATGGCTCCCAGGAAATGGCGGCATGTCCCTCCAGCTCCTAGGCAGAGGGGCAGCCATAGAGGCTCTGCGCGCAGGCGCTGCCCAGAGCACCAGCTCCACAGCTCCCACTGGCTGGGAACGCCGTGGTTGCAGCCAATGGGAGCTGTGGAGCCAGTGCTTGGGACAGCGCCTCCGGGCGGCGTTCAGTGCCTGTGGGCGGGAGCAGCTTGCAGAGGCCACCTGGCCGCCGCTCCGCCTAGAAGCCGGAGGCGCATGCTATCACTTCCTGGGAGCCATGCGGTCTTCCTCAGTCCCCAAGAAATGCTGGGGCCACCTGAAGTCAGAGCCACCTGGAGACCGCACCCCCTCCTGCACCCCAACCCTCTGCCCCAGCTCTGAGCTCCCTCCTGCACTCTGAACCTCTCGGCCCCAGCCTGCAGCCCCCTCCTTTACCCCCAAACCCTTCATCCCCGGCCCCACCTGAGAGCCCACAACCTCAGCTGGAGCTCTCACCCCCTTTCACACCCCATTCCCTGCCCCAGCCCAGTGAAAATGAGCAAGTGAGCGAGAGTGGGGGAAAGTAAGCGATGGAGGGAGGAGGGATGGAGTGAGCGGCCGGCGGGGCCTTGGAGAAGGGGTGCGGGCGGGGGGCGGGGCCAGGGTGTTCAGTTTTCTGCAATTAAAAAGTTGGCAACCCTACAAGACAGAGCTTGGAAAACATCAGAGTATGTAATGCAGCCTCACACTTAGCTGAATGAGGCTTTGGGAAAAAATAGGTAAGTGAATGGACTGATTTAAATAAGTGTCAGAGATTACTTTGGGAAGAAATTTAGGTTGTGACCAGAGTGTAACTTTAACCCTGTGAAAAATTATATATGGGGGGTTTCACCATAGAGCTTGCAATTATCTGAGGAAGGATGGTCCAGTGGTTAGAGCACTAGCCTGGACTGTGGAAAACATGGGTTGGGGGGAGGGATAGCTCAGTGGTTTGAGCATTGGCCTGCTAAACCCAGGGTTGTGAGTTCAATCCTTGAGGGGGCCATTTAGGAATCTGGGGCAAAAATTGGGAATTGGTCCTGCTTTGAGCAGGGGGTTGGACTAGATGACCTCCTGAGGTCCCTTCCAACCCTAATATTCTATGATTTCCAGACCCTGCATGCCGATCTATAGGGCCCTACCAAATTCACAGTCCATTTTGGTCGATATCAAGGCCCCAGGATTTTAAAATTGGTCAATATCACGATTTCAGAGGGAGGTGAGACTGATCTCCCTGTGCTCCCTCACTTCTGCGCTGCCACTGGAGGTAGATCTCATCTCCCCACCCAACCCAGGTTAGCAGCTAGGAGCACCTGGCTGAGGTGCTCCCAACAGTACATGGAAGATTGGACCACCACCTCCAGAAGCCTCTTCTGGCTGCAGAAAGCTTCGGGGATGCTGCCCAGCCCTAGAACTTCCTGCAGCAGCGGGAGGTATGCAGAGGTGGGTCTGATCTCCCCCCGAGAGTGGCTGTGCTGTGGAAGAACAAGTCCTGTGTCTTGCCAGCCAAGCCTGGACTAGCAATTAGGAGCCCCCAGCTGGAGTGCTCCCCGGAACATGGGAGAGATCACATTTCTCGTGGAAGGGCTTATTTCACAGTCTGTGACATGTTTTTCATGGCCATAAAACTGGTAGGGCCTACCAATATAACTGCAACAAAAAATGCCATCTTCATAGACAAATGGAGTAATGAGCACAAGGCTAATAGCTCAAATGGAGGTCCCTCCAAGTAGATAAGTACCACATTAAGATTCCAAGATAAAAGTAAGCATTGTAAAATAAGTTATTGAAGGAAAAACTCTCAGAAGACCTTTCACAAACTTTTTAACTGAAGGATGAGATGGTCGTGAATTGGTGGATGATGTGCAGAGATAGCAGCCAAACACACACGTAATGAGCTTAGCAACAAACCAAAGGTTTTTAAGAATAATAGATACTTGATATGAGGGACTGATGTCTCTCATGGGTAAGAATTTACTGAATGGATGAAAAACATTTCCATTTTTCAGTCCTCAGAGACTCCTTTCTTTTTTCTGCTCTGAATCAATATGCTGTATATATCAACAGAACTGTTAGCCAGAGAGTTTCCATGCTGTGAGGTTTAGGAACAACAAATCTAGATGAAATGTTGTCCCATTGTTCTGAGTAATTAAGTCTGGTAGATACTGGAGGTGTCAGAGAGATTTCTGATTTCCTTGAACCAGTATTGCCTGGGCCAGTCTAGGGCTATTAGGATGACTGAGGCCTTGTCCGGTTTGACCTTCCTTAACACACGTAGGGTCAGAGGAACTGGGGGAATAAACATACAATATGGCCTGAACCCAGGGGATTAGGAAGGCATCTTCTTGAGAACTCAGACTTTGTCCTCCCTTGGAACAAAATACTTTGTATTTCTTGTTCTGGTCAGCTGCAAACAGACACTACTGATTGAAAATGGACTTGATGACCAAATCCTTTAAGGACCATTTATGATTCGGAGCAATAGGTCTGCTTAGATTGTCTGCCAGCCTGTCGTATAGTCCTGGAAGGTGATATACAGTTGTTGTGCAGGATACATCAATTCCATAGATCAACTGCTTCCCTGCACAACATTGTTTATCTAGTTCCCACGTTTGTTTACATAAAACTTTGTGGTGGTATGGTTGATTCTCATCTGTACACTCTGATATTTGATATGAGGTAGAAAGGCCATGCAGGCAAGCCATATTGCTCTGAGCTCCAGGACACTGATATGAACCCAAGCATCTCTTTGAGACCATTGACCCTGTACTGTACACTCCAGCAACGACACATCTGTCACTACTGACTTAGTGGGAAATTCTGAGGAGAACAGAAATCCCTTGCAGACCTAATATGGATCTTTCCACCAGTTGAAGGAGTTCAAAACTTCTTGAGGTATGTGTACCCTCATATCTATATTGTGGCCATCAGGGTGATAAGCCATCCATTACCACCCCTTACGACAACAGAGACACGGTCTAGTGTATCAACAGCTGAACATGATCTCCCAGAATGACACTGCCCAAATAGGATAATGCTATCCTTGGATGCATAAACAGAGGAATCTCGAATAGGAGTAGAGTGGTTATTTTAACCTCTGTATTTGGCTCTACAAGAATACTGTGTCCAGTTCTAGTGTCCACAATTCAAGAAGGATGTTAATAAACTGGACAAGTCCAGAGAAGAGTCACAAGCAAGACGATTGGAAGAATTGGAAGACATACCCTACAGTGACAGATTCAAGGTGCTCAATCTATTTAGCTGAGCAAAATATAAGGTTAAGAGGTGACTTGATTAGAGTTTATAAGTACCTACACAGGGAACAAATATTTGATAATGAGCTCTTCAATCTAGCAGAGAAAGGTACAACACGATACAATGACTGGAAGTTGAACATAGACAAAAATTCAGACTGGAAATAAAGTGTAATTTTTTTTAAACAGTGAGAATAATTAATCACTGGAACAATTTACCAAGGGTCATGGTGGATTCTCCATCACTGGAAATTTTAAATCAAGATTAGATGTTTTTCTAAAAGATATGCACTAGTAGACCTGTGTTATATAGATAGGCTAGACTGTCACAATGGCCCCTTCTAGTGTTGGAATCTATGAATCTGTGAAAGAAAAAAAATCTATAATTGGGGTCACCAGAGTACCTGAAGCCATGTGACCTTAAAACCAGAGACTTGAACTAGATTTGTTTTGCAGTTCATTTATCAACTCTGACCTACTGTTGAATCTGCCCTGCAGTAGGTACGCTTGAGCCATCATGGTATCGATTAGAGTCCCAATAAACTATCTTTTGTGTTGGAATTAAATAAGACTTCCATGTTCATTCTCAGTCCCAATCTGGACAACAGAAGTATGATGTACTGAACACTGCTTATCACCTGCTCTGGAGATGATCCTCTCACCAACCAATTGTCCAATAACATGGACACCAGAGAAGCCTTCCAGGATGCCTCCTGCTGGAAAGAGAAGGGAGGGGCTGCTTTCAGAGCTTTCTTCTTCCTGAAGACATAAAGAAGTGACCCAATCCTCTTTCTTTTAAGGGATTCTTGAGAGATCTTCCTCTGTGCTCCTGAGAGGTGTGATGCCTATCCCTGCTCGCAGCCACAGAGGTAGGAGCAGGCAGAGCCCCAGAAATAAAGGCAGTTACTGGGACACTTTTCCCTGAGGACAATCCCAGACTAGACGGATCCTGTCTCCCATCCAGTCAGAGACTAGCCTTATAGCTTTCTCTAAAAGGAACTTCATCTTGATGTCCCTAGATTTAGTTGTCCTCTTGTAAGGATTTTACAATTCTTAAACTTTTCTTTTACATATCCTTCACTTTAAAGCCTGGATTTTTCTGTCCCAACATCATGCCAGACACACCCATCCCCACCTTCCGTACAGGGTAAAAAATGAACCTAGAGAAAGCTGAAACCTACACTCATCACTATACTAAATATGTAGTCTAAATAATTAACTATTTACAAAGTCAGAATAAAATATGCAACTGGAAAAAGAGTGGACATTGTTGGCTGGCTCAGTCTCACATCCAGGAGCAGCTGAAAGGAACTGAGGGCCAGTTGGACACTTTGCCCCCCCCCCGCTTTATACCTTTGAGGCCACCAGCGGAGCAGATGCAACCAAACAACATTGCTGGCTAAAGCATTCTGATCTCTAGCACGTGGGTAGGGTGACCATATGTCCCGTTTTGGCCAGGAGACTCCCTTTTTTAAGCCCTGTCCCAGCCGTCCTGACTTTTTTGGCAAAAGTTCAGAGTGCACCCCCAGAGAGGCAGAGAGGAATGTGCGTGTGGGCGAGGGAGGGGGGGTGAATAGGGCTCTGGCGAGCAGCAATGCGAGCCAGGGGAGAGGGGGCAGGCAGGATATGGACAAACAGTGATGCCAGCCGCATGAGGGGAGGCAGGGTTCAGGCAAGCAGCGACACCAGCCTTGTGGGAGGCAGCAGGGATCAGGCGAAGAATGACACCAGCCCCACATGGGGAGCAGGCTGGGCTCAGGTGAGAGCCCTGTGCATGGTGGTGGCAGGGCTGGGGCCAGCAACTCAGGTCAGCCCTGTGCTTGTGGGGAGAGGAGGCAGAGCACAGGCCAGCCCCATGTGCAGGGAGGGAAGAGGGTAGGGAACAGACAGCCCCAGGTGCAGAGGGGGAGGGGGTATGGCTTGGATGAGCGGGCCCCACGCAGTGTCCCGTTTTCCCTTTGGGAAATATGGTCACCCTACACATGGGGCATATTCACGCCACCAGAAATGGAACACATGCAAATAAGCACTCAAAGAAGAATTACTTAGACATTTGTTGTAGTATTAGACAACAGTGACAATCAACATCACTACTATTTACACACATACAGAACAAAGATTACTGTCTGTTCCCTCACCTGATGTACTTCTTATGAGTCTGTTCCTGTTGCTCCCAAACAGAAGAGTGCTCTATTTTTAAATAAATAAACTTATCATTTCTGGTACAGGCATCCCAAACAATTGGATTAACAATTGAAGAGCCATTGGAAGGACAAAGTTGGTCTGTCTGTCTCTTTATTAACATAACAATTCCTCTTACTGATGAGACTACGCCCTA
The DNA here is from genome assembly GCF_965140235.1 of Caretta caretta. NCBI lineage: Eukaryota > Metazoa > Chordata > Testudines > Cheloniidae > Caretta > Caretta caretta. The sequence goes on along the minus strand of NC_134209.1, from coordinate 134,742,402 downwards.
TAAGTACAATTGATTAAGATGAGTAATATTTTTCTACTGAACACCTTTATGCAATTCTATATAGAAATTTCCACATTTCCCTAGATGCAGTGTGTTACATACAGTACATTTATTTAAAAAACAAAGATATTTTAGGGCCGTCAATTAATGGCAATTAACGCAAACAATTAATGCAAAACAAATTAACTAGATTAAAAAATTAGTTCCGATTAATCGTAGTTTTAATCATACTGTAAAACAATAATAGAATAACAATTTACATTTATTATAAATACTTTTGGCTGTTTTTCTACATTTTCAAATATATTGATTTCAATTACAGCACACAATACAAAGTGCACAGGGCTTTATATTATTTTTATTAGAAATATTTGCACCGTAAAAAAGATAAAAGAAATAGTATTTTTCAATCCACCTAATACAATTACTGTAGTGCAATCTCTTTATTGTGAAAGTGCAACTTACAAATGTAGAGTTTTTTTAACGTAACAAAAACAAAACAATGTAAAACTTTAGAGCCTACAAGTCCACTCAGTCCTACTTCTTGTTCAGCCAATTGCTAAAACAAACAAGTTTCTTTACACTTACAGGAAATAATGCTGCCCACTTCTTATTTACATTGTCACCTGAAAGTGAGAACAGGCATTCACATGGCACTGTTGTAGCTGGCGTTATAAGAAAACCAACCTTCTGTTGGTGGCATCTGACTCAGATGACGAAAACGAACATGCACTGGTCCAGTCTGCTTTGGACTGTTATCAAGCAGAAACAGTCATCAGCATGGATGCATATCTTCAGGAATGGTGGTTGAAGCATGAAGGGACATAAGAATCTTTAGCACATCTGGCACGTAAATATCTTGCGACACTGGTTACAACAGTGCCATGCGAACACCTGTTCTCACTTGTAAACAAGAAGCAGGCATGATTATCTCTGGCAAATGTAACCAAACTTGTTTGTCTAAACAATTGGCTGGAGTAGGACTGAGTGGACTTGTAGGCTCTAAAGTTTTACATTGTTTTATTTTTGAATGCAGTTATTTTTCTGTACATAATTCGACATTTGTAAGTTCAACTTTCATGATAAAGAGACTACAGTACTATTGCACTACAGTACTTGTATTTGATGAATTGAAATATACTATTTGTTTTGTTTTTTTAAAGTGCAATGTATTCAAAAATAGAAAGTGAGCACCGTACACTTCGTATTCTGTGTTGTAACTGAAATCAATATATTTGAAAATGTAGAAAACATCCAAAAATATTTAAATAAATGGTATTATATTATTGTTTAACAGTGTGATTAATCACACGATTAATCACAATTCATTTTTAATAGCTTGACAGTCTTACATATTATTACATATTTCTATTATGGTAGCACCTATAAGCCCCAGTCATGCACCAAACCTCATTGTCGTAGGCGCTGTACAAACACAAATAAAAAAGATGCTCCCTGACCCAAGAGTTTATAATTTAAGTCATTAACCCTGGATACTCATCCCATTTAAAAACAAACACAGTATAAAATACTATATAATATTAAAGACTAGTCATAACATCCTGACATATAAATACATACACATCCAACTACTAATATGAGAATAGCAGAATAAATTAACCCTTCCAACTCTCGGCACACACTTTCTCAAAAACCTGGAGGAAAAAGATGGTCTTTGCCTTATTGTCCAGAAGTTTCTGGTGGACCAAGGTAGAGCAGTGAATTTCAAAGTTAGGGAAATCTCAATAAATACCTGCCAATGACTCTCTGAGTTTGTGTTGAGGGAGCTTCTGCTCAAGCACCTTACCTGTTCACAACTGCAGTATGGCCTAACATTACTATAGTGTATTAACATCTTTTAAATAAGCAAAAAAAAAAAAAAAAAAAAAACCACCCTGCATCAAAATGCACCCTTCTCAAATTTTAGTGAGTTAGAGGATGCTGTTTTTTAAAGTATATACAGAAATGGGAGAGGGGGACTAACTTTTTAAGATCAATACAAGCTTTATAAATATGCCACAAAACCATGTACTACAATAAGTATCTACAATACTTGTGGTCTTCATAATAGAGTGGACGCTGATATTTACATTTTTCCAAATATAAGTATTTTCAGTTTCTGTTGTGCAGAAAAGCTTTTGCATTGGTTATTTTTGGTTTCAGTTAAGAGGTGCAGAGATAATATTTTCTTCATTGGGAATATTTCATTCAAAGTTGAGAAACAGAGCGGGAGATGAAAAAGCAGAAAAGATTATTTATAGATTGGAAAACAAAAACCAGCTGAGAGACAATGAGCTCTACTAATTCTAAAAAACTTGAAGGGCCTGGGGCTAGATTTTCAAAGGTATTTAGGCACCAGAAGATGCAGCTAGACAGCTAAAAATACAGATTTCAATGAGAGTTAGGCACCTAACCTGCTTAGGGACTTTTGAAAATCCTACTAGGTACCTAAATACCTCTGATAATCTGGCCCATGGAAACCAGAAACAATCTGTGAATTCATTAACTACAGTTAATACTTTGCTTAATAAATCAGTTTTAAATGCAAAATATGTTTTGATATATTTACTTTTTTTTCCCTTATGTATCCAACACATTTAAGGTAGCCATGTTTAATTAAAAAAAAATTAAGTGCTAGTTCTGTGTATTTTTAATTGAATTTCAATTTCAATTCAAATGCAGCTTGATACAACTCATGAATACAAAATTAAGCATCTAGTACAATAAGAAATGGATCAGTGACAATTTCTAAATCAAGATTGGCTGTTTTTCCAAAAGCTATACTCTAGGAATTATTTTGAGTGAATTCTATAGGCTGTGCTATACAGGACATCAGATTAGATCAGGAGTTCTCAAACTGTGGGTCGGGACCCCAAAGTGAGTCAGGACCCCATTTTAATGGGGTCGCCAGGGCCAGCATTAGACTTGTTTGGACCCAGGGCTGAAGCCCTCTCTCCCACTCCCCAGGGCTTGGGCTCCACGCCTCCCCCCCCCCCCCCACGGATCATGTAGTAACATTATTGTCAGAAGGGGGGTTCCAGTGCAATGAAGTTTGAGAACGCATGGATTAGATTATCACAATGGTCCCTTATGGCTTCAGAATCAATGATAAATTTTCATATTCTAACACAATAAAAATGTAAAAATTTAAAATCTGAATACATTTAGATTGAGCTATATAAATGCTTAAATAAAATATTTACAGATATAGTGTTTCCTCCTGGTTAGCAAAGAGAACCACCAAATTTAGTAAAGATTTATGTATAATATTTAGCATATATGTATATTACAGTATATGTAGTTGCGAATTAACATATTTTAATTGTTATACCCGGAAGTGCAGCAAACCCTACAGAACCTTTCCTTCGAGGGCGTGGGGATTTTTTCAGAGCAGACAGACTCCAAGCTGCACAGCTTGAAAGACTCCAGGGCGACCATGAAGTCGTTGGGAATGCATACGCCGGCAACCCAATGCAAGCACTTTAGTCTCAACCACAACAACAGTGCTTATATCCTCCTCGGCAGAGGCAGGATTTTTATAGACGAAGGGGCAGGAACGGCAGGCAGAAACCTTCCAACCCCCCTTCGGGCAAGGTCATGGCCAGTCTAAACAGGCTCTAAACAGGCCTTTTGAAGATGTGCCCAAGGATGGCGCACCCACCACACTACCATGTTTTCTGAATCATCTATCCCATTTCTACCATGCTTGGTCCCAAATAACATAGGATCACTGGGTTCTTTGCATGGTAGAAGTGGGATACTCTCTCCAATTCTGTTCCTTCCCCCTCTCCCCCCCCCTTTCAGGGACCCCTCTCATGAGCAACTCCTTATCCAGGAGGTGCAATCGCTCCTCGCCATAGGGGGAGTGGAGGAGATTCCTCAGGAGCTAAGGGGAAAGGGCTTCTACTCCCATTATTTCCTAATCCCCCAGGCAAAAGGGGGTCTCAGACCCCTTTTAGACCTGAGAGGACTCAACCAGTTCATGGTGAAGTTGACGTTCCGCGTGGTCTCCCTGAGCACTATTATACCTTCCCTGGATCCGGGAGACTAGTACGCCGCACTCAACATGAAAGACGCATACTTTCATATAACCATTTGACCTGCACACAGACATTTTCTCCAGTTTGCGCTCAAACACTATCAGTTCACGGTCCTCCCATTCGATCTGTCAACAGCCCCGAAGTATTCACCAAATGCATGTCAGTCGTAGCAGACTTCCTCTAGAGGAGGCAGGTGCAGGTATACCCCTACCTAGATGACTGATCTGTGAGAGAAAAGCCAGCAAAGGGGGGTGGCTATTAAGAGCTATTGTACCAGTAGTGGAAGACAAAAAACTCCTAACCATTGTGAGTAGTCATTTGGGAATCAACCATGTCCCTTAAGGATACCTGAAAACATCCTGGTTCCAACCGCCATTCAAGGAGGATCATCAGATCAAGTCCCTCTCCAGTTGGAATACATGTACCCCAACCTCAAACCAAAGGAAACCATAAGTATCTGACACGGGTAATATCCAACCCTCCATACTGCACTCTCAACCCAAACATTAGATCTAGTGTGTATCCAGCCTTAGAAGACTCTATAACCACCTGAGACAGACCAATTGTTGGCATGACAATCATAAAATTCTTGATTAATCCAAAAGAATCATCACCTATGCAGATTTCTGAAGTCCTCAAACACCATTCCATGTTGACTCCAGGCTTCTCTGTACAATCAGCCCCAATAAAGCCTCTTTCCTTGAGTGAGTCGATCTGTATACCCATCAACATATTCACCCATATGGTTCTATATTCCATGAGTTTTGCTTTGAATCTAAAAAGAAAATTCACCTGGAACCTCTATGTTTCACCTGGTTTTGCATCAATATTTTTCAAAACTCCACAAATTGGCCAAGTTCTCTCAAACCATTTATTGATCCTTGTCAGAGCTTAACAAAACTCAAAATCAGGCAAGTTTCACACATTTTTCACAGCTCTAGTATGAACATTTTCTTAAATTCATAGAACAAAAAAGATTGTTATTCACTAACCTGATCTGAGCTCAGCTGTGAAGAACCATCTTGAAATACCATAGTAACTACCAGAGCTACTGCCTCTTTTATAGTTGTGATTAACTGGCTTTTTTCCTCATGTCCTAAATTTCTGATGTCACAAAATGTTTTTTCTGCTTGTTCAGCAGCCCAATCATGCTTTGTTTTATGTGAATTAACATCTTCTTTCATTGGTAACCACCGTTCCATCTTGTATGAGCAATAAGTAGATATATCCTGCTTCCTTTTAAGACTGGTGATTTTATTATTTTCACTATTCTTATTTTTCTTTCTTTGTGCTGACGAGTTTCTCTCTGTATAGTCCCATTTTGGTAGGTCTACATCCTGGTAATTTATAAAAGTGCTCATACTAGAAGTGAGCAATACTGAGCTCACTATTTTAGTGTTTTGATTACAGAACATTTTGTCCGTAAGTTCTGTACTAGCTAACAGACTACTGCTTTTTGCAGTGCTGGTATTCATATTTAATGATACAGCCATAGAATCATGGATCTCCTGGAAGAATCAAAAACTTTTTAGTGGATACATTATTCACCTTAGTATTATAGGTCAGAAAATTAAGCAAATATAAATTTAACATTTCCTGAAAAGCTTTTCAAAATGATTTATGCAGGAAAAAACTCAAATATGTTGATATTGTCTTACTTTCATTTTAAAATAAATCTGCCTGATGCATTTTATGAGTTCTATTAAGATAGAAAGATTCAGTTTAACAAGACTATATAACAAAGAGAAAACACTATAAAGACTAAATATGCATCCCTTTAAAAAAATCACTCTACTCCTTTATATTATTTGTAATAAAAATTACTATTATTTTTCAATTGTTGCTGTTGGGGTCATATTTAAGTGAATTAAAGGGCTCATGGAAAGTGCAAAGTTCACAGCCAACTGACTGCAAAACTGGTATTAGCAGCTGCTGTACACGCTTCTCTATCATTCATATTAAAGTGCTTCATCCATGACCTGGAAAGACAGTCTTCAGAGGCCAAATGGAAGTTTATTTTCCATGCCCATTCACTCTTTCGCCTCATTTATCAAGCAGGGTACCAAAAATGTGACATTAATTTCCCCTTCCTCAGCTTATTCCTCATGCTCCCTAGCTTCAAAGTTATGAAACCAATTCTCTAGCCTGAGACTACACACTCTGGGAACAAGTTGATAACCAAACACAATTAACAGAAAAATCTGTCTTCTTGTACGTGGCTTGTCTGCCATCAACATAGCTAATGGTTCTGACTGATATAGGGTGACTAGATGTCCCGATTTTATAGGGACAGTCCCGATTTTTGGGTCTTTTTCTTATATAGGCTCCTATTACCCCCCACCCCTGTCCCGATTTTTCACATTTGCTGTCTAGTCACCCTAGACTGATAGTATCTGGTTAGGGAAGAAGACAAACTGAATGAATCTGAAGTGAACAGAGTGGGGGGCACTAAAAAGAGTTTGCCCCAACCAGCATTCCCAATCACATGTGCTGTAACCCCCCCTGGCTTGAAGTGGTTTCCATTATATGAAGGCTTTACAGTTTGGTTCAATAGCTCTCAGCACTCCCACTATAAAAATTGTTCCAGAGCCCCTGTTCCCAATAGGACACCATTAAGGCTGAAAGAGAGGGAATATCCTTAGCATGACACCCAAACATTCTATCAGCTGATGCAGTGGAGTGAATTCTACTGCCAAATAGCAAGCAGCGAGTTCTACATTTTTTGTAAAAAGAAAAGGAGTACTTGTGGCACCTTAGAGACTAACCAATTTATTTGAGCATGAGCTTTCGTGAGCTACAGCTCACTTCATCGGATGCATACCGTGGAAACTGCAGAAGACATTATATACACACAGAGACCATGAAACAATACCTCCTCCCACCCCACTGTCCTGCTGGTAATAGCTTATCTAAAGTGATCATCAAGTTGGGCCATTTCCAGCAAAAATCCAGGTTTTCTCACCCTCCCCCCCCCACACAAACTCACTCTCCTGCTGGTAATAGCCCATCCAAAGTGACCACTCTCTTCACAATGTGTATGATAATCAAGGTGGGCCATTTCCTGCACAAATCCAGGTTCTCTCACTCCCTCACCCCCCTCCAAAAACCACACACACAAACTCACTCTCCTGCTGGTAATAGCTTATCTAAAGTGATCATCAAGTTGGGCCATTTCCAGCACAAATCCAGGTTTTCTCATCCTCCGCCCCCTCCCCCCCCCACACAAACTCACTCTCCTGCTGGTAATAGCCCATCCAAAGTGACCACTCTCTTCACAATGGTCATGCCTCCAGCTTTCACCCTGACCACACCACACGATCCATCGTCTACAGCCAAGCTCTGCGATACAACCGCATTTGCTCCAACCCCTCAGACAGAGACAAACACCTACAAGATCTCTGTCAAGCTTTCTTACAACTACAATACCCACCTGCGGAAGTGAAGAAACAGATTGATAGCCAGAAGAGTTCCCAGAAGTCACCTACTACAGGACAGGCCTAACAAAGAAAATAACAGAACGCCACTCGCCGTCACCTTCAGCCCCCAACTAAAACCCCTCCAACGTATTATTAAGGATCTACAACATATCCTGAAGGATGACACAACACTCTCACAAATCTTGGGAGACAGGCCAGTCCTTGCCTACAGACAGCCCCGCAACCTGAAGCAAATACTCACCAACAACCACATGCCACACAACAGAACCACTAACCTAGGCACTTATCCTTGCAACAAAGCCCGTTGCCAACTGTGCCCACATATCTATTCAGGGGACACCATCACAGGGCCTAATAACATCAGCCACACTATCAGAGGCTCGTTCACCTGCACATCCACCAATGTGATATATGCCATCATGTGCCAGCAATGCCCCTCTGCCATTTACATTGGTCAAACTGGACAGTCTCTACGTAAAAGAATAAATGGACACAAATCAGACGTCAAGAATTATAACATTCATAAACCAGTCGGAGAACACTTCAATCTCTCTGGTCACGCAATCACAGACATGAAGGTCGCTATCTTACAACAAAAAAATTTCAAATCCAGACTCCAGCGAGAAACTGCTGAATTGGAATTCATTTGCAAATTGGATACTATTAATTTAGGCTTAAATAGAGACTGGGAGTGGCTAAGTCATTATGCAAGGTAGCCTATTTCCCCTTTTTTCCTACCCCCCCCCCCCCCCCGACGTTCTGGTTAAACTTGGATTTAAACTTGGAGAGTGGTCAGTTTGGATGAGCTATTGCCAGCAGGAGAGTGAGTTTGTGTGTGTGTGTGTGTTTCGAGGGGGGGGGGTGAGAAAGCCTGGATTTGTGCTGGAAATGGCCCACCTTGATTACCATGCACATTGTAGGGAGAGTGGTCACTTTGGATGAGCTATTACCAGCATGAGAGTGAGTTTCTGTGTGTATGGGGGTGGGGGGGTGAGAAAACCTGGATTTGTGCTGGAAATGGCCCACCTTGATTATCATACACATTGTGAAGAGAGTGGTCACTTTGGATGGGCTATTACCAGCAGGAGAGTGAGTTTGTGTGTGTGGGGGGGGGGGGCGGAGGGTGAGAAAACCTGGATTTGTGCTGGAAATGGCTCAACTTGATGAGCACTTTAGATAAGCTATTACCAGCAGGACAGTGGGGTGGGAGGAGGTATTGTTTCATGGTCTCTGTGTGTATATAATGTCTTCTGCAGTTTCCACGGTATGCATCCAATGAAGTGAGCTGTAGCTCACGAAAGCTCATGCTCAAAAAAATTGGTTAGTCTCTAAGGTGCCACAAGTACTCCTTTTCTTTTTGCGAATACAGACTAACACGGCTGTTACTCTGAAACCTACATTTTTTGTGTTCACTTTGTGTGCATGTAAAATTGAATTATGACACTGGAAGTATTACACATAAAACTGTGGGTGACAGTTCTCCTGTAAAGGCTCAAAGGCAGAACAGACAAACAAAATGATTAATTTACTCTATTTCAAAATGTCATTTTGGGAGGAAGGAAAGGTTTGACTCATGAATTTTCAACACTTGGGGCTGGGAATACTGTAATCCTGACTGTTCCAGGCTATGGCTCCTAGGGTAAAAAATGTTCTTGCTGGAAACAGGAAGCAGAAATTTGGGCATGTCTCCTTTCCTCCTCTGCTCACTAGAATTCTTTTTCTGCTAGTTAGAATATATGCCTCTGAGTGTGTTTATTTTGGGGGTGGGACGGGGTTGACTCCGCATGCACAATATACCCTTTCCACTCACCTCCCATGGCTGACTACAGCTATGTCCCCAGGAGCCACAAAGAAGCAAGGTAAACATAGTCCCCATATTATACTAGTGGTGGAAAGAAATGGCACCTCAAAAGTAATACCAGCTTCTTCCTGGAGAAACAGCTAGAGACAACTTGGGAGTCATTAGAGTGAGCTGACAAAGAAGGCAGAACTGGAACCAAGACTCCTGCTGCTAACTGGATGACAGAGGTAAGACAGAAAGCTAGAAGAAGGATGCATATTGTCTGAATGGGTGACTAATCATACACACAGAGTTTGTTTATAAAATTTATGATGGAAAATAAAACAACATAAAAAGTACATTTTTTGAACTTTTTCCTTAGTTTTACAATATACTTGCCTCTTCATTTTCCAAAGTGATTTTCTTTCCCCTGAATTTATACTCATTCATCTTCTCACTATTACCTTAAAAAAAAAAAAAAAAAAAGTGGCAGCAATACCTATGGCTAAGATCTTCAAAACCTTTCCTTTAAAAGGCCCTATTTTCAGTTGCTTTTAACTTCACCAAACTTTAAGCTTTTGCACTGAAATTTTCCCTGCCATTTATATGCTTCAGGCTGAAATTTTTTAAAAAAGATGGTGTTAAAGTGATTCAGCTGTTTCCTAGAATAATTATAAGGAAAAATACATTTTTCCCATGTTGAAAAAACCTGCACAACTTCGCTGAGATGCATTAATACCTCTGTGTGCTGTTGCAAGGGCTTGACATTTGGCAGAGGTCAGTCTCTGGTGTTAAGGATGTGCGTTTTCCCATTCCTGTGAAAAAGCCATTCATTCACATTTGGGCAAGTTATAAGCATATGAAAAATCGCAATTCATATACAATTCTAACCCTTAGAGGCTGGCAGCTTTATTCTCCAAAGAGTCCTCCTTCACCAAGAGGCTCCATTCGTGCACACAAATCCTGTGTGTCAACCAGACTGCGCATGCTTCATCCCCACAGAGTGCCTGAGCATGCCTTATCCCAGAAGAACTGCTAGGGCTGAGCAGGATTTTATTTACAACTGACCCTTCTGGCAGCAGGTGATGCACTCTGGTGCCAGGCACAAGAACTGAGAGCAAGGAAATTCTTTCCTCTTGAGCTTACCAGAGCTCAAGACAGATGGAGGAACAAGAACAATCTGCATCAAATGCAAAGGGATGAGAAGCAGGGGTAGGCTGGGAGAGGTTAAAACAGAGGGGAAACGGACAGGAGCCAGGGTAGTTGATAGGAAGATAGGAACCAAGGAGAACAAGGATAGATGCCAACAGAACAGGAGCAGAAGGGTGAACAGGGACAGAAGGGTATATAACTTCTAGAGAACATCTCCCTCCAGAACCTGGAATTGAAACTGGTATTCCAAAGTCTCAGCATTTTTCTGCTGTCTAGCAAATAGACATAAAACCCACTGGCAAAGTGCACGCCAGCCCCTTTTAGTTGCTGGCCCAGAGGATAACAACTTACTACCGTTACCAGCTACCAGTTAGCTCATGTGATAGAGGTCTGTGCCGTGTATCTAAATATCCTAACCCTGCTAATGACCCATGTGGGGATCAGCACCATTCCACATGATGGAATTATTTTTTTTCCAGTTTGCTGAATTAAATTGTTTCAAAAAATTATTGGCAGAGTGAACAAGGCCCTTTACTCAACTTGATGGAATTTCTCAGTTTGTCTGTAAGTAACCCAATAACTTTAGAGCACCATATTTGATCGATTCCAAAATTTCAAGGAAAGTTCTGGGCAGAACCCTATTGACTTTTTGGGACCGGAGAGAATCAGCAAACAGGAAAGTGGAAATGAGGGACACACAGAGCCCCTTTGCATCTGCGTAGCTCACTTAGCTGTTTTAACCAGCTCAGTAACTGACCTTCCATCCCAACCCCTAACCCCAACCTCCATCTCAGCTCTGCCCATATCCCAATAGAGTTTAAAATGTTGATATCCTGTAAGATTTATCTCCCAGACAGAAAGAAAAGAAATATCAGGGGGAGCCAGAGGGAGAGGAGAATGAAAGAGGTTTTATTCCTTCCTCCCTTAGTACTTTGCTTCCCCAAAGCCAATTCCATGTGGGGGAGGGCACCAGCTATCTGCCCATCCCTTCCAATCCAGTGGGAGACTAAATTTACTTTGGAGACACATAGAGACTCTGGCATGGGAGGAGAGGTGGAGGGGAGATGCACAACCCCTTGCATGAGGTGGGGTGAGTGCAAGATGAACTGAAAATACTCCTGCTTTAGATATTTGGATTATTCAACACTCCTTTTTATGGCTGTTTGGAGGTACTTAATTTAAATTCACCACTTATATTTATGTCATATGTAGGTGTATTATATTATGTTTTTGAATGTTATGATTTATCATAGCATGGGCCCAAACATTTGAGGGAATTATGTTTGACCCTGGGTTCAATAACAAACATTTATATATATATAAGAAAAAGACGAGCAGCTTAAATGACAATTGAATTTAAGTTCTGTGGCAGTACACTGTAAAATGGCAATAGGCTCTAATCTAGCCATACATTCCACGGATTCTCACTGCATGTTTTTTCCTCTCAAAAGCCATTTGCACTTAAAGAGTTAAACAATACACAGACCTCAGCCTGCATGAGCCACAGTGGGGATGGCACATGGAGGTATGTAACTTACATCCCTGGTCTGCACAATGAGCTTGGGCTACAGAAACAATGAAACGTGCAACCCTCTAGTATCACATTCATTCACAATAGCTTCCCCCTGCTTTCCCCCAACATGGATCATCAGCAAGGGTTTGAAACCTGGCCCTGTAGAATCCCGAGACCCTGAGCTACAGCCATAGGATTTATGCCCTTAAGACTTGAGCTAGCCTTTCTGTGGACCAGACAGTAAGGGGCGGGGAGGGGTGGGGTGGGGGGAGACTTGGCAATTTCCCATTGGATTACACCACTCTTTGCTAGACAACTGTAGAAAACCAGAGATGAGGAATCCTGGATTCTATTCCCACTATAATGGATTTTGAGGAGATAACCAAAGCATATAAAAGTGGATTAAGTGGGTAAGGTTTGGATCTACCACATTACAGAACTGGGTTCTATATTCCCAAATATCAGAATGACCTTATGTAATTTTGCTGTTAACATATTTGTAAAACTGGAACCAATGTGGGCCAGGGGGGCGGCAGAGAAGCAGCAGCTCATACTTACCTGTCTTCCAGGGTTAGGATCACAGCCTTGTTTGGTAATAAGGGTGGTGAATGTAAGGAAATATAAAGCACCCTCAGTAGAGAAGATTTCACCTCATGGTCTCCTATTTTGCAGCTCAGGGAACTTTCCCATAGACCAATATTATATAATATATTATATTACAGAAAAGTCCTACAATGCAGACAACACTTGTCACATGCCGATGATAGTGTTGAGAGTGCTTAATATGTCTGCTTCATGCAGACAAAATTAAAAAATAGTAACGTAAAAACAAAAAACAAAAAATAGGAGTACCTACTTCTAGTTAATATTGTCCTACTTAGTCTCATACCAGATGTAATGTGCGAGGCAAAACTCAGACCCCTTGGAACTTATACGTTTTTAACAAAAGGCACCCAAAATAGTCCTTATCCTATTAAAAAAAAATTGATTGATCATTTTTACATCAACATGTAATGTATCCAAATGTATTAAATTGATCTGCACCAAACCAACATAAAAATTCAAATACAATGAATTTTAATTTCAATGGCGTTTCCCTGCTCCACACATACTTTTACATTTCACAGTTTTGTCAAAATATAAATGTTGCCACAACCTTAACTATGCAAAAAGAAAAGGAGTACTTGTGGCACCTTAGAGACTAACCAATTTATTTGAGCATGAGCAAATCCAGGAAATGGCCCACCTGATGATCACTTTAGATAAGCTATTACCAGCAGGACAGCGGGGTGGGAGGAGGTATTGTTTCATATTCTCTGTGTATATATAAAGTCTGCTGCAGTTGCCACGGTATGCATCCGATGAAGTGAGCTGTAGCTCACGAAAGCTCATGCTCAAATAAATTGGTTAGTCTCTAAGGTGCCACAAGTACTCCTTTTCTTTTTGATAATATATACAGAGTATGTATATTTATAAAACAAATTATATTTATTTATATCTTGAATATCAAACTGCTATTACAATGAAACAGGCAACCAATAGGTAAGTTCTATTATTTATTTAAAAGCAACAAGTTGGCCAAATTCTGAAGTATTTATTCAGGTAAAACTCTTATTGTAGTAAGTGGGACCTTTCCTTCAGTAAGGCCAGACACTAAAAACATAAAGCTAATAAACATCAAATAAATTATACTACACTGTTGCATTATAGGATGAAGATCAGTGGACAATATTAAATGAGAAAAAATTGTAAAACATTAATTCTGCTAGGTTTCAGAGTAACAGCCATGTTAGTCTGTATTCGCAAAAAGAAAAGGAGTACTTGTGGCACCTTAGAGACTAACCAATTTATTTGAGCATAAGCTTTCGTGAGCTACACATCCAATGAAGTGAGCTGTAGCTCACGAAAGCTTATGCTCAGATAAATTGGTTAGTCTCTAAGGTGCCACAAGTACTCCTTTTCTTTTTATTAATTCTGCTAAGGACCTCATTTAATGCAATTAAAATAATAATCCATTAACGTTCTAGATTTTATTCCAAGGGAATCTCTAGTTTTGCCCACTTATACCTTCCTCACTATGCACTGCTCAGTGGCTCTCACCTGTATCTTAATATCCAACTAACCTTAGTTCTGTTTTGTATATTTTTCCTGCAGTCTGAAAAAAATGACACTAGATGGCAATATAAACCTATCTTTGCTTTCAAAGATTTTAAAGGCTAGAAGAAAGACAATTGTGATCATCTAGTCTCATACCAGAGGCCATAGAATTTCACTCAGTAAATTCCTTCATAAAGCCCATAATTTTTGGATGAAATAGAGACATACAAACTTTCCAACAGGCACTTCCAAGAGATTAGCAAAATCACATTCAATTCTCCATGTATTACAATAAAATACGGTCTAAAAGTGTCTCCATAGAGGGGGTTCTAAAAGGCTTATCTCAGAAGTTGAATTGTGTGTGTCTTACAAGAGAAACAGTTAAAACAGAAAATTGTGATTCCTCTCCATTTTGAGTCTACCTGTTCTTGAGAATTGACTTCTTTTTCCATCTATCATACAAATTAACAGGCTTAAACCTAGGAAATTCTCAGAATAGAGCACAAATTGTAAACTTATTTTTAAAAGTATAGAATAGGAATAATCAAGACCTTGTTTACTAGGTTGAAAGTGGTTTCATAAAAATGTTGTATTTTCTGTAAGTTTGTTTTTAAAAGTATCCAGTTTTAGGTAAGTAGGACAATTCTATTTAGAAGTAAGTACTCTATTTTTTGTTTTTCCTCAAGTTTACAAATTACTGTTTTTATATCTACTTTCTCTTTTCCACCTACAAAAGAGTTCTGTGAATTGTCTACATTTTCTTTTATAAAAGTAATACCTTTAATTTCTCATTTTAAATATGAAGAGAAGAGAGATCACAAAGATCTAGCAGCAGAGCAACATAATATCACACAGAAAAATGGACCTACACTAGAACTCAGTCCCTCGTTTCCAAGGAAGTAGGGGCTTGAGAACAGAATAGAGGCAGCAAGCTTATCCCTTTGAGAGGAGGGCCGGGATCTTGGAGGGCAAGACAGATTAAAAAGTGTTATGGATATTGTTGCATATGTATTTGTATACTTTTATTTGGTAGGTATGTTTGGGGTTGTCAGGATGTAATAACAGGCCAAGTCAGAACTGCAACCTTTGCCCAGGGACTATTTTTGTTAATGTTTCTCAAACTGGAAATCTTTAGATTGTCATCTAGTTTGTGTAAATTGTATTACATAAATTTACAGCTATGACTAAATCTACTATTGTAGCTTTTTCTTAATTATGTTTTTATAGTTCTAACAGTTTAAGAGTACTGAAAGGTATATATAAGTTATAACGAGCAATAACATGAAAAGCATGACTTCATTAGGCTAACTGAGGACAGTTTAGGTTCTTGTTGAGATGTAATGCTTAGGGACAAATCACTACCATTCTAGAATTAGAAAGTACGTCCTAGATAAAAAATGAACTTTCCAGCTACTACTGTGTCATACATAAGATACGATTTAGCAAGTAGCCCAATGGTTTTTATCAAGTTTTTGAAGCATGGGTCAAGAGATATTGCTGCTGACAAATCACAATTTTTTTCCAAACACAAGTTTCCATATTGCTTTAATTATTCCTGAAGCATTGCTGTTCTTTTTCTCAGATGGGTCAGTCACCTACCCAAGAAGCAAATAAAGAAATGGAAGAGTTTGGTTCAAGCATGACATGTCTGAACACATTACAGGGGTTACTGCCTCAATGGACTACGGAAAGGAAAATCTACTTAGGCAAGATACTTTTAAAAAAAAAAAGAAGTTAAAAACTGGAAACGTGGGGGTCAAAAAGCAGATCTACACTACCAGCTGTTAGCCTGGAATAAGTAATATGTTCTCTGTCAGTCCACCTCATGGCAATGTAACATTTAGATGACGTTTGTGTCATGTTTAGGTATATTTGACTGTGGTATAGTTCCTAATGTTTTATGTTCCTTTGAGTAAGAACTTTTTATTGGTTTGGTTGGTCTTTAGAACAGTGCCCAACTAACTCCATTTTAAAAAAAAGCTCAAGACCAACAACCTACAAGCAAGAGTACATGTATATACTATACCTGACTGCTTTTGTATGTATGTAAGACAAGGGCGGTAACTGTTGCACTCTACTCAGCATTGGTGAGGCCTCAGCTGGAATAGAGTATCCAATTCTGGGCACCAAGCTTTAGGAAAGACCTGGACAAATTGGAGATGGTCCATAGGAGAGCAACAAAAATGATAAAAGATTTAGAAAATCTGACCTATTAAAAAAACAACCTATGTATGTTTAGTCTTGAGAAAAGAAGACTGAGGGGGAACCTAATAATAGTCTTCAAGTATGTTAAGGGCTGATATAAAGAAAATGGTGACCAATTGTTCTCCATGTCCATCGACAGTAAAACAAGAAATAACAGGCTTAATCTGCTGCCAGGGAAATATTAGGCTAGATATTAGCAAAAAGAAAAGGAGTACTAGTGGCACCTTAGAGACTAACCAATTTATCTGAACATAAGCTTCCGTGAGCTACAGCTCACTTCATCGGATGCATTCAGTGGAAAATACAGTGAGGAGATTTATATACACACAGAACATGAAAAAAATGGGTGTTATCATACACCTTGTAAGGAGAGTGATCACTTAAGATGAGCTATTACCAGCAGGAGAGCGGGAGGGGGGGAGAAAACCTTTTGTAGCGATAATCAAGGTGGGCCATTTCCAGCAGTTAACAGGAACGTCCGAGGAGCAGTGGGGGGTGTTCCTCGGACGTTCCTGTTGAAAATGGCCCACCTTGATTATCGCTACAAAAGGTTTTCTCCCCCCCTCCCGCTCTCCTGCTGGTAATAGCTCATCTTAAGTGATCACTCTCCTTACAAGGTGTATGATAACACCCATTTTTTTCATGTTCTGTGTGTATATAAATCTCCTCACTGTATTTTCCACTGAATGCATCCGATGAAGTGAGCTGTAGCTCACGAAAGCTTATGTTCAGATAAATTGGTTAGTCTCTAAGGTGCCACTAGTACTCCTTTTCTTTTTGCGAATACAGACTAACACGGCTGCTACTCTGAAACCTGTCATTATGATAGATATTAGGAGAACCTAATTACAAGGGTAGTCAAGCTCTGGAATAGGCTTCCAGAGAGGCTGTGGAATCCCAATCATTAGAGGTTTTTTAAGAACAGACTGAACGAACACCTGTCAGGAATGGTCTAAGTTTACTTGGTCCTGCCTCAGCACATGGGGCTGGACTTGATTTCTCAAGGTCCCTTCCAGCCCAACAATTCTATAATTCTATGCTTTAACAATATTCTTACATGGGATTAAGATATCCAATTTTAAACAGTTAACTGAGTCATTTACTCAACAACTCTTGCAGTAATGCCATGAAATTTGTAAATATCCTGAAACAAGTGCAGTCTTGCTTGTGAAAGTGGTCAGTGCACACATTATCAACTCTGACTTGCAGCAATGGAACTACACAAATTTAACATGTTTGACTTGTACACTGACTTCCAAGATGACTTGCACATATGGGGACAAATTCTATTCTGTAATACTGATGCAACTCCTCAGTGAAACTGTTGAGGTTGAACAAGTGTACAGAATTGGACCATATTGTTCAAGTCACCATGAACTTGCACACCAGAAAGGCACCACACCAACTGCTTTCTTTGTCCAATAGATCCTACCATGGAGCTTTCAAACTAAATTGGTTAAGACTGAAGCCACATTACATTACATGGGAATACTCTATATTGCTGTGCCATGCACTAGGTACCTTCAACATCAACAAGTTTCTTCAACAAGCTCGCCTCTGCCCCGCGGCATAAGGACACCAGAATGAGAGCTGTGCTCACAATGGAAAGGCGAGTGGTGATCACTGTGTGGAAGCTGGCAACTCCAGACTGCTACCTGTCAGTTGCTAATCAGTCTGGAGTTGGAAAGTCCACCATGGGGATTATGGTGATGCAAGTGTGCAGGGACATTAATCGCTTCCTACTATGAAGGACTGACTCTGTGTAACGTGCAGGAAATACTTGATGGCTTTGTGACGCTATTCCCTAACTGTGGCAGTTCAATAGATGGCATGCATACCTCAATTTTGGCCCCAGACAATCTTGCGACAGAATACATCAACTGAAAGGGCTACTTCCCCATGGTCTTGCAGACACTGGTGAATTACCAGGGCCGTTTCACTGACATCAGTGCAGGGCTGGTCACGGGAAGGTTCAAAATGCATGCATCATTAGGAACACTGGGTTGTACAGAAAACTGCATGTTTGGACTTTCTTTCTAGACCAGAAGATTCCAGTGGGGGATGTGCAAATGCCTATAGTGATCCTGGAAGAACCCACCCACCCCTTGTTCCCATGGCTCATGAAGCCTTACACCAGGAACCTAGACAGCAGCAAGGAACGCTTCGACAACAGGCTCAGCAGGTGCCAAATGAATGTGCCTGTTTAGCAGATTAAAAAGTTGCTGGGACTGCCTTTTTGGCAGGTTAAACCTCAATGAGGAAAATATTCCAATGGTCACAGCAGCCAGCTGTGCTCTGCATAACATTTGCAAAGTGAAGGGAGAAGTTTCCCCAGGGTTCGAGTGCTGATGTGGATCAGCTGGCTGCTGATTTGGAGCAGCCAGATACTAGGGCAATTAGAGGGGCTCAGCAGGAGGCTATTTGAAGGAGCATTTTGATAATGTGCCCCAGTAACGTGTCTTTATGTGATGCATTCAGCTAGGCAATGTTTACTTACTGCCTTGAATGACCCCTGTAATGCTTCCTTCCTGAGCATTAACCGTGATGAGCAAATGTTCTTGCCTGTAGCCACTGTGAATTTTAGCAGCAACTACTGTGTGCATGACACAAATACTCATTTTGTTTCAAAAACTACACTTTAATTAAAAGGATAAAAATTTTTTTTTTTTTTGCACAAACAGAGGAATGGCAATGAGGAACAGTCTCACGGTCAAGGCTCTCACAGCTGTGTGTAACTCCAACTTTCATCATGAAACCAGTCTCTGGGGATGGAGTGCAAGGAGTACTGCGACACAACAGAAACATGAGAGGAATGTGTTGAGGGAGTTTGGGGAAGTCACGGAACAGCGTTCTGTGAGCACGGATGTGCTCAGACTGCAGCTCTGTGAGGGACTTGAGCATCTCTGTCTGGCCCTCCAGTGGCTTTATCATCCATTCCTGTCCATCTATCATCAACTCCTGCCCCTGTCTCCGTTCCAGGCTATCCAGCCTGAGTTTTTCATTAACGGTCTTCCTCCACACTCTTTTTGCTATCTGCTGTATCTATTGACTGCAGTACTTTGAGAAACATATCCTTCTTACTCCTCCTGGTTTGCCTCCTTAATCTGACGGAGGAGCTCTGCTGATGTGTTGGAATTGGTCCTCAAGGGCACATCTGCAGAAGCCAAAGAAACAATGAACAGACACAGCATTATGACTGCACTCTCAGGCATGAATCACAAAAGCCACATACACCTCTTTCTCACTGTCCCTTTGCTAACACACAGCTTGGTGAGAGTCCCAAATATGGGGAGTTCGGTGAAGCAGGGCGGGTTGGGAAGAGGGAATGGCTAAGAAGAGACAAAGGGTATGGGTGATTTGCAAAGAGGGTCACTAGACATGCCTAGGGAGATATTCTGAATATTGGCACCCTTTTCGACAGGCTGGGACAATCAAACCTGATATCTCATTCCATAGGGTAACCCGGCTGCAAGGGTCCATCTCCTGCATGCATATGCCTTCACACCGGGTCCATATGCTACTTACCTATGTGCCACTGTGGTCCCTGCAGAAACAATTGCCTGTTGGCATGATAAAGTTTCCTACACCAAGGGGAGAAACAAGGCAGCTCTGCCAAGGAATCTTCAGCACAGGATTTCAGAGTACCCACATGAAAGTTTCCTAGAGATCTCTATGGAGATCTCTTGGACAGTGTACATTAACAAACTTTTTCACCAAGCCCCCACTACCTAGCTGCATAGGCTTTATTGTTTGTTATATAGTAGAAGAGGGATAAGGGATAGAAACTAAGTAAATGAGACCTCAGTCACCGTGCAGTATGAAAGCAAAATGGGTGCTTACCAGAGCTTGCCTATCCTGCTTCATGTGTGCCGGAGCCTGAGTACTGGGACTGGATAGACCCCTCTGGAGTCAAAAATAGGTCCTAGTTTGCAGGGCTTTGGAGCGGAGCCTGGAGCTGGAGCACGGAGCAGTGGAGCTGCAGGTTTTTGCCCGGACCTGGAGCGGAGCCGGAGCACAGAAAATCTTGACTGCTCCAGTTTTTTTTTTTCCCTCCATTTTCAATCCAAAATGAATGATATTTAGCAAGGAAATCCTAAAGGTGCCCAAAAGTTTCAGCTTGTATAACAATTGATATTAACATCTACTTTATATAATATGTCACAGTTATTCTCACTTTGGCCAAAATCAAGATTTAATGTACAGATACAAAATTACCAAGTTTTTTGGAGATATGTTTTATTAAAGAATCTGATAATTATCAGACAGGCGGCAACACTGCAGACTGCTCCCACCCTTGTGCCAACGTTAGGCGAGTACGTACTCACGTAGATTAGACAGTTAGATTAATATGTGTTGATACTTCTTTTGTAAGGGTTGATCAACGACACGCTATGAGCGCTGCGATTATGGAAAAGTGTGACGCAAGATGCAACATTTTAGATATCACAAACAGGTATATTGAAAAAAATATGTTTACTGATATATTAAAATATTGCAAGACATATTAACCACTTAAGCTCATTTCTCACACGGGCTCCCGTTTCCAGTACATTTGTTCATTTGTACCTGCTCCCATATCACTCTGGCAGACTTATTTTATAGGTCATCTGTTCAACTGTCTTTTTGGTAGCGTTGTTTGTAATTTTACATTTACTGAAAAAGTCACGTACAGCAGGCATATAAATATACAGTAAACTTTTGCATAAATTAGGAGTGATTTTTGTGATATATCCAGAATGATTGGAAAATGTCCAACACAACTTTGGGGGTGAATCTTTAGGTCATTTTAAGAAAAAACATTTGTGAACACGTGTCCTAAAATTCTTCCTAAGGGAGCTACAGTCCCTTCAAGGAGATGATGAAAAGTTAATTGCTGATTAATATCTCAAAAACACTTTGAAAGGCTTGTCGTTGACTGCCCCTGGCTACGAGCGGTAATATGTTCCATAATAAGTTAATAATTTTTGGTTATTTAATACTACATTTAAACTTTGGAACCATAAATTTTAAAAATAAGTAAAATTGTTTGTATCATTCTAAGCATCTAAGCAGTTTAAAATTTTTAAACAGTTCTCGGAAATGGTTAATTATACAAAATAAATTAAGAGTACCATTTTAATGCGTGTTTTAGCATTAAACCATATTCCATGGTTGTACCTGTTAAACAGGCAAAGATTTAAAAAATATTAAATAAAATTAGCCCAGTCCCTCCCCAGTTCACGATGCCTGTAGTTTAAATAATTTTTTTTTTAATGATGTTGTATGATAGAATGTTCGAAATAAACTTTAATGGGAAAGCAGATTCAAATTGCAAGCAGTCCTTTTAGTAAAGAGAGCAAATTTTCAGAAATCTTTTTCCTTCATCAGGCTGGAAACATTATACAAGACAGAACCTGTTATTTGCTCTTTGTATAATCTAATCAGGCTGATGAAGCAAAAACATATTTCTGAAAATTTGTTCTCTTTACTAAAAGGACTGTGCTTGAAATTTGAATCCACTTCCCCGTTAAAGTTTATTTTCAATCTTGTAACATGTAGCCTCGTTACTTCAACAATTAATGTTGTAGAACAGCGATAGCATGTACTAATGCTACAGCGCATACCAAATTTCATTGATATATCTATATTAAAGAGTTTGAGATATTAAAAACTTGCAATTTATAAAAAAAGGTATATTAAAAATACTTGTTGTATTGTAAACTGCAAGAAACATGTTAAAATATTAAAATATACTTTAATAATTGTGTAAAAAGAAATGTGATCATTTTTGCCCAGAAAATCCAAAATAAATTTGAAGTACCTCAGTGGTTAAGATATCACAAGCAGGTACATTATAAAAAAAATGTTATGATCTTCAAAAAGCAATGAACAAAAGCATTACAAGAAACATTTGGCTGCAGTAGCAGTATAAGAAGATTTGGCCATGGCTTATAGCCAATTTACGGAAAAAGGATCTAAACAACGTCTTTACTTTTGAATTTGAAAAAAGCCCAAATTTGAGCTTTTGGGAAAAGCAAAGAAGAAATCAGCAACGTGCAAAGTGGAAAAGTGAATGGCGAGCTCAAACCATGTAGCTTCAAGACAAATGAAGCAAGTGCGCGAAAAGTTACAACTTTTGGCAGCATGTAACACGTAACCATCCTGAAAACTTATGCGACTCTGGTTACAAAAAAGGACCAGGAAGATGAAGCAAAAACAGAAAGCTGACACGGCTAAATGACATTCATCTGGCTCTTTGAAAACTCCTGGAGAAAAGATTTTTCGTGGAGCTTCATCTGAGAAGAAGCCCATAACTGAGCAAACAAAACTTGACTCATATTTGAAGTCCTCAAAGGTTACAGTCACCATGGATGCCAATACTTTCTTTCCATGAAGGGCTGATGGAAATCGTTTGCTTGAGTTCAACACTGCTCACTACATTCAGGCTAAGGAACAAAGGATTCCAAAAAACTGCAGGTGAAATGGGTCGGCAGCTTTGTGTTTCGATGGGGCACAATGCGGTTTGTCATTTAGTTGTCAACACAGCTGAGTCTGGTTGCAAAGAGCTCAAGAAAGCTTTGGAGCAAAAACTGTGCTACCTGAAAATGGATGTGGCAATCTGTGGAGACAGAAATTTCCTTGCAATCAATGCTCAATACTACAAAGAAGGAAAAGATAAAGCTGTGGTAAAAATCTTGGAAGTAATCGACACAGAAGGGCGTCACAATTCTTCATATGTGAAAAGTCAAGTAAAAGCTATTTTAGAAAAATCTGGGGTCAAATGCAAGTGCTGAGCATCTGCATTGACAATGCAGCAAACATGATGTGTGCCATCAAAAATTTCAGCGAGGACAATGAAACCATTTCTACCTCTGAGAACAGGGATGTGGACAGAACTGAAGCTATTTTGCCTGATCAAGGAACTAAAGGAATGGATGAATTAAACTCAACATGCTGCTGTGCAATGGGTTAATGACCCTAGCCTCATATTTCCAACATGGCTTCAGGAGGACGACTCAAAAGTCCAATTAATGAGGGGTGGTATTCACACTCTTCAGCTGTGAATCTGGGATGGACTGAACAAAGAAAATGCGAAGAAATTACTGGCAAAAATTCGACAAGTCGTTGTCAAACTACGTACCCCAAGTATTCAGTGTTCTGCTTGATCTACCTGGGGTAACTCAATCATTGGATACTGTAACTTGCTAGGGTTCAACATTTGCGATGATTGATCGGCTTCGTTTTTCAATCTTACTGTGAACAAGTGGCTGCTGCTGGAACAAGAGAACTCAAGTTAACAAAAGCTGAATGGGACAAAGTGAAGAACTTGCGAGACCTCTTGGCAAAGCCAAACCAAACAACCGTGAATCTTCAAGCTGTTGATGTAATCCTAGGAGTTTTAATGAAGGGATAGTGAAAACTGTCAAAATTCTTGCAAGAAAATGGTGAACAAATTGCAGAAGGAATTCTATCCTCCATGCAGAAATGTGAACAATATTTTTAACAATATTCATTTTCTTGCTGGGGTTTATGTTGACCCACGGTATCGGATTCTTTTTACCTCAAGGGAAATACCAAAGGCAAAGGAAGGGCTCCTGGATACTGCTCGATGACTCAAAACCCAAAATCTATTGCTACATTTGAACTCTGCAAAAGAGGATGAAGAAAACAAAACAAAAAGGAGTCATCAATCGAATCTGCGGTTT
Organism: Caretta caretta; assembly: GCF_965140235.1. Lineage (NCBI taxonomy): Eukaryota > Metazoa > Chordata > Testudines > Cheloniidae > Caretta > Caretta caretta. The sequence goes on along the minus strand of NC_134209.1, from coordinate 134,718,493 downwards.
CGGAAAGTTCACATCCTTCAGAAATAGCAGGCTGTTCTCAAACTTTGTCTCCACTCTGAACTTGTTCAAGCATCAGTCCCTGAGATGTCTTCAACCATTACAGGAAAATGGAGATAATTCAAGCACCAATTCTTCAGAAGATGATGCCTTCAAAAACGAATTGGATAAACAAGACAGACGCCGGCGAGTTTCTGCAATTCATAATGGTAATGAAGCATTATTCAAGAAAAACTTTCGGGAAGATTGTGAGGCGATGGAGTCTATTGGTAAGCTAAAAGTTAAGTCTGTTTTTGAGACTACCCACACCACATTCAGGCTGCCTGTAGAATTGCTTCAAGCACGCCAACAACTCAAACTTGTGTAGAGCAACAGTTTTCGGCTTTAAAGTTTTTTAAATGATTTGCGGCAGGCTATGAAAGACTACTTGATTGCTGCAATAATTTTTTTACAGAATGAATTATGAATGATTCTAGTTTGTATCGTTGATGACATTTAAATTGTTTTAAAAGTGAGTAAAAATAATGTTTTTTCAAAATTACAGTATGCACTTTTTTATTTATTTAAAAATTAATTTGAGTCAGAGTACGGAGCGGAGTCGGAGCGGAGCTGGAGCAGTCACTATTGGTGCCAGAGCAGAGCAATTCAAAAATTTGATTGCTCCAACTCCCTGCTAACTTGCCATCGCACCAGAGAACCCTGTTGCACAGGGCTCTTGGCAGTGGGTCACAGCCAAGGATAGCGCGCAGCTCCTTGAAGTGGCATGTCTTCGGCAATGCACCAGAGCAACAGTTGGCCTCCCTTGCCTTCTGGTACATCTGCCTCAGCTCCTTGATCTTAGCACAGCACTGCTGCATGTCCCTTTCAAGTCCGTTCTCCTGCATGCCACGAGCATTGTGCTCGTAGATATTAAAGTTCCTACAGCTTGAGTGAAGCCGAGACTGCTCAGCCTCCTCTCCCCACAGACCTAGCAGATCCAACAGCTCTGGCATACTCCAGGCAGGAGTGCATCTGTTGTGGAAAGCTGGCATAGTCAGCTGGGAAGATGCTGTGTGAACAGTACACACCGAGCAAAGAGGAAGAGGAATTTCAAAAGTTCCCTTTAAACAGAGATGGGGTGCATGTCTGTGTACCTGCAGCGCAGCAAACTCCAAAGCGCTAACCAGAGGGGTCAGAATGGGCATTGTGGGACACCCCTGAAGGCCAATTACGGCAACATAAGCAAGCGCAGTGTCCACACTAATGCTGTATCACTAACTACATCCCAAACAGTTCTATGCCTCTCATTGAGGTGGTTGTATTATGTCGGCATAACAGGGGAGTTACATCAGTGGAAGGAGCATTTCAGTGTGCACACCTCCACTGGTTTGTTGATGAAAGTTGACTTTCGTTGACAAAACTGTATAGTTTAGACAAGGCCTTAGTGTTGGAGATATTTCTATGTAAAACTATTGAAACTCTACTTCTACCCCTCAAGATGCCAAAGTGAGTGTTTAGAAAGATAATTTTTCCTTAAGTCTTTCCATTTTCATGATCCATTTCCAAAAATGCATAATATAGTACAAAGTTAAAAACTGAACAAGTTACTCACTCTGTTCACCTTCTCTGCTATTCTGAGCTTCCTCTAAAGGAACAGACTGCATAGCTGACATAATCCTTTGAGCAATATTTGATAGCGGCACTTTACAAAGGTCATGTCCTATGTACTCCTTGTAACCCTCCATTTTTCTCATCAACCCTGAATACAAGATATCACATGTGTATTATACAAGAGACATTAAGATCATGAAATAATTAGCATCTATTACATAAGGCTGAAGATGGAATGGATAATGCATACATAATATCTAGTATATCCACCCTCTACCTAGAGCAGCGGTTCTCAACCTGTGACCTGCTTGCAGCTGAATCAGCACACAGCTGTGGCTCATGTAACATCCTCAGAGCCATACAGGTAATATATATATGTTGTGTGGACAGGGCCCACATAATACAGAGAGCTGCATATGCGGTCCACAATGGTTAATAGGTTGAGAACCACTGACCTAGAGACTTTAATATATACAAACTGATTTTTTTCCCTTACTACCATGTATCCACATTGGTTTGTCAAACAGTTTCTTATGAGTACTGGCAGCTGCCAATTTGAGAGAAATAAGCACTGAAGCATGATTGAAACAGTTTGATACACGCTACCAACAGATTTTCAAAAAGAGGTAGTCACAGCCTTTAAGAGGTGTATTCAGCAACACACAGTGCCTTTAAGAATCAGTCTGACAAGAACTCCAAATCAATGTTATGTGTCTTTGAAAAGTCTCCCACATTGTTTTCTAATGAAGATCTAAAAATTAATGCATGCAGATATTCATTACTTTCTATCCTTACAGCAAAGCACAAACCTCTAAACAGTTTTCAAGTCTTAAGGCTAAAAGCAAAAAAAAACCTCAGAAGGCTGAAACATCATTAAAAGATGGAAAGAAGAGCTGATTATTTAGACACAAAGTTCAGCATTTTCAATTGTTCTCTGATGTTTAAACCTCCACATATATTACTACTGGTCTGGAATCTTATATTTCAATTGACCTGCATTTAATCACATTCTATAATATCTAGATGCAACGTAAGTACAGAATGTAATCACATGGGCCACTGGGGAGCATGAGAAGCAAAATCGTTCATGTCACTAGAGAAGACTATCAGTGTAAATTATAACATGGAGACTCAGACAATAGGGATAACATTTTGAACCATTTACAACATACTACAAATATTTACATAGCATGCCTTACAGTATTTCTAGGGGGTCAAGTTCTCAACTGGGGTTCAAACACCATAGTGTTGGTGGATACAACTGGCAGTTCAGTAGTGGTTAAATAACTTATTCCCATACAGAGGTCTTGACTATTCACTGGCCAATCTTGGCTCCCTTCACATGACTAGTACATTTCCAAATCAAATTCTATCAGACAGTATTTTCTCCCTCTTTAAAGGGAACCACTCATCTTAGCTCAGGAGAAACATTTGTAATGCCTATGGTCATCTCTGTCCAGTATGTGTCTCAGGTCAAGAATGGTCATATAGTCATGACCAAGCCTCTTTTCCTACCTTGGATAGAAAAACAGTCAAGAGATTGTTCCTTAGGTCTGTAGCTTCTCCCTAAAGGAAGAGATTTTTTAAATGTAAAAAAACTTTTTCTCTTGTGGGAGGGGTCAGTCTTACCTCAGGTGGCAAACCTAGATTAGATTTAGAATTTGGCAGGCAAAAAGGTACAATATACCATGGATCAGAATATATAGAAATGTTATGCATTTCACAACCAGATCCCACCATTAATCTGAAACATTCTTATGTTTGTGGATTTAAATCACTTAATATTAAGGATATAAATGCACATATTGTGTTTTTTCTTTTTAATAAAGGGTGTAGGACACATTCCATTAACTTGTAGTGTTTTTACCCTTGATATGATTTATTAATGTTTATAGTCAAGATGATTAAACATTTAATAGGGTTCAAAAAAGACAGTGCAGACTTACAAACGTCAAATATTTTAAAGTACTTAATACTTTTAACAGAGGTTATGCTCTTATTCATTTAAACATGAAAGGTAATCAAATACAATTTTACAGTTAAAAACAAATTTAAAATGTTATTTATACACTAAAATAAATTTTACCTGAAGTTATAAAAACAGTCAGTCTTAATTTGCTTCCCTTTATCAAATACATATTATAAACATATCTGTATATGACCTGAAAGCAAGAACTGCTGCTCCCATCAGGATCCAGATCCAATGGACACAGTAGAGAAAAGGCATCATAATTGTGTGCAATCACATTAAATTTTCTTTAATCTGTAGTAAGTTTCCTATATAGTTTGCTACACATATCTTGGGGTTGCAGTTGATGAGCCAAAAAATCTTTATTAAAAATTCAATAATTCTGGCAGAGTTATTAAAACATTCTGAAATTTGTGTTACTACAAATTCTAGAGTGAGCCAAAAAAAGAAACAGACCATAGCAGATTAATTATCTGCTGAACACAAACATCCTTGGGACACCCTGCTAAAAAAGGCAAGTTCAAAACTCTTGCTCTTAGAGCTTCAAGATTCTAGGAAGAGTAGCATGAAGGGGAAAGAAGGGCAATCAATTAATCCAAAGGATTTTGGACAGTTTGTAGAAAAAAAATGCAGACACACTTGGTCTATAACCAAACATGCTGTCACTTTTGCACAACTGCACCTTACGTCCTCTCAAAGGATCGCAGGACAGAAATTACTGTAAAATTTTACTATTAGGAAAACCATCCGCTTCAGAAGGAAGCATACTATATTCAAAAGCTGTTCCAACCCCTAAAATGCCCTCTCTGCACTAACTTTGCAGATCACACATGAAGAGGATTTCATAACATCTGAATACAAAGGAAAAGCACATCATGGAAGCAGGAATCTGCATTTACTCTGCACATTAAGTAATAGAGGGTAATATGTAGTCTAGCAGTATCTAGATACTTAATGCATTCCCTCTCTCTTGTAAAGCAAACCCTCAAAACTGAAGTATGAGCCCAAAGTCTCTGTATGCCAAAAGCTATAAAAGGGGCTTACAGTCTGTTCTTGATAAGGCTAATAATGATATATTAGTTTATCAAAACAGTTTGTTTTCCCATTGAATCATAAAAAGTCTACACTAAATATTTCCACATCTTAACAGTAGAACAAAGATGCATTTAATGTTTAATCCTCTAGACCAATGGTTTGAGCCTGAGACTGATGCTCTAGCTTCTCCACAATAGCTTTCAAATAGTCTTCATCTTTGAAAAAATACACATACAATTTTCTTTCCATCTGATGCAGTGTATGTGTCTCTAAAACCTTTCTTTTGGCCTTTACATCAGCAAGAAGATCCATAATAAGCTGATTTAGTTTATTTAAGTTCACTTCTAGTTGATAAAGTTGATCTGTTAGTTCCTAACAGAAAGAAAGAAAAAAAGGAAAGTTTATTACATTTGCATTGTTGATACATTAATTCAACTAAAATATAAAACAAATTAAGTTTTGGAGGCAGGTTTGCACAGCACACAGGATATGCCTAATGAAAGGAAGCAAAAGTACAAGGTACAAGGTAATGAATCTCATTTGATTTATAGAGCTCATCTGGCCAGACTGTAATACCCTTACTCACACTGAGTAGTATCTTACTTTACAAATAGTCCCACTCAACTAAGTGAGATTACAAATAGAGACAGCTAGTACTTAATGTGAACAAGGGTATCAGAATCTATGCATCTGTTTTGTATTAGATCAAGATGGTAGAACAATTTTACTCACATTAAAAGTGGTTACAATTCTACAAACTACTCCTCGCACTTAGACAAAAATAATACTTTGTAGATTTAAACTGGAACCAGATTATTGGCACCTGTATTTTTTCATCTTTCACTGCTTCATAGCTTGAATTAATCTTCATTTTTTGTAGCGCAGGTAGGCTATTCATTTTATTATGTTATAAGCACTCAATGCAAATGTCTTGTTATTACTATTTGTATTATCATGGAGCCTAGTCACTGGCCAGGACCACATTACATTAGGAGGGGGTGTGTTGTGCAGGAGGGGGCTCATGGCAAGGGGTTGGGGTGCAGGGTGTGGCAAGGGGCTCAGGGCAGGGGATTGGGGTGCCTGAGGGGTGCGGGCTCTGGCCTGGCACCACTTACCTCAAGCGGCTCTGGAATGGCAGTAGCGCGCAGCAGGGCTCAGGCAGGCTCCCTGCCTGCCCTGGCCCCATGCCGCTCCTAGAAGCGGTCAGCATGTCTGGCAGCGGCTCCAGCAGAGCGGAGGCTGAAGGCTCCGCTGCACGCTGCCCTCACCTGTGGGTACCACCCCCGAAGCTCCCATTGACCACGGTTCCCAGATCCTGTCCAGTGGGGGCGGTGCCTGCAGGTGAGGACAGCGCACGGAGCCCTCTGACCCCCACCCCGCCAGTGGCCACAGGGACATGGTGCCGGCCGCTTCTGGGAGCGGCGCAGGGCCAGGGCAGGCAGGGAGCCTGCCTTAACCTCTCTGCACCACAGGGCTGGCAATCCTGTGGGCCGGACTGAAAGCCCTCATGGGCCGGATCCAGCCGGCGAGCCATAGTTTGCCCTCCCCTGCACTATATGAACCACAGAACAAAGACATTCTTAGAAAGAGTTGCTGCCAGGAAAAAATATTACTATAGATTGTTAAAGTGGTAGTGTAACATTATATTTCAGCCCAAAGATTTCTATCGAACCATACCACAGTAGCAGGAAAGAAACATCTTAAGTTTTTCTATTAGAAATTCATAGATGCAATTTATGACATAATATACTCTGATGAAACATATACCCTACAAAGAGGTATACATCAGTTGTTAAACTGCCATGGCTAATGATGACCTATATATGATCATTACACATTTGGAAAAAAGCTACTTTTACTTCAATACTAAAGGAAGTATTAATTCATGAAATAGATAAAAATATATTACATTACATGTTCAGACCCTTTTGTCTGTATAACTAATCATTTGCAAAATATGCTTACTAATGTAGCAATAGCTGTAATTCTACAATAAAGACTTACCTGGTTACTAAGCAAGATCTGATTTCCTCCCCAATACAGAGAGTCACAAAGTGCATCTAAATCACTATCCAGCTTAGACAAAAAGAGAAATTGTTCTTGAGAAGATACTGCTAGGTGATCTTGCACTGAAGTAATGTCTTGCTTTAATTTCTGAGCCATTTGTTCAATGCCTTCATGTGTTCTGAACAATTGTTGTTTCGGATTTTCTCCTTCCAAAAGCTGGTATAGCCTACGGTGACAAAAATTTGAGATGCAGCATTCATCTTTTAAAAAATTTAGTACATATTTATGCCATCAGTTGATTAGGTAAGGCAGAGCTTTTGCACATTCATCTCTGGGAAGTCATTCTGATGAAAAGGCAAGTACAGTCCTGCCCAACAATGTCAGAGTGATGCGTGTTGCTAACTTCTGAGCTGCTCCTGGTCACTTCTAAGACCACCCTAATTTTTTGGTTTAAGCCTTGGTTGGTAGGAGACGGAAATATTTCAAGCTACAATTAAAGGGACACTGTCATCTTGAAATCTAGTCTATTAAAAACAATTAGTTTAAAAGTAGTCTGAGGACAATACACCTACCCAAGTCCCACTGCCAATTTTTGTGCTTCAGCAAGCATTTTCTTATATTTGAAAAATAATTCTCCCCGAGAAAAAAACCTACACAAACAAGAAAAAAAGACTGTATAAAAAGGTAAGCAGTGAAACTAGCCACAAAGTACTTTCAAATACATTAAAAAAACTGAAAAAAAAAAAATCAGAAAAATGTTTGTCCTCTATTCAGTTGCAGTAATCTTAGGAATTACTCGTTTAATAGATGGTAAAACTGATTCTGACAGGAGTGAATTTTAAGATAACTCTCTAATGGCAGTAATTTTTAAGTATCCCTAAAAATATAGAGTACTTGTGAATTTGTAACATATGTTCCTTCCTGTAAATGGTAGAACTCTAGATACTCAACCGCTAACCTATTTAAAATGGTATTCTTTACCAAATTCAGACACATCAGTGTCCCAAAAGTACACTGTTACTGCTCTATGTTGCCATACATTCTACTATTTTAGCAATACAATCAAAAATTGAATATAATTAACAGTATTAAAAAGAAAATCTTTATCACTTAGTAGTTTATAGATCTGTAGAATAAAATTACCTTGCACTTCTCTAGCATCCCAACCCACTCACACTGCTGTACCTGCTAATCTGAATCAAAACAAAGCCAGTTTTGTACATTATGGCCTAAATTTTCAAATTGGGGTGCCTAAATCTCAGTCCCTATTTTGACACCAAATAAAATACGACTTAATTTTTCAAGAGTGCTGTGCAACTGTAGTTCACAGTCACTTCAGTGGAAATGGGAGACTCTCAGTATCTCTGTAAATCAATCTACTTTTGGACCTTGACATACCTGCCATGAATCCATACTAATCTTCATTAAATTTTCAACATGGCATTTATGACTAAATATGAAGAGGGAACTAGGCCAAAGGTAATACTTTAATTGACTGCATCGAGGGGATAGCAGTTACTCAGCAAATAGTGATGTCTCCTATATTGTGTTGCATTCTTATAGCATTAGGTGGGGAAAAAAATTGTAATCATGTTATTAAAGATTGTACAGTAGACCCTCAGAGTTATGAGCACCTCAGGAACAAAGACTAACTCTGAACAAAACGTTATAGCTGTTCCTTCAAAAGTTTTACAAGTGAACATTGACTTAATACAGCTTTGGAAGTTTACTATGCAGAAGAAAAAAGCTGCTTTTAAGCATCTTAATTTAAATCAGGGGTTCTCAAACTGGGGATCGGGGCCTCTCAGGGAGTCACGAGGTTATTACGTGGGGGGTCGCAACGTGTCAGCCTTCTCCCCAAACCCCGCTTTGCATCCAGCATTTATAATGGTGTTAAACATATAAAAATGTTTTTATATATTTAAAGGGGGGAGTCACACTCGGCAGCTTTCTGTGTGAAAGGGGTCACGAGTAGAAAAATTTGAGAACCATTGATTTAAGTGAAGCAAGCACAGAAACAGTTCCCTTACTCTGTCAAATTACTTAAAAAAAACCTCAAAGTACAGCTCAGTACTGTGTTAAACAATTTTTTTTAGTTTTTCATCTCTGCTGCTACCTGATTGCATACTTCTAGTTCCAAATGAGACATGTGGTTGACTGGTGAGTTCGTAACTCTGAGGTTCTACTGTAGTGGTTTCTCAACTTATTTACTATTGTGGACTGCATCCAATACTACTTGTATGGCCCTTGAGGATGTCACATGGGCCAGAGCTCTACTTGTATGGCCCTTGAGGATGTCACATGGGCCAGAGCTCTGTGCTGATTGGGCCTCAGGCTGAGAATCACTGTTCTACCATATCATAGTTACTGCTAACTGCAAACATTCAGAACTCATGAGTTGTGCCCCCCAAAATCATAAGATATGCGTTTTACAAATATGTTTAATTTTTAAGCCAAAGGTTCTTTTCATGTGCCTTTTGGTTTCTGAGCCTTTAGGGTGCACTCTATTCTTGTTTTCAAGCTTTTCTGCACAACCATGAGGACTTCATTGTTGTTTTTAAATGAAAAGTGAGATTTTTATGTAATACTCGGATTCAAAAAGTTGAGGCTTTAAGTAAAACCCAAATACCATGAGACTCAAGTTATGAATATACATGCAGTTTTACCAAGGGAGCAGAATTAAAATTGTACAGGGAACCATAAATCCAACTTTTCTTATCTTCTGAGAGCTTCACCATAATCAAAGTGTTATTTTAACAGTTATTTTGCTATGTATTTTAATAGGTTTTTTTTTTTAAAGGTAAAAATAAGTCTATAAATATACAATTGGAATAAAAGCCCCCAATGTGTCTCATCAGCCGGATTTGAATCCTGAACCTACAGCACCCCACCACATTCCGACCACTTGAGCTACAGGACTAGATAGCTATATTAGCTAAAAGCAGGAGAATCCTATTATTCCAATGTAGGGCGGTGGTCTCTGGGGCTATGTTGGGCCTGGGAGTATTTGGGGGGGAGCCAAACCCAGCTCTGTACCCCCTTCAGAGATGGGAAGGATCCTGCCCCCGATGGTAACCTAAAGGGGTGGGATTGGGCTGATGGGGCCTCATCCTTGATCCAAGGGGCAGTTCATTCCAGCCTGGTACTCGCCCTCTTTACCCTGCTCTAGCTGGTACTAGGTATTCCCAGTTCAGTGTGTTCTGCTGCCCCAACTGTAGCATGGGCCTGGCCTTAGAACAGTCACACTCAGTTATTCTGGCATGCTGCTAAAGTTTTCCGGAGCAATACCATGGAAAGGAGGGAAATGGCAATTTGAACTATTTCAGCCAAATCCAAACAGAATTTCACAGGACAAGTAAAAGCAAGTCTCTAGCCACAGGGATTTGTCCCTGGTAGGAATTTTAAAGGCCTCTTGCAGTTAATTAGAGCGTCTCAGTAAGAGATAGCAAGAAGATTATAATGGCAAATGGTAGGCAACTTACATGGAGATCTACTAGCTTCCACATAATACTTCATATAAAAGTTTGACAACCACTGTACAACATTTACCTATGAGACACATCATCCCTTGAATCAATAGTGTTCCTTGGTACTGCATGCTGAGATATAAGTGGGTCAGACATCACCTCCAGTCTCTGTTCTAGGGCCTTGCTGCTCTGTTTCAGATCTTGTATTATGTTTTCGAGTTGACGATGGATATCCCGATGTTTCCTCAATTCAATTTCATAAGCTAGCTGAAGAAGTTCAAATGATGCTTTCTGTTTTAGCAACTGATTGCATACTTGATCTTGTCTTGATGTATAGTAGTCCTGTCTAGCAATCTGCAAATCAAAATCTCCTTTCACCACAGGCATGTTCAATAGCTGTGCATTCTCCTTCACCAGGGAAGGCAGTATTTCATTATTTATTTGAGTTAGCTGTTTTTTTGTTTTTGAAATTTCACTGTTTAAGCTACAGATTCTAGCCTCAAGGTGTTCTTCTTTTCCAAAAGTCTATAAAAAGCAAAAGTACTTGTAAGAACATATTCAAAGACGACTAACATTTTTATTCATGTTCCATGCATTTCCCATTTTCCCTAAAGAATTTAGTTTTAACTCCATATTAAGGATCATACAATTAACAAGTCAAATGGAAAATAGCTGAGGAGATGTAAGATTAAGGAAAGACCCAAAAAATATTTCCATAGGACTGTGGAAAGTAATCAGATATTTTATTACAGAGATAAAAAATAGATTCAAATATGAATATTTCAATACCTACTAATGGATTCCATCTTAGAACATTAAAGTGTTATAATTTAAACCATTTGCTGCTGGCAGTTAATGAGAAAGGTGTGCTGAACAAAATATATATTAAATTTTGCATAGTGAAAATCCTTCATGTACAAATATGACAACTAACATGCTCAGCTGATGGAAGCTAGTTTACAATGGGTTCACAACACTGCTGATAGCAGAAGCTCTGTCTTTTTATGAAGACTTATCAGGTTCATCTCAGTTACTCATCCATAAATAGAAATACTGTACATGAATTAATGTGATGGCTACAAGTCACTTCTCTCTGGTATTGACTGGGCAAATGGTGGGTGATTTGAGATTCTCTTTTCAGCTAAATTTTAATGTCATGGCTCTCACCATCTATACTTGCCCCCAACCAGTTTGTTTGTGTGTCTTGTAGTAATGTGACATGTAGATTATAACTCTCTGAACAATAAATGTCTTATTTGTCTGTACAGTGCCCCAATCCTGTTATAAAACAAATAATGATGATTTAAAACAAATAATGATGATTTAATCTCAAGAGATGCAGTGTCTGAGCTTTTGAAAATACACCTGAGGTGCCAAAAATACGTTCTGGAAATTCAGAAATTCTTCTGCAACCACCATCAGCCTCACAGCTGGTTGTATGGGGACTGGATCCTCTATTTTCCAGTAACACTAGATGGAACAGTCAAGAAAACCTTTGTCTTTATATTTGCGTACAACTATCTTAAAGTATGCTGTTTTCAGTAAGCACAAGAAGGACTGATCAAAACAATAGCTCATGTTTTACACAACAAGAAACTCTAAAGAAACTAAACTTCCAAAATCAAGTGGAGGAGACTACACAGAAAGATTACAGGCTGATGACTCTACGGTCACATGGAAATCTGGCATAATCTAATAATTACAAAAAAACTTGGAACAAGCAAGACTGGAATCAAAAATAATTCAAAGAAATTATAGAACTTTTCCATTATTTAGTTAACACGACTGATTCCAAATTCAGGTTCAAAACCCTATGACTTCTGTAACATGAATAGGCTGCAACATAATCCTACACCATAAACTGCATAAAATTGAAGATCCAGATTTCTACCCTAAATCTGCCACCATTTGTTGAATCAAAGTGGTAGAAAATTATGGAAGTAAAATCAGAGGACAGAACAGTTGAGTTCAGAGTTTTGTCAATTAATACCTGCTCTGATGTCCACACAGCACACCATGCAGCGTATTTTACCACATTTTCAGATTGGTTTTCTAAATATTTCATAATAAACTAGGTGCTGAAGCTAAAACATTAGCATATCAGTCTCTAAGGCTAGATAAAAAATGGTCATTTGTCAGCTCAGTTATTGTGTTTGTATTTTACTTAGAATTGGCAGCTTTTCATCTTAGACAATGTGAGCCTTTTTATGTCTGAGAAGTAAATACAATTAAAAGTGAATCACAATGTATATGCATTAAACACTTTTCTTTAATACTTAAGGTTTTCAGGACAATGAAAATCACAACCACCGAAGGTAGTGTCTGATGACCTCGTTCACAACAATGCTAGCTATCTCTGTGCTGCTGAGGAAAGGAGTAGGAACAGGCAGACATGTTCTTATCCAAGAGAACAAAACTTTTAACAAACATGTTTTGCAGTCTCTCTTACCAGAACCACAGTCCTACTCATCAATCATTATTAAGGCTCCGTGTTTGTCACAGATTCTGCAACTTTCCAGGATCTCCAAGACATCTGCAGCAGCACCGTGTGGCTGGCCCAGGAGCTGCCTGAGCAGCTCGGGCAGCCCCGGGGTCAGTCGCACTGACTGCTGCTGGGGCAGTCTCTGTCCCACCTCCCAACTCCAGCAGCAGGAGTTTGAGTGTGAGGGGGCTCAGAGCCGCTGCCTACCTGGGTGGGGGCTCCTCTCCCTCAGCTCCTGTAGCTCCACATGCTGCCTGTGCTGGCAGCCAGGCATGGCCCCACAGCTCCCATTGACTAAGGTTCCTGTGAACTTTTGTTTTCTGCCCATGACCTGTCCATGACTTTTACTAAAAATACCCGTGACTAAAACGTAGCCTGAACCATTATGCCATATGCAAACAATTCTTATGGTACCAGATAAATAACCAAGGTTTTAAAGTTGTATGGTGGGGAGGGAAATCACCACCACACTTTTATAAGGTGATTCCAAAATGACTGGAGTTTTATTTTGGAAATTTTTTGAGATACCAGTCTTATCTAACCCACCCTTTCCTCTTGGTTCTGTATGTAGCGTTTTCCATTAGTAGTGTGACATGGCCTCCAATCTGATTCCCTCAGGCCAACCCAGCTCCCTTGCACGCACTCTTGCCTTACAAATTAGCTCCCCATGCCAAACCTCCCAAACAAAATGTTTCCTTCAGTCAGCCAAACTTTTGCAGACACCTCTGATCCTTGTTTCCCCCCCACTTTCCCAGCCACTAGACTTCTTTCTCCCAAGGAATGATGGCTCCTCTGTGAAAGTCAAGGGATATCTAGAACTACCATTCCAAAAAGTAAACAAACAGAAAATCCTGAATGGTCTGATCAATAAAGGAAGATAAAATCTTTTTAGTCAAACGGAATCCTATTTGTGATTAGCCAGATTCAAAACAGTAATTTGTAACTTTAAAAATTCTTCACACAAAAGGTAGATGGGGTGTGGCAGGTATTAAAAAGTTATGCTAAACAAGAAAAAGGGGCAGGAAAATGTTTCCTATTTTAATTTTTGCCCAACAGGCAACAAAAAATTTTAAACTCAACCTCTACTTGTATTCATATATTATGGAGAGCCTTCTGCATGTATATTCTGTCATACAGTATCGATCAAATGAAATCAACAGTACATAATCAAAGGACCAACCAGCTATTTAAAAATATTTCTAGAATTACTACATTTATAGAAAGCTAGCAAATGTGGTACTACCATCATTGGATACCTAAGAAATTATATTTTGCTAAATGCACCAGAAACTGGTGCTATTTCATAACTATTAAAATTTGTTATTACTACTAAAGAAATACAATTCAAGTTAAAAAGTGAGTAATCGTCAGTTATTCTTTTGTTAAATCCAGAACAAGTCTAGGTTTTTAGACGTCCACTAGATTACATAATTCTCTTTAACAGCTTACCTTGTTCTTTAAGGATTGAAGATTATTCTCTGCCCATTGTACAGCTGAGTTTATGCTTATATCTTTAGCTTTCAGTTGAATCAGCTGATGTTGAGCACAAATATATGCCATCTGCAGCCTAGCCATCTCAAGTCTCTCCTTGCAGACTTCATTGTTCTCATCACAAATTAATGGTTTGCTTATATCTACAAGTTGGAAATTTTCTTCATTTGAGCTTTCAACCAATTCTGATATACCTTGAAAAAACTGTTTTTTTGTGTATGAAGTAAGTGCTGCAGTGCTTTTCTCTTCCTGACACAAATATTTATCCAAGGCAAGTTGGGATAAAAATACTGGATGAGGACCTAACCCTTGTTCTGAGTCAGAAAAGGTGAAGAAAAAGGTCAACTTCTTAACTCCTTCAGTAAGAGAGTGAAGTTCATTATTTATCTTAGTATTTACAGCAGTGAAAATTCCTTGTCCCTCTTTCAGAATTTTAGCTGCTTCTTCTGCTTTATCATTTAACTTCAGTGACATATGGCTGTTTGTTGAGGCCATCATTTGAAGCTTATTACGACGATGAATTTTTAGGTTTTTAATTTTCTGAAGAGCTTGAAACTCTTCCTCTAGCTTCTGAAGTTCTCCTTCTTCCATGCTACTTGATTTTGAATCAAAGGTTTTGCAAGTTTTAAGAACTTCATCCAAAGCCTCTTCTTCTAAAATGGGCTTGCCAGATTTAAGAAGAGCATCAAAAGCTTGCAGTTCTTTTTCAGCTAACACATGCTGCTCATTCACATTTCCACAAAACCATACCAAAAATGATTTATCTTCCACAGTTTCAAACAACCAGTCAAAGTCTTCTCCATTAAGTTGAGCAGCTTTTGGATAACCAACTTTCTTCAGAGTTTCCACAAATTGATTTCCACTGTTCATGATTATAAGCAACACTTTTGCTATGAATATAAAGATCTACAAGCAGTCTTAAAAAAATATCCAAACACAAGGAAAATCTGGAGTCTGTCTGCTAGCCCAATGATAAATAAAAAAAAGAAGTTGTTTAAAATATGTATACAGTGATTTTAATAAGAAAGGCACTGTACAGAAAAAAGCAAGTGTCAGATCACAAATAAGGAAATACCATGCTAATACGATTTGCACAGTGTATATCAATTCTCCCACATTTACAAAACTGAATTAGCCATCCCTGAATTATAATTGCTTTCTAAATATAACCATTTAACAAAAATATTTTCAGTTGCTTTGCAATTTTGATGCCAAGTGAAGTCCCAACATTTGCTTAACTTCACTACAGTGAGTAGTCCCACTGATTTTAGTGGGACTACTCAGTGTTAGTCAAGTTAAGCAAGTAAGTATTTGCAGGATTACAGCCTAAGAAAGTAGTGCACTTTTATGCAAAACTGCTTGATTTACATTAAAAGTTTTCCCTACAATCCAGACCTACAACTAGATATCCTAGAATCACAGCAGCATTTTAAAACATGGTATTTAAGAACAGATATCCAATAAAGTGTAAAATCTACCAATATTATATAATGTGATAAAACACAAAAAAGTCAGTTACCTTTCACTTCGAAGTATTACTTAAGATTATTCCTTCAGCCCCTAGAAATGTGTCCTTTAAAACCTTTTTATTTTTCTCTTAATACTCCAATGTTCATCAATTATTTCCTGTTTGGGGACAGGGAAGAAGTATTTCAGTAAAGCCACTTTGAATGATTAAGAATAACAAGAGCTGTCAATTGTGTGGTGGTGGTGGGGGGGGGGGGTGGAGGTGCACGTATAACCCACACGTCTCCTGGGTATGGTGTTCTGTTCCATCTAGTGACACTGGGACCACTTAGAGAGAGAAAATGAGTCTGCTCTACAGCCTTACCTAACAGGCCGTTGGCTTTCAGCTCATGCTGTAGGGGCTCATGCACTAAGCTCCAGATGTCCCAGGTTTGATCTTGCTGTTACACACACACACCTCTAAATATTATAATAAAACCTATTAATTGTTAAATGTGAAATATGAATTAACTGTATCCAGTGTATATACTCTGGTGTGCCAAGCTCTATTACTATACAAAGTCTCCAACCTTTTTTTTTTTTTTTTAAATTAAAGAAGGGGCCTGAATAATCAGCAGCAACTAAGGAGAGCACACTCCACCATGAGAAACACTGCTAATTTCTCTGTTGCCCTGAAGCTGCACCACTATGGATTGTACCCCTTTGCTTGTTTAGGGCATATAAAGCACAAAACGGTTCTGTTTTTATTTTTTCTGTTTATTACCTTAAGAGTACCAAGAATGTCAAATATGGGCCTTCACTACTTTTGATGGACTACTTGTTTGGGGCAGGGGGAGAGAAAGGTGCTGAACACCCAGAAATCGTCTTTTCAACACCTAATTAACTACAGCATGGGGGGGAAAGGTGGTGAGAAGGGATAGTTACTAACTGTGATGTCATCACCCTATTTCTACCTTCCAGATCCATTAGAAATTCTGGGGTAAGAACAAGCAAGGAGAAAAGGAGTACTTGTGGCCCCTTAGAGACTAACCAATTTATTTGAGCATAAGCTTCCGTGAGCTACAGCTCACTTCATCGGATGCATACTGTGGAAAATACAGAAGATGTTTGTTTTTATACACACAAATCATGAAAAAATGGGTGTTTATCACTACAAAAGGTTTTCTCTCCCCCCACCCCACTCTCCTGCTGATTGTAAGGAGAGTGATCACTTTAGATAAGCTATTACCAACAGGAGAGTGGGTTTGTTTGGGGGGGGGGGCCGTGGGGGGGAGAAAACCTGGATTTGTGCTGGAAATGGCCCATCTTGATTATCATACACATTGTAAGGAGAGTGATCACTTTACATTAGCTATTACCAACAGGAGAGTTGGGGGGGGGGGGGGAGAGAAAACCTTTTGTAGTGGTAAACACCCATTTTTTCGTGATTTGTGTGTATAAAAACAAGCATCTTCTGTATTTTCCACAGTATGCATCCGATGAAGTGAGCTGTAGCTCACGGAAGCTTATGCTCAAATAAATTGGTTAGTCTCTAAGGTGCCACAAGTCCTCCTTTTCTTTTTGCGAATACAGACTGACTCTGCAACAAGCAAGGAATCACTTTAAAAAATCCGGGATTATAAAATCCTTCAGGACTTCATGACCCACCAAAAAAAAAACAAGCGACAAACCCACTCCTATTAGTCAGTCTAAAGGGCCCTTTCACTCAGCCAAGCAGCCCACCCCCGACAACAGCCGCAGCGGCCGCCACCACAGGCGCGGGCAGCTCAGCCGACGGGGCAGGCCTGGCAGGGCAGGAGGGGAAAGGGGGGTGGGAGTCATAACCGCGCCAGGCCCGAAGGCAGCGACGCTGAGTACGACCTGCCCCCCACTCCGGCCGCGACGACGCGGCTACCGCGCGCGGGCGCTCCCTGCTTGGCCGGCAGCCGGGGAGGGACTCGCGGCCGGCTAGCCACCGCCCCCTCGCGCCGCGCGGGACCGGCCTGGATGTCGAGAGGCCGCCGCAGACGCCAGCCCGGCCACCCCTCTGCCAGGTACTCACACCACACGGCTCGCCCCGGTTCGGAAACAGGACCGCCCAAAAGGGCACCGTGACCTCGCCCTGCCCGAGGGAACGGCCGGGCCAACGGCCGCGCTGTGGCGAGGAGAAACCGTTAGCGCGGCACCCGCGAGAGCGATTCAAACTCCTGCCACGCGCTGAAAACTGCCCCACCCCGAAGGGACGGGGGGCGGAGCGGAGCACGATGCCCGCCTCGGATTCGCTCTGAGGGGGAAGCACTGGGCGGAGTTATTCGGGGCCTCTGGCAGCCGGCCGGCGCAAGCGCCGTACGCCACGATTTCTCCGGCACACTGAGCGAGGGGCGGGGGGGGGGGGGTGAGGGAGAAGACTACACTACCCAGAATGCAACGCTCGCCGGAGAACGCCTCGGCCTGCATCGACTAAACTACCCAGCATGCAAGGTTTCCCCGTCAGCCCGATATGGCAGAGAAACGGCGTTTCCCAGGGTGCGTTCCGTCTCGCGAAGGTGGGGCCGCTGACTGATTTAGGGCTCTCCGCCTTAGGAGCCTGGCGGGTGGGGGGGGAGGGGTGACAAAGCATAAGGAATCCACTGGGGTCATTTTTAGGTTCCACGTTGAAATGGGAGAAGTTTGCTAGAAGGGAGCTGAGGCTGCCGGTGCTTAACTCCCATCGGAACAAAACACCTCAATGCCCTTAGTTCTGAGAACCCCTGAGGGGAGAGTAGAGCAGCAACCTGAACTTTTAATCCTAGCTCACTTGGTTCCATAGCTGTAAGGCATGAGGGACGTGTAGGCACAACTAAAGGTTTTCAGTCCCAAATATCAAGGCTAAGTTCCCTACGATTATCAGAGATTAAGGTCTTTTTTTAATTTTTATGTAAGGAGTGCATCTGTGTCATCATCATGGTCCTGTTATGCTCCTGGTATACAAAGCTCCTCCGCTCCTGTCTGTTTCTGGCAAGTCTTTCAGTGGTTCCCCAGCTGTGCCCCAGATTTTTCAGCTTGGCTTCCACAGCTCTTTGCCATGTTGTTTTTGGATGGCCTTGTTTTTCTTGCCTTCAGTTGTACATCTTATTGCTACTCTGGTGATGGAATTAGTTTCCATCCAAAGCCCATGAACAAGGAACCATCTACAAAATGATGTGGCTTATCAGTGGTAAATGGCAGACACCAATAAACACTCTCATCAGGAACAAACAAAGCCACCCACTAACAACTGAGGAAGAACGAGAAATGCACTGGACAGAGTATTTCAAAGAATTGCTGAACAGGGAGCCACCTAAAGAGGAAGCAAACATCCAGGAGGCAGAAGAAGATCCTCATATCAACACAGACGTCCCAACTAAGGAAGAGATCATTCAAGCCATCATATCCTTAAAAAATGGGAAAGCTCCTGGCAAGGATAATTTGAATGCAGAATTGTTCAAGGTAAATCCTAAATTAGCAGCGTCTATCCTGGACTCTCTATTTACATCAGTCTGGGAAAGGGAAAAAGTGCCAGATAAGTGGACCAATGGGGTTATAGTGAAGATACCAAAGAAAGGACCTCTTAGTGATTGTAGTAACTGACATGGTATCACACTTTTATCTGTGCCAAGCAAAGTATTGTGTAAGATCATAGTCCAGCGTATATCAGAGGCAATCGATAGCGTTCTCAGAAAAGAGCAATCTGGTTTTCGGAAAGGGTGGGGATGCAGAGACCAGATCTTCACTCTACAAAACATAATAGACCAGTGCTTAGAATGGCAACGGCAACTCTACATAAAATATGGTGCAGCTATGTGTTAAAGTACAATTTAAAACAATTGACTTCTAAACATTTTCTCAAATATATATCCACATAATAGTTCTAGGTTTTCCATGTTTGTTACCATTGTGTTTGTGTGAGAAAGTTGATACCCCACTTGACCCATTTCCAATGATACTGTATTATCAGAATTTCCACCAACTGGAGGATCTTGGAGCTGGAAGGAGGGGGGTGGGCAAATTCCCACACCATTGAAATTATGGTTCTGTAGATTTTTATGAACCAAATGACACCTTCCTTACCGTTCTGTCACTAACTTGCATGTGGAGTGAGATTTTTCTTCATTAAACTCCCAGACTAATAGGATACAATTGCAAAACCACTATGTGGCCTTATTTCCATTTCAAGTCTCATAAATGATCTTCACCGAAGTTTGTAAAGAAAAATTGTCAATCATTATTGCCTTTGAAAAAAGGGTGAGTAAATAAAAATGGGTAGCAGATATGAAGGCAAGGCACGTGTATTGTTTTCATTTAACTTGCAGAAGGAAACTAAGCAGGCAACGGGATGGGGAAAGTCCAAGGTAGGTGCTCTGCATCGGAAAGAGAAAGTAGGTTTAGGAATAATACTTTTCTTTATTCTAATAAAGTACTTTGTTCAGTGCTAGGTGAGAGCAATTGCTGTTTCTTACATTGTCTCATGGAAGGCTTTGGCTTTTTGTTGCTTTCAAATGTTTACTATGCAAACCAATGGTTAATACCAACTGAAATGAAAGCATTGAAATAAAAATTTTGAACTTATTTGTAACTATTTAGCAACCTATTTTTTTGCATTTGTCCCAGCAGTCCTTTTCAAACAGAAGTGTCATCACTCTTGCTCACAGCCACATCGGCTTGTAACTTCAGGCAAACAGCAGTAGTTAAGGAATTCTTGAAGCAGATCCTTGCTGTATTAACCATTATCTGGTAATGTGGTGTGCAGAACACGTCATTGTTATGTGGATTCATTTTCATTATAAATGTAGCATTTCTAAGAGGTCTCTAACAATTCTATAATGATACATTTACTATGTAAAACAGTTTGGCAACCAAACCGTAAGCAAAATCTACAGGAACAATAGAGATTCAATGCTGAGACTCTGGTGATGCTAAAAAATCACAGGTTTCAGAGTAACAGCCGTGTTAGTCTGTATTCGCAAAAAGAAAAGGAGTACTTGTGGCATCTTAGAGACTAACCAATTTATTTGAGCATGAGCTTTCGTGAGCTACAGCTCACTTCATCGGATGCATACTGTGGAAACTGCAGCAGACTTTATATACACACAGAGAATATGAAACAATACCTCCTCCCACCCCAATGTCCTGCTGGTTATAGCTTATCTAAAGTGATCATCAAGTTGGGCCATTTCCAGCACAAATCCAGGTTTTCTCACCCTCCACCCCCACACACACACACAAATTCACTCTCCTGCTGGTAATAGCCCATCCAAAGTGACAACTCTCTACACAATGTGCATGATAATCAAGTTGGGCCATTTCCTGCACAAATCCAGGTTCTCTCACCCCCTCACCCCCCTCCAAAAAACACACACACAAACTCACTATCCTGCTGGTAATAGCTCATCCAAAGTGATCACTTTAGATAAGCTATAACCAGCAGGACATTGGGGTGGGAGGAGGTATTGTTTCATATTCTCTGTGTGTATATAAAGTCTGCTGCAGTTTCCACGGTATGCATCCGATGAAGTGAGCTGTAGCTCACGAAAGCTCATGCTCAAATAAATTGGTTAGTCTCTAAGGTGCCACAAGTACTCCTTTTCTTTTTTAAAAAATCACAGTGCTTATTATTTTCCTTGCGTGCTGTTGGATACAAATTTTCATATACAGAATATATGTGCCAATATTTTATATTGGGTTTGCTGATTTCCAACCTGAAATGTTAGTGCAGTTGGATTAAACAAACTTTTTTTGTGTAACAGATATTTACCAATATCATTTAGAATGGTAGTGAGAAACTAAAAAAACTGAGAAAGCCAGACTCTTGTGTAAATCTGGAGGTAATTTCTTGATTTATACTGGTATGTAAGAGAGCAAAATTTGGCTCTAAAAACGAGTAAATAGAAAAAGGGAGAGGTGTTATGGCATCATTTACATTCTGTTTCTTCTTCAGGTCCCTATTTACCCTGTCTATCTCTTACTACCACCAGTGATACTGGTTTAGCTAGTGTAATTACCATATATGATGCACGAAGTTGGCGTGCTTGGAGGGTTATTCTCTTGGACCCTGTTTAAAGCCCATAGCTGGGCTAATAAAAAATCATTTTAATTATCACTAAGTGGTCTTTGTTCATTACAGGTTTCAGAATAGCAGCCCTGTTAGTCTGTATTCGCAAAAAGGAGTACTTGTGACTTTATGCATCCAATGAAGTGAGCTGTAGCTCACGAAAGCTTATGCTCAAATAAATTGGTTAGTCTCTAAAGTGCCACAAGTACTCCTTTTCTTTTTGTTCATTACAAGTTGACATGTTTTCTGTACACACACTAGGAGCCAGGGCAAAGAACGGGAAGAGTAACTTGCTCTCTTGCCCCTTCCCTTCTGTTTCTGCTTCCTTGGCTCTGCTTGCATCAAATTGCAGAGTAGCTATTCCCCACCCTCACAGTGAGGGGGATGAGGGAAGTGGCACTGCGAAAAGCTGTGGAGATGGCTTTCTAGCCTCTTGCAGTGCCACTTACTCTGCCTTGGAGCTGAGCCTTTCATGGATGAGAGGGAAGAAGCCCCTAACCCATTGACCCAGACCCAGCCTGCTTACCCACCTTAGTATCAGCCCCCATCCCTAGATCACCCATCAACCCATAATCACCTGGGGGCAGAGGAGTCCCTGGACCAGTATCCTTTGAAACTGAAAAGGATTGTGGAATTGAGAGGGTTATTACAAAAGCTATAGGTAGCATAGAATTTGGAGCAAATCAGTTGAAACATTGCACTAAAACGCCTGTAAACTGGTTATTCTAAAAGAAATTGTTAGCTACCTCATCATGAGACTAATCTACCAGCTATGGCTCTTTCTCAAATTTAAATTGAGTTGCACAGTGGTATAAAATGTTTGTTTGCCCAATTAATAAATACTTCAAAGTTGTAGGCACTTTAATATTTAACCAGCAAAACAGCCCACCATTAATTGGGAGATCAAACGTACCCTAACTGTAAAGAAAACAAATTATAAATACATTAAAAGATTAGGCCTGTACAATCCACAAACTACATGCTGTTTATGAAAGTACTGTCACATTATCTTTCATTACTCATTATTACTGCAGCTGTCCTGCACTACTCACCTAACCTTAGTACTGCCCCAAAATATGCAGAGGTCAAAATAACAAATTAAGATGATTAAATCCTTTTTTCTATTAAAATTTATTTATTTATAATCTAGTAATTTGCTAAATTGCCATTTGTACGCCTTCTGCACCACCTGCATTTTCAAAGCTCTACTGAAAGAATAGTTTGTGAAGGTTCAGTTAGGTTTTGTGCAAGAATCTTTAGTGATTCTACAGAAGAACAAAGACGCTCAGTCTGATATACAACTGATCTGAATCAAGGCTAATTGCAATTTGACAAATTTCTTGTGATTCATTACAAGTTAAAACCTAAATTATTATGTATTGAAATAAATCTGTCTTAAACCTGCACAAGAAATATAGGTAAGAAGCACTCACTATGGAACAAAGACAAGTGAGATCATATTGCTGAATACCAATTCAATATGAAATGATATAACCAATGTGCTTTTGCATGTTAAATTGCTGTATTTATTTTTTATTCTCACATTAGCAGGCCAAAACCTCAGTCTTTAATCAGGATATCTACCACTTTTGGTGTGAGCTCTATGCTCAGTTTAGTAAAACACATTTTAGTCAAACATACAGCTTTCTATGCTGTGTTAACACCTCATTTTGGTTATACCTTGTATACAGATGGAATGATTTTAAGTGAAGTTATATTTTCTTCATATTTAGAGCAGAAATTAATGTCTCATTTTTTTAGTTTGGTTTGGTTTCACACAAATACAGTATTGGTATGCATGTTCTAGGGTAGTTCTGGGCATACATGTTAAGAAAAAAAAACCCAACTCTTTTAAAATAATGGGCCTAATTAATTCCTGGTGTAATGCCGTTGACTAAAGTGGAATTACGTAGCATTTTTATTTGGGCCAGTATATTTAGCAGAGAACTTTTGACTGGTAGCTCCAAACTAGCTATAGCACCACCATGAAGACTTGCAAGGGTCTTTTACCAATGAGCTTTTTATAAAAATGTTTGTTAACCCTGTGTGAAATGAATTGCAAGGAAAGGAAAAGTACACACACAAAACAAATGATGAAAGATGAAAAAATTAGAACTGAAAACCACCACAAATCTCAGGTATAAAAATTGTATTTATATTACAAGGAAAGAATAATATAACACAATTCTTTCAGTGTGTGCTACACAGCGTAGCATGCACCATGTATGTGTGTACAAATGAATCTTTACAATATAATACATCTTAGAAGCTATGAAGCGTTCCTTTTCAGATATATATTCCAATGGCTCTGGCACAGAACGCACCCAGTACACCTCTAGAATTTCACCAGAAACATAAACCTCCACAGCAGGAGGCTCTTTTTCAATGCCTACCCTGTACTTCACATGTAGTGAAATATCACCCATTAAGACTTATTGCACAGACCCTTTAAACCACATAAATTGAATGTTACCATATTTTATACCCACATTACCTATGCAAAGTTGAAGGCTGAAGTTCTGAAGTTAGACTGCCTTCACTATGATTCACTACCAAGTTTTCTATAGGTGTACTTGGGTCACCAGGAATCTTCGTTGGGATTCATTTCTAGAATTTAGGATAATGACAGGCCCAAATGACCAAATGCTTTCTAGTAGGTCCCACCTTATACTTTCCCTTCATTTTAAGCAGTTACATAGTACACATAACTTGGATATTTCTTTTGGAGCTATCAGTTAGGAATATTGCCTTTCATTCACTAACCACACTAACACACATTCATTGTTGGTGAAACCTCATTCATTCAATTTTGGAAAGGACATTATTGATAGATTGAATGTTTTGTCACAATTTTTTTTAAACACAAGGCGCTGGCCTCTAGCAGTAAATAAATATAATTAAGAAGGATTCTGAAATTTGGTTTTTAAACATTAATAAGGTAATGACTTCACAAAACAAGTATATAAAATTAATATCCTTTGTTCAGTGATTGTGCTGACTGGGTTCATAATTGAGAACCATTTTATTTTGCACATGGAAATGACCTTTGAGGAAAAAAACAGTGACAATTAAATGGATTAATAATTGATTTAACATAGATAAAAGGGTCAAATGATCACTCGTCCTATCCGTATATACTGTTTTATACAACTGCAAAAGAACTGGGGACTGTATGCCACAGTTGAGCAAGCATTGGTGTAGTGGACAAGAGCACACTTGTAGACCAAACTCACATGTACACAATCTTATTGTTTTTTAAAACATTGTGATTAATTACTTTATCATTTTAACTGAAAATACTAAAATAACATTGGTTTGATAGAACTTGTGGTAAAAAGAAAACAAAAACCACGTAAATATTTATCAAACAAAAAATTCTCCATTTGTCATATTACTCTCCAGATTGTTACAAACTACCTGCTTGCAAAAAAAATTAAGTTGCAGTTGATATGCCTGATCCAATACCCATTCAAGTCAGTGAGAGTCTTTTCTTTAACTTAAATGTGAGTTGTACCAGGCCCTAGCAGACAATACTTCCAAATCTGAAGAAAGTTTTACAATAAGAAATTAACATTTAGTATCTTTGTAAATACCAGACATGAACTTTAGCCTTATCACTCTTTTTTTTTTGGGGGGGGGGGGGGGGAGCATATCACAGATTTAATTTTTTTTGGCCCATTCCTGCATTCTTCACTCTGGCAAAACTCACATTGAAGTCAGTAGGAGCTTTGCATAAGGAAATACAGTATCCAGTTCTTGCACAGATCTTACTCTTCTAAAAAGGGGAGGGTAGGTTGGTTAGCCATCCATTAATTTGTGGAAACACACCTGGGGAGGGTAGGATGGGACATCCATTGTCTCCCTAAGTCTTGTGGGGAATCTGAAAACAATAAATGCTGCCTTAAGATGCTTTGACTTTTTCATTGCCCCACCCAGGCAGTGGTACAGAAAATACTCACAACGTGACCCAAGTAGAGCTGAGGAGGTGATGAACAATAGGCACCAGAACAAGTGTAGAGGCACAGATCCTGGCCGGGACCTGGCCTCTTGCAGATACCCTGGGACCTGTGGGTTCTGAAGGCAGAATTTCCTCTTTATTCCATGGGTAGGAGAGCAGTCAAACTCCTCATCTCCTTATGGAACAATCTGAGAAAATTCTGCAAAGAAAATTTCATGGCAATTTCCTCCAGGCCTTCTTCCATGGGAGAGAAGCTCCAGCCCCATACGCCTGTAGACCTCACAACTTTCCACATTTAGAAAGTGCAAAAGAAAGAAACTTAGAAATGTGATATTCTCAATTTTGAAAACAATATAACACAACATGGCAGGATGATTGGATTAGATGCAGTTACTCCAAGAAAATGATTAAATGTCTCTCTCCCATCCCTCCTCCCTTTTTTGCTGTACTATTTTGATCACAACCCTAATAATTACACACAAAACGAATGACAAACATCCACCTTAAAATTATTTAAAAAACAAAGCAAAACAAGAAACTGTATTCATCCCTAGTTGCCATGCCATAAGGTAATGTCATAACACTGTTGAATAGGATGGAGAATAATGTTTTGGAACAGAATCATAGGAATCCATCCATCGCCACAGAAATCAAAGGGAGATGGAGAGAGCTGTTAGTACTTTGCTACGGGAATGATACTGTTTGGGCTATTGGTCTGATCCTGCACACCCTTACTCATGCAAATAGTACATCAGTTGTGCCATTGACTTCAATAGAACTACTTCTATGAGGAAGGATTTGCAGGAATGGGTCCCATGTCTGAAAGTGTCATATTACATCAGGCTTTAATTAAGACAAACACTCCATGAAAATGATACCATATTTCTTTGTCTTGATAATGGTTACCATGATAATATGCAAAAGAGTAAAAACAAATAAAACCCTTTTTATTTCCATTCAGATTATTGGAGTAATTTTTATTGAAAATATAAGATCTACAAAGCCATGGATACCCAGCGTGGAAGAACTCATTAAATTAGCACATTCATCTTTAAAAGGAGAACTTCAGATCAACATAAGGTACAACAATGTTGGATTTAAAATCTCTACTCCCCTTCTGTGAGTTTCAAATCTCTTTTTATTAGGAGGTTCTGTGCAAGAGCTGCTTGTCACAAAAGGAAACACTTTACAATTTATGAATGTGTTCATTATATAATAAATGAACAGCAACAATATACTAGCCTTTTCCCCCCCGTTAACAGTCCTGTGTTAAAGTAAACACTTAATTTTTCCAGATTTGGAAATTAGTTACATATGCACCAAAGGAGCTAGTAATTTTTGCTGCTTGTCAGCTACACACAATGAGTATATTGCTGTGTGTTTTCCCCAACAATGAGGATTTTAGTAATATGCAAAGGTGTATAACATAATACCAAAACCTGCATTACAGAAAAGGTTAATTGTTGTTTTTTATTATTCAGCTGCCAGAGTTTATAACCTTAGGCCCCCTCCCCAAAGCCAAAGTACGGATGGCCATAAATTAGGTTATGTAACTTTAAAGTATACATTTTCCTTGTTGGCAAGTTCCAAGCAGTAAGCGAGAGTGCAAACAAGGATTGTAAGCTGCCACAAAATGTATTCATATTTCTACTCTCTGTTGTAAAAGCCAAAGGGAGGGCACATATGTCTAATGTTGAAAGAACAACTGAATCTTTGTTTTGATCATTATGGTCAGTATGTCATGAGTTTTTTATATTTGAATATTAAAATGGTACCACAGTTAGACATCCTATAGCATTATACAATACATTTGTCTCCATAGCCATTTAATATTGGTCTCACAGAGACCCTGGTTCAAAAAGCTAACAAAATGTAGATCTGTGTGCTGAAGAATCAAAGGGAGGGCCTCTATGAAGTATAACGTAATTAATGGTTAACCCTCTCACCAAAACCTAATTTTATAATTGTACTAAAAAGACACACTGATTGGATGTGAGAGAATTTATAGCTCTCCGTGCTTCATTTGTAATAAGATGGACAACTGACCATTCAAACAGAGGGTCTTGAAAGAAACAAAGCTTAGTTGCCTTTAAACAATGAAAAAGGAGAGACATACATAAATGGTCACCAAGGCACAATATGACAAGGGTGAAGAGTCCCTGAGACTCTGGTTTGGGTCTGTACCATTCCCCTCCCTATACAAGTAAATGAGAACATTTAGGAAAATATAATACAAAATCTCTTACAGGAAATATAGACTACACTTGCTAAAATCACTTCTCTAGAAGTGTTTGTAGCTTTTTTTCTTTTTTCTTTTCTTTTTTTTTTCTTTTTTTTTTTTTAAAAGACCTTCTTTATACAGATAATGCAAAGACTGGTCCATTTTTCTTACCCAGCAAGCCAAGCTCTAATGACTTCACTAAGCCAAAGTTGTATTAAAATACAGCTTCGTAGTATTGCTACAATTTGGGTAAATATGTTCTGAACAGCTTGATGAGTACTAAATAAAACTTTGCTGTTTTACAGCATACACTTTATTTTTTTGCACTTTATGTAACAAAAGAAAATGCAATTATAGCGTGCAAAAGAAGAAAAAATGATTAATTATCCTCTAGCTGAATACTGTAATTATAAGCCATGCCTTCCATAAAAATGTATTGGTAGCTATAAATAGGAAAAAAGAAACATTAGCAAACATTCCTTGTAAGGAGAGGTTTAAATTATCAAAATCTGGCTCATTTGAGCTCTGTATTCTTTACAAAAAATACCGAAATGTTTCAAAAGTCACCTCTTCCATGATAACAGGTTAACACTGCAATGTTGCTTTGTGCTAGCTCTGTTATCACGGTGAGAATGATTTGCTGCTGGTTGGATGCTGAATGCAAAAAGCAAAAGAAAGTTGAGATAATCCCACATGAAGTCATTATTAGAGCTGGCTTTTTTCCTCTCCATTTTGAAGTACAGTAGTGACTTGTTAATATGATCTTTTTTCTAAAGATCATCTGAGATTTGGAGATTTTTTTCTGTCTGCTTCTCTCAAACACAACTAGTAAAAGAATTTATACTCTACAGCCTGCTATAAAGCATTAATAATTTTTCATGAAGAAAAAGAAAAAAAAGTAGTTGAATTTTTATAGATTTGAATCACTAACACATCATAGATTCCATTTATTCTTCAATATTTGAAAATGGTTTCTGCAAAATCAAAATGATTTTCTTATTAAACTATGCCATCATATGCTTCCAACAGTTTGAATTTAATACTTCTTGCATGGAATGATATGATTTTTTAAAATTTGCAGAATGGCTACATCAAGCTAGCTTTAAGTCACAACTGTACCTAACCGCAGTTCTCTGCAGCAAAACCATGATTTACAATATCGAATATTGTGGTTACAGTGCAGGGAACCGTGGGTACGAAACTTCCATTTCAGAGTGCTGTGGTTGGGGTTTCCCGGAAGAGTGGCAGTTGACACCTCTGGAATTTTCTTCTATAAGTGCTTCAGTTAGATGGTCCTGAGCTGAATTGGTAACTCAGGCACTATGAGAGCCTGGCATTAAGTCTGCGGGAATGTGTATAGCCACCATCACTTGAACTGCTTTGCAAACTGTAGTGGTCTTCAACATCACTGGCACTTCCAATACTGTCCATTTCACCTGGTGTAAATTCCATTCCTTCAATGTCTACTTCTAAATGAAATACAAAAGGCAGATTTTCAGAAACGTAGAGAATACAGTCAGTTACCATGCGCTGATATTGAACATGTTATTAAAAGCCTAATGTGAAACTCAAACCACACTTAGTTTTCCCAAATAATATTTTTAAATTCAGTCTTAGTGAAAAGTACCAGACCGACAGCCCTAGGAATTAAATCCTCTACATATTTATCCACATAACAAATACAACATGACATCAGCACTAAAGGCTTTCTCATACTGTCCCGAACCCTGGTATGAAGAGACCATCTCACGATGTGGAAAGATCATCTCTAGGGCTGAAAAATAATAGTTTAGCTCCCAAGACAATTTAATACTAGCTGTCTCTGCTGACACTACCAACAAAGGTGACAGCTAGTGACAGCTATGGTATATCTGTCCCCTTAGAATTGGACTGATCCCAACAACTCATTTCACACAAGCCACTGAAAATCCATCATTTGGTAACACGTTTAAGTAATAACAACTAACAAGGGAGGGTACCATAGAGTTGAAAGATCCATATTTTATGACTCATACTTTGAATCACACAGCCCAAACTTTTGGTGGTGAATATCATCCTGGACAAAATTTTCAAGCATTTTCTGGTCTGACTAATGCTTTACACAGAAATAAAACAGTCTATTAAGCAATATAATTTAAGGGAAGATATGCCCATTTTACCAATCCTTCACAAAAACAACTCTAACCATGTAATGCTAAATTTTAAAAAAACTGACAAAAATGCATGAAATACAAATGCTAAGTGGCAGTACAAAACTCTGAATGTATTATTACAGCTGGTCAAAAACCAGACATTTTTGCCAAAATTTTAGTAATTTTCAGAAATTTTCATTCCACGGGGTTCAAAGTGGAACAATGTTTTGTTTATTTGAAGTTTCAATTTTTTATTAAAAGAAAATCATTTTTTTGATTTTCCTTCTCCCTTTTTCCTTTTTTGATTTTGCCACTGAAAAAAAGGGTTATGGGAGGGGACGATAAACTGATGAATGAAAAAATGAACTAATTTTTTTTGTCTTTCAGCTTCCGTGGAAAAACTGAAAACATTTTTCTGATGATTTCTGATTTAGAAAAGGCTGTTTTTCAGTTAAAGTATTTTTGTTTGAAAAATCTCAACTAGTTCTGCTTATTATCCAGAGAAGGAAGAACATGAAACAACCAGGAGACAAGCAGTACTAGAGACTTAGCAGCCATCTGAAGAAATGTCCTAACGAAGAGTCAGATTCTGACATTCTTGCTCACAACAAGTAGCACCTTGTTTCACAAACAGTCCCCTTTATTCCAGTGGGACCACTTTTGGACTGAAGTCTTATCATCCTGACCGAGGATATCTACATCTAATTCCAAGAGCTCAACACTAATCCCAGTGAAGTCAATGGCAATACTACCAGTGACTTAGAAAGGTGCAGGATCAAGTCCAAGGCACCAGTATGGTACATGCATACGACATAAAGAAAATTGCACTGCAGTTACTTATTAACAAAAACTATTATTGAAGTAATAAATTTAACTTGTGACAGCAAGTAATCAAAACCAGGAAATAAAAAAGCTAAATTTGAAATGCCACCCTTAAGTCACAGCTGGCAAGACTGGGACCTGTCTTCAAAAAGGACATAATTACCTCTTAAGAAAATAAACACTCACTATATCCTTCATTATAACTTCAAGCCAAAATAAAAAATGTAATACAAGAAGTAACAGAGAAGATAAATATCTACCAGAGGATATTATCCTTGATGCAGGTGTAAAATTCCCATTAATGTTAGTAGGAACTCATCTCACTAATCAGGAGAGAATAGTCCCCATAATGTATTATTAAAATCATGGCATAGAGGAATTTATGTTGTTATTCACTCAGTAAGATAGTTGCCAATACTCTCTTACATTTCTATATGGTTTAGTGCCTTTACAATCCTGCCTTGTTACAGTGCTGCTCACATCCCCTTGTAGAAACTGATAAATGAGCTATTAGATCATGTGCTGGATCATCAACTGGTGAAAATCAGGATCGGTCCATTGACTTCAATAAACTCACAAAGATTTACAGCAGCTGAGGATCTTGCCCTTAGTCTCAAGTATGATGGGCAACAGCATTCGGAAAATGTGCTGTAGTCATGGATTATATTAACTACAATACATCTACTCTGTAATACATTTTCTAATATGTTACCAATATATATTAGAATAAACATATTTACAATCTAATTTTTAATACAAAATTATAATGTGCAATACAGAAGACAATAAAAGTTCTTAATGATAATCCATTATATTGGAGTAAATTTCATTTTTAATACTTGCATTGATTACTGATTTATCATAAATACACTCGGCTAGATTTTGCATTACTCATGTGAAGTAGTAACCTTACTATGTAATTAGTCCCACTGATGACATAAGAATTTACTCAGAATAGAACAGATTCCAATGGGACAGCACGCAGCATAAGACACTACTAAATTTGAGTAAGGGTGGAAGAAGCTGGTCCAAAGTTTTAATGAACCAGGAGACCTCTTGTTAGATTACCTTGTTCAGAATCAGTGGATATTGTTGATCCCATACTGTCAGTGCGGATACGTTCCATGCCCTGCACGGATAGCTGCTCCAATCTGCGTTTGAGGTAGCGGTGCTCCCGCTGTAATTGTTCTTTAATATTTAGAGCTTTTCGGTCCTGTTCTTCCAATTTCTTTGGGGGTGAAAAATAAATAATTAAATCATTAACATACACCAATTTTAAAATGTAAGTAACTTGTTTCAAAATATTTCAATCTATGTTTCTCATATACATGTAATATTTTTTAAAAAAAACAAACATATATGGTGGGCCAAAATCTTTTCTTTAGTTCCACTGACTTCAGTAGTTTCAACTGCAGAAGCCAGCAGTGAGTTTGGCCCATAATAGAACACCTATGCTTTGAAAATATCCCTTAGAAATAGCTGAGCAACTGTCAAGGCTTTCTCAGACTAAGACCCAATTATTGTTACATTAGTGCTGGGAAATACTTAAATCACTGTACCAATCATTAACAAAAGAAATGAAAAACAGACCATATTAGATTAATACAGAATAAAATAACAAGCAAGAACCAGTTTTCAGTCACAATGTAATGGTTGCTTAGGTGTAAAAGGGGTTTTAATCATAGACTTTAATGCCAGAAGGGACCATTCTGATCACTGTCTGACCTGCGTAACACAGGTCAGAGAAGTTTTACTATTTAAGGTTCTCATTAGTTAGGCAATACTGCAATATCATTACATTGGAAATGGTTTGTTAATGGTGAATTTTCTCCTTGTTTCGTCTATTTGCTTTCCCCCAAATTTCTCCTTGGTATGTACTGTTCATACATTTGTTATGAAATAGAGGTGTAAAGCCAAATGTCATAGACAAAAAGCCAATAAGATAATTATATTGTCTACCCAAAATTTCCCTTCTAGTTTTAATAAGAGAAGTTACTGATCAGTTAATACTCAAAAGAAAAACAGCCCCAACATTTTGTACCGTGTTGCTTATATAGATGGCTGCATTATTCATGTCAATTATTTTCTGCGATTTTGTCTTGAGCCTTTTTGCCTAGTCACATAAGGTCATTTATGGAGGAAACAACAGAAGAAGATACTACACTAACATGGAAGTAAATATAAAGAAATTTGGAATCATATGCAAAAAATATCCACAAATCAAGACCTTTCACGTGTACATGTAATATATTTTCCTCAGAGACCAACTCCATTAACAATCAAAAATATGTCATTCTTTTTGCTAGTTGGTCCAGAATGATGCAGGAATTAGCAGTAAGGGTATGTATAGAAAACTCCCACTTTACATGCCTTCACATGATTACCAAAATTCAAGAGACTTATTAGGAAGGACCATGGGTGCTGGAAGGACTCTTCGCTCACCATATGAATTTGTTTATCCCTGATTTTCTAGAGGAGAGTGCTTCGTGAAAGTGTAGAGCAAACAGCAGGTTGCCATCCTGAATGATTTCAAAGATCCTGCTGTTTCAGAGTAGCCATCATAAAATAGACGTATTGA
Source organism: Caretta caretta (assembly GCF_965140235.1). Taxonomy (NCBI): domain Eukaryota; kingdom Metazoa; phylum Chordata; order Testudines; family Cheloniidae; genus Caretta; species Caretta caretta. The sequence goes on along the minus strand of NC_134209.1, from coordinate 134,685,228 downwards.
CCTTTTGAAGGAAGGAATAATGTGCACTGTTGATCTTGGACATTTGCCTCATATTAAGACTTGTCCAAGGCCAGGTACCATTTGTGTATATATATATATATATTATACATAGATACACACAACATACCAATTGGAAGAGAGATTAATCCACCTACACTTGTTGATTTATCAAACTACCTGAGCCCAGCTGATCAGATTTCCTTATTCTCCAGCTGCTACTTATCTGCCACAAACTTGAGTTCTTAGGAACACTTTGACTTTAACTCTTGATTCACAGTCAGACTGAAAACTCTATCCAGTACTTCAGTGAAAATACAGGTCTGTTGGGGGAAGGGAAGGGAATGTTCAAAATCTGTTAAAGTGATTCTGCCATTTTAGCAATAGTGAAGGAAGACAAGCACTAGTGTGACTGTCATTACAGCTACAAGAACAGTTCCAGCCAGTCTTAAGAAAAGTAGTGCTGACAATCTGAAAAGCCTCTACACCTGCTGGAGAGAAGCAATCCAGTAGCCATTCAAGAGGAATAGGTTCAGTCTAACTCTTTAAAAAGAAAAACTATTCACTTTCCAAAAATTGGAGATTAATCATAATGTTCAGTGTGGTCAAGGAACAAAGCAATCAAAGGGCATTTATTCCTAGCTTTACTGGCATCTGAATGATGTTTCTTTGGTTAATCGCACAAACTTGTCACTTTTCAAAGCAAATTGTAGTTCTGAATTCTGTAGTACAAAGGCCCAATACAGGTAGTATCACTTGCAGACCAGAACAAAAAGAGCATTCACGGCCCTTCATTCACTTTAATCTAAACTATGAGAGGCCTGATTCTCAGCTGTTATAAATTTGTGTAGCCTTGTTGAAGGAAATGGGAGTTACAATGATTTACACCAGCTGAGGATCTCCCTAATATATTTATTACTAACAAGGATGGCTTTGCTTAACTTCATCTACAATATTTGACAAGAACTATATGTTCCACTCCTGTTAGCTGCATAATTAATACAATGCTGTATGACAGCAGGCTTCTTCCATCATATTTCAACATTTTTACTAAAAAGTATTATATTCCCTTTAACACTCTTCTCATTACACAGTGAACTTTGCTGTAACTTTAGAATGAACCAACTGAATGACTACAATACTGGACATAAAAGCAGAATTTTTGTTATACTCAATTAGTACAGCAGATAAAAAAATATTTTGAAAGCAGGAGCCATCTTTCAGTTTCTTCTTAATGACCATCAAGGTACAGGGCACATAATGTTACTAATAGTAATAAGCTTTTCCACTCCATCAGTTATTTCAGCCGTGAATAGGGTTGTCTTTTACATTAACAGCAGTGCAGTAGCATACCTGCCTGCCCCCAGCCTTTCAAAAGATCAGAGAACAGCCATTATTGACTTGTGCATTATGGTTATAAGGCAGAGTATAAACCAGCAGAGACTGAGCAGAAATCAACATTTTATATGCTTGGGACTGCAAGATCATTTTTAAAGTGTTACTTCAGATGAAACAATACTTGATCTAGAGGGCTTGAGACATAAGGCCTTGCATCTAAGGCCTGGTCCGAGGCCTGGGCTAAAGTAGGAGTAAAAGCTTTGCTGCTATAAATAGGGGTGCCAACTTTCGAATTGCACAAAACCGAACACCCTTGCCCCGCCCCTTTGCTGAAGCCCCGCCTGCAATTCACTCCAGTCACCCTCCATCCATCGCTCACTCTCCCCAACCTTCACTGGGCTCGGAAAAGGGGTTAGGGTATGCGAGGGGGTGAGTGCTCTGGCTGGGGGGTGCGGTCTCTGGGGTGAGACCAGAAATGAGGGGTTCAGGGTATGGGAGGGGGCTCTGGGCTGCAGCAGGGGGTTGGAGTGCGGGAGCAGGTGCTGGCTCCAGCTGGGAGTGTTGGTTCTGGACTGGGACCAGGACCAAGGGGTTTCGAGTGTGGGAGGAGGCTCAGGACTGGGGCAGGGGGTTGGGGTACGGGCTCCGGGAGAGAGTTTGGGTGTGGGAGGGAGCTCAGGGCTGGGGTCAGGGAAGGGGCTCAGGGCTGGGGCAGGGGACTGGGGTGCAGGAGCAGGGTCTGGGAAGCAGTATGTGTGCGGGAGGGGGCACAGGCCTGGGGTGCGGGCTCCAGGAGGGAGTTTGGGTGTGGGAGGGGGCACAGGGCTGGGGTCAGGGGTTGGGCTACAGGAGGGGATGTGGGGTCTGGAAAGAGGTTCAGGGCTGGGGCAGGGAGTTGGGGTCTGGGAAGGAGTTAGGGTACAGGAGGGGGTTCTGACCTGGGGCAGGGAGTTCACGGTGTGGGCTCCTGCCAGGCAGTGCTTACCTCAGGCAGCTCCTGGTTGGCAGTGCAGTGGGGCTAAGGTACGCTCCCTGCCTGCCCTGGCTCTGCGCTTCTCCTGGAAGCGGCCAGCATGTCCGGTTCCTAGGCGGAGGTGTGGCCAGGTGGTTCTGTGCAGAACACGCTGCTCACACCTGCAAGCACTGCCCCTGCAGCTCCCACTGGCCGCAGTGCCCGGTCAATGGGAGCTGCAGAGCCGGCGCTTGAGGCAGGGGCAGCGTGTGGAGCCTCCCTGGCCACCTACGGGCTGCAGGGACATACCAGCCACTTCTGGGAGCTGCGCAGAGGCAAGGCAGGCAGGGAGTTTCCCTTAGCCCCGCTGCGCCACCGACCCGGTTTTAATGGCCCGGTCAGCAGTGCTGACTGGAGCCACCAGGGACCCTTTTTGACCAGTCTAAACCAGATGCCTTGCAACCATAGGTATAAAGCAAAGTTAAGTTGTGAACAAGAGGCAGGCCCTGCTCACAGAATCTGGCAAGAACAGAACTGATATTGCAGAAACATATATTCCTAAGTAGTGCTAGGTACAAGAATATACACAGAAACACATTCCAAAAGGGTGGTACCAGAAAACCCGATACTAGTACATTCCTCAAAGATAACAGGAACACGCTGACCCATCTTAAAGATGAGGTCAGGATGACAGCATGATGGATAAATATGTTTTGATTAAACCAATAGGTACAAGGCAATGTGTGGTACCCAAATATGTCAGAGGGCGACACCTAGATACGCCACAGAAGGAATACATAACTTGTTTGTATTGGTGTATAAAGAGGTTATCTCAGAGGGAGTGTCTTTGGCCAGCCGAGGGGGACAGCGGAAAGTCCCATCATTAACTGAGCTGCGTCTATTGTCACAGGCATACATGCATTGAGTGTACTTGTAGCAAGTATAAGTCACCAATCCCGTGCTTCATCAACAATAAACCTGACCAAGTTCCTTCACTACGAACTGAGTCTGTGGTTATTGGGCAGTTCAGTGAAAGTCTGCTGTCTCCGCTATCTGTGCAGAGCTGGGACAGCATACTGAAAGAACACACACAGCCAAACATCTGACCACAGTGTTTAATAAAGACATGGACATAGGGAAGATCAGAAATACTACATGTGGATTTACTGTAAAAAAACTAAAAAAAAAAAAAGTTCCTTTTCAACCAATACATATTCCTGAAGGTTCTATTTTAAAGAAAACAAAGTATGGATGGATATTTTTGTTTTTACCTTGATATGCATCTTGGCTCTTTTCAACAGACTTAGAGTGGTGTGTCTGGTGCTATCTGGCCCAAGAGGCACAAGCTGTTTTAGCTGCTCCAAATATAGCCGGAGTTTAGCCCGTCTGAAATTATTAAAAATGAAGAATGTTGTAGAAAAGTTACTCTGTGATAGCATATCCTGTTTTCAAACACCATCTGCTTGCCTGGATTTCTGTATAGAAGTTGATTCAACAACAATGGCTTCCTTTTCTCTCCCTTTGTCAAAGCTTCAGGCCCCAAAGCTTCAGGTCACTTGAAATAATAGCTGGCACTTCTGTAGTGCTTTTCATATCTAGATCTCAAAGCAGTTTGCAAGTGTGAGTATGAATCATTATCCCCATTTTAGAGAGGGGGAAATAAAAACAGAGATGTGGATTAACTTGGCCAAGGCCACAAAGCGAATCAGTGGCAGAGCCAGGAAGAGAAAACAGGCTCAAGCCAACTGCTATTCATGTCAGAGTGAGTTTCTCAATTGACTTAAACGGGAATTGGATCGAGCACTATGTCTCCTGACTCCCATTCCTGTGCCCTATCTCCTGGGAAAATATACCCCTCCAAATATATATATATATATATATATGTTCTATCTTTCACCATACATCAAGAATGGTGTTTGCACTAAAAACAAAAGGGGAAAATGAGGAGTTACAACTATGGAATATTCTGTCATGTTTACTACAATATTCCTTCGTAAGTAACACTTCTAGCTACAACAATCTGCCTCCTACATTAAACACCATCCAGTTCATCAGTAAAAAGAAAGATGATAAACATCTATAAGCTGGTATTCTGTGTGTGTTTTTAAAGCATTCTGTGTTTTCTTTCACCAACTGTCTGGCAGTAAAACAGTTTGTTCAATATTTTTACTTTAGAACCCTAAAACAAAGCAAGTGATAAAACAAAACATTCCAAGAGTATATTTCTGCATCTAAAAAAATAAATACTTCCTACTTTTTTGTACATACAATTGAACAAGAAGCAATATGAAGTTCCCATGTATCTTTACAATGACGTGGATATCCAAGTAACTACTTAAGCAATGTTTGTAATCTTGTGCCCTTTTCTGTCAATCTTATCTCAGTGAGAAATTAAAATCAGCATTCTTCACATGTGTTAGCATGAATGGGCCTTTTTAACATCAGAGAAGATTAAAGTCTTAATAGACTGATGATCCTAAAGCTGCCTAAGACCACCAGAAGCAGTAATAATAATAATAATAATTAATTACTAATGAAAATTACAAATATGCCATAAATAATCATTTTCTGCAAAGATATAACTTTTCATTTAAATTCTGCTACATGCTGCAGTACATCCAACCATCTTAGCATGGTAATTATATGCTTCTGAACAAAAATTGCTTACACTTTGCTTTTTTTTATTACTATTTAGAATAAGTATTCAACATCAACATTTAACAGAGTCTAACACAATTTATTAATGCATAAAAGGCCATGTAATTTGCATGAACAAAGACAGAAGACAAACGTAGAAAAAAAATTTTTTAACTTTTTATGACAGATGAACTATTAAAATACAGATAATTGCAAAACTTATGACGTCTATAGTACTGCATGTCTGACTAGATACACACACTTATTAGTTACTTTTTATTGATTGCACAGAGATTAACATATAACATATATGAATAATTAATACAATAAGTGTGAATTAAAATGGCATAATTGTAAAAAGTGCTAATGTGAGATAATTTTTCCTCCTTCAGCCAATCAGGAAAGGAGAACGCTGTAGAAAAATGTGATGTCTTTGGAGAAAGATCACCACAAGGCTTCCTGTCTGTGCATGGGATCTTGTGTTTAAACACAAGGCTTTACTTTCGTAATCTAAACTTTAAAAATGGGAAAAGATCCCATGAATAGGGCCAAATTCAACAACCTGCTCAAGCACATGCCTAACTCTAAACATGAGCAGCCCATTGCACACGAATACTTAAGCAGCTTGCAGAGTCAGGGCCCGGATTCTGATCTTTAAACCAATCAGAAAGGTTAAATAACATTATTAGAGTCTACTTCTACAAATGCAGACACTTTCAACCCGGGAGATTTATCGTCTATACATCTGTAACCTCTAAAAGGTGTCTGGGGTTGTTTTGTTTTTTTGAATTAACAATTTGCTTCTTGGATGAAACTAGGGGAAACATTTTCAAAAGGGAAATTTTCTAACTTTGCACACAATCATTTGTGTGTGCAAGTAGCAGACTTTAGATGCACCAGCAGGATTTTTGCACATACATCAGGAAGGTGGAGATTAAGGAAGAAGCAGCAATGAAGCAGATGAGACTAGAACACAAAGTGGTGCAGTAAAAAGTTAAATAAACTGTACTTTAGCAATCAGTAGATTAAGAGTAGCTAAATTATGTAGAAATATACAGGACTGTTAATAAATGGGATTTGTATTGTTAATCCAGAAAAACTCATATAAAAATGGAACCTTTTTACTAAGCTTACTTGCTCTCTGAGTGAACACACACTAATTCCAGTGGAAATAGTTTTTTCTATTTATTTATTTGTAAAGCATCTATTCCTCTGTATTATGTGCAACTCAGAGATTGCAGCATTTGTGCATACTAACCAGAAAGAAAAACTAACAGAAACTGACTAGACTCTTTTCACTGATCAGTGAGAAAAATATAAAACGACAAATGACCTTAACAGCGATAAGTATATTACATTTTTAAAATGTCTTCACTTTTAATAATCTTGATTTAAGTATTCCAAAGCATGGATACGTTCAGAGCCAGCTCCACATAAATGAGATTCTAACTGGTTGGAAACCAACTTAATGCCTGGAAGTTGGGATTTCCTTAAACTGTTTTCAATATATACGTAATCCTGATGCTAAAAGGTTAAACTATTCTGACAAATGTACATACATGTTTACATAAAACAAAGGTAAAGCAATGACCCCAAGTCTGAAAAGGCCAAGTGTACATGGCTTTTCAATATCTATGTTATGAACAGCTGTACCTTTCCAATCTACTGGTCAAGGAACATCAGTTGAAGAATTCTGTAAATCCATATTATGGATGGCTTTTCATGTAATTCAGCCATAAATGTTTCACATCAAAATTTGAGTACACACTGTGTGTGCATATGACGAAGGACAAATAAACTACATATTGTCATGTGAACAAGGTTCATGCAAACGTCAGGTTTAGATAATTGTAATGAAACAGATTATTCTTTTTAAAGTGTCAGAACTGAAAAAACAATTATTAAATTAAATCCCAGGTTTTGTAAAAAAACAACACAAAGAACTCCAAACACTATTCAGCCATCAATTTGGTTATTTATATGCACTGAGTGACAGCATTACTGGGAAAATTTTCAAATCTTTTAAAAAACTGGCTCAGCTAAATCAACTTCAAAATCAGGTTGGAGCAACAGTGTACACGTGGTTTTAGGTAGTTTGTGGTGGCCTGAGCTGTTTTTACTAAACTGCTTTCAAGACCACTTCAACTCTTGAAACTGGTTCTGACAAAATGGGCCAGGCCCCTTTAGGCTGGGTCTACACCTTGGCTCTAACCAATTTTAAAATTGGTTTAACTGAACAAGTTTTGTAAGTGTTTAGTAAATTCTCCCAGTGTACATGGGCCCAAAATCTTAAAAACGTCTTTTTAGCACATCAAGCAGTGGGATATTAGACTAAGCAGAAAAGTCTTGTGTATGTTAGAGAAATCTATGATTCCAAGAACTTGTTTTTATCACTGGAATACTGGTAAAACACTTCAGGTTCACACACAAAAGTACTCTGACTAGTTTACATGCATTCTTGAGCAGGTTTAAGAACTACTGTAGTTCCAACTGTTTCAGTCTCATCCATTTTAGTGCCAGCGTGGATGTGGACTAGCTGAAATGGTTCAACTAGTCCTCCCACTATCTCAACATACAACAGGGACCTTTGAAATGTCCCAAAATCTACTGCTTCTGGGAAATCTTCTGGGAGCTGCGAGATACCTGTGGGACTGAGGAGGAATCAGAATGCATTGCAAACAAAATGGTTTAGAGGAGCACTAATGAGGGCAAGAGACACCAATTTGCAATGGGTTTTAAATTAAAGATTGGACACAATGAACCTTTTGTGCTTAAACCAGTCCTAACCAACTGGTTCAATTTTCTAGTCCAGACAGAGCCTTAGAGTGTATTCAAAGGACCAAATTCTGCCCTTATTTGCATGTTAAGCACCCATATCTTTTGGTATCGAAAAGTTTGGTTTACAGAGGATGGAGTTACTGCATAGAATGTGGATCAACAAAGAACTCAAAATGTAGCTGTGGGAAACAATACTATACAACTATTGAACTCTGGATAATAGTACTGTATTTGTCAAGCTAATTCCAGTCCCACCTCTTAGGTATTAAACTATTTTTTCCACACGTAAAGCCTGCCGCAATCCTACATAATGCTATATGTAAGGGGACAGTTGCCCCTTGCTAACATTCAGTGGGGGTGTTGTAGTTGCTAGCTCCCAGTACTAAAAGGGGGAAGAGTCGATGGGGAATCAGGAACCTGAGACTGACGAGTCCCCCAGAACAATGGGGAGAGGCCAATGCTCCAGGTCAGCCTGAATGACAGGGCGGGCAGGCTAATCAGGGAGTCAGGAGGCTGGGGAGGTACCATCCTCCGTGTGAGCTGGAATTGCCTGGGTCAGACAGAGTGGGGCCGAGCTAAGGAGAAAGCAGGGGCCCAAGCTGAGCTGGGAAGCAGAGCTGCAGCCCCAAAGCCAGAGGCACAGCCCAGAGACAGCAGACTTGCCCTGGGAGCAGAGCTGCAGCAACCAGAGCCAGAGGGGCCAAAGAAGCAGCCCAGGGAGCTGGAGGCAGAGCAGCAGCCGCCGTGCTGAGGCAGAGTGGAGCTGGAGCTAAGACAGAGTGGAGCTGGAGCTGGGGCTGCAGCAGGCCGGAGCTGGGTGTCATGAGCAGCTGGGGAGAGCAAGGGGGGACCCTGGACAGCGGGCCCAACACAGGGAGACGCTTCAGCCAAGAGGCTCTGCAGGCCAGACTCGAAGGGGGATTGGTAACCCTGACAGGGCGGGGGCAACACTGGGAAGAAGGGCCATGCCACCTAGAGCGTGTGGCCACCGGCACAGCAAGTGTCCAACCCACAGCATCCCTGCAGCACGGCCAGGGCCTGAGAAGAAGGCCTGGGACTTACAAGGAACAGACTGTGAACTGCCCTGACATTCCAGAGATGCTGTTTGGGATGTTCCCTGCCACAGAGCGGGTTGAGTGTTTCCTTTAACCTTTTTCATTTTCCCTTATTCTTTTTAAAATTAATTGTTGAATAAATAACTTGCATTTGCTTTAAATTGTATGTAATGGTCAGTGGGTCAGAGAAGTGCCCAGTGCAGAGAGAGTACCCCAGAGTGGGGACACCCTAGCCCCTGTCCTGAGTGACCACAGGAGAGTTGGGGGTCGAGCCCCCCAGGAATCCTGGGCCCAGCCTTGTTGGGGTTACAAAGACTCTGCCAGACAGGAGAGTGGAAGGGGAGTCCTCAAGGGCAGGGAGGCCACTGGGAAAGGAAGTGGGAGCAAGGACTCAGATCCTTTCGCTAGCCCACTTCACCGGGGTAGTGCAGAAGCCAGGAAAGTTCCCTACAATAGCAGGACTATTCCCCCGCTTACATATATAATGAAATGAGATTCACGAAGAGGGATTGAGTTTGGAAGTGTTACAGCAATGTGAACTTGGTCACATTGAAAATATGTAGTATTTTCATTCCTTGTTAAATGTAACTTCATATAATTTTTTTAAAATACAGGTCACCTTTAGAAATCATTCATGGAATGTTTACCCTGTAATGACTTACGGGCCAATCCTAAAGAGTTAAGTCAGTAGGAGTTTTACATGTTGCAGGATCAGGCCTTTTCTTCATTGAACCACTGTGCCTGCTCCTGCAGTTAACATCTTTTTAATCAATACAGTTATCGTTCTGTATAGCAACTAATATTTTACACCTGGTCACACTGTATGTATTGTGCTAAGGGTTTTGCTGTAAATTGCCTTACTCTTTCTCTCTGTGTGTGTTTTACTATCTGCCCAACGATAGGCTTGTGCTCAAGGGCATTGATGAATGAGGGCCTTAATCCCTATTAAATTCTATAACACTTTTTCTTAAAGGAGAGGTATCAAATATATTCTATTTATGGTTCTAATAATATTTTTACAGGCTAATTTTTATTAAATTAAAGTTATTTTGTACCTATGAAAATATAAAATTATCTTTGTTTAAAGTATTCTGTAAGTAAAAGGAAAGCATCAATCAATGCTAATAAGAAATGTTTCTAGAGAAACCAACTCAGTTGTGGCCTAGACACAATTTAAAAAAAGATTAATTGCAATGTAAGACAGTATGAACTTTGCTTTTCAAAGCATGACATTCTACTTTTTCCATATTTATTCAGCCACAAAGAGTCCAGGCCCCAGTCAGAAAGAGTCCTGATTATTTTTATTTTTTTTGCCTTCCCTATAAATATTTCCAACAAATATTTTACAGTGAATCCCAAGTCGAATTCAAATTTCACAATATGCTTCAGCTATATAGCAATTTCGCTTTAATGAAGAGGGAAGAGAAACTCTTAGTCCTAAGGCACTGTACCATGGCAAGGCACCCAGTGTGCTGCACTTTAACATTGTGATAGCTATGAGATATGTGAAATAGTTGCTGACAGTCTAGTGCCTTAGAGCTAAAAACTGAACATTCAGTAGTGTTCTCTGTCTATAGCAGATCTCCGTGCTTCTATTGTGCAAGCAACAACAACAACAAAAAGATATATATATGTAGCACATTTTATGGTAGATGTACCGTTTTTTTGCTCACTAAGGCCTCAATTCTGCAAGTTGTTCCGTGTGCATGGAGTATAAGTCGAAGTCCCTGGAAATCAGAAGGGGTCTTTCCATTGATTTCAAAGGACTTTGGATCAGGCCTTAAATACACACACAAGACCTCATGTGGGCCCCTGGACCTAAATTCTGCAGCAAGGTCTGTGGAGTGTGTGTTACTCTGGCACAGCACACAGGAAAAACTGTAGCTGCTTAATTTAATTTAAAGAGGTGGACTGTAGTGAAATAACTCTGAAAGTCAGTCATACAATCCGTGCAGTAGCCCCTGTGTTATTTACTTTAATAGTAGCATTAATTTCATTCTCTCCCTACATTTTCAGTGTTCTACAGCAGATTTCTATATTGTCCATGCAGCTGCATGGCTGAAGGTATCTGGAAAGAAGGTGAACGTTTTTTGCAGCTTGATAAGGATGAGTTGGGGCTTTTTATTTGGAAAGGTATAGGAGGTGGCTTGGGTTTGAGGCATAAGCACATTGGCTGGATAAATCTTGTAAAACGATCAACAATGAAAAACTTAACAATGTTGACATTAAAATGATCTTTTAGCTTCAGTGTATACACCCCACTGAAATGAGTGGTGCTGTTCACGTCTCTTGAGCTAATGTTTCAGGCTGTCTACAGACTGAGGAACACAACCCTACATCAGTTCATGCTTGGTTCACATTTTCAAGCTTTTCTTCACAACCAGACAACTAGAAATTTGTTTTTCTTAAAAACAAAAGCTTTTTGCTTGGAGCACAATTCTGCAGCAAGGGGTGGATACAGTGGAAAGAAAGCTTTGAGCAAAAGTAGAGATGGGTCACTGTAGCTAACCATGTAGGAGGATGACTCAAAAATGGAAACCATAGGAAGGGACAGTGTAGAACCTTATCCATTCTCTGAATTCTTACCAGGGACCACATTGGTGAAACCCTGTCATTTTTATTAGCTTTAATAGGTTTAGTTTTCTAAAAAGTAGGCAACTGGTATTTTTTTCAAGCCCTAAAACATGACCCTGAATAAACAAGAGCCACCATATATACCATCCAGTTGATTGGTTGGTTGTAATGGAACCTCATTCTCCAACCACCTAATTAAACTATGTTATTGTCAAAGTTTGCCTACCGGCTATGAAGTAAAACAAGAAGATTGATGACTTGGGAACCTAGACCTGTACTACAAAAACCTCCTGCAGAAGACAAAGAAAAGACTGACTACCTATTACATTCAGTCTCCTGTGTATTTATCATTTTTAAGAATGGTGACATCTGGTTTAGATCACTGTACACAAATTTATATTCCATAGTATTCAGTGCATACTTCAGCTCTTAAAAAATGGGACTACATTAAATACTACCTATCCTGAGCCCAGGTTCAAAACTTTGACTTGGGCCTTTTTCCTTTGAAGTCTGAAGCTTGTCCATGCTATAGAAGAATATTTGTGACACACCAGAAACTATTCCTACATCTTTTAGCAAACATAAATACGGGGAAATATCTGTAATACCACAAATGTATAAATTCTTGCCCAGCTCTGCAAGTTGGCAGCAGCATCCAGAAAGATGGGCTTGGAGCAAGTTGGGGACAGGTGAACACAGACTGCATTGTGTCAGGGATGTACTTGACTCATTAGAAAGAGAGTGCCTGGCAGAAAGTCTCTACAGCGTTTTTCTCACAATCAGTTCACAGATGAGTACCACTGATGGCTGCCCTTTAGAGACAAAAAGGGATAGTCACACCACCATGTTTCCTAAATAACAGTGAAGTGCTGACACATCAGCAAACTAGGAGAAAAAGAATTGGAGCAATATGATAAAAGAGGCAGAGCAGCCCCAGAGAATTCCCTAGCACAGGGACAACACCTGACTGTATATGCCAGAATAGAGGCATATTAGAGAGATACGCTGGGTGAAGTAATATCTTTTATTGGACCAACTTCTGTTCGTGAGAGAGACAAGCTTTCAAGCTACACAGAGCTCTTCTTCAGGCCTGGGAAAGGTATTCAGAGTATCACAGCTAAATACAAGAATGAACAGATGGTTTAGTATAAGTAGTTAGAATATGTACTAAGGGACCATTCAAGGTGAAGTGGCTCATTAAAACCCCTGTAGTCATAGGACAAAAAAAAGGGGGTTAGTGCATTTACAGATTGCTGTAATAAGCCATAAAGCCAGTGTTTTTATTAAGACCATAATTTTTACTGTCAAGCAGAGTTATGAATTTAAGCTCACACACTCGTATTTTGAAAGTGTTGTGCAGGTTTCCTTTAAGGATGAGGACTGAGAGGTCAGATATAGAGTGACTGCTTTGTGAAAAGTGTTCACACCACAGGTCATCTGGTGTTTTTATCTTTTATCATTTTCCTGTTGAGAGAATAGTGATTGGGTTCATCCACATAATTGGTGTTGGGGGATTTAATGCATTGGATGAGGTATACACCACATGTTGTGATGAGCATGTGTAGGACCCATGAATCTCGAAAGGTGTGTTGTGGGCAGTGTTGATCATTGTAGCAGTAGAAATACGTCTTCAGGTTTTGCATCTGTTTTGGCAGGGTCTGGTGCTGCTTTGAGTTGGTATGTCCTGGTCTGCAGGGAGCTTGCTTCTGATGATGAACTTGGAGAGGCTGGGGGATTGTTTGAAGCCAAAAGAGGGAATGCAGGAAAGACTTCTTTCAGGATGGGGTCCCCACTGATTATATGGGTTGTAGTTGTTTGATGACACCCTGTATGGGTTTCAAAGGGGGGGTAGTAGGTGTAAACTAGGGGTATAGAGGCATGTCAGACACAAGCAGGAATGTCGAGTACTGCCATAACTTAGAGGCAGTTGCTAAGTCTGTGGTAAATTAAAGCAGGCTCTGAGCACTGCAATGACTTTCACAGCAACCTAGAGTATGGAAGGCATAAAAATGGCTTGAAGGTATCTTTGTCCCACCATCTCAGCGCTGCACCTTTATCCTACTAACACTAGTACATGGTACCATCTTGATTATACGCAGAATGTTAGGCTCCAATTTGAACTATAGGGCAACGCTCATTCCATTTGTGGTTTTGCCCATCTGGGCAGCAGCTAAGAATCAACTTATATAAATGTATATGTATAAATCTGTTTTCACATATTTAACTGCACATACCTGGTTGAGAATCTGCAAGGTCTGACAATGCTGGTTCTGTTGCTGGTTGTACAAACCAGTAAGTTTTCACCCTTTGTGACTTTTTTTTTGCAGAAGAGTGTGAAGTGGGCCTAGATCTTTTGTTGCATGTCCATTTATCGTACAGCTGGAAACAAAGCACCATTCTTTTGTTGTTGTGAATAACTGACATTAATTTTGAAGGTTTGAGATGGTATATTAAATTTATCACCTGCATAAAAGGAAATTCTATTTAAAGATATTCCCTGTTTTTATCCCTTTTACTCCTCCTCCGCCCCCATACTGTTTGATATGGCTATGAGTGGCTCTACTGAAATGGTGAACAGAAGTAGGAAAGAGGCCAATCCTCGTATATACCTCTTAAGTATAAGAAATTGAGCAATAACTCCAATGACATCTTGTACAATGAAAAAATACATCTGAATGAAAAAGGTTCATTCATACAGGATTTGCTTAGATTATTTCCTCTTCAGTATACTAAAAAATCCAATGGCATGCCTACATCCCATGGCACCTATATAATTTAGGTAGATGAACAGCAACGACTCTTGGAGAACTATGCAAACTCTTGAAAATACACACACAAATATACATGCATAAGCGTACAGAGGGCTGGAAACAGCATTTACAAAAATAAGACTTTTAATGGGTTCATGTCTTCGAAGTTGTTTTTTTTTTAAAAGGCTTACCGCCATATCATAGCCTTTCACTCACTCATTTTGCACACTAACATGCTGGAACTCTTTTCCCCATGTAACACAGCTCCACAAATCCATCTGTTTTAATTTTGGTTTTATTTATTTGTTAACTCTGCAAAATAGAAAATCCCAAATCTTCATAAGTCAGTCTGGTGCCTAAGGAAACTGAAGGCCCAGTCCAACAAACCCTTGAGGGCAATGAGATTTCCATTGCACGACCTATTTATTCAGATGCTGGTACATTATAGGTTTAATTCCATTACTTTATATATACACCCATCCTGGACATATGTCTTAATACTCCAGGGCCTGATTCTGCCCTAAATTATACAACTGTAAATAAGGAGAAACTCCACTAAAGTCAGTGTGTGGTTAAACTGGTTTTATACCAGCGTAAGGGAGAATGGCATCGCCAGTCTTCTATATATTTACTTTATTAATTTAAACAATACTCCCCCTAGGGTGTGGGTTCAATCAACATGTACGCACACACACTGTGCATAATCAGGCACAAGACACACTGTCGCTCAGCACACACCAACTGGGTATTTATCGACTGACAACACACATCCTGGAGCACGTTGCTGCTTACAAATCAGCTCATGGCTTGAAACCTGTTTTAATTATCAGTGTTTCCCCACATCAAAATGCTAAACAAGGACATTGTGTCTCTGGACTGTGGCCAAGAGGAAGGGATCTAGAAAAAAAAGTGTAATGCTAGCAAATCTGAGCTGCAACACAGACTAAATCAACAATGCACAGTACTGGGCTCTCAGCAAGTCTTTAGTCTAAGAATGATAGAGGATTTCTTGGGGTTTTTTTACTAAAAAGAAAAGGCATTTTTGAAACACTCAGTTTCCCTTAGCAGGTGGTACTGAGTTGATGGCAAGACAGGCCAAGTTAGATATGGAGATTAATTAGGGACAGTATCCATAAATGCTGAAAACAATATCCTCTTTGCTTTATGACAAAACACAAAGTTGGTGGGAGGTACACACCCTGCTTTGCTAATCACCCAGAAGAAACAGTGATCAGTGGGTGAAAGCAATATATATCCACATTAAATCCCTTCTCCCACCCACAGTTAACTAGAGAATAGATAAGTAGATAAGATAGATGCATGTGTGTTTTTACTGTTACCATGGCAAGGTAGAATATCCTTATTATTGCAAGTTAAATATTTAGGTGCCAGCTATTGACTTCTAAGAGCTATCCATATACCAGGCAAATGTCACAGACAAACAGGAATTCCTCCAGGGAGCGAGGGCAGGATACACCTATGCTGCTACTGTAGCTCAGAACCTTGTTTTCAAAGCTAGGTAACCAAATTTAATTCTATAGTGAGGCACCTAACTAAACATCTGATTCTGTGAGGTAACAAGTGCCTTTAACTCTCACTGGCTTTTGTGGGAGGTGTATGTGCCCAGCATCTCTGAAAATCAGGTAACTTTTAATCAGATGACTGCTTCTAGGTACCCACACATGAAGATTAGGCCTCTGACTCAGTTTATATAACTAACATTTTAGTTACTAGAAACAAATCATATTTGGGGGAAAAGTTTTTAAATATCAAAAAACAGAAGTTTTATTCAACGACATTTCTGTATATGCCCAGACGAGCTTCTCTCTCTGCTGGAGCCATCCTGCTCGTGATAATCCCTTCTCAGCCCCTGAAGTTTTAGCCGTCACAGGGTCTGAGCACATAGGGGGTGCATATGTAATGACAGTAGGGTGAGCAGATGTCCTGAGTTTATAGGGACAGTCCCGATATTCGGGACTTTTTCTTATATAGGCGCCTATTACCCGCTCCCCCAACCTTCTGTCCCGATTTTTCACTTTCTATAGGGTCACCCTAAATGGCGGGAACCTGAGTGTATACAAGCAGAGCGAATGCTAAAGCAGCTCTAGCTTTCTGCCTGTGTTTAGAGCTGTGGAAGTCGTTAATATTTATAATGCTGATGTCAGAACAGGGCAGTTGTGTTGCTCCCCTGGAATGAACACCATTTGGTAGATCTCTCTGCAAAGCAATGATTGAGTAATGCCCTGAGCAAGAACAGAGAAGCTAAAAACCCTCCTCAGTGATGTGAACATATCTATGTCCCAAGCCTCTCCTACTCTGCTTAAACCCCATCTATCAAAACCTTTAGCTTCTGCAACATAATTAGGTGTTAATATAGCAGTCCCCAGCACAAAGAAAACTGAAAATTTAGGGGGGCAAGAGTAAAATAAAGTGAACATAATAGCAATATATATATATATATATATATATATATATAAGCACAAAGGACTCTACTGATTCTATTATTCATTTTCAAATGTAATGAAATAAAAAACTGTAAACTTTCATTTGTTTAATACTTCCCCCAAACTACTGCAGAATTCCCTGTCTCCCAACCTGGAGCACGGCAAATTAAAAAGGGCTTTGCGACAGAATTTAGATTTACCTTGCCACAGAAGTGTGTAGGGCCCTGATATAAAGGCAGTTCCGTTCTATTGCCCTTTACATTTAACAGCATGAAACTGGTATTTCTTTGTGCTAGACAGGATGTGGTCAGGTAGAAGATTGGAGCCATCGTTCTGGAGTGGTAAGGTAGGGAAGAGCTTTTACAATTTTTTCTCCCCTCCCCCCCCCAAAAAAAATTGTCTTGCTTCATAAATATCCTGAGAAACATCTGGTGATAGCAGGACAGAACTAGTTACGAGTCCAAATTTTAAACTTGAGCACTGAAAGTTAGGCAGCTAAACCTACAGCCAAGCACCTGAAAGTCTGTTTTAAGTGTCACACATTAGCACCTAAGATTGAATATTGGTTTCACTGCTAAATACAAAAAAAAAAAAAAAAGCTAACCCACTGCCTGCTTCTAGCCAACAAATAAAACATATTGAGTTTAGATTTCCCAATAGAAATGGATTAAAACCATGCTTGACTTACTCTATCTATGCTGCTTGGTGTAAGAGACCAACACCAAAGCACTTCCAGTAGTATTAGATCAGCTTTTTGAGTTCTGCTATGATAGACTATGTTACCTTTACATTTAGGAATAATAATATGTATAAAAAGTAGGGTTGTTAAGCGATTAAAAACTTTCATCTTGATTAATTGCACAATTAAAAAAATTAATCACGATTAATTGTGTTAAACAATAGAATACCATTTATTTAAATATTTTTGGATGTTTTCTACATTTTCAAACATTGATTTCAATTACAATACAGAATACAAAGTGTACAGCGCTCACTTTATATATATATTTTTGATTACAAATATTTGCATTGTATTAGTGAACTGAAAAATACTATTTTTGTTTTTTACAAGTACTGCCAGGGCAATCTCTTTATCATGTAAGTTGAACTTACAAATGTACAATTATGTACAAAAAATAACTGCATTCAAAAATAAAACAAAGTCCACTCAGCCAATAGCTCAGACAAACAAGTTTGTTTACATTTGTAGGAGATAATGCTGCCAGCTTCTTGTTTACAATGTCACCTTAAAGTGAGAACAGTCATTTGCATGGCTCTGTTGTAGCTGGTGTCGCAAGATATTTACGTGCCAGATGTGCTAAAGATTCATATGTGCCTTCATGCTTCAACCACCATTCCAGACAACATGGGTACATGCCGATGATGGGTTCTGCTCGATAACAATCCAAAGCAGAACAGACCAACGCATGTTCATTTTCATCATCTGAGTCAGATGCCACCAGTAGAAGGTTGATTTTTTTTTTGGTGGTTCGGGTTCTATAGTTTCCACATCTGAGTTTTTCTCTTTCAAGACTTCTGAAAGCATGCTCCACACCTCGTCCCTCTCAGATTTTAGATGGCACTTCAGATTCTTAAACCTTGGGTTGAGTGATGTAGCTGTTTTTAGAAATCTCACATTGGTTCCTTCTTCGCATTTTGTGAAATCTGCTGTGAAAAAGTGTTCTTAAAACAAACATGTGCTAGGTCATCATCCAAGACTGCTATAACATGAAATATATGGCAGAATATGGGTAAACAGAACAGGAGACATAGATTAATGGGTTGGGTTTTTTTAACGAGCATCATCAGCATGGAAACATGAAGGGGCAAACAAATGTTTAGCATATCTGGCATGTAAATACCTTGCAACACTGCTACAAAAGTGCCATGTGAAAGCCTGTTCTCAATTTCAGGTGATGTAAATAAGAAGCAGGCAGCAGTATCTCCTGTATATGAAAACAAACTTGTTTATCTTAGCAATTGGCTGAACAAGAAGTAGAACTGAGTGGACTTGTAGGCTCTAAAGTTTTACATTGTTTTGTTTTTGAATGCAGTTATTTAAAAAAAAAAATCTACCTTTGTAAATTACACTTTCACAATAACGAGATTGCACTACAGTACTTGTATGAGGTGAATTGAAAAATACTATTTTTTATTTTTAGATTGCAAATATTTGTAATAAAATAATATAAAAAGTGAGCAGTGTACACTTTGTATTCTGTGTTGTAACAGAAATCAATACATTTGAAAATGTAGAAAAACATCCAAAATATTTAATAAATTTCAATTGGTATTCTATTAACAGTGAGATTAACCAATCGCAATTAATTAATACAGTGATCCCTTCCCCTGTGGCTGAGGAGCAATGTGGGCAGGAAATGGGGGGGGGGTGAAGCTCCCTGCAGCTAGGGGAGGTTTCTGGGGTTGGCCCTGACCCTGGACCCAGCCCTTTCTTGCAGGGAAATAGGAAGTCACAACATCCCCCACCCTCAGCCCAGCTGAGACTAGCAGCTGAGCCCACCGCAGGGTAGGAGCCACTAATCAGGGCATCCCCAGCCCCCCCTTACCCCAGTGATTTACCTCTCCACCAGCTGCTCTGGGTACCCAAAATGACATGACTACACTGCTGGGGAGGGGTGGGTGACCACTTTTGCAGCTTCCCTTCACTTCCCCGTCAGAAGTCATTTTTCTGCAGGGAAGCAAAGAAATCCACAGGGGACATGAATTCTGCATGTGTGCAGTGGCGCAGAATTCCCCCAGGAGTAATCTTAGCAAAGATACAGCATGGAGTTCCCTTCCATACAAACTGCCTGTCACGTTGCTCCCAGGGGGAAATGCTTTTCAGAGTGGGGGCACGACTACAAAAAGAAGTGGCAGACACCCCAAAGGACACCCTCCTCTCTCTCTCTCTCTCTCTGCCTATTGATTTACTGCATCAGAAGGAACAAAGGAAGTAACTATTGAAGGGATCCTGACCTAAGAAGTTTAGTCAGACTGCTGAGAATGTGTGGTGAGAAAAACTTTGCTTTGAATTTAACAGTTGCAGTTTATCTTTATTTTTACTGTAACCATTTCTGGCCTTTGTGCCTCATTTCTTGCACTCAAAATCTCTGTCTTTGTAGTTAATAAACTTGTTTTATTGTTATATCTAATCTGGTGGGTTTGAATTGAAGTGTTTGGGAAACTCCATTTGGGGTAACTAGCTATGTGTATCACATTTCTATTCATAGAATCATAGAAGATTAGGGTTGGAAGAGATCTCAGGAGGTCATCGAGTCCAACCCCCTGCTCAAGGCTGGACCAACACTAACTAAATCATCCCAGCCAGGGCTTAAAAACCCTCTAAGGATAAGATTCCACCACCTCCCTAAGTAACCCATTCCAGTCCTTCACCACCCTCCTAGGGAAATAGTGTTTCCTAATATCCAACCTAGACCTCCCACACTGCAACTTGAGACCATTGCTCCTTGTTCTTTCATAAAATGACCGATATTGTATAAACTTGTATTGTCCAGCAGAGGCCTGGGCAGTAAAGGACATACATTTCTGGAGTATGCTGGGTTCATGGAGTCACCATGCAATATAACCAAGGCTAGTAAGAGCCAAGGTGTGGCTGGTTGGCTGCAGCACACATACAGACATCGCTGGGAGCGACTTTCATGCTGGAGGCTGTTTGTGAGCTGTCCAGACGGCAGGCGACAGCAGCAAAGCACCATAAAGGGCACCCCAGGTTAGAGGGCAGAGGTGACACAGCTACTCATTAGTCTGGACTGTACCCTGGGTATGTCACAGAGCATAACTTGGACCACCCACAAAATGGTCACAAAACAAAAGCAACTGAAACACACTGGGCACTAATCCCCCAGAGGCTTTGGCCAGCCAGGAGGGGAAAGAACATACCCTTCCCCTTAGGGTAGCCTAGTTTCCCCCCATCTAGGATGGGAAAGGACACACCCTTCCCCTGTAGTAGCTCTTCCCAATCACTATTCACAGTTCTTAAAGTCCTTCCAGGAACTCACAGCCAAGGCTTCCCCCTAGCCAGTTCCTGCTTCCTGCATGCCTCCCTCTTAGGCTTTTTGCCGAGCAGGTTCAGAGAGCCCCCTCCCAGTTGTTTCCCTGACCTTAGGATCTCCCTTCTCTGCCGAAGAGACAGGAAGCTTAATATGTGATTTCCTATGCAGCACATGACTACATAGGGACAAAGGACTGAAAGGAACCGCCTGGATCATTGAGTCCCCTGAAATCCCCAGGCACCCCCATCATATAATCTGGCTCATAAACTTATCAAGCTCCATTTTAAAACTAGTTAATATTATTTGCCCCCATCATTCCTATGGGGAGGGGGGTTATTCCACCCCTCTGATAGTTAGAAACCTTCTAGTTTCCAACTTAAAATTTATTCCTGGGCCTTTTATACCCATTTGTTTTTGTGCAACCATCATCCTTTAATTTAAATAGCTCTTCTCCCTCCCTGGTGTTTACCCCCACCCTCCCAATGGAATTTACAGTGAGCAATTATATCCCATCTAGGAAAGCAAGCATGTGATCTGCAACTCAGCTCCCAGCTTTAAGAGGTCCAAGGGCCAGAGCGGACAAACTAGGACATATATATATGCATCCCAAGGGCCAGTCCCCTCTTGCACATCCCTTTTTAATAATTGTGGCCATTGATTGTAGGGTATATTTCTGGGTTGCACTCCTGTGTATGATATAATTGTCATTGTTTGGTCTCCAGAGCGGCAGGCTGTGGGCTACAGTGATATGTATGTAAGCGTAGGGGAAAAGTAACTATTTAACACTAAAAAAAAAAAACCAACGAACTCCCTGGAAGCCTTCTATTGCTGTCTAATAGGGCTTGGTCTCCAGGTATAAAATATATATACCTACAAAGTTCAGTTTAATCTATTAAAAAACAAAACAAAATGCAAACAAAATAACCAAAAAAAAATACAACTTGCCAAAAAATGATGCTTTACCTGGATCAAAAGCATTGAAAGAACTGATCCAATTTAGACTGCTATGAAGAGATAGCATTATGCTTTTCACTAGCATTGTTTATTATCTGCTAGGTTAAATGTTCACATTTAGCACTATTTCTGGAACCCGAACTGCATATTTCACAACACAGCAGGCCCAATTCTGCTCTCAGATGGCATACCTAACTCCCATTAAATTCCCTAAAACTGAGAGCAGATTTGGATAACCAGTCTGCAACAAGCTAAACCACCATATCTGCTTCAGGGGGGGAAAAAGCAGATTAAAAATTAATTGACCCCGAAAGAATTTTGTGCAATAAATTTAAGACACAGATTTTTATGCACAAGTCCCAGCCAACGAGAATGAAAAAGGGTAATATTTCACAAGCTGCAACAGGGACATATACACTGTACAATGCTTAGTAAGTAGAGAGCTTAATTTGGGAAGAAGGCCATCCTTCCAGTCTTTCTACACCAAAAAAAAAATTTGAAGGTAAAGCTTCACTGTTCAGAAAAGGATTATTACTCCTGCAATTGAGGCCCCAGTTCAATCTACAATAAACTGAAGGTTGAAACTTAAGTTGATCCCTTTGGATACACACTGAAAGCAGACTGTAAGAAAAGGCACTATGGAATTCCATGTTTATTGTCCATCATGGATTCTGTGCTCAATATACAATTTAAAAAAAAGAAGCATTTCTAATGGTCAGCCCTGAAAACTCAACCTGGGTTCTAGATTTCTCATGCCATTATCACTATTAAGGATTCGCAGGCCAAATTAGACCTTTTGTTATACTTGTGAACGCTCATGATCTTCAAATGATGCCCCGCATGACACCTGGGTAAACCCGTTGCTCTTTGTAGGTTTCCAAAGCTGTAACTGACTGCAATTTAATAAACAGTTCTGTTGATGATGTACAAGACTAGGCTCTACTCCAGATTTCTAGGGCCTGGATTCACAAAGGGACTTAGACATTGTAACACGGAACTTTTAGGCAAGTGGAAAAAACACAGGAACAACACTGTGATCCACAAAGCCAAGTCAGGCGCCCAGGCTCCCTATACAATGAATGGAGAGAGACGGGCACCTTAGAATGCAATCAACAGAAGTCAGCACACAAGGTCAGGAGCCACCTAAGCTAGCCAATGGGAAATTCTTACAGTCAGGGTGTTGCAAAGCCCTGCCCCTCTCTCAGAGACTAGCACTTAAGTCAGGGCTGCAGGGAGGCGCCTATCTCTTGTTAGTGTTCTACAAACAGGAACCTGCCGCCTACAGGCTTACGTGCCGAAGACATTTCTTGAAGGATGAAATGGCAGAGGAGGAGGGGGGTGCCCACCTTATAACTTTTAGAGACTCAGTTCCCCTCTTTGCTGGTGGGTGAGAAGGAATTTGAACAGGGGTCTCCCACACCTCTCAGAAGCAGGGCTCTAACCACTGGGTTATGGGATATTCTGATGTGGGCTTCGCTAGGTCTCTCCTGTTGAAGCTGTTCCACTGTGGATAAACAATGAAAGCGTGATTGGGGCAGGGGATCCTGGGTCTCCCACCTCCCAGGTGGGTGCCATAACCACTGGGCTACAGAGTCATTCCCTCTTTAGCTCTCTCCAGCCCAGTGACTGTGGATAAAAACAATCACTGGGCCAAAAAGAGATGCCGCCCACATCCCAGCGAATGTTCTAATCACTGGACTACAAGTTTTAAGGTGAGCACCGCCACTTCCTCCTCCGGCCAGATTCTGAATGGGACCCAATCCAGTAGGCAGCCTCTGAGCACGTCTATCCCCATTCATGAATTGCTCTGGGGCTTAGGCGGCAGATAGGCACCCAGTCACCTAGAGCGAGGCAGCGGTGCTCATGTCCAGAAGCAGGAACATAGGCATTGAGTAAACGTTTATTTCCCCTAAAATGTAAGCACTGAGTGAGTTTAGGTACCTAGAGATGGCAAAGTTTGCACATGATACCAAATTACTCAAGACAGTTAACTCCAAAACTGACTGTGAAGAGTTACAAAGGGATCTCACTAAACTATGTGACTGGTGACAAAACGGCAGATGAAATTCATTGTTAATAAATGCAAAGTAATGTACACTGGAAATAAAATCCCAACTATACATACAAAATTATTGGGTCATTAATCATTAGATTTACCACTCAAGAAAGAGATCTTGGAGTCTTCGTGGTTAGTTCCTTGGAAACATCCACTCAACATGCAGGGGCAGTCAAAAAAGCTAACAATGTTAAGAACCATTAGGAAAGGGATAGATAATAAGACAGAAAATATCATAAGGCCAGTATATAAATCCATGGGATGCCCACGCCTTTTGCCACATCTAAAAATATATATATATTAGAATTGGAAAATGTTTAGAGAAGGGCAACAAATTATTAGGAGGAAGGAATAGCTTTCACATAAAAAGAGATTAACAAGATTGGAACTGTTCATTGTAGAAAAAGAGATGACTGGGGGATAAAATCATGAATGGTGTAAAGAAAGTGAATAGGGAAACATTATTTTATCCCTTCACATAACACAAGAACTAGGGGTCACCTGACAAAATTAACAGGCAGTAGGTTTAAAACAAACGCAAGTAGGTACTTCTTCACACAACACAGAGTCAACCCACAGAACCTGTTACCATGGAGATGATGTGAAGGCCAAAAGTATAACTGGGTTAAAAAAAAATTAGATAAATTCATGGCAGATAGCCAAAATGGTCAGGCGTGCAACCCCATGTTCTGGGTGTCCCTAAATCTCCAACTGCCAGAAGCATCTGGCATTGGTCACTGTGAGAAGACAAGTTACTGGGCTAGATGGACTATTGATTCTGACCCAGTATGGCCATTCTTATGTTCTTAATTTTACACATTCATGTTTGCAGGCTGGATTAAGGCTATCTGAAAATTTGGCTTTAACTACAGTTTAACTTTAGAACCTGCAGTATGTAACTACAATTAAATATTCTTAACTGAATGCAATTAGAAGCTATATCTTCAAGTTCCAATGTGAAAATAGGTAAACTGCAGAGAGAAAATGCCACAGTGCCAAGTACTATTGACATGCATGTGAAAAGACACATTGCAGAACTCAAAGTGAGAAACTGAAATGTGATTATATACATATAAAAAAAAAATCACTCCTTTCCTGCACCTGCATGCAGTGCTAATGCCTCCCCCAGCCCGTGCTGCTTAAATGTGCTCAGGACTAGAACAGAGGGAGAAATAGGAAACTACATGCTGAGATAATAAAAGAGGAATGGGGGAAAACGGATACTCAGTAAAGATGGACAGATTAGTAGTGATAGAGCAAGGAAGGGTACTAAGAGATTGAATGGAAGATCAAAAGACAAGAAGGAGGAAAAAAACAACAAGGTGAAAGCACGGGGACAGGAACTTTAATAAAGAAATTGTGATTAAGGTACTTTGTCCTATTTTGGGATAGGACAGGAAGAAAATGTCAACATTACAAATATCACCCTTCCCTTTGGATGCAACACAGTAAGAGTAACTATCAATCACCCTTCACGTAGTCTGAAGAATGCATCAAATCTGTGTGCATAATTTCATGAGCCATACTTGTCACCTATTCTATACTGCCATAGTTTGTTTGCATACATTGTCCTCAGCTCCAGTAACTGCCTTAGGATCCATGGCCTCTTTTTTCTATAGAGTCCAAACCCCAAAATTGTGCACTTGTGTAGTTGTTACTATAGTTATGAAGAGTCTATTTAAAATTCTGGGCCTAAAGGGTTTCGTGAACTTCTTTAATTAATAAATACACCTCTACCCCGATATAACGCGATCAGATAGAACGCGGGTTTGCATACAACGCAGTAAAGCTCCAACATGCTGCTCTGAGCAGCATGTTAAGGGTGTGGGCCGGGGGTTGGATAAGGGGCAGAGGGTCTCAGGGGCGGTCAGGGGCTCCCCCCGCAGGGTCTGGGAGGCAGGAGCTGTGTGGGGGGCACTTTGGGGGGCTTCGCAGTCCCAGAGTGGCCCGGGGGATTAGCGGGGGGCCGGGAGCAGCCCGCTCCCCTTGCCCAGTCCCAGCCGCGCTGCTCGGGGGAGGGGGCTTGGGGGAAGGGATCCTCTCCGCACTCACCGGCAGCAGTGGAAGCAGAGCAGCCCGGCCCCAGACCACTCCACTCCGCCAGCTCCCAGCTGCGTCGCTCCGCTTCCAGCTACAGCTGAGTACGGGGGGCATCCTTTCCCCAACCTCCCCGCACTCACCAGCGGGGGGAAGCGGAGCGCTGCGGCTGGGAGGTGGCATAGTGGAGCACGTTGCTCCGCTTCCCGCCGCTGCCAGTGAGTGCCTGTCAGGGGGCGGAGGGTGTGGATAGGGGTCCGAGCAGCCAAGGAACAGGTAGCGGGGGGTTGGGTAGGGGGTGGGGTCCTGGTGGTGATTAGGGACGGGGGGTCTCTGGAGGGGGCAGTCAGGGAACAAGGAATGGGGGGGCCAAAGCAAGTTCGATATAACGCAGTCTCACCTATAACGCGGTGAGATTTTTTGTCTCCCGAGGACCACATTATATCGGGGTAAAGGTGTAATAGTTTTTCAAAGTGTTGCAGACACTTCTAGCCCTGGTTTCCAGCCCTGAACATAATCCTCTGGATGGACCCTGCTGTCTCTGCAAGGAAGCTGAGTTAATGGGAAATTTGTTTGCACCAGTTTATATAGAGTGGGAGTTGCAAGACTAAATCCTTCCTCTGTGACACATAAGTTTACTTTAAGTGTTGTTAAACAGTAAAGTAATTCTGCATTTCATACTTCTCCCCTAGCCCCAAATTCATGCAGCTTAATCATGATAACTCAATTTCTATTGTATTAATAACTCTAAAGGTTTGCTAGCAAACAACTAGGGGAATCAATTTCTTTAATAACATCATTAATATTAAAGTTATACTTCTATAAGTACAGTATTAATCAACTATAAGTTTAGATGGTTCATTCAGGACACCATTCTAACACCATATCCCTGTCTATACATGGTCGTCCTAACATCTACGATGCTTTTTCTAGATAATTTCACTTTCTTTTCATGACTTACCTATGTTTTTCTAGTTCGTTGTGTGATGACCTAGTAAAAATAGAAAAAAAAATATTTTAGAATGATGAGTACTGGATTTTAGAATAGCTAAAAATGTCACCTATATGGCTTTCAAAAGAGATGTTAAAAGCCTGCAATTTAAAACAGATTATAAACTAAACTAAAGCCTAGACTTCACATGGATTTTAATGCAATATATGTTTTTAATTGGTTGCTTTTAACATAGCTTTCGAAAGACTTCAAGGTGTCAACATTTTTTTAGTTGTTTCCCTAGAATATCTAGCTACTCCATTTGCATGGGTAAATCTTTTTGCACAGACTACAATTTGTACAGAAAAGTTTCTTAAATGGTCTTCAGGCACTAAGCACACTTCTGCCTCTTAATCTGACCCAAGTGGTACGAGAAACAAACCACACAACATTTTCAGCCATGGAGAAAAGGGAAAAAAGATCAAACAAACAAAACAGTTGCAAGATTTAACTGGTAAAAGATAAGAACTGTAAGAATAAGAGGGACGAAATCCCAAAAGAACAGACTCAAAACTTAGTTTCTGGGAGACCCTGAGGGAAGCATTTAAAAAAAAAAAACAAACCACCATTTAACAGCTGGAGTAATTGTGAATATCAGTCTTAATGCAGAAAAGATGTCTCTTTTCTTTTGCTAAACCTGTGTATGGATGAGAAACCTAGAACTTTAAAAAAATAAAAAATAAAACTTCCAAGAAATTAGGACCATTTCCCATTCTAGAAAAATTGAATCTACTATCGAAAACTCCGTTTAAAAAACAAACAAACAAAAACCCACCAGATTCAGACAGAAACACTAATTACATTTATTTATACAACTGAAATTAAAAACATTTCTCAGATGAAATTATTGTCACTGTTACAAAACCAGTCATTTCCTGGACTAGTAGTTCTAGTTCTCTGAGAATGGAAATAGATGTTTATTATTCCAGTGTGTGAAGATCATGAATATGAAGGTGGCAGCAGCAGCTTTTAGGGTGCAACACACTGCAGCATCAAGATCCATGCAAGCAGATTTTGTTGAATCAGTTTTCCAACAGTATGCTAGAAACCGAACCAGCTTCCGTGCACTGTGTGCTGACAGAGGTTGCTTTGTTCATGCCTTAG
This sequence comes from Caretta caretta, assembly GCF_965140235.1. Taxonomy (NCBI): domain Eukaryota; kingdom Metazoa; phylum Chordata; order Testudines; family Cheloniidae; genus Caretta; species Caretta caretta. Next base: position 134,657,548 of record NC_134209.1, on the reverse strand, counting down.
GTGTAAAGAGCACAGTCCATTCTAAGACATGTGCAGTTACCAGGTGCAGCACAGGGTCATCGATCGTTCCTACAGAAGCATGTGGCTGGCTCTTAAGCAAACCGCCCACATAGATCTTGCAGCATACTTGAAATTTCTTATTGATGTGAACACTGCAACCAATGTACCCATCTGGCTGCACAGGGAAAGCAAAGCTAGGATCGTGTAATCACCAAATTCATGACCATGAAAAACACGTCACAGACCGTGAAATCTGGTCTTCCCCCATGAAATCCGGTCTTGTGTGCTTTTACCCTACTATAAAGATTTCACAGGGAAACCAGCATTTTTCAAATTGGGGGTCCTTACCCACAAGGGAGTTGCAGGGGTGGGAGGTCGCAGTATTGCCACCCTGGACTTCTGCACTGCCTTCAGAGTTGGGTGGTCGGAAAGCAGCGGCGCCCCACCAGCAGCAGCGCAGAAGTCAGGGTGATAACACCGCATCATGCCACCCTGACTTCTGCACTGCTGCTGCCTTCGGAGCTGAGTGGCCGGAGAGTGGTGGTTGCTGACTGAGGGCCCAGTTCCGCAGGCAGCAGCGCAGAAGTGAGGGTGGCAGTACCATACCAGGCCGTCCCTACTTCTGTGCTGCTACTGGCGGCAGCTCTGCCTTCAGAGCTGGGCTCCCGGCCAGCAGCCGCTGCTCTCCAGCCGCCCAGCTCTGAAGGCAGCGCCACCGCCCAGCAGCGCAGAAGTAAGGGTAGCAGTACCTCAACCGCCCCTACAATAGCCTTGCGACCGCCTGCCGCCCCACACACACACACACACACACACACAGCTCCTTTTTGGGTCAGGAGCCCTACAATTACAACACCGTGACATTTCATATTTAAATTGCTGAAATCATGAAGTTTACTATTTTTAAAATCCTATGACCGTGAAATGACCAAAATGGCCCGTGAATTTGGTAGTGTCCTAGTAATCACTCATGATCAGACCCTGAAATGTTTTTTTCCACGTCCAAGTCTACCCACTATGGCCCGAATCCTGCAAACATTTATGCACTGACTTAAATGGGACTACTCACATAAGGGTCGGAATGTGTAAATTTTTGAAGGATCAGGGCCTCTGAGCCCAATCCAGGCTTCTGTGGAAACCTCCCCATTGATTTTAGTGAGAGTTGAACAGATCATATACGAGTTGGTATCTTTTTGGGAAAAAAAAAGTGTCTTTATATTTTAAATCTTAAACTAAGTGCACCATATCATAAAGTGAAACAATGGGAATACATATACACATTATTTCCTGCTCAAATTAATCACGTGAAAACTATTTAAACATAATCAGAGCAACAGTGGTAGACCAAAAATGTGATCTGCCTTTTTATCAGTTTATCACTTAAGATTATGTAGTTGTGTTACATACACAGACCCCCAAAACAAAGACAGAATTTAGCTCCCAGAAAAAAAAAGCAACCTTGCAACAAACAAACCAGTGTGGCATCCCTACTGAAAAACCTCTCCATATAACTGTGTGTGCATCATTTCTGAACTTGCCCCTGTGTGTCTGTGGGCATATTCCATGCTTCTTTGTGCTGAAATGCTCTCGGATTCTTTCCCAGTCAACTGCAGGAAAATCTGTTGGTTGTTCAGGGAGAACTGTGGAAAGGGCACTGAGGCACTATTAGTTCTCCAGTGATTTTGCCGGCATCCTAGCGGCAAAGTGGGCAGGTTCCAACACAAGTTAAAGCTGAGCCTGGATTCTAACCCAGTGTTTCCCGAATGGAGGGTTGTGAAAAGGTTCTAGGTGGGTCACAGGCCCAGTGTGGAGAGGAGGCCCAGAGGAGGAGAAGGGTATTGGAAAGCGAGCCCTCCCTACGCTTATCCCATAGTAGTGGTTTCTGTCCCTGGGGCTGGGCCCAGCTCTGCTCCTGGTGTTGTGACCCAGCACACGAGGTCACAGAGCTGCTCAGTCAAGTTTGGCCCAGCCGCCCTTTCCCTTCGTCCCCGCCCCCCCCCCCATCACGAAGGAGGGGTGGCTGGGCCAACCTGAGTGGCATTGGAACTCCTTGTGCCAGGTTGCAATGCTCAGAGCAGGGAGACGGGCTCGGAGAAGACAGGAGCTGCCACTATGAGGTGAGTGTGGGGCAGGCTCACTCTCCAACCCCCTCTTTCCATCCAGGGCCTCACCTCCGCACCAGGCCATGATGGAGGGTGAAGCTGCAGGTTGTTGGTGCCCCTCTGCAGGGTGAGGAGGTGGCACTGGCAGAGGAGAAGGACATTGGCCTGTGATTTTTGGCCTTAGAACAGCTTAAAGCAAACTCTACACAAAACTGGCCTGTGTTTAAAGCATCCTCCAAACTTGGATAAAAAGTTTTTCTGTGTAGATGGTAGGGGGGTTGGGCTAAACCCCAGTAAGAGCCCGTGTTAACTGTATAGTAAAGACACACATACAGGGAAATAATCTTTCAGCAGGAAAAGATTTCCAAAGCTCTCATGAGCATACCCGCTTAAATTACGAGAAAATTGCTCACATAAAGCGTTTTACATAGCAGATGAAACAGGTGTTGGGCTAAATCATCCCTACTGCACAGTAACTTTATGGAAGTCACTAGAGGTGAACCTAGGATGAATCTGACCTGTTACACACAGCCAATCAGCTCCAACGTCGCTCCAGAAATCAGCCTGCTATAAGACAGACTGTACAGCGTACATCACACTTGGATTATTGGAGCAGACAAAGGTAACAACCCGTATACTGTAGCAGAACAGCAAAAGCAGCGGAATCCTTAAACAAGAATTTTTGCATAGACTGAATCCTTGATGTGCAGAGTATGCTTTGCTAAGTTAAAGAAAAAATTGTTATAAGTCTTACACGTTTGAAAGTCTGCCTGGGTACAAGTGAAGTTACAACGTTGCTGCACTAAGCTATGATGTGACTCCAGACTGCAATGTACATATGAATGTAGCTAAGTGAGCTTTGTAGTAAAATTCCTAGGCCCCCCTGTAACCAGGGTCCTAGTGGGGCACCAGCTGTGATCACTCCATTAAGGTGAACTGCAAAGAATGGGGCAGACAATCCCTAGAAAGCTGGTGGATATTCCAATACTTAGATTTACCAAACCAGCATAAAACAGCTTCTTTGTTACCTCATTGGTTACTCAGAAGTCCAAACAACACAGTTCCCTTAAAGTGATCCAGCCTCAGGCCTCCATCCAGGTGCCTAAGTCAAATATGATGATTTCTGAAAATCTTATTTCATCATATAAAAGAAAAGGTTCTACCAGTCCCAAAGGATCGGACACATTACCTCCCAGGTTATTGAATATTCCAGATCTTACCCAAATACATGCTACAGCCAATTCTTATTAACTAAACTAAAATTTATTAAAAAACACAAGGGGGGGTATGGTTGAAAGATCAATATACATACAGACATGAGTTCAATTCATTGAGGTTAAGATTCATAGCATAGATGGTGAGCTTTGTAGTTGCAAAGAGTTCTTTCAGAAACAGTTCAGAAACTATAGTCCAATATCCAAATATCATACTCAGGACGTACCAGCATAACTGGGACCTCAGTCTTGCGACTCAAACTTCCCCTGATGAAAGTTAAGCATATCTGAGAGAACAGAATCAGGACCCAAGGATCTTTTATACAATTTCCTGTCTTCTGACAAGTTGGCATTCAAAAGGTAATTAGCATGACTTTGAAGGTCCATCACCGGTACTTAGCATAAGGCAATTTGTTTGTTCCTCCACCATTCACAATACATTTCAAAGAGAGATGAATACTGAGATATCCCGTGTTTACAATTCATTTAAATGCTAGGATGTTCTTTTGATCTCTGAATTATCAGAATACAGCACAGACAGGGACTGTTGATTACATTGTGGACCCTACTCATACAGATGTAAATTCACAAAAACACAAACATTCTCTCGCCACATGTCTTTTGAGAGTTATTTATTTTGCAGGATGTTTAACCCTTTCTAGCCATGCGTCATACCCCCAACGTGTGGAAGGGAGCAAATAGAGCTCCTGGATACACCTTTAAGACCTTCCAACATTGATATCATTTGTGTTTACACTGAATTCTTTGTAAGGCAAATGACTGAGGCACGCTTTGGCCCAAGTTAAAAACTTAGTCCACACTCTGTGAAACACTTTAGTGATTCCAAGGTTTGGTTTATATGTTGACTTAACATAGCCATTAATGTTCTTTAGAGAGCACTTACTCTGGCATTCAGCCATGAAGGCTGTTAGGAGTTGTACCTCAGTTTCCCCTTTTGCACAGCAGTTCAAGCTTGTGGTGGTTTTTCTGCTGTGTACAGTTTCAAGATTAGATACAGGCACTAACTAAAATATCAATATCAACAGGCCTTTTAACATAAAGTGTGTTGTCAATGAAACAGTATAACCATGAAGGCTTTTACAACATGAGTTCTTATGTATTTCTCCCAACATGTTCAAGGTTTTTCCCAATAGACCCTGCACATTCTACATTTTTACAGTTCTTGGCATCAGCGCCACAGTCACAAACGTTAATATTAGCATTAACATCAAATTTATTACAAGTGTACATTTACAATCAGTTTTTGTTATGCCAAGTCTTTTGTTTAGGCAAATCATTCTTTAGGTCAGGTTGTTCAATATCCCTTTTGAACCTTTGTAGCTTTTTCTTGACCCTCAGGGTCTTCCTTAACATAGGCTTTTAGTTTAACCACTTCCTTGGGGTTCTGGTGTTTTATGGTTAACCTGTGGCTTTTATTTGCAATGTTTAATCCTTCCCTTCCTCCCTATCCAGTAGGGTCAAAATCTGAACTCTTGAATAACAGAATCCATTGGCTGGCTGGGTACATCCTCTTTGCTAAGGGCTATGGGCAAGTCTTTCTCCCCCTAGTCAGTCAGGTAATTTGCATCAACACAGACACTAGCCTGTTTACTAGTTTTCAGATCCTCAAGATTTACTGATTCCAAGGCTGGACTCGGTCTTAAAGAGATACCATCCATTTTCACTAGCATGTTAGACACAAGGTTCTTTTGTCCTTCCCTTACCAACCTCTGTTTCCACATGGAAACAGATGTCAAGTCCACTGAGAGATTAGAAATCATATTCAAATTGTCTAGAGATGAGAGTTTACTTGCTCTCCTCTGCATCCTTGTAGGTTCAGTTATAAGGCTGTTATGCGCTGAAAAACCAGTAACCCGATCTTTTCTCAGTACCTGAGTCACAGAATGCTTATTTACAGAATCAACATGGAGACATTCATGTTCCAACAACATCTCCCCAACAAGCTGATTAAGCTTATAGGGCTGTTTAAACTCCCTAACATTTTTTATTACATCTGAAATCTTTTCAAAGCTATCCACACTGGGTCTTTCTGAAGCAAGCCCATTGGATTCATACACATTTGAAAGACTTTGGCCATTAGGCATCATCACACTTTCCTCAGAAGAGAGACTGTTTACTATCAACAATGGCCCATTAAGAGTCACTGGAAACAATTCCTTTTCACAGACTTCAAAGACTTCACTTCGAAATTCCTTTTCTTTTGCAATATCATGCACTGCAACAGATTTCTTCTGAGCTTTATTTATGTCTAGAACCAACTTTGGCACAACAGACAAATCACCAAACTTCTTCTGAATTTCACTCACATCCAGAATCACCTCTGGCCCATCAGGAGGATTTTCACACAACCCCCTTTCAGGTAACCTGCTGGACTTCATAGTCACAAGATTAGAAGTATTCTCTGCCTTGTTCCATGTTTCCACACTGTCAGTAGGTAACAGTCAAATTACCTTCATGCTTTCCTTGTGCCCTGGGTATATCACATCACCCTGATCAGACAAGGTTGTCATATCTTTACCCAGCAACACACTAGCAACAGGCAAAATAGAAGCACAAGAATCGCTTGGTCTCTGGGAGCTATTTAGGACATCAACTGGATGGTAACCTAGTTGCAGTGTCATCATCCCTAGCAGCTACAAACTTAGGAACACTTCCTTCTTGGGCTTAGTTGTATCCAGAATCAACTTTGGGTCAACTGATAAATTTTCAACCATCGTAGGCTGACAGGCTTCTTCTGTCTGCTTTACAGACAGAAAAGAGCTGGAGAAACATTCCCCTTTAACAGACAAACAGCTTGGGTTATCCTTTCCTTTGTCCCAGCATACATGGCTATTCATAGACAACTGCTTGGAGATTGGTGTAGCTCCCTTTATGGGCAAGTCATTACCCCTAACAGACACAGGAACATTTCCTTCACCATCACAATTCTCCACACTGATAATAGGTAAGATATGGGGATACTCATGTTCCACTAACCTTGCCTTCCCAAACCACTGATTAGACAAAGCCTTCAACTCAGAAGGCTGCCTACGCTCATCTAAACCTTCTTTGCCTTTCCCTCCCTTAACAGATAAACTGCTGTTTTCCACAAATAGTGTCGTATTACACTGCGCTTCTTTAAGCACATCACTTTTACATGGTCAGGCTTACTTTCCCAAGCTTTACCCGCCAACAATTTAATCACTCACCAAGAATGTACCCCTTCCTTCCTCAGTTAGGGCTTTAACCTGGTCACCAACTTTAACTTGCTCTAGAGAAACATCTTCCTGAGCCTTATCTAATGCCAGATTCACTTGTGAGGTACCAGACAGACACTCAGAAATTTCTTCCACAGATGCACTGCTTTTTTGCACAAACAGCTATTTTCCTCAGACAAACATTTAGAGAAACCCTACATAGGCAAATCCTTGCCCCTAGCAGACACAGGTTCAGGATTATTTCTTTCCTGTGACTGATTTATGTCAACCTGACCGAACAAAGCTTTAATATCATCCCCAAACAAAAGATCCTTAGGCAATAAGCTTCTTTACACCAGCTATAACTTCATGTTTAACACCATTCCATTTAAGATGGATTCTGGCTAAAGGCACACTTACAGTAAACCTCACAGAGGATTACAACATTCACACTCCTATTTGGTAAGTAATCTTCCTCTTTGACAAGATCTGCTTTAACAAGAGTGATGTTAGAAGCTGTAATTTGCCCTAAACATCATTTTCCATTGACTTTTACATTCTCTGCACAAGTTATGGGGTTACCTCCACCTGCGCTCACAGTAAAAGCATTTACATAGAAGGTGACAGTGTTGGGGTATATTTGGTTACACACAGACAACTGCTTAGAGTCAAACAACATACCAACATTGTTACCAACTGGATAGATTCTATCCCCACCTTTGCTGTTGAGAGGAGCTGGCTTTTCAGGATGATACAGTTCCTGTTGTTCCTTTATTCTGTTGAGTTGGAGCTTAAGTTTTTCACTTTTGCCTTAACTTCTAGTTCTTGCAATCAAATATGTGCCATTCTTTGTTCATGGTCAAAACACAGGTGTTTTCTTTCAGCAACTTTTCCTTCCAGATCAGCTATTTTTTGCTTTTGTTCAAGTGCTAGCTGCTGGTTTCTCACTGCAAGCATCTTCACTGGGTCTGCTTCTTTATCACTAGTAATTACTAGTAAACTTGTAACAGATTTTTCAGTTCCTGTTCTAGGCCTTTTTCTTAAATGACAACTCCCTCTTTAAGCACAATTCATCCAGGCTTTTTCTGTCAGAATCTTGATCATGAGTCACTCACTGTAACTGATTTTTAACCCTTAAGCTCTCTAATATCAAAATTAATTTTTCACAAGCGTGTGGTTCTGATCCAAAAACCTGTGGTAATGTGTATCCAAGCATGACCACACCACTGTGACCGGGGCCTAGTGGGGAGCCAGGTGTGGTCACTCCATTAGGGTGAACTGCAAAGAATGGGGCAGACAATCCCCAGAAAGCTGGTGGATATTCCAATACTTAGATTTACCAAACCAGCATAAAACAGCTTCTTTACTATCTCACTGGTTACTCAGAAGTCCAAACAACACAGCTCCCTTAAAGTGATCCAGCCTCAGGCCTCCATCCAGGTGCCTAAGTCAAATATGATGATTTCTGAAAATCTTATTTCATCGTATAAAAGAAAAGGTTCTACCAGTCCCAAAGGATCAGACACATTACCTCCCAGGTTATTGAATATTCCAGATCTTACCCAAATTCTTATTAACTAAACTAAAATTTATTAAAAAACAAGAGAGCAAGAGAGAGAGAATGGTTAAAAGATCAATATACATACAGACATGAGTTCAATTCATTGAGGTTAAGATTCATAGCATAGATGGTGAGCTTTGTAGTTGCAAAGAGTTCTTTCAAAATAGTTCACAGATTATAGTCCAATATCCAAATATCATACTCAGGATGTACCAGCAAAACTGGGACCTCAGTCTTGCGACTCAAACTTCCCCTGATGAAGCCTAAGCATATCTGAGAGAACACAATCAGGACCCAAGGATCTTTTATACAATTTCCTGTCTTCTGACAAGTTGGCATTCAAAAGGTAATTAGCATGACTTTGAAGGTCCATCACTGGTACTTAGCATAAGGCAATTTGTTTGTTCCTCCACCATTCACAATACATTTCAAAGAGAGATGAATACTGAGATATCCCATGTTTACAATTCATTTAAATGATAGAATGTTCTTTTGATCTCTGAATTATCAGAATACAGCACAGACAGGGACTGTTGATTACATTGTGGACCCTACTCATACAGATGTAAATTCACAAAAACACAAACATTCTCTCTCCACATTTCTTTTGAGGGTTATTTATTTTGCAGGATGTTTAACCCTTTCTAGCCATGTGTTACACCCCCAACATGAGACTGGTGTGGAAGGGAGCAAACCGAGACCTGCAGCACCCTGTGGCTTGAAGTAGTAACAACAACCAAATACTTGGCTTCTACTTTCAGCACCCCCACTACAAAAATTGTTATAGCACCCCTGCTAGTGGTTTAGGCATTGAAAAAATCTGAGATCTGACATAACCTGCCAGTTTCCCAGTTGTAAAATGGGAGTTAATAGTTCTACAGTACCTACCTCCCCACACAATGAGGGTTCATCAGGAAAGGTTGTATAGTTCTTTGAGAGGATAAAGCTCGATATAAGTAATTACTATTTTTCACCCAGTCAGTTCTGAGAAGCACAGAGCACTGCCCCAGGGAGAACCAATATTTCTGCGACCCCTCATCCTGTATCCTCTGCTCTTCACACAACCCAGAGGGCAGATGGGAAGAAATCTAAGGGCAGATTTACACACATACCTGCACCAAAATAAATAAGTGATTTTATTCCATATCTTTTGTTATTTCAGCACAAAACTGTGTTTGGCGAGCCAGAAGCAGAGGAAGAATAGAAGGGACTGGGTAGGGGAATGTTTGCCACAAACATTTCCTGTGGAGAAAGAAGAGAGGCCAGATCCACAGAAACTCTGGCTACTTTAAGATGCAAAGCAGCTGTTGCAAATAGTAATGGCTACTATCTAGGCGTTCTGGAATTCTTCTGGCCAGGACTGCACTGGTTCTCCGCAGGGGTCCTCCACCTGCCCCTGGAGGAGGGAGGACAGGGCCTGAAGTGCCTGCACACTCAGGTCCATGTCTTCCGCCTCCAGGCCCTGAAGAGGCTCCTTTATGGTGCAGGTAGCCCACCGTGGAGTGTACTGGCACATGCCTTCCTGCGCCGCTTTCGAGGGCTCCAATACGACCAGCAGCTCCTTTAGCTCCATTCAAAAGACCTCTCTGGGCTGCCAGTCTTCTACCAGGACCTCCTCCGGACCTGGAAACTGCTCTTGGCGACCAGGTCCGTGGCAGCCACCGAGGAGGTGGATCTCCTCGAGGAGCCCCTGCTACACAACCCCCAGCTCCATATGCAGGTGGCAGAGTCCCCCTTGGTGCACCAGAGGCTGGTCCTGGCCGAAGTCACCAGAGTCTGAGACCTCCTGGACTACGACCAGGGAGACTGGCTGGATCCTCTGACACTCGCTCAACGCCTGGGGCTCTCCAGGCCTCATACTCCCTGGCGCATACTTCAGGAGGTGAGGGCCGCTTTACCGCCCACTGCTCGGGGTTCCTCGACCGGGTCCTGAGAGAGGGCGTGCCCTGCCCACCCTACACCACAGGCCTTCAGGACCTTTTCATCGGGTCCCTGCCCGGTGGACCTACCCAGCTATCCCACCCCTTTACCGCGAGCTGGCTGCATGAATATCAGCTGGTTCGGTTCCGGACCATGCCAAGGAAACATCTCTACATGCTCATGCTCCACACTCTTCATGTACTCACCCTCGCATCCCGCCCCGACACAAAGTGGCAGGACCCCCCTGCCACCTCTGGAGGGTGAGGCACCCCGGTGGGCCAGCCTATATTCCACCCTGGTCCCGTGGCCCACCGGGGACATCACCTCCTTCACGGAGCCGTGAGCATAGGCGTGTACTTGGCATGGTTCACTCCCCTCCCAGACACCTGCCCCTTTTGCGGCTTAAGGGAGACCCTGGCGCACGTATATCTGGAGTCAGCCAGGTTGCAGCCCCTATTCCGATTCCTCCTAGATATATTATTACATTTTTGGTTGCACTTTTCCCCTCACCTTCTCATCTATGCACTCCCTATCCATGGCCCCACAAAGTCACGGGACCTCCTTGTCAACCTCCTCCTAGCCCTGGCCAAAATGGCCATCTACAAAACCAGGGAGAGGAGGTTGGCTGACGGGGTTTCCTACGGCCGTGAGGCCTATTTCTGCTTCTCAGTTCATTCACGTATCTTGGCAGAGTTCCTCGGGGCAGCGACCGCTGGCTCCCTTGCCACCTTCAAGAAGCAGTGGGCGCTGTCTGGGGTTCTCTGCTCAGCGTCCCTGTCCTGTTCCCTTCATTTAACCCTGTGACCTCACTCCCATTCCCGTTATATCTTTAGTTGTCCCCTGCAATGATTTGGAATCCCGGACCTGTGGATCCGCCCCTTAGACTGAGGGGAGGTCCTTTAGCAGTCTGCCCACTTCCTGGATCCCAACTGGATATAGGTGAGACAGCATTAGCATTCATTATCTAGTACCAAGGAGTTAAATGGTGATTAACCAGGTGTGAAATTCTAAGCTCTGATTCTTTTAAAATGCAAATTATCAAATAGGATTAAGGGGCATGTTTTCTTCTGTAGCTGGAGTCAGGGATGGCAGCACCTAAAGAGTCTCTAGCCAAGTAATTACAGATTATGGCATTTACATGCTCTAATTGCAATATTTTACAAACCAGCAGTTTCTTAATAGTGAAGACAAAAGCTCTTTCTCCTCCTCATCTTTATTCCTGTTTTTTTTTTTTTTTAAAAAGGTACCCTTAGGAAGTTACCTTTCAGATATCGTGTTAGTGCAATGTTAAGACTACATGTTAAAATGCTCAGATGTACAGAAATATCAAAATTAAGGTCAAAAGGCCAGGACCCTGCCTACCAGCTGACACTGGCTGTGCAGGTGGGGAGCAGAGAACTCTGCACAATGTTCTATAGTTTGACTGCTTTCCTGTTAACTCATCTTCCTCTCCCCTTCCCCCACCCATCTGTCTCATCTTCCTCTTCTGTCATGTCAAACCTAGTCTGTGCGCTCCAGGCACTACTGCAGTTCAAACACTGGGAGCCATAGATAAGTTACTGGCTGCCACCATTATTTTAAGCCCCACGTCTATTAGAGCAGCATTGTAGAAAGTGTGCTTAAAATGATGGTGAGCGACATCTAGCATTACTGGTATACTGTCAGCATTGAAAATATATTAGAAATATTAGCCCAGACCAAAACACAAGAACAAAGAATGGTAAGTTCCACAAGATGCTACGTACATATATCCACGCTGGAGGAAAAACACACAAATAAACATATTTAAATAAATTTGTTAGTCTCTAAAGTGCCACAAGTACTCCTTTTCTTTTTGTGGATACAGACTAACATGGCTGCTACTCTGAAACAAATAAACATGACAATGCATTATTCAAGACACAGCATGTGATCATCTAATAAGAGTCTGCAATGTAATAGACATGCGTGAGGCAGAGATAGGGTTGTATTTTCAAGTTGAAGGTTTCCATCTGCTTTACTTGAACTTGGTGCCAGCACACCAATCTGCAGCGGGGCTGTATATTGCAGGATCAGGGCCTAACTTTGGAACTACCTGATATTTGAGTGGTTAGAGCACAACCTCACTCAGTTCTGCATTCATTTATTCTGACTCCCACCCCCACCCTTTTTTTAAAAAAAATTGACCACATAGTATCTCTTAAAAATATTTCTCTTTTAGTTCCACCTCACAGCAGAATTTTGTCAGTATTATGGATGAGGGCTGGGATTCTGCAAATAGATACATCGGTGCAGTTCCTTATGCAGAGCCTTGACTCTAGTGAGTATGATAAATCTCGGTGTAAGAGCAAGGCCTGATATTGCTTCTCATTTGGTAACTTTCTTAAAAAAAACAAAAACAAAACCACATAAAGACTGCTACTCTGGTATATACTATAGTTCCTCATTGGTAATAGATCAACTTACAAGATGTATTTTATTAGTGTACCACTAGCATTATTTAATTTTTTTTAATGCATTCTGTAATATAGACCATTTTCCTTCATGCCTCATTTTCCTGGGGGGAAAATAACAAGAAGGATACACTGAGTTTAGAGAGTGCAAAGCAGATTGTTTTGTTTCCACAGTCTGGATGTTATGGTATTTTATTCTCTGCCTTTCATTTTAAAAATGAAGGAAAATAGGCACTGATCCCTAAGCTGCTTCCTCGGATGTAGAGGTCTATCTGCATTGGAGCTTGGCACATAACTGAATTGTCAGTTCTCTTGACAGTTCAGGGGGGAGCGCAGGAAATCAAAATAAGCTTTCAGTTCAGGTTGAACCAAATCCAAACTTTCAGAATTTTCAGTGAATCAAAAAAGTTAGAAAAATGTTGTTTTGGGTTGAACTAAATTTTTGGGGTATTTTTAATAAAATGAAAAGAAAGAAAGGGCTAGATTCACAGCCAGAGGAGAGGGAAGTGGTGCTCTTCTTATAATCTTTAGCCCAGTGGTTAGGGCACCACCCTTGACTGTAGGAAACTCAAGTTCAAAATCGCTCCTCTGCCTGATTTGGAGCAGGGACGTGAACCAGATCTTCCCCATCCCAGATGAGTGCCCTACCACACAGGCTATTCTGGAGTGGATCTCTGAGCCTCTCCTGCTGAAGGTGTGCTACTTTAAATGAAATACTTTAATAGTCATTGGGCCAGAGACAGAGTGACTCGATAGTCCAGTGGTTAGGATTCAAGTCCCTGCTCCAGAGTGGAGATTCAGACTTGGGACTCCCACAACCCAGGTGAGTGCCCTAAGTATTGGACTAATGGTTATAAGAGGGGCACATTCACCAGTTTTGCTATATGAATCTAGCCTGGAAAAAATCAAAATGAGACATTTCAGAAATGTCAAAAATAGTTCCTTTTGACATTTCTGGAGTTTTTTCTTTTTTCCACTGCAACCGAAACAATTCACCAAAGTCAACATGAATTCACAAAATGTTTCAGTTGACCCAAATCTGCATTTTTTGGCTAAGAAAGTTTTGGCTGAACAATTTCACACACCTCTAGTCTGCAAAGAGCAGCTTGCCAGATATGGGCCAGAGACTGGTTTGCAGTGACAGACGTGCAATATTAACAAAAGAATGGAGACATTAAATAATGTTTTCATTTGAAATATCAGACCGTTTTGACCCAACACCTTCTTTTGCACATATATCCCTTCATCAGAGCAGAGTACATTGTACACAACTCTATTTATTGATACAAAAACATTATCAAATATTGATTAGTTTCAACAGATGCAGTGGGATATTTATAAGCCCAAGTTTTGCTTTCATTTTCCCTCCTTTTTATCAGCTCCTAAATTAACAGGCCAAGCAGGCTACTTCACAGACTTCCATTTCCTGCTCTGGCAGTAAATTTAACTGTGACCCAATAGACAGGCATTGAGCACTAAGGTTTTACTCTGCATATTAATTTAACTTCTGATCTTTTCATGGGCACAGAACACACATTGGGCCTGATGGTCTGCTGCTTTGTGCAGTCTTTTACACTCACATAAAGGTACAATGGGCGTTTTACACCCACTATTAGGGTGACCAGATGTCCAGATTTTATAGGGACAGTCCCAATATTTGTGGCTTTGTCTTATATAAGTGCTTATTACCCCCATCACCATCCTGATTTTTCACACTTGCTTTCTGGTCACGCTACCCACTATACACAGTGATAAGAGACTGCACAAAGTACAAGGCAGTGGAAAATCAGGCCTGTCTAGTTGTTACATGTGCTGGTGCTGCGATGTGGGCCACTGTCCACAAGGGGATCAGTTCAGACTACCAGTTTTCCCCCTTATATAAACACAAAAATGTATAGGCTTATCTCTCTTAAGTCGGCATCACAAACAGGAAACAAAACAAGAAAGCTCCAATTATCTGAAAGCTACAGTGAATTCCTATTAACAAATAACTTTCTGCAACCAAGTAAGCTTCTGAACTTCATTGACTTTCTGCTTCTGTGAAATATTCCCTCTGAACAAATTGCAGACATCTACAATACATCCATTTCATTACACCCACTGTACTCAATGGAAAGACATTTGACAGTTTAACATTTCAACCTCCAAGGCACAACTCTACTAAATATGACATTTCTTCTAGCCTGATTTTATTCCAGCAGCATATTAGCAAGCATGTTAATGAGCTCCACTGTATTGCTTTTAGGAACTACAGTTATTATTCTATCAAGAGGAGACATTTTCCGCACTACAACCAAATACTGTCTAGTTATCACCATTACAAGAAGAGCTGACCTGGGTTTACCTCCCCTACCCTGGAAAATCAAATACAAACTTGCGCCTTTCTCAAATCATCCATTCAGATTGGAAAACAAAAATCCAATTTCATCTACTAGGGGATTTTCGTCATAATCATCTGAGGGGAACACTTCCAAATCTCAGGAGAGAACGCTATATAAACAAAGAAGTTTTACATAAAAAAAACCTTTCAAATCTGTTTTGTGTAAAGTGGGAACATTATATATATATATATATATATATATATAGATAGATAGATAGAGAGAGAGAGAGAGAGAGAGAGCGAGCGCGCGCGTGCTCCTGACTCAAGGGCAAGAAACTACAAATCATAAAAGGAAATTTATAGATCAATTCATCATAAATAAATTTAATATATATTATACAAAGATGGGGCAAAAAATGGCATCAAGCAGCATTTTCTACCATCTGCACAATAACATGAAAATGTTTCTTCTATCAACATAAAATTAAAAATTGACAAGTAATATTTTAAACAAACACATCAACAAACAAAAAAAATGTAAAAATTATGAACTCTTTCAATGGACTGCCTAATTATAGCTTTCTGGTAATGGCCAGAGCTACGGCTGAAGAAACACTTTCCCCGATATGCACGTGTGTCCAGTTGCCTGTAACTTGTTTGGGGAGAGGAAATTTTTCATACTTGTTCTCAGTCCAAAGGCTAATTTAATTTTTTTAAGTTTGATACAATTCTGAGCCCGATTTTTGAGTTATCCATGCACGAAAGAGATGCTTTTCAGGCTTTAAAAACAATTGTTTGTGCGCTTTTATTTGTGCTCAAATGACATATGCAAAGGTTAGTTTTCAAACCTGCTGAGACTGCTGGAAGAAATCGGATTTAGAAATAACCAAATTACTGAAAAATAACATTGGTGCAATTTTGCACTATGCAATTGCCCCCACCCCAGGATCCTCCAAACTCTGGCCAGATGTCTACCCCTCTTAATTCCTGAATTGCTTATAAAGATTTGATTGCATGATCAAATTGAACACTACATTCAAATCCTATGCACTCTGAGGCTGTGACCCAACATCTAAATAACCATTAAATTAGCTCCCAATCAGGGGTGCTGGAACAATGTTTATAGTAGGAGTGCTGCGAGTCATTGAACCAAACTATAAAGCCTGCATTTAATGAAAACCACTTCAAGCCCGGGGGTGCAGCAGACCCCCAACACCCCTAATTCTGGCACCTGTGCTCCCAATACGAATAACAGCAGTGGTGTGATTTGAATTTGGGATCATAAGCTCATAGGTAAAAACAGGCATCTCAACCTGTTACTTAAATTTGAAACACAAGTGCATGTTGTAGGCAAGCACAACGCAGGACTGCCAATGTACCTTATCACAAGATCCTGCTATTTCCAGCCAGAGGTGTGTGTTATAGAAAGATTGTCAGGTATGCCCAGCGGAGATGGTTGTTGTTTTCCTTAGGGTGTGAACAAATATCCATGGTGAACTAAACACAAAGACTGAATCTGTGGCCCTACTTCTCCAGGGGTGTTGCCTTACCCCAGTATGAATGAGCCCTTGCTAGTCTATAAACGATAAAGCTGGCAGGAAAATGATAAAAATATCACTATGCATTTTTTTAAAAAGTGTTTGGGTGTGCACGACAAGAATCAGAGTGAGAAAAAAAAACTGTGAGAAATATCTGACAGACAATGGTATCTGTCAATAGTGATGTGTGTTCTGGCTTTAATAAATAATGCTACCAAACCTGTAACAATTGTTTTTTCAATTCTGCTGAAATAGATAGATTACATATCTTCTGCTAAAAATTCCTAAAAGCAGCTTACAGTTCAAATAAATGATTGTTTTGCTGTGGACAGCGAGAAACCCAAGAAAGGAAATGATGGAATAATGCTTCCACAAGTAATACAGATTTCTGTCTCTTGTATACAAGAAACAAGGATCAGAACAAGACCATGAACTCTAGAACTAGAAACCCTAAGAATTCTGTTTAAATTAACTGCCTTTGTACAATATGGAGAAATGTACAGAGATGAAAAATGTCTCCAAATCTAGGTACCCCTGTGATGCCTGATCAGACCCCTTTAAAATGAACGGATCTTGTATCTTTGTACACCAATTTAACTATTACCCCCTCCTCCCGAATTTATAGCCCCGGAAATATCAGCACTGTTTGGAGTAAGGGATGGGGAGAGAAGGATTTACACCCTGTATTTCCTCAGTTGCGTTCAAGCACATTGCCCTGCAGCGGTTACTGCAAGCATAGCTCATTGTGATCTTGTATGTTTCTAAGGGAGATGTTGGATTTTTGTTTAGCTCATATTTTCAAAATTTAATATCCGTAACTGGGCTGTTTTCTGCTTTCCCATTTTGCCAGTAATCCCATTGACCACACTGGGGTTGTGCAGGATTTATGCTGGACTAACTGAGCTCAAACAACTGGCCCGATCAGACTAACTTTCCTCTCATTTGGAAAATAAGTCATGTGCAAGTTTTGTTCATTTTAGGCTATTCTGCAGGGCTCATCATAATCAAACAATTTTTTTTAAAGGAGTCGTTTTGTAAAGAGGAGAGCACCAATGCTTTGGAGAAGGAGGGAACCATCTGGGCATATTTTGTGTGTGTGTGTGTGTGTAAGAACATAAAGCGCAAGAAAAGAAGGAATTCCTACGTAAAGAGGAGGCGCTGTCTCTTTAAGACAGCCTTCTGCACGTAGACAGTGCACTCTGAGCACTGCCCGGTCAGGCAAACAAAGCTGCAGGGAGGCTGCGCAGAAAAGCTTGAGCTAAGGGTGATCACAGAACAGGTAGTGGCTGCAAGAAAAAAAAACAAACAAACAAAAAAGGCAGCTGATAATAATGTAACCATGCACTGTAATTCAGCTGCATGCAGAGGGACTCGCTCGTGCAGGCGATGCACAGACCAGAGCAATGGTGCAGCAGACCCTCCGGAAAGGTCAAGTTCACTCAAACACTTGAAAATACATACATAAATCCAAGTTCACTAGGAGATAAATGTTCCCTCCATTCCCCTTCCCCTCCACTCTTCCCCCGCCATCAAGATCCCGGCGTTACACTGCAGCTGGAGGCTGCATTTGATCTCGCAGCAATAAAGAGATTGTAAATAAGGACTGGGAGGGAATTTGCAAGGGAAGTCAGGATTTTGATTATTATTTTAAAAATACATAGGAAAACAAGGCGCCCACACCCATTAACAAACCGGGGGAAGAAGCGTGAGTGCAGATGGTTTAGAAAGGCAGTGAGTGCTAAGGCGATGGTGTACGCGTGGCAGTGTTTATATGAGAGATCAAAACAGAGCCAAGCCCATACAGGGGGAAAATGGCGACTACTGGGAACTGAGACACAGGATTAGTTATTATTTTTATGCATCTATGCGCTACACACAAAGCTAGACATATAGGAAAGGTTGCCAGTTCACTGTGGAAAATGACGGTACATCTATTACCTGTTATTCTGGGATTTTCTGGCCAGCGTGCCTGCCTTTGTTTTCTTTCTGGAATAGTCACTATCGAAGGGTAAGACTGATGCATAGCCATGTTCTGCTTCTAGGGACAAAGTCAGCATTAGTGGCAATATATTTTCCCATGCATTTTTTCCTCCTTTGCAGGAACGCTAGGGTAAAAAACAAAAATTTTGGTTGATTTGTTTGGATTTCATTCCGGAATTTTTAAAAGAAAGACAACAAAACAAAAAGTGCCAAAAAAGGAGGATCATCCGAGTAAATAGTAAAAAAAAAAAATTGGCTAGATTCATGCACATCTTGAAACATTGTGACAAGGGGGAAGGGAAACTGCAATGCAATCACAAACGGCAACATGCACAACAATGTAACCTACACTGAATGCTGCAACATACATACGCTCCAAACAGACTCGAGCCACGGCTCGTTTGTTCAAAGATTTTGCAAGAAAATAGCATTTGTTCCCCCCCCCCCGCAATGCATCTGACAAAAACATGTTTAAATCCCATGGCACCTTTGCAGGTGAAGGAAATATGGACTCAGAGAAAAGGGCGTCCGAATACCCACGCAACAAAGAGAGTGAAATGTTTAGAAGTGCCTGGTAGTCATTTCTCTGAATACCTCTGTCTCTTCTTTCCAAATACTCAGCTGCTTCCAGGAGAATTAACAGAGAGTTCAGCTCCATTTTTATGTGTGTTCTTTGAGTTACCCCCAAACTCTATGTCTGCCTTTCAAACAGCTGAGGAAGGCAATGAGCATTAAAACTGCACTGAGTTCACAGGCTGGGGACTTCCAAGTCCCCTATATAAACCACCTCTCTCAACCTACATTTGACACACAGGCGACTGGCATAGCCAATCATGGGCAGAATTTCTAGGCAGAGGCGGGCTTTAGTCCGAAGGTAGAGCCAATCAGGGCAGACAAGCGCCCTCTGGTTAGGAGACAGAATGTTGACAGATCTGAATCTTCTCCCTGATAGGTCAGCCACTACAGTAACAATTTAGAAGCCGAAGCTTAGCAACAGCACGTGGTGGCCCAGCCCCCAGCCTCACTGAGTGGCCGGCTTTATGCATTTTAAGCAGTCAGCAGCTGCTGATTGGAGATGAGGAGGCTATGCAAATAAGCAGAGAAAAACTAGCCAATAGTTTTGGAGAGGTGTGTCTTGTTGCAAGCAAGTGAAGGGGGAGGGGCTCAGGCAAGTGAAGGAGGAGGGGCCCATCCACCCATGGTGCTGGTGGAATTATTGTTGCTGTGAGGAAGAGAAGTCTGGGCTGCAGCTCAGTTAGGGACTGGGGATAAATGCTAGGGTGTTAGAATAGCAGCCCCCATGGTTCTCTCCTTCCCTCGCTGCAGTCAGATGCATGAGCTATAAAACTGCTAAATAAAACAAATGTATCCACCATCCAGGGAATGTTATATAGAGACTGCCTTGCATGACAAAGAATGGTAAAGTACCTAAACTATGTAGTATAGATATACAGCAGCACCAAATGCAGCCACCTCTGGGTGGTAGGGCTGCAGCAAGTAAGGCAAATACATTCGGCACAGAAGATTTTGCTTTTAAGATACCAAGGTAAACTTTCTGTTCTTACAACAAAGGGCCATGGGATCTTGAAGCCAAAAATGTTCCAATTTTGGTGCTTTGATTTGTGAGTGACCAACTTGAAATATGTTGGACTTGATTTTCCGAGGTGCTGGATTCTCAGAACTTAGGGTCACCAGATGTCCTGATATCATCAGCACTATCCCGATATTAGGGGATTCATTTTATATGGGACCTTATTTCCCCCCCACACGCGCACACACACACACACACCGGCATAGTACCCTTTCTCCTGTCCTAATTTTTCATACTTGCTATCTGGTCACCATATCACAACTCCAGCTGAAAATAATGGGAGCTGTGGGGTTTTAGCACCTCTGAAAAATCAGGCGTAAGCTATCTAAAGTTTAGAACCCAAAATGAGTGAGCTTTGAATATATTGGCTTTAAGAGTTCTGACAGAGAACACACAAACAGCTTTTAAAGTCTTACTCCAAAGACCCACACAGTCACTCTGCCCCAGAAAGATCTGAACCAGACTTGATGGGATGTGAACTTATGAGTCCAGGAAATCTGAATTTCAAACATGACAACCTTTTAATGCACCCATATGTGAAAACTGAGCTCATTGTTTTTCAGAGCTGATGCTTATTCCACTAAATCAAACAGGCTTTGTTTTGTTGGTTATGCTTTGTCCAAACTCTTCAGGTAATAAACTATCGTATAGCATCTTTCATTCCAATGGGCTTTATAGATTTAATAACAGTTTCAGCAGTATATAATAATTGATATAAATATAATAAGCAAATATATTTTCAAAATTCTGTTTTACAGTTATATACAATACACATATTTGTAGCCATCCCCTGACTGGATGGCTGTTGCTGTCATAGGGGTGTTGCTAAAAGGAAAGTAAAAACACATCCTGCAGCAAGCAAAAGCAGAGCACTAGAAACAGCAAATGCAGAAGTTTTATGCTGTGCTTATAGCATATTGTACATATCTAGTTTACCAAAAAAGAAACCAATATTGTGGAGCTGTTTACGGGAAAACATGACTTTGCAATTCATTTATGCAACTGATGCTCCATCCTGCTTCTGCTTAGAATGATAGGAGGTATTGCAGTGTGTGGTTTACGCATGTATGTATGTTTTATGCGTTGCAACCAGATGGGCCTCCTGTATGTAGGACAGCAGGAGGCAAATGCCCTCAACTCGTTTACTTGCTCTCTGCCAGCTCCCTGTGGAGGCTGAGGTGGGTCAGGAGACTTTAACAAATTTTCTTTCCCAGGCTGACTACAAAAGTATTCTCGCTCCCTCCCCCTAATCCTTTGAGGAAGATAGGAACTGCACTACTTGACCAGTGATCCAGTTTGTGCAGTATTCTGTCTCTGACAGTGGCCAGTACCAGCTGCTTCAGAGGAAGGTGCAAGAAACCCTGCAGAAGGCAGTTGGAGAATAGCCTGCCCATATGGAAAATTTCTTCTTAAGCCAAGAGCATTTTAGGATGCACAGAAAAACAGATAATTTTGGCTTGAGATCTAAATATTGCAGCAGATTTTTTCAGTCTAGTTCTTTATTGAAGGGATTAAGGAATACACATCTGAAAAGTAACCTGCCATGGATAGACTAGGGCATAGTTACCTACTGTTTCTGTTCATGAGATAAAATGGTATCTCCCTAGAACTGTTACCTGTTACTTAACATGAAGGAGCACAAGGCGGAAAAATGCTTCATTAATAAACATTTAATTAGTGAAACTTTCCTATCTTCAGGTGGGCCCTGATCCTGCACTGATAACCCTGTAGGCACAGCCTTGTGCTGCAGGTTGCCCTGGGACAGGTGTTGGCTCATGCAGAATCCCATATGTTAGTGGGACTCCATATAGGGAAATGGCTCTGTCCAGAGACCCTTCAATGTCATTTAGGCTCTCAGGTGCAGGGGTCTGCCTTCATAGCTCTCAGTGCAGAATTGGGGCCATAAACAAATATACGATGTATCATTTCCCCTAACTTCCAGTTTACCTTCAGCTAGAGCCCTAGTGATACCTACATTTCAAGATTTTAACATTGTATTGTACATCTTCTGCTAACCATCAGTGAGATGGACCAGGAAGAATTTAAAATTGTATGCAGAAATATCATATGTAAAAAACCCAACAATAACAAGATCTCACAGTAGATAATATGTCAATGAGATGAACTGGAAAAAAAGAGATAATGCACCTGGCTGTCTAGGATCTGTATAAAGACTTGATCCTATGATTCTATAGTTTGCAAAATGTGATTCCATACAGTGACCAGAGGTTTAAAAAATTGCAGTGGTGCACAAATATGCACTAACATTTAAAAAAAGACCAAAACAGGCACAGCTCAAAATCTTCTCTAACCTGAATTGTAAAAACACCTGAAGGGCTCCAGGAACGTAGTCACAGCTCTCTGCATGCCACCAGCATATCCAGTTCCCTTTCTTATCTGGATATGCTGTGCACAGGAGCAACCTTACATACCAATCTAGACTGGTTATGAAGGTGCTCAGCACCTCCCTTCTGACGTCCATACTCTTTGCACTACTATAGTTTAGTTTGCGCTTTTAGCCCAGAATGCTGGTGACGGCTGCACAGCTGCTGCTGCTTGAAGACTGGTGATCCATTCACCTTAACAAGAGCAGGACATAGTAACAAAAATCAGGCCATCACCTGACTTGCTCGCTTCTTTAGTCTAATAAGGCCAAATGCTGCATCTGTTGAATAGCACTTACATGAGTAGTCTCATTGACTTCAGTGGAACTATATCATAGAATCATAGAATATCAGGGTTGGAAGGGACCTCAGGAGGTCATCTAGTCCAACCCCCTGCTCAAAAGCAGGACCAATCCCCAATTAAATCATCCCAGCCAGGGCTTTGTCAAGCCTGACCTTAAAAACTTCTAAGGAAGGAGATTCCACCACCTCCCTAGGTAATGCATTCCAGTGTTTCACCGCCCTCCTAGTGAAAAAGTTTTTCCTAATATCCAACCTAAACCTCCCCCACTGCAACTTGAGACCATTACTCCTTGTCCTGTCCTCTTCTACCACTGAGAATAGTCTAGAAACATCCTCTCTGGAACCACCTCTCAGGTAGTTGAAAGCAGCTATCAAATCCCCCCCCATTCTTCTCTTCTGCAGACTAAACAATCCCAGTTCGCTCAGCCTCTCCTCATAAGTCATGTGTTCCAGACCCCTTGTGAATAAGAGCTATTCAGCATAAGTGAGGGTTGCAGAATCTGATCCATCTTGTTTACCTCATGGTATGGTTTAAACAACTTTTTACTTAGAAGCAGAAAGTAGAGTTTATGCCCATGAGAGCTGATGATAGCCACACTCCACCACGTGCCCTGCCTGCCTCTTTTCTATCGAGTATGATCCATCGTCTTTTTGGTAGTATTTAAAGTCTTAAATAACATAGCCCCATTCTTCTCAAGGGGACTTCAGTTGCCCTATGTCCTGATATATCATTTGAGATAGTATGGTTAGTAGTACTGACAGTCCTGAGTTATTTATAGCCTTTGAAGGACCATAGAGGCGAGGTCTTTAACTCTGGAACTCTTCCATTCACAATTCACCATCTGCATCCTTTTATACTCAGTCCTTGCCCAAGTTTCAGGATTTGTTGCATTGTAGCTATTTGTTATTTATCTATTTTTGTTTTTTTCCTTCCCTGGCATTTCACTATGTCAACACCTGAGCTTCACTCTGACTTTGGGTCAGTCCCTCTGGTTTTTTGGTTTAAGGTGTTCTGAGGCTTAATTCTCTAATGAAGCAGTACAGTTCTCTTTCCACATAGGAAGAGGGGTCTACACACAGGGACGGAAGACAGTTTTCTCCCTGTATGTGGCCATGGATGTCTTAAACTCTGTTTAATTTCATGTTTCACTTATGGTACAAGTTGTTACCTTAGTTTTACAGATGGGGAAACCAAGACACAGAGAGATTAAGGAAGGCAACAATTTCAGCAGCGGCCATTGATTCTAAGTGTCAAATCTGAGACATGATTGGTCTGATTTTCAGTGGTGCTGAGCACCCACAGCTCCCAGTGAGTTCATTGCCTCAAAAAAGCAGGCCCAAGGTGTCTCAGGTTTGGCAACCCCAAATTAGTGGCCACTTTCAAAAACATAGGCCTCTATGGCTTGCCGGGGTAAGGGGGGACATTGTTGGTGAGTCAGACAGGCCCAGGATTTGGAGTCAAGACCCAAGTTCTAATCCCCATTATGGTGCTCTTATTCAAGTCAATGGAAAAACTCCTATTAATGTTCATGATGCAGGATCTAGTCCTATGTGCCTGAGCCAACACACACTGGGGTCCGTGGGAACCTTTCCACTGCCTTCAATGGACTGTGCAACTGACAGTATGAGGCTAGCTTACTGCATGAACTTGAGCTGCTCTTCCGCTGACTTGATGCTTGGCCTGCTCAAGTCATGCACACTTCTCTAGTCTGTGTGCTCCCTCTCTCTATATCTCAGGGTTGTGAGTTCAATCCTTGAGCGGGCCATTTAGGGATCTGGGGCAAAAATTGGGGATTGGTCCTGCTTTGAGCAGGGGGTTGGACTAGATGACCTCCTGAGGTCCCTTCCAACCCTGATATACTATGATAATAGGAATGACAACATTTACTTCTCTAACAGGGCTGATGGGGGGATAAAATAGTTAATGTCTATAAAATGCTTTTGATAATTTTACACTTGAAAATTAAACCTGAAAATTTTAGTACTTAAAATATTTGAGTTCCAGAGCCCTGTTTTCACTCATTGCTGTCTTAGAGAAGGCTTAGGACTGTTACTAGTAATAATACCTACCTCTTATTTAGTGCTTTTCAGGAGTAAACCTGAAAGCACTTTACACCAGAGGCCAGTATCATTATTCCCATTTTACAGATGGGGAACTGAGGCACAGAGACTTGCCCAAGTTCACACAGCAGGCCAGTGGCAGAGCCAGGACTAGAACCCAAGTTTCCTGAGCCCCCACCACTGCTCTGTCTACTAAGGCACACTATTACAGGAATGTGTGTTATGGCAAACTGGGCCTGATTCTCTGTTACTCTATGCCCCCCTTCCCCTTAGACTACTCTAGCATTGAAAAGTTAATCATTAAGTTAAGTTAAAAGTTAAGCATTAAATCATACTTACACCCACTTTAAGGCCCCTCTAAAAGTATAATGTAATGCTCCTGGACTTAGAGTAACTGAGAATAAGACCAACTGTGTGTGTGTGTTTCTGTAATAACTACTGTTTGAGCAAGCTGAAGAATTAGAAGCAATTACTTAGCTCTTAATCGGTCACATCTGAGATCAGGCCTTCTTGTTAGGTTATCTTTAATTTTGTTAAGGCATGTCCCTGATTGCAACAAAGAGCATCCTTTAGAGGAGTAAGCACATTTTCTAGCAAGCAGTTGTTATAAGTTGCTTTTACAGTTACACAACTGTTGCAGTTAGGGACATTTCTTAGTGAAATAAAAGATTCCAACAATCCTTAGCCAGGCTGGGCACAAATAAAAAACCCCAGAGGTGAATCCAGTTCAGCACTGGCAAGTGGAACGTTCCATTTTAATAGAAAAGGGAGGTGAGTGTGGGGTTTTTGATCAACCTGTAATAAAAAGATGTAAAGTGCTGTTGTAGTCAGAAAGCGTAAAACCATTTTCTTACCCATTATATCTGCATCCTGTGTGGCTGTGAGTCATATCTTCTGCATTTACTGGAAAAATATTTTTGTATTACTGTCAGCACTGAAAAGTTAGTATAGGTATGGAAGAGCAAGCTTGATTCTATTATGTCTCGTACATCAACAACAAACATCAGACTGCAGAATATTTATTACTGATGGTGAGGAAATAAGAGGCAAAGAGAACACAGCTTGACTTACAGATCTTACAGGGAGTTTTCAGCACTGACCATCTGGACAACCATCTTTTGGCTTGTAAACTCGCAGCGAGAGCAAAAAATAGAGGTGGAACCTTGCAATGTCATTTTTACACAGTAATTTTTCTGACAACAGCCACATTTAATATATAAGCAAGTTTTGTTCCTCAAAAAAAAAAAAAAAAAAAAAAAAACAACAAAAAAAAAAGATCTATAATACATTTACAGGCATAGCTGTGTGGCTGCAGAATGTAAGTGTACTCTTACAAGTCTTACCCCCTCCAATGTGGAATTTTTATGACCAGTGTAAATATTTATGACAGATGCAACTCCATTGAAGTCAATAGAACTGTGCCTGCTTGCTTATGCCAGCAGTGAATTTGGCCCAGTAAACATGCAATGGAATACTCTTATAACCTGAAAAATTAAATAACAATAGTTACAGTGCTATGCACTCTAATAGTGCTCTCCCTCAAGCATTTCAGAGTGCTTGACCAATTTTTGTTAAAGGTCAGATTTGCCTTTACCCACGTCACGTTACCTTCATGTCAGCAAGTAAGACACTGCTTAACCGACAGAGGGACTCAGAATCGGTCCTAAGCTGCACAAGACTCCTGTGAGTTAGGTCAGTATTACTCTACTATAGATGGGAGAACTAGCACACCAATTAAACCTGTCCCTTAAGTTGTCCACATTTTAGTAGAGAGATTATGTCTAGTGGAACGGCTAGCTAAATGGCTGAGATTTGTGGTTGACATAGGTTTCTTGGCAGCTGGCCCCAGGCTGTGGAAGTCACTCCCAGTCCATGTCAGAATGACCACGAATCTTGCTGTTTTCAGTATAAAATGCACAATTCACTTATTTGTCTTAGAATTCTTTGAGGTGGAGTGGGAAAGTTTTCACAATGGCAACGCTACTCACAGTTACCATATCCCCACCAACAGCTATAAGAAAAAAGAATCATTCGACAGAAGACCCCACTGGGGATAAAACCACATACTTAATCATTACATTGTTTGATTTAGGGAAAAAAATTACTGTGAACTCCTTATACATCATATCCACCACAATCTCACCACCACCTAGAGGACACCTATACAGTCCCTGAAATCCAAGCACTAGATAGTGATTAAACCAGCAGAGAAAGGGTGTGCCACCATAGTCCTCAACCATGATGACTACATTAATAAGGCCAATTGACAACTCTCTCTGACACCACCCACAATAAAGAACTCAAAGAAAACCCCACACCACAATTCATCCAGGAACGTAAGGGTATCATCAAATCCTTCCCCAAACAACTTCAAGAGAAACTCTACAACCTCATCCCTCATGAACCCACCCCCAGGGACCTTCTACATGCTTCCCAAGATACACAGATAAGGGAACACAGGCAGACCCAAATCTATCTGGCCTTGACACTCTTACTGGAGGAATATTAGGACTCATAGAAACCATCCTCAAACCACTCTCCATACAGAAGGCCAGCTTCCTCCAGGACACCACCGATTGCCTCCAGAAACTCCACAACATTAACTATCTCCCTCAGAACACCATCCTTGCCACCATGGCTGTCATGTCCCTATACACCCATATCCCTCACAATGACAGCATTGCTGCCTGCCTCAACTATCTAAAAGACAATGGATAACACTCACATGGCCACTCAACACACATCGACAAGCTCCATTTCATCCTCAACCATAACAACAAAACATTCAACAACAAATACTTTATCCAAACCATGGAAACAGCCATGCGTACTAAAACGGCTCCTCGGTACGCCAACCCGATGAAGAATTTCTGGAAAAATGCACCACAAAACCAATGATGTACCTGAAATTCATCAATGATATTTTCTTCCTGTGGACAGATGACCTAAACTCCCTCATAGATTACTACCACAACTTCAACAACCATCCATCAAACTCTCTCTAGATTGGAACACTCCCACACCAGCATCAACATCCTAGATACCACAATCAGGTTTAACAATGGAACGCTACAGACAGCTAAATACAAGAAATCCACCGATCGCCATACTTACTTTCACGGATCCAGTAACCACCTCAAACTCACAAAGATATCTGCTACCTATAGCCAGGCACTCAGGTACCAGAGAATATGCTCTGAGGAGAAAGTCTGGAATACATATCTTAATACACTTAAAACTACTTTCACCAAACAAGGATATGCGACCAGAGAAATAGATCACATCATGGAACGGGCCACCCAAATACCACACAACCTGAGTTATCACCTATCACCCCACAATGGAACCCATAAGGGGGGGAGGATCATTAAACAATTACAGCCCATTCCCAATGGGAACCACATCCTGAAATAAATCTTTCCCAAACCCTCTCTTCTGACTTTCAAACAGCCACCCGCCCTCACCAAGCTCATCATCAGAAGCAAGCTCCCCACAGACCATGCCATACCAACTCAAAATGGCACTAGACCATGCCATAACAACAGATGCAAAACTTGCAGACATATCTCCACTGCTACGATGATCAACACCTCACACAACACACCTTTCAAGAAGCATGGGTACTACACATACCTATCACAACATGTGTACCTCATCCAGTGCACTAAATCCCCCAATAACAACTGTATGGGTGAAACCAGACAATCACCACGCTCTCAAATGAACTCACGCAGAAAAATGGTAAAAGTCAAACACACCACATCACCTGTGGGTGAACACTTTTCACAAAGCGATCACTTTATATCTGACCCATCAGTCCTTGTCTCAAAGAAACCCGCACAACACCGTTAAAACATGAGCCTGGAAGCTTACATTCATAACTTTGCTAGACACTAAAAATCATGGACTTAATAAAAATATATGGCTTATTACAACAATCTAAAGCCCATTAACCCTCTGCCCCCTTTTTTGTTCTGTGAGTGGAGAGGTATTAACTAGCTACTTCACCTTGAATGGTCCCTTTAACTACTAACTACTGCTAACTACTTATGCTAAACAATCTGTTCCACCTTGTGTTTAGCTGTGACAATCTGAATACCTTTCCCAGACCTGAAGATGAGCTCTGTGTAGCTCAAAAGCTTGTCTCTTTCAGCAACAGAAGTTGGTCCAATAAAAGATACAACCTGACCCACCTTGTCTTTCTATTCCTTCTTTTCACATTTCCACAGATTGGGAGTATGTGGCCTCCAGTCAGTTATAGGTGGGGACTAATGGCAATTTTTTTGTGTAAGAAAAATTCATTCAAATCATTCAGTTCATTCATTGCATGTGATTTAGCCCACCAGAATTTAAATTTTTTGTGGAATTTGTGGAAGACTGAAAAATTGTTCATACAAAATGAAAGAAATATGTGGCGAGTGGCTTGTGCTCAGGGCTGGGAGCCAGGAACTCCTAATATGAGTTCTATTCCTACCTGTGTCGTTAGCAGGCATTACTTAAACTTTGAACTTCTTTAGCCCATTGAAAACATTATTTACATTATGCCTTTAGGTTTTTGCCCTTTCCGTTATCACCATGCCCTACATGTGTGTTAACCTAGATTTCTCTCCTTCTCCATCGGCTTTTTTTCTTTATTGTGGGAAAGTTAAGTCAAATACACGAGCTGTGCATTTTATAGTGAAGACAGCAAGATTCGTGGTCATTCTGATGTGTTCTGGAAGTGAGTTCCACAGCCTTGGGCAAGCTGCCAAAAAACCTATATCAACCACACTCACAAGTCTCACCCATTTAGCTAACAGATCCACTTGAACATTTGTGGGCTGCCAGGGCCACACAGAAGCTGGAAGTTTCGTTGGGTTAAGTGGGCCAGAGCTGTGGAAAGCTTTGTATGCTAGGACCAAACCCTGGCTTTGATTTTTTGTTCCATGGGAGCCAGTGCTGGGAGTAGAGCACTAGCATGATGTTCTCTCAGGGTATGTCTACACTGTGATAAAAACCCCACAGCACCGAGTCGCAGAGCCTGGGTCAGCTGACTTGGGCTTGGTGGAGCTCTGGCTGCGGGGCTAAAAATTGCAGTGTTTGGGCTCAGGCCTGAGCATGGGCTCTGAGATCCTCAGAGACCAAACTCCAGCTCAAGTCTAAATGTCTCCACTGCAATTTTTAGCCCGGTAGCCTCAGCCCCATGAGCCCGAGTCAGATGATTGGGGCCAGCCACAGCCATGCTGCTGGTCTTTTATCCCAATGTGAATGTACCCTCAGTGGTCCCGTGTTGCTGTACAGGAAAGAGAGCTGTTACATTTTGAGCCAATGAGCAAACCTAAAGGTACTCTAGGTTAATGTTATTGACCCTCTTTTGAAGATGGAGAAACTGAGGTTAAATGACGTGTCCAAAGTTACATAGCATGTCCCCGCCAGAACCAGCATTAGAACCTAGGTGCTCTCACTCCCTCACTGATGCAACTCTACTGAGGTGTTACACCAGAGATGACACTTGGCTCATTGGACCAAATTGTAATTTCAAATATCCATCCAGAGGACAGACTGAGGAGTCAGAAGGCATGAGTTCTGTTCCCAGATCTTCCAATGGTTTGGTGTGGAACATGGCCAAATCACATAACCTCTGTGTATTTTTGTTTCCCAATCCGTAAAATGGAATATCAATGCTGATCCATTGATTTGAGAGCTATAGCAGGAGAGTGCTATATAAATACTAAGTATGTTGTTGTGAGCGTGTAGGTGTGTGTGGCCCTCCCTCGCTGTCAATCTCCAAGGGAGGCCACGCCCCTGGAACAGCAGTCTAGAAAAGGGGAAGTTAGCAGCTTTAGGGCTCCAACCCTCAGGCAGGGTGGAGCAGTAAATAGTTCAGGGGCCCAGGCCCTCAGGCAGGGCTGGGCACTGAGCAGTCTAAGGCACCAGCCCTCAGGCAGGGTAGAGCACCAAAAAGTCTAGGACTCAGACTGGGTGAGCACCAAATAGTCTAGCATCCTAGCTCAGCGGACAGTAGACCAACACAAGCCTCCTGGCCTGGGGTGAGGTGGCAAGGGGACCCGGGCCCACCTGACTCCACCAGGTCCCAGCCCATGGCCCTAACAGTAGCGGAGTGTTCCGCCACTGGGTCAGCAGGGATCCAGCCACAACACGCTGACCTAGAGTCTGCCAGCAACGTATCCAGACAGTAGGCGGCTGCCCCCGGGCTACTTCCTTCCATCCCCTTGGGGTGTACCTGAATCCTGGGGTCTCCTTCCATCTTCCCGGAGTACACCGCCAGCAGCTCCTCAGTGTTGGGTGTATCTAGCAGTTCTGGTAGCTCAAGTAAGTCCTTGGGACAGCAGAAGTTTTCTGCAGGCTTTGGGTCAGCAGGGGTTGGAAACATCTGTCTCCCTCGGTGACAGATCAACTAAGCTACAGGGCCCTCCTCTTATACTTCCTGTTCCTGTCCTGCCCTTCTGCTCTCAGGATGGTGGCCAAGGCCCTCCTGGGTCTGCCCACCAGGGAGCATCTGGCCCCGCCTCGCTGTCCATCTCTGAGGGAAGCCACACTTCTTTGCTACAGTTGTATATTTTTTAAAAAATCTACTATTGCTACTTGGATGATCAGTAACCAACATACTGGATGATGTTACATTGAAGCATTGCATTCCGCTCATCTGGCACATACATAGCAAAACTGGAACCATTACAGGTCATCTTAGTTAATGCAAAATGTCATATAGACTGAAGTCATCATGCTTGTTCTGGATTATTGTAAGAGCTAGAAATAAATTGCAATGTTAGACTAATATGAAAGATTTTTAGTATGTGTGTCTGTGGGGGCAAGGGGAGTGCTAACCTTCCAGAGTTTATTCTTTGAGAGTGACACTCCAATACACCAGTAATTCATTGGGCTTCTTCAGAATTTTCCTATTTTTACTTGTAGCCTGTATATTGTATTCTCTTTAGCAGAAATTTGAACAGTGCACACTTCAAATTTAAAGTGTCCTATTTCTCTTTGTCGTCCCGCCCCCTCCCGACTCTGACCCCCCCCCCCAATAGTATATATACCATCAACTGTTTATTTTTTTAAATATTTCTCTCCTAACAAAAAGGTTCTGGAAATGAGAGACTTTAACGAGATATGATGTAACACAAGAAGGTGTTGTGCGGCCATCCCTTGAGTTGTGTGGAAAATACGTTGCAGTTCTGACAGCAGCCCTGCTATTTTGGTAGTAGGCTACTGCATGGAGAGTGAGATCAAACCTTACTGATTGTAGAGTGATTCTGAGATCTGTTCTACGTACAACGTGAATGAATCTGCCTTACACTTTGTAATCCTGAATTAACAGAGGTAGGTCACATTTCCTAAATATTACTGTGCTATTTTCATGGATGATGTTGTGGGCTAGTTAGCGATTAGAGCAGTGGGCTGGGAATCTGGACTTATATATATATGGATATAGACCCCATATTTTCAAAACTTGTATTATTAATGCTTTAGAGGCTTGAGCCAAAGCCTGTTGAAGGCGGCTTTCCATTGAGTCTAATGGACTTTGGATCAGGCCATAGATTAGTAATAACAAAAGCATTTTAGAATTCCAGATAGACTGTTTACTTATTTTCAATGCTCTCAACTTGGGCAGTGAATGGAACTGCTCAGTGCGGCTACTCGTATGCTGCAGTGCTTTACTAGATCAGGGTTTGAATAATTAGTGGTCCCTTAAAGGACAGAATGAGCATTGTCTCCAGTTCTGGGGTAGAGTCTGACAGAAAGATGTGAAAATGCCACTGTCCTATGGTATGGCTAACTCCAATGGGTGTCATTCTGGGGATGTTTGCACTAGCATTTCCCCTCTATTCCCTCACTTCCCCTTGCCACTATGGGCATCAAGCTACAGGAGAGGAAGCAGCTTGGGGTAGCAGGGAAGAGATTCTGTAGCCATCACTGTGAAGTGAGTTTAGTGATTTCAGTCCAGTTCCTAGCTACTGGTCAGACGTCTGCAGCTCTAAACCAGTGCTTAATTTGTGCCAGGGCTGATCCCAGCACTTCTAGGCTTGGCAGTTCATACCCCTGGCACCTCTGGGCTTGCTGCGTGAGTTATGAATGTAAAAAACATTTGTTGAGCCCCAGCATCTAATTACTTGAGCCCTGGCGCCTCTTTCATTACAAATTCAGCAGTGCTCCAAACCAACCACTTCAGTTGAGAGGCCAATAACTAAATGGAGCCTTGGCTGCCCCCTCTCACTCTTAGTGGTGGAGCCACCAGGTCAGGGCAGAGGCTCTGTGGTGAGGATGGTGTAAGGAAGCTTGCTTTGCCATGAGGCGTGATCCTACTCATGACTCCAGTCAGTAAGACTTACTCAGGTGATTGTTCCATTGTCTCCAGGGGCACTTCCTGTGGGCCAGATTCTGTCATCCTTAGTCATTCTGAATGATAAGTTATTACACAAGTAGTTCTGCTCATGTCAGTGCAACTGCTCGCACGGCAAAGCACCACGCAGTGTGAGTGAAGGTGGCAAAACTGACTCCTGTGTGAATTAGGATTACTCAAAGAAGTAAGAATTGCAGTTTTGGATCCACTCTCTGTGCAACATCTGTTCTGCCAATAAACAGGACTTAATTCTCCAGAATTTCCAATCTTGCACCTTTGATGACCAGTACACTACACGTTCCTCAGTATGGTTTTATCTATTCTGAAACATTATATATGTATTTGATGTCTTAATATTAATCACATCTTTCATCCAAGAGCACTTAAGTTGTAAGGTATGGAAATCAGTGAATGCCAGCAGTCAGTTTATGTTTCCTCAGTTCAGAGGAAATTCCCAAGGGGTGGAAATTGCTTAAAAATGTAACTCTGTATTGTATTAATAAAGAAAATATAAAAAAAGTCTTAAAATATACAAAGATATTCTATGCTATTAGCAGCATAGGTGGAGACCGTTATAAAGGCCATTTTAAGAGACGAAATGAGAATGGTATGTATTAAGACAGCGAGGATATACTTGCCCATTGGGACAATAAAATAATACATTTCTGGTTTTAGGTGACCGTGCCTGGAGGCCTTCAGGCATCTTAACATGAAGTAACTAAAATCATAATTTACAGTGCTGCAGCTAACATAATTCTCCGGGGAAAGAATATCCCACGGGGGGGGGGGGGGGGGGCAGCTGAGCTAAACCCTCAGCAGCCCGCCTGCAAAAACCAGCCAATCCACAGGGAACCAAAAGGTCTTTCCCAGAAGGACACCTCAGCTGGACACTGGTGGATGTGGATTTCCAACGTTGTAGGTTGTTGGGGGCCACACCTTTCCAGATGATGCCTGGGATGGGTAGAGAAATAATTGGAAGCTTCTTCTCAGTCCGTGTACATGGCTCAGTGCTGCCAGTTCTCTCTCACTGGCAAAACAAACAAGCAACAAGTTGCACTGGCATTTTAAAAGTAGCTGCAGTGAGAATATGTCAGGGACTGCTTCCTGCCTAGCAGAGTCTGAGGATTATTTATTGAGCACTATCAGTTTACTTGGTGCTAGACTAAGCATGGAGGAAAACATGATCCTTGTTGTAAAGAGGCTTTCTAAGGCTAGATTCTAAGACTAGATAAGGGCTTTGCTCCAAACTTTGGATGTCGAGTGGCATGCAGTTTCCCTTCCTGTTTTCCAATAATGACAGTTTGAGAACCATTTTTTTTCCAGTTTGCTAATAAGAGTTTACCATATAAACACTTTATATATACCATATACTCCACTTTATCCTGAATAAGTAGGCTATGCTGGTAGGTGGGTATTGAAAGCACCAATATTATGTCAATTGCAGTGGTGTTTTGTTCTGTAAACCCACATTGACAATGAAGCCCCATGTTTGGAGCTGGGGAATAGGAGCATGGGGGGTGGGTGAAGACCCTGTTCAGGGAGGCTAGCCCCCTACCCTGTCCAAGGACTCATCGCGCCCTCCCCTTGCCTGCCAGAGCCAGAGTAGTCCTGAGACCCTCACTGCGGGCCAAGCCACCCAGGCCAGCCTGAGCTGCCCTGGGCCACCAGCTGGCCCCAGGCAGCCCGGAGCTGAGCCCCCGCCGGCTTTGGGGGAGAGGCGGAGTAAGGGCGGGGCCTTGGAGTGAAGCATGGGCAGGGCCACATCCTGGGTTTGGGGAGGCTTAGCCTCCCCTGGCCTATTATACCCGCCACCCATTAATAGGAATCAAGGTTCTGTTCCTGACCTGCTCTGTGACTTTGGACAAATCATTTAGGCCCTGATCCTACATAGTTAGACTCTTAGACGGGAATTTTCAAAGGAGCCTAAGGACACCTACGTCCTATCAAAATCCCAGTCTGAACTTCTCAGCGTCTCAGGCCAAAAATTTCAAACTTGAGGATGGGATTTTCAAAAGCACTTAACTCAATGGAATTTGTGCTCCCAAGACACTTATGTCCTTTGGGAAATCCCACCTGAGTGTCTACAATTAGTTACATAAATTTACATGCAGGCAGCTGCATAAGCATCTTGATCTTCCTTAAGTGCTGACGCTCACAACTCCAGGCAAAAGTCAATGGGAGAGGAGGGTGTTTGGCACTTCTGAAAATCAGGCACAGGGTGTCTTAAGGTGAACATTCAACAGTGGAGGTGTTCAAAGCCAGGGGATACTACTGCAAGGTTTGGTCTATGTTTGAGCATTCTCTTCAATGATGTCTGTTCTCTGAGTCTGCTTTTTAAAATTATACAGGTAGAGCGTTCTCTTTAACCTGTGATTTGGCTAATTCCCAACAGGTTTTCCATTGATCTCCCTTGCAGGATAATCAGTGCCATTTAATAAAACAACAGTAGCAATAATAATAAAGGAATCATGCCCATAACAGCTTTCTGATGGCAGATCTATAAGCACTCGCAATTCTCTGGTTAAGATTCTGTATCATTAAAACTTTCAGCACTGACACTCAGCCTGATTATAGATGCTCAACGAATCCATATGATGCATAGCACAACACCACACACACGCCTGTTTAACAGAAATTGTAGTCTTTCTGCTCCAGTTATTGCATGGCACTTGGAATATCGTTTAATTTGCAACTTTCATTTGGATCCATTTCAATTATTCAAATTATTTCACACAAAGTGTAATGAATATTCAGGGGCATAGGAAGAAGGGGCAGTGAACCAAGGAGCACTGGTCTGTTTAAGGTATCATTGGATATGTTTCCAGGCAATGGAAGGAAGAAACAGTTGTAATGAAAGCAAAGGAGAGCACTAGGCTGTCCTTTGAGCTTAGCACTGGCTCTCTCAATTGTCAGCCTCCCTCGAGCCCTGTTTAGACTTAGCCCTGCAGTAAAATTGGGTAAACAATTACTGAAATCTAGAGGCTGCATCTGATTTGAGCTTTTGTCAGTAAATAAATTAAAAAAAAATAAGGAAATCTGAAGTAAAGTTAATGGGAAATTAGCTTTACTAGGTCTCATGCCATTCTCATACCCTAAAATTGAAGTGTTTTCCTGTTTTTATGTGAAATATCCTGAGTGCATCTTATTTGTGACTGTGAACTAAGCATTGTGCAATGAAAACAGATTTCACAATGGCCACTGATGTTACACAGTTTACACTCAAAAGTAAGCAAACAACAAAATTAAGGCTGTCTGTGCAATCTTCTTTCTACCCCCTGGTGTTTGTGCAGCACGAGACAGTATTTAATGACCTCATGCTGCAGTCCATACACACAAAAAGGCAGAGTTCCTGCTACACAAGCTGCATGGGTCAGGACTTGGAAGATCTGCTAGTTTACAAAAAAAATGAGACATAGCATCCATAAATGACATCAGCTAGATTGTTTGGCTGAACATTATCACAATGCACCTTAGGTGAGTCTAAGCGGTCTCAGAGCAGGACTCCCTTGTGCACACATTCATTACAAATGGTGAGACTCACCCCATGTGCGGAAGACCCAGGCACCACTTAAGATCCTCTTCAGCTCCATTTTGTGGGCTTTACTGGGACTTAAATGGTGCATAGGCCTTGAGTGGGCCCTCTCTAATGGAGACAAATATCACCCCAAGTGCACAGGAACCTCCCTACCATGTGCAGGAACTGAGTGAGCCAAGCAGAACTCTCCACAGACACAATTTTTCATGCATTCCTAGATTCTGAATGTTTTTCCAGGCGGCTCCCGAATTCCCACAGGGGAGCCACATCGTTCAGATTCCCCTTCTGTGCCTGAGCTTGGGCAGCAGGTGACTCCATTGCCAGGCTCTCAGCAGCTGAGCCTTCTGAGCACTAAGCGCAGGGTTCTGTTCTACTGCCTCTCCTCCACTCCCTAGGGGGTGCGGTTGTGGAGCACTGCTTCAGCCCCTCAGCACTGGCAGCTGGCCTAGGGTGAGGGGCGGGAGAAGTACTGTGTGCTGTCCTGGGGAGAAAGCGTACGCTGCACCACTTTGAAAATAAGGGTTTATAACTGCCCTGCTTTAGCACTTGTATCACCCAGTGACTGATGGGCCAATGGGATTCAGGGTTGGGTTTTTTACTGAAGAAATAAATCACCGTTCTGCAGAATGAAAGGGCAGTGAATAATACCACCACATTTCATCCAGAGATTGCCAAGTATTGTGCAAAGGTGGGTGGGCAGGCTAGCATTAGTACCCTTCTTATAACCTGGGGCAATCCAGGCACCAAGAGGGGAAAGGATCTGGCCACGATCAAAAAGGAAGTCAGTGGCAGAGTCAGGGCCAGCACTCTGATTTCTTGAATCCCAATCCTTTGCCCTGCCCTCTCAACAATCTGCCTCAGCTTGTGTCGCAGATAATTTTGCTGTTGATGTCCTCTGGGTGTATACAAACCTTTTATGTACGTTGTCAAAATCATTCTAAATAAAGGACTGGTAGAATTTTCTGTGCACTGGGGTGGACAGAGCTATACCAGTCCCTGAGGTGCTCCAGTTCTGTAAAACAACAAGGAAAGCAAGCACGTGGTTGTGTTGTGGCACAGTGTTTTCACTTTCCTGTACGATGGAATTGAGTGGCTATAAATCAAAGTTATCTGTCACAATTTGTACTCCCCCATTGGCTCAGCATGCCATCTTTCCATCCAGTGTCAATGAATGTCAACAGATGCACAAAGAAAAAAGAAAATGAGAGGTGACAATAACAATGATATTGCTAGACAGAGCACATCCTGGGAGAGCATTCTGAAAATCTGCTTGCGATGTAAGAGAATTCTAAATGGAGGGCCTGCTCCTGCAAACAGCCCACACTCTGGCCCTCCCACAGACGTCACTGAGAGCTCCACAGGCAGAGCACAGGCAGGGCTAGGCTCAGAGACACGACTGCTTTATTTAGCATTCCCCTCCAATTCTATTCTATGTTTCAAGTACTTGGCCTGTCTGCACACAAAGCCAAAAATTCTGCCTGGAATTACACCATCTGCAACCCCCATGTATTCATTTTGTCTGTTTAAAAAACAAGCTGTAAAACTTTTAGCTGTTTTCCTTAAAAGCTAACTCCATCTCTGTGGTGGGAAATAAACTTTGAACCTGCAGCATGAGTCCAGCTGTACAGTCTCCTGCAAGCTGGGAAAGCCTGTTCTGTTAAATACCCCAAAAAGCCTGTTGGAAAGCTCTGACTTCCATCCTGCTTCTAGGATCCATGGAGACCTGACACACAGGTGACTGAATGTAGAAAAATCACAGTGTACGCCTATTTGGCAAGCCATACGAACTCTCTTCTGACTAGCAATAAGCCACATAGAACTCCTGGTGGCCCACCTCCTAAAGCTAGTGGTGGACTCACAGAAATTAAAGGAAATGAAAGCATGGCTTGCACTTTCGTGACCTACACAAAATAATACTTAGCAGCTTCCAAATAGTGTGGAAATGTTAACTAATTAATCCTCTCTATACCCCCTGAGCCAGGTAAATTGTCCCCAGTTTACAGAAGGGCAAACTGAGACACATTAAGGGCCAGACTTTTAAAAGAGTTAAGCACCCAACAGCTCCTATTGAGATCAATGGAAGCTGCTGGATGCTGGCCGCTTCTGAAAATCTGACCATAAGTAACTTGTCCAAGAACACAAAAGTAAGTGTGAGAATGGGAGTGGAACTCAAGGGCTCACCGCGCCTCATCAGGCCACTGAACCACATTGCTCTTCTAGAACTGGAGCTGGCTTTTTTCTCAGTGCTAGGGCTGGCCTTACCACCAGGCCAACCACAGGATTTGCTCCTTTCTCGGTCTCTACATCACTCCTTATTGCTTTGCTCCCACACTTTTTAGCAACTTTTTCAGTACCTTCATGATTTACCTCTTCAGAATGATGTGTCTCTATTTCTATTCAGTTCTGTGCAGTGATAAGGGGACTTCCAGAGGGGTAGAAATTTTTCATGCAGCATCTCTTCTCACTTTCATTGGAATGAATTAAGAATAAATCTATTGAAGACTATGGAGTTAAACCAAAGTCAAACTGCACAAGCAGGCTTCTATTTTTTTTTAGGTGACTTGTGGTTTGGTTGCATTATGCTGTGTTTGCTACCTTCCAATTTTGGTGCCATCAGAAAGTTTGATCATGCCTGGAATGTACACGAAAGAAACACTCAACAAAGAAAGATACTTCCAGGTGCCACCAATTTGAGAATCATTGAAATGAAGAGTCAGTTTCTGAGCGCACTTCTGTCTTAGAACCATGAGTTTTTCTTAGTAGCTGTCAAAAGTGAAAAGAAAAGCTGTGGCATTGATTTTCCCTTTTCTATCCACATGGCAGGTAAAAGACGTGGAAACATTTGTTATACCATTTCTGGTGATAGCTAAACCCAGGGGCCTTCGCCCACTGAAGATTTTGTTCTGCTAATCTTTTTTTGTCACCTTTGTAATGGATCTGCTCTCCACAGTTGCAGGAGGATGGAACCTCACAGTTGCTTTCATGAAGAAATAAAGACACACATCTCAGCCTCCTGATGGGGGAAAGAGTGATAAATAAATCCCTCTGGTGACTTCTGTTTGTTGGCAAGTACATTTCTTCCTTTGAGAATTTCAGGTCGCTTCCAAGGCAACTAGCACACTAGCTACTCGAATGCTGGAATAGTAAAAGATAGAGAGATTGGGGTTCTTTTAATAACAAAAAAAAAGAAAAAAAGAACGGCCATACTGGGTCAGACCAAAGGTCCATCTAGCCCAGTATCCTGTCTGCCAACAGTGGCCAGTGCCAGGTGCCCCAGAAGGAATGAACAGAACAAGTAATCATCAAGAGATCCATCCCTTCTCGCCCATTCCCAGCTTCTGTCAAACAGAAGCTAGGGACACCATCCCTGCCCATCCTGGCTAATAGCCACTGATGGACCTAGCCTCTTACAGTTGGTATGGCTACTTCCACCTTTTCATGTTCTCTGTATGTATTGTGACAAAGTTCCTCCTCTACCTTGGTGGGTCTTGCACTTATTGGTGGATTTGCTCACCTTGGAGCTTTACGGCAGCCCTTAGTTTGGCCGTTTTCGTGAACCCATAGTCCAGGTCAATTCCTCCTGTGTCTGAGCAGGAGTTGGGAGATTTGGGGGAGAGCCCCAGGCCCCCCCTCTACTCTGGGTTTCAGCCCAGGGCCCTGTAGAATGCAGCTGTCTGGAGTGCCTCCTGGAACAGCTGTGCGACAGCTACAACTTCCTGGGCTACTTCCCCATGGCCTCCTCCCAACACCTTCTTTATCCTCACCATAGGACCTTCCTCCTGGTGTCTGATAATGCTTGTACTCCTCAGTCCTCCAACAGTCCGCGTTCTCACTCTCAGCTCCTAGTGCCTCTTGCTCCCAGCTCCTTACACGTGCACCACAAACTGAAGTGAGCTTCTTTTTAAACCCGGGTGCCCTGATTAGCCTGCCTTAATTGATTCTAGCAGCTTCTTGATTGGCTGCAGGTGTTCTAATCAGCCTGTCTGTCTTAATTGTCTCCAGAAGGTTCCTGATTGTTCTGGAACCTTCCCTGTTACCTTACCCAGGGAAAAGGGACCTACTTAACCTGGGGCTAATATATCTGCATTCTATTACTCTCCTGTAGCCATCCGGCCCGACCCTGTCCCAGTATATATATATATTTTCTTACTATATGTTCCATTCTATGCATCCGACGAAGTGGGCTGTAACCCACGAAAGCTTATGCTCAAATAAATTTGTCAGTCTATAAGGTGCTACAAGTATTCCTGTTCTTTTTGCGGATACAGACTAACACGGCTGCTACTCTGAAATCTATCCTCCATGAATTTATCTAGTTCTTTTTTTAACCCTGTTATAGTCTTGGCCTTCACAACATCCTCTAGCAAAGAGTTCCACAGGTTGACTGTGCGTTGTGTGAAAAAATACTTCCGTTTGTTTTAAACTTCCTATTAATTTCATTGGTGATCCCTAGTTCGTGTGTTATGAGAAGGAGTAAATAACGCTTCTTATTTACTTTCTCCACACCAGTCATGATTTTATAGACCTCAATCATATCCGCCCACACCCCCAGTTGTCTCTTTTCCAAGCTGAAAAGTCCCAGTCTTACTCTCCTCATGCGGAAGTCGTTCCATGCCCCTAATAATTTTCATTGTCCCTTTCTGAACCTTTTTCAATTCCAATATATCCAATATATTTTGAAATGGGGCAACCACATCTGCATGCAGTATTCAAGATGTGCTTGTCCCATGGATTGATAGAGAGGCAGATATAGAATCCTTTTCTTAATGATTCCCAACATTCTGTTTACTTTTTTGACTGCCAGTGCACATGGAGTGGCTCCTTTCAGAGAACTCTCCACAATAAGAAAGAAGCCAGGTATGGTTACAATGCAGACATACGGGGCTAAGTTCACTCATTGTGATCCACTAGCAGAACCCAGACCTTGGGCTGCCTCTGGTAGCAACTCCACATAAGGGGACAAAGCAGTGGTTCTGCCCACAAAGTGAGTAAGACCAACCAGGAAAGGTGGGGCAAAGCTAGACCAGTTGGAAGAGGCACTGATCTCATACCATCCCAACCACATTGTATAGCTGCCCTTTCCTAATGGGACATCCAGGGAATGGCAGCGGCTGCAGCACTGACAGTCACTGACCCCAGAGTAAATCTCCCTTCTGGGGCAGCTGTTCCCAGGGGCACAGGAGTGAATCTGGCAAAAAACAAACACAAAGGAGGTCTGAACATGGCAAGTGGAAAATGGCTGAAACTTTTGTGCCTCTACTCCCTTCGCTATTCACCCAGCTTTAGGCGCCGCATGTGTGAATTTTACCAATTGACAGTGTATTGCTGGTGTTTGGAAGGAACGTTGCTGCTCTAAGAATGTCACTATTTTGCAAAAGCATTTCAGTACCTTACTGGATGCCAGATACCCAGACTCGCTAATGCAAAATGCATTAGCCCAAACAGCAGGAGCTCTAGGGCTGCTGGCGCCATTGAGTTCCACTCATTTCATCTTTATTATAAATACCACATTGTAGTCTCATTCTTTTCTCCCATCTTCACTTCAGAAAAGAACTATAAGGCTCTAGTTGACTGGTTCCTTTGACTTAGTACAGTTGTTAAACCACAGGCAGTAAATACCTCTTTCAATTGTGTAAGGCGGATGTATTTATTTCATTGGAACAACTGAATGAAATCTGAAAAGGCTAAAGAATCCCCCTTTTGAAAAATACTTTTGGCTCCACTTTTTCCATCTATGAATTGGATGCCAAAGAAACACTTCATAAAGATGCCATGTGAAATCAGTTCCTTTTCAGGCTGGGCCCTGTACTGATTGCATTTTTCATGTTTCTTGATATATTTGGGACTAAAAATCTATAATAATAATAATAAGAAGAATAGAACAGCTTATATTTAAATAGAACCCTTCCTCCCAAGTACCTCAACACACTATACATTTTAATTGGTATGCAAACTATTCAGAAGATCATGTCTCCCAACACTGAAATGCAGCCACCTCTGGGGTAAAACGTGGCACCTTGCAGCTCTGCACTTTATGCAATGGAAACCGCAAGGGCAATATAGGAAAGCTAATATTATTAATTGAGCTGGAAATTTGCCAGGCCACCATGGCTAATATTCCTGCATCTGTGAAAAAAATATTAATGGTCTTTAAATGACCCCAAGGGGTCAAGGAAAAATGTGTTTCATCTCATCCAAAAGCAAGTCTAAGAATACGTTTCTTCTATATCATCAGACTATTGGAAATGAATCTGAATGATCAGTGATAAGTAGTCATGGCTTTACGCAATAGATTTTGAATTGACTGGTGCAAGTATTGTTCTCACTTAGACAGAGCCAGGTACCTGAATGGTACAGGGATGTGCAACAGGCAGCTCGCTATGCTGATAAGGCCCTTGGCATTCTGGGTGCAATTCACTGTGGGGAAGGGCAAGCAACATCCTGCTGAACACTCATGAGAAGCCCAA
Organism: Caretta caretta; assembly: GCF_965140235.1. Lineage (NCBI taxonomy): Eukaryota > Metazoa > Chordata > Testudines > Cheloniidae > Caretta > Caretta caretta. Next base: position 134,614,602 of record NC_134209.1, on the reverse strand, counting down.
CCATCATAGATGGTCAAGGGGGACACGATGGTTCAGCACAGCACTAGGTCACCACCTGCTTTTTTGTGCTTTCCACACTGGATGAGACACTGGAGCTGTCTTATTGCTATTCCAGCTCTTCACCCAGTGGGGAGTTTTGGGTGCATGGGGCCCAGGCCTCAGTATAAACCATGTGCATGTGTGAATCCATCTCAGAAAGGCTTAGTGATGATACTAAACTAGGAGGAGTGGTAGATACGCTGGAGGGCAGGGATAGGATACAGAGGGACCTAGACAAATTGGAGGATTGGGCCAAAAGAAATCTGATGAGGTTCAACAAGGATAAGTGCAGGGTCCTGCACTTAGGACGGAAGAATCCCATGCACCGCTACAGACTAGAGACCGAATGGCTAGGCAGCAGTTCTGCGGAAAAAGACCTAGGGGTGACAGTGGACGAGAAGCTGGATATGAGTCAACAGTGTGCCCTTGTTGCCAAGAAGGCCAATGGCATTTTGGGATGTATAAGTAGGGGCATAGCCAGCAGATCGAGGGACGTGATCGTTCCCCTCTATTCAACATTGGTGAGGCCTCATCTGGAGTACTGTGTCCAGTTTTGGGCCCTGCACTACAAGGAGGATGTGCATAAATTGGAGAGAGTCCAGCGAAGGGCAACAAAAATGATTAGAGGTCTGGAACACATGACTTATGAGGAGAGGCTGAGTGAACTGGGATTGTTTAGTCTGCAGAAGAGAAGAATGAGGGGGGATTTGATAGCTGCTTTCAACTACCTGAGAGGTGGTTCCAAAGAGGATGGTTCTAGACTATTCTCAGTGGTAGAAGAGGACAGGACAAGGAGTAATGGTCTCAAGTTGCAGTGGGGGAGGTTTAGGTTGGATATTAGGAAAAACTTTTTCACTAGGAGGGTGGTGAAACACTGGAATGTGTTACCTAGGGAGGTGGTAGAATCTCCTTCCTTAGAGGTTTTTAAGGTCAGGCTTGACTGAGCTCTGGCTGGGATGATTTAGTTCGGGATTGGTCCTGCTTTGAGCAGGGGGTTGGACTAGATGACCTCCTGAGGTCCCTTCCAACCCTGATATTCTATGATTCTATGATTCTAGTGGTTGGCCAAGCCTGGGAGTGCACCTTCTGGTCTCTCATGCAAGTAAGTTAAGGGGACCCCTTGTATGAGGAGCAATTCTTAGCTCTTTATAAAGCTTTTCATCCATAGCTCTCAAAGCACTTTGGGTAAGGTAAGCACAGTCTGGCCTGGTGGCCTAGGGGCAGGAGCAGCACAGAGGAGTACCTGCCTTTCAGACTCATGTCCAGTCCACCAGATCATGCTGCCTTCAAACTATGGCATAAATTTCAATACACGCTATGCAACACCTTTATCTTTCACTTGTGGTTGTCACTAAGCTCTCTCTAGATCAATTACATCATTGTTTCCATAGTAATTAATGTGCTCCTGCGGTAAAACTGTCTACCTTTTGGTCTTTCAAAGCATTCTGCAGGGCATCTCTCTGTAGGAGGGCTCATAGAGAACCCATTATTATTAGGAGTGATTTAAAAGGAAAGCGGGGAATTTGATTTGTTGGAGTGCATTTAGTAATACTGTGTATATTTATGGGGCTTCCATTTATGGTGATAGATGGATTCACTATATTTTGAAATACAGTGTTTAAACTGATGCTTCTTTCTACTTTATAATTCTACATATAACCATGTTTTCTATTTGTCTATAACTGTGCATTGCTATACTGTGAATTTTCAATTTCTTTTAATAAAACAGACCAGATCCATCCCTGATGTGCCTGCATCAACTTGAATTGTGTTACACTGGGAATGAATTTGGCCTAATACATTTTGAAAAGAAAAACAAGGAAATGAAGAATGGGGGGAAGGAAAAAAGGAAGCTGCAGCCACTAATTTGATTTGAGGGTTCAGATGGGGAGGAAAAGCCTTATTTGTATTTGATGGTTTTAAAGGCCCAATACTGCTCCTTTTAAAGTCAGTGGCCAAATTTCCATTGACTTCAGCAAAAGCAGGATCTGGAGCTATCAAACAGGAAAAGAAAAACATTTAGCCCAAAAAGACTGTTCCATTTATGAATGACCTCACAACCACTTCCCCATATTTGCACCATGACCCCAGTCTCTGCCCTAGAAACAGACCATATTCTCTCTTAAGTCAGTCATGCTCTACTTTCTCCTTGAAAAGTGCTTTCCGGCAACTTATTTTTCACAATGTGTTAAAAATTCTCCTTCAAAGGGCAACACACATATGAAATCAGTGGCCAGTGAAGGCTCTTGGTCCCTCTCAGCAAGGGCATTTGGCAAGGGCTAATCCTGTGCTTGCAGTGTCCCCTGGGTGTTTTCATCTGAGACAGAGCTGATAAGGGATTTTCTTTCAAGTGGAAAAGCATAAACTATATTTATATGGAGATAATTGCTGATTTGTTGTGTTTAGCTTAACAGGCTCAATTTATGGCCTGCCTCTCTGGTTCTCTCTGACCACATGAAACATATTTCCAGTTGTCAGGATGGAAGATTATTTGCCAGAAGTTGGAGAAATGCCTTAGAAATGTTGGCATAAGAGGGCAAGGGTGACAGGATTTCTGATTCCTTTTGCATCTATTCTGTAGGTTGATATAAAAGGGGGGGAGGGCTGTAATAGGCCTCCGAAGCTGTTTAACATTTGCAACTATTTTTATTTATTACAGACATTTATATTGGTGCACATCACTGTAGTATCTGGGCATACTATGTATAGTTCCGATCAAAACAAAAAATATTCCCTATATTTATCAAGATAATACCTTGTGAGCCACCCTCAACACTATGATTTTGTAGGGTACAGACAAGGAGGACGTTGGTTAACTAGGTGGCTGGAGAAACGAAGCTACACGGACAGAAAAGGCTGGATACATAAGTGCAGCTTACAAAACTCTGTGCTCAGATTTAGGTGAGGCAAGATAAAGTACATGTAGTAAAGGAGATAGATCACTTGATTGCCTGTTCTGTCACTCCCTCTGGGGCACCTGGCATGGGCCACTGTTGGAAGACAGGATACTGGACCAGATGGACCTTTCGTCTGACCCAGTATGGCCATTCTTATGTTCTTATTCAAAAGATGCGTACTGTCATCTCATTAGACAGGGTAGCGAACTAGCAATCAAGAAGGATTTTCCCCATCTCCTTATTGCATTTCACAAATTGGCCTAGTATATTACAGGTTTTTTTGTTTTTTGTTTTTGCCTTCTCCTGAAGTACAAGATACTGGCAATTGCTAGAGGCCAGATACCAAATGAGGTAGAACTATGGTCTGATCCTCTATATCAGCTGTGTTGCATTCTTGTGTAAAAACAGATAATCATCAATACCTTTCTTGCTACCTAGGAGGCTAATCCTTGCAACTCTCACATCAATTGGTGGCTTGGCGATATCCCAATGCCATTTCAATCACTGTTCCACTGCATTTTACATTTAAAATGGATTCAGCCTTGTGGCCCAACCCATCAGGAATATGCAAGCAGATACTTTGGCCGCATTACAATTGCTACATTTTAATGTGAACTTTCATGCAAACAATTGCATCAGCTTTAAATGACCTTACCCAGGATTGACCATTTTTCAGTTTTGCCTCTTCCAGGACCTAAAGACTCAGTGCTGAGATTCCTTCCAATAGTCTCCTCTGCCAGACCCTCACTCTTTCTCCATCTTGTTCCTTGTACTTCAACTCATTTTCATGTATCTTTCTAATCAACCTTTTCTTTATGTTTTTGTGCTGTTGGAAACTTTTCTGCTTATGGTGCTTCATTTTTTTTCTTGGGAAATCTGATTTTTAATTGAGTGGAAGCACTTCCTACATCCACAGTGAAGGCTTTGATGGCAAAGGATATAAAAGGAAATAATGGTTCAGAAGGTGGGAGAATACTGAGGTTCAGGAAACCCATCCAGGAAAATGCGTGCTGTGGTTCTGTTTTCTACTAAAAACTAACCTGTTGCACAGTTGCACTAGCTACAAAGTGCAATTGTAGGTGAAGCACATTTCAAAAGGCTGGAATGCAAAAAAGCCTTCAGAATGCCATAATTATGGGAAGGAAAATCTGTCTATACCCAATATTATCCAACTCCAAGTCACTTCCTTCACAGTTCAAAGCATTTTGCAGCCAAACTGATCACCGGTATTTTTAATTCCTTTTGCTTTAGCCTCTCAGAATCCTGCCCAAGGAAATGAAATTTTCTTCGGAGATGTATAGACAATTTTTTGGGAAGGGAGGGAGCAGAAAGGGCAATATGTTTCATTGCTCCACCCTTTGGTTTTATAACCAAGATGTAAGGTGAGGACAGAGAAGAGATTGTATAAATTATACATGGGAGAAGGAACTTTTATCTATAAAAACATCACAAGCCTCTTCCAGTCTATGTAATAAAAAAGACCCTTAATGAGGGACTCTTGGGCTGTCACAATTCTGACTTTTAAATATTTGTTAAGCAAAAGCAGTTCTTATTTTAAGAAGGCAGCGATACACGTTTGGGAATGACTCCAGAAGCTTTATTCCATCTCATCCGAAAAATGACCCCATTCCACCACTGCAGCTCTACGTCTGCTCAGAAGTCATTCCTATGGGCAATCAGGGGTTTTGTCTCCCAGAAACTGTAGATGTTTTACATCGTGTACATTTTGGTTCTCAGTTCCCCGTTACTGTTTTCTTTCACTTTGGGGATAATCTGAGATGTATGTTTCTTGCCACTTAAAACCAAGAGAAAAACCACAACAGTATTTTCCATGTAAGCAGAAATCTTTCACATGTGCCAAGTGTCAGGGCAGACAAAAGGGCTTTGATCACATTCAGGCACCATAACTAGCTACTTGTTTTAGTTACAAAATGTTTTAGCTATTATTGCATGATGGCCTGGCACACTCGGCACATGACATAATTTTATGAAAGCTTTTCATTTCTTTCAGCGGAGTTCCAGCCCTGGGCCATTCCACAGACAGTGGAATAAGAATCATTTTGAACCAACCAAAGAAGATTATCTCAAACTGAGACCCACTGCAATCTGATTACACTCCGACTCCTCTTCCCATTCAGGAATTCAGGCTGTCAGCCTGTCCACCAGAACTGAATTCAGCCCAAGTTCAGGGTTGTGAATTACCCCCAGACTTTGGTTTTTATTCATTTTTTTTTCAATTTTTGAAATCATGCAATTAATTGTTTCTCAAGAACATATTTCAGTCTATGCCTGGTTGTGAACTACTTGCCTTGACTTTTGGTCATGTGTTTTCCATTTGTAATATACTGTTGATCTTGAGTAGTTGTCAGCTAAATCACCTGATATTATTTCCACTTCCTGACTGGATTGCTCTCAGACCATTCACAAATACATTTGCATGGGTTTTCCTGTGTGATTACATAGTTTCACACATATGTGCTGCACTTTCCCTTTTTGAAAAGCCTTCTTGGGAACAAACTTTTGTTGACCAAAATATTGACAAAACAGCAATCATCATCTCTTATTTGTATCAAAGTGGAGCCGTGGTTTCTACTTGAACAAATGCTCATGAATACTCATTTGCAGTATCTTTACATCTCTAATCATCATCACCTGAGCATGTTAAAAGAGAATATTTGGAATATAAATTGCATTCTGTTCACAACACCTAATTGCAAATGAAATTAAATCATTAAGTGTATTAAATACAATAAAAATGAATTGTCAAATAGGAAGCTGCCATCTTGACACTGAGAACACAGAGTGGGACCGAACGAATCTGCTTCCCGATTTGCAAACATGGGAAAGCAGCTTCAAAGCTATTTAGTTCTTTGATTAACAGTAGTTAAACTAGCTTGTTAATTCAAGTGCTGATTGATCTTTAGGCACGAGTAACAGCCCAGTGTCGGTTCTTGTAGTGTGGCCTGTGTGTGTGATTTCACCATGTCAGTTTTACTCACATTTAGACAATCGTGGTGCTGAAGTTTGCCTTAATCTAGTGCTGGTCCTAAGGGTGAGCAAATTCCACCACTGAGTGATACTGAACATGACAATAAGGCACTTAAATAATGACAACAACCTGTAATTTAATCACTACCTAATGGCAATATTCTACTCTTGATCTTAATGGGAGGTTTGGACCCAGGCACCTCTTGATGCTAACTGGCAGAGGGCACAAGGGGTGCATAGGGATCCCTTGAATCAGGTATATACATATTAGTTCACCATAGGATGGCATTTGAGGTCTGTACCAAAAGCTAGTAGCCCACTGGTCATCAATCATTGCAAAATGTATGTACAGATAATATTTCAAGAGTTTTGTCTCTATACCAGTGGTTTTCAACATTTTTCATTTGCAGACCCCTAAAAATGGAAGTGTGGACCCTTTGTAAATCTTAGACATCGTCTGAAACCCCTAGGGGTCCATGGACCATAGGTTGAAAATCACTGTTGTATGGTAACGACCACCTTTGGCAGACCCCTTATACATACTCTGTGGCCTCCCAGTAGAAAAAACTACTGATCTATATGGAAAATTATGCACTTAAAGTCTGGGAGTTAAGATAGGTCATCATATCAGAGGTGATAGATGCTTATCTCTCTCTGTCTGGTCCTGTGGGTATTGTGTATTGTATTCCTATTGAAGACGGAGCCAAATGCTAATCATGAGATTGTGAAATCACCAAGAAAGAAGTATACAGGAAAAAAAAACACCAGCAGGGGACACCTTATTTATCATAGAATATCAGGGTTGGAAGGGACCCCAGAAGGTCATCTAGTCCAACCCCCTGCTCGAAGCAGGAATATGAGTAAGGACAATGGATTGTGGGGATATAACTGGGGATGCAGGGATACCCCCTCTTTCATCTTTTCACCTAAGAGGCAAGCTGACAGCATGACTTGTCTCATGATGGAAGATCACAGCCAACTCTGGCTGTAAAGACACTGGAAGGCTTTTGGGTGAGCTTTGCTCTATATGACAGTAAGGTATCTAGTTAAATAAGTCTAGATTCTAGAATGTGTGTTATAATTTTTAATATTTTAATATGTAACGCTTTGTTTTCAATACTTTGTCTGGGCACTCCAGGGAAACAATCGGAGGCCTCGGGGGTTGTAGTGTGCTTATCGCTAACCTGTAGCAGGAGAGTGGGGCCTACACAGGCCTAGAGGGGAGAGTTTGTGTGGCCCATGGCCAGTGGAGTTGGGAAGCTGACCCTGGCAGGCCCAGACAAGACTTCCTCTTGCTAAGGGCAGGTGGTAGCGAGGTGCCTCACAGCCCTGGGTATCCCTGGGAAGTGTCACAGATTTTTCCCATTCACATGAGTGAGTGATTGGCACTGGATTAAGGCTGGCAGGGAATCCTACATTTATACCCCAGCTCATGGGCCATGATTAAAAATGGAACTCCAGCCTATCAAATGACTTAGACTCACCTCAGAGACACCATTTTATCAAATGGGTGCTCAAGAATTGGTTTGTCTATCTTAAGTCTTTATATAGCTACCATTACCATAGTATCCAGATGCCTCCAATCCCCCTGGGAGTAGAGAAGTACTTTTATTCCCATTTTACAGATGGGGAACTGAGGCCCATGCCCCAGGTCACACAGGAGGTAGATGGTGGCCTAGAGAATTGAAACCAGATCTCAAATTTCAGGCTACTGTCTTACCCACCTCCTCCATGTATCATATATCAAATGCATACATACATGATGTAGCATGCATCATACATGTCCAGCAAGACTGGGCAGCTTTAAAAAAATCCACTGGTTTGAAGATGCTTCCTGCTTTAACAGAATTCCCCCATTGTAAAGATATGGAATCTCTCTGGAATGGATAAAGTCCTTCATATCTGAGGGTCACCCTCTACATTCCTTACTCCTCCAATAATTAATAATGACATTTTAATACACTTAAGTAAAAGCATGTGTTTATTATAAAGATAATACATTGACTGTAGAGTGTGACTTGTTTTAGTTAATGAGGACACAGAAATAAAAGATAGTTATTAAACTTGGGCTGTACACCAAAAACTATTTTTTCAGCTGGGCTGGAATAAAGACATTCTTTAAACATGGATCTGTCACCTCACAGTGTCAGTGGGTTGTCGTCGGATATTCAGAACACATGAGCACTCTGCCAGCTTCCTCATGTAACAGAAAAAATAACCCTTTCCTCATATTACTTGATTTGGGATTATGTTTCGTTATATCTCATCACGTGACCTGCTGTAACCAGAGACAGCTTCAGGTGCTAACAAAACCTGTGGTGTGCAAGAGTACAGTCATCTTTGCAAAAATCGATGTTTGTGTTACAGATTCGCAAAAACAGAAGGCCTCATTGTTTGACTTTTTACTCAACATTAAATGAAATGTGGCCCCAGTGGGCTGCAAGAGAGAGAGAAATCGCTAAAATAATGAGACCTCAACACTGACTTCAGTGCCAGGATAATGACTCATGAGACTCAGCTATGTAAAAATGTTTTTATCCTGCCAGTCTCCTCTCCCGCATGTTGTCATTTATTATACTACCAACCCATCAGTCCTTCTGAAAAGCAATCTACAGTCACTGCTTCAAAACACTCCAGCGCAAATTAATGTCAGTCACTGAAAAGAGCTTTTGTCTTCTCTTGCAGAAGAGACCAAGCTAATCTGGGGAAGTCTTTCCACCCATCTGGAAGTGTAACCCACACTTGGAAAGTGGGGGGCTTTCCCCTTCTCTATTAGTTGGTTCACATTATTGATATGAGTGTACTACTGCTATTAGCTAATGGAGCTACTCCTTTAGCTAAACCAGTAGAGACATGTTTTAATGCTACAGATTCAAATCCCACCACCAGCCCAAACAAAATCAATATAAAAGCAGAAGCAGAGAGGCCTAGTTGGATTTAGAGGATTCCAAATATAAAAGATGCTCAAGGCATTCAGAAAATTCCAAGCCCCCTGCATATGAAATGGACCCTTTCCTCTCTTGGATAGTAAAGCCTAAAGAGAATGCCAGAGAAAACTAGTTTTGGAGGGCAGTACTTCCTAGAGATAAGGACACCCTGCAGAAACCTTTTAGCATGCAATAATCCAGCCTGCACCTAAGGAACTAGCACTCAGTGCAAGCTGGCCTGAACCTCTGTAGGCTTTGTCTACACTTACAATGCTAGAGCAGCACAACTGCTGCATGGCAGCTGCAGCATTTTAAGTGTAAACACTTACTACAGTGACAGAAGTGGTTCGCCAATCACTGTAGTTAATCCACCTTCCTGAGAGGTGGCAACTGGGTTGGTGGAAGAATTCTTTCATTGATCTAGAGCTGTCTACACCAAGGATTGGGTCAATTGGTCACACCCCTTAGGGATGCAGCTATGCTGATGTAACTTTTCAGTGTGTAGTGCTGCCCTAAGAGTGAGTATCTAGGAGTAATCCTACATTGCTGGTTGCTCCTGGAGATCAAGAGACGGTGGTGGCTAAGGATGGATTTTTAAATCTGTGCTTGATGCAACAGTTGTTCCCATTTCCCCCGGGCATGCACCTTATCTCTGACTCAGCTTCTATCACTGGGTAGCCAGGAGACTGCCTCTGCTGCAGGCTGGCCCCTGACATAGGCTGATCAGGAGCAGCTCTGCTGTTTTTGAAAGGTGTTAAGCCCTACCTCCGCTAGTGTTTAAGATGCATTAATATATGTTAGCTCACACATTTTAAGACATGATCGCTTTTCCTAGCATGGACAGGCCAAAAAAAGTTTCTCTCCCAAGGGGGGGTAAGACATTTGAGTTAAGTAGCCATTAATAAAAGTAAAGGAGGACTTGTGGCACCTTAGAGACTGACCAATTTATCTGAGCATGAGCTTTCGTGGGCTACAGCTCACTTCATCGGATGCATAAAAGTAAACAACATAGAACATGCAAATAATCCTCTCTCCTTTCAAATGCTGTAGTTTCAGTTTCTTGCAATGCCACAATGCCACTGGCTGTCTAGAAATCCACCAGCTAAGGCACCCTCCAGTTAAAATCTGGTTCTTCTAATGAAGAAGAAAGAACCCCAGTAATATCTACACTTTAAGAGTAGCAGGGTAAAATGGGGAACAGAAAATCCCCACCTGTTCGTGCACCATAACAAATCAAATAAAGATGGGAAGCACAAACATTTTTTCCCCTGGCAGTTCGTTTTAAATAAAGAAAAAGAAATTTCATAGGCACCCATTAATCCCCCAAGCCCACTGCAGTCCATCTGTTATTATAACAAGGCCCCCGGTGTAGACGGTGCAAATCATGGATTCTGGCAAACTCCTTTATCTGATCTAGTGATATTTACAAACAGAAGTTAACTATGTTTAAAAATACCAGGAAAGGTTTTATTGGACCTTGAAGTCGTTGCCCTGCATTGGAGTGTGTTACCCAGGTGCACTACCGCAGCAGAAGCTCCAGGAGGCATTGTGGCCATTGTGTCATTTCTGAAGAGGGCACTGTCCTCTGAGCCCAACAACACACTGTTGGGTGGTGTCAGGATGTGTGGGGAGGGGGGCGGTGGGATTCTGGAGAGGCTTGTGCCAGCAATAGTTCTAACTGTGCAAAATCCTTGGGCTCATGGCATGCAAGGACCTCATTGTCCCCAGACCCTGCAATGGGTATTCAAGTAGCTCCTGGTGCCCTCTCCCCACTTTGTGCATCTGTGCAGGGCCAGGAAAGCCTTGCTCAAAGCGTCTGATTGCCACCAGTGGCATGGGAACAGAACTAATTGTCAGACCTCGGTAGTCCCTCCAGGTCTGTGCTAGAGCATGGACCAGCATGGGGAAACTGCCATTGTTTCTTCCTGTTATATCTGTATTGTGGATAAGAAGATTTCATTATCCAGAGCTGAGAGCCTGGCACCTCTCTCTCTCTCACACACACACAACCGGCTCTTGGCACCAGCAAAGCAAGCACGTGCTTGGGGTGGCACATTTCCAGGGGCGGCCTTCCCCCCATCCTTTTCTTTCGGGGCAGTTACGCTCTCGGAGCTGCGCCACTTAGACGGGGCCAGGGCGCCGTGGCCCCGGCCGCAGCGGGAAGGGGAAGCCCCAGCCCCGGGATGCTGAGCTGCCAGGGCCCAGCCGCTACCTGGGGAGAAGAGGGCGAGTCCTACCGGGGAGCCGGGGCTGAGCTGCCCCCTCTGCGCACTGGCTGCTGCGCTGCCTCGTGCCACCCCTTATCTCGGGGCTTCTCTGCGCGGCCAGGCGGGAGAGGGGGGAAAGCCCCTGCAGGCGCTGGGAGAAGGTGACATCACTCCCTCCGCTTCCAGTGCCACCTGCGAGCCCCACCCCCACCTGAGCTTGGGGCGGCAAAAAACCTAGAGCCAGCCCTGCACACGCACACGCACCCGCACCCACACCCCCCCCAGCAAAAGATCTACGTGCACCAACTCAGTTCACACAGACCTCTAAGTTCAGTGATAGTTAACCAGGACTGGAATCCTATTCCCAACCATTTCATTAAATAAATAAAGTGCTGACACGGAAGCTGATACCTTCAGTATAAAATATTAAGAAACATGCACAGCACATGACCAATGAAACAGTGGTATTTCAGCATGCAAATTGGTTTGATACTTCAATCCATAATAGACTTCGATCTCCCTTCCAAAGAGATTATGTTTCTAATTACGCATACCGTTTATCTTATTTTGAAATCATTATTCAGTTTGAAACATTAATTAAAAATACCATGCAAATTTGGGTGAATTGAAGGGTCACCCACCTATCTGTAAAAGAGACAACCCAGAACGGTTGTAACAAAGCTTCTAAACACATAAGCTGCATACCCTGTAACTGTGTTAGAGAGCCTGGGGGAGTGCATCATTCAAAGAAACAGACAATAATGCCCTTTTGAACAATTTACAGAACTCAGAAGCTATGAGGTCTCACAAATGACTACGGGTTCCAAGGACAGGGATATTTTCTCACCTCGCTGTGCATGGCTTAAGTTGACATACACACAATCCACTTGCATGCCCAAGTCTCAGTAAGTTCTTTCACCAGCACATTCAGGTGTTAGCACTTGGAGGGACTGCATAAGCATTTGTGGATGGACAAAAAGATCCCTTTAGAACAAACCAACCAACCAAAGGTTGCAAGGTTAGAACTATTTGCTGGCACAAGCCTCTCCAGAATGGGTGTAACCCAACTGCCCCAACAGTGTGTTGCTGGGCTCAGAGGACAATGCCCTCTACATGCCAGTCCAGGTATTGAGTATGATCTCCATGAAACAGAGCCAGATATTTAAAAAATAATAATAATAATCAGCAATCGCAACTGGGACCATTTTTTCAGTTGTACTCAGCAAAGAGGGCAGCTTTTCAAAAGAGCTCAGCTCACTGGGTGCAGAAATTAGAACTCTTGAAAGTCTGGTCATTATTTAGGTGCCTAAATGGGAGTTGAACTCTTGAAAATCTGGCCACACCTGTGAAGACTGAGGGACTGGGGAATGCCCTTCATTTGGAACCTGTGTTTGAAATGTTGAATGAGGTTTTTTTCCTTTTGTCATTTCATTAGACATATATTCATGGGCCTATCAAGACTCCCTCTAGTGTTTAACTTAACACCTGAAAATTCAAAACCATCTGAAAAAGAGGACACATTCCTGCATTATTCCTTTCAGGACATAAATAAGAATTTGTGGTGAGCCAACAATACAAGATTGAGTTGTTTATGTGGCTGCAGTATCTGGTTTGGGCACTGAATGAACATGCAAGCAGAGCTCAGGCCTAGTCTTCACGTCGAAGTTTTGTTGGTGTTGCTATACTGACAAAACCTTCCTTGTGTAGATGCAGCTCATAGCAGCAAAAAAATGCTTTTGCCAGTATAGTTCATACCTGTTCAGCAATTGAAATAAGCTACACTGGAAAAAAGTACTCTTATGCTGGTATAACTGTGTCTACACTAGGACTTTTGCAAGGACAGAAATGTCACCAATATAATCTCACCCCTAACCAACTTTACTATACCAGCGAAAGTTTTTAGTGTAGAACTTGCCTCAGATTTTGTTGAAAGAGGGAAGGTGACTCTTGCACTTTTTTCTTCCCCAAAGTTTTGGTGAGAAGTGGGTTATTCACATGCACCTGTGTTCCCAGTTAAAATCCACAAGTGGTGGGTAATCGGAGACAATGCACCTCAGAGATACCAAAGAGCATGTTTCAGGAAATGGAAACTTTCCACAGCTGTTTCTATAAAAAAGAAGTTGTGAACATTACAAAAAGTCAGTCTGTGAAATTTGTTGCTTTTGAGATAAACCCATTTTTGGCAATCCGCCAACTTCTCCCCCACCATCTTTTTGATGAAAGGTAAAATTTTCAAAAAAAGATTTGATGAAAGGTAAAATTTTCAAAACAGCCTAAGTCCCATTTTAAAAAGAGACAGGTGCTTATTATTTATTTACATTTTTGTAGCACCTAAGAGCCCCTGTCATCATGGCTCAGGACCCTATTATGCTAGGCAGTCCCAGCTGCAAAGATCTTATCTAAGGATCAGACAAGAGACAACAGATGGACACAGGCAGATGGGGAGAGTACAAGGAAACAATGAGATAACGTTGTCTAAATAGATCAGACAGACACAGGATGGCCGAAAGGGTAGAACACACAAGCAGAGCAAACAATGTGATGGCGGCAAATGTCGTGTTAGTTCCACAATTTTTTTTAATGGGTTCATATTTAGGAGGGAAAGAACTAAATGGAAAGAAAAGGGAAGAGGGCAAGGGAGACAGGTGTGGAGTGAAGCCACTGGTGCAAGTAGAAACCATTTCTTGCAGTTACTGTACTCATGGGAGGGACTCAAGGGGGGGCATGTGACCTCCCCATGTGACCCTCCATGTGATTCCTCCCCACCCCGCTCCCAGCCCAAGGCCCCCACGCTCTCCCTCTGCCCTCTAACATTGACTGGCTCTAGTTGGAAGTATCAAAGGATGCATAGATCAGGTCTATTTAACCACTATTACCTTCATCCTGCCTCCTCATTCCTTCTAATTTTTACTCCCTCTTGTTCATTCTTGTCTTACATTAGGCTGTAAGCTTTTCAGGAAAAGAAGCACATTTTCCTATGTATTTCTAGGATGTCTAGCACAACAGGACCTGATCCCCAACTGGATCGCTGGAGACTACCAAAAAAAAGGCCAAACACATTTATAGACCCACTTCCGAGTACTAGGAGTTTTACAAGACAAGCAGGAGCCATGTACTCCACACAGGTAGCTTTATAGTCTGCAGTTTAATTACAGACATGATACAAGAAGCCAGAGCAAGGAACAGGGATGAGGGTATGATAAGTTTTGTTCAATATCTTCATTAATGATCTGGAGGATGGTGTGGATTGCACCCTCAGCAAGTTTGCAGATGACACTAAACTGGGAGGAGAGGTAGATACGCTGGAGGGTAGGGATAGGATACAGAGAGACCTAGACAAATCAGGGGATTGGACCAAAAGAAATCTGATGAGGTTCAACAAGAACAAGGGCAGAGTCCTGCACTTAGGACGGAAGAATCCCATGCACCGCTACAGACTAGGGACCGAGTGGCTAGGCAGCAGTTCTGCAGAAAAGGACCTAGGGGGTTACACTGGATGAGAAGCTGGATATGAGTCAACAGTGTGCCCTTGCTGCCAAGAAGGCTAACGGCATTTTGGGCTGTATAAGTAGGAGCACTGCCAGCAGATTGAGGGACGTGATCATTCCCCTCTATTCAACATTGGTGCGGCCTCATCTGGAGTACTGTGTCCAGTTTTGGGCCCTACACTACAAGAAGGATGTGGAAAAATTGGAAAGAGTCCAGCGGAGGGCAACAAAAATGATCAGGGGGCTGGAGCACATGATTTATGAGGAGAGGCTGAGGGAACTGGGATTATTTAGTCTGCAGAAGAGAAGAATGAGGGGGGATTTGATAGCTGCTTTCAACTACCTGAAAGGGGGTTCCAAAGAGGATGGCTCTAGACTACTCTCAGTGGTAGCGGATGACAGAACAAGGAGTACTGGTCTCAAGTTGCAGTGGGGGAGGTTTAGGTTGGATATTAGGAAAAACTTTTTCACTGGGAGGGTAGTGAAGCACTGGAATGCGTTACCTAGGGAGGTGGTGGAATCTCCTTCCTTAGAGGTTTTTAAGGTCAGGCTTGACAAAGCCTTGCCTGGGATAATTTAGTTGGGGATTGGTCCTGCTTTGAGCAGGGGGCTGGACTAGATGACCTCCTGAGGTCCCTTCCAACCCTGATATTCCATGATTCTAAGAAAAACTATTGATGGGGAATACGGGAAGGGTCATGGGAGGATAAGCCAATGCTTATTAACAAGTTAGATTTGTTCTCCTCATCACTAGTCCTGGCCCCAAGACTGGATGGGAGAGAGAAAACAGAGTCAGAGTTCCCCTTTCCCTCAGTGCTAACAGACTGGGGTGAGCCAGCTTCCAGGAGAGGAAGAGACCAGGAAGTGGCTCTTGAGAAGCTCTGTCTTCTCACATGAAGGGTGCGTTCAGGAAGAGGCGCAAGCAGAATTTTTCTAAGGAGGGGCCCAGAGCTCTTCCTCTGCTTCCCTGCACCCAATCCAAAATCTCTCCCCCGAACTGTCCCCCACACTTCCCCCCACAGCTGGCTCCCCCCGACCCAGCCCCATGTCCTCCCCCACGAATGCCCCATGCCCAGTCCTGAGCTCTCACACTCTCTCTGCCCCCAGCCCCATGTTCTCCCCCCGCCCCATGCTCATGACCCTCCTGCTGCCCCAACCCAGCCCCACACTCTTCTTCCCACATTGCCCTGCACCCAGCTCTGAGCTCTGCCCCCTGCGGCCAGATCCTTGGTCTCCCCACACCCCACCCTGCTTCCAACCGTGAGCTCATACCCAGAGAGGTGGTCAAACTGAAGAACACCATGGACTAGGCTGGTTTGGGAGCTCCAGATCCCATCCTCCTTCTGCATCTCCACTTCCCCAGGAAGCACAGGTCCAGTCCTCCAACCGTTGGGGCTGGAAGTTCCTGTTGACCCTTGCTCCATCACTCTCCAGGGGCTATGATGCCTGGTACCCAGGGGTGCAGGAAGGACCAGAAAGGTGGCGGGACCAAGCACAAGGTCATACCCCCACTCAAATTTGGTCCGACCACCCCTCTTTCATGAGGGAGAGGCTGCTGGGCCAAATTTGAAAGAGCGGCATTGTAACCTGGTAAAGGGGGTCACAGCAGCACTCAAATTTGGCTCGACTGTCCCTCTGTCATTTCAATAGGGAAGGGACTGCACCATTATGTCACCCTGCTCTAGTCAGGACACAAGGAGGGTGTCCAGGTCCCCTGTCTCCCTTCTCATTTCCCCCACAAGTTGCACCCTTGGACTCAGACATGGTACAACACAAGCTTGTTCTACAGTAATAGAGTTGCCAACTTTCCATTTGTTCAAAACCGAACACTACAGGCCCCTTCCCCCGTCACTTACTTCCCCATCCCTCTGGACTCACCTGCCGCCTGCCAGAGTCAGGGTGGGAGGAGCTGGTGTGGAGCCTGCCTGCCCAATTGGGGCACAGTGCGGCAGTGGGGGGAGTGTGTCTGTTCCTGGAGCAAGGGGCTGGAGAGAGCCAGGGCCCCAGGAGGCTGAGAAGTTGGAATAGGCCATCACAGGTGGCAAGCCTGGCTGCCAACCCTGCTGCTCAAGTGCTGTGCACTATCAAGATCCCTCCTCCTCCAACAGCAGCCACTCTTCCTGCCCTTCGAGTGGCAGAGGCCAATCGCGGTTACTGCAGTAACCGGACTTTTGGTCTTCGGTCAGCAGTGCTGACAGGACACTGCACGGGTCCCCTTTCAACTGGACTTTCTGGTCTAGCTGACACTCTCCTTTTGGCAAAGCCTTCTGGGAAAGGAAGGGGTCAGGAAGAATCTGGAGCTTTATAATCCTAATTCCCTCAGGGCTTCCTCTCTGCACCTTGCCTCTTTCCAGGGCCTACCACAGGGATTAATTCCATCCCTCTGACCTTCTTCAGTCTGCCCGCCCCAGGCCCTTCTCAGAGAGGGAATTCCCTACCTCCTTTCTCTGTGGTTTCTCTGTTGCAGGGCCTCCTTTTGCACCTTTCCTATAGCTTTCATTTCCTTCTCCTTTGAAGAAGGCCCAGCTTCTCCCCCAGCTGGGCCTAATAACAAATCAAGGCTGACACACTCTCCTGGTGCAGCAAGGTGGGCTAACTGAGCTCATGGACTCCTGTTAACTCTTTGTTCACCTGTGCAGGGTAGACGCCTCATCACACCTGATTGCCACTAAAATCACCATTTGGCCACTCAGGATGCAGAGGTGAGACAGTGACCTCACAGGTGCCTGTGGCAGGGGAGAAGAGTCACTCTGGATAAAGAGGAAAGGCAGCGACCTTAGGATTAGGGGGTCCCTCATCTTACATCTAGCCAGCCCCATCTCAGCCAGGGCTCTCGCCCCTCCACTCTGGCTTGTGTGATGGGCAGGATCATTCTAATATTCTTCTGTGGACTTACTACAGAGGGGAAATAAGGAGAAGGACAGCTGCAATAATAAGATTACATGATTAGTTAGGCTTGCTATATGCATTGCTAAAGGGTTTTGCTTTAATCTAATCAGTGACATCTCACCTCACTTGGTACCAGCGGATAGAGGCTGAAGTGAAGGATTTTTAAATAAGACCAGTAGGGGAACCAATGTCACTTAATTTGTTTGGA
Organism: Caretta caretta; assembly: GCF_965140235.1. Taxonomy (NCBI): domain Eukaryota; kingdom Metazoa; phylum Chordata; order Testudines; family Cheloniidae; genus Caretta; species Caretta caretta. The sequence goes on along the minus strand of NC_134209.1, from coordinate 134,596,959 downwards.
GCTCTCATGGGGGCCAAATCCTGATGCTCTTACTCAGTCAAACTCTCAGTGGGAGTTTTCACTACATATAAACTAAGAGCCTAAGAATTTAGCCCAGAGAGATGGCAGGGGAAGTAATAAGCAAATGGCATACACTATAACCATGTGTTTGAAGACCTTGTGAACCCAGTACAAAAATACACTATTAGGCACCCTTTGTCTGAAGAAACCACCCAAAGTATCCCCAAATATTGTTATTTGTATTCCAGTAGAACCTAGAGGAGTCTACCACGATCAGGGCCCCACTGTGTCAGGCAAACACACAGTAAGAAATAGTTGTTTGTGCCAAAAAGCTTATTGTCTAAACTGACCAGGAGTGAGAGGAAAAACAGGCACAGAAAAGTGAAGTGTCACAAGGTCACTTACAGAATCATAGAATCATAGAATATCAGGGTTGGAAGGGACCTCAGGAGGCCATCTAGTCCAACCCCCTGCTCAAAGCAGGACCGATCCCCAATTAAATCATCCCAGCCAGGGCTTTGTCAAGCCTGACCGTAAAAACTTCTAAGGAAGGAGACTCCACCACCTCCCTAGGTAACGCATTCCAGTGTTTCACCACCCTCCTAGTGAAAAAGTTTTTCCTAATATCCAACCTAAATCTCCCCCACTGCAACTTGAGACCAGTACTCCTTGTTCTGTCATCTGCTACCACTGAGAGTAGTCTAGAGCCATCCTCTTTGGAACCCCCTTTCAGGTAGTTGAAAGCAGCTATCAAATCCCCCCTCATTCTTCTCTTCTGCAGACTAAACATCCCCAGTTCCCTCAGCCTCTCCTCATAAATCATGTGTTCCAGTCCCCTAATCATTTTTGTTGCCCTCTGCTGGACTCTTTCCAATTTTTCCACATCCTTCTTATAGTGTGGGGCCCAAAACTGGACACAGTACTCCAGATGAGGCCTCACCAATGTCGAATAGAGGGGAATGATCACATCCCTCGATCTGCTGGCAATGCCCCTACTTATACATCCCAAAATGCCATTGGCCTTCTTGGCAACAAGGGCACACTGTTGACTCATATCCAGCTTCTCGTCCACTGAAACCCCTAGGTCCTTTTCTGCAGAACTGCTACCGAGCCATTCGGTCCCTAGTCTGTAGCGGTGCATTGGATTCTTCCGTCCTAAGTGCAGGACTCTGCCCTTGTTCTTGTTGAACCTCATCAGATTTCTTTTGGCCCAATCCTCCAATTTGTCTAGGTCCCTCTGTATCCTATCCCTACCCTCCAGCGTATCTACCTCTCCTCCCAGTTTAGTGTCATCTGCACTAAATGGATCACATCAGCTTAGTGTCAGAGCCAGGACTAGAATCCAGACTAGCTGACTCCCATGCCTTACCCACTGTGCCCCATGAAAAGTCAAAATTATTTAGCCTAATAGCTTTCATCTCTCTTTATTAGAAGACTACCTCCTTTGCAAATGTATTTCTGTTGGTCATCAGAGACAGGTTTCACTATATATAAATTCATAACTCAGATGTTTCAATACAGTACTCATCAACAGATGGGAAAGGATGAAATTTGCATAGGGAGTCAGACACAAAAGCAAAGCCTGCAGGATCAGAGGACTGAGCTATTGAACTGATACTAAAGGTATTCTAAAAATAACACACTTATCAGGGATGGAAGAGCCAACAGTTCTAACTCGAGGAGAAGAATAGCGAAGCGCTGGCATAGGAGGATTTCTTTATTGTTAGAAGTCATGGGCTGATTCACAGCTTGCTGATCTTGTGCAAATATATTCCATTTGTTTAAGACTCCCAATAAAATTGGTACAATTATTCAGCTTCACGTTCACCACCCACCTGCTTGGCCATTTGCTATTATGCAACATGGCATGAGTCAGAGCTATTTCTCTTTATAAAAATAACACGAAAGCCATAGAACTCGTGACTTGACCAACATCCACCAGAAGCATATAGGCTTCACTATCAGAGTCCAAACTAAATGGCTTGGCAGCCTCAACTGAGGAGCATAGGATGGACTAGGCCTACACTCTTACCCTGTACAACAAGGCTGTGGTGCAGTGATGGGGCAGTTCAGGGAGAAGATTGCATTGCAGAAAAAAAAATCCCATATCCCCCAAACCACTAAGACAAATACATCAGTAACCTAAAATAATCACATGGCTGTATTCTTGTAACCCTAGTCCTTGCTTTCCCATTTCTCTCCCTATTGTTTGCTGCTTTCACTCACCATGCCATATCTAATATTGAGAATGCCAAGTCTTTGAAGCAAGGACCAGGTCTTTTTAAAAATCTGTTTGTATTTTGTAAAAAGAAAAACCTAGTGTATTTTTGGACACTACACAAGTAATTACATAACAGCAATACCCAATCTGTGGCAACACAGAGGATGGTGGTTTCTGATCCCATCAATCTAGCATGTGTCACGAGTGCTAAGATCTTCATACAAAATAAATCACACAAAGAGGTGAGATGGAGGGGGTTCTTTCATGCATTCAAGCAGCACGTAAGAGAGAGCAGACAGCTGTGAGAGAAGCAGAGGAATGGGGCAGAGGTTGGAAAGGGCAAAGCATTTGGGCTGGTGATAATTCTGGTAGCACTTTGGATAAATGCTTTAAACTGAAATTAGGAAAGCAGCCATGCCTCTGATCAGGCTGCAGTTAAGTGTCAAAGAAAAGAAACTGTTTCCTCCTGGCTTCATCATATTACTGGTTAACCAGCTGAGGAGGAAGTTTATTTATTCATTATTATTATTAATTTTTTTTATTACAGTCATGCCAAAGAACCCCATTCATGAATCAAGGCCCCATTGCATTAGGGGCTGTACACATAAATGACAAAGACAGTCCCTACTGCAGAGTGCTTACAGCCTTGATGATGAACATTCAGATTTATCGTTGTGCCACACAAGAGAAGTCAAGACTATCCCACGCATGCTACATGTTCCTGCTGCCACAGGGTTGCTAAGAGAGATAGACTCTATACACAACCCAGAATACCTACCATGTTAAAAATATTTCTAATTGATCCAACCAGTTTTTCCATGGCTGCCTGCTGGACCTTTTTGTCACTTTTGCACCTGATCAAGACTAGCAAGAGAGCAACTGAAGAAGCAGATGAGTCACTCACAGAAACCACATCCCACAAGCAGTTTTCCTCAACCGGAATAAAATCCAATTGGCCAAAGTGACAAAGTCCTGGCACTTAGAAGGTAACATATTCAGACACAACAGCGCGAGATCAGTTCCTGTTTGTCTGAAGTGTGCTGCACTTTGCACCATAAACCCCAGACTTGTAAGAGTTTGTACGACTCCACATTTTATTTTTTTAGCGACAGTATACGTGCACAAATGGACAGTTTCTGGGGGAAAAAACCCACTGCCACTCCTCTCCACAGGATCATGTATCTGCTTTACAATTTACACATGCCTGGGAAGCTCAGACAAATCCCACTGGAGCAGCAAGCTCAGTGGGAGTTTGTTTATTTAAAACAGTGCATGCAATTGCATGGAAAGTCTTGAATGTATTGCAAGCTGTACGTCTTAATTCAAAAGCAGTTATGCTTCTCTTACAATACCATCTCGAGAAACCTCCTTTAAAACTTGGCTTCCAGGGGTTTTTGGCTTGCTAGTATCCTCACATACAGCACAATATCATAGCATAATTAAAAAATTTACAAAACAAAGATAATCTATGGCCGGATCCAAGTTTCTGTGGAAAGTTGGAGGCTATGGTGCATGCAGCTGTTCACGTCCAATGCAAAGGTTGGCTGTAACTCCACTTCTGAGCACATTCATAATTTAGGGGATAATGTATCTGTTCTGTTTACATAGTTGTTCTCAGCTTGCACAGCCCTGAATATAGCTAGTACATGGTTCCCATGTAAAAATGGCATTTGTCCCTTGCTATCTTAGTCCAAGCAATTAACTATATTTTTATAAATTAGCAAAACTTCCCTATTTAAAGGTCTAAGTGCTGGGGCTGCAGATGCGGAACTGCATGACGTGTTGCACACTGTGCAGAATGAACAGGAGAGAGAATACAAATGCTGTCGTCCCAAACTAGTACTGGCTCATAACAGCCAAGAACATGCCCCCACAGAGGAAGCACCATTTTATTTAGCATTTGGGAGCCATCCAACTTCAGCTCTGCTCTACTTCAACTCTCGAGGGATTTATACTGCCTTCATCACTGAACTCCGAGTATCAGAATGCCATGTCCGGTAGCGTACAGGGATATAGTCATCTCTTGGGCTACAGCCAATGGCAGTTGCTGGCAGTAAGTGAACGAACTGGCTGTCATTTGGAAGCCAGCAAACCAGACTGAAATGAAGGACGCTGGTACCAGATGTTTCATAGAAAGGGTAGGGTGGGTATAAGTACAGCCCTGTAACTGTCTATTCCTGCAGTTGGCCCAGCCTGAGAAGGCTCCTGAAGTTGGTGCCACCTGCAAGAGCTGGTTACAGTGTTTGCTCCTTCTCCCCATCCCCTACCCCCAGTTAGGGCATTCAAATTGTGTCTCCTGTTAAACAGGCCTGGATGCATGTACACAAGGGAGAGACGTATCAGAGGAAACTGGAGTGAGGGAAAACAAAGAAAGTCACCTAAGAGAAGATGCTGCCATATCCCTTTAAGGATAATTAAGTATGTTTATAGAGAGCCATAAGTGTGCATGACCCCTTATAGGCATAGATTATGCAAGTTCCCTGCCTTGAGGATTGTACAAATAATTCAACCAGACACCATGGAATTGGGGAGGACTAGTCAGGGCAGGGGAACAAAACAAAGGAAGAAAGGGGGAGAAGTGCTTGGGTCAGCATCTTAGATGTTTTCCATGAAGGACTTTTGGGGTGATGTCACTGGGGGGGGGATCAGTACAACTGTTGCTTTCTTAACACAAAGCTGATGAAAGCCAGCCAACCTACCACTAGTTGCGAATGAACAGTGCTGCTATTGGTATTGTCTCACAGACCCTTATAATTGTGGTGGGTAGGCAGGTGAAATCTCATGCGCACAAACCTACTTGCTCCCAATGAATTTGTGAACAATGTAAATAGCTTTATTTTTTTATACTAAAGGTGCTTAAGAAGAATGCTTTAGAGCCCTCAGCAGAAAGACAATAAGCCAACAGACTAACTTAATTTGCAGTGAGTTAGTGATGGCCACAAAGGTAGGCCTGGCTTGACATGAACAACTGGACATGGGTACAAGGCATCATTTCTTGGCAGACAGGATTAGGGAGTTAAATGGAAACAGAATGCCTGTTCTAGCTAAGATAAGGGGAAACACTGATGGAACCATTGACAATGGACAAGATAATAATGGATAAGATAAGCCTGGAACATAAGATGAGGAAAAGAGTAAGCCGTGCATTGACAGTGTGTGCTGTACTGGCTCCTACAAAGTAACCAAGCCAGTCCCAAAACATGTAGCGCAAAGTATATGTAATGTAATGCAATGAATGCCATGTAATGTGTCAATGTATATAAAGGAAGAGGTTTGCGGCATAATTTTGGATGTGTGGTACACCTGATACACACCCCTTGTGCTTGAGTCTGATTAACTCAGCATAGCTTTGCTGTATGCCAAATAAAGGAGCCTAAGTGACAAGACTGGAGTTGAACTGAGTTCTTTGGGAACCGAGCAGAAGAGGTCTCAGTGGAACCCCAATGTAGTGGTGCTGTGACTTGGATCCTCTCCTCTGGAGCAGGTAATGTATACACCCCTTAGTGTGAGGGTTGTAACCTGACATTAAGGGAAATGGCATTGGAAGGGATTAAGGGTCTAAATACGAGGAAGTTAGTAGCATCCTGGAGAAGTGAGTTACACCTGAGGGCAGACTCTGTGGACTCTCCAGAGAAGTATTAGAGGGAAACTGGGATAGCATGAAAAAGGAACTCCTGAGAGTGGTATTACATTAAAAAAAACAAAAAGACTACTTGGCAGAGGACTGCAGAGGTCCGTTAAATGCCATAAATAAATAAATAAATTGTTGGCAGAGCACAGGAAAGTTCTGTTGAATGCCACTGGAATTTTCAAAAAATTGGACCCACTGGCAGCCCTGGAAACAATAGTATCTAGTTTCTTTTAGCCTAATGCAAAAAAAGCCCAAATCAAAGTAGCAGCTTTACAAAGATTATTTCTGGTGGCTAAAAGCTTACAGATGAAATGTGCCACCTGGAGGAATGAATGCAAAAAGCATAAAAAAACAAATCAGAGTTGTAGAGGAGGAAACAGGCTAAATGAAAAAGATTCCTAAAAAGTCAACATAAACACGTCTGTTACCTATTTGCATAAATCCAAAGTGAAAAGCAGGCATCCTTCAAGGCTTGTGTTTAGTGCGTACAGCTTTTCAGTCAAAATGTATTATGTTAAAAAATAAGTGCAAAAAACAAAAGATAAGCTTAGAGCTGCTGAGAAAAAGTCCACTGAGAAATGTGTTACTCTGAAAAAATAAAATAACAAAGTTACAGAATTTACTCGCTAGTGAAGTCTTGGGGGGTGTCTTATTAAACAATAAAACTGAAGTAAATTTTTTTTTTTTTAAGTATGTGCCGTTAAAATGAGCTTTTGCACAAATTAACACTGCAGAGCTTGAAAAAGCTAAATAGTCAGAAGTAGTAAAAGTAACAGTGTTAAAAACATTAAAAATGTTAAAAAATGCTTGGTTTAATAATACAGCCCTGTTATGGCAATGCAACTTAGTGCAGTCATGCCTAGTAAAAGCCTTAGTAATGGAACAAATTATGCAAAGGGAAGGTCAGGTAGTGACAATTACCACCACTATGTCCCCCTGCCGAGAAGCCTTGACAACCATTCTGAAGGAAACTAGTCCTTCTCAATAATGTGTCTGTAAGTAATCCATTGTGCCAGCTGCTACAAGTACAAAAACAATCTAATTTAAATTAACTATAAAAATGTAATTAAAATCACTAAAAAACCACAAACTTTCTACATAGCAAATCAGAGTTGTAGAGAAGGAAACAGACTAAATGGAAAAGATTCCTAAAAAGTCAGAGACAACATAATGTCTGTTAATAAAAAACGTAACCTAAGCACAAATAAATAAATAAACAAAACTAAATTTAAAAATAAAACAGCAAGTAAAACTCCTTATGAAAAAAGTTAAATGTAATAATAAACTTATTAAAATAATAAATAAAAACAACAAACCATTGGTAAAATACAGCCATATCAAAGCCCAAGCCAAAAATATTATCTTGTCTATAAAATAAAGTTTTCAAAGCTTAAATATAAAAATAAAAGTTGCAGTTTAAAAATGTAACACACTTAAATATATCAATCTACTCATAACTTACAATTTACAAAAAAAGACCCTTCGAAAACGTAAAACCATTAAAAAATGTCAGAAACTTGACTAACAAAGCTAAATCAAGCAAGTTTAAAACATTTGTTTTGGTTCTTGTAATAAACTGTTTACAAGACAGCAACCCCCATAAAATTTTTTAAAATACCTATTTATATATATAGGAATTTTTTTAAAAGCCAATTTTTATACACACACACACACACACACACACATATATACACAAAATTTAACTTTTAAAAAATTAAATTATAAAAGTTAAACATAAATTAGTAAATAAAAATAGGGACTAAAAGGGTGGCCAGAACCAGGATAGTGGGGAGAGATGTTGGATTTTTCCTTCAGGAATAATTCAGTTGCACCCTTAAGATGTGCACATAAGGAAATCCTTGAACTAAGGCAATAAGTCATTCAAAGTTTTCCATGCCAAATTAATATTTAGCAAAGTTTATTTAACAGTTTTCTTAGCCCAAGTTTGAACTTGAGGAAAGAGAGCTTTGAGTTCCTAGCGCTACTCAGAAAGAAGTAAAGACTTTGTGTTTTAGTTCTTGGTGTTATTTAATCACTGAGAAACACAGCGGAGTTCCAGTTGGGATGTAGGAGGTGATGGTTTATAAGATTGACTTCAGAATGCAGCTGTTTCCAGAGGCACTCTGTTATTTTACAGCGAAAATAATTTGCAGATGAAGATACAGATAATCTTAAAAGATTTTTAAAAAGACTCAGCCAAACCACAAGAGAGCTAGAGAGTTGAGATAAATGTCACTACATATTACAGACGTCAGGTGAAAGGGGATTCATTTGGTACCATAGAGTTGTTACATGTTATGTTTCAAACTCTTCAGATTATAACTGCTGAATTCATGTTAATGTCAAATGATATTGTACATTGAAAGGTCATGGTCATTGTATCTAACACACAAGAAAAGGTCAGGTGGGCATGCACAGGCAGTCTGAAGCGTGAAATATACAAAGGAAAGATTCAGCATCACGCACAAATAGCCTCTACCAACTTCAAGAATAAAGGCACAAAATGCCTCTGACTAAATCTCAATAGAGTCATGAGGGAAGAGACTGGGAAAACTCTTCTTAGAATTCCAAGGAAGCTGATTGTGATGCAATCTGTAGCACTCGGTTTTGGGTTCCCAGTGAAATACTTGAAGGCAAAATGTAAAATTTCTGGCACCTGAGATACTGAAAAGTGCAGTGCCAATGAAAAGAAACTTTGGTGGCGATTTTGTTAGTAGGGCTTATTACAAGTCTATTTATATAGATAAATATTGTTACCTGCAGGTAATTACTGGAGTCTGTTGATTTTATGACCTGCATTTTTTAAAGTTTGTCAGGGGCGCTCAGAGCATGGGACAGGTGTGGTATTGTTTAATAGTAGAGTTTTATTAACTCAAATTTCTACCTACACTACCAGTTTTGGTATTTCTACCAGAAATGGCCCAGGCTGTAAGATTCATATATGGTTCTGAACTTCCCTAAAATTCCATGATGGCAGGACTGAGGTATTGGTTTTGGGCTTATTGCTAACGGGGATGCACACGCACACACATGCACGTCATAAGATATCCGCAATCCAGAATCAACTGACTAAAAAGACCAAGACTCTAAGGTGAATATAAGGTAAGATTTTGGACATGACACAGCAGTCATTTCCTAGAGGTAGATTATATTTTCTAATGCTCAGTCATGTACACCAAGAGCTGGTTCTCAGGAGAGCAGTTCGGTCCATGTTTATGTCAGCGTTGGTAACAAGACGTTTCTGAGTCTTGGTTAACTAGCATTTATTCTTTACTGCTCCTACCAGTTTTGTTGTTAAATCACAGAATAACGTCACATTGTGCAATGTTTGATTTCTGAAATATTTTTGGCAACAGAACTTCTGGGTACATCCTGGTTATCTAATGGCTGAATCCTCAGCATCCAATGATCTGCTTGCTGGAGTTTGGGCTTGATAACTACAACCCAGAATGTGTCAGGGAAATGTGTGCACGGGAGATCTGTACGTGGATCTCCACTGCCACACGTGTGTACCATGTCAGCCACCTCCACAGGGCTATCTCCCCTCTTTCTTGGGATTAGGGTGACCAGATAGCAAGTGTGAAAAATTGGGTCGGAGGTGGGGGGTAATAGGTGCCTATATAAGAAAAAGCCCCAAATATTGGGACTGTCCCTATAAAATCGAGACAGCTGGTCACCCTACTTGGGATCCTGCAGAGGTAGGCATCATTCCCTAACAGCACCAGAGAAGGGCAGCACACGATAGAAGGAAGTGAGAGAGGGGCATATTAGAGGCTCCAGAGACAATGCAGAGGCACAGGCCTTCACACAGATGGTACTGATCCTCCTGCAGATCCCTTGAATCTGCTGGGTTGAGGGTGGAATGATGTCTCATTCCATGGGAGAGGGGTGGAGAAGATAGGGAGACAAATTCTAGTTCCCTTCAGAATGTTTTGGGACAGATGCTCCATGAGGGGACCTGTATGGAATTTTCCTCCCCCCATGCCCTTTGGGCAGGTATTTTTGTAGGACTGAGGTGATCAGTCTTTCTGTTTACACAGAATCACATTGCTTCTGAGGGGTCTGATGCTACAGCCACTGCACCTGGAGAACTCCCACTGAAGTAAGTATAACTGCTTTATCTTCTGTGGATGCTGAGTGGGAACTAGGATTCCTGGACAGTTACTTAGTGGGGGGATTGGAGATTATATGCATGAACTCCATGCCCCTTGGAATAGCTCTGAGGAGCCTCTCCAGTCTCTTCTGCACCATCCTTGGCATCCGTCAGGCTAGTGTAGCACAGGCATAAGAAGGTACCATAAGTTAATTTATTGGGACTACTCAGCTGCTTAAAGTTATTCATGTGCTTCAATGAATTGGGGCTTTACATTGGTGTCAAACTCTTGTGAAATGGGAATCAGGCCCATAGTTTCAACTTGACTATTTTAGTCTTCAGTCAGAAACTTTGCTCAAGCTATTTGGAGAGATATCTCAGTTCTTCAGTAGATAGCCAGAGCATTTTACATGTTTTCGGCAATCCCCCAACCATTTCCTAAGTTCCAATAGGCCTGAACTGTAAAAGAAGTACAAACATTGTGAATTTAAACCAGTTAGTTTTAACCCACAGACTTGGGGCCTATGGAAATTTTTAAAAAAATCTGTTGAGAGTAATTTGTACAGAATGTGTTTTTCTCCTTTGCAGAACACCTGCTCTGCTGCCCATAGGGCCATTGATGTTGTTTCAGGGGTTACATTTCTTAAAAAAATACCCAGTAAACTCTTTGCATGTTAAAGAACTTGCTATATATAGATGAAGATTTAAAGTTTAAATTAAAAGACAGATATTTATTTAAGTTCTGAATGGAGTGTTTTCTTCATAATTACTACTATACACACATTAAAAATAGATCTGAAGTTAAACAGCAATTAAATCTTAAGATCATCAGCCAATCAAGAACTATTAAAAAAGAAAGCTATTTTTGAACCAATCCAAACAACACAGACCCCCCCCCAGCCAATTACAAAACACCTTCCTCATAAAAGCACAATTTTCTGTGCAGTTAATGAACAGATGTATTTGATTGCTGAGCTCAAAAGAAGCATACAAGTATCAACTAATAAAGCATTTGCTATGTAACGATATACAGCGAACAAACTATGCTTTGATTTGCTTTAGAAAAAGAGGTGTGTATACAGCATGTACACATATATACGCATACACCTATGTGTATATATATATATATACACACACACACACACACACACACACACACAAATAGTGAGGGAATCCTGTCTACAAAGAATTAATTGGATTAAAGTTTGAGTTGTTATAAAAATCAGTATAACCTGGGATTTTGGAGCGTGTGCGTATGTATTATGGAGGCATCAATAGCAAGTCCATAGTTAAAGTTGAGTTGATTTTTGCACTTACAATAAGGATTCAATCTCTTTGTTATTTAAGAAAAGTTGAGTGTATCCTTGCCAATAGTGCAGCACTTCCTCTCTGAGTACAGAATGAAGTTTCTGAAAACTTACAAGTAAATCTGTTAACTAATTTAGGAATTAAAATAGATTTAAAAGGAGTCCTTTTAAAAAGTTTGGCATTCAGTGTGACTTTTTTGTGACCCTAATAATCTCACTAACAGAATAACAAAATCGTTAAACTTCCGACATAGTTTTAAATCACTGAAGTCTTGTGCATAGGCCTCATCCTATTGGAAGGAAGAATTAATTATTATTTTTCCATATCGTTCTTCATAGACTCATAGATATTAAGGTCAGAAGGGACCATTATGATCATCTAGTCTGACCTCCTGCACAATGCAGGCCACAGAATCTCACCCACCCACCCACTCCTGCAATAAACCTCTCACCTGTGTCTGAGCTATTGAAGTCCTCAAATCATGGTTTAAAGACTTCAAGGTGCAGAGAATCCTCCAGCAAGTGACCCGTGCCCCATGCTGCAGAGGAAGGTGAAAAACCCCCAGGGTCTATTCCAATCTTCCCTGGAGGAAAATTCCTTCCCGACCCCAATATGGCGATCAGCTGAACCCTGAGCATGTGGGCAAGATTCACCAGCCAGATATCCAGGAAAGAATTCCCTTCAAGTTGGAAGGGCATATCAAGTGGGGGTCCCACAGGACTCAGTTCTGGCTCCAGTTCTGTTCAATATCTTCATCAATTATTTGGATGATGGCATAGAGAGTACACTTATAAAGTTTGCGGATGATATCAAGCTGAGAGGCGTTGCAAGTGCTTTGGAAGATAGGATTGAAATTCAGACCGATCTGGACAAACTGGAAAAATGATCTGAAGTAAACAGGATGAAATGCAATAGGACAAATGCAAAGTACTCAACTTGGGAAGGAACAATCAGTTGCACACATACAGAATGGGAAATGACTATTGTGGAAGTATAACGTTGTATAAGGGGACATGCTGGATACATTGTATATGAGAGGGCATGCCAAAACATGTTACAAAGTATCTGAGGGAGCACACGTAGGGACAGTTAGCTTTTGAATGGAGAAGCAATTAAGATAGAGCCAGCACGTCTAAGAAGCAGGCATCAGAATGGAAGGTGTGAAGGGCAATTAGTTAAGTTAACTGGAAGCTGTTAAAGGAGATTGTTAAGGGTGGCAGGTAATTGAAGATACGTGACTGGTCTCAGGGATCTGAAAGGGTGGTGACTAAAATCTTTTTCTTCTTTTGTCTGTAACTTCTCTGTAACTTGTTCTCCAAAAAACTGTATAAATTAAAAGACACAAGCCCCACTCGGGGGGCTCACTTCTAAATGTATTAGCAGAGGAGCTTTGCTAATAAAACAGAGTGGTCTGATAAATTATGAGTCTGAGTCAAACTTTGACACTACCTAGGAAGGAGTATTGCAGCAAGGGATCTGGGGATCATAGTAGATCACAAACTAAATATGAGTCAACTGTGTAACACTGTTGTAATAAAAGCAAACATCATTCTGGTATGTATTAGCAGGAGTGTTATGAGCAAGACACGAGAAGTAATTCTTCCTCTCTACTCTGCACTGATTCCAGGCTTCAACTGGCATATTGTGTCCAATTCTATGTGCCACATTTCAGGAAAGATGTGGACAAATTGGAGAAAGTCCAGAGAAGAGCTACAAAAATTATTACAGGTCTACAAAATATGACTTAGTGTAACACTGACAGAGCCCGGTCGTCGGCAGGCAGGATCGAACCTAGGACTTCTGGAACTAAATGCATGAGCCTCTACTGCATGAGCTAAAAGCCACGTGGCTCTTAGCTAAGATTGTAGAAGACTCTTTAATCTCTAAGTGGTCTTGGTGCCAGTAGCGGGGGACACAGCACCACACCCAGGAGGTGTGTGGATTACATTCGAATGAGGAAAGATTGAAAAAATTGGGTTTGTGTAGTGCAGAGAAGAGAAGACTCAGGAAGAACATAACAGTTTTCAAGAGCATAAAAGATTGTTACAAGGAGGAGGGAGAAAAATTGTTCTCCTTAACCTTTGATGATAGGACAAGAAGCAATGGGCTTAAATTGCAGCAAGGGCAGTTTAAATTGGACATTAGGGAAAACTTCCTGTCAGAGTGGTTAAGCATTGGAATAAATTGCCTAGGGAGGTTGTGGAATCTCCATCAGTGGAGATTTTAAAGAACAGGTTACACAAATACCTGTCAGCGATGGTCTGGATAATAGGTCACCCTGCCATGAGTGCAGGAGACTGGACTAGATGACCTCTTGAGGTCCCTTCCAGGCCTACAATTCTATGATTCTATAACAAACTTTATGCTTCAGTACTAGAGGTTGAAAGTTACAATGATCTGCTATAGCAAATTCCGCAAAGAACTGCCCTCTTCCAACATGGCTGCCATTTCCCTTTGCTCTGAAAGGGACTGAAGTCACAGCTGCCCTCAGTTGGTGGCCATTTTGAGAACAGTCTTCCTTTCTCTCGCTGTTCCCAGTGGGACTCAGTATCTCCGCTTCCTCAGAGCATAGACTTCCCAGAAGGAAGCTGTGGTTTCAATCCCACTGAGAACAATGGGGCCATTTTGAAAGGGGGCAAAGTTTTGTGACAAACTTTCAGTTATGAAAGATAACCGTTAACCTTAAATATCTTTTCAAAAGCTTCCTATTGCCCCAGGACTACTCATCTGGCAGCTCAGGAGGGAGGGGGGGAAACTAGTGTGCATGTGTGCCCATGCAAGGGAATGTAGGGAGATGGAGAAGGCAGGGGTACTTGGGAAGCGAAAGCACAGGGGAATGTAGGGGTTGCAGGAGGAATTTGAAGAGCAGGAAGTAGAGGGGAAAGCTGTGGTGTGTTCTGAACTGATCTGAGAAAATAAAGTAACTGTAAACCCAGTTTAACTGGTTCCTATGCGTTGGCTGCTTTATGCTGTTTGGGGAAGGTGGGGGAAGCAGCCAGAGCATATTGGTGAATCTGGTTATGAAAGTTAAATTTTAAAAAATGGTTTTAGAGTGATACTTCAGCTCTTCAAATCATTATGTAACCCTTCTGCCCGTCAGAGTTGGCAGCAACAAGGGCCGGGTTCAATATCTAGGGGTTCCATTCCAATAACACAATGCAAACCGGCTCGAGCCCCCACCCAGTGACCTGGGACAAATATATACCACCCCTGCTGGGCGCCTCCAAGAGGCAATACTTCCCCTCTCGCAAGCACATAGTCTGAGTGTAGCAAAAGCCTTTTAATAACAGAGAGAAACAATGTGGCATTATGTTGGGGAAACACCACCAACAGGATTCATAACACAACCCATGAGCAAAAAAAAAAAGAACCCACCCCAGGCAAATTGGGGCATGCCCTTTTCCCTTTGGTTCTTGAGTCCAGCAACCCCAAATCACCCAAAGTCCCAAAAGTCCAATGCCCCAAAAGTCTCTGTCCCTGGTCAGGGCAGCCCCAGAGTTCGAAAGTTTATCTGCGGAGCTTTACCTCCCAACCTGGGTGGAAATGGGACGGGGGTAAGAGGCACCTTACGTGATCTGAAGCTGACCGCCCCATAGCTCCATAGCGGCACTCCGCTCCGCCAGCCGCCCCACGAACTCCTTCGCTCCGCTCCGCTCCGCCAGCCGCCCCACGAACTCCTTCACTCAGCTGCGCTCTGCTCCGCCAGCCGCCCCACGAACTCCTTCGCTCAGCTCCACGGCCCACAAGCCGCTCCTGCCATCCACACACTGCTCCGCGTCGAACTGCTTCACCAGCCGTCCCGCAAACTGCTCCACAATATATCTTCAGGCTCCCCCACTACTTAACACAACACTCAGTGATTTCAGCTCTTAGGTGAATTCAGCTTGTAGTAGGGGAGCCCCAGTGCTGGTGCACTGTCAGCCCAAAGTGAGCTCAGCAGCCTATAACTAGACTTCTAATGAAATCAAAATTAGCTCTGATATTCCACAGTGGAGAGAGGAGGAAGTGCAATTAGCATGTAAGGCCCTCATCAAGGGGCCCATGCCACCAAGTATTAATACTTGTCCCCAGCCTCTCTCCATTCACACAGTTTTGGAACCCATGACCCTTGCCTAGCGAGTGCTACTTAGTTGATGGTGAATCCCTCCATCATAACAAAAGGCCACGTACAGTTCCAAGCACAGTTCCCATAATCAGGGTAATAACAATTTATTCTTCCTGCCCCAAT
This sequence comes from Caretta caretta, assembly GCF_965140235.1. Classification (NCBI taxonomy): domain Eukaryota; kingdom Metazoa; phylum Chordata; order Testudines; family Cheloniidae; genus Caretta; species Caretta caretta. Next base: position 134,581,478 of record NC_134209.1, on the reverse strand, counting down.
AACAGAGACACTGGGGATCCCACAGCAGCCAAAGTGACCATTTGGGCAGCTATGGTCTCATTCTAGGCGGGGTGGGTGTGCCTATGCAAATGAGATCGGCCCCTGAAGTTCTTTTCCACAATTTGCCACACCTCACCACCAGATGTCAGGGTGGAGCTCATCCTGACACTGCTTACAATTAGAAATATCCCATGGTAACATTCTCTCTGAGCCTGTTTACTGTTTATGTATGAGATTTTTAATTTAAAAATCCCAAGGCTATTTCAAAACAAAATAAAAGGTATTAAGATGAAGTTAAGGCTGAGAGTAAATATCTGTAATTTAGGGGAAATAACATACAAAAGACAGATGAAGATTAAGGCTTTTCAGTGTTTGTCGACCAATTAGATTTTATTGATTTTTAAAAGCATGTTACTTTTTACCCCCTCATGGTGTTGCTACAGGGCAGAGTTAAGGTTTTTGCTGAAGGTGAATCTTTCACTTATGAAGTCTCTCATATATATTCATTCAAATATAGCCTACACGGGACATGGAAAACAATTGATTGTCGTCTTCTTTATTACAGCCCTTAATATATTTGAAGATATCTCAGTCTTCTTTTTCTCAAGACAAAACAGGCCCAGATTTTTTTACCCTTTCCTCAGAGATCAAATTTTCTAAACCTTTAATCATTTTTTCTTGCTGTCCTCTGGAATCTCTCCAGTTTATCCACATCCATCTCACAGTGAGGTGCCCAGACACAGTACTCCAGCTGAGGCCTCACCAATGCAGAGTACAGCAGGATAATTCCCACCCTTGTCTTACATATGACACGCTTGTTAATACACCTCAGAATGATATTAAACTTTTTCACAACTGCATTACATTAATTTGTAATCCACTGTAACCCCTGGATCATTTTCAGCAGTACTATCTAGTCACCTATTGTAGTTATCTGATTTTTTCCATCCTAAGTGTAGTTCTTTGCAACAGTCTTTATTGAATTACATCTTGTTGATTTCAGACCAATTCTCTCAACTTGTCAAGGTTGTTTTGAATTCTCATCCTGTCCTCCAAAGAGCTAGTAGCTCCTCCCAGCTTGAAGTCATATGTAAATTTTATAAGCATACTCTCCACTCCATTATTCAAGTTATTAATGAAAAAAACAAACAAGTGTTAAATTCTTTATCAGGACATTAGAAGATGCAGGGGAAAGGGTGAGATTGTACTTCAAAGCATCAAAGTCCTTAGCCTCTGCATGCCCATCGTATGGGATTGCCCCATCCCTACACCAGGTATTTGATTTCCCAGGACACTTCATTATGTATCAGGCATAGTGAAAGATGACAAAGAGATTAAGGGTGTGTAACATGAGACGACAAAGGGAACTTTTATTAGCTCGCCCAGGGAAGCTGCTGAGGCATCACTAGACAGAGGTACTGAAGAATAGATAAAAGGTAACTCAATAAGGGAACAGTCCTGCACTTAATACAGGAGGTTGCACTAGATGGTCCAACTAGGGTCTGTCCAACCCTACCTTGTACAATCTAATTAAAGTAAGTCCTCTTTCCTACTTGTCTGGCTTTCCCATCTTTGCATAGTCTGTGAGATAGGACATCCAGTCCAGATGACCCCAGAGCAGTGGAGTACACATGGGTTCCTAGACAGGCTAGTCTTGGTGTGAACCAATGCACTATGGGATAACAGTGAGAGGAATAACTGTAGCAGTATAGTTATGCAGGCATAGGTGTGCACCCACATTTTACAGATTTAACTCCTATCAAAATAGAGGAAAGTCACTTCCAAAGCAGCTTAATTACCAGATACATTGCCTTTTTTCAGTTTATGTGTGGCTGCAATGCAGCTTCTGCTCAAAAAACTACACTTATACTGGTACAGCTGACTCATGTAGACAAGGCCCTAATTATCTCTTCCTGGAAGCTCTAGCATCCTCAAGGGCAGCATGAATACTTTACTTCAAGTGCTTTTTCCAGCACAAACAAAAAACCCCCACCAAGCTGTAAATATCATAGCTGGCAAATTAAATACCATGTTTAGCAAGAGCTCCTTGTCATGCCAGTGGAAAAAAATCTCTGCAAAATAAGAGAGTAAATTGTGATGCTCTAATGAATATTGTTAATTTACCCAAAATCATTTGCATTAGGGTGGAATAATCCTGACGTGTTTGAAGATTTGCTTAGGCTGGTTCTTTTGTAAATTGAATTAGTTCATGTTGCTGGCACTTGCTGAGTTTAACAGAACATGCACTGATTAGTGTGAAAAAGTCAGCCAATCATCCGTTTGAGGAAATCATGCCATTTAGATGCTGGTGTATGACTTTTGTTGGATTAAATATCTGCATTCAGAAAGTACTGCCCTATGACCTCTTTTGGGTGCTCAGCTTGGGACATCTTTAAGGGACTGCTTTTCAGAAAGTGCTAAGCACCTATTCCCTGAACAGCAAGCCCCTTTAAAGGGGTCTCAAGTCAGGAACCCAAAAATTGAAGTACCAAAGATCATTAGTCACTTTTGAAAACTGTGGCAAATTAGATTAGAATTCCCTAATTCAATTCCTTTGCCTTGTGGTTTACTTGCATGACTTATTTCTACAGTGTCTTCCATCTACTTTTTTAAAAATTATTTTTCATTTTTAGAAATTCAGCATGTTTAAAAATTTCATTTTGCCGAAAAAAAAATACATAAATAAATGTATTCCTGATTGTAGGAGCTAGGTTTCAATTCACTATGAATTTATGATTCTCCTCTGCTGTGGATGTTTTTGACAGAGAAGGAAGTAATCCAAGTATAGACAGATATTTGGTAAAAAGGACACAGTGTACCCTGTGGTAAATTAAGAGCAGTAACGGAAAATACCTAAGTGCTAGTGTTGTATCAGAGTTACCCCAGAGTTAATTCAGACAATGTGCCCTTCAGAGTTTAATTCCAGGTTCGTACACAAGCTTGCCAAGGAGACATCACTTCTAGCTTATATGATGATGATTTCCTGAATCCAAATAAAAGAAAAAGACTGCTTTCCACTGACCCTAAACCTCAACTTTGTAGGATGTAAACCTGAGGCCTCTACATTTCTTTTCTTGCTCTTTACTGGGGCAGGATCAGGTCTTTTACGGTGTGTGACAGGTGTTAAATCCAAGCAGAAGAGAATGAGCCAAAATCTGCTCTCTGTACAACAGAACTGAAGACAGACTTGCTCAGTGCTGCTGCTTTAACAGAGCATGGAGAAGGTTGGCCCGTGGTTAGGGTGCTAGCCTATGACTCAGGAGACATGCATTCGGTTTCCTGCTCTACCCTAGATTTCCTGTGTGACCTTGGGTGAGTCATTTAGTCCTTCTGTACCTCAGTTCTCCATCTGTAGAAGGGGGTTAAAAATACTCTGACTCACAAGGTTGTTGTGAGAATAAACGTGTTAAAAGACTGTGAGGTGCTCAGATACTGTGGGAATGGGGGCCATAGAAGTACATATAGAGTTTGTCTCATCATCTTACTCAGGTGTGCGATGGATTCTGTCATCCTGGCTGGATTCAGAATGAGTTTGTCACAGAACTCCACCCATTACGCAATAATACTTTGGCAAAATTCTGATGTTTGTTGCCATTTCCTTGCTGTTATCCTGGAAGCGTCTTTCACCACAATAAACTATTCTGCGGCTTTTAGCTATGGCTTTGGCAGCCATTTTTTGCCTTGACTTCTGTGGAGATATGCTGCTCTACACCAACTGAGAATCTGGCCCTACATTTGTTCCCTTTCACCCCCTCTTTGAGTCTATAGTAATCCATGGGTAAGCAATTGCTTTGCTTTCATTAAGAGCGTCTGCCTGATTCTGATCTGTTGGGTCATCCAGATTAGCTCCTTGCTCTCCCAAAATGCTCATGCAGCCAAAGCTGTTACAGCTTCCAAATTCCTGTCCAGTTTCTTGCCAATATCTCTTACTAATTCTCACATCAGCTGCTGTGAGGTAGAGGCATCTCCTGTGCAGTATGCAGGCATGGGGGAGCGATCCTTGCATTATGACAGACAGCTGTTAAAAGAGAATATCACCCTTTGAATTCATGCCCTGCCTTTGAAATCCTGAGGCCCTGTAACAGCAGTCTGACACCTCCACATTTTGAGGAAGATTGTTTTTTTTGCAATTCTCAGTGCATTTGGCTACCAGTGACATACTGGTGTGGAAGTATAACATTGTATAAGGGGACATGCTGGATACATTGTATATGAGAGGGCATGCCAAAACATGTTACAAAGTATCTGAGGGAGCACACATAGGGACAGTTAACTTTTGAATGGAGAAGCAATTAAGATAGAGCCAGCACGTCTAAGAAGCAGGCATCAGAATGGAAGGTGTGAAGGGCAATTAGTTAACTGGAAGCTGTTAAAGGAGATTGTTAAGGGTGGCAGGTAACTGAAGATACGTGACTGGTCTCAGGGATCTCAAAGGGTGGTGACTAAAATCTTTTTCTTCTTTTGTCCGTAACTTCTCTGTAACTTGTTCTCCAAAAACTGTATAAATTAAAAGACACAAGCCCCACTCGGGGGGTTCACTTCTAAATTTATTAGCAGAGCAACTTTGCTAATAAAACAGAGTGGTCTGATAAATTGTGAGTCTGAGTCAAACTTTGACACTGGGAAGGTTCCAGTTTGGGCTGTGGCCTGTGTTGGGTATTGTCACCACACATCATAGTCTTCAGTGATCTGTTGGAAGGGGCTCAGGACAGATTTAAGACCCCTTCTCCCCCACTCTGTTCATTCTCTCTTACACTAAGGAGTATCAGTCAAGACAAGTTTATTAAGATCCAAATCCTTCCCCCTCCCACTGTTAAACAGCTGGGCTTATTGCAAAGAGTTTCTACAAGGGTATTTGAGGGGAAGAGAGCTACAGAGCAGCAGAAGAAGTGCTCCACAACAGATACTGTTGTCTGGAGCTGAGGATGCCCCTGCTGCATTTCTGCCCTCCATTTGGAGGGCAATAAACTGTGGGTCCAGGTGCACCAGCTTTGCTCCATTCCCCTTCTGACCTGCCCTAAAACCCACTGTGCAAGGACATGAAAGGTGCCCCCAGGTACGTGGGCTTTGTAGCTGCATCCTGAATCCTGCTTCCTGCACAACAGAACTACACCAGATCAGCTGCAGGCAAGATCTCCACAGCCAGAGAGCTGAAGGTAAGAGTTGTCCCTAAGTGAATGTCAGTTCTTCCTTTGTGCAATCTAAATACTGCGTGGTGATAAATGTGCACCTTTTAAACTATTATAAAGGTCATTCTCTTTCTTGTCATCCTATAACTTTCTAATCTAGCATATAACGACCGTACACTATTTTATATGTAATTTTGATGGTTATTTGAAAGGCTTAACCTTTCCAAGTGGCATACTGAGTAGAAGCCAAAATTTTCTAAGCCATGCTAAATGAGTGTCATTTAATATGGAATCACAGTCTCTCATAAACAGGTATTAAAGACTATTACAATCAAATAGATAGGCTTCCACATGACTTGAGTCCCAGCTTTGTCTTCCATTTTTACCTGGCTCCACACTTTGTCTGGTACTCCAAACATACAAATAGAAACATCTAGTGGCTGAATAATTTACTGCAAGTAAATCTAGGAAACAAATGTTTGTGGTTTATTTTTAAAAGAAGAATTTACTAAATATAATAGCAGAATTTGTTAACTTCCTAAAATTTTCATAGCATTTGATTTTGGAGCAATGTGTAGACATTAGGCTTAGCATCTCTTGAGTTTTAACTCTGTAATGTAAAAATATAATATTAAAAAGTATAAATGTTGGACTTACTATTGTAGGAACTAAGCTTCAACGTGATATATATTTGATTTGCCTCTGCTGTGGGAGTTTTGGATAGAGAAGGAAGTAACCCAAGTATAGACAGATATTTGGTAAAAAGGACACTATGTATCCTGTGGTAAATTAAAAGCAGTAACGGAAAATACCTAAGTGTTAATTACTAGCTAGGGCCTTTCTTTACGATACATATTTCTTTACGCAAACTTAAGATAACTTTAAATTTCTGATTTTATTTGATTTATTCTACAACAAGAAATTAAATAGAACAAAAATAATTGTCTCCATTTTTCCCCCTGTATTTACCAGACATATTTTTAGTAATGGGGTTCTGGATGGAAAACAGTTTGGATCAGTTGTTAAAAATGTAATTACAGATCAGACTGTGCCTCTTTCAGCTAGAAAACCATAAAATAATTTCCAGTTAGTGTGACTGATTTATTTTATTATTGATGATTTTACTGAACAGTACATAGGATTACAAATCGATTCACTACAGGATAAGCAGAGATCACCTGAGTGCATTTCACTCGGTATCCCTAGCGTGCAACAGCAGAATATATGGTAATATCAGGTGAATGGTACATGGTAAGATTATAGTAAATGTGGCATAGCCTATCCAAAAAAGACTCCCCATCTGTACCTGATCAGTAATGTACTGCACATACAAATAAAAGGCTTGTTGATCCTGACTTCCAAGAAAAATCTGGAAGCTAGGCCAATCCCTATTAGCTGAACTGAAATGGTTTTGAACCTGTAACTAATCCAATTTTAGAGCAGTCTTTAGTGTTTATGTACAGAATGAACTAATTTGTCATGTGTATTACATGCTGACTTGTAAACCCTACATGTGTAAATGATTTTAATAGAAGGAACAATTTGATTTGTCACTAGCAACTGGGAAGTAATTAAATTACTTGTCACTTATTGTACACTAATAAGCTTGCCGTTAGATTTTTCTTTGTTAATTTACATCATGCAAAGGGGGGTACAGTGCAAATTTAAATCTCATCACAGCCAAGAGACCTTACTGTACATGTCAAAATACTATGGTATGTCCAAATAATCATAAAGATTGGATTAAAAAACCACATGCAAATCAGGAAAGGCAGAGTTAAAGAGAAAACTATGTTATGCAATTATACATGTTACATTTGATGTACAAAACAATTTTCATTGTTTGTTTAACATTTACTATTGTATTCCTGTCAGGTTCTACTGCTCCATTTGAAGTCTGTATTGTCTGTTATATATACCTGGTATTTGAAAAGTGAGGTTATAGTTCAGTAGATTTTCTAGCTCAGTAGACAAGTTTTTAAAGGGCTTGTACACAAATGCTAGAAGTCTAAATAATAAGATGGGTGAACTAGAGTGTCTCGTGTTAAAGGAGGATATTGATATAATAGGCATCACAGAAACCTGGTGGAGTGAGGACAATCAATGGGACGCAATCATTCTGGGGTACAAAATATATCGGAAGGACAGAACAGGTCGTGGGAGAGGGGGGGAAGGGAGGGGAAGGAGTGACACTATATGTGAAAGAAAATGTAGAATCAAATGAAGTAAAAATCTTAAGTGAATCCACATGTTCCACAGAATCCCTGTGGATAGTCATTTCATGCTCTAATAAGAATATAACAATAGGGGTCTATTATCGACCACCTGACCAGGACAGTGATAGTGACGATGAAATGCTAAGGGAGATTAGACAGGCTATTAAAATTAAGAACTCAATAATAGTGGGGGATTTCAATTATCTCCATATTGACTGGGAACATGTCACCTCAGGACGAAATGCGGAGACAAAATTTCTCGATACTTTAAATGGCTGCTTCTTGGAGCAGCTGGTACGGGAACCCACAACGGGAGAGTCAAGAGCTGGTCCAAGAGGTAACTATTACAGGACAGCTTGGAAATAGTGACCATAATATAATAACATTTAACATTCCTGTGGTGGGAAGAACACCTCAACAGCCCAACACGGTAGCATTTAATTTCAGAAAGGGGAACTATGTAAAAATGAGGGGTTAGTTAAACAGAAATTAAAAGGTACAGTGACTAGAGTGAAATCCCTGCAAGCTGCATGGACACTTTTCAAAGACACCATAAGAGAGGCCCAATTTAAATGTATACCCCAAATTAAAAAACACAGTAAAAGAACTAAAAAAGAGCCACCATGGCTTCACAACTATGTAAAAGAAGCAGTGAGAGATAAAAAGGCACCTTTTAAAAAGTGGAAGTCAAATTGAAAGGAGCATAAACACTGCCAAATTAGGTGTAAAAATGTAATAAGAAAAGCCAAAAAGGAGTTGGAAGAACAGCTAGCCAAAAACTGAAAAGGTAATAACAAAATGTTTTTTAAGTACATCAGAAGCAAGAAGCCTGCTAAACAACCAGTGGGGCCCCTGGAGGATCGAGAAACAAAAGGAGCACTTAAAGACGATAAAATCATTGCAGAGAGACTAAATGAACTCTTTGCTTCAGTCGTCACGGCTGAGGATGCTAGGGAGATTCCCAAACCTGAGCCGGCTTTTGTAGGTGACAAATCTGAGGAATTGTCACAGATTGAGGTGTCACTAGAGGAGGTTTTGGAATTAATTGATAAACTTAACAGAAACAAATCACCAGGACCAGATGGCATTCACCCAAGAGTCCTGAAAGAACTCAAATGTGAAATTGCAGAACTATTAACTATGGTTTGTATCCTGTCCTTTAAATCAGCTTCTGTACCCTATGACTGGAAGATAGCTAATGTAACGCCAATATTTTAAAGGGCTCTAGAGGAGATCCCGGAAATTACAGACCGGTAAGTCTAACATCAGTACCTGACAAATTAGTTGAAACAGTAGTAAAGAATAAAATTGTCAGACACATAGAAGAACATAAATTGTTGGGCAAAAGTCAACATGGTTTCTGTAAAGGGAAATCATGTCTTACTAATATATTAGAGTTCTTTGAAGGGGTTAGCAAACATGTGGACAAGGGGGATCCAGTGGACATAGTGTACTTAGATTTCCAGAAAGCCTTTGACAAGTTCCCTCACCAAAGGCTCTAATGTAAATTAAGTTGTTATGGGATAAGAGGGAAGATCCTTTCATGGATTGAGAACTGTTAAAAAACAGGGAACAAAGGGTAGGAATAAATGGTAAATTTACAGAATAGAGAGGGGTAACTAGTGGTGTTCCCCAAGGGTCAGTCCTAGGACCAATCCTATTCAACTTATTCATAAATGATCTGGAGAAAGGGGTAAACAGTGAGGTGGCGAAGTTTGTAGATGATACTAAACTGCTCAAGATAGTTAAGACCAAAGCAGACTGTGAAGAACTTCAAAAAGATCTCACAAAACTAAATGATTGAGCAACAAAAATGGCAAATGAAATTTAATGTGGATAAATGTAAAGTAATGCACATTGGAAAAAATAACCCCAACTATACATACAATATGATGGGAGCTAATTTTTAGCTACAACTAATCAGGAGAAAGATCTTAGAGTCATCGTGGATAGTTCTCTGAAGACGTCCAGGCAGTGCGCAGCTGCAGTCAAAAAAGCAAACGGGATGTTAGGAATCATTAAAAAGAGGATAGAGAAAAAGACAGAGAATTGCCCTTATATAAATCCATGGTACACCCACATTTTGAATACTGCATACATATGTGGTCTCCTCATCTAAAAAAAGATAGACTGGCATTAGAAAAGGTTCAGAGAAGGGCAACTAAAATGATTAGGGGTTTGGAACGAGTCCCATATGAGGAGAAATTAAAGAGGTATTTTTCAGCTTAGAAAAGAGGAGACTAAGGGGGGATATGATAGAGGAATATAAAATCATGAGTGATGTGGAGAAAGTGAATAAGGAAGAGTTATTTACTTGTTCCTATAATATAAGAAGTAGGGGCCACCAAATGAAATTAATGGGCAGCAGGTTTAAAACAAATAAAAGGAAGTTCTTCACACAGTGCACAGTCAACTTGTGGAACTCCTTGCCTGAGGAGGTTGTGAAGGATAGGACTATAACAGGATTTAAAAGAGAACTGGATAAATTCATGGAGGTTAAGTCCATTAATGGCTATTAGCCAGGATAGGTAAGGAATGGTGTCCCTAGCCTCTGTTTGTCAGAGAGTAGAGATGGATGGCAGAAGAGAGATCACTAGATCATTACCTGTTAGGTTCATTCTCTCTGGGGCACCTGGCACTGGCCACTGTTGGTGGACAGGATACTGGGCTGGATGGACCTTTGGTCTGACTCAGTACAGCCATTCTTATGTTCTTATTTTATGTAGATTCTACCTAAACCTTTCAGACAATACTCTAGAAACTGCAACAGCAAAATATGAGGTTGGTCCATCTACTCAACTATCCAGCCTTTGGCGGTGAACTGCGGTCTGGCTTTATAACATGTTGCCTCAGTTAGCAGTATGGAACCATTAACATGTTATTAGGGATAGATGGCCTTAGAACAGTGGTCCCCAAACTTTTTACCTCTCACCCCACTTTAGCCCTGTCCGCGCCCCCACCTGAAGCTGGGGCCAGGAGTGGGGCCATGGCTTTGGAGCGTGATGGGGTGTAAGACACAGACAGGAGTAAGAGGGCCAAAGTTGGGGCTATAGCGGGGGGGGGGGGGGCCATGGGAGGTGGCCTGGGCCCCAGCCATGCCTCCCTGAACGTTCCCTTTGGGGACCTCTGCCTTAGATGTAGATATCCAAGCCATCCCCCAAGACATTTTAAAATACAAGGTGTCATTAGCGATAGATAAGTGTTTATTACAAATGCCTTAAGTTTTTTGGGTTTTTCTGAGGGGAGGCACAGAGGGCAGAAAGCGTAGTTGCTGAACTCTGGTTTACCCAGTGAGTTTGACTTGCGGCCAATCCTTTACTATGGATGCGTCACAGCTACTAACAGGTCAGCCAATTTTGGACTTGCACGGATTCCTTGCTGCATATTAAATTAAATATTAAATGGGAAATGCAGCACCCAGCCTATATCTCAAAGACGTAGCACAGCAACTATAGCACTCCTGCAAAGCAGCTCTGTGTTTGGGAGTCTCAACTGCAGCACCTTCCCCTTTGCCTCTCTCAAACTGCTCTTTTTTAAAAAGCTTCTCAGACAGCACATTATGTCCTTTGTTTCGGTCATGTGCCCGGGGCTGTCATTCCGTCATTTCCCATCCCCAGCCACCTGGTCTCGGTGTCAGTCAAAACTAACCCTGGATTGGAGGCACTATTTTCTCATCTGTGGTTTAGAGCCATTTCCAACTCCAAAGGGTTGAACACAAAGTTCTCGAACATCAAAGGAATCATGCTTTTGAGACACTGTTTACAGCATTCAATGTGGTAACATTGGCTACATTTCCCACTTGATACTTTCATGAACTCATCACTCTATTGAGCTGGATGAATCTGCCGCAGTAGTTAACCCTTCCTACAGGAAGGCTCATAATCTCTGTTTTGGTTTAGTAATAAATCGATGAGTTTCATCTCCACCATAATGCACGATTAATCACAAAGCTATGAACAAAAGAGATTACCGTGTTAACACTAACCAGATTTCAGACACTAATTCCTCCATTGTTTGCATTTCCTCTTCAGTGTCTTAAAGGGTGCTCTCCAGTTCTGGATACTCAGCCTGCATAATCTCATTTCTGGAAGAAAAGCAAAACATTTTAAGAGTTAATGGAATGCCATAAATCACTAAGGAACAGTCAGCTACTTGGATCCCTCAAACACTGAGAGATCCTGACTCTATTTGGAAAGGAAATGTTGCTGCATGCAATGGGAAGGTCCAACATTTCAGTATTACTACTGGGTTGCAGATGGTTTATAATTTTTAAAGGTCCGATCCTGTAAGGTGCTAAGAGCTAGATTCACAAGAGAGATTTAGGAGTGGCCACTCTGAATTGCAACCCCTATCTTTTAGGCACCCTGAAGCCGAGTTACAGCCTTGAGTTAGGCGCCCAGTCTCCCTGTACAATGCATGAGGAGAGTTAGGCGCCTTAAAATGATTCACAGAAGCCTGCCCACCACATGGGGAGCCACCTGAGCTAGCCGATAAGAAATGCCAAAGAGAGAGGTGTGGCCCTTTTTCAGGAAATATGGTTGTGGTGCCTCATCCCAGAATCCCAATGGTTAGAGCACTCACCCAGGATGTGGGAAACTCCACCCTGCCTGATTCGGAGTAGGGACTTGAACCAAAGTCTCCCACCCTGTAGGTGAGTGCCATGCTAACACCCTGCTGGATCAGGCCCTGCTGGGGAGACAGGCAGGGGAACACCTAGTTTGAGGACCCCCCTGCTTTTAGACACCAACCAACTCGACAGTGTCAGGTAGGTAGGTAGCTTTGTGCATGCCAAACAGCAGAAATGTAGGTCCCTAGGGGGCTTTGCTGCTGGTAACTTAGGTAACTAGGAAATTTAGATGTCTACAGGGTTAGGCAGCAACTGTGAATACCAGTGCCTCCTAAAATAGATACTTATAGTAGCAATTAGGTGCCTAAGTCCCCCTTGTGAATCTACCTTAAGTGCACCCAGTTCCCAAAGTCCAAGTCCTTGGCCACCTTGCAAGCACTGGGTGGAAAAAAGTCTTAATCCATTTTATTGTCTGGTCTATATTAGCACTTAAATGATTTTCGCTGTCAATTCAAGGGAACCCATTATCAAACTATTTCTAGCAATAATTCAATTTCCTGATGTAGCCGGATAGGTGATATGACTTTTCCAAGGTCACAGAGGAAGTCTGTGGCAGAAGGGAGAAGACGATTCCACTCTCTTGCTTCTCAGTCCTGTGGTTTAATCCACAAGACCAGCCTTCTCCTCCATAATTCATAACAGGGTCACTGAGAGTCGTTAAGAGAATACTCTGCGCAGCTGCCCCCAGCAGAGATAGTGCCACATAACTGTGACACTGAACATTTATTTTCCTTTCATGAGTAATTGATGTGGGGAAAAGATAAGGATGAGTGAGTACAGTGAGTATAGAAATCCTGCCACCAGAGCTCTGTGATTTACTGTGAGTAAGTGGACACTTCAAGTTCCCATATAGTGTAACAAAGGCCAGGTTCTGATAACTCAATCATCTTTCCTGGGCAACACCTTTCTCCACAAGTAGCTCCCTTGACTTCATTGTGATTATTGATGGATTGAGATACAAGCCAACATGAGTAAGGATACTAAAGTCTAGCCCTATGTTGATAGATGAGCCGAGGGTTCCTGGGTGTTTACCCAAGTTTCTCTGTGGGCAACTCTGGGTAGGGACAAGGGTACCCCTACTCTAGGGCACTCCTATCTCACTTGTTGCCCTTTTAATCGATAATCACTGCAATTCACTTAAAAAAATTAGCAGGTTCTTAGCACCCACCAGCAGCCAAGCTCCCCCTCTTCCCCCAACAGCTCCTACCTGCCAGTGGCCCCACCAATCAACTCCTCCCCCTCCCTCCCAGCACTTCCCACCCACCGCAATCAGTTCCGCAGTGTGCAGGAGGTGCTGGGAGGGAGGGGGAGGAGTGGGGATGGGGTGCACTTGGGGGAGGGGATGGGAAGAGGCAGGGCGGAAGACAGGAAGAGGCAGGGCAGGGGTAGGGCCTTGGAGGAAGGGGTGGAGTGGGGATGGGCCTGGGGCAGGGCAGGGCTGAGCACCCATGGATAGAGAAGAAGTCAGCGCCTGTGACAATATATACAATTTATTTACACCAGAACCGTTTCTTTGGGGATTAACAAGCACTTCCCAGCATAAGCACTGTGAGGAAACGGCTTGGTAAGGGTCAATACAGCAGTCTCTAAAGGGAAACAAACTTTACAGTTACCACAACTTTACTCGGCTAGTGTCTGCTTCCAGGAGCAGGACGTGCTGCTGTAGCTGCAGGTGCGGCACTGTCCCAGGATGGGTTTGGACTCCATGCGACAGAACCCATTCTCCACCTTTGGGTCTGGCTCTCCTGTCAGGCCACGTCCCCCTCTGGATCTGGCACTTAATGCCCTCTCTAGCTGCTTCTGGGAAAGGGGCCCCGTCTCTCCCTTGACCAGTGCACACGACCCTGCTATGAGAGTAGGAGACTCACCCCACCAGTATTCCTGCAATGCTGCTTCAGTTCCAGCTGCTGCTCTGACTCTGCTCAGGCGGCTCATGCTGTTGTGCGCTCCCTGGCTCTGCACGGGGCTGCTGCTCTCTCCGTCTCATGCCTTAAGTTACTCTGCCCACAAAGCATGGGCCTTGTGCTCTCCATTCCCTCACTGACCTTCCCACTGCGTCAATCTGGCTAATTTGGCGTGTGACCTCTCCCTGTTGCCCCTGGGATTAGAGCTCTTCTGATTTCTCTGGGTCTGTCAAGGCTGATTCCCCACTCTGGCAGTTCCAGTGCAGAAGATGGGGTCCCACAAGGATTCGAAAAATTAATACTGGCCACTCCAGGCTTGTATTAAACTCCCAAGTTTACGGCTTCTCTCTGACCTTGGATGGGTAGATGCTGCCACCACCCAAGTGCAAAAAAACCCCAACCCCTTTAAACCCAGGAAGGCGCACTTGGGAATTCCTCCCTGTGGGGTACCCTCAAGCCCTTTCACCACCACCCCCTGCCCCACTGGGGAAGAGCTGAGAAAGAAAACAAAGGAAATCAGCTGTTGCTACCAGCTAATTAAACAACATATGCACAAACCTCTTAGGACACAAAAATTCTAATCCTGTTCTTAAAAAAGGTAAATTTTATGAAAAACAAAAAGAAAGAAAATGCATCTGGAATTTAGGCTATTGCTAGATTTAAAAAGAGAAAATATAATAATTAAGCATCAAGAATGGTTTTCTTGAGGTCCAGCTTAGTGGTTACAAGCAAAACAAAAGCATTTGGGGGTTAGCACAGAGAAGTCCACAAGCCATAAAGAAATAAGAGAGAGAAACCTAATCATGCCTTCCTAGACATTTCCTGATCTACTTACATATGTGGGGTTTCAAAGGAGTAGTTTCTAGGTATGATTTAATGATTTTTCATACCTGGCACCAGCTTTTACAGCATAGTTCCAGCCCCGTCCCTGCTCTCCGGGAGAACAACCACAGATAGACAAAAGGGGAGTCTTGTTTCAATTTTTAAAAGTTCTAGCCTTCCCATCAGCCCTTTTAGCCAGGTGCCCACTCACTTCCTTTTACCTATGCATGTAGTCAGACTTTTTAACTCTTTACAGGTAAAGCAAGTAGAGAACAGCTACCAAGAAGGATTTTATAGCTAACTGGCTGGCTGGGTGTCCATCAAAGGGAGCTACACTGGACCCCCTCCCCACATTTATCACAGGGTCCCTGTCAGTCCCAGGATCCTGATTTCTTTTCGGCCCTTCCCCTTTCTCCTGGTATTGGAAGAGGGCCAACAAAAAAGCGCACTAAATTTCAGTAAGGGGCCAACAGCCTCCTTACACAAGGCAAGTATTTTGCTGTAGTCTGCATGATACAGTTTCATTTTTCTAATTAAGGTTATTAAGAGAGAGTTTGTCTTTTGGCACCACTGTGGTGAACCAACTCCATTAAAATGTTTATAGGGAGCAGGACCGGCTATTCTGTTTTATGCTCTTTGAAGCAAGATTTTTCTTTCCAAAACCTAATAGAATCTAATGGAACTGCATTTTAATGAACTGGTAGAAGTATTTTCCTGCTATAATTTTCAAATGCATCTTTCATGCACCACACTATGTACTTTAGTTAATGAAATAGACCAAATTTTACTTTTGGTCTTTGCACTACATCACTGGTGTGAGTTCAAGCTTCAAAATTCAACACTGGTAACCTGAACACCTCAAAAATCATGGGACTTGGGGTCTAGCATTTCAGTTTGGTCCATTATAATGGGAGGGACCATTTCCAACATTTGGAACTGGATCCAAGTTTGGATTCTGAAATTACCCCTAAAGTTTGGGTTGCTTTGGTTCAGCTTCAGCTCTACAGATGATTATTCATGATAAACAGATCCTAAACCACAAACCTAGAAACCCAGAACTGCCAGCTGATATAAAGACTAAATGTTTTCATTCACACTTTTTGTATTAGTGGCTTGTGGAACCTAAGGAAAGTCATACGGCTGTGCTTTGAACATATGGACCGTGGTGATTTACTCTATTAACACCTTCAATTAAATCTATGTGGCTGCAATTATCTCAGAATCCAAGACCTCCTAAGCTAAAATTCTCCCCCAGACTTAGCGACTAACACATTTATTTGGGCATAAGCTTTCGTGGGCTAGGAACCCACTTCATCTGATTAAGTGGGTTCTGGCGCACGAAAGCTTATGCCCAAATAAATTTGTTAGTCTCTAAGGTGCCACAAGGACTCCTCGTTGTTTTTGCTGATACAGACTAACATGGCTACCACTCTGAAACCTGTCCCCCAAACTTGCACCTTTTGCACCCCTGAAGTCAATGAGGTGTCACACAAGCTGTAAGTCTGGGCAGAATTGGCCCCATGTATTAAACCAGTGAAATTTTATTGAAACTGTTGTCATTCATTGACAAGGTCAAACCAGATAATAGATTAGACTGATCTCAATCCTGAGCAAGGTGTCAGTGAGCAGCCCTCCTCTATAACCCACTAACAGCCTCCCCAGCTGTCTTGTCCCCCCTACCAGTCCCCCCTATGACTGGAGGGGTGTTAAAGGGCCACTGCACCTTGAATGGCCCCTTGAAAAAAATATGTGTTAAACTGCTTATGCTAAACAATCTGTTCCACCTTGTATTTAGCTGTGACACTCTAAGGTCTGGTCTACACTACAGAGTTAGATCGACTCTGTTAGTTAATTGCTTCCTTTAATACGCATTTATTTTTTGATGGTCAGCTGTACTGTGCAACACTCTAAAATGTGTCCTATTTATAGAATGGATGTATCTAGCATTTTTCAAAGTGTTCCATCCATTTGTGCTAATCATTTTGTAGTTAAACAAGTGCTTTCTCTCTCCATTCTGACTGCTCCTCCTTCATCCTGCAGTGAAGTCATAGCCCTGTGTTCACAGCATCACAATTACTCACCTAGTGAGCAACTGAGATGGTTTGCTGTGTTCTAGTTTGCAGAAAACCATTATTTGGAGAATTTTGCTTCTGTAATGGGCTGTCTGGCCTGTTCAGGCAAACCGGGCTCAGTCTTGCCCCTGACTTAGCAGCTATCCCTCAGTCTCTCTCAGGATCTGGCAAACTAAGAACTAATTAGTGACCCCAGCTAGGCGTAATGGGGCTTCATTAGAAAGTGACCCCAGTTAGTCATGCTCCATACCTGGCTGGCAGAGGTGGTGGAGCTAGGCCTTAAATAGAGCTGAGAATGGAACAGAGGTTAGGAGATCCTGGTGGGAGGTAAAAGAGGAGTTTTCAGTGTGTAGACAGACAGGAACAGCCACCAGGAGCAGAGGAGGACCCCAGAGCTAGGGCCTAAGAGAGGAAGAGTAAAACAGAGAAGCCTAGGAGGGGCAGAAGGCCTACGAGTTCTAGGAGAAGCTTTGCAGCAGGGAGATCCCCTAAGGAAAGCAGCTGAAATCCCTTGGGAAGGGAGGCGGTAGGGGAATCCTGCTGGAGAAGAAAGAGGATTATGGTAGAGCCCAACAGGGGCAGAAGGAGTATTACTTCAGAATATTTGATTTTTGGACTTGGAGTTGGCTCCGGAAGGGGACTGAACTGCACGCAACTTGGCCGGAGGGCTGAGTCACAGAACTCCCAGGAAGGGAGCCCAGAGAATGGACTGGCTGGGACTTATCCTTGAGAATGAGCAAATGGTGACCAGAGGGTGAGTGGGAGGCAAAGGCACCTGCAATGCTGTGTATGAGCATAGAGGGGTGCCCTAGAGGTAAGGATGTGTGTCTACAGCCTCTTTTTGTTTGGGCTGTAATAAACAAACAAAAAAAAACCCATTTTTTCTCCAGTTTATTGGTTGTTTGGAAATATTCAGTGACATATTTTGTGAATTTTTTTTACTTAGTGGCTTGCTAGGAACAATTCAACCCATGTCAATTATTAGCAGTGGGTTTCTCTTCCTTGACTGGATCTCTTGCCATCAGGTTTCTGGTACTCATGCTTCAGAAGAGTGAATTTTAAATTCCCTTTCCATGGGTACTGAAGAGTGAGAGATTAAAACTTTTTTCCCCTTAACATCATTATTCATAAAACTTGGTCATACTAAGCATTATGGTAAAGAAACATAAAAAGACGTGTGAATATGGGCCATATGAATTGCCTTAAAACTCAGATGAGTAGTGAAGGAAACTTTATTTTGGCAATGTATTCACTCAGCCCCACTGCAAGTCTAGGATTGTGTCTTCTCTGCAGCATCAAAATGCTGCAGGGATGTGGGGGAGCTTTTATCCAACACACTTATCTGCCCAGGAACCTCCAAGGGGACTTCAAAATGCTACTAACAAACTAAATAGTTTCTTATATAATTATTCTCTTTGTTCAAAACTGGGCCAAGCCAGGAAACGTACTGCCTGAAAAGGGCTTCCTGGCATTCAACACGTTATCATTTAGTATAAAAATGGGTGAACGTACAGTACAGATCTTTTCATTCAGATGACTTTTGTTGTTGTTGCTTAACCCTTCAGTGCCCTGGAGGTTTAACTCTCTCTCAGGAGCTGCAGTCATTTGAAAAGAGGGCATTTTATTCCTGTGATATGTTTCAGGTTGATGTATGGAAAATGTATCCCTTTTGCAGGATATTTCCTCTCATGGGATCTGTGAAATGAGCTCCATTGCTACTAGGGTGAGAGCTCAGTTCTGTCTTTTCTGTCATTTCATATGGCTCTTGGTAAAATAAAAGGAAGGAACATGTTTAGGGAGGGAATTTAAAATAAAAAGGATCCTGGGAA
Organism: Caretta caretta; assembly: GCF_965140235.1. Lineage (NCBI taxonomy): Eukaryota > Metazoa > Chordata > Testudines > Cheloniidae > Caretta > Caretta caretta. Next base: position 134,562,879 of record NC_134209.1, on the reverse strand, counting down.
GGGCATTCACTGTGATTGTTTACTGGTCCCCAAAGGCAGAAATTGTTTGCTAATGGCATGATTAATGTGGCTAGTTTAACCTTGACTATGTCTCTAATTTCCTTAGGGAACAGGATGCCAAGATAGCTGAGCTTTGTCTGTTGCAATCTAAATGTCCCTATAGGAGAGTCACTTCCCTCTAGATCCAATAAGATCTTCATTGCTTTGGACTTATCCCAATTTATCTTGTAGTCAGAGAATTTGCCAAAGTTATCTAATGTTTGTAGGGTATTTGGAGTAGATTGATCTGAATTTTTAATAAATAGGAAGATATCGTCTGCATATGGAAGGCTTTTTTGTCTCCTGAGATCCTGATTTGATCCCTTGAATATCTTGGTGTTCCCTAATTAGTATTGCAAGTGGCTCTGTTGCTAAACTGAACAGGAGGAGGAAGAGGCAGCATCACTGTGTAGTTCCTCAAAACAGATTAAAGGGTGGGGGGAATACTGTGCTATTTGTTAGAATGCAAGAGTTGAGATTGGCGTATAACAGCCTTAGCCATGAAACAAAGGATTTATCAAGGGTCAGAAAGAGACATTGTGTGTTCACTCTGTCAAAGGCTTTGTCTGCATCCAGTGAAATGATTGCATGGAAATTTCTAGAATATTGGTGCACTGCCGTAACATTAATCAACTGTGTGTTATCTGAACCATGCTTGTTTTTAAACAAATCCAATTTGTTTGGGGTGAACTACATCACTCATTACTTTTTCAAGTCTAAGACAATATTTTTGAAAGAATTTTTATATCAGTATTGATTAAAGAGGTGTGTCTATAGCTATTAGACTGGGTAAGGATGCGCAAAAGTCTAAGTAGTGAAGTGATTAGGACTTCCCTGATCCTGAGATGTGCACATGATGAGCCAATTGTTGAGATATGGGTAGACCTGGACACCCCAATGCCTCAGGTAAGTGGCCACTGGCACCATATATTTTGTGAACACCCATGGGGCCGTCAGGAGTCCGAAGGGCAGTGCCGTGAATTGAAAATGGCACTGGCCCACCATAAAATGGATGAACCATCTCCCGGATGGTCTCCCGGATCCAGGAAGGGAATGATGGAGGCCAAGGAGACCATGTGAAACATCAACTTCTTGCAATATTTGTTGAGGTGCTGCAGGTCCAGAATGGGTCTTAGGCCCACTTTTGCTTTCGGGATTAGGAAATAATGGGAGTAGAAACCTTTCCCCCATATTTCTCGAGGGACCTCCTCCACTGCTCCCAGCTGCAGGAGGTTCTCAATCTCCTGAACGAGGTATTGCTTGTGAGAACGGTCCCTGAAGAGGGACAGGGAAGGAGAGTGTGAGGGGGGTGGATCCATGAAGCTGACTGAGGTGTCGCTCTCGAGTGCATCCTCAAAATGAGCACCTCTGGACCCCCCGTGATGTTTGGCCTGGCCAGGCCGAGCAGGTGAGTGGGAGGTAGAAAGGCAGAGACAACTAAAACTCTTGTCTCTGTCCCTTTTTGCAGAGCCATGCCGAGGCCGCCAATGCCTTGGTGGTGGGAGTGGCTGGAACTGCTTTCTTGCCGACTTTGTGGTGTATACAGACCCAGTGAGCAGAGGGTGTGTCAAGGTTCCTTCCCCACTCTGAATTCTAGGGTACAGAGGTGGGGACCTGCATGAAAGACCCCCTAAGCTTATTCTTACCAGCTTAGGTTAAAAACTTCCTCAAGGTACAAACTTTGCCTTGTCCTTGAACCCTGTGCTGCTGCCACCACCAAGCATGTTAAAGAACAGGGAAAGAGCCCACTTGGAGCTGTCTTCCCCCCAAAATATCCCCCCAAGCCCTACACCCCCTTTCCTGAGGAAGGCTTGATAAAAATCCTCACCAATTTGCATTGGTGAACACAGACCCAAACTCTTGGATCTTAAGAACAATGAAAAAACAATCAGGTTCTTAAAAGAGAATTTTAATTAAAGAAAAAGTAAAAGAAAAACCTCTGTAAAATCAGGATGGTAAATACCTTACAGGGTAATCAGATTCAAAACATAGCCCTGGTCTACACTAGGACTTTAGGTCGAATTTAGCAGCGTTAAATCGATGTAAACCTGCACCCGTCCACACAATGAAGCCCTTTATTTCGACTTAAAGGGCTCTTAAAATCGATTTCCTTACTCCACCCCTGACAAGTGGATTAGCGCTTAAATCGACGTTGCCGGCTCGAATTTGGGGTACTGTGGACACAATTCGATGGTATTGGCCTCCGGGAGCTATCCCAGAGTGCTCCATTGTGACCGCTCTGGACAGCACTCTCAACTCAGATGCACTGGCCAGGTAGACAGGAAAAGAACCGCGAACTTTTAAATCTCATTTCCTGTTTGGCCAGCGTGGCAAGCTGCAGGTGACCATGCAGAGCTCATCAGCACAGGTGACCATGATGGAGTCCCAGAATCACAAAAGAGCTCCAGCATGGACCGAACGGGAGGTACGGGATCTGATCGCTGTTTGGGGAGAGGAATCCGTGCTATCAGAACTCCGTTCCAGTTTTCGAAATGCCAAAACCTTTGTCAAAATCTCCCAAGGCATGAAGGACAGAGGCCATAACAGGGACCCGAAGCAGTGCCACATGAAACTGAAGGAGCTGAGGCAAGCCTACCAGAAAACCAGAGAGGCGAACGGCCGCTCCGGGTCAGAGCCCCAAACATGCCGCTTCTAGGATGAGCTGCATGCCATTTTAGGGGGTTCAGCACCACTACCCCAGCCGTGTTGTTTGACTCCTTCAATGGAGATGGAGGCAATACAGAAGCAGGTTTTGGGGACGAAGAAGATGATGATGATGAGGAGGTTGTAGATAGCTCACAGCAAGCAAGCGGAGAAACCGGTTTTCCCGACAGCCAGGAACTGTTTCTCACCCTGAACCTGGAGCCAGTACCCCCCGAACCCACCCAAGGCTGCCTACTGGACCAGCAGGCGGAGAAGGGACCTCTGGTGAGTGTACCTTTTAAAATACTATACATGGTTTAAAAGTAAGCATGTGAAAGGATTACTTTGCCCTGGCATTCGCGGTTCTCCTAGATGTACTCCTAAAGCCTTTGCAAAAGGTTTCTGGGGAGGGCAGCCTTATTGTGTCCTTAATGGTAGGACACTTTACCACTCCAGGCCAGTAACACATACTCGGGAATCATTGTAGAACAAAGCATTGCAGTGTATGTTTGCTGGCATTCAAACAACATCCGTTCTTTATCTCTCTGTGTTATCCTCAGGAGAGTGATATCATTCATGGTCACCTGGTTGAAATAGAGTGCTTTTCTTCAGGGGACACTCAGAGGAGCCCATTCCTGCTGGGCTGTTTGCCTGTGGCTAAACAGAAATGTTCCCCGCTGTTAGCCACAGGGAGGGGGGAGGGTTGAGGGGGTAGCCACGCGGTGGGGGGAGGCAAAATGCGACCTTGTAACGAAAGCACATGTGCTATGTATGTAATGTTAACAGCAAGGATTACCCTGAAAGAGTGTAGCCACTGTTTTATAAAATGTGTCTTTTTAAATACCACTGTCCCTTTTTTTTTCTCCACCAGCTGCATGTGTTTCAATGATCACAGGATCTTCTCCTTCCCAGAGGCTAGTGAAGCTTAGAAAGAAAGAAAAAATGCACTCGCGATGAAATGTTCTCCGAGCTCATGCTGTCCTCCCACACTGACAGAGCACAGACGAATGCGTAGAGGCAAATAATGTCAGAGTGCAGGAAAGCACAAAATGACCGGGAGGAGAGGTGGCGGGCTGAAGAGAGTAAGTGGCGGGCTGAAGAGAATAAGTGGCAGGCTGAAGAGAGGGCTGAAGCTCAAATGTGGCGCCAGCGTGATGAGAGGAGGCAGGATTCAATGCTAAGGCTGCTGCAGGACCAAACCAGTATGCTCCAGTGTATGGTTGAGCTGCAGCAAAGGCAGCTGGAGCACAGACTGCCACTGCAGCCCCTGAGTAACCAACCGCCCTCCTCCCCAAGTTCCATAGCCTCCACACCCAGACGCCCAAGAACGCGGTGGGGGGGGGCCTCTGGCCAACCAGCCACCCCACCACAGAGGATTGCCCCAAAAAAAGAAGGCTGTCATTCAATAAATTTTAAAATTGTAAACTTTTAAAGTGCTGTGCTTAAAGTGCTGTGTGGCATTTTCCTTCCCTCCTCCACCACCCGTCCTGGGCTACCTTGGTAGTCATCCCCCTATTTGTGTGATGAATGAATAAAGAATGCATGAATGTGAAGCAACAATGACTTTATTGCCTCTGCAAGCGGTGATTGACGGGAGGAGGGGCGGGTGGTTAGCTTACAGAGAAGTAGAGTGAACCAAGGGGCGGGGGGTTTCATCAAGGAGAAACAAACAGAACTTTCACACCGTAGCCTGGCCAGTCATGAAACTGGTTTTCAAAGCTTCTCTGATGCGTACCGCGCCCTCCTGTGCTCTTCTAACCGCCCTGGTGTCTGGCTGCGCGTAACCAGCAGCCAGGCGATTTGCCTCAACCTCCCACCCCGCCATAAATGTCTCCCCCTTACTCTCACAGATATTGTGGAGCACACAGCAAGCAGTAATAACAGTGGGAATATTGGTTTCGCTGAGGTCTAAGCGAGTCAGTAAACTGCGCCAGCGCGCCTTTAAATGTCCAAATGCACATTCTACCACCATTCTGCACTTGCTCAGCCTGTAGTTGAACAGCTCCTGACTACTGTCCAGGCTGCCTGTGTACGGCTTCATGAGCCATGGCATTAAGGGGTAGGCTGGGTCCCCAAGGATACATATAGGCATTTCAACATCCCCAACAGTTATTTTCTGGTCTGGGAATAAAGTCCCTTCCTGCAGCTTTTGAAACAGACCAGAGTTCCTGAAGATGCGAGCGTCATGTACCTTTCCTGGCCATCCCACGTTGATGTTGGTGAAACGTCCTTTGTGATCCACCAGAGCTTGCAGCACTATCGAAAAGTACCCCTTGCGGTTTATGTACTCGGCGGCTTGGTGCTCTGGTGCCAAGATAGGGATATGGGTTCCGTCTATGGCCCCACCACAGTTAGGGAATCCCATTACAGCAAAGCCATCCACTATGACCTGCACATTTCCCAGGGTCACTATCCTTGATATCAGCAGATCTTTGATTGCGTGGGCTACTTGAATCACAGCAGCCCCCACAGTAGATTTGCCCACTGCAAATTGATTCCCAACTGACCGGTAGCTGTCTGGCGTTGCAAGCTTCCACAGGGCTATCGCCACTCGCTTCTCAACTGTGAGGGCTGCTCTCATCTTGGTATTCATGCGCTTCAGGGCAGGGGAAAGCAAGTCACAAAGTTCCATGAAAGTGCCCTTACGCATGCGAAAGTTTCGCAGCCACTGGGAATCGTCCCAGACCTGCAACACTATGCGGTCCCACCAGTCTGTGCTTGTTTCCCGAGCCCAGAATCGGCGTTCCACAGCATGCACCTGCCCCATTAGCACCATGATGCATGCATTGGCAGGGCCCATGCTTTCAGAGAAATCTGTGTCCATGTCCTGATCACTCACGTGACCGCGCTGACGTCGCCTCCTCTCCCGGTATCGCTTTGCCAGGCTCCGGTGCTGCATATACTGCTGGATAATGCGTGTGGTGTTTAATGTGCTCCTAATTGCCAAAGTGAGCTGAGCAGCCTCCATGCTTGCCTTGGTATGGCGTCCGCACAGAAAAAAGGCGCGGAACGGTTGTCTGCCGTTGCTCTGACGGAGGGAGGGGCGACTGACGACACGGCTTACAGGGTTGGCTTCAGGGAGCTAAAGTCAACAAAGGGGGTGTCTTTACATCAAGGAGTATTTCAGGCAGGACTTCACGGAGGGTTCCAATAGGAAATGGTGCACCTAAGTTATTGTTCTTATTGGAACAAGAAGGTTAGCCTGGCCTCTGATTGATACATGGCTAGATTTACCTTGCTGCACCTTCTCTGTGAGTGACTGCAGTGTGACCTAGAAGAATGAGTCCCCTAGACGGGGGAGGGGGAGAAGCAAATGAATACAGAACAAATCTGGTCTATTTCTTGTTTTGATCCACTCCATCTATCTTTTACATCTTTGGCTGGCAGCAGACGGTGCAGAGGGGACTGCATGCCATCCACATCTCATGGCTGCTCGGCAGAAGATGGTACAGTACGACTGCTAGCCATCCTCATCTCTTGCCTGCCTGGCAGAAGATGGTACAATATGACTGCTAGCAATCCTCATCTCTTGCCTGCCTGGCAGAAGATGGTACAGTACGACTGCTAGCAATCCGTATCGCCTGCCTGCTCACCATAAGACGGTTCAATAGGACTGACTGCAGGACTAAAGAGAATGACCTGGTCAAGTCACTCCAAATTTAGTCCCTGCGCCCATGTCTGTCCAGGCGCTCCCAGCCAACGTGGCCAGGAGCACCTCGGACATGACGATGACGGCTACCAGTCGTACTGTACCGTCTGCTGCCACAAGGCAAGGGGTTGCTGCTACTGTGTAGCAATGCTGTACCGCGTCTGCCAGCACCCAGGAGTTATAGGGTGACGGTTACCTGAGCGGGCTCCATGCTTGCCATGGTATGGCGTCTGCACAGGTAACTCAGGAAAAAATGCGCGAAACGATTGTCTGCCCTTGCTTTCACGGAGGGAGGGAGGGAACGGGGGCCTGACGATATGTACCCAGAACCACCCGCGACAATGTTTTAGCCCCATCAGGCATTGGGATCTCAACCCAGAATTCCAATGGGCAGCGGAGACTGCGGGAACTGTGGGATAGCTACCCACAGTGCAATGCTCCGGAAGTCGACTCTAGCCTTGGTACTGTGGAAGCGCTCCGCCGAGTTAATGCACTTAATGCACTTAGAGCATTTTCTGTGAGGACACACACACTCGAATATATAAAAACGATTTCTAAAAAAATGACTTCTATAAATTCGACCTTATTCCGTAGTGTAGACATACCCATAGAGAATCCCTCTAGGCAAAACCTTAAGTTACAAAAAGACACAAAAACAGGAATGGAATTACATTCCATTCAGCACAGCTATTTTACTAGCCATTAAACAAAAGAAAATCTAACACATTTCTAGCTAGATTGCTTACTAACTTTTTACAGGAGTTCTGAAGAGCATTCCTGATCTGTTCCCGGCAAAAGCATCACACAGGCAGACAGACTCTTTGTTTCCCCCCCCCTCCAGCTTTAAAAGTATCTTGTCTTCTCATTGGTCATTTTGGTCAGGTGCCAGTGAGGTTATCTTAGCTTCTTAACCCTTTATAGGTGAAAGGATTTTGCCTCTGGCCAGGAGGGATTTTATAGTTCTGTATAGAGAAAGGTGGTTACCCTTCCTTTTATATTTATGATAGGGTGGCTCAAGTGTCCTTCAGCCCATGCAGCCTCGCATCCATCTGCTCTGCAAAGAGTCCACTCCCATCAAACAGGAGGTCCTGGATGGAGGACTGCCTCTCCTGGGACAGGTCTGCGGTTCGAAGCCAGGAACTGCGCCTCATAACCACTGCTGATGCTACCACCCTGGCAGCCAAATTGGCCATGTCCCAGGCCATTTGGAGGGAGCATCTAGCCGCTGTTGTACCTTCATCAACTAGGGCCCCAAATTCTTGGGACCAGTCCTGGGGCAGGGAATGCCTGGGTTTGACGGCTAACCATCGCCATGGGTGAACAATGCCTTGAGTAGGAAGAGCAGTGCAGGGAGTGGGGAGACTGGTACCATGCCGGAGATTGGACCAATGGTCTAGGCAACAAGGATTTATGCCATGGAGACAGCTGGAGGGAGGACGACCAGCGCTGGACAAACAGTAACCAGTGTCTCCCTCTGGGCGATCCTCGTCGAGTAGGTGGAGATTGCAAGCACGGTGCCGGCAACCTAGAACATCAAACCGGCAACCTAGGCTGTAGAGACAGAGACCTGGGACATGGAGATGGGGAGCACTGCCTCAGCTCTGGAGAATCGCGGCGTTTGCTTGCCATCTGGGGAGTTTTCATAGCTGGCTTGCCCTCATAGGGAGCTTTCACTGGATCCAGTGCTGTGCATGGTGCCATCGCAGTGGGAGGGTTCTCTGCTCCCTAGACACTAGGAGGACCTGAGAAGACGATGGCCCTGTCATGAGTCTGGATCACCTATTGCTCCCATCCCTGGTGGTGGATCCCTCAGGGGGCTAAGGGGTCTGATTGGGGAGGTACCCCCATGTAGTTCCAGGGTGGATGGGTGGCCTGAACTGGATCCTTTACCTGATACCCCTTGACTCTTCTTGCTCAGTGCTGGGGAGTCATGCTTTTTCAATCACTTCTTGGGCACTGGTGGAGGGCAGCAGTGCCAGGCACAGCCTGGTGCTAGGGATATGCTACACACCAAGGCCGAAGTGCTGGGCGTAGAGTCTGGCTGGGAGGGCTCTGACACCAGGCAGAGAGCAGCCTCGATGAGGAGGGCCCTCAAATGGATGTCACACGACTTGTGTGTTCTCAGACGAAAGTTCTTACAGATGCAACACTTGTCTTCACATGTCATTCCCCCAAGCACTTTAGGCAGCTGCTGTGAGGGCCTGTTACAGACAGAACAGGGCTTACAACCCAGAGACCGGGGCATGTCCCGCCTGGGGCAAAGTCCCCGCCAGGACTTTAACTTACTAGCTACACCTCTTAACAACTACTTAATAACTAACTACTGTCAACAAACAATTTACAAGACACTAAGACTTCAAAGAAAGGAGAGAACCACTAACCACTTGCTAGGCAAGGGGGAAAAAGTGATCTGACCAAACGTTATGGGCGGTAAGAATGAACTGAGAGGGTGTAGGGCTGGCGGCGCCCAAAATACCAATGCATGAGTGTGGCACTCCAGACAGTGCTCTGTTCTCGTTCTTTTTTCCTTTATAATAAACGAGAGCAAAAATCTCCAACGACTGTGCACATGGGTGCGCACACCTAGAATGGAGTCAACATGAGCAAGCACTCAAAGAAGAACTTTAAAATGGGGACAAGCAAAATCCCCATGCTATTTCCATGTTAAGCAGCTGGAAGTTTGCAAGGTAAGTTTCCTTCAAGATCCAGGGACAGTATGTTAGATTAACTGTGTGTGACATGTGTCTTCACCAGTGCCATGCTTTTGCATACTGACCCAGCACATGATATAAACCTATGCAAATGAGAACCCTCCCTGGCTTGCCCAGGCTGCAGGCAGGGCTTTTCCCCTGCTGCTCTCTCGCAGTTTGAAGTGTTTGATGGCTGAAGCCTGGGTTATGCATTTCAGCAATAATTCATGTGCTATTCATAATTTAGGAACTTGCTTCACTTCCCCAGTAACACAAATTGTGCAGCATGTACATGCCAGGCTAGATGGCTGCTTCAAGGTGGCTCCAGGCATAATTCATAGTGAGAATAAGTTTGATCCATCTCCAGTTTGCACCTGCTAGATCTTGAAGGGAGATAATTGGATTAAAATATTGTAATTATCATTTCATTTATATGTGGCAAAACCCTTAGGGAAAGGCTTTAAATCAAAGAAAATTTGAGCATGCCAGCTGCAAAATCTGATCTTACCTCACCAGAAACTAGAATTTTATTCTTACGGGAACCACAAGGCAGGCTGACTAAACTTGACAAGGCATGTACCATGGGCACAAGCTACGTATCTGTGATGCTGTATGGAATATGGGAGACACTTTATGATATTGTTGATACCAATATTATAAAATTGCAAGGAATCTGACCAGATATGCCATATGAGGTATCTGTAAAAATGTTATAATTTCCGAAGTATGATCTTGTTTATATGTATCATCTCTGTATTATGAGTTATAGATCTGTATGGTATGTCTGTATTTCCAAACTTGTGCTGTGTTTCTAGGTGACACCCCCAGAAAGACTGGTATCAGCACTAGGCCTGCTTGATGGCCCACCAAGGGCCATTAACTGTACAATGAATCCATTGAAAGGAACCAATGAAGACACCTTGTGACTCAGCAAGGCATGTGTCAGCAGTGTCAGCAGTGTGCCCTTGTTGCCAAGAAGGCCAATGGCATTTTGGGATGTATAAGTAGGGGCATAGCGAGCAGATCGAGGGACGTGATTGTTCCCCTCTATTCGACATTGGTGAGGCCTCATCTGGAGTACTGTGTCCAGTTTTGGGCCCCACACTTCAAGAAGGATGTGGATAAATTGGAGAGAGTCCAGCGAAGGGCAACAAAAATGATTAGGGGACTGGAACACATGAGTTATGAGGAGAGGCTGAGGGAGCTGGGATTGTTTAGCCTGCAGAAGAGAAGAATGAGGGGGGATTTGATAGCTGCTTTCAATTACCTGAAAGGGGGTTCCAAAGAGGATGGCTCTAGACTGTTCTCAATGGTAGCAGATGACAGAACGAGGAGTAATGGTCTCAAGTTGCAGTGGGGGAGGTTTAGATTGGATATTAGGAAAAACTTTTTCACTAAGAGGGTGGTGAAACACTGGAATGCGTTACCTAGGGAGGTGGTAGAATCTCCTTCCTTAGAGGTTTTTAAGGTCAGGCTTGACAAAGCCCTGGCTGGGATGATTTAACTGGGAATTGGTCCTGCTTTGAGCAGGGGGTTGGACTAGATGACCTTCTGGGGTCCCTTCCAACCCTGATATTCTATGATTCTATGATTCTATGTGGGGCATGCCTATGGACAGAACTCTAAGGTTTTTCCATGCCATGTGCTGGGCAACTTGTGTTTGGAACAAAGGAAATACAAGCTGCATGGGAAAAGAATATAAAAGGCAGCTGCATCATCTCCATTTTATCTTCAATCCTGCTTCTTTCCTCTGGAGTAACTTTTCTACAAACTGAAGCTCTGAACAAAGGACTGAACGACCTATCCAAGCTGTGGATGTGTTCCAGAGGGACTTTCAAGCCAGCAAACTCACCAATACTGATAAGAACTTGATATATGGACTCTGAAGTCTTTGTATGTATGTGACTGCTTTATCATTTAACAGCTCTCTTCTTGTTCTTTTTTTCTTTATAATAAACCACTAGTTTTAGACACTAAAGAATTAGCTGGCAGAGTGGTATTTTGGGTAAGATCGAACCTAATATTGACCTAGCAATGTGGCTGGCCCTTTGGGGTTCAGAAGAACATTTTGTATAGTGAGCAGTTTTTAAAATAACTTCTCACTGTACTGGACCTAGGTGCTGATTGGGAGCCAGAGAACTGGAATGCAATAAGGGGGCTGTGTGATTTCTTTTTTCTTCTTGATAATCAGTGTGGGGATCAGAAGCACAGTTTGTGGCTGGTTGGGGAGTTTAACTTCAGTGTTACCCACTAGTCTTGGGAGTATCTGCTCTCCTTTTTGCAGCCTATTCTGACCTTGACATTTCTAGTGAGGGCTACCCCATGTCACAGTATGTACCATGAATGCTATAGCATAACACTTTGATTTGATCAGGACAGCATGTTCATATCCATCATGGTGTTTGCTATCACACTGTTATGCCGAAATCATCACAATACTATGTTAGTGCCCATATCCAATTCTTTGCTGCAGTCCCTGCACAGGGAAATCTCCTGTTAAAACTTCCTTCAGTGGCTTGGCATGAGCCCATGTTGAATCTCTAGGATGGAGTAAAGAGAGAGTGGGATTCCCCTTCTCAGGACCTAGTTGTAGGCTTCATTTCTTTCTCCATAGACAGAAGGTTGCATGTTTGAGGACTAAGGAGCTGTGGGTCCTCCAGGAGCAAATTCATGACCTTTGGTGGGCTTCTAGTGTTAGGTCTGACCTGCTAAGTCATGGCCATTAGAGATACAACGTGGGAGAGGCAACACGGATGAAAAATGTTTAATGGGGCAACTCTCCTGTGATACTGAATGTTCATAAGGCCAATGTCAGAGGCAAGTTTAAGTGGATGTAGAGAAGCTAGGTAGATATAATTTGCATCTTCCTCCTGCCCTCTCATCATATTGTGTTATTTTAAGTTACAGTATAAGTAACTTTAACTTAATTATGTATTACCTCTCAGTCTAAATTGGTGCAAGCATGCTGTAAGCTGTACCAGAAAAAGCCCTTAAAAGGAGGGTGTCAGTTGAAGTAAGGGACATTGTGATTAACATTTATTTTATTTAATTTAATGTCACTGCTTCATGTAGCCTAATGTGGAGACCTAAGTTTTTTCAGCTTCCATCTATGAATGAAGAAAAACTGGGACTGAAGGAAAATCCTACTATGTCAAGCTCTGGTGAAGGATCCATCACAGTCTTCTCTGTGCAACTGGCTACCCCCTCCTTTCCTCAGAATGATGTTGCAAAGGAGGCTTGGAGCCAGGGAGGCACGTAATTAAACAAAGATTGGTCAGGACATGGGGAGTAAAGTATGTTGAAGGGAGCAGGAAATAAGGAAGATGGTGCAGCAGAACCTCTCTTTAGTCATAGTGGAAAGGGGTTGCTCTACAAGGAATGGATGGTGCATGTGTGTTGGGGTGTGGGTTGTGATATGTGAGGGGAGAGCACATTCAGATTCCCAACCAAGGCTTTGGACCAACTGCAGAAAGTGTCCTATATAAAAAAACCCAAAACCCATCCCAGGTTTTATCCTGGACTGGTCCTAATGGCGTAGGACTTTGAAAGCTTAGTTAGTAATCCAGGCCATGATCACGCCAACGCTTGTGCACATGCTTAACTTTAATCACGAGTAGTCCCAGTGAAGTCAACAGAACTAGTCAAGTGCTTAAAGTTAAGCATATTCATGAGTGTTCACAATTTGGGGGCTTAATTCTGATTTTTATTATCAAACCTCAGGGTTGTTTTTTTGGTTCCCTTAAAGGTGTCCGATTTTTCAGAGGGTGAGTGCTCAGCAGTATCTGAAGAGTGGGCCCCTTTTAAGGCATCTGAAGCTGGACATACAGAAACAGAGGCATTCCACATCATTAGTCACTTTGAAAAGCTCCACCCAAGGGCATTAATTCAGGAAGCGCTGCATAACCTGGCAAAGTAAAGGAGGGTCACATTTTAATTTTAAATTCACACCAAAAGTTTCAGACTGCAGCTCCAGCACTGCCAGCAATGCTGAGAAATCATCAGGCAGTGAACTTGAAATGAAATGAAATTCTCTACTTCCCTATGTCACAGCTCACCTGGATACAGAGCATTTGGCCTTTAAACCACATACTTCCTGCAAAAAAGAATCCTACCAAAACAAGATACACAAGGATCTCGTGTAAACGCAGAAGCCCAAGAAAAACACAACGCCTCAGGTAAGGTAGAGCTTTCCATACCCACCTCCCTCCCCACAGGATTATCCACAATATAGGGAGCGTAAAGTGTAGCAGTCAGACTGTATACGCTGCTTGTAGTGCACTGAACACCGCCATTGTTTGTGCAATTTCTCTTGGTTCTTCAAGTTAAAATGGCTCGAAACAGCATTGTCAGTCGCAGGCCCTCTCAGCTTCATTTTATAAATCAGCCATTAAAGATCTAGATTGGATTCAGATGATCCACCTGGCCATCTTGACAAAAATCATAAAACCCAGCCATTTCCAACATGCAGAGCTTAATTCTGGAGTTTACAGTTTCATTATGTTAGCAGAATGACCAGGACTGCTCTTGATTAGTGCTACCTCCCAGTGAACTATTTTTAAGAAGTCATATGGCTGTTTGGTGATGGTATAAGTGTGGTACGGACAGTATTCATCTTAACTAGACACAATGCCCCAAGTCCTCATAGATATTTAGGGACTTAGCTTCTGTTGAAATCAATTGGAGTTAGGCACCTAAATACCTTTAAGAATCTGGACACAATGTGAATTCCTCAAATTACTTCAACTGTGACCCTAAGTCCCACACTACTATAGCCTTGCCATCCCATCTCTGATCCTCTCATATTTATGGTACAAGTAGATGCTTGTCCTCTTAATCCTAAACATTTTGTATGACATTGGCATACGTCTCTCTTAGTAATACCTTAACTGGTAAAGAGAACTTAGCTTTGCTCAAAGCCACACTGTTATCCTGCTCCCTTGCAATGTATTTTAATCACTAAACTCCTGTGACCCGAACTAGAATTTGAACTGGACTCTTCAGAGGTGAAATTACATTGTACACTAGCTGAATCCTTCCTTTATATCCTTTTGTAGTTATTGGATGTGATGCAGCGCTGCCACCCATTCTGGGAGCATTGGGACCAAAGATTTGTTCCCCAGCCTACATACGTGCATGTACACATATGAAGTAGGTTGGCCTGCATGTTTTCGGAGGAGCTGTTTAGGTGAGTGCAAAGTACGTATGGGTCTGACGATGACCCTTTATATGTTAGAGGGTTATACATGTGTCCTAGAAGTAAGGCACACTGAACTTATTTTCAGAGCAGTGCAGCATCAACTTAAGAGTGTTGTAGAGTTTAAAGACAAAAGGGACCATCAGATCTTCCAGCCTTACACCCCATCTCCACCCCTTTGCATATCATAGGCCATCAAACACCAATCAGAAACAGACCAAAGTATTACAGTATTCAGGAGAATAACTTGCGTGTGCCACAGGCAAAGAGCAGGAGGGAACAAGGTGCACCAATGCCACTGCAACGGCCAGGAATTGATTGATACAGTGAGATAGACAACCAAAAAGCATGCTTACAGTTGGGTGGGAAATCCAGGAGGGGGCTGTTTGCCATCAGTTCCCTGTTGGTTACTATAAGAGGAGCCAGTGTTCCAGAAGGACTAACTGGATAATCAAGCTGCTGGAAGGGGGCCACTGGTGGTCAAGATAATGGAAGCTCTGGGAGTCTTCTTAGATGCAGTTTCGTTCCAGAAAACCCAGTTCCAGCAGTATCAGCTTCCTCCACATGAATAGACCACTTCAAAGGATAACTAACTGTATTAGTTTTGCCAAGGAAAGACAACACAGTATATGAGTTCTCTGACATAGCTCAGCCTCCATCATTCCTGAGTGGCATGGACATCCCACTGAGGCCATGCAGACAAAATAAAGCAGCCTTCAGGAAATCATTTTATTCAATTAACATGATGTCCATCTGAAGATCACAAACAGCGCAACACACTGGATGCAGAAACTACAGAACCCAAACCACAAAAAGGAAAATCAACCTTCTGCTGGTGGCATCTGACTCAGATGATGAAAATGAACATGCGTCGGTCCGCACTGCTTTGGGTTGTTATCGAGCAGAACCCGTCATCAGCATGGATGCATGTCCTCTGGAATGGTGGTTGAAGCACAAAGGGACATATGAATCTTTAGCACATCTGGCACATAAATATCTTGCGACACCGGCTATAACAGTGCCATACAGACGTATCTCCTGCAAACACAAACAAACTCGTTTGTCTTAGCTATTGGCTGTACATGAAGTAGGACTGAGTGGACTTGTAGGCTCTAAAGTTTTACCTTTTTTATTTTTGAATGCAGTTATTTTTGTACATAATTCTACATTTGTAAGTTCAACTTTCATGATAAAGAGATTGCACTACAGCACTTATATTAGGTGAATTGAAAAATACAATTTCTTTTGTTTTTTACAATGTAAATATTTGTAATAAAAATAAATATAAAGTGAGTCCTGTTAACTTCGTATTCTGTGTTGTAATTGAAATCAAAATATTTGAAAATGTAGAAAACATCCAAAAATATTTAAATAAATGGTTTTCTATTATTAACAGCACGATTAATTGCGTAAATATCTTTACTGATCAGACAACTAAGCTAGGTTTATTTCAGTTATATTTTGATTCACACCTGAATGGATCCCATGTTAAGGGATTATTGGATTCTGCAGTGTGCTAACATGCCTACATCACTTTCAAGGCATTCATCATGCCAGTGCTAGCTTGGTTTCAATGGGCTTTGATGCTACTCGCTCTCAAGCAGCTCCTGAACAGTTTGTTGCCTCCTGTTTTTGACTCACCATATGTTCCATACCAAGCACATTAAAAGCAGAAACAAACATAACATTGTAAAAATGCAACGTTCTCAAAGTCTTTCAAATGTGAGTCCAATTGTCTGTCCCAGGAGCTCGGGCAGTCCCTTGATCTTGCCACAAGGTGTCAGACCAGACTTGTAGCTCTTTCAACTGGAACTGAAAGCACCTTTGGTGATAGCTTTTTACAACCCACAAATGCTATTTATAGGAAACCACCAGCCATTTCAATATGCAGGCTTCACAAACCATATACAGCAAGGCGACATGCCCTGGAACAGGCAGGTCTTGAAGGGCGGTTGGCAAGTGCTGATATAATAAATGTTTCGGCTGTATTTTCTCCTAGTGAATTCAGAATATGAAATCATAGCTGCTACTCCAACCCTGACCCCGACCATGCAAGTAGTCTCTCTAATAGAAGCTCTGTGTTGCTTCATTGAGTCCCCACGTGATTCACTCAGTATTTAAAATGTTATCAAAACTCTTGTCTGAGCAATAACACAAGACTGCCTGGAAGCCAAGCAGAGTGGGGAATATACTATGGGCTGGCAGCCTCAGAGATGGTGGAGTTCTCATGCCATGTACCACAATCCCAAGGCTTCTAGCACAAATTTAAGAGTAACCAGGCAGCCATATTAAGGCTCCACACTTATCTGCTGTTCTGGGGGCCTTGCACCTAGCCCTGAAACATGGCCTGAGCCATCTTAGCATAGAATAGCTAAATATCAAGCAAAGAGCTCATCCAGCTGGGAGAGCCGAGGCTGGGGCGAACACCCCAGGGGCTGCTGCTGTGACTTGGGAGAGCAGCAGGAAGAGCCTCAGAGTGCAGCCAGGGATTGCAGTGAGAGCATCTGAATCTCTTTGCTTTGTTCTGGGTAACTCACTCATTGTCTGCCCCAGTGGAGCGGTACACAGGAAGAGCAGGATTGTATATAACCTGTATACTGTATACAACCAACTGTAGTAGCTGAAGTAGGGGACTGTGCAGAGTGATATTTCCCAAACAAACTCCCTTGCAAAGTCCTCTCAGGCTGGGAAAACATCTTCTCCTACCCACACAGCCCCTAGCATTACACATGGAACCACACTTGCCTGTACCCTGGAAAGGCAGGGTGCCAATTATCAGGGTCAGGAGGGTGTCAGGAATGGGGTAAGGAGCAAGGGACTGGTGCATAAGTTGAGAAGCGAGCTGCCTTCAGGCCACAAAGTGACAGCGTGAGGCCATCCTGTCTAGCACATCAGGGATGTCACGATTCAGGGAAAAAGAGAGCTGGGGAATACATTTAGTATAGTTTCAACGATGACATTTTTCTTCATTTGGATTGTTGCACTGGGACAATGGTAGCACGGCTTTGAAATATCCAAAAGGTCCAATATTATGGTGTGAGGAGATACTGAGAACATAAGTCGGGCAAGTATATAAGGAAAGTCCAGTGCAGAGAGGCTCTTATGTCTAATGGACTCTATCCAGTTAATAGTAGCACAGCCTTATTTCTATTGTAGAATATCTGCAGTCATTTAGCAATCTCAAACAGTCTAAAAACCTGAAGGAATCCAAGTGCTTTACAAACCCGTTCTGCCCTTGTGGACAGATCATCCCGTACAGAACCCATTAAAGGCGGTAGGACAAGGCAGCAGTCTGACTACTCCTGCAAACCCTTACTACTGAACAGACAGCCTGAGTCTGCAGGCTGATCCATGTGGGTGGCCACTTAGGATTTGTTTACATGGCAGTTAAACACCCATGGCTGGCCCCAGGCTGCTGACTCGGGCTTGTGGGGCTGGGGCTGCAGGGCTGTGAAATTGCTGCGTACGTGTTTGGGCTTGAGGTGGAGCAAGAGCTCGAAGCCCCCCACAACCGAGGGAGGACGGACCCTGATCCTGGGCTCCACCTCAAGCCCAAACATCTACACAGCAATTTTTAGCCCCACAGTCCAGGCCTGCGAACCCGAGTCAGCTGACACAGTCAGCCGTGGGTCTTTCATTCCAGTGTAGACGTACCCTTAGTCCCAAGTGGAGCCCCAGTAAAGCCAACAGAGCTCTATGCAGGAGCAGAGCCCCCAGCCCATGGATCAGCTTGCAGGATTGGCGCACTAGTACTTACTGCTGTAAATAGTCTTACTGGGGTTACTTGCAGTGGTAAGCGCTCTGCTGGCAGCAGGTGTTTGCTGATCAGGCCTTTATATACAGTACACACAGCATCACTAATGTGCAGCCAACCTGGGGTGGAGAGCAGTAGCTCACCTGTCAGCCAGAAATTGAAAGATCTGAGCTTTTCCTCTCTGCTGCCCCTCTACTTATCCTCCTTACAACATACAGCCTTGGCTTTCAGCGGCCAGTGCAGAAAAGCTCAACCTAGCATGACACCCACCCCTACAATTCACCACTCCTACACCCTCTGAAAGGATCGGTCACCCCTCATCAGCAAAATCACCAGGATCATCAGGGGCTGATGTTTTGAACAATTACAGTATTGCCAAGTAGGGCGGTTTTGTGCCTCAGCGCAGGAGTATTTTTGTGGTGTGAGTGTATTCGTCCCCTTCCAGTTAACACCATGGACACCAAGGGCTGAACATCTGAGAAGGCTTTGGGGGCTGCAGTCTCACCTGTGTCTTCAGAAGTGACCCATCACTCTCACAGATCTTGGGAGACAGGCCAGTCCTTGCCTACAGACAGCCCCCCAACCTGAAGCAAATACTCACCAGTAACCACACACCACACAACAGAACCACTAACGCAGGAACCTATCCTTGCAACAAAGCCCGTTGCCAACTGTGCCCACATATCTACTCAGGGGACACCATCAAAGGGCCTAATCACATCAGCCACACGATCAGAGGCTCGTTCACCTGCACATCCACCAATGTGATATATGCCATCATGTGCCAGCAATGCCCCTCTGCCATGTACATTGGTCAGACTGGACAGTCTCTACGTAAAAGAATAAATGGACACAAATCAGATGTCAAGAATTATAACATTCATAAACCAGTCGGAGAACACTTCAATCTCTCTGGTCACGCAATTACAGACATGAAGGTCGCTTTCTTAAAACAAAAAAACTTCAAATCCAGACTCCAGCGAGAAACTGCTGAATTGGAATTCATTTGCAAATTGGATACTATTAATTTAGGCTTAAATAGAGACTGGGAGTGGCTAAGTCATTATGCAAGGTAGCCTATTTCCCCTTGTTTTTTCCTACCCTCCCCCCCCCCACCGAGACGTTCTGGTTAAACTTGGATTTATGCTGGAAATGGCCCACCTTGATTATCATACACATTGTAAGGAGAGTGGTCAGTTTGGATGAGCTATTACCAGCAGGAGAGTGAGTTTGTGTGTGTATGGGGGTGGGGGGTGAGAAAACCTGGATTTGTGCTGGAAATGGCCCACCTTGATTATCATGCACATTGTAGGGAGAGTGGTCACTTTGGATGAACTATTACCAGCAGGAGAGTGAGTTTGTGTGTGTATGGGGGTGGGGGGTGAGAAAACCTGGATTTGTGCTGGAAATGGCCCACCTTGATTATCATGCACATTGTAGGGAGAGTGGTCACTTTGGATAAGCTATTTCCAGCAGGAGAGTGAGTTTGTGTGTGTGGTTTTTGGAAAAAAGGGGGGGGGGGTGAGAAAACCTGGATTTGTGCTGGGAATGGCCCACCTTGATTATCATACACATTGTAAAGAGAGTGGTCGCTTTGGATGGGCTATTACCAGCAGGAGAGTGAGTTTGTGGGGGGGACGGAGGGTGAGAAAACCTGGATTTGTGCTGGAAATGGCCCAACTTGATTATCATACACATTGTAAGGAGAGTGATCACTTTAGATAAGCTATTACCAGCAGGAGAGTGGGGTGGGAGGAGGTATTGTTTCATGGTCTCTGTGTATATAATGTCTTCTGCAGTTTCCACGGTATGCATCCGATGAAGTGAGCTGTAGCTCACGAAAGCTTATGCTCAAATAAATTGGTTAGTCTCTAAGGTGCCACAAGTATTCCTTTTCTTTTTTCAGAAGCCCAGAAACCTTGAGCCCCAGTGTAAGGGATGCTGTATTTATTCTCTCCCCACTTCTGGCTGCCTTGCTAATTTCCTGCAGCTAGTTGCAGCCAGACTGTGGCAGACATGTGCCAGGTGGAGTGTCTCAAACCACCACAGGACTCAACCAATCAGACCATAGTAACTGGAGGAGGCCATGGTGTAATCATCTTGGAAAAAGCCTTTAAGCGCTAGAGAAAATTGGTAGTTGAAAGACCACATCAGCCATTGGAGCAGCAGAGAGTGAAAAGTCCGTGAGTCTTCAACCATGAGGCCACTGATCACAGTATGAAACATCCAACACCCATGGAGGCACCTTATATTATGGCTAGGAAAAAATAGCCCAGAATGGCAGGCACAGAGTCATCCAAGTGTAGATAGGTCAGGCATTCTGGGAGCCCCAGAGCTACTGAGCTGAATAGCTCTGGAGTTAAAAACCATGCCACACTAAGGAGCTTTAAAACAGCCCCGTTGTTCTAGTGGAAAAGTTGTTGAAATAAGGGGAAAACACACAGATCAGAAAAAGCACAGAAAACTAAAGAAAGTGAGGAGGACCGAGAGATGAGAAAGCTCTGTGGAATACAGCCTGCCCAAAACTCGACTGTTACAACAACAATACACAAGCTGTGGGAGAAATATATATACTACGAGCAGGAAGAAAATGAGGCACCTCTTACTGACTGTAATTAATCAGCTAGTTACTGAGTAAACAAAACAAATAAACCACTCCCTGCTGTATCTTATATGATAATGGAACTAACACATGCAATTCATGATCCAGGCAAATCCTTCTCATTCACCCCACTGTACGTATGCAGAGAAGCAGACATATTTTATTCTGGGCTGTAATTACTAGGAAGCAGCAAATATCCAGATATACTCTGAAATGGCACCACTGGCGATCCTCCTGCCCCCTTGGCCCAGACACTAGGGCCTACATTTTCAACATTGCCGATTAATTTTTGGGTGACTCAATTTCTGACTCTCATGCTTGCCGGACATCTAATTTTCTGACCTACTGAGCACTCACAGCTCCCATGGAAATCATCTGATTGCCCAGCACCTCTGAAAACTGGGATCCTGCTGTCTGACGCTGCAGAGCCTGAAATTGAGACGCTCAAATTAGTGGACACTGGTAAATTGAGGCCTATGTCTATGCTGTCCAGCTGGATTTGAAAGTTGTAACAAAGCAATTGGAAGGGCATGCCATTTTTATGATAAGGCCTGGCTATAACAGGAGAACATATTTAGCATGGGTAGTTCTTAAATCAAGCTAAATAACAGACATTGCGATTTGCGAGTTACGCACCACAGCAGCTACTGTCTCCTCTAGGTTCAGTGGAATACACTTCCCATTTCTTTTAAACATTTGAGTAACTCAGTCTTTTCTTATAGGCTCACCTTTGGAGTAGGCCCGTCAAGTATTGAGTATTGCAACCCCTCCCTCCTTCTAGATAGGTCTTTAGCACACGTAGGAGGCTGAAGGCAGCATGGCTTAGAGCAGTGGTTCCCAAACTTGTTCCGCCGCTTGTTCAGGGAAAGCCCCTGCCAGGCTGGACCAGTTTGTTTACCTGCTGTGCCCGCAGGTTCGGCTGGTCGCGGCTCCCAGTGGCCGCGGTTCGCTGCTCCAGGCCAATGGGGGCTGCAGGAAGCGGCGCGGGCATTGGGACATACTGGCCGCCGCTTCCAGCAGCCCCCATTGCCCTGGAGCAGCGAACCGCGGCTACTGGGAGCCACGATTGGCTGAACCTGCGGATGCGGCAGGTAAACAAACCGGCCCGGCCCGCCAGGGGCTTTCCCTGCACAAGCGGCCGAACAAGTTTGGGAACCACTGGCCTAGAGCAATATTCTCCCTGACCTGGAAGGAAAACAGTCTGACTGGGTGACAAACAGGGATGACTAGAATAGACACCAGACTAACCTTCAAAGGGTGGCCCAGAGCAGATAAAAATATGGTAGTCTGGGGACTATGGCAGCTCCAAGACTCTCAGTCCACTAAGAATGTAATCTTTTCAGATGTCAGAAATGCCTTGTGACCTAAGATACAGGGCTAGGTGCTGGGAGCTAGCAATTCCTGAGTTTCAAGCCTATGTATGTCCTTTTTGTGGACAATTGTGTGACCTTGGGCAAGTCATTTCACCTCTCTCTCCATTTCCTCAGCTATAGCATGGAGATAACTTACCTATATTGAGGGCAATTAGTTCCTGTAGGACTGTGTGCATAGCACTTTTAAACTGTAATGCTTGATGAATGAATCACTGGGTGAAATATATGGGCTGTATTTTGCAGGAAGTGAGAGTAGATGATCATAATGGTCTCCTCTGGCCTTAAAAATCTATGAATGAGTCAGAGTTGGCTGCAAGATTTTGAGGAGAGGTACAAAGAGAGAGAACTGGAATCTGAGCAGAAGATGGATCTTGGGCTTCCACCAATCTGAACGCTAGACTATCTCTCACATTCTAACTTAAGCGCTTCCAGATGCTGTATTGCAGGTGATATAAATGTTATCTTGCTCTGAAAAGGCTGCCTAGTGTCACTGCAAATACTTACTGAAATGCACTGCTCCCTAAGAAGGTAAAGGTATATATATATATATATATATAAAACTTGAGTCAGCCACATTTTTTTCCTGAAGCCCTTGGGTCCATGTGTATAGCCCACTGTGGCAAATGTGTGTATCATTTCTCACACTCTTAGGTGCACATAAGGGTGGGGAGGATGTTTTCCCACCCACACTATGTCTTGTGAGTGTTCTTCTAGCATCCCTTTGTTTCTCTATGTGCCTGCTTACTCCCCAGCAGAAATTAGCTGTTTTTACGCTATCTATTAAAACTACAAATGCAAGGGAAAATACAAAACAATCAATTCTAACAAACTTTTACAGTGCAAGTCTGATCAAAATGGGTGCTCACAAAAGACACTAAGACAACATAAGGAGGAATGCAGTATAAAACTCTAGCGAGGCAGTTTTCTTTTCGTCTTTATCGCTCAGTGCACTATTCTAGCGAATACAAAACCCCAAAAAAGCAAATAGAACCTGGCAATAAAACAAAACAATGCTTAGCTCCTGGGAACACCATATGCTCTTTAAAAAATATCCTTAAAATATAATACTATATTCTTGGCAAGAAAGTCATATTCTTGAGAACTTTTACTTTAGCGATATACCAGTTCATCACTTTTTTCTCCATGAGGCTGTATCGTGAACTTATGTCAGGAGCCTGAACAATTTTATAGACATTTCACATGAAACTACAAGGAAAGTAAATGAGGTCACAGAGTAAGGAACCATCAGGTGCTGAATCCCTCAGTACACAGGGTAGCTATGAGGACATGATTTGGCAAGTACTGGTTTCCAGTGGTATATAACACATTTTGGCATCAGCCATGCCTAGAGAGGGCACTTGAAAACTTCCAGGAATGACATGCCAGATAATCTTCCATCGATGCAGTGGTGTGGTAGCTGTGTTGGTCCCAGGATATTAAAGAGTCAAGGTGAGTAAGGTAATATCTTTTATTGGACCAACATCTGCTGACCTGAAGAAGAGCTCTGTGTAAGCACCAAAGTTTGTCTCTCTCACCAACAGAAGTTGGTCCAATAAAAGACATTACCTCACCCACCTTGTCTCTCAACTGCCAGACAACCAGCGTTTTATTACTCTGTACTGTCACTCAGATACCCTGCTCTCTGAGATATTTACAGTAGGAGCAAGTGTGTGCAGAATTGATTTAGGGTTAATGATTTTTCCAGTTATTTCAAACATTTAATATTCTGTATTTGTGGTATATTAATATGAATAATCATATTGTGGATATTTCAGTTATTTATAACAATAATAATTAAAATTGACCTGAGGAAGAGCTCTATGTAAGCTTGAAAGCTTGTCTCGCTCACCAATGGAAGTTGGTCCAATAGAAGATATTAATGCACTCACCCTGTCTCTCTAATATCAATCAAGATTTTTTAAAATAGAAAGTTTTCAATGTTTCTATTTCTTGTTGCAACAAAACTGAGCAGAAAGGCAAAGGAAGAAAAAACTCCTTAGGACTTGTGTTTTTGTTAATATTGCTGAGAAGAAGTATATGATCAACATACCTTGGTCTATCTGAGCAGGTGACTTTCCTAATCTGCTCTAAAACACAGTCCACGTAGAACAAATGATCCAAATGCAACCCTTTCCTGGGATTTGACTTTATTAACATAGACAATAATAAGATGGAAAATGCTCAGCTCAAGCCTTCTCCCCAGGCTTGACTGCTCAGTCCACACTCTATATCCTCCCTGCTTCCTTTTTTCTTCAGACGTAGGGTAGGATCTCTCTCTTAAGGGAGCAGCACTCTGAAGCCTGTTTCCTTCCTTTGTATTTCCTCAAGCTAGCATTCCAGTGCAAGACAAACACTTCATGGAAGTATAGTCTCTGAATATAAACAGGGATCTAAGAGGTAAAACTTTTATAACCTAAAGTTTTCAGACAGGCACTATTTGCAATGTCCTTCCCTTCAGCCCAAATAATAGATAAGTTGTTTCAGTGCTGGTCAGACGAAGAAATGAGAGGGCATATCCGCATTTAGACATGTCTGAGTCTGTTGTGTTTCCTATATTTTTTTTTAAGAGCTGAAGCTCAAAGCTGATCAAAGTTTGAGAAAAGATGGTGGCTTTTGAGAACACAGTGAACTATTATGAGCATGAAGCCGTCTTTTAGTAACACTGATGCAGAATCTTTTAGTAACACTGATGCAGGACCTGGCTTTAAGACTAGATGGCAGCTTTGTTTGGAGAACGTGACTTCAGATACCCCTGGAGTAAGGAGCTGTGAAATAGTTCAGAAGACTGGCCGTGTAGTATCAAATACTTGGAAAAAATTACTTAAATTCCCTTGTTTGAATGGTTTGAATGGTGAATGCAGCAGGCTTTCTCCAGTAACACTGTGTACTAATATTTAAAATTATATAACGCTTTTACTCCTAAAAAGACATGGTTTATAAACCTCAACTGACACTTTTCACTTCTGTTTCCTGATAAAAAGAGCACTTCCTGAGAAGATCAGACATTAATGTTATTCTTTGCAGCAGCTACAAGAACCAAAAATCCCAAGATGAAATCAAACATTTCAGTGATTGACAGTGTGGACATTTGAACTGTTTAGTTTCTCTGTTTTTTCCTCCTTCATCTAACAAAGTTGTGAGACTTGGGAAATCCCAAAGCTGATTTCTTTTAAATGTATTTATGAACTTGTACAAGTGAAAAAAACTTTGCATATCCTCACTACTACCCATTAGATTTTCACAGATGAGCCAAAGAAAGTGATTTAAATTATTTATGTATTTCAGAAAGGCTCTTCCAGCATAAGTAATAAGAAACTTGCTTAACAATAGAATTTTGTAACAATTTTGGGGAAGGGGGTGGTGGTCGGAAAATGCCGATTCATCTACATGGAAACTTTTAGTGGGAATGTTATCAGTCTCAGGGCCAGGATGGAATTTCAGGGAGGTGGGGGAAGAGCGGAAGACAAACAGAGAGGCACACACAAACCAACCCCCACCTGAATAGCCCAGTGGTTAGGACACTCACCTGTTGGTTGTTCAGGAATGGGGTGCTCTCTCCATTTTTTTCATGACAACATTTAGAAGGTCTTGGTTTTGCTCCGACGAGGAAGAAAAACAAATGTCAAAATCTTGAATTTTTTTTAAAAACGTCATTCCTTTTTTCTGGCCAGCCCTCCTGAACAACCCTCATGCACTATATGCCCTCTACAGGCAAACTGATTATTTGAGTGCCCAATAGGTTGCTTCAGATGACAATACAAGAAAAGACATAATGGGGTATATCCTCAGGTGGTGTGAATCAGAACAGCTCATTTGACTTGAAAAAACTTCATTGGAAGCTATTGACTTCAGTGGGGCTGCTTTAAGATAACTGGCTGAGTATGTGGCTGGCCCATGGTCCCTCCTCCAGATGTAAAATGTAAAATTTTCCAACGCACACAAGTGATTTACGAGACTCAAGTTCCTTTTCAAAAGAGACTCAGGAATCTAAGTCTCATTGAAAGTCAAAAGGATTTGGGTTCCTAAAAGTGCTTTAATCCAACTGAATTTCAACTCCTAAATCTCTTCTGAAAATGGGACTTAGGTGCTTTTGAAAACTTTACCCACACTCTAATAATCATAGCCCTCAGGACAGTACTTCTTTTCCACTGCCTGTTCATGTCTCCCATCCTTCTCTAGCCTTTCCCAAGAACACTTATTTGTATTATGTTTCTTTAAACAAAGTATAAGCCCCGTTGGGGGAAATGACCATGTCTTTTATTGTCCTGTAAGGAACCACGTATTATTATGAGACTAGACAAATAGCTTTCTGGAATAACAGTTAGGTTTAACCTACACCCAAGTGTTAAAATCCTCTATGAATGCTTGTCAGCAGTGTTACTGTTGTGTGGACTTCACTTTCTGGGATTGGGGTGATTAAAAGAAAGTAGAACAAGAAGCCTGGTCTTGTCTGCCTTTCTCAGACACACTAGAACTTTTTATGCCCAGCTATGCTGCATCTGGCCATGCAATAGTGAACATCACTCACACCCTCTTGCCTGACTTTAGGCCCTCAAAACATTGTGTCAGTACATCCAGGCCTAATAATGAGTTGCCAAAATGTGCATGGCCTCTTTCCATGTTATAGTGCAGCTCATCAGTCCATATTCCCCATTTTTGTAAGACATTTCTCACTATTCCTTCTCTAACTCCAATCCTGTAACGTGCTGAGAACCTTCTCCTGCAGCATATCGAATGTCTTCCACTTCCATTAAATGGCAGCAACTCAACAGCTTTCAGGCATAGGCCTTGACAGCGTAAGCTGTAAAGGGCAGAGTCTGTCTACTAAGACTGTGTCTCTCGTATCCAGGGGGATATATGAACAATCATTGCCATCGCTTGCAGAATTGTTTAAAGTGACAGATGAGTCCTGGTGACCTCCACTTGGAAACGGTCAGACCTTTCATACTGAGAGGACTTCTCCATCTGTTTTGCAATCAACCTGATCAGATCCACAATGGGTTGGCTGCCATTGTGGAGGCAGATCCGTGACTGGAGGTGACAAATTCAATGTCCTCTTTGACAGAATGTCAGTTATTTTTACTCACTTAGGTTCTGAAGTCAGTGGGGAAGCTTGTGCTTTGGACCCAGATCTCTTATGGTTCATAAAAACAAGTGGTGAAATGAATGGCTGAAATTGTTCAGGCCTACTTATCGGAGAATAGGCTGCTTCCTGTACAGAAGCAACTGGGTGCAGATTCCAATAATACTGATGATTAACGGTAATATTATCTTCACATTTTAACCCTAATGAGAACAGACCTGTGGTTAAAAACAGCCAAACAACAAACCTCTTATCTTTTGTATCCTTTTTAAAAGACAAGAGAAACTCCTATCACAGTGTTAATACTAGTTAATGTAAAATAGAGTGTTCTCAGTGATAAAATATTTAGTAACAGTTAACACACGGGATCTGAGATACCAGCCTTGCCTTCTCTCTTATTCTAGGAATAAGGAAATAGTGCTGCATTTTAGACACCTTGGTGTGGCAATTGTTGGTATATGGTTTTTTTTAAGTGGTGACAATGCTAGCAGGCCAACCAGATGGTCTAGAATTTGCATCATGCACTAACATGCATGGGAAAATTCAGAATCATCCAGCATCTCTGAGTTTGGCAGGTGCACTATACAGAAGCAATAGGAAAGGAAGCTCCTTGAAGCACTTTGTAACATTGCCTCTGGTTGTATGAACTGTAGTATTAATGAGCTCCAGTGGAGGTTGCATCCTACTCTGCCCAGTTTCTATGCAGAAGAAACTGAGAGAAGTGTACGGTGGGAAGGGAAAATAAATCAGTGAAAATGGAAGAGACTGGACGATTCAGTGCTCAAAGGATTCCCCAGGGAGGAAATTCCTCATCATACAAAACATATTTCAGCAAAACATTACCAGCAAGGTACAGCATTCATTCCTATCTACAAATACATATCTGACCCTGGAGCATAACCCTTCATAATTACAAATAAAGATGTTTAAGCAATAATTTTAATGAAGCAGAAAGCATAAAAGTCTCTCTGATTGCCTGCAATGGAATGGAGAGCTGCAGCCCTGGCACGTGGTAAAGAGATGATATCAAAGGATTGCCAAGGTAACCGAGGATGCAGACACAGCATCTTACAGTTTTTTAATCTGACAGAGAGTTCAGCTGGGGACAAGATACTGAGAGTGCGGCTGTTTTCCTCCAGCTCAAGGGGAAGATCGCGGTGGAATTGTATTTGACTCTTCCCCCCACCAAAATCTCCCACTCAGGCCATTGTTATATCCTCCTTCAATGTTCTTCTCTCTCTCTCTGCCCCTGTCTGTTTAGACAACATGCAGACAAAGTCATCTTCCTTGCCCATCCATTTGATCTCCCCCTCTTCATGGGTCTGTAGTGAGGCCTGTTTAATGTTTTTAAAGTGTTTTGAGGTTCTTGGCTAACAGGCTCTCTCTGAAGTCAAAGTATAGTTTTTATTCCTATTTCTTTCATGACAAGAGGGAGCCCTTGATACCCCACCACACTTTACCAACTGTATGAGAGTGATCAGGAAGCAAAGACTCATTAATATAAACATGGAGAGATGATTATTTTATAATTTTTCTTTGGCTTCCTCAGAAACCAGCCTTGTTACGTATATACTCCGCTTGTTAGGAGATCCATGACCATGTGAATTACGGCCATCAAAGGTAATGCTGCTTTTGTTCACTTCCAGTCTCTCCCGTGACCCCTTTGAAAGGAACTGGCAAATAAGAAGGAATAGAATCATGGTTGTGGGAAAAAACCCAAGACTGCCCCGTTTCCTGTTCTAGACAGACTGTGAACCATTGTGGATGCCACGGACATGCTCTTTTAGGACCAAATTCTGCCTTCAGTTTTACGTAACTTCCACTAAAGTCATTAGGAACATTATTTGGCCCTAAATATTCTGTACACTAACCCCACTGAAACTATGATGTTACCCACAGATACAAAAATTAGTTGTTACTGTTAGCATCTCTGTTCAACTTTTACTACTATTATAGTACTAAGAAGCTGTGGTTACATGGCCACAACATGCTTTTATCGAGTAAAAGGGCCATCCAAAGATAGTTTTTCAGATTATTTGAAACCTGTTTCACAGGATGTATTACACTCCCACAACTTTCACAACTGACATGTTGTGCTGTTTGCTGTGTCAGGCATATGTATAAAGAACACTTCCGGTAAATCCAGGGAAGATTATTCTTACTGTAGATTTTAGTCATTCATAGAATGGATTCTTCTTTAAATCTGACACACTCTGACCCAGTATATCCAATTTGCAAAGCAGTCATTGCACATAAGGACATAACGTACAACACATTCTCAAAGGATGAAATTCATCCCTGTGTAGAACACCAGCACAAGGGCCTATGCATCATTTAAGCCCTGAATGTTAAAAAGGCCTTTCACTTTCCCTCTGCACAGGGAAAAATTGCTTCCTAAAAGTTTAAACCTTTTGTTTCTCCTGTGTAACCTATAAACTAGGTACAGTGTGAATGGATTGAGACCGATTTCTCTGACAGGATGTCAACTGTCATTGTGTGTAAACAGACCAATAAATGAAACAGCAATCCAGCACATGGAAGTAGAAAGTCTTGACGTTTTAATTATTTGAAGAGATTACAAGACGAAAGTCTTCCTTGAGGCAAATGCATTTTAGTATTGATATAGTCATTGTGCTTTTCAGTAAGAGAAATAGGAGTTTGTATTTACATAAGAAACTATAGTGTCTGAGATCCTTAAATATCATATTTATGGAAATGATTCTGAATTACAGCATTTACAAAATAAAAACAAGCTTGAATAAATAATATTCAGCCCATTAAATGAGATTTTTTTCACAGAAGCAACTTTTGTGCATATTTATTTCACAATTGAAGTTGGTTGCATTTTATTTTTTTCATCCTATAAAAGAAGCATTAGATTTGTTGTTTCTCAAAAAATAAAACTGCAATAATCATTGCAATGTGAAGCCTGAGATTTAAGCCTGAATAAGTATCACTGCTTGTACCATACGACCCACCTCACATCTAAGCTATCCACCCTGAGCCAGCTAAACTCTGGTGAATGATGACACTCCAATTTGAGGATTATGTGAAAAAGACTTTGCAAAAAACATATATATAAATAAAGTGAGAACATACCACAGCTGAATTTACCCACAGCTAGCTTCATAAGGCTTGTGCATTTCACATAAACTAGTGAAGCTGTTTAATCTGATTTATATGGCAGCAATTTCAACAAGCTGTATACCCTTATATGGCTCATTTGCATTGGATAAAAAAATCACAAAGCAAAGGGAATGTACACACATACACACAAACAAATACTGACTAGATTTTCTTTGTCATTTTAAATGAGGACCCTTCTTGAGCAAAACAGCGCAAACAACTTTTTTATCTTCTCTCCGTTAGCTTGAAACACTGTGTGATACTGCAAGTCACCAAATGGGATACCACAAAAAGCTCTTGCTATAATTTCCTCTCTAACCACAGCATGCTGCATTGTTCTTTTAATGTGGCTAACTCAAAGCATGTCCAAACACCTTTGAAAATCCAGTACTCACACAGCTCTTTGTGCAAGATCATTGCATGAATCTATGTGAATTTTTTTCCAATCCAAGGAGAACCAAAATCTATCCGTGGTGCTTAAAATAAATGTAAATGTCTTCTGGGGTGGTAGCAGGATGATCTAAAAGTAAGAGTATGAAATATTTTATAAAATTATTCAGCCAACTATGGACGATAAGAAACTTCAGATGCTAGGCCAATATTTCAGACCTTTTGAATAAAAATATACAGTATTGTTTAATGTTCGCCTTTAGAAAATCATTTTAAAAATTTAAAAAACACAGCTTGGGATAAGTTCTGTAACATGTGACATTTATAGTGCTTAACTTTTCCAAAAATATGTGGTTTTTTCTAACAGTAATTCATTAATTTGTTGAATATCTCCTCTGGAGCTGTTTTTTAGTTAGTATTTCATTATTGATATTGCAAACCAAAGTCTTTCTCACATGTTATATTTTTATTACCAGGAATTGGTCTGAACTATGCTGCATGTAAACAACTTCAAACATCACAAATTATATAGAATTAAATTAAAATATGTAAGAATTAATTTTTAGAAGACACTGAATTGTTGCTGTGATGAATAAATGAAAGGCAACAGAAATATTCTGCTCTGGAAACTTCAGTTCTTCCTATTTGGTTCAAAGAGAATTTTGCCTACATGAATACTGAATGTAAGTTTGAAATATTTTGCCTCAATTAATGTTAGCTCAGGTAGCTTATATCCAGCAATGGAAAAGCTAAATAGCAATCGGCGGGAAAGAGCTGATCTTCACATTCAGAAGCATCCCAGAACAGGAGTGAATGCAGAAGTGTCGTAGGTTTGGAAATGATTTGCTGTGATGAGTAAGTTAGAATCAACCACCTACTCTGTTCTTAATTTGTAAAATAAGCAGCAACATTTGTTCAATTCTCTGAGCCCTATTTCTTTCCACGCAGTGTGCTTTATTCTGCATATGGCATTGTAA
The DNA here is from genome assembly GCF_965140235.1 of Caretta caretta. Taxonomy (NCBI): domain Eukaryota; kingdom Metazoa; phylum Chordata; order Testudines; family Cheloniidae; genus Caretta; species Caretta caretta. Next base: position 134,531,359 of record NC_134209.1, on the reverse strand, counting down.
CATTATCATTAGAAATTTATGGAAGACTGTACTGTAGCCTAACAGCTACAGACGCATCATGCTTCCCTTTAGCAGCTTAATAAAATACAATAAAAACTGCCTGTACAAAATTTATAGTAATGGATGACAAAGCCTACATGCCCACACAAGGTCCTTCTTTCAAGTTAATTCTTGGCTTAGATCAAATGTAATATCAGTCCATATAAGACTCCAATAGGTACATCACTAGTTTATTATGTCAGATACCAGCTTTGTCACTGTAGAAAGGAGTGACATGGAACATGTAACAGTGAGTGCAGACACGGACAGGCTTCATCTGACCATAGCGAGGTAATGGAGCAGAGTGGGAGGAACAGCGAGAGCAGAAGATCTGAAAAATACAAGAGAGATTGATTCCACTTACTGTTTTTTTTTTATTTGACACGACTAAATCTGTTTTCTTAAAAAGGAAGGAACAGAAAATTGTGTGCATGACCCTTTTATGTGAGGTGTTGGAACTAGGAAGCAACACTGTCATAGGCCCTTTAAGAGGGATGAGGCCAGTGCACTGTGACTAGTCAGCTGACCTCCGAGTTGGGCTTAAGAGAAGGCACCTGGGTCCTCCTGGGGGAGGGAGTCTGGGTGAGTCAGGCCTGAACTGAGAGTCAGCCAGGAAGGGGACAGAGAGAGCAGACACGGAGGTCTCATTGCCTGAGCAAAAAGCAGTGGAGAGCAGAAAGCTCTGTAGGCGCTCTCCAGGAAGAGAGACGGGATGGAAGCCAGGAGGCCTGGGTAGTGTGAGGAGCAGACTTTGGAGCAAGAGGAAGGCCCAGGGGTGCATTCCTGAGGCCACTATCCCGTAATGGGGCAGGGAGCCAGAAAAGACGCAGGAGGGATGTGAGTCTTTTATGAAGCCCAGGTGGGTGGACAAGGTTTGCATTATTCCTGCTTTTGAACTCTAGTAGAGGGCGCCAGGGGTACACCCGAGAGTCTTCCAGTCTGAAGAACGATTGAGACTGATCAAGAGCCAAGCATCACAGAAGGTGCTTGTGCCAGGACCTTTGAAGTCCATTTTGGGATTTCAGATGTCCATAATAATAAACTGTCCTGTGACACGGCTGTTATTAGCCTACATGTATTCTTGAGAAATCCTGAGAAGGGGAAACTGAGGGTGGGGCGTTCTCAAGGCCACTCCGTGCCATGAAGAAGCAGTCTGAGATGGCAACTCTACGACAAACACCTTGTAGTGTATTTTAGCTAAAAGCCTTCATCGGGCAGGGACCACAATAAACTGTACCTTGACCCTGCATAGCGTCTCTTATGTGTGTACTCCTTACTCACGTGAACAGTGCTATTAAAGTCAATGGGACTCCTTGCATAAGTGAGACTATGGTGGATTGGACTCTTGAAGCATTATTTAAATTGCAACTTAAGTGTAACATTGTAAGAAAGGACTAACCGCATGTTTCCTTGGAAACACCCATTCTCTATCTCATCTCTTTTTCTCCTGTGCACTTACAAGAAAGAGAAAGTGCAGAAGGGATTGGAGACTCACTACTGTTCAGTGCGCAGGACCTCAGTGTGACTAACGCTTAACCTTCCCACTCACACTTGCTGAGCAGCTCATACACTTTGTACACAATGCTGTATGCAACGTAAACACATGCAAAAGCAAGGACACAGAGTGCCCAAAGCTGGAACATTTGCCATTCCCACACTGCAGGCTGCTGGAAATTGTTAAAGCTTCGAGGCAATATTTTAAAAAAACCTAGTATTGAGTCTGAGTGCCCAACCTGAGACACCTTAAAAGGGCCTGATTTTGAGAGGATGATTGCTCCTGACTTTCACAAAATCATGCCCTTTTAATGTGTCAAATTGGGCTCCCACAAATATAGGCACCCAAAATCACAAGTCCCTTAAAAAAATCTTGGGCTCAAGGGTTTTATGATGCAGAGGGCATGGTTGCCTCTGCACTGTGAATTTCTGGGGTTTGCATGAATTTGCTCTTCTTTTCAGCAGACAGCATATCAGTTGTTTTTACTGAGTCATTACCTTGCCACAGCTCCTGCAATGATGTTTCCTGCGAATTACTGTGAAAGGCGCTTTGCATGCAGTGCAGTAGCTACAGACTTCATCTGGTACCCATTCAGGAGGATCTATCAAAAACACAACAACACGGAGCATATATCACACTGGAACAAAAATAACCACGTGATACTTGGGGGCCTCCAGGGAACAGGAGGAATAAGATATTAAATGTATATAACAATAGCAGCTTTCTGACTAGTATCTCAAAGTGCTTTACAAACATCCATTTGATGTTTGATTTAATTGGGGATTGGTCCTGCTTTGAGCAGGGGGTTGGACTAGATGACCTCCTGAGGTCCCTTCCAACCCTGATATTCTATGATTCTATGATTCTATGATTTAGGCTGAGAAAAGGCTAATAGAGGGGTCACTTCTCCCACCACTAAAATACAGCCACCTCTGGGGTACAGCAGGGTAGTCAATTAACAGAATATGGAACCACTACGTAGCTGTTTAACTCAGGAAATAAAGAGTATCCTGTGAAACTGAAAATGATAGAAAAAGTATAAAAGGCAGTGTTAGGATATAGATTTTCAGGCCTGTCTGCAAAGGCCTGTACTTTAAGAATTTAGGTGTATTCTTATCACTTGGCTAGTTCTAGAGGTATAAAAGAAAGAATCAAAATCACTGTCTGCTGGTGTAAGGGCCTTCTCTTACTGTGACAGTTTGAGGCCCTTGTCTTAGGCTAAGGCCTTTGGCTAAGCAGCAGAGGCAGCCATAAGCTAGGAAGCGAACGGTCACATCCTCACATTCCAAACTAGTCACATTGAAATAAGGTGCTATTGGGCTGTTAGGCACTATCAGGACAGGATTGTATTCCTATCACCTCCAGAGAAAGGGAAGTGCCTAGAAAATGTAAAAGGAAACTTAGTTTGATAGCATCCTGTCTGGCAAGAACTCACTTATCAATAACTGGGATGTGAAATCCTCACTTCTGTATTGTCTTGTCATTATAGTTCCCACTTTGCTATCGTTTGTCTGTATAATCTCTGTCTGGTTCTGTGATTGTTCCTGTCTGCTGTATAATTAATTTTGCTGGGTGTAAACTAATTAAGGTGGTGGGATATAATTGGTTACATAATCATGTTACAATATGTTAGGATTGGTTAGTTAAATTTCAGGAAAATCATGGGTTAAGGTATAGCTAAGCAGAACTCAAGTTTTACTATATAATCTGTAGTCAATGAAGAAGTGAGTGGGCGTGGGTGGGAGGGGATGGGTGTGTGGGTGGGGGAGATGGGAACAGGGAATGGGGGTGCGGAAATTGGAATCATGTTTTACTAAAGGGGGAAAGGGGACCAGGGAATGGGGGTAAGGAAATTGGAATAATGTTTGGCTAAGGGTAGGAATGGGAACAGGGACACAGGTGTAAGGCTCTGTGGTGTCAGAGCTGGGAAGGAGGATACTAAGGAAGGAAACTGGAATCATGCTTGCTGGAAGTTCACCCCAATAAACATTGAATTGTTTGCACCTTTGGACTTCAGGTATTGTTGCTCTCTGTTCATGTGAGAAGGACCAGGGAAGCAAGTGGGTGAAGGAATAAGCCCCCTAACAGGCAGGAATGTTAAATACAGAGATGGAACCATAAGTATTTTTCGGCAATGTAACCGTGAGAAGAAGCCTAGAGTACAGCTTTGTATTCACTAGCCTGTCAAGACTTCACTACAGACAAGGCAACCCACTTTTTCCTCAATTTGGTTAACCCCCTCCTCATCCCCTCATCTCTCCAGATAATCAACTAAGGGCCTGATCCTTCTTTCCTTGCTTAAGCCCTCAGAAACACTCTCATTGCTCTGAGTGGAAGTTTGCCTGTACAAAGACCACAGTATCAGAAGCACCAGTCAATCCAAACATTGAGTTTAAATAGAGCCTTTACCTTTCTAAAGATCATGGGAGGCAGGTGGACCCCCCTTTGGGGAAGTTAGGCCCCCAGCCCCACCCCTTCTGCCCACGGCCCTGCTCCCTCCCATGACCAGAGCCCTGAGGTTCCCCCCCACCCCCGCCCCACACTGCCGGCTCGAGCTAGCTGGAACGCCGAGCCCCCCTCAACTGTGGGAGGAGTCCCGGGCAATCCCCCAGCCACCCAGGGAAAGAGATTTTTATATGAGCCATGCAGGTTCCAGGGTAGCTAAGGTGGTGGTATTTGCTACTCAGCTTCCCAGGTTCATCAGTAATCTCTCTGGAGTCCAGGGAGATTACTGATGAACCTGGGAAGCTGAGTAGCAAACACTGCCTCCTCAGCCACCCCAGAACCTGCATGGCACATATTAATAAGCAAAAACTTCCCCCGTGCAAACCGCCAAAACCTGCAACTTGGTATCCGATGGCGGCAGCTGCGCCATGGGAGGCTTAGCTTTCCCTGGCCTATTATACCCAGAGCCTATCCTAAGGTAACACCTTTGATCCCTAACTCAAACACCTCAATTCAATCAGAGAGCAACATTAAGGGTACAGCCAATGTTAACAGAGAAAGAATTTTAAAGTATTCCTTAACAATATTGCCCTTGTTTTTCTTTCAATAACTTCTGTAATCATCCACAAAAGCAAAGCAGTGAAGTGAGCTGCCCCTTGAAAAGCAAAACACATGAGGCTCACTTCTGCTCACCTGCTTCTGCTAGTGGCAAGCTGACATCACCCTGGAGAGCCTGGAATTATGGGTGTCAACGTGATGTAGACCATTGCTTAATTAAGTTAATAAAAATCTAATCAAGGGCAAGTTAAGTGCTGCCCAGGAAGGAATCTCTGGACATAATGAAAGGTAAACTCCTGGAAATATTTACACAAATTCCCAAGTCTAGATTCTGTCGGTTATTAGAGTGTGCAGGGCATATGTCTGTTGCTTTATCAGCAGAAAAGAGACAAGTTCCCTTCCTCAGGGAACATAGTATCAACCAGAGATAAACATATGATACATTTAATACACAGGTCAAATGGCAAGTGAGTTGGAGGTAGGGTCAGCAAGGAAGAACAATGGTGGGAGACTTAATTAAATGAATGAAAAGGTCAAATCCCAACATAGTCTTCTGTGAAATATTATTTTCATTTCATGTAAAATTTACCAAATTAAAGCAATGAATGTTAAATTAAAAATAAACCATATGCACAATTCAATCAATAAAATATTTTAACAAGCAGGTTAACGAAATTAGAAAAAACTATGAGCACAACTTCAAAATTCAAAAAGCTTTCTATTTTTCTGAGTTCCCATACTTTGAAATGCACAACTAGGTATATTTTGGGAACTAAACTAGTAGAGAAAGGAATGTTTCATTTTTAATTATTCAAAATGTGAAGGATTGATTGGACAAAGGACATGCTTTTAGGGGGAATACTCTAAAAACAAAATGAAATTGTAAAGGTAGAATCATTTAAGTAGTAGGCCTAAAGAACTTGGGAAAGAAAAAAAGTAACTAAATTGCCAAAAAGCAAGTTCCTAAAAGAGAATAAATGGAATAAATACCTCCAATAAAGTAGTAGTGGAATAAATATACCCTGATTTCATAAGCATACCAATATCTTATAACCAGAGGTGAAAGTAAGCCGGTACGCCCCAGTGCACCGTACTGGGGCAGCCCGGCTTCCCCAGGGTGCAATTTAAAGGGCCTGGGGCTCCCAGCAGTGGCTGGAGCCCCAGGCCCTTTAAATTGCCTCCAGAGCCCCGCTGCTGGAGCCCTGGGGTAGCAGCTGTGGGGCTCCGGCGGCTATTTAAAGGGCCTGGGGCTCCCCTGCTTCTACCGCCCCGGCCCTTTAAATAGCCACCAGAGCCCCGCCACTGCTACTCCAGGGCTCCGGGAGCTATTTAAAGGACCGGGGTGATAGAAGCAGGGGAGCCACAGGCCCCTTAAATAGCCCCCAGAGCCCTGGGGTAGCGGGGGCTCCAGGAGCTATTTAAAGGGCCGGGGCTCCAGCTGCCTCTGCCGCCCAGGTCCTTTAAATAGCCGCTGGAGCCGCGCCGTTTCTCCAGGGCTCTGGCAGCTAATTAAAGGACCAGGGCAGTAGAAGCAGTGGAGCCCCGGGCCCTTTAAATAGCCCCAGGAGCCCTGGGCTGCTGCTGCTACTGGCGGGAGGGGGGGGGGGAAGAGGAGGAGGAAAAAGAGGGGCACTTACCTTACAGGGTGGGCTGGGGCTGGCTCTGACCCCCTCAGCTCCGCCCCTTCCGGGGGCCAGAGCTGGCCCCAGCGTACCGGTAAGTCAGTCGACTTACTTTCACCCCTGCTTATAACCCAGAGTTAATGGCTACACAAGAATTTTACTTGTGTAAAATTGTGCCAGATTATAACTTCACAGCAAATTAGGTGATATTTACCTTTGTTCCCTCCTTGACATGTATAATGACAATATTACTTGGAAAATTATATGCCTCATTGGTACTCAAGATATAGAAGGAGTGTATATATATTATTACTTGATATACTCTCTATATATTTCTTTTCAAAATTAAATATAGTAATTCTCTGTTCCCCAAAAGTGACTTCATGCATCTTATCGTTGGCTTACTCATCGTTCTTCTTATCACAGTACAGTATATTGTGAGCTAACCTAAAGGGTACTCCCTTTCCTAACCAGTGACCCAGCAAATGCGAAAACAGTTCAAGTGCAGCTGTGAATTTAGCCCTGTGGCGTATCGATTCTGGCTTTTACTTCCCACCCTACATGCACCAATCCAATATCAGCTGCACTGCAACATATCCCTGAAATAACACTTAGCACATATAGAACATGTTCAAATGCTGTGCAAACATAACTAATTAATCCTCAGTCACAATTTCCCTGTAAAGGTTGGTAAATCAGTCAGTTTGTGGATGTTAAAAATCAACAAGAAATAAATTAATTGCTCAGGACCACAGCGGTGGACCAGATTAAAAGTTGAGACTCATGGTTTCCAATCCTGTGTTCATTCCTGCAGAAGAATTTGTGGCTGAAAAATCTTCCTATGGGGTGCAAAAGCACAGGCTTAACTTTGAGACAAGTAGGCACTTTCTTAAAGGTAAGCATGTGCTTAAGTGCTTTGCTGAATTGCAGACAAAGTGCTCAACACTTTGCATTGAGCCTTTAAAGATTTAGCCATATTTTAAACCAGGCAGGCACCAAGGACAATACAATTTACAACCAGGATCCCTCTCCAAGGATCTTCAGCCCCCGTCTCACACAGCCTTGGGAGCTGGCTTTTGGGAGTTACTGTATGTACTAAACATTGAGCTCTCTAGAAGAGATTTTTGAAAGATTGTTTAAGAGAGGTCTCATGAGAGGATAAAAATATAATATGATGGGAAGTACAGCAAGCTTTGTAAATTAAATTCCAAGCATTACTCTGAAGACACTGCTGAAAGCAGGGTGGTAACAATGCATCAGCACCAACAGGCTTTTATTTTATAGTCATTCTCCTGAGCTGCACTGCTCCATTCGCTCTGCATGCAGCAGGAAATTGAAACGTACAATATATTTAATCTCTGAGGCACTGTCTACCAGTGCTTTAGAGATCTGCAAACAGAATAGAGAGAACACCTTGCTCTCAGCGCCAACTGGCCCATTGCTCTATTGTGCACGGGGGCCAAAGAAAATCTGCCGGAGAATAGATGACAGGCAGAGAAGGTCACAGCAGGAACATCAAGGAGGGGGAAAAGAAATAATAAGCATCGGGGGGGAGGGTGCTAAAATAAGAGGGAGAGAATATTAAATAAAGTGTTAAGAAAAAAGCAGAAGAAAGAAAAAATATTGAAAATGAATAAGAAGAGTGATTTTGGAGATAAAGGAGAAAGAGTTAAAAAAAAAAAAGAATCAAACTTGTTAACACAGCATGAGGGAAAACAGACAGTGAATGAAAGATAGGAACCTTACATGAATCCAGGATCTGGATGTTTAAGAAAAAACATCAAATACTACATGTCTTGTGACAAAGTGACAGGAGTTGGAGACACTGGAACAAAAAGGCATGTGGTGTCCAATTCATTTCGATATGCAGCAAATCTGCTACACAGCTTTTATGGTGATAAAACAAGGATAACATCTCCCTGGCACACAGGAGCAGAGAGGCTCCTGAGTTACTCAGTTTGGACCTGGCTCCAGACTCCCCCTGACTTTGGAGGATTTGGATGTTGTGTTCTGCTTTGGGTCCATCTGTAGGAAAAAGTGAGCAGATTGGCCCTTGTATGCATAGAAAGGCTACATAATGAAGACTCAAAGTTTGAGGACAAATGCCAGTTTATTTAAGGGCAGCCTGCCTCTAGCTTGTCAAAAAGAAAAGGAGTACTTGTGGCACCTTAGAGACTAACCAATTTATTTGAGCATAAGCTTTCGTGAGCTACAGCTCACTTCATTGGATGCATAAAATGGAAAATACAGTGAGGAGATTTATATACACACAGACCATGAAAAAATACACATTGTAAGGAGAGTGATCACTTCAGAGGAGCTATTACCAGCAGGAGAGTGGGGTGGGGGGAGAGAAAACCTTTTGAAGTGATAATCAAGGTGGGCCATTTCCAGCACATTTCCAGGAGTTAATAAGAACGTCTGGGGAACAGTCGGGGCGCGAGGTAGGAATAAACAAGGGGAAATAGTTTTACTTAGTATAATGACTCAACCACTCCCAGTCTCTATTCAAGCCTAAGTTAATTGTATCCAATTTGCAAATTAATTCCAATTCAGCAGTCTCTTGTTGGAGTCTGTTTTCAAAGTTTTTTTGTTGAAGGATAGTCACTTTGAGATCAGAAATGGAGTGACCAGAGAGATTGAAGTGTTCTCCAACTGGTTTATGAATGTTATAATTCTTGACATCTGATTTGCGTCCATTTATTCTTTTACATAGAGACTGTCCAGTCTGACCAATGTACATGGCAGAGGGGCATTGCTGGCACATGATGGCATATATCACATTGGTAGATGTGCAGGTGAACGAGCCTCTGATCGTGTGGCTGATGTGATTAAGCCCTATGATGGTGTCCCCTGAATAGATATGTGGACACAGTTGGCAATGGGCTTTGTTGCAAGGATAGGTTCCTGGGTTAGTGTTCTGTTGTGTGGTGTGTGGTTGCTGGTGAGTATTTGCTTCAGGTTGGGGGGCTGTCTGTAGGCAAGGACTGGCCTGTCTCCCAAGATTTGTGAGAGTGATGGGTCGTCCTTCAGGATAGGTTGTAGATCCTTGATAATGCGTTGGAGAGGTTTTAGTTGGGGGCTGAAGGTGACGGCTAGTGGCGTTCTGTTATTCTCTTTGTTGGGCCTGTCCTGGAGTAGGTGACTTCTGGGTACTCTTCTGGCTCTGTCAATCTGTTTTTTCATTTCAGCAGGTGGGCATTGTAGTTGTAAGAAGCTCTACGATACAACTGCATTTGCTCCAACCCCTCAGACAGAGACAAACACCTACAAGATCTCTATCAAGCATTCTTACAACTCCAATACCCACCCACTGTTCCTCAGACATTCTTATTAACTCCTGGAAATGTGCTGGAAATGGCCCACCTTGATTATCACTTCAAAAGGTTTTCTCTCCCCGCACCCTACTCTCCTGCTGGTAATAGCTCCTCTGAAGTGATCACTCTCCTTACAATGTGTATTTTTTCATGGTCTGTGTGTATATAAATCTCCTCACTGTATTTTCCACTTTATGCATCCAATGAAGTGAGCTGTAGCTTACGAAAGCTTATGCTCAAATAAATTGGTTAGTCTCTAAGGTGCCACAAGTACTCCTTTTCTTTTTGCGAATACAGACTAACACGGCTGCTACTCTGAAACCTAGCTTGTCAAAGGGATTTATGCTCATGTTGTGTTCTGACAAACAGGAGCTTGGGTTCAGTTTCCTGTCCTGGTCTCTCACTTGTGAGAATGTTGCTGAAACAAAACATCCAGTCCCTGGAGGTAAGAAGGACCTCATATCACAGCAGTGACTGCTCTGGCCAACGAATAATGCCGACCTGTTCCAGAAAGGCTGAGTCCACTCAGCTGGGAAGAGTGGGATGTGATGCAGGAAACTGGGAGAGTGAGGAAAATTGGGAGATTGTTAGGGCTCCAACAACGCTAGCTCTAGTCTAGTGGATTTCTTCCCAGTACAATGACAAGACTATCTCTTTAGCACTAAGTACTAAGCACATGGCAAGACACACATTGTGGCTGAACTGTCCAGAGAAGGTAGTCCACACTGAACCTTGTTTGCTGGTTTGGATATTCAGAGACAACCATTAACCCAGAGCTCCTACGGAAACTCTCTGCTGGACCTGTGTGCGTCAGATTTCACCAAGCACAATTGAGAAGAGAGAGAGAGAGAGAGAGAGCAACCCACATATAACCCTGGTTATCTTCTACCAAGATAACCTTAAAAGTTCTGTTTCTACAGTGGCAAATGAAACTTATGGCACTGCAAATGTCACAATGCATTACCCTCACAAGTGCAGAAAAGTCTGATCATCTTGCTCTCACTCTCCTCATGGAAGCAGTAATTACTGAACATGGTAAATACTTATGCTGCAGGCATGACAACTAGAGAACCCTGGGGACATCAGCAATGCTTGCCAAGTTTGGAAAGTACCATCACCTTTTCCCCTCCCTTCAATTCCTACCTTAAAATCGGCCCTTTTGTCCATAACACACAACTTCTCTTGTGCCATTTTTATATAATCCCTCTTATTCTTATCTTTGATGCCTAAAAAGCCACCCAAGGCAATTATACCCAGCTATTCCTTCCTGTTCTCAGAAAGGATATGTTTACACTGTAAGTGAAGGTGTGATTGTAGCATGAGTAGGCATACTCATGCTAGCCTTAATCTTGCTAGTGTAGATAACAACAGTAATGTAGATGTGATGGTATGGGCTTCAGCATAGGCTAGCAATCTGCATATGTATCCAGAGTCCCTGGAGGTCTTGTAGTCTGGTTGCTAGCTGTCATAAATATGAAGGGAAGGGTAAACCCCTTTAAAATCCCTCCTGGCCAGAGAAAATTCCTCTCACCTGTAAAGGGTTAAGAAGCTAAAGGTAACCTCGCTGGCACCTGACCAAAATGACCAATGAGGAGACAAGATACTTTCAAAAGCTGGGAGGAGAGAGAGAAACAAAGGGTCTGTGGGTCTGTCTTTATGCTCTTTGCCCAGGATAGACCAGGAATGGAGTCTTAGAACTTTTAGTAAGTAATCTAGCTAGGTATGTGTTAGATTATGATTTCTTTAAATGGCTGAGAAAAGAATTGTGCTGAATAGAATAACTATTTCTGTCTGTGTATCTTTTTTGTATCTTAAGTTTTTGCCTAGAGGGATTCTCTGTGTTTTGAATCTAATTACCCTGTAAGATATCTACCATCCTGATTTTACAGAGGTGATTTCTTTACTTCTATTTACTTCTATTTCTATTAAAAGTCTTCTTGTAAGAAAACTGAATGCTTTTTCATTGTTCTGAGATCCAAGGGTTTGGGTCTGTGGTCACCTATGCAAATTGGTGAGGCTTTTTATCCAACATTTCCCAGGAAAGGGGGAGTGCAAGTGTTGGGAGGATTGTTCATTGTTCTTAAGATCCAAGGGTCTGGGTCTGTAGTCACCTAGGCAAATTGGTGAGGCTTTTTACCAAACCTTGTCCAGGAAGTGGGGTGCAAGGTTTTGGAAAGTATTTTGGGGGGAAAGACGTTTCCAAACAGCTCTTCCCCAGTAACCAGTATTTGTCTGGTGGTGGTAGCGGCCAATCCAAGGACAAAGGGTGGAATATTTTGTACCTTGGGGAAGTTTTGACCTAAGCTGGTAAAGATAAGCTTAGGAGGTTTTTCATGCAGGTCCCCACATCTGTACCCTAGCGTTCAGAGTGGGGAAGGAACCTTGACACTAGCCTATTCTGAAGACTGTGCCACCACGACTACACTGCTATTGTTACCTGTGTTAGCTAGCTACAATCACACCTTCACTTACAGTGTAGACACACCCTCAAAGAGTTCAGTCAGTACAGACTATTATTTTGGTAGCACATGTTTGGACTGAAACCAACTTTCTCTTGCCCGATACTTCAAAATCTGGAATCCAATTGATACTGAAATTCTGATTTCTCTCTGTCTAAGGAACTTTCTCTCAATGCATTTCTGGGGCACAGTAAAGTTCTAATCTTTTTGTAGAGCAAAAACAAAATCAATCAATACATTGGGATTTAGAAACCGTGGGAAAGTTGTGGTTATTGTGGTGCCACACGGCAGCAGTGCTTCAGAGCAACTGCAGGACTCTATATAACTCTATACAACTGCAGTTTCTATACAACCAGAAAAAGCCCCAAAGAACCTACAGTCTAAATAACATACAGACAATACAGATCAGACCTGTAAAATAGAATACAAAGGATGAAGATTCCAACTGGATTAGATGTGATTCTCCTTGCAGGTTCCCTGGACTTAAGTCAGACCAAGTTATTGTTACATAACATGAAACCAGACCTATTAAAAGCTGTGGGTCTGGAAATTTGGATATTTTATACAAATAATGAAATACACTATTCTACTCTATGTTGGCTTTTATGCAGCGCTCAACACTGTAGTATCTGAGCAACTTTCTGTAGTGCAGTGGTTTTCAAGCTGGGGAGCGCTGGGATCCACAGACTATGTCTAAGGGATCCATGAAAGGTTTTTGTTACCATAGAACAGTGGTTTTCAACCTGTGGTGTGCAGACTCTTGGGGTCCGCAGACTATGTCTAAGATTTCCAAAGGGGTCCACACCTCCATTTGAAACTTTGTAGGGGCCTGCAAATGAAAAAAGGTTGAAAACCTGTGCCGTAGTGCATTAAGCAACGTGACTAAACATCAGTCATGTGGTGTTTATTCTCTCATCCTCTCCCCAGAGAAGCTGCACTAATTTGAATATTTGATGATTACATGTTTCCTCATTTGCATAAACCTGTTGCCGGCACCCAGTGCCAGAGGCAAACAACAGCAAACCACAGGACCAGATCCAACAATACCCCCTTGGGTTCACCATCTCTCTCCCTCTCTCTCTTAATCATCTCTTAAGATTCCTTTGTCTGGCTTCCCCCTTTTTCCCCTCAAGTTTCCCCTGTCCTGTCTCGCCCTTTCTCTGGCTCCCCAGAAGCAGTAGAAACTTTTCCCCTTAGTTCTGAAGGGGCGAGGGGTTACTACTCCTCTCTTCTCCCCACCCTCCAAGGAGTATATCTTGGTGCTGGGATCTAGAAAGTAGCTCCCTTCCCCGCCTGCTGCAGAGGGTTTCCTGTCTTCCTCCTGCTGTGGATGGCAGTGTGCTGCTCCTCCTGCTGTTGGGCTCTCTGTATTGCTGAGCAGCAGCTTCGTGGAGGAAGTTCTTGATCTTGCCAGAAGGACAATTTCAGGTCCTATATGCTAGGCAGTTCAGCTTACTCCCTGAAAACCAGAGATTCAAGCAGCCACTCTGGAAGCCAGGAGAAGGTACCTGAAATCAGGATTCTCCCAGGGAAACTGGGAGTCTTAGCAGGTAATGTGTGGAGCACTGTCTCATGGCTCAGGTAGAGCTGCTGACTAAGGAAGAGTTTTGCAACAATTTAAATGATTTCATTTACAAAATGCTGTTGGTCATCATTATAAAGACCAGAGCAGCTATAGGCATTTAGAGAACAACAGGAAAATTGGTTGTTCACATCAGGCTGACAACTAATTCTGATTTAACGATTACTAGATACTATATTCCGCAAATGCTCTAGTGTGTGGTTTCCCGTGGCTATGGGAATTAGGGTTTAAGACCTGGGCTGAGGGATACTGGATATAGTTAACTCTGCATGTTAGAGAGCAGCATGGAGTTATGACTAGGCAAATGTGGGGAGAGAGGAGAAATTATGTTATGTGTCACAAACAGATGCAAACACATGCCACAAATAGCTATTTACGCTGGCATTCATGACACCTACACTATGCCTGGAGTTATGACTAGGTGACGGTGAGCACAGTGGTGTTATAGGAACGGGAGTGGGATCAGAAGGGAAAAATTAGTGTACTGTTACATGGTACAAACAGATGTTTTCACATGATTACCCTGGAAATTCACAGCAAACATGTTATGTCTGGAATAGAAGTTGTGTCTGAAGGGCTATGACAAATCTATCTTTATAGAGCACAAATAGCTGTGTGACACATCCATCTTTCCTCCAGAAAGTCTTTTGATTTGAAATCTCATGCTTATTGTTACGACAGAGATGAATCTAAATTTCTCTTTGTCTGCCCAAAACTCCATGACCTTGTCTACGTGAGAATTGTTCAGATCATAATTCCCAATGGGGAAGGCTCCATCGGTGGTAGCACCAGTGGAAACTGTAGTGCAGAAAAAACTCAGTAAGTTGCCTAAGGTTAGACATCACAGTATTAAAAATACCCAAGCCAGTCTCAAGTATTTACACTACCGCTTCCAGTGATGCTGCCAGGAGACCTGCATTTATTGGGAATTACAGATTAAAAAATTCCTAGTGCAGACAAGTACTAAAAGAGCTTGTTATAAAAAGTCTATTGAAGAGTAAGGCCAGGTATGTGAGGTAATATTGTTTATTGGACCAGCTTCTGATGGTGGAAGATACAAGCTTTCAGGCTTCACTGAGCTGTTCTTCAGGTCTGGGGAAGGTAACCAGTGTCTGAGCTAAATACAAATTGGGACAGACCGTTAAGGGGCTCACACATGCTGTAAAATGAAGTGGGCAATTAAGCGTTAGCAGGCAGTGAGGTGTGTTACAAATTGTTGTAATGAGTCATAAAACCAGTGTCTCTGTTGAGTCCACATTTTTTAGTGTCTTGCAGAGTAATGAATTTAAGTTCCCCGTCTTTTGAAGGTGATGTGCAGGTTTAGTTTGAGGACAAGAACTGAGAGGTCATATATGGATTGAGTGCTTTATGAAAAGTGTTCACTCACGGATGATATGGTGTTTTTGTCTTCTATCATTTTCTGTGCAAGTTCATACGAGAGCATAGTGACTGTCTATGCAGAGTTAAGGTTCATGCTAAAACTGAAACTGAGATTTTTACTAACTTTAATCTCATGTATAATTTTTCTTAATGCTGAATAACATTTTCCTAATGTGTGAGGATACTTTTTTTGTAAGACAAATATATCTCAATCTTAGCTGTGCGTTTGCAAAGATTTTTGTAGTGGGATACCAAATAATCCAGAGTTTATTGCATTTCACCTTCACAAAGTCACTAGGTTTCCAACTCATCTATCCTTACCAATGTCAGGGGATTCATAATAAAAATTCATATTTGTTTTATGATCCAGACCAGCTGGTGGATTTTAAACAGAGTCAGAATGAGAAATCTGATAAAACTGAGAACGGTTCATTATCTCCATCTGAGCTGGGACAAGAGCCACTAATGGAATTTTAGATCTATTTATTCATCTTTACTGATTGAAAGTAATCTTGTATATTTGGGCACCATTTGCAAGGGAATACGGTCTGTGATTGTATATGGGAATTAATTAGAAATATTTGGACATTTCTTCCCTGTTAGGTCGTCTAGTGAACTCTTTTAGTGTGAAAGGTATTTATGCTCTTTGGTGATAGCAGGAGCCGGGGTTAGAGATATGTTCATTTTATGTAAATTTGTTCACTTTATGTGGAAACATTAATTTAAAAAAAAAAGAAGTGATTGGAAGTGTAGAAATGCTACACACAAAAGAGTATCGTTGACTGGTGCAATCCCAACAATGGCCTTCAGGATGAATTCATTGGGAGGAGGCAGACATAGAATCATAGAATATCAGGGTTGGAATGGACCTCAGGAGGTCATCTAGTCCAACCCCCTGCTCAAAGCAGGACCGATCCCCAATTAAATCATCCCAGCCAGGGCTTTGTCAAGCCTGACCTTAAAAACTTCTAAGGAAGGAGATTCTACCACCTCCCTAGGTAACGCATTCCAGTGTTTCACCACCCTCATAGTGAAAAAGTTTTTCCTAATATCCAACCTAAACCTCCCCCACTGCAACTTGAGACCATTACTCCTTGTCCTGTCCTCTTCTACCACTGAGAATAGTCTAAAACCATCCTCTCTGGAACCACCTCTCAGGTAGTTGAAAGCAGCTATCAAATCCCCCCTCATTCTTCTCTTCTGCAGGCTAAACAATCCCAGTTCCCTCAGCCTCTCCTCATAACTCATGTGTTCCAGACCCCTAATCATTTTTGTTACCCTTCGCTGGACGCTCTCCAATTTATCCACATCCTTCTTGTAGTGTGGGGCCCAAAACTGGACACAGTACTCCAGATGAGGCCTCACCAATGTCAAATAGAGGGGGACGATCACGTCCCTCGATCTGCTCGCTATGCCCCTACTTATACATCCCAAAATGCCATTGGCCTTCTTGGCAACAAGGGCACACTGCTGACTCATATCCAGCTTCTCGTCCACTGTCACCCCTAGGTCCTTTTCCGCAGAACTGCTGCCTAGCCATTCGGTCCCTAGTCTGTAGCTGTGCATTGGGTTCTTCCGTCCTAAGTGCAGGACCCTGCACTTATCCTTATTGAACCTCCTCAGATTTCTTTTGGCCCAATCCTCCAATTTGTCTAGGTCCCTCTGTATCCTATCCCTGCCCTCCAGTGTATCTACCACTCCTCCCAGTTTAGTATTGTCATAATATAAAGGGAAGGGTAAACCCCTTTGAAATCCCTCCTGGCCAGGGGAAAGCTCCTCTCACCTGTAAAGGGTTAAGAAGCTAAAGGTAACCTCGCTGGCACCTGACCAAAATGACCAATGAGGAGACAAGATACTTTCAAAAGCTGGGAGGAGGGAGAGAAACAAAGGGTCTGTGTGTCTGTCTATATGCTGGTTTCTGCCGGGGATAGACCAGGAATGGAGTCTTAGAACTTTTAGTAAGTAATCTAGCTAGGTATGTGTTAGATTATGATTTCTTTAAATGGCTGAGAAAAGAATTGTGCTGAATAGAATAACTATTTCTGTCTGTGTATCTTTTTTGTAACTTAAGGTTTTGCCTAGAGGGGTTCTCTATGTTTTTGAATCTAATTACCCTGTAAGATATCTACCATCCTGATTTTACAGGGGGGATTTCTTCATTTCTATTTACTTCTATTTTTATTAAAAGTCTTCTTGTAAGAAAACTGAATGCTTTTTCATTGTTCTGAGATCCAAGGGTTTGGGTCTGTGGTCACCTATGCAAATTGGTGAGGCTTTTTATCCAACATTTCCCAGGAAAGGAGGGGTGCAAGTGTTGGGAGGACTGTTCATTGTTCTTAAGATCCAAGGGTCTGGTTCTGTAGTCACCTAGGCAAATTGGTGAGGCTTTTTACCCAACCTTGTCCAGGAAGTGGGGTGCAAGGTTTTGGGAAGTATTTTGGGGGGAAAGACGTTTCCAAACAGCTCTTCCCCAGTAACCAGTATTAGTTTGGTGGTGGTAGCGGCCAGTCCAAGGACAACGGGTGGAATATTTTGTACCTTGGGGAAGTTTTGACCTAAGCTGGTAAAGATAAGCTTAGGAGGTTTTTCATGCAGGTCCCCACATCTGTACCCTAGAGTTCAGAATGGGGGAGGAACCTTGACAAGTATCATCCGCAAATTTGCTGAGAGTGCAATCCACACCATCCTCCAGATCATTTATGAAGATATTGAACAAAACCGGCCCCAGGACCGACCCCTGGGGCACTCCACTTGACACCGGCTGCCAACTAGACATGGAGCCATTGATCACTACCCATTGAGCCCGACAATCTAGCCAACTTTCTACCCACCTTATAGTGCATTCATCCAGCCCATACTTCTTTAACTTGCTGACAAGAATACTGTGGGAGACCATGTCAAAAACTTTGCTAAAGTCAAGAAACAATACATCCACTGCTTTCCCTTCATCCACAGAACCAGTAATCTCATCATAGAAAGCGATTAGATTGGTCAGGCATGACCTTCCCTTGGTGAATCCATGCTGACTGTTCCTGATCACTGAGAGTCTATGCTACACTGCAGTTTGTGGTGCCATCTGTTGGATGACAGCAGAAACATTTATCCGTTTGACATAATCTGGCATATATGAGAGGAAAATCTGCATAATTCATGTCAACAATGACAACTTGGAGCACCTCACTGACTTGCATAACCTGCTGTGTCTGTAGGGATTCTGGCCTGAATTGCTTGGGGAAGGGGGTTGTGTGTACAGTTCTTGTGCAGAAGCCAGGCAGCTTTAACTCCAAATGCAGGTTGAGCTAAAACTTTCTAAACCTAGGGAGTATTTGAAAGTCCTGAAACTTTTTACCAGTAGTTCATTACTTGCCCGTATGCCTCCACTCCCAAACAGTCAAAAAATCCTTCAGTCTTTACACCCTGAACTAATGCTGGCACTGCTCTTCCCATAAACTTCAGTGGTGCCACTTAAATGTCCCAGTTGCTGGCAGGACCTATTTTTTTCAGTCTGGTTGTTTTGTATGGGTCATTCTGGAGGCCAGAGAATGAGAGGCTAGAATGACTGCCTTGGCATAAGCAGTCTCATTACCAAAGATAACACTGTGGAAAGTCCAGTATGTGAACAAACGAGGAACCGGTCCCTCCCAAAAATTACTGATTATCAGAATGTGTCATGCTTTGACTTCAGGAACTACCTTTCTTTATCTAACTCTTGATAGGCTTGTGTAACACCGAAACACCCCAGTCACTGGCGGGCGGGATCAAACCTGGGACCTCTGGAACTACATGCATGAGCCTCTACTGCATGAGCTAAAAGCCACATAGCCCTTAGGTAAGGCTGTAGAGCAGAGTCATTAATCTCTCTTTCTACGTGGTCTTGGTGCTATTAGATGGGACAGAACACCACACTCAGGAGGTGTGTGGGTTACACTTGCTGAGAGCTCTACTTTACCAATAGCCATCTACTTATATGGCCCCCATCACTTAGAACCCGTGACACTGACAAGTCCATCTAAAATGGTGAGAAAAATGAAGTTTCTTTTCTTTGCTTAAACCATTTTTTTCTTCATTCTTGACTAGAAAGGATGAATTTTAGACCCCAACAAGCCCAAATTTAGTTAAATGAGACTCTATGGTTTTCCCTCTCATCTTGTCCGTATATTTTAATTTCCGCCTTTTCCAGCAGTGGCAAAAGATATACTTCCCTTCACTTCCTATTTTGTGATACAGTCCCATTACTTTAGATGAACTGGGGAAAACTGTAGCCACTCAGACAGAGTGACTGAGGCAGATGCAATCAACGAAGTCAATGGAGCTGCACTGATTTACACTAGCAAAGGATCTGGCCCTATGACACATCAGTGTTATTTTTACATTAACTCCACTGGAAGCTGGATCAGACTCCTAAAATGCTAGTTGCTCAAATCCTGATTAAAGCACAAATGAGAAAGACATTAGTGATATCATTCTGGTCTCTAGCATATTTCTATCATCCATATCACAGGATAGATTTTATGTTCTTTTGGAGCAAGGAATGTGCCTTTTTGTGAGTGATTAAAAATAATCACCACAAAATTCTCAGAATCAACAATTTTTAACGAGGAGGAAAGCGTCTAGCTCTAGAAGTAGCAGCGGATTTTACAGGTCAGGAATGAACTGCCCTGCAAGAGTTTCATTGGGACCAATAGCATCTGATGTAGAGGGTCCCCATGCCATACACACATATCTGACTAACTAGCCAGAATGCTGCCCTTAATTCCCAGTCTGTGCTCCTGTCTTACTCCAGACAGAATTCATACTATCATAGAAATATAGAGCTGGAAGAGATCTCCAGAGGTCATCTTGTCCAGCCCCTTACACTGAGGGAGGACCAGGTAAACCTAAACCACCCCGACAAATGTTTGTCCAACCTATTCTTAAAAACCTCCCATTATGGGGATTCCACAACCTCTCTTGGAAGTCTATTCCAGAATTTAGCCACCCTTTTAGTTAGAAAGATTTTCCTAATATCTAACCTAAATTTCCCTTGCTACAGATTAAGCCCATTACTTCTTGTACTACCCCTGTTGGACATGGAGAACAATTGATCACTGCACACCTCAGAAGCAGTGCAAAGACTTGGGGGAGTCAGGGGTAATGGAGGAGCTGATGGAGAGGGAAGTAAATTGCTGGGAAGGAGCCTAGTTGTGAACTTGGAGGGTTATTGGGTATGAGTAGGAAAAGTAAGGAACAGGTTGTTTTTTTGTGGGGGGGGAGAGGTGGAGGGATTGTTAGGGAGCTTCCCCCATGCAGACCTTGGCTGACCCCTAGTCTCTCCCATTCAGTCAGGCACATCTGCCCCTGTCCCCATATGTCCTTGCACCCCCTGTCCACATGTGTCCCTCGACTCCCACTGAGACACCCACTCCCCCCATCCCCTCGTGGCCCTGCATCCCCTCCCCCATCCCCATGTGTCTCTGTGCCCCCACCCAGCCATTCCCCTGTCCCTATGTGTCTCTGTACCCCCTCCCCCTGTCCCCATGTGTCCCTGTACCCCCTATCCCTGACCTAATGTGTCTCTGTGCCCCCACTCAGCTACCCTCGTCCCTATGTGTCCCTGTACCCCCTCCCAATCCTCATGTGTCTCTGTGTCCCCACTCAGCCACCCCTGTCCCTATGTAGCTCTGCACCACCTCCACCATCACCATGCAGCCCTGTGCCTCCATTCCCATTCAGCTCCTGCCCCAGTCTGTCCTCTCCCACTAGTCCTTATGACCCCCTGTCTGACCCCCCCCAGCAGCCGCATGCTGTCTGTCTCCCCATAGGCCCTGTTGCCTGACCTGGCCCGACAGGCACTGCAAAGAAGGCAGGCACTTTCTCTTCCTTAGCTAGCTGGGAGCTGCTGCTCTGTTCTAGCACCACAGCACTCTCTGGTGGGCAAAAGGCAGAACTGCAGCAATATTTCAGCAGAAGCTTTTTTCTGCACAAAAAATTAAAAGTATGCGTGGTTCATTAATTATGCACACACACAGTAGCGCAGAATTCCCCAAGGAGTAATCTCTCCTCTGCATTCAAGCTGAGATCTAAATTACCTATCTATCTGATCTCGGGTTTCCTGAATTCAGAAGACTTTGAATAGAAAGCAATGGTATGCACAGCCTGTATACAGGTAAGTACTGAGCATTTCAATACACAGCTAACCAAATATGCTTTAGAGACCTGTCCTGGAGCAGAGAAGTCTGAAGTTGGGGTCTCATGCTCTGAAAGACTATTCAAGTGGCTTCAGTGGAAGCAAGAGAGACAATGATTAATGGTCGTCTGACTGTCTTAGGGTTTTCTATAGAAACCATCAAGTGATATTGGAAGGTGTCAAGGTTTCTCCACCCCCACTGTGAACTCTAGGGTACAGATGTGGGGACCTGCATGAAAAACCTCCTAAGCTTATCTTTACCAGCTTAGGTCAAAACTTCCCCAAGGTACAAAATATTCCACCCGTTGTCCTTGGACTGGCAGCTACCACCACCAAACTAATACTGGTTACTGGGGAAGAGCTGTTTGGACGCGTCCTTCCCCCCAAAATACTTCCCAAAACCTTGCACCCCACTTCCTGGACAAGGTTTGGTAAAAAGCCTCACCAATTTGCCTAGGTGACTACAGACCCAGACCCTTGGATCTTAAGAACAATGAACAATCCTCCCAACACTTGCACCCCCCCTTTCCTGGGAAATGTTGGATAAAAAGCCTCACCAATTTGCATAGGTGACCACAGACCCAAACCCTTGGATCTGGGAACAATGAAAAAGCATTCAGTTTCTTACAAGAAGACTTTTAATAAAAATAGAAGTAAATAGAAATAAAGAAATCCCCCCTGTAAAATCAGGATGGTAGATATCTTACAGGGTAATTAGATTCAAAACATAGAGAACTCCTCTAGGCAAAACCTTAAGTTACAAAAAAGATACACAGACAGAAATAGTTATTCTATTCAGCACAATTCTTTTCTCAGCCATTTAAAGAAATCATAATCTAACACATACCTAGCTAGATTACTTACTAAAAGTTCTAAGATTCCCTTCCTGGTCTATCCCCGGCAAAGACCCAGCATACAGACAGACACAGACCCTTTGTTTCTCTCCCTCCTCCCAGCTTTTGAAAATATCTTGTCTCCTCATTGGTCATTTTGGTCAGGTGCCAGCGAGGTTACCTTTAGCTTCTTAACCCTTTACAGGTGAGAGGAGCTTTCCCCTGGCCAGGAGGGATTTCAAAGGGGTTTACCTTTCCCTTTATATTTATGACAGAAGGCTTATATACATTTAGTCATTACATATTATACTGTATATGGTGCTGTAGCGGTGCCGACTTTCTAACATACTGGGTGGTGCTTGACCCCCCTGGCTGTGCTCCAGACCCAACCCCCACTCCACCCCTTCCCCCAAACCTCCACCTCGCCTCTTCCTGCCCCCACTCTGCCCCCACTCCACCCCTTCTCCCAAGTTCCCACCCCACCTCTTCCTGCCCCCGCTCCGTTCCTCTCTCCCCCCCGCAGTGCCTCCTGCACACTGCAGAACAGATGATCTGCAGTGGGGGGAGGCTCGGGGGGGGGAGAGGAAGTAGCTGGCTTACCAGTGGAACTGACTGCCGGTGGGTGCTCAGCACCCACCATTTTTTCCCGTGGGTGCCCCAGCCCTGGAGCACCCACAGAGTCAGCCTATGGGTGCTGTGTTTTCACAAGCATGTTTTACAAACATTAACTAATTAATTCTCACAATGCTGTCGTGAAGGAGTGGCTAATCATTAGTAACTTCTTTTAACAGATGCTGAAAATGCAATAGAAAGATTAGGTCTGATCGCCATATTTGGGGTCGGGAAGGAATTTTCCTCCAGGGCAGGATGGAAGAGGCCCTGGGGGTTTTTTGTCTTCCTCTGTAGCATGGGGCATGGGTCACTTGCTGGAGGATTCTATGCTCCTTGAAGTCTTTAAACCATGATTTGAGGACTTCAATAGCTCAGACATAGGTGAGAGGGTTATTGCAGGAGTGGGTGGGTGGGTGAGATTCTGTGGCCTGCATTGTGCAGGAGGTTCAGACTAGATGATTATAATGGTCCCTTCTGATCTTAATGTCTATGAGTCTATGAGGTGATTTGCCCAAGGTCACATAGCAAATCACTAAAGGTCTCAAAAATTCCATTCCTATTCTCTAATCACTAAACCATGCTGCCTGTCAGTATTTTTGGTAGATGATTAGAACAAAATATTTAAACAATGTGTTCTTCTATATGTAGTGTTCCATGTAAAGCTAAGCATGTACACCTCAGAACCAATCAAATTCAGCCACCACTGAATTTTAAGGAAGTTCAGATACAGACTCAAACTATGTGGTTGGTTCCATACCTGTATCTATACACCTAAACCAAAATTGGAGACAGGAGCTTCTTGGATGCTTGAATCCTGATGTGAATTTTGTGATTAGGTCCCATTTCTAACAGCATAGAAAGAGGGGCCTACATTTTCAGAAGTGGAAGCTTCAGTTTTAGTTCAACTTGAGAGATCTTAAAAGGGCTTTAAGAAAAGGAGTACTTGTGGCACCTTAGAGACTAACCAATTTATTTGAGCATGAGCTTTCGTGAGCTACAGCTCACTTCATCAGGGCTTTGTTTTCTAAGAGCGTTGACCTTTCAAGACGTTTGAAGTTGGGGGTCAAAAATCACTAGATGACACTTTTGAAAACTGAGAATTTCCTATCAGTTGAATATCACTGAGAGTAAGAGATTGCCAGACTCCCAGTGGGATGCAGCACTTGCATTTAGCCCTAAAAGATCAGACTTCAAAATACAAGTTATTTTAGAAACCTCTAAAAATGATCTAAGATATATTATTTATAATTTCTTTTTCTCTTAGGTGGTACAGCTTGATTTCTGATGCTAAGCCTTATACTGGCTTTATATATTGAGCGATACAAAAAGAGTATCAATAACATTTTTTTAAAAATTCTCAGACATTTGTAGAACACTTCTGAAAAATTATGTTGATTTTATAAAAATGCATAATGCTGAGGCATGGTATTCATTTGGAATGACCTATATAAATCATTTGTGGTTTTTCCCTCTTACTTAGTAATGCAGTAAAATGACACACATGCCATATAAGCTTACACACCATATAATTATGTATTCACTATATACAGTATATCTCTATACTGACACAGATATACATACTGTACATACAGGATTTTCAGATCTCAGGTGAAGTTTTGCAGGGCTGTCAGTTATAAAAAAAAAAAAAGGGTATAGATGGTAAACCTGAACATGTTCCATCTGGAGTCATGACCCCACGGAATCCCATGATGCCATTTTTAGTCACTTTTCAGAGAACAGCCACACTTTTAATCAGTTTTCTTTTAGTCCTAATCAGCAACTTTTGTACCTAAGTCAGTGTTGTTGGGGTACCATTAAAAGTAAGATCCTAAAGTTGAGACAGTCCTCAAAATGCATTCACAAGAAAAATTCTAATGAAATGGGTTTTTTATAATGATGCATAAGCAAAATGACTTTGAGTGAAAAAGGCCTTTGAAAACCCATATTTAAAGAAGATAAGAAATGTTGACAGAAAAGGATCATTGTGTTTTCCATAACTACCCTGAATAGAGTAAGGGGTAGAATAGGATGATATCCACATATTGAATTATAATATTGAAATATAAAAACAAAGGATTGCTAATGATAAGATTAAAAGCTTTGATAGCTACACTTTAAAAATCTGTAATTATGGGTAGTGAATGAGTATAGAAGAGGTAACACTTAGGCCAAGGCCTTGGTGGCAAAAGTATGGTTTTGTCGATTCTTCTTTTACAAAGAATCACTGATCTGCTTAAAATGACGTGATTGCTGACAGAACAAAGATAATACGTTGTGCAGAAAGTTTTAAGGTAAAAATACACAAACCTGGAACAACAATAAGTCTTTTACTGGGAAAACCCAGAGGCACAAAACGACGTGACATAGAAATTGCACAAACAAAAAAATAAATAAATGCGGAAGATGGGTAATCGAAGTTTGCACATATGTAATTTTAGGTAAGCTCTGAGTTACCTAAAACCCAAAGGGTTAATGTGATTGCAGAAGCCGATTGTGATTACCAAGCTGACTGCAGAAAGGTTAAATAATCTGTAATGTGGTAATGTATAAAAGATCCCAAGTCAACAAGACCCAAATCGGAGAAACACCGGACCAGAAATGGAAGGACCAGACTGAAGGATCATTCCAAGAGATCAAAGGAGATGACAACCATCATGGAAGACGTAAGGCCTTCCTGGTGCTCTGGAATGTGGTAACTTGGGCCCTTTATTAATTTCCTCTTTTCTGTTATCATTTGTCTTGCATAAATGTATGTTCAGACACTATAAGTGACAATATTTCTGTCTGAAATAGTATATAAAGGTGAAAATTGATAAAGCCTAAATTGGGTGAACTCGTGACTCAGTTTCCCACTTTACCCCCCAACAGCGTGCCCTTATTTGAATTCTCAGAAATGTTAAAATACCTTCAAAGTCTCCATCTCTGGCCTTTGCTGCAAGTTCTGAAGAAGATATGGTTTCCTGGCATAAAGCACAATCTTCCAGTGTGGCATTCCTTAAACCCTGATTAACTGAAAAACATGAAACAAAATGAACTTAACATCACATATTAGATTGTGATAGCATATCTTTTTCGTAGTCTTTTACCAATACCGCAGCAAATTATTGGGAGGTCCCAGCCACACTTAGGTTACATCTACATTGCAGCAGAGTGTGTGATTTGTAGCTCATGTAAACCTATCCATGCTAGCTCTCTAAATATAGAAGTGAGGATGTCATGGTGTGGGAGTCAGCACCAGCTGTACAAGGCAAGTACATACCCAGGGGTGGTCAGACAGGCTTGCGCAGCCCACGCTGAAGCCTGCAGCTCTGCATCCTCTCTGCTATTTTTGGTGAGCTATCTAGAGTACAGCTAGCATGAGAATGTCTACAGGAGCTACCATTCACACCCACAGAAAAGAAATACTATTTCTTGCCTCGTATCAGTAAGCAAATGGGCAGAAGCACCCTGGACACTCTGTCTTTTGACTTTTGGTGCAAGGCATACTAACATGTATGTATATTTTCCACTGACATATACATTTACATACCATTTCTATGATCTCATTTTACCAAGGGTTAAATGACTGTAGAAGAGCTGAGAGTTATTTCACAGGAACAAAAGACAAATCTCCTACCAAATATTTTAAAGACCTATGCACAACTGAAAAGTGCAATAGAGAAAATGTACTTTATTATGTTCACCTTTCTTCTGCTTTTCCTTGTCCTCTGTTTCGGGTTTGGTTGCCATCACTTCAAATAAGGTCTTTAAGATGCTACGCAAATCACTGGCATAGTTTGTCTGCAGCTGGTCAGCCACACCTAGCCGGTGGTGGAAATGGGTAAAGCCATTATTATTTGAACATCACCAAAAAAAATGATCCTCTAAATATGTACAATGCTGTTATTAATGATTTTATGTTTAAAAAGACTAGGGAACACTTATAGTTCATACTGGTAATAAAATTAAGATCATAACTGAAAATTTTATTTTTAAAAGAAATTAGATTAAACTACAACAGTCAAGACTTTTTTGTCCCTAAAGTACTTGTAATCTGATATGCAATATCTGTAGTGTGCTTTTGTCATAAGAACATTCTGAGATTTTTTAAATATGAATTACATTGTTACAGAGCTAGAAAAAGTTATGATAAGTTACAAGACATAAGTTATGATACAAGGACTACTACTACCAAACGTCTTCATTCCCCTCAGGAATTTCTTCCATTGGAGTCTTAGGACAGCACTGGGAAGAGGAAACTCTATGAGGATGAAGCACCTACATAACCAAACTCCTCCTTAACTGCAGGTTTCACAAGTCCCCAAACACCAGTCCTGCAAGCTGCTCTGTACAGGCAGACACCTGCCCCTGCAAGAGCTGTTTGCAGGGTAAGGCCCTAAATTACAATCCTGCAGCCACATCGTATCTAGTCAGTGCTACATCCTATATTTTCGTGCACACCCTAATTTCATAACAGAGACACAAAGAGAGAAAGATGAATAAAATTGACATTCGTAACAAACAAAGGGAGCTCTCAGACCTGAGATGCAGACAAAGAGTCGGTGAATAAGGTCATTGCTGCCATGAAATCGGGATCTGATCTTTTCTCTGCTAGCAATTTTAGCTGCCTGCAAGGCAAGCTGGATTTCCTCCTGATCAATGTCATCGGATGAACAGGAGCTGGTCATTAAACTGCTGTAGGGGACAAAATGTAAGGAAGAAAGGTAACTTAAATCATCACTTTGTCTTTCAGAGAACTACTGGCCTCTTAAAGGATTTCCTGCTCAAACACTGCTCTTACCATAAAACAAAACAAATAGTTGTATATTCTAGCTGACCCTTCTGTTCCAAGCCTATTTAATTACTATGAGGGCCAATTTTCATTCTATGGCATATTTATGAAATAACATTTAACCAGAAAGCCATTTGCCAGTATTTTATTGGACTCTCCTTTGTTACTATGAAGTGGCAGTAACCAATCCATAACTCAGTTCCGTTTCCAGTGTAAGCCCAGTTCCAGTTACCACCACCCCCTAAAATCCATAAAAAAGAATATTAGCCTCAAAATGGGAAGGTTAGATCTGGGGCCAAGTTAGAATTTTTCTATCAATTTTCAAGTTATTTGGAATAGGGGTTCCTGAATTGAGATCCCAAAACAGAGAGGTTAACCAGAATCCAAAAATCATTCTAGTTTTAATTGCCACTTTGCAGGGGGGGAAAAGGGAAAGCAATCAATTGTAGTTTCTTTAGTAAAGGTCTAGTACACAGACCAGATTAGTCCATTACACCCTAATTTTAGAAGTTATTGAGATGTTAAATTGTTATCTCAGAATGGCTCATCAGCGCCAATGAGCTTATAATAGGCCACCAAATGACCTTAAGAGACTTAAATCTTCATTTTTTAAAAAAAGTTACTCCCTAGTCTTTTCTTCTTATAGAGACAGAGTTCAAAATGTAAACCAATCCTCAGGGAGGCTTCCCAGTGGAAACAGGATATTTTCTCCACCAAAACTGAAGTTAATCAAACAAGCTATTTTAAAAGGTGTTTGCCAGAGTTAGAATATCCAACAGTGGTTTCCCCTTTGATCATAGCTTTTGAATAGAGTGAGCTGCAATTAAAATTGAATTCATGTAGTCGAGGCAAAGGAAACATGCATTCCTCTACTCTAGTCCTCCGAGAAAGTTAGAAACTCAAACTAATTTCCTCATATATATAAAAGAGAGTCTTCTCATCAGTGACTAGGAAAATCTAGAATGCTTTACTCATAATCACACAGTAGTTTTGCTAACTCCAGGTTTTTTTCCCATTATACACATGGCATTGAAAAAAAAAGTTCACTTTACAACTTATTAAAAATAGCATGCTGAAGGCAATCATTTCCTTCCTCACATTAGAGGCCAATCCAATAAGGTACTGACTGATATGTTCAGCATCTTGCAGCATCAGTCCCCAATACTGTATGGCCCCAAACCAATTATTCAAATGTCAGATAAAGAGCTAATGTATTTATTGAGATGATTTTAAACCAATAATTTGTGGGGCACAGTTTTGATATTCCCCTTATGAGCTATACAAGCAGAGTGAGTGCTCAAAAATGTAATACCGTAGATATTAGGCTGTGGAATTCTGAAAGTCTTACTAGAAGTCTTTGATCTGAAAATGACATACCTTACTGGTTCATTATAAAAGGAACACGGATGAAAAGTTGGGTGGTTGGGATCACTCAGAATGCAGAATTAAGGTAGCTTAAATAGTTTAACTGTGATTTTCCATACTTTCAAATATTTGGGTTTCTTGCAAGTTTAACCTTAACCATCCTGTTTAACATTTGTTTTTTGCCTAGGATTAGTGAAGATAACCAAATTTCTCTCTCACAACCAACTTATCCATGATTCTCAGGGGTGAAATCATAATATTTGTGATATCTGTTGACATGGAAAGGTTTCAGATATCACCGACTAAAGGCAATGATTTAGCATAGGTTCAAGCAAGATGAGTAAGTGCTTTGAGAGGGAGTAAACTGCTTGCAAACACAAATTGCAAAGGGCCAGATATTGAACCCCTTACTTGCGGTGGGGAGTAGTTAGACAATTAGTCCCATTGACTCCAAGAGGACAAATTGTGTAATTTCTCACCAATGTGAACTTGGGGGATTGGGGAGTTTCCTATCTGGTCCTAACCAACATGGCAAATGGAAAGATTTTTTTTCCCTATCTATACCTACATATGAAGTAGGTATATTTTTCCCTATATATATATGGCTAATGGTGAGAATAAACATTGTGATCTCATTGGATCTCTCAAGCTAAGCTGTGTTGGGCCTGTATGGGAACCTTTACGGAAAACCTAGGTGCAGCAGAAAGTGGGTCTGGCAATGCAACAGATGACTCTTTTCCCTCTGAATCACTACTGAGGGAGTGTTGCAGACTCCAGAGCATGCGGTTAAGTGGGCACAGAGCTCTGTGAGGGGCCTTTCAGAACATAATATATTCAGTCATTTCAGTTTTCCAAGAGTAAGAGGCGTTCATCCCAATGTCCTGGTCAGATTCTTATCTGGATAATCATGTTTTACCTACATAAATTCCTCCTACTATTTCAAATGGATACAATTTTATTCACTTCCTATTCCAAATTACTAACAGTTCTGTAGTGTGCTGTTAACATCTGACACGCTCTACTACGTAGCTGGCTGAACTTCTGTGGTGGGTGGAGATTTCTTACTACAAAAATGCTTGGGAATTCTGGGGTGAAAGGTTTTATATAATTATGATAGACAGATATAAATTATATATAATTATTTACAGGAAGATGAAGTATTTAGCATTCAGGATTGCTTGTGCCACTGTTCAAAGAAGAATGGACTTTCCAGAATAATATCAAATATGGTGTTAATAATAATTTCTGGGTTAGATTGGCACAGTTTGCCTTTATCATGATGATCAAACCATATTAATGCAGCAGCACCCTAAATATAAAGAAAGATTGATGAAAATAAAATAATTTATTGAAATAAAGGACTGACCGGTCATATCGTATTTTAAAACATTTTACTTTAATAATGGTATAGGGAATAGTATACAGAGATGCTTTGAAAATCAAAGATGTAGTGTAGGGAAAAAGAAAATGATCAATTGGCAATTAGAGATATAACTTTTTGTATAGCAGTGGTACCCCAAACAGGGGTGGCTATGTCAAAACACGTATCCGAGACTTCGTAGGTAAATGATCTTATAGTAAATTCACTTGAATACTGCAGAGGTTTAAAATATTGGACAGCTATGTCTTCACCATAATTTCAATACCTGATCAGGTAGGTTTTAGAAATCATAGAATCATAGAATATCAGGGTGGGAAGGGACCTCAGGAGGTCTTCTAGTCCAATCCCCTGCTCAAAGCAGGACCAATCCCCAATTAAATCATCCCAGCCAGGGCTTTGTCAAGCCTGACCTTAAAAACTTCTAAGGAAGGAGATTCTACCACCTCCCTAGGTAACACATTCCAGTGTTTCACCACCCTTCTAGTGAAAAAGTTTTTCCTAATATCCAACCTAAACCTCCCCCACTGCAACTTGATCTAGTGGGAACACCTTCCTTATATGATTTCATAATAGCTTTGCAAATAATAGCATGATAGCACATAACTTTGATTAAAAATGATCTTTACCAATTCATAGCAGATGTGTAGAAAGCATTTTTAAAAAATGTTATCAGATTGGCCTTGATATGGGATGGTTCAGTGCAGGCACTTGTAAGAAGAGGCTGTTATTTGCACTGATAGCAAATAAATATTATGTTCTGAAGTAATTAGAGAGGTATTTCCTCATTTATTCAGAGTCTCAGTTGAGGGGAAACCTAGTTCCTCTGTTAATAAATTTTCAAAAGAAAATAATCTAATAAATATTGAGAGAAAACCAGAAAGGACAAGGAGTTCCTCTTGTTAAATGTGTATCACACAAACCCTGAATCTATTTTGATTAAAAAAACTAGAACAATATAAAATGCACATGGCACCCATTAAATGGATTAAAAGCTGGTTAACTGATAGGTCTCCAAAAGTAATTATAAATGGAGATTTCAGAGTAACAGCCGTGTTAGTCTGTATTCGCAAAAAGAAAAGGAGTACTTGTGGCACCTTAGAGACTAACCAATTTATTTGAGCATCACGAAAGCTCATGCTCAAATAAATTGGTTAGTCTCTAAGGTGCCACAAGTACTCCTTTTCTTTTTATAAATGGAGAATCATTGAGCAAGTGCGTTTCCAATGGAGTCCTACAGAAATCAGTTTTTGTCCCTATGCTATTTAACATTTTATCAATGACCTGGAAGAAAGCATGAAATCATCACTGACAAAGTTTGTAGATGACATAAAAATTGGTGGGGTGGTAAAAGAAGAGGACAAATCACTGATACAGAGTAATCTGGATTGCTTGGGTGCAACCAAACAATATGTATTTTAACACATACCCATCTGGGAACAAAGAATGTAGGTCATATTTACAGGATGGGCATTCTATCCTGGGAAGCAATGACTTTGAAAAAGATTTGGGGATGGTGGTGGATAACCAGCTAAACACAAACTCCCAGTGTGATGCTCAGTTTCAGCAGAGAGTTATATAAGCTTTACATTTATATTACACAAGAACAATTAGTTCTCTTAAAAGGAGATTAAGAGAAGCAGTTGATTATTCACAGCAGGGGGCAGTTGATATCCTACTATGTACAATTCAATAACTTCATCAGTTCTGAAGAGTAAGAAAGTTCCCCTCTGATATTCTTGTTTCAGGCAATGTCTTTAATTATGACTCTACATTTCATGTAGAGATTTCAGCACATTGTCAGTGTTAGTTTAATAAATCTAAATCAAATGGGCTTCAATTCCATCAAGACAGGTTGCTCTTAGACATAAAATCAAAATGGCTAAGGCCTTGGAGGCTCCACAGCAACAATACAAATATCATCCAGAAAAATATTATATAGAACTGAGTGATTATTCTGGGGGGCATGGATTGGTGTTCACATCTCATTCCCTGTTAGTAACCGGCAGGGGCCAGGCAAGCTAATGGTCCAACCGGCAGACCAAAGTCAGGGACGAAAACTGGTTATGTGCCACCTGAGGCATGCTGTGCATATGCTAAGAAAAAGTAATGATTATTCTTACCATATGAATAATCTTAAATTACATGTAATCTGGATACTTCTATTGGTTGTTCTGGGAAACGCTATGAAGCTGTATGAGTATTGGTCCTAAGAAGAAACGTGACATTTCACAGCAAAATCTGAAATGTGAAAATTTCCACTTTTGTTGAAAATTCAAAATTACTTTAGTTTTCAAAAATGTGTTCCTTAAAAAGGTACTATTTTGATGTGGAGTTTAGCTTATTTTGAAGCAGAAATTTGACTCACTGCAAAACCAAGAGATGATACATTTTGCAGTTAAGTTATTCTGTCATAATTCACACACACACAAAGTAACATTTCAGAGATGTTGAAATGAGATAAATCACACTGTAGAAAAATTTGAAAAAATGTTTTCTATGATTACATACATCTTCAGCTTCAAGGAATAATATTAACACTGCTGTACGTCATGCTGGAAATTGGAAAGTGATATCAGTCAGTTCTTTAGTTCTGATCTATATTCCACAGAAAAAGACTTCGGGTCAGATTGTTTTGCTATCATGCTATTATATGCAAAGCTATTATGAAATCATATAAGGAAGGTGTACCCACTAGATTTAGTGTAAATCAGTGTAGCTCCTTTGACTTCCATGGAGTTATGCCAGTTTACATTAGCTGAGGCTCTGGCCCTATGTTAACAATCCCTAAAGTTCCATGGTTAAAAACTGAAATTAGTTTGAAAAAGGAAATTCTGAATTTAAGGCTGTATATATTTGGCTCCCTCATGCATATGCATTATGACACAGTCCTAATTATACTCCTACATACCATTTCTCAAATTATATATTATATCATGCATTCTTTTCTCCCACCTTAGAGATCTAAGTTTGTCTCTTATAATAATTTTCTTTTTATACCTAAGCTAATTTTTTTTGTCATAAGGATCCATTATATTTTTGACTTTGAATGGGATTTTCAAAAGTGCCTACGTAATATAGGATTACAAGTCCCATTGAAATTCATTTAGGTGCTTTCTGGAAATCCCACCCATTGTCTTTTTATATAAAGCCTCTTCTGTAAGTTATTATTCTCATATAATGTTTATATAGCATTAGCACCTAATGGCCTCAACTAGGTCAGGGCGCCAATGTGTGAGGCATTGTACAAATATTAAATGACAATCTCTGACTTACAGAAAGCAAATGGGTGAAGAAATAACTTTCTAAAAAATTAGAAGATATCAGTGTTGGTTTCTACCAGAGTTTTTATGTCAATAGAGACTTGCTAGGTACCATATTTAGTATTTTGTTCAAATTTTTCTGAAATTTAAATGAAAATATGAAAAAAATGGCAAAATAAAGATATTGGAAAAAAATAGCTGGGAATGTAAAACCTAAACCATCTGAATTTACTTTCAAGAGTTTTCTGTTTCCATTGTGACAACACTATCTTTCAACAATTTCTCACTCGGTCAAATATGCACCCAAGGCTCTCAGAAATATACAGTCACTTTGGGAAAAGATACTGCAGAATGGAATAGATCTAAACTGCAAAAAACAATCCTTAACTTGAAGAATTTAAAAATAAAATTATTAAAAGCATCTTTGTGGGGGGGAAGGTAATAGTGTATAGTAATATGTTGAGAGCATCAGCCCAGGAGTCTGTTGGGGTGTGAATGTATGGGTTTCGATTTTGATTTTGAACCCTCACTCTCATACTGGAAGGATCTGAGAGCACTAAGGAGACAATGCACTCTTAAGGAGAAGATTGCATTTCATATTAACACATGGAGCTACATTGGCCAGCATAATAAATAGTAATATAATAGTTGACTCCAAAAGAAGCTATCCAGTTATAACTGTGTGAGACAGACAGAAATAGAGACTGAGATGCAGAAGTGTAGAATACTTTTTCCCACTTGAGGGACTATAGGAGCTACAGAAATTCATTAGCATAAAGTTTTCACATTCCCCTATTCCCCAAAATCAGTTCTCCTAACACAAAAAAATTAAATAAATAAAAAACAACAATCTGCTGAAGTCAGTTGTAAAATTTCCCAGAGCCAAGTCCTAATGTATCCAGTCATAGGAGTCAGCACCACAAAAAGCTGATTAATGTATTTAAAAGTGCCCTAAATTTTTAATTAAAAAAAGAAGCCATCTCTCCATTTTTCATGCAGTTCCAAGAGTGGGAAGAAATTCTCTCTTTTTTAAACTTAATTAGTGATTTTACATGACGTCTTCCCGTTGCCAAGAACTCTGCAAAGGTTGCAATTATTGTAGCAATTTAGTTAATTATGTATAATCTTAAAATCCCCAAACAACATTCTATTTTAAGTTTTTGGAAAAAAAGCAATTTGCACTATAAAGTTCATTTTCTTGAATCTAATAATTTATGTGCTATTAATAGCAAGGAAATGCCAATTGGCATTCAACAATGTTTTTATATCTTAAAAATGATAGACAAAGTCAAATTCACTGCCAGAAGCTGGGACTGGTTGACAGGGGATGGATCACTCAATAATTGCCCTGTTCTTTTCATTCCCTCTGAAGCATCTGACACTGGCCACTGTTGGAAGAGAGGATCCTGGGCTATATGGACCATCAGTCTGACCCAGTATAGCCATTCTTATGTTCTAAGTAACTAAATTATTAAAGGGTGAACTGAAAAATCAAAGGTGAGGCCCTCGTGACTGGAAAAAATGACTAAGAATTACAATTTGAAATAAAATAAAAAATAAAGAAATAAAATAAAACTGGTGAAAAAGAGTACCACTAGGTATAAATCAGTAGATAAGTTTATTGAACATAGGAAATACAAATGCTCCAACCACAGGCAGTGAGAAGGAACTGAAGGCGGGGAAGTTCTACCCTCACTTCAAAGCACAAGGAGTGGGCTGGGCCACCTCTACTGGTACTTCTAGGGAAAACTCTCTGGCACCAGGATGCACGCAACTCTGGTGTAACGAACAGATGCATACCCTCAAAGAACAACAAAACCTTTGCCC
This sequence comes from Caretta caretta, assembly GCF_965140235.1. Taxonomy (NCBI): domain Eukaryota; kingdom Metazoa; phylum Chordata; order Testudines; family Cheloniidae; genus Caretta; species Caretta caretta. The sequence continues at coordinate 134,496,247 of NC_134209.1, read as the reverse complement.
TTGTTTAAGATTCTTGTATATTTGTTTTGACTATTTTATTTAGTTTAGATAGAAAAGTAAAAAAATGTATTTAGGGATAATTATTCTATTTCTACCATATTGGACATTTTAAGCCCTGTATCTCTTCAATATGAAATCTAACATTAAAAAATAAAAACAAAAATCCTACAAGCTGAAGTTTTACCCTCATGTTATAACTTTGTTAAATAGTTATAAGTTCATATAACACATCTCAGTATCTTCTTTGGCAACGATTCTATCTCACTCACTCAGGACACTGAAGACGCATTAGACATTTGAAAAATTTAACCTGCCTGCAAACAGACTGTGGAATTTTCTAGGTGACATATGGTAGATTAGAAAATGCAGAGACCTTTGGATGTTTTGTTTGTGTCTGCTGGGGCTCCACTAAAAGTTTGTGAAAACTGGCATTAAAAACCAGGGGAGTCATGAAACACATCAAGAGATTCCTGCTGGTGAAAAACCAGAAAGAGCTGTTACAGTCAAAAATGTCTTGTGGTCTAAGATCATAAGCAAAAGCTGGCAGAGCTGATCAACTCTGATCTCTTTTGTATGCACCACTCCACAGGAAGTGGTCAGAAGATATGGTAATAAAGTAGTAAGGTAAACCATTATATAATACAGTGTATTATACCAGTTCTTCCCAAACAGTGGGTTGAGAAAAGGTTCTAGATGGGTCACAGGGCCCTAAGCAAACACATCCTTCTCCTGGCCCTTGCAGGGGGATGAAGGGATTTAGAAAGTGAGCCCACCTTGCACTCATCCTGCTCATGGGACTGGCTTCCTGCTCTGGGTGTTACAGCCTGTGGCACGGGGTCACAGTGCCATGCAGGTTTTGCCTATCAGGGTTGACTGGAGTCACTGCTGTGGGGTGAGCTCACTCTCCAGACCCAACCCTCACTCACACCCTGAGAAATCCCCTCTGTACGGGGTCAGGATTAGGGTTGCCGTGCTGCTGGGGAGGGTGCATACATGCAAGGTGGGTTTCCACACAAGACAAAATGCAGTTGATCGGTCACCTTAGTAAAAAGTTTGGGAACTACTGTATTTTACTATTATGTATTATTAGATATAACTATTAAAACAGCAGGTTGTGAATAAGAGTTCCATATCAAATACCCAGACTCACAGAGCTTAAAACATGCACAGACAATCTAGAATCGAACACCTTCCAGCAGGAATGTTAACAATTTAGGATGAAAAAAACAACTGTTGCATATTCTGATTTTCTCTTTACACACAAATCCCTTCCTCCTCCCTCAGCTACACTGGTTGAGATCTTTACTTTCCTGACCCTAGAATCTAAAGCTTTATATGCAGAGTAGTTAGCAGCAGCCTTTATAAATTCTGAACTGTCTTTTCAGAAATGAGAGCAAGGAAAGGGGAAAAAAATAATCTACAGTTACCCAGTGACCAAAATGTGGTATTCCCAAACAAAAGCCTAAATTAAGATAGAGTTAAGGTTGTACTGCCAATACGTATACCTTAAACAAACACACGCACACCCCCTCTGATTGGAACAATGTAATTAAAAAATTTAAACATCTGAAAGTGAGGAAATTCACAGTTGAGCTTAATCAAGTAACTGATCCATCCCCATGTTCCTGATCACACATGGATTTGCCCGAAACATCTTTAATCTCCACACATTATAGCCTCCTGCAATTCCAGTAGAAGCCACCTCTCCCACTATATCATCCCACAATTTACATATTACCACAATAGCCATCCACTCACTTCATATGAGCCACCTTGCCAATCACAAAGCCTCCACCAATTCACCTTCCTTTCATGAACCAGACAAACATCATCTCACCTCTTCCTCTACTGACCAAAGATGGTCTTGTGACTCCTTGTCCCACATTCCCTCAAATACATGTTTGTTCAGCACATGCATCCACACTGACAGTCTGGGATTTACGCAAACTGTTGAAAACAGGGCTTTGGAGCTGTGCTCTGGCTCCACTCCAGCTCCAGGCAAAAACCTGCAGCTCCACTGCTCTGGAGCTGCTCCGCGCTCCAGCTCTAGGCTCTGCTCCAAAGCCCTGGTTGAAAATATACAATTTTACCTTTCCTGGGTATTTGGCTGGTTTCATCATTTTACATTAATTATTTAGTAACAAGAACAGGAGATCTTGCCCTAATTAGCATTTCCCCCCTCTCTAACTATAAAGACTTCGGTGTCTGGTTTAGACATTAGTATTTGCTGTTTGAGTAACTGCAATGCCCATTAAAGGTCTGAAATCCAGCATCCCATTGACTTATGTGGGTTTTGGATCATTCTAAAGGAAATAAGATTCACCTTGCACTCAAAATATGGCATTAATATTTTCCAAAGAAGTTGATGGTGCAGTGCTGCTACATGGAGGATTTGAGTTACCTGCCATGCTTAAGACATCAACTCACACAGTTAGATCTAGTGAGATTGGAGTAGTCAAGTAATTAAACCAGAACTTCCCCTCTGAATTATTATTATATTCAAAAGAGCTGTCTGGGGTTTTTGGGAAAAATAATCCAAAACACAGATATTAAATGGAGAGACATGTTTCTCTGATTAAAAACAGTGTTAGTCTGCTGGAGAAGGCACCAGTTTTATTATTAAAAGGCCCCAAAATTATTATTTCCTATTAGTCCACAATTTTCCCTTTTCTCATATGAGTAGCTGAATCAGATCATCACTGACGGGGGGCTTTAGCTCTTTTCATTCTGTGTGAGCAGTCATTACAGAAGTGGAGACAAGGGAAAAGGAAATTGTAATTCAAAAATTAAGAAGTGGACTGTAGCACACACCTTAGCCAGGCAAGTGGACTGTTACTAATTCATTAATATATCTTAAAAAGAAAAGGAGTACTTGTGGCACCTTAGAGACTAACCAATTTATTTGAGCATGAGCTTTCGTGAGCTACAGCTCACTTCATCGGATGCATACCGTGGAAACTGCAGCAGACTTTATATACACACAGAGAATATGAAACAATACCTCCTCCCACCCCACTGTCCTGCTGGTAATAGCTTATCTAAAGTGATCATCAAGTTGGGCCATTTCCAGCACAAATCCAGGTTTTCTCGCCCTCCACCCCCCCACACAAATTCACTCTCCTGCTGGTGATAGCCCATCCAAAGTGACAACTCTCCACACAATGTGCATGACAATCAAGTTGGGCCATTTCCTGCACAAATCCAAGTTCTCTCACCCCCCCACCCCCCTCCCAAAAACCACACACACAAACTCACTATCCTGCTGGCAATAGCTCATCCAAAGTGACCACTCTCCCCACAATGCGCATGATAATCAAGGTGGGCCACCCCCAGCACAAATCCAGGCCTTCTCACCCCCCCAACCTCCATACACACGAAGGCCTGGATTTGTGCTGGGGGTGGCCCACCTTGATTATCATGCGCATTGTGGGGAGAGTGGTCACTTTGGATGAGCTATTGCCAGCGGGATAGTGAGTTTGTGTGTGTGGTTTTTGGGAGGGGGGTGGGGGGGTGAGAGAACTTGGATTTGTGCAGGAAATGGCCCAACTTGATTGTCATGCACATTGTGTGGAGAGTTGTCACTTTGGATGGGCTATCACCAGCAGGAGAGTGAATTTGTGTGGGGGGGTGGAGGGCGAGAAAACCTGGATTTGTGCTGGAAATGGCCCAACTTGATGATCACTTTAGATAAGCTATTACCAGCAGGACAGTGGGGTGGGAGGAGGTATTGTTTCATATTCTCTGTGTGTATATAAAGTCTGCTGCAGTTTCCACGGTATGCATCCGATGAAGTGAGCTGTAGCTCACAAAAGCTCATGCTCAAATAAATTGGTTAGTCTCTAAGGTGCCACAAGTACTCCTTTTCTTTTTGCGAATACAGACTAACACGGCTGTTACTCTGAAACCTGTTAATATATCTTCTTCACTTACATTTTTTTAAAATTGATGAAGTCTTTACTTAGCTAAATAAAGCAACCTTGTGCTTCCGTTGTCGACACTCTTACATTCCCTCCCCCTTTTCCCACAATGTGTTCTACACCCATCTGCTTCATTTTTATTATAGCGCCAATCCTGTAAAGCATTTAAGCTCATGCTTAACTTTAAGCACATGAGTAGTCCCATTAATTTATCTTCAATTAAACAATTTAAACACATGTTGTAAAGTGCTTGTGAGGATCTAGCCCAATAACTTGAAGGGATGGTGAGAGCTGAGAAAGAAGGGACTTCTGCAGACAGCATTTAATTTTAAAAGCGACTGACTTTCATAGCTGAGTAAAGAACATATACCTGAAATCTAAATTGATTAGATTCAAGCATTACACTTTATTTCTTTAACAATATAAAAAAGTTCTTCAATGTGTGTACACTTATAGAAAAAGAAAGGAAAAGGAAACAAATTCTTTCACTGAATCTTTGTGTTTGCATACATAGTGGATAAATTCTGTTCTCTGTCTACTGATGTCAATTCCACTGAAGTCAAAGGTCCAGACTTACACTGGTGTAACTAAGATCAAACATTTGCCTCGTGCTGGGAAGTTGCATGATACACAGATCACTCTGAAACCCCAGAGAAAATGTAATATGTTTATTTTCTATTGATAAAAATGACAAGTGATTTTGACTGCCTCAATTTTGGGTGCTTAACTTGGAAAAAATTTGCAGAGGGCCAATTTCCAGAAAGTGCTGAGCACCCAACCATCTGAAAATTGGGCCCTTTGTTGAGTTTAAGCTGGCCACCCAGAAATGGAGGTATGTAACATCACCAGTTACTTTGAAATATTTGACTTACATATATGTCCGTAAGGGCACATTATTCAATAAATACATTTGACCTTATCCTTATCCATAAGTATATTGTGTTAGTGGTAAATTCCTCTGTTACTATTAAAGTTAAGATGTGATTGCACATAAAAGATTTAGCTGTTGACATAATTATACAATGTTTGGAAACATCCAGTATGTTATTGTTCTGATAGTGCCAAAAAGGTGTGTGGAGCACTGGCTGGGAAAAAGACAAGACAGAACAGCAGGGCATGTGATGATTCAATGCATCTCCTAAGCAGCTTTCTTCAATAGGATTCCACTGACTCTCAACTAGAATTTAAAGTTCACCTTCCCCCATCCCCCTGTCCCCCAACCCCCAGCAAAAATCCTGAAGGAAAGCAGGTAGTGGCAACATCAGGTTATTCTTCCCTGAATGCATGGATCCAGGCTTATATAAGGATGTGGAATATTCTCCTCTTGGTGAATCTAGCCCTAAAAGATTAAGTAGAGGGCATTTTAGATCACAGACTCATCTTCAGGTGCAGGGATGATGGTGGTGGGGAGTTGTATGTGCATAATTTCTCCCCCACTGCAACATGAGAAACACTGTAGGGTCCATGTATCATTCTGAATTAAATTGTTTAATTGTTTCAATTCCATGACAACTGGTAGCTAGAAAGTTTTTCTTACTTCTTTGTAATATCAGTGTCAGTTAGCCTACTATAACCTTCAAAGGATTATCGCAGCAGCATGAAGAAATTGATGTTCAAGTAGTAAATGCTTCCCTCTTCCTCTGCTCGTCTGACAGATAAATAATGTTAAAGAGATATTTAGGGTTAACCCAATCTTCTCTGCTCTCAGAGATGCATCTCTCACTCTAAAGAGTTTGACAACCCTAAGGGAAATTCATTAATGAAATGTTGCCAAATAAAATATGAAACTATACTGCAAAAGGGCATACATGAAAAAATAGCACTAACTTAAATAAGAAAAGGGAAACAAGTGATGAATGGTTTTGTGTGACTTGGTTTCTCAGGGGTTCATGTAAATATATTTTTTAAATTTCAATCCACATTAGTTCTCAACCTCTGAACTTTGATTTCTGCATAGAGTTCAAAGTCAAAAGCCAAAAAACAAATAGTTCAACCTACCAAATTTGTCCTGTGTTGGCATCAAATCAACTCAATTTGGGCCAGAGTACAATACCCTTACTCACAATGAATAGTACCTTACACCACAAAGAGTCCCACTGAAGTCAACAGGACTACTTGTGCAGTAAGATAGTGTGCATAGCAGTATCACGCTTTGGAGCTATTTGAATTATTTCAATGCTAAACTCACAAAGCTCAAAACTGGACACAGGTTTGCTCATAAGCATTATGAATGTTAGCAAACTCTCCCATTAATGTGCTTAAAACTGAAAATTTGTAACAACATCCTAAAGCAAGCAAGTAAATTTAACATGGTTTGGGATTACACTGGACAAAATGACAGGTTTCAGAGTAGCAGCCATATTAGTCTGTATCCGCAAAAAGAAAAGGAGGACTTGTGGACCTTAGAGACTAACAAATTTATCTGAGCATAAGCTTTCGTGAGCTACAGCTCACTTCATCGGATGCATGCAGTGGAAAATACAGGGGGGAGATATTATATACACAGAGAACATGAAACAATGGGTGTTACCATACACACTATAACGAAAGTAATCAGCAGGAGAGAAAAAAAACCTTTTGTTTCTATGCCAACAGGTGATATTCATTCCCTTCCACAAAAGTAAATAATGCATTTTGATTCCTATTTACATTCTTATTGCAGGTTATTAGAGAAAACAGCAAAAAGGTAAACATTTAGACCACACATTTAAGAGTAAAGAAGGAAAAAAGAATCAATAAAAGTGCCAAAAAATAACAAAGACGCATGAGGGGTACAACTCAGGAAGAGTGCAATAATGTAACAGAGAAAAGGTAAGACTGTAAAAAGCTAGTTGAGAGAATGAAACAAACATTGCAGAAGTTAAGAAAGGAGATTTTTCAAGTACATAAGGAGCTGCTGGGGACCTTTACAAGACAGCAGAGAGAGTTTAATGACGGAAAACACTGCAAAAAGCGTTAGTAAATGACTTGTATGATTGCTTAGGAGGGACACAGTTACCTGTCCAGCATGTTTTCCATAATATATAAGAATGATGCCCAAGGAGCTTGAGTTACATTAAAACATTATAAAATTCTGGAGAAAGATATTGATGAAAAAACTGTAAGATACCAGGACAAGATGGAGTTCCTTTTATGATGGTTAAGGTGGTAAGAGGAACACGTTTAGAGAGATTGAAAAGCTTATGACAAAAAGGAAAGTTCTCAGGTGCTGGAAAGACAAATACTGTGTATGTATTTAAAAGGATCTAGTAAACTAGGGCTGCAATCCAGGAAAGCACTTAAGCACCTGGTTTAATTTAAGGCACACAAGTATTCTCAATGCTTTAAATCAGGATAGTGACAGGGTTAAAGTTAAGCACGTTCTTTAGTGCTTTGCTGAATGGGGGGTTTCACTATGAAGCTTTGACTCCTAGTAACTTTGATCAGATAGAGAGTTGGAAAATTCTTAATTTTTACAATGGCATCCAGGGATTTAGCAATGATTCTCACAGTGACATAGCATGGACACTCACACAACAGTGCAAGCCTTATAAATCTGACTTAATTTTCAGAAGAAACAACACAGAACACGAAGAAGTGAAAAAGGTGTAGACACAAGTTATCTTAACTACAAGAAACATTAGTACAGTGGCACACAAAATACTAATTTACAAGGACAGGTGAATATGGTGCAGGAGATATGCTGCTCTAGCTGATAAAGAATTACTTGTCCTCAAGGCTCCTGTAATCTCTGGTGAACACTTGAGATATCCTGTATTGCCCATTTAGCAATCACTGCGCCTGGAGTGGACTTATTCCAGTGTTACACAGCGTGCTTAGCAGAGGCCAACCACATTTGGCAGATAAAATTTTCTTTATTCAAAGGAAATTGGTAAGTGGAAATACTTCAAAAATGGAAAGACACAAAGAATGGTTTTACCATGCAAAGATAAACACATTAATCAAAGAAACAGAAAGGACAGATACAATAAGACCACTTTACATTTAATTCCCCTCACCAAAAAAACTAAGGTCTTGTCTATATGGGAACACTCAGAAAAGTTCATCTGTATTAACTAAAGGTGTACATTTACAGTGGATTAGTTAAACTGCATTAAACCCCTGTATAGATGCTCTCGTTCAGAATTAAAGTGGCCTCAATTCAGTTTAGTTTAATTCACTTTAATATAAACCCAAATTCCTTGGGCAACATTTCTAGATATTCTGGAAAATTTACTGGACTGGTATGTCTGACCCTTGTACTATGCACTTTGAATTAAACTAAACTGAATTAAGGCCACTTTAATTCTGAATGAGAGAGTCCACTCAGAGATTTAATGCAGTTCAATTAATTTACTTTTAATTCACACCTTTTAGTTAACTTGGATTAATTTTCTGGAGTAGCCCCATGTATACAAGCCCTAAAAGATGCAAATGAAGGCAAAGGAAGGATGGGATGCTTAGAATAATTTAGGAGTAATGAGTTTACCTAGAAAAAAAATCAAAGATTAAAAAACCTCAAGAAAGTTTTGTGCAATTGACATTTCAGACAGACATGTGCGGGACCAACTTACAGCCAGAGTCAAAGATCAAAAATTCAATAAGATGGGAGGAAAACAGACTTTCCAACAACTTTTTTTATGATTGCTGATAAAAATTAGTGCAACATGCAAACAGAAAAGGTGGGAAGAGCAGGAATTGCATAACCCATCAGGAAAACTAGATGCCTCCCTACAATGCCATTATTTGGCATTTGGAAGTACAGAAATCATTTTAACTGCAATCTTACAATGGAGGCACTCAAAAAAAATTATTATTTTGATATGGTACTTCCTCTGACATTTTTAGAGAAAGACCATCTTTCCCCCCATTCCTGCTTCCCCAAACTTCTCAAACTCTTGAATTCTTGATCCTACACCAAGGTCAAGGAGCACTGAATACATATAAACAGTTGAAAAATAAAGAGGCAAGAAGAAGAACAAAAGAAGAAAAGCAGAGAATTATCACAGATCTAGAAACACCAGAAATGACTAAAATCTCAGTATCTCTCCGAATGTCCTGTTAAAAAGGCAATGTCATTTCTATGACAATACTAAAAAAGCAAAAGAACGTTTATTTCTGTTTTAATAACCTTTTGTTGCCCTAAAATGTATTCCCTCATAAGTAAGGCTTGAGTTTGTCACAGAGGTCATGGAAGTAATGAATTCTCTGACTTTCTAGGACCCCTGTAACTTCTGCAGTGGCCTGTGTGGCTGGCCCGGTGGCCTCTGAGCAGCTCGAGCAGCTCCTGGGCCAGCCTCACTGGCTGCTGCTGGGGTAGTCATGGGCTATTTCCCCCTCCCCCCCCCCCCCCCCGCAGCAGCTGCAGGAGTTTGGATGTGGGAGGGGGATCAGGTCCGGGGATTGCGGCGTGGGAAGGGGTGAGGGCTCTGGGTGGCACTTACCTTGGGGGGACTCCCCAGAAGTGGCAACATGTCCCTCCCTCCTCAGCTCCTAGTTCTGAGAGCTGCCTCCGCCCACAGGCATCACCCCCGCAGCTCACAGTTCCTGGCCCATGGGAGCTGTGGAGCTGGGGCTTGGAGCAGGGGCAGCACATGGAGCTATAAGCTGAGGGAGGGACAGCCCCCGTCCCCTCCTCCCCAACACCAGCGATGGTCTTGGGCTGCGCACTGCCACCTGCACCCCCCAGCACCAGCAGGGGTCCCGGATTGCCCCCCCCCTCCATTGAGGACCCATGGCGTCCCCCAGGGCCACACACCCCTGAGCTGCCCCTTGCTTGAGCACCCACGGCACTCCCTGGGCCATACCCCCCCAAGATTTAGTCAGAGGTATATAATACAAGTCATGGACAGGTCATGGGCCATGAATTTTTGTTTACTACCTGTATTTTTGGGCCACAAAATAATAGAAAAACTAAATAAACTGTTCTTAGTTGTAAAAAGAAAAGGAGTACTTGTAGCACCTTAGAGACTAACCAATTTATTTGAGCATAAGCTTTCATGAGCTACAGATGCTCAAATAAATTGGTTAGTCTCTAAGGTGCCACAAGTACTCCTTTTCTTTTTGCGAATACAGACTAACACGGCTGTTACTCTGAAACCTGTTCTTAGTTGTGACATTCCTCTGATTTTACTATTAGATCCCAGGGAAGCAGAAAACAGATGGCAGAAGCATGCCATCTGGAAAGCCAAGACCTAGTAATGTATAGTCACTCACTGTTTTTCAGTAATAGTCTCTTTCTGCGATGAAGTCCTTTTGTATCAGGTGTATAAAACTCTCTGTCTAAAATGTATTTTAAAAGCTAGTTATCTTAAGTACCTCTTTAGAAATGTACCTAAAAAGTACCTCTTTGAACATAATGAAAAATGAGATCAGATGATGATCCCAAATGTTGTACAATTCATTGTTGTGTACCTCATGACGATGCTCCGCAAACAGTAAGACTCTCACAATGACTTTATTAGCATACAAAACGAGCTTCACAAATAAATGTGCCTGTGTTCTGAAAGGAAGAATTATCTGAAGTGCTGCTGTCACTTTAGTGTTAATTCAATGAAAAATTGTTGTCAACCATCACTCAATACAATTAGTCAAATGTGACTGTGAAGTGAGATTATTATTACCTCAGAGTGTATATGCTGGAGAGACTACATGTAGTGACAGAAACACTGTCATAGTCACTGCTGGAGATGGAGTTGAGGGGGGAATCACGTAAGCCATCCTGAGAACTGAAAAAAGCATATGGAAACAAAATGAACTGCTGAAAAGAACAAAAATGAGAATAGAGCAATGGATCACAAATGATCATACCAAAAAAAGAAAAGTAAACCGACAGTAACACTCATTTACTCTCTGGGAGCCCAGTTATATATTTGAACATATTTTAGATTAGTACAAAAAGCGCAGATCAACTGGCAGGATTAATGGGCATGCTCTCTGTGAAAATCATCAATTTAATTTATAGTATGCAGTTAAGAACACTGGGGAAAGAACAAAAGACCCTAGTTATTTTAAAGTGTGAGTGCAAAAGTGTCTACATGTTGTAAATATTGGCCGACATTTTAGAATGAAGATACACCATGACCAGGCATCCTGAAAATCATTGTATGTTTCATACCAATATAACCACAGAAATAAGCCCAAAGAACTTTTAAAATGCCAAGACAAGTTTCAGCTAACAGTTTCCAAACTGCTGGAAGGAAGGAAGGAAAAGAATGGGAAGGGAAAGTCAATGTGGTAAATGGAGAGTTGCTTCTTGCTTCCTGTCCTGCTGCTATACTATATGATTTAACAAGTCCATTATTCAGTAAGTCAGCACAGGACTGCATGGCCCCCAAAATTGCCATGTGGCTCAAAATTTTATCTAAAGCCTGATTGACATTCCTATGCAGAGCTTGAAAGAATGGCCACATGACAAACCACTGCTACTTTATAAATCTACTGGCTACCAAGCAAAACATGAACTATTTAAAACAATGGACTACACCCAACAATGAAACAGCTTGTAAATATTATATGATCTTTAAAGGGACACTGTCGACTTGAAATGTAGCCAATTTCAAAATTAGAATTAAAAATAGTTTCAGGCAGTACTCCTGCTGCACCTTACTAATTTGCAAATAACAGTGTTTATATCTCAGTGACAATTTACCACTCTGCTATTGGAAGTTCCACACACTGAAGGAAATTAATTTACAGTAGATAAAGAAAAATGTACTCCTGAGCAAATTTACCACAGTAGTATTGGTTCTAGGCATTACAAAAAAAATCTTTAAAGCCCTTTGAACGAATGAGTTCTGACAATGAAAATCTTTAGACATCCAAAGTCTGTCTTAGAAATATATTTAGTTTGAAGAAACGTAATTGGTTAATTTGAATTAATTGTTTTTTTCCTCTACCTGACAATTTGTGAAATTCTCATGCATTTTGACTGGCATGTATGTATGGGGTATGCATTCAAGACAGGTGTAAACTAGATTCTCTACTCCGGTCATATTTAAAACACAGCTAGTTTTGCAGGCAAGTGTCCAGAAGAACACTTAAGGGGAATTTTTCAAAGGTACATGCTCTAATCTAATTAAGAAACAATAAGATTTGTTTGCATGCCTCCCACACATTGCTTTCAAAATATACCCCTTCATGTTCCTCATTTCTGATTGCCAATTTAAAAATAAATCCCAGAGTATATTATGTTTTAGTTGAAAGAAGGAGTGTCACACTGGGAAAATAATTTATCAGACTTCAACAAAAATCCATTTAATTTTCATTTGTTTTAAGTAATTTCCCTTGCCAGTTCTGCTCACTGTGAAGAGACATTTGCATTTAAACAAAGATTCGCTCTCATACTCATCTTCACCTTCTTAATTCTGAAATATGGTCATACTGCTAATATATGGCATCATAATCAGTTCTATGGCAGCAAAATGATATAATAAATACAAGATTATGAGTCCACAGTATGATCACACAGGAGAAACTGCCTTCTCAAGATGAAAGCTACTGCTCAAACTCAAATATCTTCAGTAGGAGTAACACTATTATAGAATACAGAAAACGATTAGCAGTTTCTTCTTTTATAATTTTTCTATTTCAATTTTGCCCCTCATCTGAAATTTCCTCCAGCTGGTAATAGTTTCTTCAAGAAGGGAACAAGTCCTGCTTTCCTTATTTACTTTTCTGTTAAATCCTGCATGAAGAAACCCAGTGGTTATTTCTCAGTTTCCAGCAATACAGAAATATTGTATCCAGTTTTGCTAAATTTAGTAGTCCACACATTGTAAACATTAGGAGTCAGACTGCAAACATTTTAAAACTGGCTAAAGAGCCAGGAGATTTTTAAAAAACATTCCAGATTATTTATTAGGGCTGTAGATTAATCGCAGTTAACTCACGTGATCAACTCAAAAAATTAATCGTGATTAATCGCACTGTTAAACAATAGAATACCAGTTGAAATGTGTTAAATATTTTGGATGTTTTTCTACATTTTCAAATATATTGATTTCTATTACAACACAGAATATGAAGTGTACAGTGCTCACTTAATATTACTATTTTGATTACAAATATTTCCACTGTAAAAATAATAAACAAAATAAATAGTATTTTTCAATTCACCTCACTCAAGTACTGTAGTGCAATCTCTTTATCATGAAAGTGTAACTTACAAAGGTAGATTTTTTTTTTGTTACATAACCACTCAAAAACAAAACAATGTAAAACTTCAGAGCCTACAAGCCCATTCAGGCCTACTTCTTGTTCAGTGCTGCCCCACTTCTTATTTACAATGTCACCAGAAAGTGAGAACAGGCATTTGCATGGCACTTTTGTAGCCAGCATTGAAAGGTATTTATGTGACAGATATGCTAAACGTTACTATGCCCCTTCATACTTCGGCCACCATTCCAGAGGACATGCTTTCATGCCGATGATGCTTGTTAAAAAAAATTTGTTAATTAAATTTGTGACTGAATTTCTTGGGGGAGAATTGTATGTCTCCTGTTCTGTTTTACCCACATTCTGCCACATATTTCATGTTATAGCAATCTTGGATGGTGACCCAGCCCATGTTCATTTTAAGAACACTTTCACTGCAGATTTGACAAAACGCAAAGAAGGTACAAATGTGAGATTTCTAAAGATAGCGACAACCCTTGACCCAAGGTTTTAAAAATCTGAAGTGCCTTCCAAAGTCTTAGAAGGATGAGGTGTGGAGCATGCTTTCAGAAGTCTTAAAAGAGCAACACTCAGATGTGGAAACTACAGAACCTGAACCTTAGAACGTTGCTTAGGGATATGAAAATGACACTGCCCTGAATCACATAAGTTACATTGACTTAAAGTGGTGTCCACACTGCACCGTGTTGGTGGGAGATGCTCTCCACCGACATAACTTCTGCCTCTCGTGGAGGTGGAGTAATTATGCCAACGGGAGTGCGCTCTCCCATTGGCATAGTGTGTCTTCACCAGTGCACCTATGTAGCGTGGTAGTGTAGACTTACCCTCAGACATGGTCTGCAGACCTCAGGTTGAAAACCACTGGTTGAAGAGGAATCAGAAAAAAAAAGTGTCTGAATTCCACTCCACACTCCCATCGCTTGTCAAAGGTTTTTTTGTCAGGTGCCAAAGACCTGTGCCTGCTAAAATTTGCCCCTTGGGGTCTCTTCCATCATTTAAATGTATGCCTGCTAGTAATTCTAATTAATGCATATGCTTCTGCAATGTGCTTTAGAATTTAAGCTACTTAAATTCAACAATAGACTTTATAGGTTAGACAGAGTTAGTCTTGCTATTATTCCTCCATATCTATACAAATAAAAAATTTCTGAGACTTTTGGGTACTGTATCTGTCTCAGACTTAAAAATTATCTGCTATATGGCTAAATAGGTGCAAACTCTTGGTTGACTAACCTGTCAACATGTAATGTAGATTTATGTCAGGCCATCTTCATACCAGAGAAATTCCTCTGACTCCATTTTGTGTCCCTAGCTTTTATTTGGAATAAGCAAAAGTCACTCCACCATTAGAAGCTGCAGGTCACACACAACTGAAAGCTGCAGGTCACATGATAAGGTTAGCAAGTCATAGGTCTGGGGTAAACAACAGCAGTGAGTGTTTGGAATGTGCACCCCAGAATAAGGTAATGTAGGCATGCATTCAAGCTGATAATGTTTGGCAGGGAGCATGAGCAGAAAAGACCTGATAAGACAGTGAGCGTGTGCAGTAAAGATCTGATAGCTGACAGAACAGTATAAAAGGCAGACGGCTAAAATGGTTAAGAGAGGAGTGAACAAGGAGTTATGAAAGTGAGGAGAGAAGTTATACAGGTGAGAGGTGGAGAGTGGACGAACTGGCAAGAGAGCTGATCAAGAGAGGCAGCTACAGCAGCAGCAAAAGAAAGCCGACAAGACAAAGGAAGCCTCCAAGTTTTTAAATCATAGTATTAGAGTGTGTGTGTGTGTGTGAAAATGTCTGAGTGTGTGTTAATTGTAATTTACCTCTGTAAACCAAAGTACAATTTAAGAACTGCTGTCAGTGATCCGTTGCAGACCAGATATCTGTAACAGAGCTCAAACATTTAGAATAATTTGAACTGTATGCAGTTGCGTTCTGAATACTCTAACTTGCAATAACAGATTTGTATTTTAGTTAGGTTTTTAGATTATATTGTATTAGGGATTATTAGTTACATTAATACAAGGATTTTTTTTATTTTTATTTTTTGAAATACTGTCTGTGTCAGTCATTTATTAGAAGTCAGTATCCATGTCCTCCAAGTTTCTCCTCAGTTATCCCGGAGACCCATATCTGAGGAACACAGATTAAGGGGGGTGATAGGTCGGTGATTCTAGGGGCACCCCAAGTTTTGGAGTGATAGTCTAGATACATAAAACACATCATCCCACACGATTATGGGAAAGCATTTATTTTTTTACCTGATTTACACATGAACCCTTCAAACAACTTCATTTTCTATAGTTATACAACAGATGAAGAATCAACATCTGAAAAGCTCTCTACACGTGGTCCCCCAAAAAGAAGACTTGTGGTCTCAGTCCTACATACAATACAGTTCACATTTCACATAATAACCAATATACTGGTAAGGTATTTCTTTACATACAGTCATATGAACACAAAATCACCCCAGTAGTTCAAAAACCACACAGAGCACCGAGAATGAAATAAATAAATAAATATTGGGAAGTCATACAAACCATAAAGCATTCAGTAACAGATTAAACAAATCTTTTCACATTAACAAAAATACATAAAATACTTAAATTAAATTTTTAACAGTGTCCCCTTGCGTATCCCGCCCTGTCTCTTTAACCTCGTTTTCCCATCCCTCGTCCTTTTCTTTCTTTGTTGAAGGGACTGGTATTTCCTACTTTATCTTTTCCATTCCCTCAGATGGTGAAAGGAATGGATGTTCATGCAGGATTAACCCTGAGGAAAACAACAAATAAAAACAGCATTACACTTACCTGTTAAATGTGTTTCTCCATCTGCACTTCTATGTGGAATTGTTTCATGAATGGCCTGATCATAACATTCTAAAGACAGGCATAACAGCTCTTCAGCTCATTTACATACCTTTTGACACCTGTAATGACTCTCTGCTGGACTTGAAGCTGTAAGTTGACATATTCGTCTTAACTTTCGTTCCACATCTGCTGAAATTCTCATCCATGCTGCCACCTTCTCACATGTTAATTAAAGCAACTCCCTCTCCTATGACTTCCCCAAATCCTAGCTTTTCAGGACTCCTGTATGTGCAGAAAGCTACAGCCTCATGGTCTTCTCATAAACATCAAGAAGCACGGCCTGATCACTGCCAGCCACAAACATCTCCATTTGTTTCTCATTCAGAAGCTGAGAATTACCATCCAGCCAGACTAGCTGATCAAAGTGGTTCTTTCTGGTTATACAACCTGTGAATCTTTGAATCATCTATGACTCTTTGGGACAGAGCCTCACCTGGTACAAACTGGCATAGATCCGTTGATGTAAATGGAGTGATACCGATTTATACCAGCTGAGGATTTGATCCCTGCTCCTTTTTAAAAAATGATCTCCATGGATTTGCTTCAGCCTACTTTGTATCATCTTTCACTACTCTCCTCATCTTACACCCTCCTCCTCAGAAACTAGTCAATACAGGAATATCTTTCCCTTTCCAGCTCTTGCCATCTGGAACAGCCCTTGTGTGTCTTTCTGCCTTACTAATACTCCATGTCAGTTCCAACCTGATCCACTAACCTCTTGCCTATGCCTGTCTCCCTTCTTTATATGCTAATTTTTGTTACTCTCTTTATGACTATAAACATTAGACAATGCCTTCCCTCCACTGTTTTCCATACTTAAACTCACATATGGTCAGTTATCTCATTTTTTATTTCTGTAGTGTGTTTGAGGATATACATTGTATGAAAGATTCCATTAAAGTTAAAGATAGTGTGATATATCAAAGGCAGGTTTAACTATTAGAAAAAATAATGTATACACATTTTTAAAAGTGTCTCGCTTCTCTGTGCCAATATAAAGTGAAAATGTCTACCAGAAATAGTAATATTTCGTTCTGGTTGATTATTTAGATTGTAAGCTCTTCAGGACAAGACACTCTGTGTTTATATAAGGCCCAGTGCAATGGAACTGCAATAATTATCGGGGTTTACAAACAATTTCCTGATGTTACAATAACTAATCTAACTGATAGAGAAAACATCTTTATCCACTTTTTTGGGCACTTCATTTACTCACTGCAATTTCTGTTATATTAACACTGTAACCTTATGTTTGATTAAACCTACTTAATGTGCATGAAATCAAGGTCCCCCATTATACTGTTCTCTTCTGTTCTCATTAGCACACCCTTAGAGACCTACTCAGGAGTTCCAGGGATCCTGTGAGATCCTGAGGTCAACTGACCTGCATTTCCTGCCTCATGGTTCCTGTAGTCAACCAGTGCTCGCTAGCTGCATGTGTTCATTAGCGCAGTTATAAGCAGATGAGTCATGCATGGACAGGCATATTTCACAATAGGTGTTAGCGTAATCAGTACTGGAAATACAAAACACTAATCCTTCCCACCATCCATCCACTCCTTTTATGAATTGTGCTTTTTTTTTTTTTTTACTGTATCTCCTTCTTGGTAACGAAAAGACATGCCACATCAATTTGGGCCTTGCTAGGTTTGTGGGACTCCTTGCTAAACCCAAAATAGTGGGTGAAAGGTGGATAAAACTTCGTTCCAACCTATGAACACGTTAGATAAAATTGTTTATGAAATTATGGATCAGAGCCAAAATGACCAGTGCATTTAAAATGAAAGAAACAATGAGAGTTTTTCAAAGTTTCTAATAAGGTTAGAGAATTGTTTTAGCAACACAAAGTTAAGATGGAAGGAAGTATGTATATATGGGACCAGGAGATATTTGTTTTGATGGAACACAATTTCCACGTCTTCTTGGGCATTACATTTCTGGGGAGCACTTGAGAATTAGCTTATGCATGGAGATAATAAAAATGCAAGGCAGTGAGCCTATACCTACAGGGAACATTAGCTATTATAACTCACATGTTGGTGGCCTCCTTGGACATGAGATAAAGGCTCATCCAGTGGTTAGGACACTAGCCTAGGACTTGTGAGACCAGAGTTCAATTCCCTGCTCTAGCAGACTTCCTGTATGACCACCCAGGACAATACTTTGTGCTTCAGTTCCCCATCTGCAAAATGGGGATAAAAGTACTTCCCTACATGACAGGGGAGGCACAAGGATGAACACATGAAAATATTGTGAAGCACTCAGATATTATGGTGATCGGGCCCATACAGGTATCTTAGATTGATAGATTTATCATCACACCATCAGGATTCTGTTTTCCACATCTTGAAAATTGTTCTGACCAGACTAAACAAGGAGAAGGAGTCTAATGATACCACACCTTCCATAGCTGTGTCCTCAACCACTCCTGAGATGTACCCCTAAAATTTATTTTATTCCTTCCATAGTGTATTAATTTTCTATCCTATCCTGTTCCTCCTACCTCTTTTATTAGAAAGTTCTTTTTTTAAAGAAAGAATCCAATTTAGTCAGCCAGGACATACCTGTCTTTTGGCAACATGTCTCTGACCAAAAAGGCAATCTTAAAAAACCAAAAACCCGAATACTTAATTCTGGCTAATAAGTATTGCTTTTTACTATGTGCTGTTTCTGTGATTTTCCAGCAAGTGAACAGAAATTATCAGTGAGAAAGTAATAAATAATTAATAGCAATTGCATTTGTTTTCTGCTATTTTGGCACTCTCTCTTATTTTTACTTTTTTTCTTTGGTTTGTTATACAGAATCAGACCCAAAAGCTAGCAACCAATACTGATGCTTTTTCCCCAACAAGGGCTTTTAATATTATCTGAAAAATGGTTAAGCACAGAACTCATCTTTTAAAAGTCTCTGTACAAATGCAAAAAGAGGAAATATATTCCTCTGTCCAAATGAAGATTTACACCTTTAAATGCTCTAGCTGTTTTCTTATTGTGTGCACTTAAAAGGTTTATATGGCAGCTGGTTGCACTAGGAGCAGGTCAGGGACACTTTACACCAACCCTAAATCACAATTAACTGTTTATTGTTGTAACAGTAAAACATTTTAATCCCACCAAGACCACCTATCATCACATCTCACAAGCATTTCATTCCGTGTTCAATACCAAATTGCAGTAAACTACAACTATATACTAGACTGTTTGGATAGCATGCTGATTTCACAAGGAAATGTCAAAGTTCTGTGAATTGCCTTTATCGAGAAAGTGTGTACAATCAGGAAATACTACCCAAAGTAATATTAAATAACCAGTTTCCTGGCATATTGAAAAGTTATTGTATTTCTTTCTTACTTTAAATACACCATAATTAACATGCTATCAAGGTCGGACAATGGTGATGTCACCCTTACTAGTGCTTTCCTATGATGTGATACAAGTAGACATGTTAACCAGTATTGCAGTTTTGAACCTGCGAACAATTTTGGAGAGTCTGGCTATTTTCTGCAACAAAATAAATGTGTGTTTGATGCTTGTTTTCATTAGTTTTAACAGTTTTTGGCCAGTTTCCACTCCATTCCCTGGGATGTGTATCCAGTATCTTAGGTTTAATAATTCCTTATTTCATAAGATATTATTAATTTCATTCATAGATTATCTATGAAATTTCAGCTACTTTTATATTCTAAGTGTACATTACCAACAAGCTAACTCTCTTAAATCTCTTGCGTCAACTATATTAAACTTAATCAGATGAACAGCTTTTAAAGCTTAGTTTTCTTTACTGGATTTTTTTATTATAGTGAAAACTGAGATTTAGTAGATTTAGTATTGCTTTTGCTGATAAAGGGCTTGCTGGTACAATACATTGACATTTTCATTTCATCCCAAGGCTGGATGATAACTGAAGTTACATTCTTAGTTACTGTGCAGAATCATGATGTTCCACATGTGAAGTCAAACATTGTAATATCTAATTTGAACCTAGTGCTGTGAAACATCTTGCAGAAAAGACTCACTGCCAAATTCAGTCTTGGTTGTACTTACTTATGCAAAGGGCAGGTCTACACTACGGGGCTAAGTCAACCAAAGTTACGCAACTCCAGCTACGTGAATAACGTAGCTGGAGTCAACGTACCTTAGGTCAATTTATTGCGGTGTCTCCACTGTGCTGGGTCTCCCGTGGACTTACCTTATGCCTCATTCCGGTGGAGTACTGGAGTCAACGGCAGAGCGATCAGCGGTCGATTTAGCGGGTCTTCACGAGACCTGCTAAATTGACCCCTGATGGATCGATCACTGCGTGTCGATCTACTGGTAAGTGGAGACAAGCCCGAAGTCTGAACTTTACCTACCATATAGATGCAGGATTCTATAATACAAACAAATGATTGTAAGAGGAACTGAGAAATTTCAATGGGGTGTTCAACAGAAGGCTAGGGAATCACTAAAGAAAAACTCACCCATGTGGACAGTTGCTGTTATTTTTCCAATCAACCACTCTCTCCCTAATAACTGTATTGACAGGAGACAGTTTCCTGATTCTTAGATGGCTGGGTTAAAGATTAGAATACAAACTGGCTATAGAGACAAGTTTTCATTTAAATACACAGTTTATCAACACCCATCTGCATTTAATTCATGGGAAAGGCATCTTGCTATCACGTGAACACAAGGAACAATTTCCTTAAATCCAACAGCCAGTAGAAGTTACATTTTAAAACCAAATTTATCAAAATCTTTGATTTCTATTCATTTATACGGGTACGAATGACTATAGCATATTCACATTTTTGTTAAGAGCCAACAATTAAATACAAGACTAAGGCTGTTTTACTGAAAACCTCCATTTACTTCACAGTTTACATATGACTAAATGTTGTAACGTATTACATGTAAGAAGAAAAATACCAAAATAGAAAGCTGGCATTGTAGGTGAAACAGCTGTTTATCTTTTTATGAAGAGTTCTGAACAATATATTGGGAAATGGAGCTTTAAAAATTCATAACTGCACAGTTGTAAGGCTAAGAAATTACAGCAACAAGAAGTGGAACAACTTGAGTGCCAGGCTCGGGAAGGTTAAATTAAGAATCTTAATGTAGGGTTGCAGTCAGTAATTAGGGACAGCTCAGAAATGTGCTTTGCACAGGCAATTTGCCCAGAATGCATCATCCGTTCTACTTGGGAAAAATCACTCTGCTCATTAAACTTCTGCTAACCAAATTTGAACATCTAACTACAACAGCTAATGAAAGATACACTATTACAGCTCATAGAAAATGAAAGGAAATATTAACAACGTTTTCCTCACTACTAAGCATAGCTCAGTTCTTATGTATACTATGAAAAACAGCTATACATGAGAAATCTTATTAGCACGCACACTCTAAATACTTGCAATAAATTAATAAAATAAAGGGAGTCTGGTGAAAATTCTGTATTTTAAGTTAGACAGAATAGACCTGGATGGAAACAGAGAGAAACCACTTAAGAATTCTAATTTAGGTGTTGCAAAGTCAATAAAGAGATAACATAATGGCACAGTGAAACCAGGCATATGAAACCTAAAATGCAAAAATGCTAGCAATGCATAGCCACATGGAACAAATTACCAAAGCCTTATTTGACAAGTAGAAGAATAATCCATCTTTACAATGATTCTTCAAACTCCAGAACTAAAGAATGTTTTCCATCATGTATAGCTCTTCATAAAGGGGAGAGTATTGTGATAGTTAGACTCAGCATTTTACTTATTCTGTCTAATTTATTCACAGTTAGAAAAACATGAAATACAGACCTAAACATTCCTTCTTCAGTGAATCTCATGCCTTTCTTCCCCTAAAACACTTCTTTGTTGCATAATTCTATTATAGTCTTTTGACTTATTGTTGATCTGCTATTCTTTAACAGTTTTCTTCCTTCACGGGTTTCTACTTTGTGTTAACGAACTGCTTGTACTTCATATATGCTGTCTTTGCAACAAATCACTGGTTCACCAGATCTTTACAAATACTACAGTTATATCTGCATAATACTAATGCTGCTGCCTGTGACTAATTTAATATTGTGCATGTTTCATTTCTTCAACATACTTACAGGGAAACAGGGAAAAAGAGAGAAATATATGTCAGACTGGAACGTAAGGACTATCTGCTGTCACCTACAAAAAACAAAGTAAAGACATGTCAAAAAGATAAATCTGATTATTATGTACAATAGAAGAATTTTAATGGTATATTAAATTTGATTGAATGATGACTTACCAATCAACACTGCTGCATCAAGAAGTTCAGAGTAGCTGGCTTGGCTGGGTATTTGCAAATAAATGTGAATGGTAAGATCCTGTGTTACCTGGACACGCTAAATACAATAATCCTGGTTGGATCAGAGAAAGCATATCTATAAATGACGTGATATTCTTTATTATTACCATAGACCTCACTACATGAAGATGCTCATGCTATCATTCATTCATGTGCACATCTGATAGCTGCTTGATTGAGCCAGGGCATAGAAACTTCTCTTTTCCTTTAGTTGTTGATTTTCAATGACTGAAAAGTAAATATACTTATCAATCTGATGAATTAACATTTGCTGTGGTTCTCCCATGCTTATTATACTGCTTACTGTTGTAGCTAAAAAGTCTATCATTCTGAAAATAATCCAGTGTCTCAAACACTTCACTCACTGTTAAGGTAACATTCACAAGCACATAGTAGGAAGCAGTGATAGAGAGCTCCAAGATGACATTCCTCTTTTAAAAGAACCATTAAATATCAGTGATTAGTCATCCAGGGAACAATGAGTAAGAGGAGACTGATGATGTTCCTTCTTGTATCTCAACTGTCATGACAAATGACGTACATAGCCAAGAACCAAACGCAATGACAGATATTCATATATCTGTGAGTATTTATGTATGCAGTGTTGTAGCCGTGTTGGGTCCCAGGATATTAGAGATACAAGGTGGGTGAGGTAATATCTTATTGAACCTAGTTGGACTATTTATGTGGTAATCTAAATGAATGAGAATCTCATATGGTTTCGGTATTCCTAAAATATGTCTACTCCTACTATTCCATCTTCATATATGCACATACTTTTGTTAGTTTGCTATCAATAACAATTGTATGTAATGAATAAGTACACTGTCTTATGGTCTTATAATCAGAAGGCTGAGATAGCTAAATTTAATCAATTAACATTAGTAAGCTAGTCCTGGATAGCATTTGCTTTGTGTACTCTCTGGTTTGTCATGGATCTTTGACAGTTGTTGCTCTTCTTCTCCATATGCCTGCACAAAGCGTAGACCTGTGTAGAATATTGTGTTTTTTTCTCATTCCTTCTCTATTAGCATATGACTTCAATCAAAGCTCCTTGCAGATACAGTATTTTGTTTTTTTTTTTTGCAGAAATGTCCATCCAGATGCCACTTAATATCTTTTATGCACATCTCACCCAAAAAGTAGTCAAATTCTTCATTTGTGGCTTTGTAACATGTATTTCAGCAGTGTGCAGTAGTACTGTCTAGATACTAGAATTAAAGGTGATATATCAAATATTTTTAAGCAACATTATATTGCCAAGGATTGTATTCCTTCATTTGACTATCCAAAAGGATAAAATTAGTCAGTTTGTAAAAAGGATTCAGGCTATGAGTCACTTCCTACAATGAAATTCACTGAATATTTCTGTTGCATGGTTCTAAAAGTGGTCATAAAATCCAAGAAAATATTTACAAGCCTAAAATCATACATATTTCAAAATAATAAAATGGATAATGTTAAACTGTATCTGGAAAGGATATTACAAGCAAGGAATGTGATTTGTTTATAAAAGGGATTATTAGTATGTAGGTACAGCAGCACTTACTGCTAGTTTGAAGTACATGAAATATACAGTAAAAGTTTTTAAATGTAGAACAGTGATTTACAAGTGTCAGAAAACAACAAAATAAGGATGTATGTAGGGATTAAATTTTTCCAAGTATGGCTCTGACAGTAGAGGCCACAGAAACAGGGCTAGCAATTAGAACAATAAGAATATTTACCAGTTAATTATGTGTATGTGCATTAGAGATACCTGTCTGGAATTGTTGGGTTAGTTGCTCACATTGCATGAATAGCAGGTGACAGCACCTATTATATTATATTGGCACAGAGGACCCTCAGTTCCATTGTTTTCTGTTCTCACTATTAGTGTTATTATGTTTAATATTGGTATTTCTATTGGTGTCATTCTTATTTAATACTTTTATTTCCATAACTTTTGTACTATGAGGTAGTGCCTAGAGGTCCCAATCAGTGGTTGGGGCACCACCGTGTTACCCTAGGCACTGTACACAACAAAAAGACAGTCCCTGTCCCAAAGAGTTTACAGTCTGTGTAAATCTTCATTAGATGAAGCTTCCAGAGCACTCAGAAATAGAAAGGGTCATTAAAACTGGAGAACCATAATAATCCCTCTCCCCCACCCCGAAAATTGTAATAGTTATAGTTATGTTAGAACAAAGGGGCATCTGAAGCCAGAACTCAGAATAAAAAAAAGACAGGATGCCTGCTGGACATTTTACTCCCCTAAAATGATATGATGGAGTTAACTTCTAGTGTCTGTTGAACTTATGTTTGCACTTCTTCACACTATGCATTCACCAATGTTCTGCATGACTGCAATGCTGTAACATCGGACAGTACTACTGCCATCAGCTTCATGAAAACACTGGTGCTAATCCTAGACTGTATAGGAGGGCACATTAGTAAAGATACATATAGCTAATACAATTATTCATGTCCTTCAGGTTGGGAAGATTCAGCTTCCTTTTCTTAAAGAGCTTCTACTATAGTGCAAGTTAGAATAAAACCTCATGCTAGGAAAAATTCCCAATAACTTGTAGCTCATTCTGCACTTTGAACCTCATTCTGCACCACTGAACTGTGTTTTGATTTACTCTGGCAAATATCTCTTTCCAGACACAATAGCACAGAAATGTACTCCTGCAACCTTTTCTGAGTGAGTCACAGTGAGAACTTTAGAAATCAGTGACAAGACAAGACTCGGAATTCTTGGTACAATTGAAAGTAGCACTTCTGCCTTCCACTTACATTATGTGAACAACAATTAACCCAACAGTTCCAGACTGGTGTCTGCAAGCCTGCACAAGTGTTGAGAGTCTTCAAGGTCCCCCCTATAATAAAAAATGCACAGGAAATTCTCATTTCCTTGTACAAGTTTTATACATAAAATTGTCATTGATGGAATGAACAGTGTTCTTTATTGGTCTGAGAACTGGATTGGGAACTGGAAGATGCCGAGTTCCAATCTCAGCGATATGTATTCACTAAGTAGCCTTAACTCAATCATTTAACTGCTCCACTTTGGTTTCCCACTACCATTTGCAAAATGAAGATAACAACGTTTGCTCACCTTGGGGATTAATTAGCTAGTGTCCTTAAATGTTCTGAAGATGGAAAAGAGCTATGGATGTTAAATGCCGTAATTATTAAAAAATAATTTGGTTAGAACGTTCAAAAGAAACTATTTTTTTCTGAAAAAGGGTCTCCCCCACCTCCCTCCTCCACAGAAACAAAATATCTTTTTTGGGGGGGTGGGGGGTGGAGGAAGAAGTGACATTTAACATTTTTTCCATTTTCCACAAAAAATATTAATGATTTTTGAAATTAAAAAAACGAATTGAAAACAGTTATTTTTTTTTTTTATTGAAAGCTGAGTGTTTGGGAAAACAAATGTAATTTACCAGAACACCTGGTTTTCAGCAAACAAAAATTGTAAATAGCCATTTCTAAAGGTTTTGATAATCTTCTCAATAACATTTTGAAAGAACAAAAAATATTAAAAAAATAAAAACGGTTCTGGTTTGTTCACTTTGAAATGAAAACAAATGTGAATGTTTTGAGAAAGTACTTTTTATTTTTTGACCAGCTCTAGCAGTAAGTTAAATATCAAAAGATGAGACTAGAATATCAAAATCTGTATTTCTACCCATAGTTCAAGTTATGACAACCAGTTTTGCCATAGTAGTGCTAATGCTCTGTAACCATGTAGAAAGGATCGTACACTGTGTACAATAATATAGTATGTTAAATGTAATTTCAAACATATCACAAAACAGAATTATGTTAAACTTTAAATAAAATTAAAATAGATTGCATTCTTAAAGGGCAATTCTTTGTTAAGCTAAACAGGTCAGATGTTATTTAATGAATTTATTTCATAGCTCAGGGGACAACATAAAGACCCGAGATTAAAAAGAGTTTTAAACGGTTGCTGAAAATGCCATAGTTTGCACAAAAAATAAATCTGATCGTACAGTAAAAAGTATTTTTAAAAATAGTAAAAAAATGTTTTCCTTTATAGTCAACAATTCCTTGGCCTTTAACATTTTATTATTTTAAAAATCAGCTAACATTATGTGCGCCCCCATTGCTAAGGAAAGCATAGTATAAATCGCTATGTTACTATTAGCTATTTTGTATGCAAGTCCTGAGACAATAAAATCATTGCAAGATGGTCTTACCTTGCACTGGATCTTGATTTAATGTCATCCTTTGCTATTCTTTCATTACTACTTTCTTCATTGTTCTCTGATTGCTTTTGACTTGGATGCCTTCTTTTCTCCCATTTCTTTTGCTGATTTGAGATTTCCACCTCTACTTGTGATCCATTTTCTGCTCCCAGCTGTGAACCTGAGGAATGTGCCAGGCACTTAGAGGAGTTAGACAGTTTCTGTTCTTCTCTGCCAGAATCTCTTTCTGCTAGCAAAGCAGGAGACATTTCAGTTTTTAATGCCTCCTCTGCAGAGACTGCACGATCAAGTTTGTCTATATGGTCCTTTTCTTTAGATTTTACTAAACTATAAGAAGCATTTATAACTTTTCCCGGGGAATGTCTGGTCTTTAAACCATCAATATTATCCTCCCTACTGTCTTCACAGCTGCCACAACACACACAGGAATTAATTAGACAATTTGTGGCAGCTATACTGAGCTTATGGGATTCACTCTCCTCTTCATCAACTAAAGAATCAGAAGACCCAGGAACACAACTGATAGCTACTTCTGGTGTTGTCACTAGGGATTCTGAAGTAGAAGGAGATTTGGGATTAAATATTACAGTAGCAGATATCTTCATTCCACCTGTCCTATGGGCTATCATTTCTGCTGTCTCTGCATCAACATATGTATCCCAGCCATTGAGGTATAACTGTGAATCAGGACCTTCTAAACAACTGCACGAATTTTGAATTGAGATACAAGTCATCTGTTTGCTATCTTCAATATTGTTATTATTGCTTAAATCGCTTTCTGCTTCTTTTAAAAGTAAAGTCTCTTCTGTTTGATGACCATTGTCATACACTAGAGGGTCCCTGTACAGCACACTCTGCTTTGAATTGTGGCAAGGGTTATTCACCCATGCAAATGTGTCATTGTCTGAATCCAACCCAGCAAGAGCTTCTCCTGCTCCATCCAGATCATCCATAAAAAACACTCTTTCCTCTTCGTCTGTTAAGTTGTCAAAATGTTGCCTGTTAGGTGAGGTCTCTGTGCTGGAGCCATTTCTTATGCCAGGCCTGTGTGCTGGAGACTGGCATACACTTGGTGGGGAAAGCAGGGAAGACATCTCATCTCCAACCCTATGGACCATCCTATTCAGCTGTTCCAATTCCTGTTCATCATACTGCATAGAGCAGGCTAGCTCAGCCTCTGTGTTTTCAGCTTTTGCTGAAAGCTCCTCAGCAGGCAAAGGCGCAGCTAAGGCAGTTGTACTGACAGTGGGCACTTCAGGATCTGTTCTGACAGGAAAATCCACATCCTGGGATATGCAGAGGTTACGTTCCAGTGTATGCAGCTCATCATCAGTTAAGGTCTGAAGCAGATCCCTACAAAGCAAAAAATGCAGACGTTATGTTGCAGTTTGTACTCATAAAGGGTGACTGCATTACAGATCTTACTAGAAGCTTTCTCTGTCTGAAAAGAAATCCACATGAAGAATTTAGAAATAGACACAGAAAAGTATTAGCTAGCACTTGGAGCTGGAGAATTCTAAGTGCATTGTAAATTCTAATTCAGAGTATGTGTGTTCTCCTACACTTGAACCTGGGACTATGCTGGGAAACACAGAATAAAATATTCTCTCTTTTCTTGCTGCAAAAAAACAAACATTTAGTCATCTGGGGTGCAAAAATAATGTTTCACATTTTAAATATATTACTAGCTTGAATTAAAACCCCGCATACTGTAATTTGGTTAGGACACAGACATGTTCCTGAGAACTAGTCAGTGAAGGTTACTGCACTCAAGAGTATAGTTAAAATTTCCCAAGCTATTACACGGGCAGATACAAAGAATGTATTAAAAACATTAATCAATGTCCCCTTTGCAGTGCTGACTTATTGGAAATCTCAGACTGTAATTGAGAATATAGTCTAAATTATAAAACCTATTTTGAAGAAAACCTAATCTGTTCTTAGACTTTATACAATAATATATTTCTAGGTAGGTTACTATGAGCATTTTCCTTCTGATTCCCATTACTAATACATAAATAGTTAATAGTTGAGAAATTGACAGAAGACAAAAGATTGGAGATTTCCCATCTTTTCTTTCCACCGCCTCTTAGTGTTTCTTTGCATTGTGATACTTTCATTTATTCCTTGACATTGTTTAATCAGCTGAAATAATATTTAAGAGTTCATGAGGTGAAAAATATTTACTGACATTACTCTTTTCAGTTCTGCAAGTAATACGGTTACTGAGCACACTATTAATCTACATTAAAGGAAAAGCTTACTTAGAAAAAATATACAACATTCTGATGAACTGAGCTGAAAAAAGAGCAGTTGCAAATATGACTAAACTAAGGAAGACAAGGTGGGGTAAGGTAATATCTTTTGCTTAGAAATATCTTCTATTGAACCAGCTTCTGCTGGTGAAAGAGACGGGCTTTCAATCTTACACAGAGCTCTTCTTCAGATCTGGGACACCAATATTATGACGCCATTGCAGAGTTACTTCCATATCCACTTAGAAATCATGTTTTACTTACATTTAACATTTTCCATATCCAAATGATAAATGAAGAAAAGTTAACAAGTATAAGAGCCACACTTATTTTGTAAACACGAAGCTGTGTCATTTGAAGAATCCTGAGGCATAACTGGAATGGAATAATACACTACCCTTGTCTGATACTTGGCAGGACAGCAACGACAAACTGATAATCTGTCAATACGGCAATTCCTTTTCAATATATTACTCAGCAGACCCTCTATTTTTTCCTCCTTTCTACTACTAAGTGATAATTACTTTCAGGGGTCAAATTCCCTATTTTGGAGTACAGGATAGTAGACTTTTAAGGAAACAAGGCTAGTGCGATCTAATTGATCCCTCATCAGGCGGTGTTTGAGACTTGATTCAAAGTCCACTGAAGTAAATGAGAATCTTTCCATTGACTTCACTGGACTTTGTATTATGCCCTGAAAGTATTGTGGAGATCATAAACTTACTGGATGCTCAAAGACTTAACATTACCTTGACAATTTTGTACGTTAATAACAAGATAACAGCTCTCGACTTCACATCTTAAAACCTGATTTACATTCTTACTAATAATATCCTGATTCTGAAATGGAAACACCATGTAAAAAAAAAGTCATCTTTGGGACTGATACTTTAACTCAAAAATGCCAACTGCATTAGCCTTGAAAAAAAACAAAAGATTTCCTGGTGGCATAAATGTGTGCATGTGATTTTTAGGGGCAGCACAGTCCTGTGGCTAGAGCACAGGAAAGGGAGTGAGCCACTCCTAATAGGCTTAGAAATCATTGGATGGTAGGTACTATGTAAGTGCAAAGTGCTATTATGATTATGTGTACTATATCCATGTAGACAATGGTGTATGTTGCATTTATCTTATTTTAGGTATGAGGTATGTGGGATGTAAAATATATGGGTGGAAATGAGAAAGTGGCTTGAAACTTCGGGAGGGCCTTTGGGTTGCTTGGAGCAGCAGTGGGAGGAGGATCGTGGAAAGGTGAGTGTGTGGAGACCAGCTGGAGGTGATTTTGTCTGGGCTGGGTGAAATTGCCAAGAAAGGTCTCTCCATATTCCACAGACTGGTCCATCAGGCATGATAAAGATCCAGGCTTGTAAGAAGGTGGCAGTGATACTGTGACATTGCACCTCATAATGCTTTCTAGAAATATGCTTATGAATGTAAATATGACATAACTGGAATATGTTTTATTCTAGATATGCCAGGTAACATATCTTTGCAAAGGTTATGTTCTACTGCATGTATTCATCCTATTTGTATGCATGTATCATTTCTATATCTGAAATTATGAGCGTTGACTCTATGCTTGTATTTAAAGTGTTTGCTGCAGAAAGCACCTAAGGCAGATTTGGTCAACATAGTGTGAAGGGGTTATTCAAGTAAATGGAAGTACTTGGCAAACAATGGACCTTGATAGACACCAATCCACATCTGAGCTTTCCTGGGAATGTCCCTGTAGATAACTAAGTCATGCATGGACATGTGACTTGCCCATGTAACTCCAAGACTCCATCTTGTAGCTGGGATTCTACACAGGGGGAGGGAGGGGTTTCCACCCACAAGAGAGAAACTATATAAAGTCCTGAGAGACCCCTCCATTTTGTCTTCAGCTGGCTCAAGAGGTAGCCTCTCCACCCCCAAAGGATACCTGAAAGAAACTGGAACAAAGGACAGTAACTACATGGGTGTCTAACTACATGCTAGACCCAGACTAGAAGGAGGCGAGTCTATAAAAGAAACTTACTGGAACATCTCTGAGGGTGAAATTTCATCTGTAATCACTTTCTTACTGTCTTAGGATTAGACTTGTGTGTTTTATTTTATTTTGCTTGGTAATTCACTTTGTTCTGTCTGTTATTACTTGGAACCACTTAAATCCTACTTTTTGTATTTAATAAAGTCACTTTTTACTTATTAATTAACCCAGAGTATGTATTAATACCTGGAGGAGGCAAATAGCTGTGCATACCTCTCCATCAGCGTTATAGAGGGCAAACAATTTATGAGTTTACCCTGTGTATGCTTTATAGAGGGTAAAACAGATTTATTTGGGGTTTGGACCCCATTGGGAGTTGGGTATCTGAGTGCTGGAGACAGGAACACTTCTTAAGCTGTTTTCAGTTAAGCCTGCAGCTTTGGTGGGACATGGTTCAGACCTGGGTCTGTGTTTGTACCAGGCTAGCGTGTTTGGCACAACCAGGCAGGGCACTGACGTCCCAAGCTGGCAGGGAAAACAGGTTCAGAGGTAGTTTCAGCACATCAGGTGGCAGTTCCCAAGGGGGTTTCTGTGATCCAACCATCACAGATACCACACTGGGAGAACATCTGACTCTGTGGCTTATGAAAAAGAAACTGAAATGGGGCTTGAAAAGGACAGAGAGCTCTGCCAGGTGATCAGTACGAGAGTTAATTGTAAACAATATATTTCAAGTTCTGTAATTCAGTCTGTATAGAAGCTGTGGTGAACTGGAATTTCTACAATGGCCTTTGAAGGGAGGGACTGCTTTGCAAACCTAGTCCTTATAACAAGGGAGCAGACAGTAGGGTGCCCTGGGTCATAGGAAACCTGGGGTTATCAAAACTCCATAAAAAGAGTGATTGTAGTAAAAAAAAGTCACTGAAGGCAAAAAATAGACATCTCTTGGATCCATATTTATTTTTACTCAATGACTTCCATGTCAAATTTACTATGTTAAAGGTCAAACAAGATTTTTAGGACTGCCACCACTGCAACATCAACATATTATCTGAAAATAAGTCATGTTATATCTGACTCATACATCACCAGATATCACACAACAAAAACTGTAGAATCAAAATGTAGCTGGCAGCTTTAGATGATAATAACTGACGCGGAATAAAAGACAGCACATGCTCTTCTGCAGCTCTGCTGACTGTACAGCGTTAACAGTAATAAAATACTGATTTTTTTAAAATCAGTAAACCTAAGCAGCTATGACTCAGAATAAACACTTGGATACAGCCACGTGCAGTCACCAGGTGCCATTTTTGCATTCACTTTTATAGCCATAATCACACTATGTGGATTGTGTCCTCCACCTTACACCCACTTCCCCATTTTCTCTGGCAGATTTGTTTTCATTCCATAATGCTTATTATTCTTCTGCATAAATCATTCCACATGAATCTTGAACTTTAATGTTTGTTTGGCAATTTCTTCAGTTGTAAATTTGTTAGAAAAGGTACCATGCAATCTCTCTAGGGCTAATTATCCTCCATAGTCGGAAGTCAATCTTGTTATCACGCTGTATTATAAAATTTAAAAAATCTGTAAGTTTACAAGTCCATCTGATAGCTAAATATTATATGAAGATCGATGCATATGGCATTAGTGTCAGTGATGAATTGGGGGTTCCGTCTGTACCATGTCTGAATTGTGATAATTTTATGAAATTGTATGATGAAAATACTGCATCATGGAAAGCCAATGTGTGTGTGTGGATCCACCATGAATTAGCAGGGTTGTCGACATCTGATTTAATAAATGCCAGTGAAAATGACGTAGGATCAGAGGCTAAAATAGGGAAACAAGTTAAAAATTATAGTAGAACCTCAGAGTTACGAACACCAGAGTTACGAACTGACCAGTGAACCACACACCTCATTTGGAATCGGAAATACACAATCAAGCAGCAGCAGAGACCCCCCCTCCCAAAAAAGGCAAACATAGTACAGTACTGTATTAAATGTAAACTACTAAAAAAATAAAGGGAAAGCAGCATAGTAAATTTTCAAAGCTGTATTAAGTCAACGTTCAGTTGTAAACCTTTGAAAGAACAACCATAATGTTTTGTTCAGAGTTACAAACATTTCAGAGTTATGAACAACCTCCGTTCCCAAGGTGTTCATAACTCTGAGGTTCTACAGTACTTAGACAAGTTAGATGTTTTCAAGTCACCAGGGCCTGATGAAATACATCCTAGAATACTCAGGGAGCTGACTGAGTTGATATGTGAGCCATTTAGCGATTATCTTCGAAAAATCGTGGGAGACTGGTGAGATTCCAGAGGATTGGAAAAGGGCAAATATAGTTCCAATCTATAAAAAGGGAAATAAGGGCAACCTGGGGAATTACAGACCAGTCAGCTTAACTTCAGTACCCAGAAAGATAATAGAGCAAATAATTAAGCAATCAATTGCAGATACCTAGAAAATAATAAAGTGATAAGTAATAACCTGGATTTGTCAAGAACAAATCATGTCAAACCAACCTAATTGATTTCTTTGACAGGGCAACAAGCTTTGTGGATAGAGGGGAAGTGGTAAATGTAGTATATCTTGACTTTAGTAAGGCTTTTGATACGGTCTCACATGACCTTCTCATAAAAAAAACTAGGGAAATATAGTCTAGATGGAGCTACTATAAGGTGGCTATATAACTGGCTGGAAAACCATTCCCAGAGAGTAATCATCAGTGGTTCACAGTTAAGCTGCAAAGGCATATTGAGTGGGATCCCACAGGGATAAATTCTGGGTCTGGATCTGTTCAATATCTTCATCAATGATTTAGATAATGGCATAGAGAGTACACTTATAAAGTTTACGGACAATACCAAGCTGAGAGGGGTTGCAAGTGCTTTGGAGGACAGGATTAAAATTCAAAATGATCTGGACAAACTGGAGAAATGGTCTGAGTAAACAGGATGAAATTCAATAAGGACAAATGCAAAGTACTCCATTTACGAAGGAACAATCAGTTACACACATACAGACAGGGAAATGACTGCGTAGGAAAGAGTACTGTGGAAAGGAATCTGGGGGTCATTGTGGATCACAAACTAAATATGAGTGAACAGTGTAACACTGCTGGAAAAAAAGCAAATATCATTCTGGGATGTATTAGCAAGTGTGTTGTAAGCAAGACACGAGAAGTAAATCTTCCACTCTACTCCGTTCTTATTAGGCCTCAACTGGAGTAATGTATCCAGTTCTAGGTGCCACATTTCAAGAAAGATGTGGACAAACTGGACAAAATCCAGAGAAGAGCTACAAAAATGATTAAAGGTCTAGAAAACATGACCTATGAGGGAAGACTGAAAAAACTGGGTTTGTTTAGTCTGGAGAAGAGAAGACTGAGAGGGGACAAGATAGCAGTTTTCAAGTACATAAAAGGTTGCAACAAGGAGGAGGGAGAAAAAATTTTCTCCTTAACCTCTGAGGATAAGACAAGAAGCAATGGGCTTAAATTGCAGCAAAGGGAGTTTATGTTTTACATTAGGAAAAACTTCTTGTGAGGGTGGTTAAGGACTGGAATAAATTGCCTAGGGAGGTTGTGGAATCTCTGTCAGTGGAGATTTTTAAGAACAGGTTAGACAAACACCTGTTAGGGATGATCTAGATAATACTGTACTTAGTCCAGTCCTACCTTGAGGGCAGGAGACTGGATTAGAAGACCTCTAGAGGTCCCTTCCAGACCTAAAGTTTTATGATCTTTCCACCAGGCCAAAGATAGTGGTGAGTGATCTGCACTACTCAAATTAAGACAACTCAGGACAATGGGTATGCTCTACTTGGGAGACTTCTTCCTCATGTCTGAAGGGAGAGGGATTTGGGAGTAATGGAAAAATACCCAAAGGCAGAACAAAAGCAGATGACCCCAGCAGGAGTCCATGAATGGACTCATAGGGAGAGCTGAGGAGATGGGTAGAGCCATTTTGCGCCAGAGTAAGAGGAGGAAGACTGCTGTGGGGCAGGCTAGGCAAGAGAACAGGGGATCCTGCCTCCCTATCTGAACACATGGTACCCCAAGGACTCCCAAGAGAAGGGGAGTTAGTGAGGGTTATTGTGTTCAGGATGTTTTATTGTTTTGTATGATCTATACTCCCCTATGCTTTACATGATTAAATATAAGGAGCACAAAGACATTAGACTGTACAAAGTGTGTGTGTAGACTGCGTCACAACTCCTGCAGGCCCTTGAGAGAGTTAAACTGTAAACCAAAGCTTCACATCTTTGAGGAGGAGTTCTGGGATAGTGCAGTCTTTAAGTACTGGAGAGTATGAAGGTTCAGCACTGTGCTCAGAGGGGCTAGGCAGCTGGACAGGAGATTTCTACACTCAGGGAGGGAGGGTGCCAGATAGAAGGTCTGTGCACTGAGAGTGTGCCTGGGGACCCTCAGGTTGGTGCCATGACTGGACTCCAGGAGCTTCAAACACACCAGTGATCCAGAGCAGAGGCGTGGATTCCCCTCACAGCAATCCTAGTGGGTGGCCAAGAAGGGGCTCTCACTAGGATCTGTGACAGTGTGCTCACAGAGTATTCCAAAGATATATTTATTTAATATGTGCATAGTCATCTAGCCAAGTGATAGCATCTTCAGTGCCGTGATGCAGTTCGAGGCCACCGCTGGCATTCATCGACAATGTGCATCATTGTCTGTGTTGCAAGACAGCCGCACAAAGGGCTGTCATGAAAGCCCCAGCGATACTTTACAGAGACCTTGCCTGATCCAAAACCTGTTCAACAGGGACCATTGGCGATGGGGCAGGTCAAAACCACGTGGGCAAATTGTGGGGTCGGCGACGAGGGACTGGTTAGGGATTATAACAGATATCCATTCCTCTCACCAGAGTGTTTCCGCCCTAACATCCTGGCATGGCGGATGAGACCATAATGGGTGACGTGACGGCAAACGTGCAGCTAGTGGTTTAAAAAGATCATTGTACAGCAGCAGGCTTGAGGTGTGTATTTTCTCCAGTAACTTGCCAGTGGCAATTTCTCGTCTGATATGAGGTGGAGCGATATTGCTCAGAACTGGGAGCCATGGGAGTGGAGTCGGACGCAGGTATTTGTAGGAGTATTTGTTCAGAGCTCTCTCTACTTAACAACTATCCACATTTTTCCACAGACTAAGAATCTACTTTGTTTTCATGATCATATTTTGCTCTTACCAAGTCAAATTCTCTACTGATGTAAACTGATGCAGCTCTATTGACTTCAATGGGGTTATTTACAACAGCTGAGTATCTCAACTATGTCCCACTGGAAGCTTATCTGACGTTGTCAAAGCTACTCTAAAATCACATGCATATCTACATTGTTGCTATAAAGAATTCTGCATTTACCAACAGTGGTCACATTACAGAATCTGAGTTCTTTCTTATTCCAGGTATAAAGAAACAGGGTATGATCCAAAACAAATGAAGTCAACCGAAAGACACCCATTGAATTCAGTCAGTTTGAATTAGGCCCAGACTGCACTATCTGAGATACCACAGTCCGATAAATATTGACTTATAAAGTATGACCACTTTAGTTCCAAAATTATATCAATTAAAGCACTTTACTTGATGAGACTCACTGTTTTCTATGTATAATTTCATTGATTCTTTGTGTTCCCCCATTTGTTTGTTTTATCCACCTGTTGATTATAGCCTTACACTTAGATTTTAAAGTTTTGGGGCAGGCATGGCCTCTTTGTTAGATATCTGGATAATACCTAGCACAATGGGGCCCTGGCCTCTAAGTGCTACTATAATACAAATAATATCTAATTTTTAAATTCTACATATACACATATACATACATATGAACAAACACACCAACATATATCTATGCACCTGAATAATACTGTGTCTAAATATAAATTATAAACTTTTTGCATGCAAATCGAGAGGATCCTAATGGAGTTACACCTAAAAGGTGGGTTTCAGAGTAACAGCCGTGTTAGTCTGTATTCGCAAAAAGAAAAGGAGTACTTGTGGCACCTTAGAGACTAACCAATTTATTTGAGCATAAGCTTTCGTGAGCTACAGCTGGATGAAGTGAGCTGTAGCTCACGAAAGCTTATGCTCAAATAAATTGGTTAGTCTCTAAGGTGCCACAAGTACTCCTTTTCTTTTTACCTAGAAGGTGGTGTATTTTATGCATTAAATTTAAAATATGCAGTAAACTAACCATCGCTGGACATTGTTTCTTAGGAAAATTCTTTGCAATATAGAGCAGTAATTATCCTCACTAAGAAGATGAAAGAGTTGTTATACAAAACCTGTCAGATTAAATTGGGTAATCTTCTGTTGCCATTACTTCAATAATTAGAATGGAAACAATGTATGTCGTAAACCTGTTAAACAAATTGTTCCATGTCACCAATTCTAAACATATCAACAGAAGTTTTATTATAAACTGAAATTGCTTTCACTGTGAAAGGGAACCATTCAGCTAGTTCTGTTTTTCCTTTGCTCTGTCTATGAAAAATTATCAGGATTTCAGAGATACTTTTCAGATACTAAATGAAGCTTCTTTTTCTTATAAGATACAGGCAACTGAATAATGGAAATACTTTTTCACACAATACATAATTAGGCTTCGGGATCCATTGCCATATGAAATCACTGAAGCCAATAACTTAACAAGATTAAAAAAAGGAATTGCATATATATCAAGAATGTCCAGAGTTGTTTATAATTATAAACAACAACTTCTGGAGGGGGTATTAAACCTCATGATTCAGGGATTAAGTTAAATTGCTAACCATTAGAGATCAGGATGAGACCTACTTCAGGGGGCTGATTATCCTACATCTGCCTGCTGCACGGTTCTTATGCCTTCCTCTGATGCCTCTGGTACTGGCCAGTGTCTGGCAGTATACAGGAGTAGATGGGCCTCAGGTCTGATCCAGTATGCCAAGTCCTATGTTACTATGAAAAAAATAACATTGGATCTTTCTCTCTCGCCTTGTTTTTATCATTCACAAGAAATGAGTAAGTAGAGCACCTGAAATCCAACTCTGACAGTTTCATTATATTTCCTTTTTATGGTGGACTTGAAAAAAGATTGGCTATAAAAGTCACTTTGGGGGTTCTAATCTGCCTTCATTCTAATTGACACATTATTACATGAGGGCAAATTATATTTGGAAAAATAAAGAATATTTGTCTTCTACTGTATACTGCAGATAAGCAAAAAATAAGCAAGATTCTTAAAGTGTACTGTGGTTGTTATGAGCTGTAGTTACTCTACCTATTGCAAAAACAACAGAGCATTTTGCACAGCTGGCAGAACCCAGGCTGAAGAACTTGCTCCATCAGTGGTCTGGAGCTGGCTGGCTGCCCAGCCCACAAAAAGGGCAGAGTAGCTGAAGAGAGGATGAGGACAAGGCAGCTAGGAGATTAATTGATTTCACACATCTTCCACGCAGCCTCCATCAGGTTGGCGTCTATGGAGACCTGTCCAGAATTTAAAGTTCCCTTCCCTTCAAGAATAGAAACAATGGTAATTTTGATTGCTTTTTTCCTCTGAGGGTCAATCCTCCCTGTATGTAGCTGTTCCCATAGGAGTAAGATGTGGGTATGAGTGCAAATTGCAATTAACTGATCTAGCCCTAAACCCCACCCTCCAGAAACAGACCTGATATGCACTGTTACCCCCTCCACCCTGCACAACTAGGCTGCATATGGCAGAAATCCAAAATCACCCAAACATTCTGAGATGGGAATATAATGTATTACATTTTCATTCACAGTAAATGGTATGAAACGGATTCAGAGGTGTTATAGTATTTATGATGTACCGATTTGATTATTAGGGGCTTGATCCTGAACCACTGAAGTCAATGGAAGCCTTGCTGTTGATTTCAACGGGCTCAGGATCAAGCCCTAGGTGGACATAGAGCTTTGATAAAAGATTAGAGATAAACGTATCTGCAGAATTTTAGATCTGGCTGAAATTACTCAGTAATGACAGTGTGTGTATTATCTCTCTACTTTTGTGCGGAGTAACTGTATGTATCCAAGTTAATATTAATATAATTATAATATATGCATCTTATATGTGTCTCAATTAAAAATTTAAAACATTTTGTTTCCTGGCCTACAGCACCAGAACTTGAAAAAACAATTCTTTTTGCTAATAGTACACAGAGTAGGATAATTACTCCTAGACTAATTTTCAGAGGTGCTCAATATCTACAGTTCCCACTGATTCCAAAGATGCCTTTGCACCTTTGAAAATCAGGCAATCCAGCAGTAGGACATCAAGGAGAAGAATATAATGGATTTATCTAGCCAATAGACACTTTACTAATCCAATAGCTATACTGTAATTTTATAATAGCTAATGGAGCAGTGTAAACCCAGTGTCTGTTATTTCCTTTAATGAACTTCAACATGACAGATGTGTTATAATCATACAGTAAGCATTTCAATAAGTCTTTGTTTTGTTTTATATTAAGAATGAAAATCTAATTGGCTAACAGGTAAAGAATATTGAACTTTATACTGAAATTTGATAGGAGTCAATAATGTGCTGCAATAATATGTTGGTTTTTATAGTCTTACAACAAGCATTGTATTGCAATACAGCATGTGAGCATTCTAAAAGTAGAACACACCAAAGCCCATTCTATTGCCCTCATTCACTGGTGACAAAGCCAAAGTGTAGCTGGAGGGTGAGTTAACGTCTGACTGCTGGAAGGAAATGCAAGTGCCCCATCCGACTTCCCCCCTTGATCTCCTTTATCTGTCTCCCCGAACCACCTCACTGTCCAGTAATTGCAACCCAGTGAGTTTAAATCCACCAGTCACAAGGCAAAGAAAGCCCATGAAAGAACCCCAAGGCAGTTACTCAGAGGGGAGGGGAAAGGAGATGGAGCACCTTCCCTTCCTACTGCCTAAGTGCTGAGGACCCTGCAAACCCAGTGGAGATGGCTCTATTGTTGTTTTTAATGAACAGTGGTGATGATAGAGTTCATAAGGGACGTTGTTGAAGGGGCAATAATTGCCTGATTGGACTTAACTAGCTAGACTGCTAACCACATCAAAGTTTATACATACTGTAATTTCACATAGTTTATGTATGATTTGCTTTGATTTTCTGTGTGATCACTAATAAATATTGCATCACTGAAAATATTTTGCAAACTGGCTCCAGATAATTTAAATCTGGACCCTTTCCTAAGAAGCAGTATATTGTAGTCTCCAACTTGACACAAAACTCAGATTTTGTTAGAACGGACATTTTCAAAACTAAAGATTGAGCTAAAGGTTTTCCATTTTTAAAAAAGATTGCATTAGAAATAGTTGTTATTGAACAAATATTCATTACCCTGATATGACTGCAACCCAACAATTAAGATTTGAAAAGTTGAAAATGAAATGGACTAAGCAAAAACAAAAACTGATTTAACTGATTTTATTGTCTATATTGTAAAATGTGAATAGTAGACAAAATGTACAAACACTGACAAGTAAATTAGATTTTAAACATTATCTCCATATTAATTTAAGGGGATGTGAGCAATTTAGATTAGGATTTTTTGTTGTGGTTGTGTACTGGAAGTAAATAGAACTTTTTGTTTTAATGCAACTTTAATTGGACTTCAAAATTCAGTAAGCACTAAATACAAAAGAATGTATTTTCAGGATTTTATTCTAGGTAAAGAGTATCTAGGTAAAGAGTACCTTATTAATTCTGCATCTCAATAATTTGTTTCTTCATGCCCAGCTTTCTTAAATCAATATCACTACAAAGTAGTAACAGTAATATGTATTCATTTCAGCAGTGAGATACAGGATAACTACCCAAAAGATCAATATTGTACATGTACTTGCATATCT
This sequence comes from Caretta caretta, assembly GCF_965140235.1. Classification (NCBI taxonomy): domain Eukaryota; kingdom Metazoa; phylum Chordata; order Testudines; family Cheloniidae; genus Caretta; species Caretta caretta. The sequence goes on along the minus strand of NC_134209.1, from coordinate 134,455,658 downwards.
ATGGTATATGTCTTCTAGACAGAGATTTCAGGGGAGATTTTGTGCTTAACTCCCATTGACTTTCCATGGGAGTTAGAAATCAATTTGTGTATTTGAAAATTTCCTCCATCTAAATCTCACAAACTAATAAAGTATCATTAACTGTAAACAGAGAGAAAAGTGTATGAGTACTTATGGTAATTAAGTCTCACAGATTAAGAAAAGATCAAAATTGTAATTTTATTTATACATATCAATGTCCATACAAAAAGAACGAGTAGTACTTGTGGCACCTTAGAGACTAAAAAATTTATTTGGGCATAAGCTTCCGTGGTCTAAACCCTACTTCATCGGATGCATGCAGTGGATCCACGAAACAATGTCCATACAGTTCAAGATAGCATATAATAACCTGATTGATTTTAGTGTCAGTATTGCAATTTACAATCACATACTGCTTCTGGCTACAGAAAAACCTAGTCCAACGTATTTTTCTTCTTTTCATAATAGTGCATGTTAAAGAAACATCTAGTTTGTTAAGGGAAGAGCAATAACAAAATTAAAGGTTTTCAAAGATGTAAACAAACAGGAGGAGGAAAATTGGAGGAGGGAAATTGGAACATACAGAGAAGGTTAGCATGGCCCCTGCGCAAGGACGACACGCAAATCTGAGATATTACCTAGTCTGTCTCACATTAAATAGATCCAGGCTACGGAACACATTTAAGGGAAATGGTGCAAGCTCCATCGCTTAGGACATTTAAAACTAGACTAGACAAAACACTAAAAATACATGTCTAGATTCTTAGCTTGTGCAAATCAGTATAGCTCAGGTGAAGTCAATGAAGCTTAGCCACTTCACACTGGTTTACAATCTGGCCCATTCTGTATTGAACAATACTGCATATGCAGGATAAAGGAATAAATGACCTATTAGAGAGATTCTCAAACTGTGGTCCGTGAACGAGGTGGAGCGCTTCCACAAAAACAGGGAAGCATCTGCTCACTGTTAAGTAGGGCTGCTTTCTGCTAGTTGTAGCCTAATCCTGAATTCTTTTAGGGTTTCTAGAAGCTTTTTAGATAAAGTAAACACAAAAACAAACATCTTTCTGCACTCTGCACAGTCCCTTTGTTAGCTTCATTTCTCTGTGTTTGTGATGTACTGTAACCTCAGTTGTGATCAAATTTTGGCTAAACATAAAATTCAATGAATGGCAAACACACAGGGGGATAGAACCATACTGCAAAATGATCTAGAAAAATTTAGAGCAGTGGAACCCGTGTGCAGTGTGAGGACATTCAGTACTATTAAAACATAGGCTTACATTTTAAGAAGTTTCTAGTGATTACGAGCCTCAGTATTTCAGCTGAGACACTTTAAAGGGTCCTGATTTTTTGAGGTGGAGGCTCAGCAACTCTGAACATCAGGCCCCTTTAAAAAGGTCTCAAATTGGGCACCAAAACTGAGGCACCCAAAATGAACAGTCACTTGAAAATTTAGCCCCTAAGTGCCAGATTTTTAAGGGTATTTAATGGGATTTTCAAAAGCATCTAATTGCCTAACACCTATTGAAAACAAGGAGTTTCAGGCACCAAGGTGCTTTTGAAAATCCCATTAGATGCCAAAAATACCTTTAAAAATCTGACCCTAAGCTCCTACACCCAGAAAAAGTGTTTAGACAAAAAGGGAGGGAGGTAACCAACCATCTCATTAAAGTGAGGTTAGCTCTATTCCTTCTTCCTGATGTAGTCCTGTTATTACTTTTAATTAAACCAAACACTATAGTTTCCAAGAGAGTTATTGGGATTTGGCCGTTGGGAAAGGAGGTGTGCAGGAAATGATCTATTATTTAAAGAAGTGGTCCACAATATGGAAAAATCTGATAACCACTAACCTAATAGAAATTACAGATGGAAATAATCTAATAAATCACTACCTGTGTATTTCATCATATCATACTGAGTTAAACAAAAAATATAAAATAAATGTAATTAAAGCAGAAACACAACAGTTAACGAAAACTATAAAATGTCTAGCTTCAATATTGCAGCCATCCACCACCTATCATATCTATTGAAAATAAAGAAAAACAAACATAATAAAATGATTCAAGGGAAAAAAAAAAAGGGTAAAAAAGAACTGGAAGAAATTGAGAACAGACCAGAGTAAAGAAAACCAGCTCAACTGACTGCTGGGTACAAAAAGATACACAGGGGGAAAAAAAGGTAAATTATGGTAACAGAGTAAGCATAGAAATAGTTTTTGAAACATTTTCCTTTTTATGCGTAATTTGCAGTCCTCTCATATTCACCCTATGAAAGATGTAATTACAAGAAACAGAAATCTTTTATTACTTGCCTTATTTTCCTTAGCAAAGTGTGGAAGGGTCTGAAAAGCTCAGACATATCTTCTGGCTTGCGGTCCAAGTTCAATGGTCCTTCAGAATAAACTACAAGCCCACTGTATTTAAGACACACAAACAAAATAAATCTTTTTTATGACACTTGGACAGAGTTTAGAATCAGAAAACCATCAATAAACAAATATTTGAAATTATATTCAAGCTGCTGGTTGCATAATTATGCACAATTTTATGTAATTATATGTTCTCTCTAAGATACCTTATTTTTCTTTTATTTGTAAGAAGTTACAGACATTTAACAGACTACAAGGAATTTGGTTCCTTTATATGTGGGGGAAAAGCAATCAAACCATACTACAGAACGAATCCATTGTTTACTTCATTTATTTAACTGACTTGGAAAAACTAAAAATGAGTGTTTAGAAGAAATTAGTAAGTGAATTATCAGAATATTTTGGACTCTATTGTCCCAAGATACATTCTAACTTTCTTCTTCTTTCTATTCTAAATAGGTTCTAGACAGGTGGTTTGACCCCTCTGAGTGCCAGTGCTTCTTAGTATTTGTGATTATATCAGCCTCTCTCAGTCAAATTAAAATACAGAATGGTAGAAAAAACATCTGTGCTAGGAAAGAAACACGAAGCTTTACAGGATGTAACGTTTCCATACTACCAGGCTACTAATTTAACTAACTGCTTGTAGGAAGGTGTCCTCCAAAGAAAGGAAGCTTTAGTCCTGATCCTGCTTATGCTTCACGTTAAGCATGAGTAGTCTCATTGATTTCAATGAAACTACTTACATGCATAAGGGTTTGTAGGATTGGGGGAGGGTCTCAGAGCCCCGAGCGGGAACATGTACACAACTGTAAGCCCCATAGTGTGAGCCCAACTCAGTTGACCTGAGCTCTGAGACTTGCTGCCACAGAGTTTTTGTTTTGTTTTGTTTTTTGCAGTTTGATATTCTTAGTTTGCAAATATTCATTACTTTGAAGGCAGCCTTCTTAAAAGACACCTAAGCTTCAGGATGTTGTTGATTAATTTCAAAGGGGTCTGAATCTCTGACAGACAGACTAATAGAGGCATTCAGCACAATAATAATAACAAACTCACTTTTTGCCCCCTTTTTTGTTCATTTCCATCCAGCTCTGCCGTGAATGGCCAGCTGAAGATCTTCTGAAACACTCCAGCATGTATCATAGGCTGATATAATCACAAATACTATGAAATCCCACTGGAGCACAAAATCAATATATGGGGGCATCACTTGAGTGCTATTTCTTTGCTTTCTGAGAAAATGTTGCTATGTTTCTTGTGTTTACAACTAAAGATGGTACAAAACAATGAAGTAATTTATTTTGAAAATGCCCAAGAGTTTTTCTTTTTTTTTTTTAAAAAAAGGATCTGTCTGTCACTCTGCAACTTTAGTTTGGGCCTTCATGTATTAGTGAGAATCTTTTTTTACTGTCCTGTTACCAGCAAGGTCCATTCTGTAACCTTTCATCAGCAATGGAGCTAGCCATCTGAGTTTTTTAGTGTCAATATGCCAAAAGCCAAGCTTGTTTATTGGGGGCAATCAACACAACTCTGAACATGACAGATTTTTTTCATTCTATTTGAAAGTCACCTTTCACAAATCCTTTCTGGCTGAAGACCTCAATTCTCCAGTTACTGTAGACACAATTTTACTTCTTTAGTTTCTTTATTTCAGTAGACAGACTGCTATCAATGAACTAATTGCTGCTGACTCAGGTACTAAAGTCTTGTCTAGAAAAATAAGCATTACCTTTTCTCTGGAAAGAAACCAGAGTCTGCTCAGGCTAAATTTTTAACTGCTGCAAAACCATGTTCATTGGGCCAGTAATTATGTTACACAATTAGTACCTTTCAGATACGGTTCTGTCTGAATTTCTTCAGGGAGTGAAAAACTATAGAAGTTAGATGAGAGGGAGATCTTAGATTTCATGCAACTCGTTGGTGATATAATAAACAAGAGAAAACTTCATGGAAATGTTTCATTCTGAAAGCAATCAAATATGAATTTTTGCCACTTGGGAAAGGGTGAGCCATTTTATGTTGTTTTGCTCATACATTTTTATGAAACTCATTTCAGGTGAAATACTTTTTTTTTGGACAGAGCCACTCTCAGGCTACTTCTACACTACACACCACTTTCGGTGCAAAAAGCATATTGTGTTGTGTGGCTACACATGTCACCGAAAGTCACTGGTAGTGGGGAAAGGCTTCAGTTGTTCCCCACTGCCACCATAGCCTTGCCCTGCGACAAGGAAAGGCTCTGACAGGGGGTAGGTAGCAGGGGAAAAGCTCAGACTTTTCCTGCTGCTTCACCCCCGCCAGAGCCTTTCCCCACCACTGGAGTCTTCCTTTCCCTGTGGCAGAGGAGAGCTCCAGCAGCAGGAAGCTGCCAGCCTTTCCCCACTGTCATCTACTGCTGGAGCATTTCCCTGGTACCAGAGTAGTTTCCTGCAACGGAGAAAGGCTTCTGCACTGGGGCCTTTTCAGTGGAGAATGGCTCCACCATGCCATCCACGTGCCACCGAAAGAATACCACGTGCCACCGAAAGAATCCTGCAGTGTAGATGCACCCTCAGAGCTCAGTCCTGCAAAGAGTTGAGTACTCTGGCCCTGTCCAGTGGGACTGCTTACATGCTTCAGTGATTTGCTGGATCAAGGCCAGTGTGCTCTGCACCTTACAGGATCAAGTTATCAGGCACATTTTTGCAATATCTACACTTTCTGCCTTCACACACACAGACACTTCTGCTTGAAAATACTTTCAGGAAGTTTTGTAAAAGTTTTTACAATTTAAGAGAGAAAATATTGTGAAGCAAAGATGAGATATTTGGCCCAAATTTCTACTAACATGAGGCCTTTGGACTGTCTCACTTTATTATGACTCACATGCCCTTAAATACTGGAATGAGATACACATTTCAATTTTCATAGCCTTTAATTCTAGTAGACTGAGGTGGAATAAGCTGAATTCATTTAGTCTGCTCCCCTCAAATGGGTTTTTTCCTCAACAAGTTCCTCATTAGGTTTTTAACTGTCGATTATTAGGATTAACAGAATATTGCGATCTCTTATTAAATAATTTAAAAACTGTCCTCTGAGTCATCCAGCATTAGATGCAGTTTGCGTTGATTGGCATTGGTCAGTATGTTATTTTTCGGTTAGTTTATTACTACTGTACGTGTTCCTAGAGAACTTAAAATGGACAGACATTTATAAATAAAAAGATAAACATTAGAGTTGCCATGCGAGTTCCTGCCATTCAGCATAAGGATAGTCCCATATGTCTTTACAAACTGAATGGCAGCAATTATTGTTCATCCTCTAAAACATTAACACCATGTAGTAGAATGTCTGGAAAAGTGGTTCATTATCGACGAGTCTGAAGAAGAGTCATTATCCAAGTTATAGTCAATAGGCACTTCTCTGGCACCAGGTGATATGGGATTTCACATGCTTCCCCTCCTTGTGGCAGGGGAAAATGGGAACTTTTGAGGGGATTTAGAGGAACCACTTGTATTAAAATTTTAGGATGAAGTTTACAGCAGGCTAGAGAAAGTGCCATGGGTGCTTTAAGTGAGGAAATTACACCTTTAAATCCTAGTGCATTGATGGGAGGACAAACTTTTGAGGGTTTTACTGCACTGACAACCAACAACAAATATAAATATATAAAGACAGACACACCCACTCCTACCCTCCTTGGAATGGCAGGGAAAAAAGCATTACATGTAACCTTGTCCAGTAGTATGTAATCAGAATTGTGAGAGAAACTGGACTGCAGAGAACTGGAGAATGCTGAATATTTTTAAATGGATCAAGTGATAACATAATATTCAGTATGGTGGAACCAATCTCTCCAGTTCTTCATCTCTCTCAATGTTATGACTAGTAGAATTTTAAGGGATCTTTAATAATGATTTAGTCCAGCGGCTCTCAAACTGTGGGTTGCGACCTCATTTTAATGGGGTCGCCAGGGCTGGCTTAGACTTTCTGGGCCCCAGGGCAGAAGCCGAAGCCCGAGCCCCACCACCCAAGACCGAAGCCTGAGGGTTTCAGACCTGCATGTTGGAACTCAGGTTATAGGTCCCCTGCCTGGGGCTGAAGCCCTTGGCTTCAGCTTCCCACACCCACCCCTGGGTCGTGGGGCTCGGGCGGGCTCAGGCTTTGGAACCCTGTCCTGGGGTCATGTAGTAATTTTTATTGTCAGAAGGGGGTCGCAGTGTAATGAAGTTTGAGAACCTCTGATTTAGTCCATTGCTTCCCCCCCACACTCCTATATTATATTATAAATTGACCTAATTATTCCCAAACCAGCATTGACAGAGCACTAGCTAATCTATGCTTCAAATCTCAAATGATGGTAATTCCACAACCTTTACAGGTAACTTGTTGCTCAGCTGTTCTTGTAGCTAATTTTTTCCTAATATTTTAACCAAAATTTCCCGTGCAGCTCATTAATCTGCTTTACAAATCACACCCCTCTGGCATGATTTGCCAGGCTGTGTAGACAAGCCCTAAGTTTACAGGCATTCAGCGTAAGAATTTATTGTATAGTAGCTGCATTTCATGCTACATCACCTACCCTACACAATGCTGCATTGCTGGGTGAATTGATCCCCACAGATTTTGTCTCTCTGCCAGTCCAGATATTCAGCTGTATCTCACCCTATCTAGCAACAGTTGCTAGAAAGGAGGAGATTTTTATTCACTAAAGAAATACAATATGCTAACAAGCATGGCACGTTCTAGACGTATCTTCCTAGATTTTAAGATTTATTTCTCTACAGTCCAGACATTAGGCCTACCAGTATTCAAGGAAACTTTGTATCTGGATGATACAATTTTCCAGGAATATCAGCTGGAGGTGATGCATGTTTTCATCTCATTGTCTGTTCTGGGAGCAGCCATATTGATTTTTAATCTGGGATTGGCAAAGGCCATTTCTCAGAGTGTCTTTGGTTTTCCAGCCAGACTAGATATATTTTATTTTTTTGTATGAGTTTTCCACCTGCTACTGCAGACTCTAAATGGTGTTTAACATGATGAGCAGTCACTTTCTCATAGTCTTGCTGACTTTTGATGCTCAGATGAATTTATTTATTTATTTAGTTGTGACATTTATAGGCACAGTACTCTGCTTAACAGGAGCAATGAACCAGAGTGATTTCCCAAGGAGAAATTTACACTTGCAGGTATGAGGTTTCTTATTTTCTAAGTTATTTTAATACCCTGATGCAAACTTTAAAAAACCATAACATTTATGAAAATGCAGTACTTGTAGCCTTGCTTCCTTTACTCCAGAGAAATTGCTGTCTTATTAAATAAACAATATCCATTAGGGAGCATTCATCTTGTTCATTTCATATGTGCTATTGTTGTAAACTGATTTAAGTGAAAAGCTTGCTCCACCCAGCAGTCTGAGCAGAAAAATTAAGGGCCAAGAGGTAACATGCCATTTTTCTGATTCCAGCCAGTTGTATACAGTAAAGACGTTCTAGAAAGAGGTCTGTACCTCATTCACTTTTTGTTACACTGTATTATGCTAGTAGATTCCATAGCAGGTCCCTTTGGTTCTAGTATGTATCATGAAGGAAACTAAATGGTTACTACTGAAAATCAGTTTTTCATGGATCCATATGATAAGGCTCTTATGCAGCGAGGTAAAACATTTGCATCTAAAGAATTTATTTATAAAAGATGAGTGTACAGTACCGAGTCTGGTTTGGATGATGTGATGTTCTAAACCCCTTCACTTCTGCATTTCCTTCTGGGGGGATGACTGACCAGCTGCTCTCAGTTCCTAGTCTGCATAATTAGCTGCTCTGACTTTTCTCCATTTGGCACTTGTTGCTTTATTAATGCCACTCCTTGTTAATTCCTTTGTGATCTTACTGCCTTTTCTGGTTCTTTCTTTGAAAGAATGTGCTCATAAAAATCAGCTGCAAGCAGGTGTGAAACAATGAACACTTTGCTATGTGACTTTACCAAAAAACTTTCAATAAAATATTATTCATAGATAAAAATCAAAGTAAAAGTTATAAATACTTACCATACAATGGCTAATCTTGGGATGGTAAACATTAATGCTGGTTCATAGTCATCAATCATATCCTGAGTGAGGTATCCAAGCTTTAAAGCTCTAGGTAAATAACAAAATACTTGTAAATCATTTTTCAGAATGTTCTCAGCTTATTAGCTGTTCATAAATAAATTTGAATAATTAAATAGGAAAAACTATGGAAAAAATTAATGTTGTGATATAAGCCAGGCGAACTGAGGAAGAAAATTCATATTTAAAGCTCACTCTACATTAACTCTGTCTCTTTTAACTATTATCAATCCCACTCCACCTAACGGAAACCAAATGGCTCAATGATCTCCACTCCCAACTCCAAGATGCAAAATTTGCAAAGAGTAGGAAGAAGCCCTGTATATATTTAGTGAACTTCCCCTGGTGACAGATGTGATGCCATGATTTACTGTCAAAGGCAGTGTTGGAGAGAGTCCATCTCAGTCTCTCTGTTGATCCTTAGCTGTAGAAGGATGGACAAGCCATTCCTGAGGAGTTGCTGGTGATGAGCCATACCTGAGGAGATGCTGTCCCCTTGTGGACTAGGGGACACAGGATACACCTGGTGCCTTGAGACCTGCCCCCACCACCACCAAAGAAAGATGTGGAAGACCACCCCAGAGGTGTAACAGCCACATCCAGACAGACCTCTGAGTAAGTCCCTGCTCAGAATTCCCATGTCTCTCATCCTTTCCTTCTCCCAAGCCCATGTTTCCACCAGGCAGCCATTGTCTCCATTTTTCTTTGACCAGACAATCTGACTACACAGCAAAAGAATGCCAAAAGTGAAACAGTGTTTGCATGCATATTAAAATACCATACTGAGGGAGGTAAGATCATTGCTATTGAATGACACAGGATTCACAAACTGCTTTGGTATAATCCATAACCCCATGTATACACATGCACAGAGCATACCTCTTGGTTTTAGAATACTGGGAGGCTGAATCCATTGTCATTTAAAAAAAAAATACAATTTAAGACTTCCCAATGCAACGAAAAACAAAACCAGTTTTCATGGACACTCTCCTCCCCCGGACTATCTTTTCACAAATTTCAACTTTGTACTCCAAACCACTGAGTCTTTAGAGATGTCCAAATACAAGGCACAAGATTTTTTTCTAATAAGAAAAGGAGTACTTGTGGCACCTTAGAGACTAACCAATTTATTTGAGCATAAGCTTTCATGAGCTACAGCTCACTTATGCTCAAATAAATTGGTTAGTCTCTAAGGTGCCACAAGTACTCCTTTTCTTTTTGCGAATACAGACTAACACGGCTGTTACTCTGAAACCTTTTTCTAATAGGAGAAGTATGTGCCCTCATTCTCAAAACAAAATAAAAAAATACCCTAAACATTTTTTGCGCAAATCTCCTTTTCCTACCACGCTACACCAAACCCCAGAATCAAACAAAAAACAAACAAAAAACCCTAAATACCTCTGATCCAGAAAAGTAAACCCAAAAGTTAAAAGGTAAAATGGCCTCTAGAATGGAAATGCTTAGTCAGCCTTAACTAGAAAAGGAGTACTTGTGGCACCTTAGAGACTAACCAATTTATTTGAGCATAAGCTTTCCTGAGCTACAGCTCACTTCATCGGATGCATACTGTGGAAAGTGTAGAAGATCGGATGCATACTGTGGAAAGTGTAGAAGATATCTTCTACACTTTCCACAGTATGCATCCGATGAAGTGAGCTGTAGCTCAGGAAAGCTTATGCTCAAATAAATTGGTTAGTCTCTAAGGTGCCACAAGTACTCCTTTTCTTTTTGCGAATACAGACTAACACGGCTGTTAATCTGAAATCAGCCTTAACTATAAATATAACCATGCACACCAGCTATAATACAATAATATATTTTAAAACATTTCTGCAAATAGCTAATGTTTTTTGATTTTTCACTTCAGGAAAATGAAATGTTGCTTCCTAAAGATTACAGGTATGAAATTTGCATAATATGCCAGATCATAGGTAATTACAGCAAAGAAAAGTGTAATTAATATTTCTGAAAAGCACTTACCTCTCTACTGTTTCACAAAAAAGCACGATTACCTCTTGCTGTACATAATACTCTTTTGGAGACTTTACAGGTACCATGGCTGATACATAACTACAAAGATTTTAAAAAGAGGTATATTTTAATTACTTTTCAATCCCTTCAAAGATTTTAAAAAGTAGTATATTTTAATTACTTTTCTTAACCCCTTCACAATCAGATATAATGTAATGGAAAAGAAATGCAGGTCAAATGATCTTAATAATGAACTATGATGGTTTTCAATACATTTTGAAAATTTGCATTAAAAGAACTTTACAAATTCAGTGGAAATGAAAAGAATTTCAATTGCTATATTTATTACTGAAGCAGACTGCTGCAGTAACTTCATAAGTACTGTTACAAATATTCAACAATAAAATCTTCATCCAATTTTTTTTTGCTTTCTCTAGATTGAAGAATAGTTTACTCTACATTTTCTAAAAGCACAGTAATTGAATAAAATTAAGAATTTTATCTAATGCTATTCCAAATGAAATTACATTAATAAAGCATAGCTGATCAGTAGACTGTGGAATTTAAGGGGCTCTAACGTTGGCACAATAAAGTCTAGTGTATGTGTGAAATTACGTACAATTACTGAAAAATACATTTTTATGTGCAGATAAGCAGTACTTGCATGCAATATTTGTGTGTAAGTCACTGGTCCTCTACCGGACATAGGAACTGCACACTGGATCAGACCCATGGTCCATCTAGTCCAGTATCCTGTCTCTGACAAAGCTAGAGATTGACTTTAACTCTGAAACATGAGGTTTAATATCTCTTCCTAAATTTATGTCAACATTCACTATTATACTGGATATTCTTGTTTTGGATGTAAATCTTCAATCTCTTCTTGATTCTTGCTTTGTTTTTGACAATGAATTCCACAGTTCAGTTGTGCCTTGTGTAAAAAGTATTTCCTTTTCTCTGTCTTGAATTTGCCACCTTTAAATTTAATCAAATATCTCCTTTCTCTTGAGTTATGAGACAGGGAGAACAGAAGCTACTGCTCTGCACTCTCTAGACTATTCATTATTGTATACACGTTTATCATGTGCCCTTTTATTTATCTTTCTCCTGACAACAATATTAATGGGGAAGATTTACAGCTTCCATTTGTGCCTTTGAAAATCTCTCCCAAATATCATACCAGTATGCTAATGTAGAGATTACACTGTACTTGAAGATTGCAAATTCTGATTGCTAAGTGGCTATTGATTTTTTAAAATCTGAATAGAAGGGGAAAGGATGTGACAATGTTATAAATAGGTATAAACTGCTAAAGAAATTCAAAATCTGACAAAGGAGAAAAAGAAGGATTCTTCTGCAAGAAAGTGTAGCTATAATTGACAATGTTCAGGATACATATATTTTTGAATCTGTTACCTTAACTCAAATTCAGCAAAAAGGACATCAAAATGTTTAAGCGACTCTTTCATTTTTTCTGTGTAAAGATTCAAATCCCTTAAGGCCTGGTCGCGAATAATGTTCCTAACTTCCTCCAGGCTGCGGGTCAGATCCTTGGCCAATGGTCTCATAGCCATGCTCTCAATTTCACGATTCATAATAATGGAACCAGCAGACAAGCACTGTGGAAATAACATTTTAAAAAATGGATTAAAAGGTTGTACTTTATCCAAGAAAATGTTATAGCGCAGGATAGCCCTATAAGGGAAGTGGGCTTAGCCCCACCTGTGACTCCCAAGTGATGGGTTTGAGGCCAGGTCCCTGCAGGTCTTGTGGTCCTCAGATAAAAGGCCAGCTCAGTTTGGGAGAACTAAAGGTAGCAGGAAGGCTCCTGCAGAAGACCCAGGATCAAGGGGAAGAGCCTAGAAGGGGATTTTCCATGTGGGAAGGGGCAGAAGCCTTAAGAGAAAAGACTTCAGAAGGGACCAGGCAACAAGAGCTAATGTTCTGGTTTTGATTTGTATTGGACTGTTTGGTTTTTGAAAAATAAGCCTATCTCTGGAGAAAGGAACTGAATTTCTGCTACTGTTGGGACCTTTATTTCATACACTGGCCAGTGCATGCCCACAAGCTCATGGATATTTTATAGGCATACTTCGTATCTTTTAAGAAGCCTTAAGAACATAAGAACGGCCATACTGGGTCAGAGCAAAGGTCCATCTAGTCCAGTATCCTGTCTTCTGACAGTGGCCAATGCCAGGTGCCCCAGAGGGAATGAATAAAACAGGTAATCACCAAGTGATCCATCCCCTGTCGCCCATTCCCAGCTTCTGGCAAACAGAGGCTAGTGACACTATCCCTGTCCATCCTGGCTAATAGCCATTGATGGACCTATCCTCCATGAACTTATCTAGTTCTTTTTTGAACCCTGTTATAGTCTTGGCCTTCACAACATCCTCTCGCAAGAAGCTCCACAGGTTGACTGTGCATTGTGTGAAGAAATAACACCTCCTTATTTACTTTCTCCATACCAGTCATGATTTTATAGACCTCTATCATATCCCCACATTAGTCGTCTCTTTTCCAAGCTGAAAAGTCTCAGTCTTATTAATCTCTCCTCATAGAGCAGCCATTCCATACCCCTAGTTATTTTTGTTGCCCTTTTCTGAACCATTTCCAATTCCAAAATATCTTTTTTGAGATGGGGCAACCACGTTTGCACACAGTCTTCAAGATGTGGGCGTACAATGGATTTATACAGAGGCAATATGATATTTTCTGCCTTATTATCTATCCCTTTCTTAAAGATTCCCAACATTCTGTTCACTTTTTTGACTGCAAAAGCCTTACTATATAATATAACAGAAGATATTTAATAATCTCCATGGCTGGACAGGTCCCTTGATTTGGAAGTCTATGTATGTTGAAGTAAATCATACTTGCTGCATTTAATAGAAATATATTTTCAAAATTAAGAAAAACAAAGGGTATTTTGTTCTTGAGGCTTTTATTTTTCTCTCTTTTTTCAATCCCTGTTCTTGGGTCTCTTTCTTGACTGCCAAATAGCAGCAGATGGAAGGCATTTTTCCAGCTCTGTAGGAGGACCTATAATCCTAGACCTTGCTCAGCAGTTTGATGTACTGATTTGTGATACAAGGGCACTCCCAAGATCTCTTGTTCTTGTTCTCTAGGTAGTCCAAAGCAATAATTACAGTAAAGTCAAGTCTGAGATGTTGATGGCTATAATTCTTAGTTTGAATAAGATTCAAAATGAGGATGCTGACAAGAATACAATGTACATGCTAATCTCACAGTGGTTTATACAAATAAATTCAGTCTCCTGTACTATGTACATTTAAGGAAGATGATGGATCCTAGTTCTGTTTACAATTAAGTGAATCATCAGAACTTTATCATTGTATAGAACACTTTCTGAAACCAGCAACTCTGTTCAGCACAGCCAGTGAAAGCCTGATTCAGGCAGGCCAAAAATACCCATCAGTTATGTAACACCTGCAAAGAAAAACATTTAGAATGTGGTTCAATTCCTTTTCTCCCCAAATGTTTTTGTCGATCTCAGTGCTTTTTCAAGCATTTTCCACCCCAGATGCAAAAAAACCCAGCAATAGTTTCTGGCTCTAATTACAGTGGTAATTTACAGTGGGATTGTGGAATTCATCAGGATAATGTCAAGAATCTGTAGTTGGTTTTGCAAACGCCCCAAAGAGGAGGCAGAAGTGTTGCAAAGTTGTGTATTACCATGAGGGGGCCTTCAGGAGTGGTTAGTTTGTCTACACATGCTCCATATCCCCTGACATCATTAATGGACATGTACATTGATATATATCTATTGACTCAGCTCTGGACCCTGAGACTTTCCTGCAGTCCAGAATACCCCAAGCCTATTAAACATCAAAGCATACGGCAAGACACCTATGTACACAGGCTTCTATAGAGGTGGGCCTTTGAGAGAAGTCAGATGAATCAGAGAAAGGAGTTTAGTGTTCTGTGAGCAATCTAATTTTTGTTCAGAATTCATGGCAAGGGTGCTTAGAATCTTGGGTAGTTGCTCTTTTTATTTTGTATATATATCTAATAATTCAATCATTAGTGCCATTAATACAATCTAAATGAAGGAGATAGAATAGAAAGCCCTAAAAGAATACTTTTAATTCTAGGAATGAGATAGAGTAGAATCCTTTTTCATGAGCCAAGTTTGACATGAAAACCTGTGGACATCTGTAGAATTTCCACACTCTACATGGGATAGTTATTCATAGCAAATACAACTCCCAATATAAATTGACCCAATATATATAAAATATGTATCAAATACTAATACATTAAGGGTACCTACACATTATTTAAATGAAGACAAATTTATGTTAACACGGTTATTAAAATAAACTAGTATTTCACAAGCACAACAGATATCAAACCACAACAAAACAATACTTTTAAACTATATATTAACAACTAATTAGATTAATTTTCAAAGTAAATGTTTGAATACCGATCTACAAGTTTATATGCTTTTTTGTGAGAAATTATTCCCACACATTTCAAATACAGGCCCTCAAACATACTTTACAAGCAGCATGCAATAAGCCAATCTTCCTTTAAAACAAAATAATAGAAACAACAGTGACCTACCTCTGCTCCAAACCAAAGCTGCCCTGCAAGGTTGTCATGGCGTATTTCTTCTGGAAATTTAACACAGAAGTCCCGGTTGGCCCGTTCATGTGGAATGCATTCATCCATGATTTGATTTACGATGTTTAAAACATTATCCTGGAACAAAAACGGATGGATAGTACACATGCAGTCATATGATATATTTTAAAGAAAGTAACTGAAACCAAAGAAGTCCCATGATATTTTCTCCAATATTTATAGAACTAAGGGGACATCACCTAAAAATCACATACTTGACATTTTACATGTTAGCATGAATAAAATAGATTGGAGGGGGAAAGAGAACACATTCACTATTTTTTTAGGTAGCTTACTGCACGCATTTAGCAGCACTTTGTGCATAATCAGTTGCACTGCTCCCCCATGTAACAAGTCAGTTTGTAAAGTGAGCTTCCTTTTGTTTATGTGGAGTCTTTTGCAAATCAACACAAGAGAGAAAACAAATTAAAAGAGAAAAATCTGATTGTAAAGCCACAAAAATTGGCAGGGGAACTAAGGGAAACGTATATTTCTTAAAAAAACTGACTAGATTCTAGATGTATTCATTTATTTACACTGTAGATTTAAAAAACCACAAGAGACACCTATCTGAATGCTCTAGGCACCTGTGAAAAATTCTTATTGTATTTCTAAATCAAAAAAGAAACAGCAACCCCATAATATATAAATTCCACTAAATAAGCAGGAAGCACAAATAAATCAGATTCCTCACCTTTAACTATGACCATCACCCCTAACAATATATGCTGCAATTTTCCTAAAATATGCTTCTCAGAGTACCCTAAAGGTAATCAGAATATAAGAACTGGACTTTCTTGGAAGGGAATGAGAGGGGATTGCTCTGGCAGTCTAAAGCAGGTGGTTTCCACTCCCAAGTGTCCATAAGGCACAGAGCTGGAGTGCCTGGCTGCTATTCCTCCCTCCCTTGCAGTCCCCTTGAAAACCATAGGCAGCCAGTGCATGGTAGAGAAGCCTAGAGGCTGCTCTGATCTGGGCTGAGGCAAGAGAATAGGGGAGCCATAACCAGCTTCCTGATATTCAGTAAATAATCTGGCCCATATTCTGTATTCATTTATCTGAAAACAGTTTACAAATCCTTTGGGAGTGTTGTATGGAACTGTTTCAATGTAAGAAAGGTAGATTTGGAATATGAAAAAGGCCAAGAGTGCCCTTATTAAAGATGTTTTGTTTGTGTCTCGTATCTTCTCTAATGTAGTCCGTTTCTTTATACCTAAAATGTTTTTCAAACAAATAAACAGAATATGTCACTTAGAGAAGTATGTTTAGAAGGCAGAATGCTTTTAAGTCTACAATTTTTTTCTTTTGCTTTTCGTTGTGTTTTTTTATAAATGAAAAAGCAAACAAGAAGTTTAAAGAAAACTCTCCTCTTTACCCTCCCTTGGGGATGAACAACATCTCCCTGACTCAAATGCAGAGTCACATTTCCTACAATTCTAATGCAGGCTGCTATAATCATTGTTACCACAGAGCATTGTCGCCTCAACAAATAACCAACAGATACAGCAGTCTCCATTTAAAGAGTAAACATTCACCAAAACTTACTATTCACTGGTATCTGAGGGTATGTCCACACTACAAAATTAGGTCAATTTTATAGAAGTTGATTTTTAGAAACCGATTTTATACAGTCTGTTGTGTATGTCCACACTAAGCGCATTAAGTCGGCAGAGTGCATCCTCACTACCGTGGCTAACATCGGCTTACAGAGCGGTGCACTGTGAGTATCTATCCCACAGTTCCCGCTGCCCACTGGAATTCTGGGTTAAGCTCCCAATGCCTGATGGGACAAAAGCATTGTCTCGGGTGGTTTTGGGTACTCGTCGTCAGGCCTCCCTGCCCCCTGTGAAAGCAACAGCAGACAATCGTTTTGTGCCCTTTTTCCTGGGTTACCCATGCAGATGCCATACCACAGCAAGCATGGAGCCCACTCAGCTCACCATCACCGTATGTCTTCTGGGTGCTGCTGGCAGACACGATACTGCATTGCTACACAGCAGCAGCTCCTTGCCTTCGTGGCAGACAGTGCAGTAGGACTGATAGCCGTCGTACGTCTCCTGGGTGCTCCTGAGAGACCTCGCTGAGGTCGATCACGGGCACCTGGACAGACATGGCTATCCTCCTCTTAGAGCACCAAATGGGAGCCAGAGACTCCAGATCATTCTCTTAAGTTTTGTCTCATGGAGATTCAGTCCTCCTTGGAATATCATATGTGCTGGAGGTTTCTGCCTCAGGCTGCTCTCCCAGCCAGCAGCACCATGCGGTTGCACCTACCCCAACCTACCTCTTCCTCCTATGGCTCATGAAGCCTGGACAGTAGACTCATAGATATTAATGTCAGAAGGGACCATTATGATCACCTAGTCTGACCTTCTGCACAATGCAGGCCACGGAATCTCACCAACCAACTCCTGTAACGAACACCTAACTTATGTCTGAGCTACTGAAGTCCTAAAATCATGGTTTAAAGACTTCAAGGTGCAGAGAATCCTCCAGCAAGTGACCCATGCCCCACGCTGCAGAGGAAGGCGAAAAACCCCAAGGGCCTCTGCCAATCTACCCTGGGGGAAAATTCCTTCCCGACCCCAAATATGGCAATCAGCTAAACCCTGATCATGTGGGCAAGATTCACCAGCCAGACACCCAGGAAAGAATTCTCTGTAGTAACTCAGATCCCCCACCCCATCTAACATCCCATCACAGGCCATCGGACCTATTTATCATGAATAGTTAAAGATCAATTAATTGCCAAAATCGTGTTTTCCCATCATATCATCTCCTCCATGAACGTATCGAGATTAATCTTGAAGCCAGATAGGTCTTTGGCCCCCACTGCTTCCCTTTGAAGGCTGTTCCAGAACTTCACTCTTCTGATGGTTAGAAACCTTCATCTAATTTCAAGTCTAAACTTCCTGATGGCCAGTTTATATCCATTTGTTCTTGAGTCCACATTGGTTACTGAGCTAAATAATTCCTCTCCCTCTCCGGTATTTATCCCTCTGATATATTTATAGAGAGCAATCATATCTCCCCTCAGCCTTCTTTTGGTTAGGCTAAACAAGCCAAGCTCATTGAGTCTCCTTTCATAACACAGGTTTTCCGTTCCTCGGATCATCCTAGTAGCCCTTCTCTGTACCTGTTCCAGTTTGAATTCATCCTTCTTAACATGGGAGACCAGAACTGCACATAATATTCCAGGTGAGGTCTCACCAGTGCCTTGTATAACAGTACTAACACCTCCTTCTCTCTACTGGAAATACCTCGCCTGATGCACCCCAAGACCGCATTAGCTTTTTTCACGGCCACATCACATTGGCGGCTCATAGTCATCCTGTAGTCAACCAATACTCCAAGGTCCTTCTCCTCCTCCGTTACTTCCAATTGACGCATCCCCAGCTTATAAATACAATTCTTGTTATTAATCCCTAAATGCATGACCTTACACTTCTCACTATTAAATTTCATCCTATTACTATTACTCCAGTTTACAAGATCATCCAGATCTTCCTGTATGATATCCCGGTCCTTCTCTGAATTGGCAATAGCTCCCAGCTTCGTGTCATCATCAAACTTTATTAGCACACTCCCACTTTTTGTGCAGAGGTCAGTAATAAAAAGATTAAATAAGATCGGTCCCAAAACCGATCCCTGAGGAACTCCACTGGTAACTTCTCTCCAGCCTGACAGTTCACCTTTCAGTATGACCAGCTGTAACCTCCCCTTTAACCAGTTCCTTATCCACGTTTCAATTTTCATATTGATCCCCATCTTTTCCAATTTAACTAATAATTCCCCATGTGGCACCGTATCAAATGCCTTACTGAAATCTAGGTAAATTAGATCCACTGTGTTTCCTTTGTCTAAAAAATCTGTTACTTTCTCAAAGAAAGAGATCTACCTTTTGTAAAACCATGTTGTATTTTGTCCCATTTACCATTGACTTCGATGTCCTTAACCACTTTCTCCTTCAATTTTTTTTCCAAGGCCTTGCATACTACAGATGTCAAACTAACAGGCCTGTAGTTATCCTGATCACTTTTTTTTCCTTTCTTAAAAATAGGAACTATGTTAGCAATTCTCCAGTCATATGGTACATCCCTGAGTTTACAGATTCATTAAAAATTCTTGCTAATGGGCTTGCAATTTTATGTGCCAATTCCTTTAATATTCTTGGATGAGGATTATCTGGGCCCCCCGATTTACTCCCATTAAGCTGTTCGAGTTTTGCTTCTACCTTGGATATGGTAATATCTACCTCCGTATCCTCATTCCCCTTTGTCATGCTACCATTATCCCTAAGATCCTCATTAAATCCTGAGGCAAAGTATTTGTTTAGATATTGGGCCATGCCTAGATTATCCTTAACCTCTACTCCATCCTCAGTGTTTAGCAGTCCCACTTCTTCTTTCTTTGTTTTCTTCTTATTTATATGTGTCAAGGTTCCTCCCCCACTCTGAACTCTAGGGTACAGATGTGGGGACCTGCATGAAAAACCTCCTAAGCTTATCTTTACCAGCTTAGGTCAAAACTTCCCCAAGGTACAAAATATTCCACCCTTTGTCCTTGGATTGTCCTTTGTCCTACCACCACCAAACTAATACTGGTTACTGGGGAAGAGCTGTTTGGACGCATCTTTCCCCCCAAAATACTTCCCAAAACCTTGCACCCCACTTCCTGGACAAGGTTTGGTAAAAAGCCTCACCAATTTGCCTAGGTGACTACAGACCCAGACCCTTGGATCTTAAGAACAATGAACAATCCTCCCAACACTTGCACCCCCCCTTTCCTGGGAAATGTTGGATAAAAAGCCTCACCAATTTGCATAGGTGACCACAGACCCAAACCCTTGGATCTGAGAACAATGAAAAAGCATTCAGTTTTCTTACAAGAAGACTTTTAATAAAAAAATAGAAGTAAATAGAAATAAACAAATCCCCCCTGTAAAATCAGGATGGTAGATACCTTACAGGATAATTAGATTCAAAACATAGAGAACCCCTCTAGGCAAAACCTTAAGTTACAAAAAAGATACACAGACAGAAATAGTTATTCTATTCAGCACAGTTCTTTTCTCAGCCATTTAAAGAAATCATAATCTAACACGTACCTAGCTAGATTACTTACTAAAAGTTCTAAGACTCCATTCCTGGTCTATCCCCGGCAGAAACCAGCATATAGACAGACACACAGACCCTTTGTTTCTCTCCCTCCTCCCAGCTTTTGAAAGTATCTTGTCTCCTCATTGGTCATTTTGGTCAGGTGCCAGCGAGGTTACCTTTAGCTTCTTAACCCTTTACAGGTGAGAGGAGCTTTCCCCTGGCCAGGAGGGATTTCAAAGGGGTTTACCCTTCCCTTTATATTTATGACAATATGGCTATAGAACCTTTTACTATTGGTTTTAATTCCCTTTGCAAGGTCCAACCCACTTGACTTTTAGCCTTTCTCACTTTAACCCTGCATGTTCTGACCTCAATAAGGTAGCTTTCCTTGCTGATCCCTCCCATCTTCCACTCCCTGTATGCTTTCTGCTTTTTCTTAATCACCTCTCTGAGATGCTTGCTCATCCAGCTTGGTCTACAACTCCTGCCTATGAATTTTTTTCCCTTTCTTGGGATGCAGGCTTCTGATAGCTTCTGCAGCTTTGATTTGAAGTAATCCCAGGCCTCCTCTGCCTTTAGATCCATAAATTCTTCAGTCCAATCCACTTCCCTAACTAATTTCCTTAATTTTTGAAAGTCAGCCCTTTTGAAATCAAAAATCCAAGTCACAGATTTATTTTTGTTTATCCTTCCATTCAGTTTGTATTGAATTAGCTCATGATCACTTGAACCAAGGTTGTCCCCTACAACCATTTTTTCTGTGAGGTCCTCACTACTCACCAAAACCAAATCTAAAATGGCATCCCCTCTAGTTGGTTCAGCAACTACTTGATGAAGGAATCCATCAGCTATCACATCTAGGAAAATCTGAGCCCTATTATTATTACTAGCTCTTGTCCTCCAGACTATATCTAGGAAATTAAAGTCTCCCATGATCATGCAGTTTCCATTAGTATTTACTTCATTAAAACATGAAAGAGGGCTCTATCCATATCCAAATTAGATCCCGGCGGTCTATAGCACACCCCAAGCACTATCCCAGGCGAGGCTCTAGTAGTTTTCTTCCCCAATGTGATTTTTGCCCAGACCGACTCTGTCTTATCCATTCCATCGCTTCTTATTTCTTTACATTCTACCTCATCATTGATGTACAATGCTACTCCATCACCTTTACCTTTATTTTTGTCTTTCCTAAACAGCGCATACCCTTCAATACCTGTAGTCCAGTCATGACTTCTATTCCACCATGTTTCTGTTATCCCTATAATATCTGGTTTCACTTCCTGCACCAGTACCTCTAGTTCCTCCATTTTGTTACCTAGTTTCCTCAAATTGGAGTACAAACATCTTAATTTTGCTGTTTGTCCTCGTTCACATTCTTTACTCGATTAGGCACAGACATTCTACCGCCAGTATGACCTATTAGACTGGTATCCACACTGCCCTTCGTCCTTATGTCCATTCTCCTACCCACGGCTGTATCAGTTCAACTATAGGCTGAGCAAGTGCAGAATGGTGGTAGAATGTGCCTTTGGATGTTTAAAAGCTCACTGGCGCTGTTTGCTGACAAGGTTAGATCTCAGCGCAACCAACATTCCCACTGTTATTGCTGCTTGCTGTGTGCTCCATAATATCTGTGAGAGTAAGGGGGAGACGTTTATGGCAGGGTAGGTGGTTAAGGCAAATTGCCTGGCATCTGATTTTGAGCAGCCAGACACCAGGGCAATTAGAAGAGCGCAGCAAGGTGCGCTGCGCATCAGAGAGGCTTTGAAAACCAGTTTCATGACTGGCCAGGCTTCAGTGTGACAGTTGTGTGGGTTTCTCCTTCATACAAAACCCACCCCCTTTGTTGATTTTAATTCCCTGTAAGCCAATCACCCTCCCCGGTTCAAAATAAGGTAACTATTGTTTTGAAACCATGCATTCTTTCTTTATTAATTAAAAAATAAAAAAAGAGAACGGACAAGGTAGCACGGGTGGGTTGGGGGAGGAGGGAAGGACAAGGCCACACTGATTTTTAGTGTGGCTGCAGTAAGTAAACTGTTTGAATGACAGCCTTCGGTTGCTTGGGCCATCCTCTGGAGTGGAGTGGCTCAGTGCCTGGAGCTTCCTCCCGTGTTTCTGGGCATCTGGGTGAGGAGGCTATGGAACACGGGGAGGAGGGTAGGCGGTTACACAGTGGATGCAGCGGGGATCTGTGCTCTTGTTGGCTTTCCTGAAGCTCTAACAGACGCTTCATCATGTCTGTTTGCTCCCCCATTAGCCTCAGCATCGCGTACTGCCTCCGATCTTCGAGCTCACTTAATTCTTGATTTTCCTGATATCTGCTGGGAGAGCAATACAGCGGTGCGTAGACAATCCAGGAAGTTTTTGGAAAGCGTAGGGGACAATTTCCTGGCGCAAGTGCTAGAGGAGCCAACTAGGGGGGGAGCTTTTCTTGACCTGCTGCTCACAAACCGGGTAGAATTAGTGGGGGAAGCAAAAGTGGATGGGAATCTGGGAGGCAGTGACCATGAGTTGGTTGAGTTCAGGATCCTGACACAGGGAAGAAAGGTAAGCAGCACGATACGGACCCTGGACTTCAGGAAAGCAGACTTCAACTCCCTCAGGGAACGGATGGCCAGGATCCCCTGGGGGACTAACTTGAAGGGGAAAGGAGTCCAGGAGAGCTGGCTGTATTTCAAGGAATCCCTGTTGAGGTTACAGGGACAAACCATCCCGATGAGTCGAAAGAATAGTAAATATGGCAGGCGACCAGCTTGGCTTAATGGTGAAATCTTAGCGGATCTTAAACATAAAAAAGAAGCTTACAAGAAGTGGAAGGTTGGACATATGACCAGGGAAGAGTATAAAAATATTGCTCGGGCATGTAGGAATGTTATCAGGAGGGCCAAATCGCACCTGGAGCTGCAGCTAGCCAGAGATGTCAAGAGTAACAAGAAGGGTTTCTTCAGGTATGTTGGCAACAAGAAGAAAGCCAAGGAATGTGTGGGCCCCTTACTGAATGAGGGAGGCAAATTAGTGACAGAGGATGTGGAAAAAGCTAATGTACTCAATGCTTTTTTTGCCTCTGTTTTCACTAACAAGGTCAGCTCCCAGACTGCTACGCTGGGCATCACAAAATGGGGAAGAGATGGACAGCCCTCTGTGGAGATAGAGGTGGTTAGGGACTATTTAGAAAAGCTGGACGTGCACAAGTCCATGGGGCCGGACGAGTTGCATCCGAGAGTGCTGAAGGAACTGGCGGCTGTGATTGCAGAGCCATTGGCCATTATCTTTGAAAACTCGTGGCGAACCGGGGAAGTCCCGGATGACTGGAAAAAGGCTAATGTAGTGCCAATCTTTAAAAAAGGGAAGAAGGAGGATCCTGGGAACTACAGGCCAGTCAGCCTCACTTCAGTCCCTGGAAAAATCATGGAGCAGGTCCTCAAAGAATCAATCCTGAAGCACTTGCATGAGAGGAAAGTGATCAGGAACAGCCAGCATGGATTCACCAAGGGAAGGTCATGCCTGACTAATCTAATCGCCTTCTATGATGAGATTACTGGTTCTGTGGATGAAGGGAAAGCAGTGGATGTATTGTTTCTTGACTTTAGCAAAGCTTTTGACACGGTCTCCCACAGTATTCTTGTCAGCAAGTTAAGGAAGTATGGGCTGGATGAATGCACTACAAGGTGGGTAGAAAGCTGGCTAGATTGTCGGGCTCAACGGGTAGTTATCAATGGCTCCATGTCTAGTTGGCAGCCGGTATCAAGTGGAGTGCCCCAAGGGTCGGTCCTGGGGCCGGTTTTGTTCAATATCTTCATAAATGATCTGGAGGATGGTGTGGATTGCACTCTCAGCAAATTTGTGGATGATACTAAACTGGGAGGAGTGGTAGATACGCTGGAGGGGAGGGATAGGATACAGAAGGACCTAGACAAATTGGAGGATTGGGCCAAAAGAAATCTGATGAGGTTCAATAAGGATAAGTGCAGGGTCCTGCACTTAGGACGGAAGAACCCAATGCACAGCTACAGACTAGGGACCGAATGGCTAGGCAGCAGTTCTGCGGAAAAGGACCTAGGGGTGACAGTGGACGAGAAGCTGGATATGAGTCAGCAGTGTGCCCTTGTTGCCAAGAAGGCCAATGGGGAGGTTTAGATTGGATATTAGGAAAAACTTTTTCACTAAGAGGGTGGTGAAACACTGGAATGCGTTACCTAGGGAGGTGGTAGAATCTCCTTCCTTAGAGGTTTTTAAGGTCAGGCTTGACAAAGCCCTGGCTGGGATGATTTAACTGGGAATTGGTCCTGCTTCGAGCAGGGGGTTGGACGAGATGACCTTCTGGGGTCCCTTCCAACCCTTATATTCTATGATTCTATGATTCTATGATTCTTTCCTGGCCTCTGCCACTGAATGCCTCCATGCATTAAGCAGTGCCGAGGACTGCATGAGCTCGGAAAACAAGTCATCGCGAGTGCGTGTTTTTCACCTTCTAATCTGCGATAGCCTCAGGGACAGAGATGATAGCAGGAGTGTAGAAACATTCTATGCTCTATGATTCTGGGGGGACTGCATGGTCACCTGTGCTGCTGAATTCGCCATGCTGACCAAACAGGAAATGAAATTCAAAAGTTCCCGGGGCTTTTCCTGTGTACCTGGCTAGTGCATCAGAGTTCAAAGTGCTGTCTAGAGTGGTCACAATGGAGCACTCTAGGGTAGCTCCTGGAGGCTAATACCATCAATTTGCATCCGCACTACCCCAAATTCTACCCAGAAAGGTCGATTTTAGCGCTACTCCCCTTGTCAGGGAGGAGTACAGAAGTCGATTTTAAGAGCCCTTTTGGTCGACGGAATAGGGTTGGTTGTGTGGATGCAGTTATTTTTAAATCAACCTAACACAGCTAAATTCAACCTAACCCTGTAGTGGAGACCAGGCCTGAGACACTGCAGTTATTTTTAATTTCAAATATCCCACAATGATTAAAAACATATGAGGGCATTGTAAATGAAGCAAGGATGTCTTGTTGCATGCTAACAAAGATGTGCATCACTAAATTTGAAACACGTATGTGATAGAGTAATATTCAGTTGCCTGTTCTAGGAGAGTGGGCCAGTAAATCAAATACTTCAAATAATCAAAAACTAACTCAGAAAACTTGCTTTTGAACTATGCTTCACAAACCACTGTTGACTCAGGGGATCTAATTAGTGCAGCAAAATATTTTGCAAGTGGCCATAATAGGGAGAGAAATGCCTAAACGTTGTCCTCACCCAAAATTACAGAGAGCAGAATGTCTGAGCTCATTATGATCCCAGGAATACAAAAAGTTAAAAGGTACAAAGTCACGAAGCAAGCTAGAGACTTAAAATCAATGCAGTATTGTACTTTGGGATCAGGTGAATTGCCTGAAGCGCTCATATTATCACCAGTGTAATTTGAGTTAGCACATCAGGTTAAAACCTCCTGACTTCTGGTATCAAAGAATTAATATAAGCCTCTGAAGATCTTTTAACACTGGAAAGAGAGGGTGGGAAAATGTAATCTTAACAATTTAATTCTGTAAAAGCTGCAGGCAATACAGAGAATTATTATAGCAGGGGACTCAGAAATGAATTACAAAATTTCAAACTTGGTAACAAAAGTTTGTACAATACTATGCTAATTTAGGACACGCAATGATATTCTACTTTAAATTTATTTTCTCACTAACTTGAATGTGTACTAATGTCATAATTTTCCATTCGCTTTCTTTCACTGTACAATGATAATATACAGCACAATGAAACCTATTCAAAGGGCATCCCTAGTAAACGATTCCCTATTTTAATTCACCATTTTAAAGCATGTCCAAGTTTTCCAATAGAATTTTATTTTACAGCAAGTTAAAGAAAGATTCTGTTTAGGGCTGTCAAGCAATTAAAAAATTAATTGTGATTAATCGCACTGTTAATAGAATACCATTTATTTAAATATTTTTGGATGTTTTCTACATTTTCAAATATATTGATTTCAGTTATAACACAGAATACAAAGTGTACAGTGCCCACTTCATATTTATTTTTATTACAAATATTTGCACTGTAAAAAACCAAGACATTGCATTTTTCTATTGCCTAATACAATCTCTTTATCATGAAAGTTGAAATTACAAATGTAGAATTATGTACAAAAACAACTGCATTCAAAAATAAAACAATATAAAACTTTAGAGCCTACAAGTCCACTCAGTCCTATTTCTTGTTCAGCCAATTGCTCAGACAAACAAGCTTGTTTACATTTGCAGAAGATAATGCTGCCCATTTCTTGTTCACAATCTTACTTGAAAGTAAGAACAGAGGTTTGCATGGCATTATTGTAGCCAGCGTCGCAAGATATTTACATGCCAGATATGCTACAGATTCGTATGTTCCTTCATGCTTCAACCACCATTCCAGAGGACATGCGTCCATGCTGGTGATGGGTTCTGCTTGATAACGATCCAAAGCAGAGCGGACCGACAATGTTCATTTTCATCATCTGAGTCAGATGCCACCAGCAGAAGGTTGATTTTCTTTATTGGTGGTTTGGTTTCTGTAGTTTCCGCATTGGAGTGTTACTCTTTTAAGACTTCTGAAAACATGCTCCACACATTGGTACCTTCTTTGAGTTTTGTCAAATCTGCAGTGAACGTGTTCTTAAAATGAACATGTGCTGAGTCATCATCCGAGACTACTATAACATGAAATATATGGCAGAATGATACAATGGAGTAAAATGGAGCCAGAGACATACAATTCTTCCCCAAGGAGTTCAGTCACAAATTTAATTAACATTTTTTTTAAACGAGCGACATCAGCATGGAAGCACGTCCTCTGGAATGGTGGTTGAAGCATGAAGGGGAATACGAATGTTTAGTATACCTGACACTTAAATACCTTGCAGTGCTGGCTACAAAAGTCTCATGCAAACACCTGTTGTCACTTTCTGACATTTTAGATAAGAAGTGGGCAGCATTATCTCCCATAAATGTAAACAAACTTGTTTGTCTTAGCAATTGGCTGAATGAGAAGTAGGACTGAGTGGACCTGTAGGCTCTAAAGTTTTAAATTGTTTTGTTTTTGAGTGCAGTTATATAACAAAAAAATCTAAGTTGCACTTCACGATAAAGAGATTGCACTACAGTACTTACATGAGGTGAATTAAAAATACTATTTCTTTTATTTATCATTTTTATAATGCAAATATTTGTAATAAAAATAATAATATAAAGTGAGCAATGTACACCTTGCATTCTGTGTTGTAATTGAAATCAATATATTTGAAAATGTAGAAAAACATCCAAAATATTTAATAAATTTCAATTGGTATTCTATTGTTTAACAGTGAGATTAAAAATCTGATTAATCTTTTTAATCACAATTAATTGCTTTGAGTTAATAGTGTGAGTTAACTGCGATTAATTGACACCCTAATTCTGTTCCTATTTGGCAGTCTTTTCTTTAGCAAAATTCCCATTGATGTCAAAGGAAGTTTTATGTGACGTGAGAGTGAGGTACTGGGTCCACCACTGCCTGAGCAACTGGGTTTTGCTTGTCTTCCCATTTACATTGCATTTACCAAAGTGTTAGATTTTATCTTGATTTTATAGAAACCTAATTTCAACAATTAATTATTACAAGCATCTGAAGACTGAATACATTCAATACATTTATCGTAGCTCAAATGCCATTATTTTTAAAGGTATAAAATGATTCCAATAACTAATATAAACATTTTTAGAAAATGATCATCTTAGGCTGCAAACAACAAACACAGGTTGAATTTACATTTTTTTCCACTGTCAGACATTTCTGCATATAGTATCTCTAGAAGTTGCTACCCTAAAAGAACATGAGATAATTATTGAAACGCTTCTCCCTCTTTGCATACCCCTAGCTTCTGTCATAGTACAAATCTACTGACCTCACCACCTGAATTGACATAAGATCAGGTGTTTTGTTATTTGTGCTGCATCAGTAATTTAGACAATTAAAACTAACGTATAGTTTCTCATTGAAGATAAATCAACAAAATTAACACACAGCGAATTTCAACCTGCTCTGACACAGGAAACACATTCATGCATTAATAGAAAGTTTCAGATTCTGGACTGCACCAGAAGTAGGCAAGCTCTTTACACTTTCCTTTTACTAGGTGCTATTATATATTATAGCACCTGTATTTGGTATAAGTGATTAGTGAACCTGTGATGGGGTGTATAAACCCCACACTAGAACTGAAGGGGTTAAGGAGCACTTCTGGACCTCTGTTCGGGAGGAAGGGACTACCAGCTTAACCGAGCCAGGCTGAAGGTTCGGTTACCCTTCCCCCCCACCCCCCCTTTTTTTTTTTTTTTTTTACTTTGCTATCTTAAGTTGGACTTGGACACTGTGGAGGGGGGTGAATGGCAGGAAGCGGCCCAGGGAGACAGTCTTGAGGCACACCCTGATGCCTGCCATTGCTTGCGTCTCATAGTGCCCTAGGTCAGAGCCCAGGGGTGTGGGAGAGGGCCTGGGCTCCCTACTAAAGACTCTTGCCATATAGGAACAAAAACCTCATTTCTACCTCTCCCAGGAATGAAAAGACTGCAGAGATGCTGAAAGCCTTGTGGCAAGTATAAGCCCCTGACAGGAGCTAGGCGATAAGGACATGGGGCCTGCTACAGTTCATTGGACACTGCTATCCTGAAAGGGAGGCTGAGCTAAATTGGTGACATGGCTGGAGGGCCGAATTGCAACCCATGAAAAGGTGGGCTGTCCCAATACTGGGAAAGTTGCCAACAGGAAGCACCACAGACCGAGAGGGGGAAATTGAGGGTCCAATGATCTAACCACTAAGCAATGCCACTGGCAAGCTTGGACTCCCATCACAGTCATTCTGTGAAAAAGCAGCATCCTCTAGAAACACTTGTGCATCACCCTTCCAGTCTTGTTGGTACAGGGTATCAGATGCTGATTTTATCATGTCATGTGTCTCTCTCCTGAAGGAAGAATTCTATGTGGTAAATATATTATTATGACATATTATTTACCCTGGTATGAAATTTCCTGACCTTTATGTAGCTTCCCCCATTAGAAATTATTCACCCAACACTTTGGTTTAGTGCTGTTTTTATAGTTATATTAAATAAGCCTGAGTCACTGGAAGCCTATCACAAATACACTATGTATGAAGCATTTTTCTAGCTGATTTCGTGTAATCTTATGATGCAGAAATCAGAATAACCAAATTAGGAAATTTGGAACACTTGCTTCACAATGATCTCAAATCTCAGCCACCCTGAAACTGGAAGAAGGCTAACTGATTTAGACAGACTATCCAATGCATTGTAAGCAAATTAGTCTTTTCTTTAATAGAGCTTCAAGAAACATTCAATTTAGTTAATTACAATATTCTGCTTTGTAAGCAATGAATGAATGGGTGCAGACACATGGTGTTGTGGTTTCACTCTCATTTAAGCAACAAAAATCAATTATTTGGAATTAAAGTAGTAAATCTTTCACTTGATCCATGTCTCTACAGTGGAGCTTCAGGGTTTTATTTGTTATCTTTTTATTTATTTGCATGCTAGGATGAGACTGTTTCCATTTAAGATCATCTAGTGACTTTCTCCCAGTGCAATCGCCAGCAGTTTCCAGACACTCTTGGAAACTACCTCAGGTTTCTCATTCCCTCCATGAGCTGGGGTCAAATGCATCATGAAGGTGACAAATGAACTTTTTGGATGGGAGAGAAAGGCAAGTAGTCCAAGGCCTATAATGGACAGCAAGTTAGTTTGCAATGTAAAATATTGGCAAAAAATAATATAATATATAGAATATAAGTCTTGGCAAATACTCAAAAGTGTAACAGCATGGAGCATGGAGATAACAGTCACTATTTACATGGCTTGAGTGAACCATAAATTTGGTGAGATGCAGTGTTGCACTTGCCTTCTGAAGGTTAGAAGATGGTTAAGTTCAACTAACTTCTACTCTAGAACGTAAGGTTACACCAACAATGCAGGCTCGATCTGTCCATTTGTCATTTTCTTGCATTAAACTGTGCTTTCCTCACATCATCCCTTAGATGGACTATGCCCTTCTTAAGGCCATCCACAAGGTTCTCTAACTCTGTCCAGCATTTAAGTGCCACCTAAAGATCCACTTCTGCTGTGGTACCTAAAAGGAAGCCACCTGAGTAACAGTCCTCCTACCCAATATTTGATCACATACTACTAATTTCTGTCTCATTGTCTGTCTGAATTGCTTACGTTAGACTGAAAACTCCCTCCAAGCCGGGATTGTGTCTTACTTCTGTCTGGAAAGTGCCTTGAATACTTTGGGTACTACCAAAACACAAAGCAAATACATAAGACCTAAATTCATAGTAAATGTTAATTCCATTATCCCTTTTGGCCTGGGCAGTTAGCCAGTCTTGTGGGCTTTTTCCAGTAGGAGGAGAAATTGATGATTGAGCCAGGTATTTCTTTAATGAAATCCTGTTTATTTACATAGAACATATATAAAGTTGGGTTTCCTAGAACACCATTGGAATCAAACAGAAGGCATTTCCTTTGCTCCTGTTTCTAGGCTTTTTTCCAGCCAGCACTGTCCCTCCCCTCTTCACTTTCTATCATGATCAGATTTCTAATCCTTCTCTTGCTCCTGGCTTTGTAGCTGTTTCTCTCTGCCTGTTCTCTGGCTGCTGCTTCTTCTCTCAGACATACATATTTCTAACAAACAATTTCCCACAAAACCCCATTGCCCACATAGTTCAGTTTATGACTTGGCTTGCATGTGGCCTTTATTTTGGGTAGTGGCTCCTATTGTTTCAGCTACCTTATCCCAAAATGTAGTTTAACTACTACTTACATTTATCGTGAATGAAGGATAGTTGCCACACCCACTGATTTAAATGAGATTTCATAACACTGATTGCTGCAGCCGATCTGTGTTTAGTTGAAATGTAGAGGATTACTGTTCCTAAACTGGTGTGTAGTACTGTGGGCTTGTTATTATGGATGCTACAGATGATGGAAATGACTGCTTTTTGATAACAGAAGTAATAATCTCTAACAGTGTATATATTCAAATCTCTTTGAGATTTGTATAATTAATACATTTAATCAATTGCCCGAGTTGGGTGTGCCAAGACAAAGATGTCACTTAAAAGTGGGGGTTGGCAAATGTCGTTTTCAAATAAAATGTTTATTTATCTTAGAGCATCAATTCTATTGAAGTGGTTGCCTGAGCAAGACGAGCCAGATCTTGCTGTAGTTGGAGGAACATGTACTACCATCTAGACTCTAATTCCTGCTTCATTATATTAGATTTAATCATAGTTCCAACTTTCATGTGCATTGCGTTTGAGTCATATAATATAGATAATCATCCTATTCTCATCTTTCTCTAAGAGATAGATAAATTAAGACCTAGTCATGGAATATTAATTTCACTTTTCCCCAACCTCCTATAGTAATTTTAGGTTTTACTGAATTACCAAAAAAAAAAAAAAAAATCAAAGGGAAATGGTAGCTCTCTCCTAGGATGCAACTCTTGCATTAATGTCTTTTGGGAGAATATTTCTTTTTCTTTAAGAGACATTCTGTAGCAATGCTGTATGGGATTATCCTTTCTTTATGGACAAGTACATTTTTGGACCTCAGCTGGTTGACGGTGTCCTTGTACGATAGCAAAGATTTATATTCACTCACTTAGATGGAGAAAGACATTAACCAACATTAACGTCTCCTGGTAAAATAGGAGTATCTTTACTGAAATGGGTCCCTTCATTCTCTCCCTAGGGTTATATATGGATTTCATAGAAAAACTGGGTTTTCATTAGAAACCGCCTGTCCCAAGCCTTATTTTGTTACTAAGGGATAGCTCTATCACTTAATATATATAGATGGAACTCTTGAAACCTATTATTATCTGACAGATACATTAAGAAGACAAATACGTTTTGTTTCCTGGAAACAGGGCATGCCTATCTGAGTCTTTTTATTATAAACATCAGGTATAGTGCATTTGTCTTGCATAAACAAAGTTCACCAGTATTAGAATAAGTACCCTTGTTTCATTACTATTCATTCTACAAATAGTGTCATGGCCATAGCCGGGATAAGCACAGTGCTTAATTTGTGTCAGGGCTGAGCCGTGGCACCTCTAGACTTTGCAGTTCATAGCCTCGGTACCTCTGGGCTTGCTGCATCAGTTTTGAATGTAAAAAAATTGAGCCCCGGCACCTAATTGCTTGAGCCCTGGCACCTCTTTCATTACAAATTAAGCACTGGATAAGCGACACTGTCTTTGAATTACACCATTGATGTGTCTTATAAAATGCACATAATGGGCCTTGTTCTTGGCCCACTTAAGGTCTCTGTGCTGCCAGAGTGGGGCAAAGTGATCTTAAGCTGCTCTAAAAGAGCACTGAAGATTCTCCAGGGGTAAAAGAATTCTGGAACGGGGGTGAGCTAGAAAAGCCAGCTTCACACCACACGCTCCCTTCAGCCTTAGTGTAGAGGCCTTGTCGGGGAGCTGGGGCACAGTGCACTTCACTTGATTCCAGCAGGTGAAAGAGTCTATTCTGGTGGGTATAAGAGCAGCCTTGTGTCTAAACAATTTTGTCCTGGAGACCCCCCCAGGACCAGA
The DNA here is from genome assembly GCF_965140235.1 of Caretta caretta. Classification (NCBI taxonomy): domain Eukaryota; kingdom Metazoa; phylum Chordata; order Testudines; family Cheloniidae; genus Caretta; species Caretta caretta. The sequence goes on along the minus strand of NC_134209.1, from coordinate 134,422,813 downwards.
GGGATTGCAACGGTGACTTCGAGAAAACGGTTACTCCCCTTCTCATAACTGTTGCTCTTCAAGATGTGTTGTTCATGTCCATTTCAATCAGGTGTGCGTGTGCCATGTGCATGACAGCCGGAAAAATTGTCCCTTAGCAGTATCCGTAGGGTCAGCCTGGGTACCCCCGGAGTCAAGCCTTCATGGTGCCCAATATAGGGCCCTGCCAATCCGACCCCCACTCAGTTCCTTCTTGCCGCTACTCCAACAGAGGGGGAGGAGGGAGGATTTTCGAATGGACATGAACAACACATCTCGAAGAAGAACAGTTATGAGAAGGTGAGTAACCGGTTTTTCTTCTTCAAGTGGTGTTCATGTCAATTCCAATCAGGTGACTCCAAAGCCCAAGTTCAGGAGGTGGGGTTGGAGTTGTCCACTGATTGGAGCACTGCTCTACCAAAGGCTGCATCGTCTCTGGTCTGCTGGGTAATTGCATAGTGCATGGTGAAAGTGTGTATGGAAGATCACATCACTGCTCTGCAAATTTCCTGGGTCCAAATCTGTGCCAGGAACGCCGTTGAGGGGGCCTGCGCCCTGATGGAGTGTGCAGCAATCAGAGGGGCAACCACCCCTGCCAGGTTATAACACTCACATATGCAGTACGTGATCCATGACGAAATCCGCTGAGAAGAGACAGTAAGACCTTTCATTCAGTCCGCCACTGCCACAAATAGCTGGATGGATTTTCAGAAAGGCTTTGTTCTCGCGATACAAAAGCCTAGCGCTCTGCAGACATCCAATGAGTGAAGCCTCTGCTTCCTGCCGCTCGAGTGCATCTTAGGATAGAACACAGGGAGGAAAATGGCCTGGTTGATGTGAAATTGGGAGATAACCTTCAGGAGGAAAGCCAGGTGAGGCCAGAGCTGAAACTTGTCCTTACGGAACATAGTGTAGGGGGGTCCTGATGTTAGAGCCTTGAGCTCAGACAACCTCCTGGCTGAGGTTATCACAACCAGAAACGCCACCTTGTACGAGAGATAGAGCGGGGAGCACATCTCCAGTGGTTCAAAGGGCACATCAGTTTGGAAAGAACCAAGGTCCCAAGGTGGGATAGGCTGCCTGACGTGTGGATATAGCTTGTCGAGACCTTTGAGAAAGCGATTGACCATAGCATTGGCGAAGACCAACCGTCCCTCTGCACCTGGATGGAACACTCAAATGGCAGCCAGGTGAACCCTTATTGATGACATGGATTGGCCCTGCTGTTTGAGATGGAGGAGGTAGTCCAATATAAGCAGTATAGCAGCAAGCGTCAGGGAAGAATGATGCTGCGCCATCTAGATTGAAAATCTCTTCCACTTGGCCAGGCAGGTAGCCCTAGTGGAGGGTTTTCTACTGCCAAGAATGACATGTCTAACCTCATCTGAGCAGGTAAGCTCCATCAGGTTCAGCCATGGAGCTTCCATGTCGTTAGATGCAGCAACTTGAGGTTTGGGTCCTGGAGGCAACTGTGATCCTGACTTATTAAGTCTGGGACGAGCAGCAAGGTGACCGTGGCTTCCACAGACAACTTGAGGAGGGATGTGTACCAGTGTTGGCGGGGCCAGGCTGGCGCTATCAATATCACTGAAGCTTCTTCCCTCTGTACCATGAGGAGCACCTTGTGAACGAGAGAGATGGGTGGGAACGTGTATAGGAGATGATTTCCCCACAGTAATAGGAATGTGTCCACTGTGGAGCCTGGACTATGGCGCCAGAAGGAGTAGAACACAGGGGTTGGCACCACCATGTTGTGCGACAATCACTTGACAAAATTACCGTACTTAGTGATGGACATGGGGGTGGGGGGGGGCGGAGGGTGTCATTCAGTCATTTGATTTTTTTTTTTAAAAATTACCATGCACCTCAAATTTTTTAGCATGGACACTTGTGTAGAGGCCATGTTGGAGAGCTAGGGTACAGTGCACTTCACTTGATTCCAGCAGGTGAAAGGGTCTATTTTGGTGAGTATAAGAGGTCACTTGCTGACCCCTGGCAGACCTGCTGACACTTCCTGTTGAGTCGCGTGGCAAAGAGGTCTACCAGGGGAAAGCCCCACCATTGGAAGATGGAGTTCACGACATCCAGATGTAGGGACCATTCATGGCCTTGGAACGACCTGCAGAGGTAGTCTGCCAACTCTTTCTGCACCCCAGGAGGTATGAAGCCTGCAGTTGTATCAGCATGAGGTCTTCTTGGTACGAGGAGAGGAGCGTGCCCTCCCCTGTTTGTTGATATAGAACATTGCTGTGGTGTTCTCTGTCATAACTGAAACACATCTGCCTATTAGGTGGGCTCGGAACATCTGGCATGCCAGGCGCACTGCTCTGAGCTCTCTGACATTGATGTGGAGAGCCAGCTCTGCCTGTGATCAGGGGTCTTGCATCCTGAGGTCTCCCAGGTGTGCTCCCCAGCCCAAGTCTGATGCATCGATTACCAACGACAGAGTTGGCTGGGGGCTGGTGAAGGGAACCTCAGCACACACCACCTGTGGGTCGCACCACCAAAGAAGGGAATCGAGGACATGGGGAGGCAGAGTCACCACCCTGTCCAAACTGTCCCGAACTGGCTGATATACAGAGGCTAGCCAGGATTCGAGCGGCCGAAGTCTGGTACACATGGCCATGTGTCCCAGGAGCCTTAGGCAATTTTGTGCTGTGGTGGTGAGAAACTGCCTGAGACGCCGAATGATGTCGCCCATGGCCCAGAACCTCGACTCTGGCAGGTATGCCCTGGCCTGGGTCAAGTCCAGAACCGCCCCTATAAATACTATCTGCTGAACAGGGGACAGAGTGGACTTTCCCCACATTCAGGAGAAGGCCCAGTGTGTCGAACATTGCCATGATGAATTCGACTTGCACCTCTACTAGAGCCCTGGAGTGGCCCTTGATCAGCCAGTCGTCTAGGTACGGGAACACCTGTACCTGGCGCCTGCTCAGGAACATGGTCACGACTGCCAAGCGTTTGGTGAATACTCAGGGCGCCGCTGATAGACCAAATGGGAGGACTGTGAACTGATAGTGGCTGTTACTCACCACAAACCTGAGGTATTTTCTGTGGGATGGAGTTATTGCTATGTGAAAGTACGTGTCCTTCAAGTTGAGGGTGGCATACCAGTCCCCTGGATCCAAGAAAGAGATGGAGGCCAACAAGACCGTGTGGAATTTGAGTTTCTTTATGAACTTCTTCTGTTTGCATAGGTCTAGAATAGGTCTTAGCCCACCTTTGGCTTTTGGTATTAGGAAATACAGAGAATAAAAGCCCCTGCAATCCTGAGGAACCTCTTCCACTGCTCCTAATGAGAGGTGCAATTGCACCTCCTAGATAAGGAGTTGCTCGTGAGAGGGGTCCCTGAAGAGCGATGAAGAAGCGGGGTCCAGGGGTGGGAGGGAACAGAATTGGAGTGAATATCCCAATGGTCTGATGTAATAGGGGTCCATGCGGGGTAGAAAGGGGATAGACGTGACAAAAAGGTAAGGCAGGGAGGATCCAGTCTCTGAGCTGGTGTGTTGCCCCTGAGTGCACCTTCAAAAGACCTGCCTCTGGCCTGAGGAAGATTTCGACTAGCCAGACCACTGGCTGGAGGAAGGATGAGGTCTCTTCCTCGAGTTCCTGTTCCTCCTACGCGACCCTTCCTGTCTGCCCTGAGGCTGATAATTCCTTGGGGCTGGGGGAGGCCTGCAGTGCCTCCTTTGCATCGCAGGTGTATGAAGGTCATAGAATCATAGAATATCAGGGTTGGAAGGGACCTCAGGAGGTCATCTAGTCCAACCCCCTGCTCAAAAGCAGGACCAATCCCCAATTAAATCACCCCAGCCAGGGCTTTGTCAAGCCTGAAAAGGTCCAAGGACTTCAGGGTAGCCGAAGAGTCCTTGAGGCTGTGCAAACGCGAGTCAGTCTTCTCTGAAAACAGCAATTGACCCTCAAAGGGGAGATCCTGAATCATCTGCTGCACCTCAAATGATAGGTCCGAGACCTGCAGCCAGGAACTCCTTCTCATGGCCACCCCAGTAGTCATCGTACAGGAGGCTGCATCCAAGGCCACCTGCAGGGACACATGGGAGATCAATCTGCCTTCCTCTACTAGTGTGGAAAAGTCCGCATTTGAGTAAGAGGCAGAAGTTCAATGAAATTTTGCATAGCCCCACAGGTGTTATAATTATATCTGCTAACCTCTGCCTGATGGTTAGCAATACGGAGCTGCAACCCCCTGTATACCCAGTCGAATGTACTTTTCTCCCCTAAAGGTCCCATTTCTTGGTGTAATGGTTCTTGGATGAGGACCCCTGGTAGCCCTGTCGCTCTCACTGATTAGCCACATCCACTACCATGGAGTCTGGCTGGGGGTGGGTGTACAAATGTTCATACCCCCTGTGAGGGAACAAAGTACCTCCGTTCATTTCTCTTTGTGGTAGATAGGTGGCAGCGAGGATGGGGTCTGCCACAGTGTCTTGGTGGCATCACTGATCATTTTGATCAGTGGCAGCGTGATACGGGATGGCCCAGAAGGGGAGAGAATATCGACCACTGGGTCAGCTTCCTCCACCAGCTCCTCCATTTTGTTATTTGATATTTAGTTCTGGGCCACCTGTCTCAGCAGCTGCTGAAGGACCCTAGTGTCCTGTAAGGCTGGAGCGGTTGAGGTACCCACCACCACCTCATCCGACAATGAAGAGGATGAGAAGGTGGACAGTACCGGCGGTCTGATCACTGCCCTTGGCCCCCCTGGGGTCCCGCGGGGCAAGGAGCAACGGGATTGGTGTTGTGATTGGTGCCGGTGCTGGTATCGGGGCCGCAGCCGATGCTGGGATCGACACCACATTTGACGTCGTGATCAGTCCCGAGGAGAGTGCGGCAGCCAGCGCAGTTGTCAGAGTGCCTGAGACTGAGGCCACCAATGCTGATCTGTAACCCTGACTTTGATGATAGACCCAGGATGTCCAGAAGGGGCAGTGGGTCCCCTGCCATTGGCCATGCCAGGGCGCCAGGTAGGGATGATGACTGTGGCGGCAGCGGGATTTTCTGCTCCTGCTATAGCAAGAGGACTCCGCCTCCAAGGTCTTGGATTTTGATGACCAAGGAGGAGTGGAGCCTCTTGGTGCCGAGGATGGGTGCCAACTTGGGTATGGGAGTGGCTCCCCCGCAGCAACTCCTGGTGTCAGTGGTTGATGTAATGAGGATGGCATCACAGTGGACATCACCACCGGCTTGCCCACAGAATGTACTGGGCTTGGGATTGGTGCCGGCGATCTGTCCATCCTAGGAGGTGAGGGCAGCACTGGGAGTGCCAATAGGTCTGCTGCCACCTCGAACACATCCGCCGTAGAGGGGAGTTGTATGTCCTCGTAGTGGCGGCCTGGTGAGCGGCACAGGTCCAGACTCGACTGTACCCCTCCTGGGGCAGGAGTCGACGGGATGCCAGCCGACTGAGCACCCAATGGGGGTTTACTCGTTATGTGGTCCTTAGAATTAGCTAGGGAGCACCCTCTGTTGGCTGTCTTCTTCTTCTGGCGGGGCGAGGAGTGCCTTACTGATGCCTGCCCATGGGTGGAGCTTCGGTGGTGCCAAGGGTCTCTAACTGAGTCCTTCCTCAGCACTGGTGTGCTGCACACTGCGTATGCGGCACTTGAGGCCAGGTCAGGCGTGGTGTGCTTGGATTGGAGCTGAAGAGCCACTTCCATAAGCAGGATTCACATGAGCTACTCTCTGTCCTTAAGGGTCCTGGGGTGAAAACCCTTAAAGATCTTACAGCGGTCTCCGAGGTGCCCCTCACCCAGACACTTAAGGCACGAGTGCGGGTCACTCCTTGGCACAAACCAGCCACAGTCCGACACGGTTTAAAACCCAGGGACCAAGGCATATCCCGGTGCCGGGGGAAAACATCAGAGGGAAGACCCCCAAAAGGAAACCTATAATAAAAACTACACTAACTATAACTACTATGCTAACTATGTGCACAAGGATAGAGATACTGTGAAGCACGCACTTGCCAAGGCAAGAGCAGTAGGGAGTTCCAGCTAGCCGTAACAAGGTGGTAAGGAGGAACTGAGTGGGGGTTGGGTCGGCAGGGCCCTATATTGGGCATCATAAAGGTGCGACTGTAGGGGGCGCCGAGGCTGACACTACGGATACTGCTAAGGGAAAAATCTTCCATCTGTCGTGCATGTGGCATGCGCACACCAGATTGGAATTGACATGAACAAGCACCCAAAGAAGAACCTCCTTTACTTTCCCCCTCACTCAGTTGCAGAGCATAAGCACCCTATGTACTCAACACAACTGGGATTTGAGCCAAAATTCCTCCTTAAGGCTTTTCTTTCCTAGATATTAATTCCTTGATTTGTACTGCACAGCATTTTCAATCCAGTCCACCCACAGCCTTAGTCAATGAACAGTTTCTCTAAATGACCTACTTGAAGCAACAAGCAGAAACAAATTGAAAACCTGGTGAACACGGGGAAGCTTCTATGTTCATACTAGCTTTCCCGCAATCTCTCCCCCAGTTTTCATTTTGTTTCTCAGACTTTAAGGGATGGCACATCTAGTTCCTTTGTAGGATCAAAAAGGATGTTCCAATGAATAGAATGGCTGATTAATTCTTTTTGATTCAGAGGGACATAATGTCCAGTTGTGCTAAAGGCTCTGCTCTTAGATGATAAGTAAAAGGAATCTTTCATATTAATTAGTTTCATATTATTCACTGCAGACTAATAAGTGTCACGTTAATCATATCTCAGAAATATAGAGAAGAACTCCATATAAAGTTGGTAAGTTATGTATGCATAATAAACCAGTTTTGTTTAAAATGTCAATCCAATCTCCAGCCCCATGATTTGATTTTTTTCATGGATTATATGAAACTTCTGAAACAGTTTTAACAATAGCAATTTAATTGACACTGACTGGCTGACAAAAGCTCTGACAATACTTGTTTCTAGCTCTTATTTTCATGGGAACAGATATGGTTGTGGAAAATGGGGTAAACAATTTAAATTAAATTCTACAACCTAACCTAACTTTAATCATTCAGTCCATGATAAAGGGACCCAGCTAATGGTAAGCCTGCAGTCAGACTATACAGTATGAGAATTTTCACATTTAGATTTCAGTTGCTGGTTTTCATTTGGCTGCTGAAATCCATAGTGCTTCAATCTGCTACAACATTTCACATGAAAATGTTTGTGTATTTTATTTTTAAAAGGAATTTTATACCCCTTTACTATTCGTTTTATATGTAATTAAAAAAATATTAAAGCAACAATTCACAAGCAGTGTTCGTTTACATTAGAGTCACACATTTTTGGGGTTTTCCTGTGTGATAGTTATATAAGCAATCATCACTAGGAGTAACTGCAATAGAACAGTATTTATAATCTACTTTAACATAAAATATTAAAATATATTGCTCATTAAGGAAATGTCCTCCTGTCTACTGTCAAAGGTAGGTCCCCACAGCACAAATGGATACTCCATCCTCAACTACAAATATTCCCAAAAAGAAAATATTACATAATTCAAAGCTTGTCCTTGCGCTAGTCTTGGCATCATATTTTAGCCTTTCAAAATAGTTATGTTTTTCTCTTCAGTCTGATTTCCTTATTCTTTTCTGGATTAGAACAATCCTCAGTGCTTCCTCCTCTTTTTATGCATTCTCCCTGTATTTATTTAGCAGACCATTTTATTTTTAAAAGGCTTACTGTGTTCCTCCCATGTCCATTTCAGTAAATTTTCCAGTGTTTCCTAAATATATTTCCAACTCTCCCTGTCACAGTTTCATCAACTAACTTCTTACATATAGGTTTTATGAGAGCATCCCTTCAGCCCATCAGTTCCGTCTATTGTTTGCCATTAGTTTTCAAGTGTATATGCTGAAGGATAGCAGAATTCGGAATACTGGAATGGATCCTGCCACAGTTATAACCAACCTTCACATTTTCTAATGTGATTGAATGGGCTGAAGGAATTTTGCTTTTCATCACTATTTCTTCTCGTTCCCTGGAAAATGTGTATCTATAGGTCTGTTACACCCATCAGTTCCCAGCATCGAGGATCACGAAGGCAAAGAATTTAAATTATTTTAAGCCATTTCTCAGTAATTACTCCTGCCATCTCTTATAGGCCCTACTATCTCCTTCACTGACCTCTGCTGACATAACTAGTATAATTTCTAAAGGGTTACAAAGTAAGCAGCCTAGGAAGAATAAACCATTTACAGGTTTCAGAGTAACAGCCATGTTAGTCTGTAATTGCAAAAAGAAAAGGAGTACTTGTGTCACCTTAGAGACTAACCAATTTATTTGAGCATGAGCTTTCATGAGCTACAGCTCACTTCATCAGATGCATACTGTGGAAACTGCAGAAGACATTATATACACACAGAGAATATGAAACAATACCTCCTCCCACCCCACTGTCCTGCTGGTAATAGCTTATCTAAAGTGATCATCAAGTTGGGCCATTTCCAGCACAAATCCAGGTTTTCTCACCCTGGATTTGTGCTGGAAATGGCCCAACTTGATGATCACTTTAGATAAGCTATTACCAGCAGGACAGTGGGGTGGGAGGAGGTATTGTTTCATGGCCTCTGTGTGTATATAATGTCTTCTGCAGTTTCCACAGTATGCATCTGATGAAGTGAGCTGTAGCTCACGAAAGCTCATGCTCAAATAAATTGGTTAGTCTCTAAGGTGACACAAGTACTCCTTTTCTTTAAACCATTTACATTAGCTAAAAATACTCTTGGTTCAAAATTCACAATGTCTAACCTTTATACAGTCTAATGAAATGAAATATAGAATATAATCTAGTCGACTTTTAACCAATAGTTATGTTTCAGACACCAGCTGGGACCTTCTTATACTGTTAGGCTAATTTGTCTTGTGTTAAGAGATGTCTCTGGGCATAATTCTGTGTGAAAATGATCTTCAGTGGACAGATGCAATCAAACATGGAAATATCACAGCTGCTTTAAATTGCCTTGATGTTTTCAATGACTACAATACTTGCTCCCAGAGCACCTTTATCAAAAATGTTAAGTAATGAGTACATCCAGCATTTCCCCCATAATTCACTGCCAATCCATTCTGACAATATCATGGTACTATTTGTGTTTTCATAGCTCTTCACATGCACATGTATCTCAAAAGGATGCTCAGTGATGACTTTTTTTAACTTTGTCCATTAAGCATGAATTAAATACAGATTAAATTCAGTGTAAATGTTAATATTTTAATCAAAGTGCTCTGATTTTGTGCATGTTGCCATATAAACTTGAAAGACAGAAGGTGACATCTTTGGACAGGTTCTTTAATACATAAGGAAGAGCAGAATGTTTGGCTGAAAGCAACCTAAGGCATACAAGCCCCTTCTCAGAGATGATTGTTGTAGTGGATTTCTTTTTTAAACTGGTCTGCCTTTATCTCATTTGTTCATGCTCCACAAATCCAGGCAATAATGTGATGCACATTACCCAGAATATAAGAAAAAGTTATTCACCTTGTGCAATAACTGTGGTTTTTGAGATGTGCCCCTATGGGTGCTCCACTTCCAGTACACATGTGCCTCTTGAGCCCTTGACTGGAGATTTTCCATTAGCAGTGTCCTTTTGGCCCATACATGTGTGCTATACAACCGCGTGCCACACACCGAGGGGCTATAGAACAGCGCAGGCAAACTGCCCTCATTTACTTCTCTATCCAAACATCCAACAAAAACAGTCTAAAGCAAAGTGGAAGAAGGGTAGGTAGTGGGGCACCCATAGGGACACACATCTCAAAGTACCACAGTTACTGCACCAGGTGAGTAACCTCTTCTTCTAGTAGTGTCCCTCTGGACGTTCCATTTCAGATGACTCCCGAGCAGTGTCTCCACTGGCAGGAGGGAGCTTTGGAATTGAGTCCAAGACTGTATACAACACAGCAGAACCAAGTGCTGTATCAGATGTGACAAATTGACCAAGGCATAGTGTTTAGAAAAAGTATGCACTGAGGCCCATGAAGCAACTCTGCATGTCTCAGACACTGGAATGTTCTTGAGTAAAGCTGGGGAAGTTCCCTGTGATCTGGTAGAGTGTGCTATTAATCTTTGGGAGGTAGAGTACCAGCTACATTGTAACAAGCATTGATACACCTCAAAAGTCTCTCTCTGTAGAGATTATGGATCCTTAGATCTTTCTGCAATGGGGACAAACAAGCTAGATGACTTCCAAAATTGCTCGGTCCTATCTAGATAAAAGTCCAATGCCTGTCTTACAACTGAAGTATGAAAGGAGGTCTTGGGATGAGATTTATGTGATTTACAGAAAAATACTGCTAGACGAATGGTCTGCTTACAATACAAATCTGACAGCACTTTAGATACAAGTATAGGATGTGGCCATAAAGTGATTTTGCCTTGAAAAATACCATAAATGGTAGGTCTGCCATCAAGGCCCTCATCTCCCCAACCCTGTGGGCCGATGTGATAGCTACTAGAAAAGCAGTCTTCGTAGATAAGTGAAACAAGAAGCAGGTTGCCAAAGGTTCAAAGAGAGGGCCCATGGAGGTATCTAACTACGAGGCTGAGATCCCAAGTAGGAGTAGGATCCCTAACCTGGGGGTAGATGTTTCCTAAATCCTAAATACATCTAAGGACATAGGGTGAGCAAATATGGAAAACCCTTCTAGTGGGAGATGAAATGCAGCTATTGCAGCCAGATGAACCCGAGTCTATTTCAGGAGTGGGTGAAGTACTGTGGCCTGCAATGTGCAGGAGGTCAGACTAAATGATCACAATTGTCCTTTCTGACCTTCAAGTTTATGAGTCTAAAAGAGCCAATTGATAACCCTGATTTCAAGTCCAACAGGTAATCCAAGATGGCTGACAGCAAAGACGATTCAGGTACTGGTGACACAGTGGTTGAATCATCTCCATTTCTGAACGTAAGTAATTCAAGTTGATTCCCTTCTACTGTTTAGTTATACCTGTTGTACTCCTGTTAACAGGTGGATTCTAAGCCCATGAACCATCTAGGAGCCATGCTCAGAGGTGAAGGACCCCTAGAGTGGATGAAGCATGCAACCTGCATCCTGAGAGAGGAGAGGAGGGACAGTCAGAAACTTGTATGCAAGTTAAACACACAGGTGAAGCAGATAAGAACACCAAGCCAGTCTTTGGCAGGAGTAGGTGGGTGAGGTTCTGTGGCCTGCAATGTGCAGGAAGTCAGACGAGAAGATCATGATGGTCCCCTCTGACCTTAACATTTATGAATCTGGCAAACTGCTGACAATATACCACCCAGCATCCTAGTATGGCCATTGGGAGGCCCAAACGGGAAAAGGGGTGTTCCCCAAGACTGATCCCATCATCCCTGTCCTGGACGGGGATCCTTGTCAAGATATGGATTTCTGTACTGATGTGGAGGGGAACCCTGCACTGGTAAAGAGGAAACTCCTTCATCCTCCTGAATGTTCTCCAAACATGGGGGAGGGAGCAGTAGAATAAGGCAGAAAATCTTGTGATATCAGGAAGCAATGGTAATCCAGAAACCAAGGTCTCTGTACCAGAGAGTCATTTGCAGTGGGGACTCTGGTCTGTCTAAAACTGACAAGTCCCTGGAGTAGCAGAATTCCTGCAGTACTGAGTTGAGGTACTGTTGTTCTGGACTGCGCAGGTGCCAGGACTGAAGGCATTTGGCGCTTCAGTTTTGCCAGTACCCATTGTGGTGAGAAGGCATCAATGGTAAGTCTGATGCAGTCGGTGCCATTCTAGAGAAGTGAATGTCCTAGTCCTCCGTGTCCTTCACAGATGGTGTGACTGGGTGCCTGGGATGGACCACACAGAGTGCCACATTCAGGGCAGACTGCAAGAAATAGGACAGACCATCCCCGAAACTGGTGTTTAGTCTATAATTAGATTCACCAAGTCACTAACAAAAGTGCCTCTGGAGTACCACATTGGTTAACCAGAAGTCAAACACAGTTCCCTTTAGGCATTCCATCTGTTGACTCCCATCCAGACAAACAGGTCTAATAACGTCAGGAGTTACTGAAAACCCATTTCACCATATGTGAGGTTCTACTAATCCCAAAGGATCAGACACTTACCTCTAGGTCAATATGTATCTCGGATCATACCCAAATATCACACTGTCAGCCAATCCTTAATAAACTAACTAAAGATTTATTAATTAAAAAAAAGAAGAGCATTATTGAATGGTTAAGGAATTATATACACAGAAGTGATTTCAAAGTCCTTATATCAGGTTTGTAGCAGTGATGGCATAGAGCGCTGGCTTGCAAAAGTCACTCTGGTAACTTCCAAAAGATTGTAAGGTCCTAAGCCCATAGTTGAAGATATTCCTTTTAGTTGTAAATCCACAATCCTGAGAATTAGAACAGGAAAGAGACAAAATGGAGATGTCTCAGATGTCTTATATCCTTTGCCATGTGCATGGAAGTTTACTGTCCCAAACAAACCCCACAGCCCCTGTGTAAGGAAAGTTATTGGCCCAAGATGGGCCATTTGGCTCAGGGTCACATGAGCATACCACATGCCCCTTCATGCTTTGCTGAATCACAGGGGGTGGCATTTGGCTCCTTGCTATCTGAGGCATCCTCAGGAAGACCTGCTGGCTGGGATGAGATTCTTCAATGGTCCATTGTGAGAATGGAGTGTCCTTAATGGGCCATCAACGGATAGATTTACATCAGGGCTAAACTGCTCCAGGAACACAGCACATGTTTGAAATACAAATGCATAGCCAACATTAATAACTTTAGATACAAAGATGACACATGGATTGAACCAGAGTAATCATACTAGATAGAATATAATTTTTCCATTGACACTTTACATAATACACTTTGTATAATTTTTGTTGCAGTTGTATAACAGTGGTAATAACACTGACACAAATAGTCATTTTCAATTATACGTCACCACAGATGGTACTGGGTGCCTGAAAGAGAAAGTACCAGGTTGAGAGAAAGGCCATCTCTCGGCCTGGTACTTCCACCACTAACCCGCAGCACTGGTTCAATGCTGATTCTGAGGAAAGAGTACTAGTGCTTTTATTGGAACCATCGTAGGCTTGTCCCTGCCGGTGTCCCTCCAGTTACGTACCCCTGCTTAGTTAATGAGGTCTGATCACAGCTGGAGGTGTTGTTCACAGTATACTGAAGTTTAGCATTCTGTCTCCTTGATACAATATAACATTTTAATCTGAAATAAGTTTTTAATGCCTCTCTTTTGCAATAGCTAATATGTTTTGTTCTTTGTCAGTATCAGAAGCTGTGCAAAACCCAAAGATTATAATATTTAGCATCTGTATGGCACAATTATTTAAGTTCTCATAGCATTTACCAATATTAAACCTCAACTTCCTTGTAAGGGATATGTATAATTATTCCTGCCACCACTGAAATGCAGCCATTTCTGGTTTGGAATGCAGAAGTTGAATAGTGCATAACCACCTCACCACAGTTTAGAACAGAAAGTGAAGAATACCATAGCCATTTCATATTGTAGAAGAAATTTGAGGAATAATGTAATTACACATCGTAAAATTTGGCAAGGAGTACTGAGATTAAAATCACTGCTACTACAAAAACTGGCCATTGGTTCTTTAATAATTACAAGTGATCAAGGCCTCAGCTCTCTGAAGATGGCACCATCAGCAGCACAGAATCCAACGGATTCACTAAGAGTGACCGTCACTGAACGGGATAGCTTCTGGACAGGAGAGGCAGCGTCTGAATCCTGGTGAGCCAGGCATGCCCAGCCTAGCCAAATAAACTCTCTAGAAAAAGACTGGGGTGGGGAGGAGGAAAAAAGCCAAACCTCTCATAACTATCTAACTAATTCTACACTAACAACAAAAACACTAACTAGAAACACTAAACTAACTAAAAAACAACAACTGCAGAACATGCTGAGGCACACACAAGGCAGACATGCTACAGCTCTGTCTCAGGCTGGGGCAGTAGAGAAGGAACTGAGGGCAGTTTGCCCATACAGCTCAGTACAACCCCATGAGGTTATAGAGAACATGCATGGGTTGAATGGACACCGCTAATGGAAAATCTCCTCTCAAAGGGTCTAGTGGCACATGCACACCTGAAGTGGAGTACCCATAGGGACACTAATTGAAGAAGCATGGTTATTACATTCCTAAGGACAGCCCAGGAGCTTGTTTGAGTCAAAGACCGGACAATTTGTACAGCTTTCAAAATTGTCAGAGGACTCTGCAAACAAAACCATCTCACGTTTACATAAACATGTTTTTCTGAAATCACTACATGTATTTCATAAATACAATTAGAAAAACTGGGAATGCTAATTCAGGGCATAGATAAATTGAGGGCTCTCTGCTATTAGCATGAACATGCATTGCATCAATGCAGAATGCTGGAAAAGCTAAATTTCTCTGCATTACAGGGTTAATGGACTGAGGCAAATTAAAGTTTCATTGCTCCAAAATTGAGTAATTCAAAGAAAGGCCGACATCACTGCTTCTCTCATCAGCACACAATAAAGTAATATCTAACAGCTAGCCTTAGACTCAAACCAAAATCCCAGATTTCAACACCTAAGCACATTGGGATCCAGATCTGAAGTTTCGGGCTGGAATCATTTCTATCAATGAATTTAGTAATGACTACTTAAAGTCTGTTTCTTCTTGAAAGAGTATCTGCGTAAAAATGGCCGTGTCTTTTTTAGCAGATCTGTTCTCCACAGCCACTCAATCATGTTTACTTTCTTGATGAAAATTGAAGTTTATTGCTTTATACTTATGTTTGCACTGTAGAAAAAACCTCACAGTTTGAGAATATGAGCTGAATTCTATCAACAGAATTCTTAAAATTCAAGCTGCAGGGTCAAATTCTGTTCCCAGTTATACTTGTACAGTCCCCACCGAAAACAGTAGGGAATGCAGAGGTGTAACTAAGGGCAGAATCTGAGGATGAAGGGGTTGCACAAGTTTAAATGAGACTAGCATTATTTTTATTACCAGTAATAATGTATGAGTCGAACAGAATTGAGAATGAATTTCAGATGCCAAGGTGAATTTGTAGGACTATCAGTTGGAAAAATCATCTTTATTTATTTGCAAAAGGAGTAAACTTGATTCAGTAGGAGAAAATGAACATGGCTCTTTTGGTGTTATTTTTACAGAGCCTTTTTTTTTTTTTTTTAAAGAGGAGAGATGCATTTTTCATAATTGGTAGATTTTTCCATCTGCATCTCTTGGTTAATATAAAGAGCAAACAGTATAGAAAGTCCTGTGGCTGCAGAATCCACCCCCTTGCCCACCTCTTGCTGCAGAATTGTGTTCCAGATCCTGAGCTTTTATTTACAAACAAAATATTTCTAACCCTCATGGCTCTGAAGATCTTTGAAAATGTGAAAACAAACCAATGAAGTATCATCTTCCTGAGTTTGCCCACAGCAAAACAAAAACAAAACAAACAAAAAAACCAGCAACCCCCAAATCCTCCAATACTGCCAACCTCAAGCTTTCAGAAGTCATAAATAGATACCCCGCCCCCCAAAATCACGAGATTTAAAAAATAATGAATTTTGGATTCTTTTATTCCAGTTTTTGAGCCACTAAGATACAGTTGGTTTGCAAGATTTCCTCCACAATCATGAAGACTAGAAACTTACATTAAAAAAAGATGAGATTCTCATGTTATTAAAAAAAAAACCAAAAAACAAGAAACTGAAGCCTTATGAAAAATACCAAACATCATGAGACTTGCAATAACCTTGAGAGAGTTAGCAACACAGAGGTGTTAACTGCACCATTCATCTCAGAGAGTGAACTCTGACACCTAAAGATGTAAATAACTGTTTCACTGCCAATCGATTTAGCAGAAACACACAATTGATGTACTTAGTTATTCCACAGTCTCTCCTGTACCCTTAGGTGCCTATAGCTCTGCTGCCAAAGTCACTAGCTTCCCCGTTCTAGGATGCAGTTAAGCATAGTCAGTACAAAACTGAAAGCATGCCAATAGTGCAAAATAAACTAAACTTAATATCAAGTAACAACTGCTTTTGTACAGAGTATTTTACAGTTTCATATTTAAAGAAAAAACTTGATTTTTTTCAGTTAAAGAGCTGCTGCAGAACTTTCCACCTGCTGTGATATCTGGAAACTGCCAAAGAATTTAGGTCTCACTTGCTTTGGAGTATATGAGGTCTTGCCCTTTGATAATACCATTGTCTCATAAACTAATACTTTGCACTGTAGGCTGAAGTTTCCTGCAGCTTTAAATTGTCTTAAATGCTTAATTTTTTTAAGCAGCCCGCTCTTTGGTGCAAAATATGCCTGGTCTCCAACGGATGCCTGTCCTGCCTCTGGCCTTTCTACTGGAAGACTGAGCAGAGGTAACACAATGAAAGAAATTAAGCCACCTGGAAGGCTTTTAGGCTGCACTGTACATTTATAATGTACTATGATATTCTTAACTGTTACTGATTTATATTGTTCCAGTTTCTTACAGTGTCACAATGAAGTACTTTTGTATTGAACAAAGGATGACATACAAAGCAGAGTTATTTTTCCCAAACTGGGAAAATTCTGTGCAATTCACTTCATAAAGATATTTATTTCTCAAACATAAAAGAGTGCATTATGTGTTCAAAATGAAAAGCGTGATAACCACTTCCACAGTCTACTACCTGGTTAGGCCCATCACTCTTTTGTATTACTCTTAGACACTCTCCTCAGTTCTGCAATTTTACTTCAACAATTTTCCATGATTGTAATACAATGAACTTTGACACAACCTCCTTCCTAAACATAAAATTGGGTACAGAAAGTTGGATCTTCATATTTATATGCTAGAAAAGAAAGGAACTCAGTATTATGTCCTGTTACTCCCCACTTCCCCCAGGGTAAAGTTAGGCAGAGTTGACGCTGACCATGGGAAGTTCTGGGGTCAGGCTTGTTACACTTTTTAATGTGATCCCCAAATTTGGACAATGAGTTTTCCCCAGTTAGATTCAAATTCACAATATGATCACAATTATGGCACTCTACCACCCAATGTCAAAGTCCTTTCTACAATGCTGGCCCAACTTTTCCAAAAGATGCATAATTTGTTGCACTCAAGTCCTCCTCTTAACTGCTAAAAAAGAAAAATTAATTGTATTGTATGTAGAAAGAAGAGTTTCCTTTTTCATTATCCAATATCTTGCCAAGTCAAATTTCACCTTGTGCATTACTTTTATCACAGCACACAGAAGCAATATTCCATTCTATACTACAGTAACTTAAAGAATGGCAGTGTCATATTGTAATATTATATGAAGATACTTTCCATTTTCCATTACAGACAATGGACACATACTCTGCAGTGAGCTGGACTTGAATTCTGTGGTGATGTTCCTGGACTCTGGGGTATTCTGGAAATTCTCTAGCATCTTCATTTTAAAAAAAATGAGGTCTTACATGAATTAAATACGAAAATACATGCTTCAAAAGAGTAATGGTTAAACTTCAGCCATAAAGGCAACAAACATTTTTTATTTTTAAATAAAAGTTTAGATTCTGGAGTACAACTCTGGGGTAAAGCTGGAGTCCACAGAAATTTTTATGGCCACATCATCCACAAGACTAACTACAGAGCCCCTGTCATATTTTATTTATATTCCTATCTTCCAAATCATATTACTTAATTTCCATTGCCCAATCACATCCCTTCTTCGCACACTACTCTACGTAATAAACCCATTAAACTTGTAGATTAATTCCATCCATATACATGGCACACAGCAGTACTCCCTTACTATAATGGCCTTTATTGACATGAGACTCAGCTCACTTAAATACTGCTGCTGTCATAAATATAAAGGGAAGGGTAAACCCCTTTGAAATCCCTCCTGGCCAGGGGAAAGCTCCTCTCACCTGTAAAGGGTTAAGAAGCTAAAGGTAACCTCCCTGGCACCTGACCAAAATGACCAATGAGGAGACAAGATACTTTCAAAAGCTGGGAGGAGGGAGAGAAACAAAGGGTCTGTGTGTCTGTCTATATGCTGGTTTCTGCCGGGGATAGACCAGGAATGGAGTCTTAGAACTTTTAGTAAGTAATCTAGCTAGGTATGTGTTAGATTATGATTTCTTTAAATGGCTGAGAAAAGAATTGTGCTGAATAGAATAACTATTTCTGTCCGTGTATCTTTTTTGTAACTTAAGGTTTTGTCTAGAGGGGTTCTCTATGTTTTTGAATCTAATTACCCTGTAAGATATCTACCATCCTGATTTTACAGGGGGGATTTCTTTATTTCTATTTACTTCTATTTTTTTATTAAACGTCTTCTTGTAAGAAAACTGAATGCTTTTTCATTGTTCTCAGATCCAAGGGTTTGGGTCTATGGTCACCTATGCAAATTGGTGAGGCTTTTTATCCAACATTTCCTAGGAAAGGGGGGGGTGCAAGTGTTGGGAGGATTGTTTCATTGTTCTTAAGATCCAAGGGTCTGGGTCTGTAGTCACCTAGGCAAATTGGTGAGGCTTTTTACCAAACCTTGTCCAGGAAGTGGGGTGCAAGGTTTTGGGAAGTATTTTGGGGGGAAAGACGCGTCCAAACAGCTCTTCCCCAGTAACCAGTATTTGTTTGGTGGTGGTAGCGGCCAATCCAAGGACAACGGGTGGAATATTTTGTACCTTGGGGAAGTTTTGACCTAAGCTGGTAAAGATAAGCTTAGGAGGTTTTTCATGCAGGTCCCCACATCTGTACCCTAGAGTTCAGAGTGGGGGAGGAACCTTGACAGCTGCTCTTAGTGATTAAAGGAAAACGAGGTTAAAGGAATGTGAAGAGAGATCTGATTGGTTGAAGCAAAGTGGAATAGTTATTTTAAACACTCTTAGCCCTGGTCTACACTAGGACTTTAGATCGAATTTAGCAGCGTTAAATCGATTTAAACCTGCACCCGTCCACACAATGAAGCCCTTTATTTCGACTTAAAGGGCTCTTAAAATCGATTTCCTTACTCCACCCCTGACAAGTGGATTAGCGCTTAAATCGACGTTGCCGGCTCGAATTTGGGGTACTGTGGACACAATTCGATGGTATTGGCCTCCGGGAGCTATCCCAGAGTGCTCCATTCTGACCGCTCTGGACAGCGCTCTCAACTCAGATGCACTGGCCAGGTAGACAGGAAAAGAACCGCGAACTTTTGAATCTCATTTCCTGTTTGGCCAGCGTGGCAAGCTGCAGGTGACCATGCAGAGCTCATCAGCAGAGGTGACCATGATGGAGTCCCAGAATCGCAAAAGAGCTCCAGCATGGACTGAACGGGAGGTACGGGATCTGATCGCTGTTTGGGGAGAGGAATCCGTGCTATCAGAACTCCGTTCCAGTTTTCGAAATGCCAAAACCTTTCTGAAAATCTCCCAGGGCATGAAGGACAGAGGCCATAACAGGGACCCGAAGCAGTGCCGCGTGAAACTGAAGGAGCTGAGGCAAGCCTACCAGAAAACCAGAGAGGCGAACGGCCGCTCTGGGTCAGAGCCCCAAACATGCCGCTTCTATGATGAGCTGCATGCCATTTTAGGGGGTTCAGCCACCACTACCCCAGCCGTGTTGTTTGACTCCTTCAATGGAGATGGAGGCAATACAGAAGTAGGTTTTGGGGACGAAGAAGATGATGAGGAGGAGGTTGTAGATAGCTCACAGCAAGCAAGCGGAGAAACCGGTTTTCCCGACAGCCAGGAACTGTTTCTCACCCTAGACCTGGAGCCAGTACCCCCCGAACCCACCCAAGGCTGCCTCCTGGACTCAGCAGGCGGAGAAGGGACCTCTGGTGAGTGTACCTTTTAAAATGCTATACATGGTTTAAAAGCAAGCATGTGAAAGGATTACTTTGCCCTGGCATTTGCGGTTCTGCCTTTGCAAAAGGTTTCTGGGGAGGGCAGCCTTATTTCGTCCTTCATGGTAGGACACTTTACCACTCCAGGCCAGCAACACGTACTGGGGAATCACTGTAGAACAAAGCATTGCAGTGTATGTTTGCTGGCATTCAACCAAAATCCGTTCACGCGGTGGGAGGAGGCAAAATGCGACCTTGTAACGAAAGCACATGTGCTATGTATGTAATGTTAACTTTCAAGGTTTACCCTGAAAGAGTGTAGCCACTGTTTTATAAAATGTGTCTTTTTAAATACCGCTGTCCCTTTTTTTTTCTCCACCAGCTGCATGTGTTTCAATGATCACAGGATCTTCTCCTTCCCAGAGGCTAGTGAAGCTTAGAAAGAAAAAAAAACGCACTCGCGATGAAATGTTCTCCGAGCTCATGCTGTCCTCCCACACTGACAGAGCACAGACGAATGCGTGGAGGCAAATAATGTCAGAGTGCAGGAAAGCACAAAATGACCGGGAGGAGAGGTGGAGGGCTGAAGAGAGTAAGTGGCGGGCTGAAGAGAGTAAGTGGCGGGCTGAAGACAGGGCTGAAGCTCAAAGGTGGCGGCAGCGTGATGAGAGGAGGCAGGATTCAATGCTGAGGCTGCTGCAGGACCAAACCAGTATGCTCCAGTGTATGGTTGAGCTGCAGCAAAGGCAGCTGGAGCACAGACTGCCACTGCAGCCCCTCTGTAACCAACCGCCCTCCTCCCCAAGTTCCATAGCCTCCACACCCAGACGCCCAAGAACACGGTGGGGAGGCCTCCGGCCAACCAGCCACTCCCCCACAGAGGATTGCCCAAAAAAAAGAAGGCTGTCATTCAATAAATTTTAAAGTTGTAAACTTTTAAAGTGCTGTGCTTAAAGTGCTGTGTGGCATTTTCCTTCCCTCCTCCACCACCCCTCCTGGGATACCTTGGTAGTCATCCCCCTATTTGTGTGATGAATGAATAACGAATGCATGACTGTGAAGCAGCAATGACTTTATTGGCTCTGCAAGCAATGATTAAAGGGAGGAGGGGAGGGTGGTTAGCTTACAGGGAAGTAGAGTGAACCAAGGGGCGGGGGGGTTCATCAAGGAGAAACAAACAGAACTTTTACACCGTAGCCTGGCCAGTCATGAAACTGTTTTTCAAAGCTTCTCTGATGCGTACCGCGCCCTCCTGTGCTCTTCTAACCGCCCTGGTGTCTGGCTGCGCGTAACCAGCAGCCAGGCGATTTGCCTCAACCTCCCACCCCGCCATAAACGTCTCCCCCTTACTCTCACAGATATTGTGGAGCACACAGCAAGCAGTAATAACAGTGGGAATATTGGTTTCGCTGAGGTCTAAGCGAGTCAATAAACTGCGCCAGCGCGCCTTTAAACGTCCAAATGCACATTCTACCACCATTCTGCACTTGCTCAGCCTGTAGTTGAACAGCTCCTGACCACTGTCCAGGCTGCCTGTGTACGGCTTCATGAGCCATGGCATTAAGGGGTAGGCTGGGTCCCCAAGGATACATATAGGCATTTCAACATCCCCAACAGTTATTTTCTGGTCTGGGAATAAAGTCCCTTCCTGCAGCTTTTGAAACAGACCAGAGTTCCTGAAGATGCGAGCATCATGCACCTTTCCCGGCCATCCCACGTTGATGTTGGTGAAACGTCCCTTGTGATCCACCAGAGCTTGCAGCACTATTGAAAAGTACCCCTTGCGGTTTATGTACTCGGCGGCTTGGTGCTCCGGTGCCAAGATAGGGATATGGGTTCCATCTATAGCCCCACCACAGTTAGGGAATCCCATTGCAGCAAAGCCATCCACTATGACCTGCACATTTCCCAGGGTCACTACCCTTGATATCAGCAGATCTTTGATTGCGTGGGCTACTTGCATCACAGCAGCCCCCACAGTAGATTTGCCCACTCCAAATTGATTCCCAACTGACCGGTAGCTGTCTGGCGTTGCAAGCTTCCACAGGGCTATCGCCACTCGCTTCTCAACTGTGAGGGCTGCTCTCATCTTGGTATTCATGCGCTTCAGGACAGGGGAAAGCAAGTCACAAAGTTCCATGAAAGTGCCCTTACGCATGCGAAAGTTTCGTAGCCACTGGGAATCGTCCCAGACCTGCAACACTATGCGGTCCCACCAGTCTGTGCTTGTTTCCCGAGCCCAGAATCGGCGTTCCACAGCATGAACCTGCCCCATTAGCACCATGATGCATGCATTGTCAGGGCCCATGCTTTCAGAGAAATCTGTGTCCATGTCCTGATCACTCACGGGACCGCGCTGACGTCGCCTCCTCGCCCGGTATCGCGTTGCCATGTTTTGGTGCTGCATATACTGCTGAATAATGCGTGTGGTGGTTAATGTGCTCCTAATTGCCAAAGTGAGCTGAGCGGGCTCCATGCTTGCCGTGGTATGGCGTCCGCACAGAAAAAAGGCGCGGAACGATTGTCTGCCGTTGCTCTGACGGAGGGAGGGGCGACTGACGACACGGCTTACAGGGTTGGCTTCAGGGAGCTAAAATCAACAAAGGGGGTGCCTGTACATCAAGGAGTATTTCAGGCAGGACTGCACGGAGGGTTCCAATAAGAAATGGTGCACCTAAGTTATCGTTGTTATTGGAACAAGGAGGTTAGCCTGGCCTCTGATTGATACATGGCTAGATTTACCTCGCTGCACCTTCTCTGTGAGTGACTGCAGTGTGACCTAGAGGAATGAGTCCCCTAGACAGGGGAGGAGGCAAATGAGTACAAAACAAATCTGGTCTATTTCTTGTTTTGACCCACTCCATCTATCTTTTACATCTTTGGCTGGCAGCAGACGGTGCAGAAGGACTGCATGCCATCCACATCTCATGGCTGCTTGGCAGAAGATGGTACAGTACGCCTGCTAGCCATCCCCATCTCTTGCCTGCCTGGCAGAAGATGGTGCAATACGACTGCTAGCAATCCTCATCTCTTGCCTGCCTGGCAGAAGATGGTACAGTACGACTGCTAGCAGTCCGTATCGCCTGCCTGCTCACCATAAGACGGTTCAATAGGACTGACTGCAGGACTAAAGAGAATGACCTGGTCAAGTCACTCCAAATTTAGTCCCTGCGCCCATGTCTGCCCAGGCGCTCCCAGCCGACGCGGCCAGGAGCACCTCGGACACGATGAGGACGACTACCAATCGTATTGCACCGTCTGCTGCCAGAAGGCAAGGGGTTGCTGCTACTGTGCAGCAAAGCCGTACCGCGTCTGCCAGCACCCAGGAGACATAGGGTGACGGTTACCTGAGCGGGCTCCATGCTTGCTGTGGTATGGCGTCTGCACAGGTAACTCAGGAAAAAAGGCGCGAAATGATTGTCTGCCCTTGCTTTCACGGAGGGAGGGAGGGAACGGGGGCCTGACGACACGTACCCAGAACCACCCGCGACAATGTTTTAGCCCCATCAGAGCGCTCCATTGTGACTGCTCTGGACAGCACTCTCAGATGCCCGATTGTTTGCCATTGCTCTGACGCTGGGAGGGGCGCTTACAGGGTTGGCTTCAGGGAGCTAAAATCAACAAAGGGGGTGGCTTTACATCAAGGAGTATTTCAGGCAGGACTTCACAGAGGGTTCCAATAAGAAATGGTGCACCTAAGTTATTGTCCTTATTGGAGCAAGAAGGTTAGCCTGGCCTCTGATTGATACATGGCTAGATTTACCTCGCTGCACCTTGACTGCAGTGTGATCTAGAAGAATGAGTCCCCTAGACAGGGGAGGGGGGGGAAGCAAATGAGTACAAAACAAATCTGGTCTATTTCTTGTTTTGACCCACTCCATCTATCTTTTACATCTTTGGCTGGCAGCAGACGGACTGCATGCCATCCACATCTCATGACTGCTCGGCAGAAGATGGTACAGCACGACTGCTAGCAGTCCGTATCGCCTGCCCGCTCACCATAAGACGGTTCAATAGGACTGACTGCAGGACTAAAGAGAATGACCTGGTCAAGTCACTCCAAATTTAGTCCCTGTGCCCATGTCTGCCCAGGCGCTCCTGATCGACCTCACAGAGGCGACCAGGAGCACCTCAGACATGACGATGACGGCTACCAGTCGTACTGTACCGTCTGCTGCCACAAGGCAAGGGGTTGCTGCTACTGTGTAGCAATGCCGTACCGCGTCTGCCAGCACCCAGGAGACATAGGGTGACGGTTACCTGAGCGGGCTCCATGCTTGCCATGGTATGGCGTCTGCACAGGTAACTCAGGAAAAAAGGCGCGAAATGATTGTCTGCCCTTGCTTTCACGGGGGGAGGGAGGGAACGGGAGGCTGACGATATGTACCCAGAACCACCCGCGACAATGTTTTAGCCCCATCAGGCATTGGGATCTCAACCCAGAATTCCAATGGGCAGCGGAGACTGCGGGAACTGTGGGATAGCTACCCACAGTGCAACGCTCCGGAAGTCGACGCTTGCCTCGGTACTGTGGAAGCGCTCCGCCGAGTTAATGCACTTAATGCACTTAGAGCATTTACTGTGGGGACACACACACTCGAATTTATAAAACCGATTTCTAAAAAACCGACTTCTATAAATTCGACCTTATTCCGTAGTGTAGACATACCCTTACTGTGTGTCTGATAGATACTGTGTGACAATAACAGATTTTTGCTACCAAAACAGTTCTGAATCACATTGCTTCTCAGAGACATCATAGATCAGGGATTGGCAACCTTTGGCACGTGGCCTGTCAGGGAAATCCTCTGGCAAGCCGGGACGGTTTGTTTACCTGCAGTGTCTGCAGGTTTGGCTGATCACAGCTCCCACTGGCTGCAGTTCGCCGTTCCAGGCCAATGGGGTCTGCGGGAAGTGGCGCGGGCTACAGGGAATGGATCACTTGATGATTACCTGTTCTGTTCATTCCATCTGAGGCACCTGGCATTGGCCACTGTTGGAATACAGGATACTTGGCTAGGTGGATCTTTGGTCTGACCCAGTATGGCTGTTCTTATGTTCTAGGAGAGTGTCTTCGGCAGGCAGACAGAAGGTGGGCAGGATGCAGGTGCATATTCTCCCTCTCACCCCCCAATGGGCCCTGCAGAGATTCACAGCGTACTCAACTCATAATATTTGGTATTTTTCTCAAAATCACAACTCTGGTAGCTAAAGCCCAGATTTTTAAAGATATTTCAGTGTTGCTGCACTCAGTATTGCAATGCCTAACTGTTTTAGAAGCCTGAATCTCATTTTCTAAAGGATTTAGGCCCTTAGGAGACAAAATCCATTGACAGTAAATGTTTCTGTGTTTTACTCTGTAAGCTCTTTAAGTCATCAGTGGTCTCATTTTTTGTCTTATATTGCACAGTGTTTATTGTTGGTAGATAATAAGATACCCCTTACTAAAATCACATCACATCAGTTCATTGTGTCCAGTGTCATGCTGGACTTTATATGGGTCCCCAATATGCCATACAAGGACTGACTACAATTGTGTAATAAAGGACAGTGAAGTTACACCTTGATGAGAACAGATCCCTTTCTAATTTACTTTTGTGCAGGGTTTGGAAAACATTTTGGCCCAAGAGCCACATCTGGGTATGGAAATTGTATGGCAGGCCATGAATGCTCACAAAATTGGGATTGGGGTGCGGGAGGGAGTGAGGGCTCTGGCTGGGGGTACGGGCTCCAGGGCGGGGCCAAAAATGAGGAGTTCAGGGTGGGGGAGGGGGCTCTGGGCTGGGACAGAGGGCAGGAGGGGGATAAGGTCTGAAGCAGGGGATGGGGGCACCGGGGGATGGCTCAGGGGTGCAGACTCAGGACGGCGCTTACCTCAAGTGCCGTCTGGAAGCAGCGGCATGTCCCTCCTCCTGCTTCTATGTGGAGGCACGGCCAGGCGGCTCTGCAGCTCCCATTGGCAGGGATTCCCAGCCAATGGGAGCTGCAGGGGTGGCGCTTGGGGCAGGGGCAGCATGCGGAGTGGAGCCCCCTGGCTTCCCCTACATTTAGGAGCTGGAGGGGGGACATGCTGCTGCTTTCAGGAGCTGCGTGGAATGGCCCCCGACCCTGTTCCCCAGCTGGAGCGTCGGACTGGGGCAAGCCCCAGAGCTCGCTCCCCAGTGGGAACTCGAGGACCAGATTAAAACGGCTAGCGGGCTGGATGCAGCCCATGGGCCATAGTTTGCCCACCCCTGCTTTAGTGGGTCAAATTACCACATTGCTGAGAAACTTGTGACCTGCAGTGCTGGGAATAATTTTCATTAAACCATGCTTGGAACTGACTCATACATTGTTCTGAGAACGCGCTATATCATGCAGAGAAATTATTCTCATCATATTAAAACAAGAAGCAAGTGCTACCATTTAGAAACCTCTTTTAATATAAAGCATTTCTACACAGTATTAGAGGACTGAAAAGGCATCTCCATTAACAAGAAAAAAGTTGCTTTTAAACTTGGCCTGGTCAAGTATCATCACTGAACTTCTTTGCTAACACATCAATTCCAATAAAGTGGCTCAGGAATTATAATTTTTAAATCATCTTATTAACTCAAGTACAGAACTTAAACTAATTGGGGCCAAAGCCAGTTCATGCAGGGGGAGATCATTAATGCAGATGATTAGTCAAAAATGTGTGTACCATAGGCAAGGTCACAGTGCTGTAAAATATGAAACTTCAGCCCAAAATAGGTTCTATCATGTCTGGAAGTTTCTGAGTGGGATAAAAATTTATAAAATTTGACATCTACTCAAGAAATACCTCATGGAGTAATTTATATTGCAGGAAAAAATGTGTAAAGTGGGCTAAATGTTATATGTATTAAGATTTTGTACTCAAAATTTGCAAATTTCAGTTAAATGTATCTTGTTTAGCTAACAGAATATACTTAACAGGCATTGCCACCATTGATGTAGTTTGAAAAATTAATGTATTACCACTAGACTGGAACTCAGATGACTTGAGTTCAAAGTTCTGGTTCTGCGACAGGCCTGCTGGTGACTTTGGACAAGTCACTTCACCTCTCTGTGCCTCAGTTTCCCCATCTGTAAAATGGGGATAATGATATCAACCTCCTTTGTAAAGTGTTCTGAGCTCTACTGATGAAAAGTGCTACATATGAGCTACTACTACTACCACCATCTTGGCCTGTGTACCTCATAATTTAAGGAAGTGTATATGTGATTGGGAGTCGTCATATATTGACATAAAACAGTTTAGGGCTTATCGTGAAGTATAAAATAGAGTAGCACAAAGATGAGTTCTGGCTTTGTTAGATATAGATTATAAACAGCAAATGCAAGATATAATATTAACAGGTGTGTGTGCTATAACAACGTAATACCACTGATATGCAAATACCAAAGCAAAAACAAGAATGCCATTTTTACAGTAAGTCACTATAATTGAAGCAAATTGTTATACTGCATTAATAAGTAAATGAAAATTGAAGCTTTAAAAACTTGCTCTTTATCTCAGCACCATGGTATCTAAGCAACTTGCCATGTTTGGTATCCAAGATATAGCAGCTTTAGAAGTTTTAAAAACTTAATTTTACTTTAAAAACATCATTTGATCATTACTCAAATAGCTTTTGAGTAAAATAGAGCTTTAAAAAAATTTAATATCTTGTTTGTAACTTTAGTCATTTTTTTTAAAAACTATGTTGACAGCCCTGGAGACTGAAATTTTCTATTGATCCACATGAAAAGCTAACATCATGAGCTGTGTCACTGTAACTCCTTCATTCCATCAGTATGCCTCAAAAGACTAGAAATCCTCCTTTTGGGTGGGGAAGATGGAAGATATTAGTTATATAAAATCCATGTCTAATATGTCTAATCTAAAATGTTAGTTCCTCGGGACAGGACCTGCATTGTTTGTCTATAAAGCATTATGCACACTAAAGCTGTTGTAGCCATATAAACTACTATCACCACGCTTCCATTAACTAGGATCTCTTTTTAAAACCTTAGATCCAAATCTGAGAAGTCTAGACAAAGATCTAAATTAAGTTTAAATTTCTGAAGGATCTTCTAAAATAAAATACAGTCTTTTCCTCAAAAGAATAAAGGTTAGTAAAATCTGTTAGTCTATTATGAATCTGCCATCAGTCCGAAATTATATTTTCTTTTCTATTTAAGAAAAGAAGGTATGAAGTTTAAGAATGACACTTGCTAATTAAGCAGGTACTGCCAGTCTAATTTGTTAAAGACAAACAACCCAAGAAGTAGGAGGAGAGATCAATCTAATTAATTAATTCCTAAGCTAGCTAAAAAGACAAAGGATACCAGTACTAGAAACCTATTCCAGTATAAGAAAAAAAGCAAATTAAGCTCATGCTGAAATCATGTCTCAGTCAACTTTCCTAAATGAGATTGTGGGGATAACCTCGCAGTGGGCTAAGGAAAGCAGAAATGATGGAAACTTGGGTACTAGACATTAACAGAAAAGTGCATCATACAAAGCCTGGGAATCTGATAAACCATGCTCTGCTGTTTCCAAGGTCCTGTTGAAAACTAACTCCTGAGGAAATTAAAATAGTATGTTTTTAAAATTTTCAGTATCATTAATAAAAATCACACACTTCTTTGCTATAAATGCTAAGTTTACACTGAGATATTTTCATACGTATATATTTGCAGTAAAATATTTTTGATACAAAAATTGGACCTTGGTTCTCCTTTCTTTCACAAGCACCTTCATGTCTTCTCAGATGCTGGAAAGTCTTCCCATCCTTATTCCCAAATACCTGCTCAAAACAAAAAACCTCTTTCCACAATTCCTCAAGCAACGGTTCTTATTTCTGCTCTTATGATCTAATTTCTTATAAACCGTAAAAAAGAAGCATAACTCTTTCTCTTGCAACTTTGTCTTTTTAGACAGAAAGCTCTTCAAGAAGAGACCTGTTTTTGTAAAACACCTAGAACACTCTGGGGGCTATAAAAATATGTTTAAAATAGGTCTAATTAATAAATATAATTATTTCATATACCATTGAACTAGGGTGTGATCTTTCCTGCAACACATCATTAAAGTGGCAATTTCTGCAAAGATTCTGGCATCTTGCATCAAACCATAGATAGAAAGTGTAAGCATTTTCAAGTCTTTCTGCTCTGGTAGCAGCAATTTTGTTTGACAACTGAACCTAAGCATAAAAGTCACCAGGAAAGTATTAGTGTCACAGCATGGGATGTCGTTCGAGGACACAGTCAACGGAACTGACCAGGGTTCTACCCCAGTATGACATTTCCTATATGACTAGGTGACTGCCACTTCTGTTAAATGTAACAACTGTAAAGATAAGTTAAGACAAAATGTGGCATCCTTGACTACATGCATCTAATTAGTAAGGATGGCAACTTTTGTGTGTGTGATCAGGTCCTAAGAATTGCTCTTTCCGGCTACTGCTCTACTGTGATAATGCACTGATTTGGTGACTACTTCCACTCTTCAGGAATTGGGCCTGCCTTAAAGTTAGTTGTCCTGCTTTTTCAATGTTCCTCTGAAATTTTTCAATGTTGTGCACATTTAAAGGTTTCTTTTAAAAATAAGAGTAGTGAAGACTACAGCCCCTCTGCAATATTGCCTTATACTAGACTTGCTGTTTGCCTGCAGCCATACTCCACAATCCACCACTGTTGACTGGTTTCAGAGTAACAGCCGTGTTAGTCTGTATTCGCAAAAAGAAAAGGAGTACTTGTGGCACCTTAGAGACTAACCAATTTATTTGAGCATGAGCTTTCGTGAGCTACAGAAGTGAGCTGTAGCTCACGAAAGCTCATGCTCAAATAAATTGGTTAGTCTCTAAGGTGCCACAAGTACTCCTTTTCTTTTCACTGTTGACTGGTGATAGCAAAGTAGCAAACGTTGAGAATCTGCAAAAGCAAACTGAGGTAATGAATATAAAACTTTGGTGAAATCCCTCCAGAGGTAATTATGGTAATTTGAACATGAGCTACTTCTATGGAAACATTCTCTCAAAAACTTTTGCAAGCCTTCTTTTAAGAGATGTCAGAAAGGAGAGCACATAGTACATTACTCTTTCCCTGTGTCCCTAGATTCAGCTCACTTAATATGGGTGCTTGGTATGTTAATGGTATACTGCTCTTCAATGTCATTTTCACCTGATTAATGGATGGTATTTTTCACCAAGTTAGCAACTCTTTTTTTGCAAGTCTTAGTGGTCTTATTGATCTAAGGAACAGTAAGCAATTCCAGAAAAAAAGCTAGTCAATACATTCTCTTTAGCATTCCTCTTCTTTTTAAATTGGCAGAGGTGTAAATGAAGTTTTATTCCTATCCATTCTATTTGTTCTCACATTCCACTGAAGACTTTTGTTTACCTCACCTGAACTTGCCACGCGATTACAGACATGAAAGTTGCGATATTACAACAGAAAAACTTCAAAACCAGACTCCAGGGAGAAACTGCTGAATTGGAATTCATTTGCAAATTGGATACAATTAACTTAGGCTTGAATAGAGACTAGGAATGGCTAAGTCAATATGCAAGGTAACCTATTTCTCCATGTTTTTTCCTTACACTCCCCCCCCCCTTCTCCAGATGATGAAGATGTCATCAATATAGCGCAAGTAGAGTAGGGGCTTTAGGGGACGAGAGCTGACGAAGCGTTGTTCTAAATCAGCCATAAAAATGTTGGCATACTGTGGGGCCATGCGGGTACCCATAGCAGTGCCGCTGATCTGAAGGTATACATTGTCCCCAAATGTGAAATAGTTATGGGTAAGGACAAAGTCACAAAGTTCAGCCACCAGGTTAGCCGTGACATTATCGGGGATAGTGTTCTTGACGGCTTGTAGTCCATCTTTGTGTGGAATGTTGGTGTAGAGGGCTTCTACCTAAAGCCCCTACTCTACTTGCGCTATATTGATGACATCTTCATCATCTGGACCCATGGAAAAGAAGCCCTGGAGGAATTCCACCATGATTTCAACAATTTCCATCCCACCACCAACCTCAGCCTGGTCCAGTCCACACAAGAGATCCACTTCCTGGACACTACAGTGCTAATAAACAATGGCCACATAAACACCACCCTATACCGGAAACCTACTGACCGCTATTCCTACCTGCATGCCTCCAGCTTTCACCCTGACCACACCACACGATCCATCGTCTACAGCCAAGCTCTGCGATACAACCGCATTTGCTCCAACCCCTCAGACAGAGACAAACACCTACAAGATCTCTGTCAAGCTTTCTTACAACTACAATACCCACCTGCAGAAGTAAAGAAACAGATTGAGAGAGCCAGAAGAGTTCCCAGAAGTTACCTACTACAGGACAGGCCTAACAAAAAAAATAACAGAACGCCACTAGCGGTCACCTTCAGCCCCCAACTAAAACCCCTCCAACGCATTATTAAGGATCTACAACCTATCCTAAAGGATGACCCAACACTCTCACAAGTCTTGGGAGACAGGCCAGTCCTTGCCTACAGACAGCCCCGCAACCTGAAGCAAATACTCACCAACAACCACATACCACACAACAGAACCACTAACCCAGGAACTTATCCTTGCAACAAAGCCCGTTGCCAATTTTGCCCACATATCTATTCAGGGGACACCATCACAGGGCCTAATAACATCAGCCACACTATCAGAGGCTCGTTCACCTGCACATCCACCAATGTGATATATGCCATCATGTGCCAGCAATGCCCCTCTGCCATGTACATTGGTCAAACTGGACAGTCTCTACGTAAAAGAATAAATGGACACAAATCAGATGTCAAGAATTCTAACATTCATAAACCAGTCGGAGAACACTTCAATCTCTCTGGTCACGCAATCACAGACATGAAGGTCGCTATCTTAAAACAAAAAAACTTCAAATCCAGACTCCAGCGAGAAACTGCTGAATTGGAATTCATTTGCAAATTGGATACTATTAATTTAGGCTTAAATAGAGACTGGGAGTGGCTAAGTCATTATGCAAGGTAGCCTGTTTCCTCTTGTTTTTTCCTACCCCCCCTCCCCCAGATGTTCTGGTTTAACTTGGATTTAAACTTGGAGAGTGGTCAGTTTAGATGAGCTATTACCAGCAGGAGAGTGAGTTTGTGTGTGTATGGGGGTGGGGGGGATGTGAGAAAACCTGGATCTATGCAGGAAATAGCCCGACTTGACTATGTAAAGAGTTGTCACTTTGGATGGGCTAGCACCAGCAGGAGAGTGAATTTGTGTGGGGGGGTGGAGGGTGAGAAAACCTGGATTTGTGCTGGAAATGGCCCACCTGTTGATCACTTTAGATAAGCTATTACCAGCAGGACAGTGGGGTGGGAGGAGGTATTGTTTCATATTCTCTGTGTGTATATAAAGTCTGCTGCAGTTTCCACGGTATACATCTGATGAAGTGAGCTGTAGCTCACGAAAGCTCATGCTCAAATAAATTGGTTAGTCTCTAAGGTGCCACAAGTACTCCTTTTCTTTTTAGATAAGCTATTGCCAGCAGGAGAGTAGGGTGGGGGGAGAGAAAACCTTTTGAAGTGATAAACACCCATTTTTTCATGGTCTGTGTGTATAAAAATATCCTCACTGCATTTTCCACTTTTATGCATCCGATGAAGTGAGCTGTAGCTCACGAAAGCTTATGTTCAAATAAATTGGTTAGTCTCTAAGGTACCACAAGTACTCCTTTTCTTTTTGCCAAAAAGTGTATGCTTAGAAAGGGAGAACTCTGGGACTGAGTTGGTCTGGGACTGATGATTTGGTTTCCTTTTAATTTTTTTTTCTTTCTTATCTGAGACCAGAAGTGGAGAGAGTAATGGCAGTAAGTGACCCAGTGAGGGTGTAACAGAGGATCCACAACCCCCCAGGGTTCAATGCTGCTGACTCTGCTAGGGCCCTGGGTCAGAGCTCATTGGAGTGGGCAGGCCTGGGCTCCCCTACATTATCCTCCCCCAGCTCAGTGGATGCTAACAACTAAGCCATCCACCCCACCAACCCTACTACCATGATCTAACTGATCTTTGCTGTTTCTCAGCCTTTTGCCACAGGATCTCACTTACAAAAAAGACCACAGTTTCAGTAAGTAATATCCTGATTCACTTTTTAAATAATAACAGATGTTATATACAAAGCAGATATGTTAGTAAACCCATAGAAAGACTCTGGTTCTTAATACAACTTACAGCTGAAATGCCTTGTCTTATGCAGTAGTAAGAAGTAAGGAAACCTTAGTTATCCCTTCTTATCTTCAAGGCTCTTTGCACTAAACAGAACATATTCTCTCCAAAACTTAACATCTAATTGAAAAGCCAATTGTTTTTCTCCATCTACATAAGTGACTGATGGGAAGCTACTCCTGCCATGTAATTTGAAGTTTAGGTAATTTGAAACAGTGAATACCATTAAAAACTTCAACATTTACAAAAGAAGTTAATGTATGGTAGTGTCTGAAATCCTGCAACATCTCAGATTCCAGATTTTGGTAACCACTGGTAAACTCTGACCATGGTATACAATATTTCATATGGGAAAAAATATCTAAACTTTATTGTATACATATTTACAAATCTTTAATTCAAGAGCAGTTGTTTGTAGATTTTGTTTATGCACAATTCTTTGAGAGCAAATGTGAAACACCTTTAGTTTAAGCAGGAATTCCATTGATCAAAGCCACGTTTCTTAAGGATCTAGTTATAATTCCAAAAATTAGGCAATAAATCTGTGTAAACAAAACAAACAAGATAAAACATAGCCGAGAACATGCCATTCTGGTTACCTGACAAGAGCGGAATTGGTTGACTAGCAATGTGCATCTTTGTGGGTCTTTTCTTCCATCCAAACAGTCCAATTCAGCTGCTACTTGATTTAGTTCTTCATCTGCGTAGTAGAACTGAGCAAGGAGCTGCGGGTCAGTCCTCTGCAATAAAGAGAAACACACAATATTACACTTATCTATCCCTTATTTGTCTTTACAGAAAAGACCCTTTGGTTAATTATTTACATTTAAAGGGAAACTAGTGTATGAACTGTTTTAGACCAGAACCCGACCAAAAGCTGTCAGAGTCTGACAGAGAGGAGGGGTTCTTGTTAGATACATAATTATGGGTAGTTTTTAAATTTTGACCCTCCAATAATTTAAAAAAAACTAAAGTCACTATTATTGCAGGACAAAGAGACTTATTACAACAAGCACTATCTCCAGAGTAGTACTGGCATGCTCAGCGATACTGATGCATAGTTACTCTGGCATAGTAAACAGCTGAATCATAAGTTTTATTTGTTAACCAAATCAAAATATGACACACTTCAGCTGTAGTCAAAACAAGCAAAAATCATTTTCCAAGACAAAAAGGACAGAAGTTAGTGAAGAAATCCTAATCTTCTAATAAAGAATTATACAACTGACTCTTCTGACTTTCCCCTCTCCAAAGTTTCCATGAGTCTACAGCCCACATTTCCTAAGCTATAACTGCACTGAGGTCACACATGCACACACCCCTATGAGCATTTTATTATTATCCTTTTAAAAGGACCTTATTAATTTACCAATTTTAATATTAGCAAAATACACATTCTGTAAAAAAACCAAAACCCTGAAGCCCTCACAGCACAACATACAAAAATGTTTACAGCTATATAACCCACAAGAAAGAATTTCATAACATAAATACCCTTTAGCAAAGATCAACATACAGTCACTATATTTCATAAGACAAACAAGTAACACCACTGGAACTGTTTATTGCCTACCAAGTTAAGATGTAGTGACTTTAGCTCTGTAAACTATGCTAAAATCACTTTAGTCAATATTTGTCTTAATGCTTCTCAATCACTAATCTAAAGGGGCAATAACAAAAAGCTAACCTGGTAACTGGCACACTGACTCTTGTCCTTAAACAACTCATTGTGCATAAGCTTAATGAGTTTCAAGCTGTCTCTTATATCATTATGAGCTGAAAAGCCTTTAAAGTAAGATCTCAAACAATGTGAAGCTTGAAACAAGTCAATGCAGCCTTTAGTAAGGGAGCTGAACAAGAACATATTGTACTTTAAATGTTTGGAGAAAATATTTTTCCCCTTGTCAGCAGAAAGTCACACACTTATCGTGAAATAAACAGAAAAATACCTGAATGCATCCGATGAAGTGAGCTGTAGCTCACGAAAGCTTATGCTCAAATAAATTTGTTAGTCTCTAAGGTGCCACAAGTACTCCTTTTCTTTTTGCGAATACAGACTAACACAGCTGCTACTCTGAAACCTATAAAATACCTATAAACTTTACCAATTTAGAGCATCTCTGGATTTATTCTCCTCCTTTCAGTCCCTTTGTTGTCACCTACTACTGAAGATCTGAAGTACAGTAACCAAGTATTAGCTGTTAAACATTCACAGACTTTTACAGTAGTTTTCCCCTATGCTTGTATTAGGGAGGAGAATGAAGCTTAGGGAAATAATTAAGAGATATAGAATTTAAAGTTAAAGCACCATGAGTATGGTCAGAGGGGAAAATATGTCTAACTGAGCTGCTGCCTGCTACGACTTGTTTTGCTAAAAATCTCTGTATTTGCTCAATAAGTTTCCAAACTGCAGCCCGGATCTCAACAACAGAACTCCAGCGCCTTGGGACTCACATTCCACCACCACCTACAGACCTGTAACCCACACCAGGCTCTTCAAACCATCAGACTTTTGCCTCTAAAGCTCTGGATGCTCTACCATTGCCATCTGGCTGCCTGATCTAAAAACTTTCTTCCACTTCTCTCCAGCTACCAAACCACTCCTGCTGCCAACCTCCACAATAAGTTCTTCTCCGTTATTTTCTCCTTCACGTTCTCACTCTACTGCCCTTTCCATTTCTTCATCTTCCATCTATCTCCCTGTTCCTCTCTTCCATCCCCACAATCTCTTTGTTACTGTTCCCTTCTCTCTCGTTCAGAAAAGGACAAGCAGAACCTCCAAAGCAAATTCATCCTTATTTTTGTTACACTTTCCTCTTGTCCTCTACCCACTACTTCTCTCTGACATATCACATCTACTCAGACTGTTAGCTCCTCAGGCCAGGGACCTGTCTTTCTGGTATATTTTGAAAGGTATCAGGTACAATTCTGGGTGCATTCTGTAAGAAATATTGCTTACCCTCTTGCTGGAAGTTTTACTAAAAAATGCCAGGTATTGAAGGGCAGATTATGTGGTCCCAAAACTCGATGGATGGGCAGCTGCCCCCAAACCAAGGGTAGAAAAGCAGCTGAAATGCCACACCGTTCCCAGCACAAAGCCTGATTGCTTTTGCTTTCTGAGCGAGTGGTGAATTTGACCCTTAGTTTCTAAGGTCACCACAGTGTTCCTTTTTCAGTCCTATAAGGACTGGTAGTTAAGTCCCAGAGGCAAAGTTTTAGTGAGACACGGCTGAGTCCTATAGCTTACTGCTTTCTAAATTATTTCAGCCTGTTGAATATTAGTTTTAAACAG
This sequence comes from Caretta caretta, assembly GCF_965140235.1. Taxonomy (NCBI): domain Eukaryota; kingdom Metazoa; phylum Chordata; order Testudines; family Cheloniidae; genus Caretta; species Caretta caretta. The sequence continues at coordinate 134,386,515 of NC_134209.1, read as the reverse complement.
ATTTTGATATTTCTTTGAAAATAATTAGTTGCAGAAATCAAAGTGTTAAATCCCTTTACAGCAAGGAAGGCATGATTTTTAAATGAATTTAGCTAAACTACCCTGCAGAAGCAAATATAGAAGTTAAATAATTATGGTCTTAAGCAAAAATATGAAGCTGACTTTTGAGCTCTCACATGACTGATCTTTCAAATTGGAGGATAAGAAGCTTTAATTGAGTTCTCTGCTGTGTTGTGTTCTGTTGCCGATTAGTGGCATAATCTTTGATTAATTATGTCAATCATATGTGGTCTATAGCAAGATGAAGCTGCATGAAACTAAATCTCCCAGCAGGGGTCACGTGAAGTGAATAACCACAACTTTCTGAATTCAATTTACACTTGATTAGCAGCAGTAAAGAGAAAGATAGTATCAAAGTCTCAGTGCTAATTTTCTTTTTCAAACTATGCAAAATATGGTTCAAATGATCCAGTCTGAAATTACTTATTAGTTTTTCCTGGATTGGTGTGAAATAGTATTGCAAATGTTTAAATCAACCCTTCTGATGCCAAATGAGGAATCTGGTTTAGAAGCACTTGCATGCCAAAGAGGTAATATATAATGTGAAACCCGCTGTTAAATGATTTTTGGTAAAATGTTGATTTTGGACAGTGTTAAAATGGAGTTTGTTCTTTTGGACTACATTTTGAATCAAAGCAGATTTAGAACAACTTGATACATACCAAGAAGATTAACAAGACAAGTGAGTGACATGAGTGACACATTTCTTAAGCCCCAACTTTAAGATGTTATTACTTTCGATTTAAAAAAAAGATGTTTAGAATTCATAACCTTATGACACTTAAATCATCATCCTTGTCACTTGTATAGCACTAACAATGTGGATGGCCCTGTACAGAGGAGTGTGAAGAGTATCAGGTTGAGAGAGGCATAGTCTTTTAATCTTAAATATGTATTATTTATTTATAAAACTGCAATTCTGAAGCTGAGAAGAAAATTATACTTACATAGCTCAGAAAGAAGAAAAGTGATAAGTCAATCCCCCATACTATCTGAAAGAAGTTACTAAGGCTCTGATCCTGTCAGCTCATAAACATGGAGAAATCCCTGCACAAGGAGCACTGTTCAAGTCAAAAGTGCACTCCCTTAACATGAAGCTTAGGTATTCATCCTTCTCAAATACTGAACAGTTTGCAAACATCTGCACATGTGGGGGTCCAAGCATGTGCTTATGTGTAGGGTGTGTGCTGGATACTTGGTTGCCAGAGAGGAAAAAGGACAAAAGGTATGAAAAGCAATCTTATTTCAAACTTTTAACAAAATATTATGCAGGCCAAAGGAGGCCAAAAGCCAAAAATTAAAAATCTGACCATGTCTTTTTAAAGAACCATTCCAAAGGAAGCAAAATGTGTAATTTTGAAATGTTTGGGATATTCAAATAAATGAGGCAAGATCAAATTTCTTTCAAATACAACAGTTACATTATCATGATATAGCAACGTGCTATCCAAAATCAAACCAGACTATCCTTAAAAAAATCTGTGTTGAGTGGATAAGGGCAAGTATTCTACAACTGGAATAATCCAGAGGACTTTTTAAAATTGTTTGCCAAATTTTCATCTTTCTTTCTAAAATTCTCCATCATGTCTAATCCCTGCCCAATGTGTTTGATTTGTTTGTTTTCTGAAAGTTTGAACACTTTCACAAAGAAAAGGAATTTTTTACTCTGCATATAGAATAATCTTGGAAGGTTCATATGGATGACTCATTCAATCAGATCTTGGAAAGGGCAGAGGCAAAAGGCATTCACATCAGGAAGCGCAAGTTTTAAGGTTGCGTGTGTAACCTTTGCTCTGCTCCCTTATGCAGGCGCTGTGACCCCCTGGGGTTCAGCCCAGACCAGGAAGGGTTGTGTTGTGCAGCCTTGGTTCAGAGCCTTGGTTCACTGACAGCAACGGAATGCTCAGCACAATAGCCTCACCCTGGCTTCCACATGCCTGGTTACGCCTTGCAGGATGACACCAAAACCCTCCCAGTCCTAACTTCTCTCCAAAAATGCCTCTCTGCAATGCTCTGCCCTTCTTACTGTAGCACCCACAAAACCTTATCAAGTTTTCTGCCTCTTTACAGAGAAAGTAAGTACATAGCAGATTATTAACTTAACTGGGACTGACAAACCCTCCACTTCAATCAAAGCACTGCAGAGAAAGACTTTTTTGGGGAAGAACTTAGGGCTGGAACTGTTGTTGCGGTCCCCAGCAAAGAGTAATTGGGCAGTGGAAGCCAGGGTGTGACCAGCATGTTTGTATGCTGCCTGTTGGTGTCAGGGCTCTGAGCAACAGCAGTATAACATCCTAGGTGCCCACAGTTAAAAAGCAGGTAGTGACTGAACCCCTTACCGGCCTAGGTGAACCCCAAAGCTTCCCATTGGCATAGTTGAACAGGATTGACACACAGCTTGCTATTTGACTGAGGTTTACAATTCAAGTCCTGGTAAAATAGTTTTAAGTAATTCCCACGCAAGTGAAAAGGCTGGGAACAATCACAGAAAGGTTACAGTTTTATTATTTTCTGTTTATTTATTTCAGGTGTGGAAACAGAACAGAGGACATTTAAAATGAGAGACAGCGAAACAACAGCTAAGTTAGAGCTGGCTAGTTTAGAAAAGGAGCAAAAAGCCTAAAATGAGCGGCTGAGCAAGGACGATGAGAAATGGGAAGCCAAACAACAAGAGCATGTGAATACCAAAAATGGGATGTGAACCAAATGGGCAAGAAGCAGCACACAAGTGGGCCCTGGAAGCAGAAGCAGCTGCCCACCAATAAGCCATGGAGCTGAAAGAAAAGGAAACCTTAGCGGGGAGGGGGGAGGTGGGGGAGCTATATAATCTGAGAATGGGGAAAAGGGATGGATAGGTTCCACAGCCCACAGGTACTTTCTCTCCCCAAGGAACACCAAGCTCGGATAAGCTGTCCTGTGTACAGAGAAACAGACTAATTCCTTACCACTTCTGAAAGGCTTTGTGAAGTACATAAAGTTCCAGAGGACAAGAAAGTTCCAACTTTGATTACTAAGCTCGTGGGTAAAGCATTACATATATTTAATGAAATGCCAATTGAACAGGCTTTGAAATATGAGTTGTATTGCAAACCTTTTCGAATTACTCCTGAAGTGTATAGAGTGAAATTTAGAGATCTCAGAATTAATGACAAGATGAGTCATAGGGAATGTGTGTATACATTGTGTGAGTAGATGAGAAAATGGTTCAAGGGGAAGGGGGAAGAGAATTATGACCAATTATTTGACCTTTTTACATAGGAACAGTTCCTGCGCATATATTCTGAAGAGATCGGACAAGGTATTTGGGATAAACTTCTGGATTCTTTCCAAAAGGCAGCTGATGCCTGTGTGAAGCTAAAGCATTTGGTAAGCACAAACTGCAAAGGGGGGAGCAGAAGCCCTGTTTACCCATGGGAAAAAGGAGCGTAATTGGGAGTCCAAACAAACAGTCACCTCCTCAAAATGAATCCCCTCTTGGGAATCTCTCTCTCAGATCCACTGTACAAGGGAACAGTCCCAGGTGTTACCTGAGTGACTCAACTGAGGCACAGCTGGAAGATGCTGGGAGCAGTCAGTCCCTGGTACAGCTAGGTGAACAGCTGTGGGCCAGGACTCCACTGGGAACAGGGCAGACTCATTGTGGTAAGAGATCTGGTTTCACACCTTTGTAGGTGGCAGAACCCTTTACTGGCTGGGGTGACCCAGAAGGGCATGAAACAACTGCTGGGGCTGTATAGATGTTAAGCAGGAAGAGAGATGCCCCTTAGTCTATGGTTCAGGGGGACTGTAAACATATGTCTGTGGAGTAGCCAGTGGCTAAACTTAGTGCATCAATGTCGAGGAGAGGTGGTATACTATTCTATGTCAGCAACTCTTGTCAGGCCTGACATACAGATTATGACAATAGTGACTTGGGGCAATAAGTATCTAAAAGGTGACATGTGAGCTATATACAAACTGGTAAACAGCTGGTCCTGAAAATCACTGCATGGCATACGTTCAGGGTGTGTACAAATATGTGCTAGAATTACGTTCTAAAATGTTTGAGGCAGACTGGTATCATGCATTGTTTGCCATAGATAAAGGAATGTGTATTTGCTTGTCTGACCAGCCTGATCATCAGCAGACGATGAAGGTATATGTACATATAAGATAGAATTACGTTCTAAAATGTTTGAGGCAGACTGGTATCATGCATTGTTTGCCATAGATAAAGGAATGTGTATTTGCTTGTCTGACCAGCCTGATCATCAGCAGACGATGAAGGTATATGTACATATAAGATAAACAAAGATATCAACTAACAAGTGGGGGAGACGACAGCCTAGTGTCTATACCCCAGCAGGAGAAAGAAACTGTGTCTGAGCTTACTTTTCAAATAATACATTTCAAAGGTTTACTTTACTATAAAAAGAGGGGGCAGGAACCCCAGAGTTATCCTTCACCTGAGGAGTCAAAGAAACCAAGCACTTTGAGCTCCATGTGTTGGACCCTAGCTAAAGAATAAAACTTTGAATTTGTCTGACTTCAACTTCCAGTCATTGGCTCTTGTTATCTCTGCCAGATTGAAGAGTCCATTAGTACACAGTATTTTCTCCTCTCGAAGGTACTTATACACTGTAATCAAGTCACCAGTTAAATCTTTTCTGATAAACTAAACAGATTGAGCTCTTTAAGTCTCTCACTGTAAGACACGTTTCCAGCCCTCAAATCATTTTGTGTCTCTTTTCTGCACTCACTTCAGTTTTTAACATCCTTTTTTAAAATGTTGACTTCAGAACTAGATGCAATACTCCACTGCCAGTCTCACCAATGCATCTACCATCCTACTCCTACTTAGTACTCTCCTGTTTATACATCCAAGGATAGCCCTTTTTGCTATAGCATCACACTGGGAAGCTCATGTTCAGGTGTTTGTCCATTATGACCCCTAGATTATTTCCCAATACAGGTCCCCTAACGGTAGGTATGGTCTGTATTCTTTGCTCCTGGGTGCGTAACTTTGCATTTGGCTCATTAACATATATTTTACTTTAACAGGCCTAGTTTACCAAGCAATCCAGATTGCTCTGACTGCAATTAGGTGTGTAATAATGATGAGTGAAAGCATATAGTATCAGCTAAATTATGAAATTATCCTGAATATAAAACTTAAGAAAACTATTCTAGGTAAACATTTATTTTTACTTCGCTGTGGAACAGAAAGTTCATATGCATTCTTCCTCCCGCACTACAACTGCAGGAGAATGTAATCTTCTTTATAACTAAAAATATTTATTTATGAGAATCAAGCCACAAATAAAAAGCCTAATTAGCTAAATAAGGCACTGGAGATATTTTATTGCAGCTATTTAGATGGACCTCACACAGTGTGTTTCACTTTGAAGAAACTCAAAATAGAAAGAAAAGCATAATCCAAGGGCATTGCAAATCATATTCATAATCTAGCAATCTCTTAAATATTTCCAAATTTTTATGTGGAGTCTGCACAAAAATTAGCAGTTAAATGTGTTATATCCAGGGTGTCACGGCCGCCTCAGTTTTAGAAGTCTCATTTCCACCATTCTCCGTAACGCATAAAGTACTTAATTTGTCTTAATTTGATTTCTGCATCTTCATTTACCCAGTATGGACATGAATGTGTTATCAGTGTGACTGGCAGCAGCCTCCAGTGAAAAGTAAATAATTTCAGTACCAACCAGGATATACTTCCCTTGATAACCTTTCCTCAAAGTCTCTGTTCTGCCTTGGCAAGAGATAGTTACATCAACAATGCTCAGATTTTTCTGCAGAAAATGTCATTTTTAAATTGTTTTCTTTCTTTGTCTTCTCAACTGGAATAAAAGCTAAGGAAAATGGAAATATCATGAATGAACCACAGAAAAGACCAGAACAAGGAATCCATAGTGGGTTCTGAATCCTGGGTGTTGATAGAATTATATGGAGGTGCTGCCTGTCAGTCATCCTGAGGACAATATTAATCATTTCTGTTTTGCTGAAGGCTGCAGAACAGAAGATAATCCTAAAATCTGACCAGAAATGATCCATTGAGTCAGTATTAAAGGCTCAAGACATCAGTTGTTCATTTGTATTTTCCTCATGTTCCGAGCATTTATCCCTTTGCTATACATTTAAGAAATCCAGCAGTCTACATAAACCAATTAAATGTTTTCTCTACAATGTGTTCCAAAGGTATTGTTTTATGGATTCAGCTGATGGTAGATCTGAATTTCTGTTTATTGACCACCAGAGGGAATGGTGCAAGCCTCCATGCACTGTAAAACATGTATTTTAAGTGGTACTTTGACAAACAACTACACTATGAATTTTTTACCTCAACCCTGCCACCTGTTGCTACCATTGCTTCTGCTCCATCAATGTTTGTAATGGTGGGGACACTAGCATAGACAAAGTGTGCGTTGCTCTGGGTGTTTTAAGTGTCATATCACATAGACCTTTTCTGAGCAAGATTGGATATGGTGTTTAAAATGCCAGCTGTTACCTGTAAATCTATCTACACTAGCATTCCTACTACTGCTTCCACTAGTGGAGACATACCACTTGAAGCCAAGATGAATTTTTTAAAAGAAAAGGACTTGTAGACACACTTCCTGAAAAAGCACAAGATCAAATCCGCACAGACACACCCCTGGAACCCCGACCTGGGATATTCTATCTACTACCCAAGATCCATAAACCTGGAAATCCTGGGCGCCCCATCATCTCAGGCATTGGCACCCTGACAGCAGGATTGTCTGGCTATGTAGACTCCCTCCTCAGGCCCTACGCTACCAGCACTCCCAGCTACCTTCGAGACACCACTGACTTCCTGAGGAAACTTCAATCCATCGGTGATCTTCCTGATAACACCATCCTGGCTACTATGGATGTAGAAGCCCTCTACACCAACATTCCACACAAAGATGGACTACAAGCCGTCAAGAACACTATCCCCGATAATGTCACGGCTAACCTGGTGGCTGAACTTTGTGACTTTGTCCTTACCCATAACTATTTCACATTTGGGGACAATGTATACCTTCAGATCAGCGGCACTGCTATGGGTACCCGCATGGCCCCACAGTATGCCAACATTTTTATGGCTGATTTAGAACAACGCTTCCTCAGCTCTCGTCCCCTAAAGCCCCTACTCTACTTGCGCTATATTGATGACATCTTCATCATCTGGACCCATGGAAAAGAAGCCCTTGAGGAATTCCACCATGATTTCAACAATTTCCATCCCACCACCAACCTCAGCCTGGTCCAGTCCACACAAGAGATCCACTTCCTGGACACTACAGTGCTAATAAACGATGGCCACATAAACACCACCCTATACCGGAAACCTACTGACCGCTATTCCTACCTGCATGCCTCCAGCTTTCACCCTGACCACACCACACGATCCATCGTCTACAGCCAAGCTCTGCGATACAACCGCATTTGCTCCAACCCCTCAGACAGAGACAAACACCTACAAGATCTCTGTCAAGCTTTCTTACAACTACAATACCCACCTGCAGAAGTAAAGAAACAGATTGAGAGAGCCAGAAGAGTTCCCAGAAGTTACCTACTACAGGACAGGCCTAACAAAGAAAATAACAGAACGCCACTAGCGGTCACCTTCAGCCCCCAACTAAAACCCCTCCAACGCATTATTAAGGATCTACAACCTATCCTAAAGGATGACCCAACACTCTCACAAGTCTTGGGAGACAGGCCAGTCCTTGCCTACAGACAGCCCCGCAATCTGAAGCAAATACTCACCAACAACCACATACCACACAACAGAACCACTAACCCAGGAACTTATCCTTGCAACAAAGCCCGTTGCCAATTGTGCCCACATATCTATTCAGGGGACACCATCACAGGGCCTAATAACATCAGCCACACTATCAGAGGCTCGTTCACCTGCACATCCACCAATGTGATATATGCCATCATGTGCCAGCAATGCCCCTCTGCCATGTACATTGGTCAAACTGGACAGTCTCTACGTAAAAGAATAAATGGACACAAATCAGATGTCAAGAATTATAACATTCATAAACCAGTCGGAGAACACTTCAATCTCTCTGGTCACGCAATCACAGACATGAAGGTCGCTATCTTAAAACAAAAAAACTTCAAATCCAGACTCCAGCGAGAAACTGCTGAATTGGAATTCATTTGCAAATTGGATACTATTAATTTAGGCTTAAATAGAGACTGGGAGTGGCTAAGTCATTATGCAAGGTAGCCTGTTTCCTCTTGTTTTTTCCTACCCCCCCTCCCCCAGATGTTCTGGTTTAACTTGGATTTAAACTTGGAGAGTGGTCAGTTTAGATGAGCTATTAGCAGCAGGAGAGTGAGTTTGTGTGTGTATGGGGGTGGGGGGGATGTGAGAAAACCTGGATCTATGCAGGAAATAGCCCGACTTGACTATGTAAAGAGTTGTCACTTTGGATGGGCTAGCACCAGCAGGAGAGTGAATTTGTGTGGGGGGGTGGAGGGTGAGAAAACCTGGATTTGTGCTGGAAATGGCCCACCTGTTGATCACTTTAGATAAGCTATTACCAGCAGGACAGTGGGGTGGGAGGAGGTATTGTTTCATATTCTCTGTGTGTATATAAAGTCTGCTGCAGTTTCCACGGTAAACATCTGATGAAGTGAGCTGTAGCTCACGAAAGCTCATGCTCAAATAAATTGGTTAGTCTCTAAGGTGCCACAAGCACTCCTTTTCTTTTTCCGAATACAGACTAACACGGCTGTTCCTCTGAAACCCCAAGAGTGTCTTCCTTTGCTAATTCCTGTGGAAGAAGTGGTAGAATGGCTTCAAGTACTGTATAATGCTCCAGCTGCTTGACAATCTAAATACTGTAATTGGTATCTTCTTCTGCTGGTGTCACAATCTTGGGTTATGGGACAAGAGGCCTTTTCACGTGTCCAAATGATGATAAGCAACCTCAAACTTCCCATTCCTTAAAATGGGTATAGTGGCTGCTAGCAAAGTTCCATGAATACAAAAAATTACTATACCATACAGGAGTCAGAAGGGGAAATTCACAAAAGAAGGCACAATAATGCAGATCAAAATTTGAAAAGGCTACAGTTTAAGGACTTTATCCTGCCTACCAGTATTCAGAACAAATGGCCTAATATTTTGGAAAATCAGCTTTTGTATACATATGACAATGTGCACTGCCAAAGGCAGAACCGAGCTCTAAGGGTTTTAAAAACATTAATCTATGCAGTTCAGATTTAAAAGGTAGCTACAATATAGCATTTTTATAAACTACATAGCTGTAATAGACATTATGCACTAGCTACTCAAATGAATTTTAAATGAAAACTGGTATGAAATCTAACTAACACCTGGTTATGAAAATGAAGATATGTATGACATGCCTGATCTGTGACAAAAGCAGCTCTATGCCTAAAGCCAAACACTTTTCAACAAAAACAATTTATCCAATTGCTCATATGAAAAGTAAGATCCTTACAGTGCTACAAGTTTATCTGTTGGAAGCTTGTTATGCCAGTTACAAATTCTTAGGGAAGCTTGTCTTGTACACTGAATAGTTCGAAGGCTTCAAAGTTGTTGGGTTTTTCCCCTAGAAGTGAACAAGTAACTTGTTCAACTGGGCCCATTCTTCATACTTCTCTATTTTTTTAAACTCATATGAATATGTGCTACCTCTGCCTTATACATATACTTGGCAAGTTCCTTAAAACAACATTACAAAATTCAAACACCAAATCCAATACATCCATAGGCAACAATCCTGCAGTGGTAGGTGAATAGGCCAAAATACCTAAAAGGTCTTTTCTATTTATAATTCTATTATAAACCAAGCAACAATAAAGATTTCTTATAACACAAGTGACATAGACAAATAGTAATATATTTTTCTTTTAACTTATGTGACATTTTAAAATCTAGGAAGCAAAAGCAACTTTGCCAATGTTCTAATCTTCTTCCTTTCTGTATTTAAGAAAGAGGGAAAGTTTGAGAAGAGTTTCAATTTTGCACACAATGGTGCTTACAATAAAGAATGCGGTTTTGCTGGCTTTCTGGTGCTGTTGATCTCAGCAAATTTGAAAAGTGATGATTACATTCATACTCCAAACTATGACTCTGCAGAGGTCAGGCCACTGGTTTTGTGATAGTCGATAAAGTCATCCTAACGGCTCTTAGTAACATGACCTGGGTTTAAGCCTATTTTCATTAGAAGTGCACCATAAAGTGCACGCTGTGGTAGTATTGCTTGTATTCCTGATCTTCGGTCTACCATTTGTAGTTGGAAATATAGCTACATAAAATCAAGAACTGTGAGGGACAGAGAAGTTGGGTAGCCAACCACAGACATTAGAAACATTACTGGATATACTGCACCATCTTTCCCCTGGGTTGACCATTAATGATCTATATAAGTCAATAAAATAAAGCCTGCAAACCTATTCTGCTGACCATGACCAACACAAAACATGAGATAACGGGTGAAAGCCAGGCTCTGTTGGAGTCAACAGTGTTGACTTCAGTGGCTCCAGGATTTTCCCCAATGACTTTATACCTGATAGAAGTTTTCAAACAGACAAAATATTTTAAACAAACAAAACAATCAACTATATGCAAATTGGAACGATATGCACTCAGCCAGGGACACTGATTTAAATAAATGTATCTATAGGTGCTGCAATGGAAACTAAAATAAACTAATGAACTATAGATTTATTCAATACCTACAAAAAAGTCAAAATAAAAGAGCAATAATATATAATCTGATGGAAGTATATTTTATTATCACATGAAAGAGCTCCAAAGCCAGAAGTTAAAAGATTCCTCTGCCCATTCCCCTATCTGTCCCCAATGTCTACTGAACAACCATGATGTCTTTCCTTACCCCATTCCTGTCCTATAACAGGGCACTGATCCTCTGGGTATATGTGCAGCCCAACATACCTATTACAGGCTCTGGCTTTAAAACCTGGAATTCTCAAAGAGATAATCTGGAAGAACAGAGAGAAACTCCAATCCCAGGGCCCAAGAATGAGAGCAAGACTGTTAACAGCAGGAAACAGGATCATAAGGCTTCCTGTCTCACAGAGAAGGAACTAGTAGACAGTTGTACAGCATGCAAAAGCTGCTCGGGAAAGCACTCCAGTTGTGCAAGGAGAGGGCTTCCCCCACAACTGGCACCACAGCTGGAAAAAGGGGGAAATTTTACCTGTATGGAGCAGGAAAGAGCAGGAAATGGCTGGACCAATTTAGGAGTGGGGGGAGATCACTACCATTCTAGTTGACCAGAAGAGAGTGAGGGTGGTATTTATACCCTATGCAGTCCTGGAGAAATCTATTACCAAGATCTGTCAGATGCCACCACAGGAATATTAAAGCCCAATCATTGGATAAAAATTAATAAAGAGATGAATAAGGATTTGGGAGCATGTGACAGCTTCTAAATAATTTGAACAGAATGCTCAATGTTTTTTGGAGGGAGGAATGGATAATTGAGGCAGATTTAAAGATTCACTGAGCTGCATGAGATGGAATAGGTTTGGGGATTTTTTACCAAGGCATGTGGTATGTGCAGAAATGGCCCTCTGACCAGATAAAAAAGGGATAGTAAAGGATACAACAGTCCTGAAATTATTTCCCGTTGTAGTGGCAGTGACTGTTTGGAGAATGGATTTTACAAACAAAAGTGCATGTTTTGGAATGACAACATGACAATGGTGCATGTCCTCCACATCACGCAGAATTATGAGGTGAGTAAGGGCATTTGCACTTCAGTGTTTAAACTTTAACCATATGTTTGTTTGCAAAACATGTGCCTGGGGTCGATAATGGCAGAGCCAATGCACTGTCTCACACTTCCAGGTGGACAGATTTCAGGACCCAACATGGAACCCAAAACAGAGGCTGGTAGCATTCTGGGGGAGGATGGCTCTTAAGAGCTGTACAGAGATCATTAGCACTGCAAATATTTAGGGCTTATGACAGGATTTTTAAAGATTTTGTGCAATTTCAGGGGAGGGAGGGCCTGCCTATGAAATGGCCATTTCCAGATGACCAGATACTTCAGTACATGGTATTGCTGGCAACCTGTGGGCTTGCATCATTTACCGCCTCCAGCCACCTATCAGGCTTTACATTTACCAGTAGGATTGGGGGATATCCCAGATCCTTGTAGTGGATACTTTAGTTAGTTCAGAGGTTTTTAGTGACGAGGTATCAACACACCATCCCTAGAGAGGATCCCCATTACTGCTCAGACACTTAGGGATTTGGGGCAAGTTCTCAATCAAATGTGCAGAAGCAGACAGGAAGTGGACTTGTTCAAGGCTGCATTCCTGGAAGCATTTTTTTAAGCTTTTAGAGTCAGTGAACTAGTGCCTGGATTGGTGAGGGATATGTTGGGAAAGGCTTTGGAGTGGAGGGATTTACAGTAGGAGGAGCAATTGGTCATCTTGACCCAAACAGGAGGGGCGAGGTGAGTCCATAATGCTATTGGTGATGGAATGAGGAATTATATAGTGATGAAACCAGCTGGTCAGGGGGCTGGAAGGGCCTTCACAACATACCAGTCTGTTACAGTTTTTAAAAAGGGGCTTATAAAGTTAGGGCTATAGGTGCATGAATTTGGTTCCCACTCACTCCAGATTGGAGCTGCAACAGTACTGCCCAAATAAGGCTAGGGGCCAGTGTGATTCATGCAATTGGATAATGGCACTCAAATACATACAAGACATACACGAGACCCCAGATGGGAAAATTAGCTCTGATTCTCTGTTTCAAATTTCAAAATCATGTCCACGGTCCAAGCAAGCAGTGGTGTGGCTCTGTGAGCAACAGTTTTGTACACTAGGCACATAGGCACCAAGTCGTCTGGAGGTTCACAGCTGGATCTAGGTGGTGAGCTGGCATAGAAACAAGGGTATGCTATGGGACCAGCTGATGCCCCTTATACGCTCTTTGGCAACTCAGAAGCAGGCACCAGATGTGATTATGGTTCACCTCAGTGAAAACTATTTGGGAAGGTGTAAGGGGCTCAACATGATAAACAGAGCTAAGGCAGATCTGAGGGAAGATCCAGGATTTTTCCCATGGGCAATGATTATTTAATCTGAAACACTGCAGTGCAGGGAACAGTGGAACTTCCACAGGTGGATAAGGTGAGGAGGTATGTAAATAGGTAGGTGGCTAAACACATACATAACCAAGGGGGTTTGGTCATTTCAGATCTGGACATATCTTACTTGGCGCCCCAGGGAGGATGGGATACACCTATCCAAATAGGGGGTGGATATACTTTTTTCTGATATTAAGGAAAGAATCAGTGAATACGTGGAAGCACAGCAGGCTTGTGGTGGCCATGTGGCCCAAAAGCATAATTGCTGATGCCTCCTTGTGGAAGATGTCCAGTGCAGGTACTTGTTGTGGAAGATGTATGGTTATTGGATAAAATGGCAAAAAGGGTTACCTACCTTTCGTAACTGTTGTTCTTCAAGATGTGTTGCTCATGTCCATTCCATTCTAGGTGTGCGAGCGCCCATGTGCGCGGTTGGAGATTTTTGCCTTCGTGGTATCCGTAGGGTCAGCAGTGGTGCCCCCTTGAGTGCCGTGCTCATGCATTAGTATATCAGGCACTGTTGAGCCTACGCCCACTCTGTTCCTTCTTGCCGGCAATCGTGACAGAGGGGCATGAGAGCAAGTAATGGAATGGACATGAACAGCACATATCAAAGAACAAGAGTTATGAAAGGTAGGTAACCGTTTTTTCTTCTTCGAGTGCTTGCTCATGTCAATTCCATTCTAGGTGACTCACAAGCCGTACCAATGGAAGTGGGCTTGGAGTTCACGGCCTTGCAGCTTGCAGCACTGCATCATCCCAGGCCTGGGTAAGCGCATAATGGCAAGTAAACGTGTGGACAGATGACCAGGTAGCAGCTCTACAGGTCGCTTGGATCGGCACGTGAACCAAGAAGGCCGCTGATGACACCTGCGCTCTAGTCGAGTGCGCCTTGACAAGTCTATCTGGGGAGTTTTCCACTTTCAGAAAAATCATACCGGCCACCTCCAGATGGAGTGACCCCTCATGGCGAGACGAGAAGGTACTGCTGAGGTGATCTTCTAGCACATTCCTGGTCCTAGGCAGGTGCGTGGCTACCAGATGAATGGCATGCTACATACAAAACTCCCAAAGGCTGAGAGCTTCTTGGCAAAGGGCTGACAACCTGGCTCCGGCCTGCCTGTTGATGTAATACATTGCGATGGCATTGTCCGTGAGGACCTGCACCACCTTGCTGCTCAGGTGGGGCAAGAACACCTGGCAGGCCAGACAAACTGCCTTTATCTCCCTGACATTGATGTGAAGGGCCAAATCGTTCCCCAGCCAGCGGCCTTGAGTGCTGAGCTTGCCCAGATGGGCTCCTCAGCCCAGGTCCGAAGCATCTGAGACCAGGGTCAGCGACGGGGACGGGATCACGAAGGGAACACACTTCAATACTGACCCAGGGTTCAACCATCACTCCAGGGATGACAGGATGTGATCCAGAACTCTGACTACCCGATTTAGGTCGTGTCTGCTGGCAGTGTAAACCAACGCCAACCTTGCTTGCAGAGGCTGGAGGTGGAGCCGCGCATGACTGATCACATATGTACAGGTGGCCATGTGGCCCAACAACCGCAGGCAGGTGTAAGCCATGGTGAGCAGGTGGTTCTTCACATGAGAGATCAGGTCTGACATGGCCTGAAAACAAGCCTCCTGAAGGCAGGCTCTGGCTCGCGTGGAGTTGAGAACTGCCCCGATGAATTCTATTAGTTGAACTGGCCTTAAAATGGATTTTTGCTCATTTATCTACAGGCCCAGGTTGCGGCAGGTGGAACACAACAGATGGAGGCTCCTCTGTACTTGTTCCTGGGACCTGCCCTTGATAAGCCAGTCGTCGAGATATGGGAAGACCTGGACCCCTTAATGTCTCAAGTAGGGGCCACTGGCACCATACATTCCATGAAGATCCTTGGAGCCAATGAGAGGCCAAAGAGCAGCGCTGTCAATTGGAAATGGTATTCGCCCACTATGAAACGGAGGAACCGTCTGTGACGTTGGAATATGGAAACAGGCGTCCTTCAAGTCGAGGGTGGCATACCAGTCTCCCAGATCCAGTGAGGGCATGATGGAGGCCAGGGAGACCATGCTAAACTTCTACTTCTTGAGAGACTTGTTGAGGCGGCATAGGTCCAAAATGGGTCTTAGGCCCCCTTTTGCTTTTCGGATTAGGAAATAACGGGAGTAGAATCCTTTCCCTGTCACGTCCTGAGGGACCTCCTCCACCACCCCCATGTGCAGGAGGTTCTTGACCTCTTGAATGAGGAGTTGCTTGTGAGAAGGGTCCCTAAAGAGGGACGGGAAAGAGGGGGTGGTGGGAGGAGGGTGGCCAAAAACTGCAGGGTGTAACCTTGAGACACTATCTCCAGCACCCAACGGTCCGAGGTGACTCGTGACCAGGCCAAACGGAAGGGATGAAGATGGCTGAGGAAAGAATGGGTTGGATTCTGGGAGGTGACTGGGGCATCACTCTCAACTGCACTCTCAAAACGAGTGCTTCTGGCCCCCAGGGTGTTTTGCCAGGCCAGGCTGCACAGGTGAGCAGGAGGAGGAAGGGCAATGGCTGCTGAAACTAATGTCTCTGTTCCTTCTCCTTGCAGACCCCAAACAAGACTGCTTTCTCAGAGACTGTGGCATATGCATGTCAAACAAGCGAAGGGTGACCAAAGTGTCCTTCAACCCATACAGCCTTGCATCCATTTGCTCTGAGAAAAGCAACTGAATGGGAGGTCTTGGATCAAGGTCTGTATCTTTTGGGAGAGGCCGGTGGTCTGAAGGCAGGAGCTACACCTCATATACACCGCCAACGCTACCACCCTAGCCGCCGAGTCAGCTGCATCCCATGCCATTTGGAGGGAGCACCAAGCCGCCATGGTGCCCTCCTCCACTAGGGTGCTGAATTCCTGGGCCAAATCCTGTGGGAGGGACTCCTTGAACTTATGGGTGGGAGTCCCATATGTTAAAATTGTATCTTCCTAGGATGGCCTGATTGTTTGCCACCCAAAATTGCAGCCTGGCAGTCAAATAATTTTTTCTCCCGAACAGATCCTATCTTTTGGCCTCTTTATTTTTGGGGGGGATGAGCTGGTATGACCTTGCTTACCCTTTTCACTGGCTGCAGAGACCACCAGCGAGCCCAGGGGAAGGTGGGTGAAAAGGTATTCAAACCCTTTGGCAGGGACAAAGTATTTTTTTCGGCCCTTTTCGAGTTGGGAGGGATGGATGAGGGAGTTTGCCAGAGGGCCTTGGCAATCTTGATGACAACGTCATGCACTAGTATTGCAACACGGGCCAGGGTAGAGGCTGACAGAACATTAAACAAAGTGTCCACCTGCTCAGCCATTTCCTCCACCTGCAGGCCAAAATTCTCAGCCACCCAATGAAGCACGGCCTGGTGTTCTTTAAAATCGTCCAGCGGGCTGGCCCTCGAGGGTCCCGCAATCGCCTTCTCTGGGGATGAAGATGATGACTGCAGTGTCGGGGGAAGGAGGCTTAGGGGTGGGTGCAGTCTCCTCTGCCTCGACTTCAGAGTGTGCATCATGCACTGAGCCCAGTGCTGTCGGTGCCACCAGCTGTTGCTCCGAGGCAGTGGCCAATAAGCTGTGTGAAAGGGACATCACCGTGACCGACACTCCCCATGCATTTCAATAAGGCCACTAGCCAATGGCCGTGCTGCCAAGGTGGTGCCGTCGATGTCGACGTGGCCTCAGGTGCCCATTCACACCAGTGAAGTCTAGGCAAGAGGCTGAACTGTGCTTCTGTGCTGGAGGAATCCCCTTCCGGTGACCACAGTGGGGCTGTTGACGCCTGAGACTGTTTGCTGACCATTGCCATTGGAAACCGGTGCCCAGAGTGAGGAGATCAGTACTGGTATTGGGGGGACTGGAGCTGGTGCTGGGGGGGTCTGGAGACACGACAGGGAGCGCTCCCACAAGGCAGGTGACCCGGACCTGAACCGAGAGGACAATCAGCGGGAGGGTGAACGGTGTCAGTATTGTGGAGACCGGTGTCTCCCTCTAGGCGATCCGTGTCGAGATGGCGGGGACCACAATTGCGATGCTGGTGACCGAAGCGAGCCTCTGAGGATCCAGGCTGTGATTCCGGCAATCTGCAGTGCAGTGGTGGAGAGCACTGCTTCGTCTCGGGGGATCAGCGGTGATCCACTGGCCCTAGAGGGGTCTTAGCAGCTGGCTTGCCCTTGTGGGGAGCCTTTGCTGGTCCTTGAGGCATGTGATGCCTCGATGGCATGGGCAGAGGCCTTTGCTTTCTGAGCGCTGCGGGAGCTTATGAAGGTGTTGGTGCCGTCAGGAGCTTAGGTCCCATGCCGCTCCTGGGAGTCGGTGGTGGACTTTTCAAGGTGCTAAGGGCCCTGACCAGGGAGGCATGAATGCGTGGCTCCAGAGTGGCTGGGCAGCCCGAAGTAGGTCCCTTCCCCGATGACCCATGGCCCTTCTTGCCTGGTGCCAGGGAGCTGTGCTTCCTAGCTTTCTTTTTTGGGGGACGAAGAATAGTGCTGACGGGTTAGAATCCATTGCTGATGTAATAACCTGGTATATGGATTTGTGTACAGGCCCAAAGTCCAGAGTTTAGTCAAGAGGTCAGAGTCATAGCAAATATTGATTAGCTAAGAGAAAGCAGAATAACCAAAGATAACCTTGCTTTTGCTAAGATATGCCTGGTCAGCGGAACGCCAGATGTTGGGGGCAATAATTGTCTTATTCAAAGTTGCAATTAGAACAAAGAAGCCCTGTTTCTGTTGTGTTAGTTTCTTCTGGAGGGAGATGTTCTTCCCAAACATCCAACCTTGAGTTTATGAAAGGTTCAAGCATGTCAGTGTAAGATATGGCCTCCTCCCACCTCCCTTTCCCAGGGACCAATGCCTGCCTTAAAACACAAATAAGCAACTTGAAAGACAATCTTTATTGCCGCATACTTACACTGTTTCTTTGCTTTTACCCCTAGATATGTATCTGTTGGACAATCAAAGGAGCTACTTCATTCCTATGGACCCCAAATCAGAATTCAACATATATATTTTATACTAATACATTAATTGAAGTACTAATTAAATGTTGATTTGTTAACTTGAGACCATGGGCAGAGACATTATGTAACCTTTGACCATTAGCTGTAAGACATGATAGCACAGTAGCCAAACCTATCCGGGGGTGTGGGACTGCCTACCCCGTCACTTTCCCCACCCATGGAAAATCCATATATTCCATTATAATCAACTGATTAACAATGTCTCTGAGCCTAATAAGCTAGGTGACACTCTGTCAGCACTATATGTAATAAACTCCTGTGCCTGACCTCTACACGGTGTGGATTTATGTCCTTCAGTGCCGGGTGGAGCCTGGTGTCGGGGGCACACTGCACACCAAGGCCAAGGTACTCGGCGAATCCTGGTGGGACAGCATGGAAGCTGGATGAGGAGAGCCTGCAACCGAATATCCTGCTCCTTCTGCATGCTGGGCTGAAAGTTTTTACAAATACGGCACTTATCTCTCATGTGTACTTCCCCCAAGCATTTGAGGTAGCTGCTATGCGG
This sequence comes from Caretta caretta, assembly GCF_965140235.1. Taxonomy (NCBI): domain Eukaryota; kingdom Metazoa; phylum Chordata; order Testudines; family Cheloniidae; genus Caretta; species Caretta caretta. The sequence goes on along the minus strand of NC_134209.1, from coordinate 134,367,807 downwards.
GCCACTCACAGGTATAGGCCTGGTGCAGTCTGTGCAGGGCTTAAATCTGAGATATCGGGGAACGCCCCACCTGGGGCAAAGTCCCCGCTGGGATTTTAACTGCTAACTACGCTTAACAACATTAACTACTATAAACAAACTATTTACAAGGACCTAAGTCTCGAAGTAAGACAAAAACTGCTAGCCCTTGCTATACAAGGAAAGACACTCTGACTAACCACCACGGTAGGTAAGAAGGAACTGAGAGGATGTAGGGTTGGCGGTGCCTGATATACCGGCACATGAGCGCGGCACTCAAAGGGGCACCACTGCCAATCCTCCGGATACCGCAAAGGCAAAAATCTCCGATGACCGAGCATATGGGCGCGCATACACCTAGAATGGAATCGACATGAGCAAGCACTCAAAGAAGAACAATCAATTTGGTGAGACAAAGTGAAATCTAGTGCAGAAAGTTTTGAAGACTTATTAATAAGGCTACATTTTAGTCATGGATATTTTTAGTAAAAGTCATGGACAGGTCACGGGCAGTAAACAAAAAAATCATTGCCTGTGACCTGTCCATGACTTGTACTATTTACCTCTGACTAAATCTTGGTGGGGGGTGCACAGGGAGCAGGGGCCCGGGACCCCTGCTGGTGCTGGGGGTGGATAGCGGGGCTGGCAGGCTCCCTACCTAGCTTCTTGCAGCTCCCCAGAAGCAGAGACATGTTCCTCCCTCAGCTCTTAGGCAGAGGTGTGGTCAGAAGGCTCTGTGCACTGCCTCTACCCCAAGCGCCAGCTCCGCAGCTCCCATTGGCTGCGGGGGGCAGTGCTGCTCAGGTGACCACCGAGCCAGCTACACTGGCCACTGCAGAAGTCACAAAGGTCCCGAAAAGTCACGGAATCCATGATTTCCATGACCTCTGTCACAAACTCGCAGCCTTACTAATTAGTCATCAGCAAGAGGGAGATTTTGCATGCAGAGATTTCAAGAGAGAGACACCACTGACAAGTACCACTTAGAAAAGGATGTAAGGGAAAGCATCCCTTAATGGAGCTGAGAAAGGGGGTTCAGGACTCCTACATCTTTTGCAGTGGGGAGCCAAACCCCCGCCTTTTCTAGTCCCCAGCACTCTTATGAGAGGAGGGTGGCAGATGCTGTGATAAGGCTGGGGATTACGTGAAAAGTCTTAAGGAAATGGTGACAATGCACTGTACTATTGGTTGCCAGGTACTTCCAGATATTTTAAGTGAATAAAGTTGCAGGCTAATTAAACCACATACATAACTCTTGGCATCACATCACTAGTCCAATCATTACTACAAAAAAAATTTCATAGTGATTTTGTGTCTAAACACATTTTTGCTCAATTCCAATAATGTTGAAATGGACCCCACACAGTGCCTTTGACAGAGACACTGCCCAACCTTGTAGCATATGCTTGACATTGTGATTTCAATGAATTTCTCCAAAAGTCAAAGTTTGATAGAGGTTTCCATAATTTTAGCTAGTATCAGAGTCTTTGGGACATTCAATAAGAATTTTGTATGAGCCCTTGTTTGTTTCCCCTCATTTTTTTGCTTTAGCTGCAGGGCAACCAATGTACTGGATGACACAATATCACAGGACTCTCATTCGTGTCCCTTCCTTCGTGACCCATCTAAATTGTTTATTTTTGCTCAGTAAGGCATTCCTTTGCCACTCCAGATGATACTCTCAAGTCCTGTCCTTGAACTCCCAGTCATATACTGGGATTCCCTTGGGAAACAAATGGGTTTGTACAACTATTTTTGGCCTCTCTGCACCAGCTCAGCTTCTGAGATAGACACATACAATTTAAGTTAGGTGAATTCTCCTCATTAATGTGCAGCTTTAAAAACTATTATTTAAACCACATAACTCTTTTGCTGTTAAATCATTAGCTCTTTTTAAAAACAGGTTTCTATAATAAAAAGATACAAAAGGTGTAAAACAAATATTTAAACAGAAAGTTCAATAGATACATGAATTACAAGGAGTATAATTTCTTAGGCAGTTCTGCAGTCCTAGCAAGAAAAAAGAAACAGAGACTACACAGTACAGCATCTCACCAGGTACTTAAGATCCTGTATTCCCTGTCTCTTAAGACAATATTACCCTCATTGATCCTTCTGAGTCATTCCCTTGACTAGCAAGTTAAATCCAGCATCTGGCACAAATAAGGAACTATTTAGTTGATGAAGCACGTTTCCTTCCCCTAAACTTGAGAAAACAACTTCCAGGAAGGCCATTACGTACATAGCTGGTAGCCAGTTATTCTCTATTGATCCACAACCTCAGTTGCAATAATCGTCAATATATATCTTTTGCATAATATTTATATATTAAAACATACAGATTCCTTTGAACTGCACCCTTGAAACTTCTATTTGCTAATATTTCCTGTAGAACTTCAAGCGCCCAGGATGCTCAAGGGAACTAAGGGCTAGATTGCTAATTCCCAGTTATGAGCATGAAAATATATTGCTAATATAGATAATTGAATTAATGAAAGCCCTCCTATGGCAGGAATATGGTCCAAACTGATTAGACATTTTCTCTTAAAGAATGGATAACAGCAAAAAAAAAAAATCAATACTATATTGGACACATGAAGGAAAGTGGAAGATTGTGAGGTAATGCTTGAATAGTATTCCTGCTGAAGCAAAGCCTGCATTTTTGTATTAACTGATTATACTTAGTAATTCATTTTGATTTCTACATAGACATCTATCACAGGCTGGCTCCTCAGCAAGACAAAGACAACAATAACCTTGATCTGCACAAAAGCTTCCTTTCCATAAAAAATGAAGTTCTCCCCCAACCCTTCATCAGTTCATGTAAAACTACAATCTCCCCATTTAAAAAAAATCCACATCCGTATCCAGACCCCTAAAACTGAGCCCTTCACTAATATTTGCCTACAGCAGATGAGCTTTGGATCATCCCAAAGGGCAACAGACTCAGACTTATTTCAGACAAGGGAATGGGGCAGAGAAGTCTAAAACTGAGGGGTCCTAAAGGATAATGCCTGCCAGTGGCTCCATCTCTTACTCACCAACAGAGCTCCAGCCCTAGAACTGCCCCACTGATCTCAACTGTGGAAGTATCATGTGGGAAGAGGGATGGTCACTCAGGTAGGCAGGTCTCCAACCATTTAGAGCTTTACAGGTCAGAATCATCATCTTACACTTCAGCTATAAACCTATGCAGCCAACAGTTTCTTATGCACCTGCTTGCAGTAAAATACCACATTTAAATAAGCAGGCCTACTGCCTTCTGTGCCACCTTTCCTCTGCAGGTTGATAGAAGGTGTTGCCCAAGCAGAGTGCATTGTAATAGTCTAATCTTGAAGTGACAAGGCATGGATGATGGCACCAATGTCCTTCTCTTAGATAAGGTTTGCATCTGAGAGGAGGAGTTGTCACATACTGACTGTTTAATAGCAACTTGGAGTCTAACCAGGGCCTCAAATTACAAACTGCGACACAACCCTCTTTGCCACATCTCCTAATTGCTTTCCCCAACCTACTATAACAATTCCATCTAATTTTTCTCTGGAAGGAGCCTCACACAGCTAGCTCTCATTTATGCTTCATTCACTACCATCTACTGAGAAAGATACTCAAATTGCACCATCTGGGTTAAATGAAATGGAGGTAGAGAGATAAGTTTCATCAACAAGTTGACAATATTTCAGTTTGTGCCTCCTCACTAACCCTTCCAATGGCCCCATATTGAACAGGAGAGGTGATAAGAGTACAACTCAGAAGAACCCATTCAACACCTTTTAGACAGAAAAGTAATTGCCATAATTATCCTCTTGGTTCCAAGAGAAAAGAAACAAGCTACTGTCACACTTCGGGGTGCAATCCAAACCAGGAAGGAGTTGTGTGACCTCTTACTGTGTAACCCTGAATGCATCACAATGCTTTGCTACTGTAGTTCTCTGCCTGGGATGCTCACAATCAGCCACAAGCATGCAGGTCACACCCTGTCTCTGGGTGTGTTAGCTATGCAGCCAGCCCTGGAAACAGCAACTCTGACCCCAGCAGCCTGTCTACAGTCCCATAGCCCTACACTGGCTTTCACCAGCCTTGGCTACAACCAACAAAGTGACCCCAACACTCTTCCAGTCCTCAATTTCCCCAAACTGTGGGCCCTTAAGTGTCCAGCCCTCTCCTGGGCCACTTGGAGAAATAATACGGTCCGTTTGCTCCTGTAAAGACACCAAATGTACAGCTTACCACTTTAACTTGAGTTAACTAACACACTTTTAATTTAATCTAGCAGTGCTGTGTTTGAATTAAAGTAAAACAAGTTTATAACAAAAGAAAAGAGGATTCTCTGTGAGATCAAGTAAAAGAGATAGAGATTGAAATGGTTACAAACAAATAAAAGTGAAAAATACTTCTAGTGACTAAAAACTTAACCTAGCAAGATACAGACTTTGTTCAAGATGGCTGTTTTTGCCCACAGTCTTCCAGCAGGACATCTTACCCCATCCCTCCATTCTAGTGGCATAGCTAGGTAGAGCGAACAGAGGCAGCGGACATAAAAAAAGGTGCCACCAGCTTGTACCCACTGGGCAGCACTCCGGGTCCTCGGCAGGAACCGCCGAAATACCGCCGAAATACTCGCCGAAATACCGCCGAGGACCCGGAGCGAGTGAAGGTCCCCGCCACCAAAGACCCGGAGTGCCGCCGGGTGAGTAAAAATTTAAAAAGTTGCCCATAAATTAAAAAGGCACCACTTGTGCTCAGAGGGGGAACAGCCACTCCCCCCGCTCCCTCCCTGGCTACACTACTGCTCCATTCAAGGGCTCTTCCAGAAGCCCAAAATGCTGGTTCCTTTGTCTCTTTGGTGAAAGAGAGAACTTGGTTTTCTGCCCCTTTCTTTTATAGTTGAGTAAACCTTTGAAATGGATTCTTCTGAAGGTTCCCCTTCAAAATAAAGTTTATTCAAGCTGTGAGGACGGCAACATTGAGTCTGGAGGTGAAGAAGCACCATGCTGGGTTTCCCCCCAATCCCCGCTGATATTTGCTGAAATGCAAATGGTTCTGTTTCCTGCAATCTGTGCCCCTTTTGCTAGTCCTGTTTACTGCTTATCTATAAATTGAGGTAAACCTACATTCCTTTAAAAAGAAAAGGAGTACTTGTGGCACCTTAGAGACTAACCAATTTATTTGAGCATAAGCTTTTATTTTATTTTTATTTATTATTTTATTGAGCTGTAGCTCACGAAATCTTATGCTCAAATAAATTGGTTAGTCTCTAAGGTGTCACAAGTACTCCTTTTCTTTTTGCGAATACAGACTAACACAGCTGTTACTCTGAAACCTACATTCCTTTGTTTAAGACAGACCTATTTAACACCTTTAACTAAGCAAGGCTGTCTCGTGTTGAACATGGTCTAGTAACATCATACAGGGGGAATTCATAACTTTACATATAATGTTGTTACATACATTTCACCATAATATTTTTGACCACTGAGGTATTAGGTTTTAAATGATACCTCATAAGGCATATTTTGAACAAAGATTATCACACTAGCGTATAGGGTGTCAATACCCGGGTGCTTTGGGTCACAGCTCCCATAAAGCATCCCTGTTTCCTCCTGCTGGAATCCACATATACATGAACAACTCAGTGATATTGAAAGCAGCCTTAGCTTAGCCTCACTTTGAGTGCAAGTTTTACTGTTCATGAATATCTCATTTCAGACAAATACATCTGTATATTTCATGTCTACTTTTATGTAACAGCAATTAAGATTAAAAATAGATCCTCAGTTCCTTACGCCATCTTTCCTAATCACCTTATGTCCCTTTAATGACCAATTTCCTTGGACAACAAATCAGTATCTGCAGAAATTTCAGATTTCATAAGGGTATTTCTGTAGATTTTCTTGTATTCTCCAAAAATAAAAGTTTCTAGTGAGGTTTAAACTCAGATGAGGTGCCTCTGACTATAAAAAGCAGTTCTCTGCTCGTCTTCTGTATAGGATTTTGGAACCCTTCTGAAATGGTCATCTTGGATACTTTTATCATCTTTTATGACCTTTTCATAATACACGAAGTTTAGGATAATTTATACTTGCTTACCCAAAGTTTTCTTTTTCCCCCTCAAGTAGTCTCTTCTTCTTTCGTATGGCTGGTGCAGAGCAGCAACTACAATTTCACCTGAAGTTGATCGAGCCAAATGGCTACACCAGGAGTAGCAGAATTTATTGCAGTAATGCCTCCTTCATATTTATAAATTGGACAGTAGGTAGTGATATATTCGATGGTCTGTAATGGGGAACCACACTCGCACACCGGGAAGTCCTTGATTTTCCATATGTGTATTAGATATCCGCATCTACCATGGTTAGTTCGAATTCGGTTCAAGTTGACCAAGATGACCGTGGAAGGTCAAATCCAGGAACCTTTTGCATGGGATCTGGCATAAGGTGCTTATTTTTAAAGTCTTGTTTAGCCCAAACTGCTTTCCAAGCCTCCTTCTGATCATAGCCTGATTGCATGAGACTAAATGAATGTTCCCAGAAAGGCTTAAGGACTTCTTTTACTTCCTTAATGCTGACAGTGGAAGGTGCTCCTCGGGGGATTGATGCAAGTGTTTGACAGAGTTGTTGATACACTTCTCTTCTTGTGTGTTTATCAAGTGGTCCTGTCAAGGTTCCTCCCCCACTCTGAACTCTAGGGTACAGATGTGGGGACCTGCATGAAAAACCTCCTAAGCTTATCTTTACCAGCGTAGGTCAAAACTTCCCCAAGGTACAAAATATTACACCCGTTATCCTTGGACTGGCCGCTACCACCACCAAACTAATACTGGTTACTGGGGAAGAGCTGTTTGGACGCGTCCTTCCCCCCAAAATACTTCCCAAAACCTTGCACCCTACTTCCTGGACAAGGTTTGGTAAAAAGCCTCACCAATTTGCCTACGTGACTACAGACCCAGATCCTTGGATCTTAAGAACAATGAACAATCCTCCCAACACTTGCACCCCCCCTTTCCTGGGAAATGTTGGATAAAAAGCCTCACCAATTTGCATAGGTGACCACAGACCCAAACCCTTGGATCTGAGAACAATGAAAAAGCATTCAGTTTTTTACAAGAAGACTTTTAATAAAAAATAGAAGTAAATAGAAATAAAGAAATCCCCCCTGTAAAATCAGGATGGTAGATATCTTACAGGGTAATTAGATTCAAAAACATAGAGAACCCCTCTAGGCAAAACCTTAAGTTACAAAAAAGATACACAGACAGAAATAGTTATTCTATTCAGCACAATTCTTTTCTCAGCCATTTAAAGAAATCATAATCTAACACATACCTAGCTAGATTACTTACTAAAAGTTCTAAGACTCCATTCCTGTTCTGTCCCTGGCAAGAGCAGCATACCGACAGACACAGACCCTTTGTTTCTCTCCCTCCTCCCAGCTTTTGAAAGTATCTTGTCTCCTCATTGGTCATTTTGGTCAGGTGCCAGCGAGGTTACCTTTAGCTTCTTAACCCTTTACAGGTGAGAGGCGCTTTCCCCTGGCCAGGAGGGATTTCAAAGGGGTTTACCCTTCCCTTTATATTTATGACACGCCCCCCAAATCTCAGCTAGGGTGAAACACTGGCTGGGATTTCTTCCTGGAGCTCTAGGAAAAACAGAGTTAATAAGACACATGCATCTCTAAATATACTACCAAGTACATAAAGACTAACAATATTTTCCACATCTCAAGGACGATTTTAGCCAGTTGATTCTGGGAAACTTTCACGGGAGAGTGCATCAGCCACTTTGTTAGAAGCTCCTGAGATGTGTTGGACGTCGAAATCAAAATCTTGGAGAGCTAAACTCCACCGAAGAAGTTTTTTGTTAGTTTCCTTGACGGTGTGAAGCCACTTCAGTGCAGCATGGTCGGTTTGCAGGTGGAAACGCCGTCCCCAAACATATGGGCGTAGCTTTTCCAGAGCGTAGACAATGGCGTAACATTCTTTTTCAGTGACTGACCAGTTGCTTTCCCTCTCAGACAGTTTTTTGCTGAGAAACACTACAGGGTGGAATTCTTGATCAGGTCCTTTCTGCATTAAAACTGCTCCCACACCACGCTCAGATGCATCTGTGGTTACTAGGAACGGTTTGTCAAAGTCTGGGGCCCTTAGTACAGGGTCAGACATGAGTGTCGCTTTAAGCTTGTTAAAGGCCTTCTGACACTTTCCGGTCCACTGAACAGCATTTGGCTGTTTCTTTTTGGTTAGGTCTGTCAGTGGGGCAGCGATTTGGCTGTAGTGCGGTACAAATCGTCTGTAATAACCAGCCAAGCCTAAGAAGGATTGAACCTGTTTCTTTGACTTTGGGACAGGCCACTTTTGGATAGCATCCACTTTGGCCTGTAGGGGGCTGATAGTTCCTTGACCCACCTGGTGTCCAAGGTAAGTCACTCTGTTTAGGCCTATTTGACACTTCTTAGCCTTAACAGTTAGTCCTGCCTCCCTTATGCGCTCAAGGACTTTTTGTAGATGTTCCAGGTGGTCTGCCCAGGAATCCGAAAATATGGCCACATCATCAAGGTAGGCGACTGCATATTCTCCTAATCCCGCTAGGAGACCATCTACAAGTCTTTGGAAAGTGGCGGGTGCATTTCGCAGCCCGAAAGGGAGTACATTAAATTCATACAGCCCGAGATGTGTGATGAAGGCTGGCCTTTCCTTGGCAGATTCATCTAGCGGTACCTGCCAGTACCCCTTGGTTAAGTCCAAGGTAGAGATGAACTGGGCCCGTCCCAGTTTCTCTAATAGTTCATCTGTGCGTGGCATTGGATAGTTGTCTGGGCGAGTTACAGCATTTAGCTTACGGTAGTCCACGCAAAAACGTATTTCCCCATCTGGTTTGGGAACTAGAACCACTGGAGATGCCCATGCACTTTCAGAGGGGCGGATTACACCCATCTGTAACATATCCTGGATCTCCCGTTCTATAGCAGTTTTAGCTTGAGGAGACACCCGTTAAGGTTGGACCCTAATTGGGTGAGCATTACCTGTGTCAATGGAGTGGTATGCCCGTTCAGTCAGTCCTGGGGTGGCTGAGAACGTTGGCGCGTAGCTAGTGCACAGCTCCTGGATCTGCTGTCGCTGCATACGCCCAAGGGTCATGGAGAGGTTCACCTCTTCCACACCACCAGCACATTTCCCTTCGTAGTAGACACCTTCAGGCCACTCAGCGTCGTCTCCTCCCTGGGCTGTAAACTGACAAACCTTTAATTCTCTGGAATAAAAGGGCTTTAGAGAATTAATATGGTACACCTTAGGCTTTCGGTTGGAGGTGGGGAATGCTATGAGATAATTAACAGCTCCCAGGCGCTCCTGGACTGTGAATGGCCCTTCCCACGATGCTTCCATTTTATGGGCCTGGAGCGCCCTTAAGACCATGACCTGGTCTCCTACTTTGAAGGAACGCTCTCTGGCATGTTTATCATACCAGGCTTTTTGCTCTTTTTGAGCATCCTGTAAGTTTTCTCTAGCAAGGGTTAAAGAGGTTCGGAGGGTGTTTTGTAGGTTGGTTACAAAGTCCAGAATGTTAGTTCCTGGAGACGGTGTAAATCCCTCCCATTGCTGCTTCACCAACTGCAATGGCCCCTTAACCTCACGGCCATATACAAGTTCAAATGGGGAAAACCCTAAACTGGGGTGTGGTACAGCTCTGTAGGCAAAGAGCAACTGCTGCAACACTAGGTCCCAATCATTGGAGTGCTCATTTACGAATTTACGTATCATGGCCCCCAAAGTTCCATTAAACTTCACCACCATGCCATTTGTTTGATGGTGGTAAGGAGTGGCAACCAAGTGATTTACCCCATGAGCTTCCCAAAGGTTTTTCATAGTTCCTGCCAGGAAATTAGTCCCTGCATCTGTGAGGATGTCGGAGGGCCAACCTACCCTGGAAAAAATGTCTGCTAGTGCCTGACACACACTTTTAGCCCTGGTGTTGCTTAGAGCTATTGCTTCCGGCCATCGGGTGGCAAAATCCATGAAAGTCAGTATGTACTGCTTTCCTCTGGGTGTCTTTTTCGGAAAAGGACCCAGAATATCCACAGCTACTCGCTGAAATGGAACTTCAATGATGGGGAGTGGCTGGAGAGGGGCTTTGACCTGGTCTTGGGGTTTTCCCACTCTTTGGCACACCTCACAAGACTGGACATAGGTAGAAACATCCTTGCCCATTCCCTCCCAGTGGAATGACCCCCCCCAAACGGTCTTTGGTCCTGTTCACCCCAGCATGGCCACTAGGGTGATCGTGGGCTAAGCTCAAGAGCTTGGCCCGGTATTTAGTTGGAACTACCAACTGTCTCTGAGGATGCCAGTCTTCCTGGTGTCCACCAGAAAGAGTTTCCTTGTATAAAAGTCCTCTTTCTATAACAAACCTGGATCGATTAGAAGAGCTGAGAGGCGGTGGGTTGCTCCGTGCCGCCGTCCAAGCTCTCTGGAGGCTTTCATCTGCTTCCTGTTCGGTCTGGAACTGTTCCCTTGATGCTGGGGACGTCAGTTCCTCATTGGATTGTGGACCTAGGCTTGGTCCCTCTGGAAGCGATATAGGGGATGGAGCTGTTTCTGTTGACTGTGAACCGCTCTCCGCTGGTGCACTATGTTGGGATTCAGGCTCCGGCTGAGCCTCTTGTGTAGGGTTATCGGCTGCTGCCAGTTCAGGTTTGGTGGGGCCCTCTAGTGTTGAGGTTGCAAGTACTGGATTCAGTGCTGACATGGGGTCTGGTGTTGGTTGTTCGGCTGGTTCCGGTTCTAGGACTGGTTCCGTCTGGGTCTCTGGGACTGGATCCACTACTGCTGTTGCAGACATTGGCCTGGGGTCCAGGTCCATCACCTCTGACCGGGTCCTGATAGAAGTTTCCGGAACAGAGCTAGGCCTCACGGCTTGGTTAGCCTGGCTGCGGGTGACCGTTCCCACCCTCTTGGCCTGTTTCACATGATTGGCCAAGTCTTCCCCCAACAGCATGGGGATGGGATAATCATCATAGACTGCAAAAGTCCACATTCCTGACCAGCCCTTGTACTGGACAGGCAACTTGGCTGTAGGCAAATTGAAAGAGTTGGACTTGAAGGGTTGAATCGTCACTTGGATCTCTGGGTTGATTAAATTGGGGTCCACTAAGGAAGCATGGATAGCTGACACTTGTGCTCCGGTGTCCCTCCACGCGGTGACCTTCTTCCCGCCCACACTCACAGTTTCCCTCCGCTCCAAGGGTATCTGGGAGGTATCTGGGCCTGTGGACCTCTGGTGTGATTCCGGTGCAATGAACTGTAATCTGTTGGGGTTCTTGGGGCAGTTGGCCTTTACATGCCCCAGCTCGTTACATTTAAAACATCGTCCAGCTGACGGGTCACTGGGGCGAGGAGGGTTGCTGGAGAACGGGGTGGTGGGACGATAAGGGGTCTGGAGGGTTCTTTGGGAGGTAGGTGGGGCTTTGGGCGGCCCCCGGTAATAGGGTGTGGTCTGGGGTGGTCCCTTCTGGTCTCCGCTCCAACTGCAACCAGTTTTCTTCTTCTCTGCCACCTCCACCCATCTGGCTCCAATCTCTCCTGCCTCGATTACAGTTTTGGGCTTCCCGTCTAGGATGTATCTTTCTATTTCCTCAGGAACACCCTCTAAGAATTGTTCCATTTGCATTAGGAAGGGCAAATTTACTGGAGATTCAACACTTGCTCCTGATATCCAGGCATCCCAATGTTTCACAATGTGGTAGGCATGTCGGGTAAATGACACGTCTGGTTTCCACCTTAGGGCTCTGAACCTCCGACGAGACTGCTCGGGTGTTATCCCCATTCTGACTCTCGCCTTGGATTTAAACAGTTCATACTTGTTCATGTGTTCTTTAGGCATTTCAGCTGCCACCTCAGCTAAGGGTCCACTGAGCTGCGGCCTCAGCTCTACCATGTATTGGTCAGTAGAGATGTTGTACCCAAGGCAGGCCCTTTCGAAGTTTTCTAAGAAGGCCTCAGTATCATCACCTGCCTTGTAGGTGGGGAACTTTCTGGGATGGGAAGTGGTACCTGGAGAAGGATTGCTAGGGTTTGTTGGTATATTCTGCTGGGCCTTTATCCTCTCCACCTCCTCCACATGCTTCCTCTCTTTTTCCTTCTCCTCCTCCACATGCTTCCTCTCTTTTTCCTTCTCCTCCTCCACATGCTTCCTTGCCTCCATTTCCCTCTTGTGGGCAGCCTCCTGTACCTCCTTCTCCAGCCGCATGAGTTCTATCTGTCTTTCATGTTCCCTTTGTTTTTCCTCAGCCTGAAATTTGGCTAATTCCAGCTGTAGTCGAGCTGAGGATTTGGTCATTCTAACCTCTCTGTTTTTAACTAACTTTACACCCGAGGTTTAGAAATAAACAAACAAAACGTGGCTGTAAAATTTTGCTGTGCTGGAATAGAATACCTATTCTCTGATAGTGACTGTCAGCCTACAGAAAAAGACAATTCCCTTGTCTCTGCTCTGGGCCCAAATTAAAGCAAAAAACCTCCAACTACTTGGAAACCTGCTTACCCAGCCCAAAGAAAAAGCAAATGGGTAGAACACACACCCCCTATTTACTTTTAGGAAGAAAAGAAAAAAAAAACCTCTGGGTTGGAAGACTGTGAATTTCCCTGCAGGAGTTAAGTACCCTGCCTCCAGGCAAAGAAAACCTGCAATTCACAAGATAATCCCCTTTTGTCTCTGCTTGGCCACAGTTTCAACTTTCAGTTTCAACTGCTTTCTGGACTTCCTTTCCAAAGGAAAAAAAAATTTCCTTTTTAAAATCTGTATTTCTAGTTCAAAAAAAAATCTCAGCTGGATCTCAAAATGATTTCAGGTTAATCCCACCACTGTGCCACCATGTCAAGGTTCCTCCCCCACTCTGAACTCTAGGGTACAGATGTGGGGACCTGCATGAAAAACCTCCTAAGCTTATCTTTACCAGCGTAGGTCAAAACTTCCCTAAGGTACAAAATATTACACCCGTTATCCTTGGACTGGCCGCTACCACCACCAAACTAATACTGGTTACTGGGGAAGAGCTGTTTGGACGCGTCCTTCCCCCCAAAATACTTCCCAAAACCTTGCACCCTACTTCCTGGACAAGGTTTGGTAAAAAGCCTCACCAATTTGCCTAGGTGACTACAGACCCAAACCCTTGGATCTGAGAACAATGAAAAAGCATTCCGTTTTTTACAAGAAGACTTTTAATAAAAAATAGAAGTAAATAGAAATCCCCCCTGTAAAATCAGGATGGTGGATATCTTACAGGGTAATTAGATTCAAAAACATAGAGAACCCCTCTAGGCAAAACCTTAAGATAACCTTAAAAAGATACACAGACAGAAATAGTTATTCTATTCAGCACAATTCTTTTCTCAGCCATTTAAAGAAATCATAATCTAACACATACCTAGCTAGATTACTTACTAAAAGTTCTAAGACTCCATTCCTGTTCTGTCCCTGGCAAGAGCAGCATACCGACAGACACAGACCCTTTGTTTCTCTCCCTCCTCCCAGCTTTTGAAAGTATCTTGTCTCCTCATTGGTCATTTTGGTCAGGTGCCAGCGAGGTTACCTTTAGCTTCTTAACCCTTTACAGGTGAGAGGAGCTTTCCCCTGGCCAGGAGGGATTTCAAAGGGGTTTACCCTTCCCTTTATATTTATGACAGGTCCTTTTGTGTTCTCCACCAGTTTGGAGGCAATTGAGTTTGGCTGGATTTTTGGCCGGTACTCTGTGGATTAGCGGCCCCAAGACGTCGTAGTAATGTCCAGGCTTGACAACTTGAAGTGTAAAAATCAAGGTTTTGCACGCAATCAAGCCAGAGCTGGCATCTCGCTGTGTCAAGGGAGCATAGCAAGTAGTAAAAGTCAGATTCTACAATAGATCTTCAGCCCATTTGCTGCTTTTGGGGATCAGATCTGTCAATCATTAGCTTCAACTAGCTGAGGTAACTTCAACAGCTATGATGAGAACAGTTCTTTTAACAAAATTCTACTATAAGCAAAATGACTAATTATGAATATGCTTACTGCAGAGCATGAGAGCTGTTCTATCAAACAGTAAAACCTTTATATTATCCAAGGTCTGGTAGATCTGTGGACCATAATACATGAAGAAAGGAAATTTTGGGGAAAGCACATATAAGTTTTTATTCTTCAGCATAGTACATTCCACACATCTGATAGTGGAATACACAAACATATAGATGATTGCCTGACCGGCTGAAGCACTGCAGTGAGAAACGCTATCCTCCTGAAAATGTCAGGTGAGGCTTTAACTTTCAAGTACTGTATGAAGGACTATATATATAACTATAGAACTGGAATGGACTATGAGAGGTCTTCTAGTCCTGTCCCCTGCACTCAAGGCAAGACTAAGTATTATCTAGACCAGGAGTCGGCAACCTTTGAGAAGTGGCATGCCAAGTCTTCATTAATTTAAGGTTTAAGATTTTGCGTGCCAGTAATAAATTTTACATTTACAGGGGGCCCCCCGATGGAACCCCAGACTGGCAGTGGGCTGAGCAGGGCCGGCGGCCAGGACCCTGGCTGGCAGGGGGCCAGGCGGCTGGAACCCCAGACCAGCAGTGAGGTGAGCGCGGCCAGCAGGTGGTATCCCAGGCCGGCAGTGGGCTGAGCCGGGCCAGTGGCCGAGACCCTAGCTGGCAAGAGGCTGGCGGCCAGAACCCCAGACCGTCAGCGGGCTGAGCGGGGCCAGCGGACAGAACCCCATACCGGCGGCGGGCTGAGAGGGGTTCCGTCCGCCAGCTCCTGCCAGCTGGGGTCCCAGCCAGTGACCCCGCTCAGCCTGCTTCCAGCCAGGGGTTCCATTCACCTGGCTGGCAGGGGCCCGGGAGGCTGGAACCCCAGACCAGCAGCGAGGTGAGCGGGGACAGCGGCTGGTATCCCAGGTCGGCAGCAGGCTGAGCGGGGCTGGCAGCCGAGACCCTGGCTGGCAAGGGGATGGCGGCTGGAACCCCAGACCATCAGCAGGCTGAGTGGGGCCAGCAGACAGAACTCCAGACTGGTGATGGGCTGAGCGGCTCAGCCTGCTGCTGGTCTGGGATTCCAGCCGCTGACTCCTGCCAGCCAGGGTCCCGGCTGCCAGCCCCGCTCAGTCCGCTGCCAGCCTGGGTGGCCGGCAGTGGCTGAGCGGGGCCGGCAGCCCGGCTGGCAATGGGCAGGTGGCCAGAACTCCAGCCTGTCAGCGGGCTGAGCGGGGTGGCAGACAGAACCCCAGACCAGCAGCGGCTCACCCACTGCCGGTCTGGAGTTCTGCCAGCTCCTGCCAGCCGGGGTCCCAGCCACCGTGCTCAGCCCACTGGTGGCCTGGGGTTCTGCTCACCTAGGCAGGCAGCGGGCTGAGTGGGGCCAGCGGCCAGGACCCCAGTTGGCAGCAGCGTGCCAGTAAAAATCGCCTCACATGCCGCAGATTGCCAACCCCTGATCTAGACCATCTCTGACAGGTGTTTGGAGATTTTTAAGAGCAGATTAGACAATGACAGAGATTCCACAAGCTCCCAAGGCAATTTATGCGAGTGCTTAACTACCCTGACAGTTAGTTAGTTTTTCCTAATATCCAACCTAAACCTCTCCTGCTGCAATTTAAGCCCACTGCTTCTTGTCGTATCCTCAGAGGTTGATGAGAACAATTTTTCTCCCTCCTCCTTGTAACAACCTTTTATGTATTTGAAAATTGTATCATGTCTCCTCACAGTCTTCTCTTCTCCAGACTAAACAAACCCAGTTTTTTCAGTCTTTCCTCAGAGGTCATGTTTTCTAGACCTTTGATCATTTTTGTTGCTCTCCTCTGGACCTTCTCCAATATGTCCACATCTTGCACCCAGAACTGGACACAATACTCCAGTTGAGGCCTAATCAGTGCAGAGTAGAGCAGATTAATTCCTTCTTGTGTCTTGCTTACAAAACACTTCTGTTAATACATCCCAGAGTGATGTTCACTTTTTTTGCAACAGTGTTACACTGTTAACTCATTTTCGCTTGTGATCCACTATGACTCCCAGATCCCTTGCCACAGTACTCCTTCCTCAGCAGTCAATTCCCATTTTGTATGTGTGCAACTGATTGTTCCTTCCTATGTGGAGTACTTTGCATTTGTCCTCATTGAATTTCATCCTGTTTACTTCAGACCATTTCTCCAGTTCCTCCAGATCATTTTGAATGCTAAGCCTAACAGCCAAAGCACTTGCCACCCCTCCCAGCTTGGTATCATCCGCAAACTTTGTAAGTGTACTCTCTATGCCATTATCTAAATCATTGATGAAGATGTTGAACAGAACTGGACCTAGAACTGATCCCTCTGGGACCCCACTTGATATGCCCTTCCAGCTTCACTGTGAACCACTGATGATTACTCTCTGGGAAGGAAACCCATTTTAACATGTAATGTACCCAGGCTAGTTCCTACAGAAAGAATCGTATTGACAGAGAAGACATCTTCATCCATCAGAGCAGTGATTTTCTTTTGTTGGCCAGTTTCATGAATTTGTCCAGATTCTTTTGAGTTGTCCCACTTAATATATCAAGGTTAGATAAGAGGCTCTGGAGTAACATACCAATAGAGAAAGAAACAAGCAGACCAAAAAGGTGAAAGATCTCCCACAAGCCACATCTACTGGAAGAAAAGATTGGAAGATTTTTTATTCTCTTAGATCTGGCTCTTTGGTGGAACTCCTTGTGATCGAATGCACCCCTGTATTCACAACCTGCACGCTACTGTAACAATCTTTGTACAGAATATGCTTTGTGAGTATCCTTTGCAAACTAATAACTGACTGGTCAATAATATCATGGTGAAGTGTATGCAGCAACATTGTGTGTAAATCTATGAAACCCCCCATCTAATGTTAAGGGGCTATGTTCAAACTCATGTAGTACTAATTAGGCACAACTGGTCAAGCAGGTCTAACAACAAAGTGATGTGTGGTTACCTCAATTTGCTTATAAGCTGTAAGCAGAGTCCTCAGCAAGAGAAAAAAGAAGGGAGACAAAGAAAATCTGTATCTCAGCATAAACAGGTTAAAACAGCATGAAGAATCTTTCCTAACTAGCCTCCATGTCTCCATATGCTCAGCTGAATAGTACATATATAGTTCCACCCCCTCATAAAGTTATATTCAGCTGCGCAGAAAGAGACAAGGAGGTTAATCAGTTCACTAATGTCACAAGATCACTAGTATCAGACTGCTACTCTCTAAGATTTCATACAAAACCACTCTGAGGACTGAGCACTATAGTTATTCCATTTTTAAGTGCCCAAGAAGTCCAGAGGGAAACATCCTATGGGCTTAAAGTGAGAACTGTTGCAATTATGAATCTAGGATCATGCTCCATCACCACAAAAGTTTCAGATGGCAGATTGCAAACCAAGCCTCCTAGCAGAGCTGACAGGAACCATTACCCTGTGGAAAATTAGGGAAGATAAGACATAGGAAAAGGAGAAGTGAGTCGGCCCCTCTGTTCATCAGACTGAACAGTGGTACGTTACATTACTGCTAATCAGAAAGAACATTATCTTCCCCTCCTGTAATGTTTTTATTCCTTCTATACACTGAAAATATCTTCCATTTTACTGTCTGTTAAAATGTTTTTAAAATAATCTCAAAATTTTCTCAGGTCATTGCCACATGCATCTCCTCTAGGGTAAATATTGGGAACTGAGCAGGAGAGAGAAGGCAGGCATAAAAAAAAAACTGTGCTTCTATTTATCATTGCTGCCTGTCAGTCTTAGAGAAGAATGTTACCCATTAGTTCCAGGTTGGTGAAATCTGAAGGTGCAGAAGTTAGTATTACTCTCCCAATGCTGTTTGTAATTTTAAGAAGCCTCAACATCCAATGCCTTCATCTTTGTTCAGATTTTTTTTAATAAAAGGAGGTCACAGTTATGGGGGTGACTGCACCTTTTTCCCCACTCCACCCCCTTCTTGTGTACCCTTTCAAGCCACAGGCTCTGTGCCACTACTTGTGGTCCCTCATGATTCTCCCACTCACAGACTGGGTCCTTGGGCTACACCACCAGTTTACCAGCCATGTTTTCTCAGCAGGTCCACCTGGGTTTGACACCTGCAAGAGACTGTCTTTTGGGAGCTGTGACTAGTGGGTAAATGCTGTGACTCAGAACTTAAAAAAAAAAAAGAAAGGATTATTCATTTATCCGCAGGAAAATAGTGCTTAGAGAAAAGGGTTAAAACAACAGAAAAGTCTACATGCATTTCATCATACCTAAAGTTTAGTATTTTCCTCAAAGCTTAGGCAGGCAGCCCCAATTTATCTCAGGTACCCCTCATTCTGAGAACTGGATTCAGTCTTCTTCCCTGCAGACACTGCCTCCAAGTCTCCGGTCTTCCCTGAACTTCAACCACTTTGTTCTCTGTGTCTGCAAGATGGGACTCTTTTCCCCTTGCCAAACTCACCTGATGAATGCACTGGAGGTGGAGGTACACTATCAAACAGAAGAGTCCACTCATTGTCTCATAAGTATTAGCCAACCATCTACAACCTGAAACCACTGTACTCCTTTCCTTGGGATTTGCAAGTAACTCCTTGTCAGCGTATGACAGACCCCATCATAACAAATCGAACAAAATAGGTACACATAATATTCATAAAAATAATACACCCGCCTCCCACATTTTTCACAAAGCATATAACATTTACTCTTGCCCAGTACATAGAAAGTCAATGTGCCATTACTGGGTGACCATGATTAACAGACTTTACTTTGTCCCTTAGAATTAGTGTCAAATTATTTCTGTTTGCATTTACCAAGTTCTACATCAGTTGTGCAAACACAGACATAAACCTTTGTTTTCAACTGCCAGTCAAAAGAAATGTAGATGCTAGATGGACTTATCAGTTGAAACTTAACGGGAACACTGATAACGCTGAAGATATTTAAAAAAAAAATTGTATTATAGTCTGTGACCACAGCTAGTGTACTGAGATGGATTTGTGGATTACAGCAGGATTGCACTTCTCAAGATCACATTTATGATGGGGAAGACTTTCAAAGGCACAAAAGGCAGTCAGTAAAAGTCACTGGGACTTGGCCAGGCCATCTATTAAACATTTGTGCCTTTGAAAAAACTCC
Organism: Caretta caretta; assembly: GCF_965140235.1. Lineage (NCBI taxonomy): Eukaryota > Metazoa > Chordata > Testudines > Cheloniidae > Caretta > Caretta caretta. The sequence goes on along the minus strand of NC_134209.1, from coordinate 134,348,670 downwards.
CAGTGCCCTAAAGTACTGAGAACTAGTATGTAGATGAGCACCAAATACTGTTCTTCAGAACTGTATTTTAAACATAAAAAAGTTTAAATTTAAATAAAGACAATTGAGGTCAATACCATTGAAAAGACAGGCTACTAGATGTTTCCAAAGAAATAATGTGCCTGGCAACCGGCTTGTAGAAAACCCTACCACCTTTCGTATCCAAGGGTACGGAGAGAATGAATTCCCAGGGTTCTAACAGGTTACAAATGGCAATTGCAGCTAAGACATTAATATAACCTTGTCATTCTAATTATAATGCTGCTGCCAACCTGTGCCACTGGAGTACATTGAAAACCAGAACTTTGTTTAAAGAGATAATAGCACATTATTATCTAGAGTGACAGTGTTTTACATTTTATTTCAGGCAAGTCTAATGGTTTTAAATGAGTTTTGTAAAACACTAAAAAACAAACAGCATCTAGGTTTTTACTTTTAACAGTACAACATGACATCATGAAAGGCTGAAGTAAATGTGTGCTATTTTGCATACCATCAGTTTAATGTAATCTGTTGCACAGAATGAGTGCTAATTATGTTCCCTATCCAGAATTCCAAAGCACAATAAAGATGCTTGTATTTGTAAGGAATAGAAGTCCCCCAATGTTCTTCATCATTCCATAACATATGGATGAACAGTCAGTTCTGACGACAGATTTTATTACATATTTTCAGATTTATTCACACACACTAAGAAATTTTTAGTTGGTTTCCATCAGAAAAGTTCACATAAAGCATCAGAGCAACATATTTGAATTGGCTAGTGATTCTGAATTGATAAACAGGAAGAGATTTTGGGGTTATAAAGTTGAAATGTAACTTTCATTTAACTCTTTGAATGTCGTACCTGCCTTGCATGCATAAGGCAATTATTTTGCAAGACTCCACTTCTGCCATGACTCATACAGGAAACTAGCTGACCAATGGCAAGTTTGAATAGTCACTGGCAATAGCTGGTATAAAGAGAATATAAAAAGCAGACACTGATAACATAACCTTTTATTACCAATAAATGGTCAATCACCACCTTAACCACTATATTTTATGGTGTACTGTTTTCCCTTTTACCCTGTCTTTAGCTTCTGAGCTCCTTACGGCAAAGAATATGCCTTCATTTCTGTTTGGAGAGCACCTAACACATTGTGAACATGACCAAATTGAACATTACCTAAAATAAATGTAATAAGGAACTTCTTTCTTCTCTTTTTCTATGGTATATGAACTCCACAAGACCATAATAAAACCTTTAATTGATATTATTATTTCATATTTATATCATAATAAAACCTTTAATTGATATTATTATTTCATATTTATATCACAGTATCATATAGTGGTACTGGTCACAATAGAATCAATTGTGCTAGGCTCTGAAAATGTACATAACCCTATCCTGTAGTGGGAGGGTGGCCCTTGTGAAAATCAGTTTCCTTTTATATATCTCAAATTGGGAACCCAAAAACGCTCAGGCAGGCACCAAAAATCACTAGTTACTATTGAAATGTTAAACCACATGCACATTTCAAAATGTGATATGTATATACATGTCTATGATTTAAACCTGTACTTTGAGTGTGGGATTGATTTCTACAGCAGTTTAATCTCTACATCACACCGAGCCACCAATATACACAAACATTTCTCGTGTCATCTCTACCGGATACCGGAGAAATTCTTCAGTCTCCATTTTGCATTCCTGACTGAACAAGTAGGTTCACACCATTATTGGAAGCTGCAGGTCACATGAACAAGAGTAGGCTAAAGATTGCATCGCCTGGTAAACAGATTTCTCGGCATGTACAGTTCAAAAGTAGGGGAGAGGTCAGAAGTAAACAACAGCAGTGAGCATGCATGGAATGTTGGCACATGTTCAAGAGATGAGGTGATGCTGGCATGCATTCAAAAATGTGAGGTATTGTTGACATGAGTTCAAGAATGTTTGGTATTGAGCATGTACAGCACGTGCAATAAAGATCTGATGAGGTAATTAATCTAGAAAGTTCTGAAAGGACAGTATAAAGGTCAGTGTGCCAGTGGGCAGAAAACAGAGTGCTAGTAGAGAGCTGCTGAAGGATGAAGGGACCAGACCTTGGATGGAGAAGTGGTGCCGAGCAGAGCTGAGACTGATAGCTGACTGGAGCGGATGGTGGCAGCAGCAGCTACAGCAGATAACACAGTAAACCCAACAGGACAGAGTGAGCCTGTCAGTTTTAATTACATTATTGTAGAGTATAGAGTAGTATTAGTATGTGTGTGTGTATTAATGAAGATGCATGAGTGTGCGCTAATTGTAATTTGTATATGAAAAACTTAAAGTACAATTTAAGGACTGGTTTCAGAGTAGCAGCCGTGTTAGTCTGTATTCGCAAACAGAAAAGGAGGACTTGTGGCACCTTAGAGACTAGCCAATTTATTTGAGCATAAACTTTTGTGAGCTACAGCTCACATCCGATGAAGTGAGCTGTAGCTCACGACAGCTTATGCTCAAATAAATTTGTTAGTCTCTAAGGTGCCACAAGTCCTCCTTTTCAATTTAAAGACTGTCAGCAATCTGTAACAGACTGGCCATCTGTGACAGGATGCAACCACTTAGAATCCTCTCAGCTGTACGTTATTGCAGTTGGGATGCTCTTTAACTTGCTGAAGGGATTTGTGTTTTTAGATTACTACTGTATTAGGGATTATGGTTTCTACTAACAAAAAGGCATCTTGTTTTGGAAAAGAATACTGCTTGTGTCAACCAATCATTTACCAGAATGTCTGTGTCCTTCAATAATGACAGGTTTCAGAGTAACAGCGTTGTTCTTCACAAAAAGAAAAGGAGTACTTGTGGCACCTTAGAGACTAACCAATTTATTTGAGCATAAGCTTTCGTGAGCTACAGCTCACTTCATCAGATGCATACTGTGGAAAATACAGAAGATGTTCTTATATATACAAACCATGAAAAAATGGGTGTTTACCACTACAAAAGGTTTTCTCTCCCCCCACCCCACTCTCCTGCTGGTAATAGCTTATCTAAAGTGATCACTCTCCTTACAATGTGTATGATAATCAAGGTGGGCCATTTCCAGCACTAATCCAGGTTTTCTCCCCACCCCCACCCCACAAACCCACTCTCCTGTTGGTAATAGCTTATCTAAAGTGATCACTCTCCTTACAATGTGTATGATAATCAAGGTGGGCCATTTCCAGCACAAATCCAGGGTTTACCAAGAACGTCTGAGCAATGGGGGGGTGGGGTAGGAAAAAACAAGGGGAAATAGGTTACCTTGCATAATGACTTAGCCACTCCCAGTCTCTATTCAAGCCTAAGTTAATTCCAATTCAACAGTCTCTTGCTGGAGTCTGGTTTTGAAGTTTTTCTGTTGTAGTATAGCAACTTTCATGTCTGTAATCGCATGACCAGAGAGATTGAAGTGTTCTCCAACTGGTTTAAAGTCCATCTTTGTGTGGAATGTTGGTGTAGAGGGCTTCTACATCCATAGTGGCCAGGATGGTGTTATCAGGAAGAGAACTGATGGAACAGAGGGTAATGGCTTGTAGAAAGTGGTGTTGGAGAGCTGCCGAGCAGCCTCTTGTTCATATTCCGACCTATTCATGATGACAACAGCACCTCCTTTGTCAGCCTTTTTGATTATGATGTCAGAGTTGTTTCTGAGGCTGTGGATGGCATTGTGTTCTGCACGGCTGAGGTTGTGGGGCAAGTGATGCTGCTTTTCCACAATTTCAGCCCATGCACGTCGGCGGAAGCACTCTATGTAGAAGTCCAGTCTGCTGTCTCAACCTTCAGGAGGAGTCCACCTAGAATCCTTCTTTTTGTAGTGTTGGTAGGGAGCTCTCTGTGGATTAGTATGTTGTTCAGAGGTGTGTTGGAAATATTCCCTGAGTCGGAGACGTCGAAAATAGGATTCTAGGTCACCACAGAACTGTATCATGTTCGTGGGGGTGGAGGGGCAGAAGGAGAGGCCCCGAGATAGGACAGCTGCTTCTGCTGGGCTAAGAGTATAGTTGGATAGGTTAACAATATTGCTGGGTGGGTTGAGGGAACCATTGCTGTGGCCCCTTCTACAAGCCATTACCCTCTGATCCCACTGAGAGTTACCAAAAGAAACTACAGCATTTGGTCAAGAAACTCCCTGAGAAAGCACAAGATCAAATCCGCACAGACACACCCCTGGAACCTCGACCTGGGATATTCTATCTGCTACCCAAATCCATAAACCTGGAAATCCTGGGCGCCCCATCATCTCGGGCACTGGCACCCTGACAGCAGGATTGTCTGGCTTTGTAGACTCCCTCCTCAGGCCCTACGCTGCCAGCACTCCCAGCTATCTTTGAGACACCACTGACTTCCTGAGGAAACTACAATCCATCGGTGATCTTCCTGAAAACACCATCCTGGCCACTGTGGATGTAGAAGCCCTCTACACCAACATTCCACACAAAGATGGACTACAAGCCTTCAAGAACACTATCCCCGATAATGTCACGGCTAACCTGGTGGCTGAACTTTGTGACTTTGTCCTTACCCGTAACTATTTTACATTTGGGGACAATGTATACCTTCAAATCAGCAGCACTGCTATGGGTACCCACATGGCCCCACAGTATGCCAACATTTTTATGGCTGACTTAGAACAATGCTTCCTCAGCTCTCATCCCCTAACACCCCTACTCTACTTGCGCTATATTGATGACATCTTCATCATCTGGACCCATGGAAAAGAAGCCCTTGAGGAATTCCACCATGATTTCAACAATTTCCATCCCACCATCAACCTCAGCCTGGTCCAGTCCACACAAGAGATCCACTTCTTGGACACTACAGTGCTAATAAACAATGGTCACATAAACACCGCCCTATATCGGAAACCTACTGACCACTATTCCTACCTACATGCCTCCAGCTTTCACCCTGACCACACCACAAGATCCATTGTCTACAGCCAAGCTCTGCAATACAACCACATTTGCTCCAACCCCTCAGACAGAGACAAACACCTACAAGATCTCTATCAAGCAATACCCACCTGCGGAAGTGAAGAAACAGATTGATAGAGCCAGAAGAGTACCCAGAAGTCACCTACTACAGGACAGGCCTAACAAAGAAAATAACAGAACGCCACTAGCGGTCACCTTCAGCCCCCAACTAAAACCCCTCCAACGCATTATTAAGGATCTACAACCTATCCTGAAGGATGACCAAACACTCTCACAAATCTTGGGAGACAGGCCAGTCCTTGCCTACAGACAGCCCCCCCAACCAACTCACCAGCAACCACATACCACACAACAGAACCACTAACCCAGGAACCTATCCTTGCAACAAAGCCTGTTGCCAACTGTGCCCACATATCTATTCAAGGGACACCACCAAAGGGCCTAATAACATCAGCCACACTATCAGAGGCTCGTTCACCTGCACATCTACCAATGTGATATATGCCATCATGTGCCAGCAATGCCCCTCTGCCATGTACATTGGTCAAACTGGACAGTCTCTACGTAAAAGAATAAATGGACACAAATCAGATGTCAAGAATTATAACTTTCACAAACCAGTCGGAGAACACTTCAATCTCTCTGGTCACACGATTACAGACATGAAAGTTGCAATATTACAACAGAAAAACTTCAAAACCAGACTCCAGGGAGAAACTGCTGAATTGGAATTCATTTGCAAATTGGATACTATTAACTTAGGCTTGAATAGAGACTGGGAGTGGCTAAGTCATTATGCAAGGTAAACTATTTCCCCTTGTTTTTTCCTCCCCCTCCCCCCCCCCCTTCCTCAGACGTTCTTGTTAAACCCTGGATTTGTGCTGGAAATGGCCCACCTTGATTATCATACACATTGTAAGGAGAGTGATCACTTTAGATAAGCTATTACCAGCAGGAGAGTGGGATGGAGGGAGAGAAAACCTTTTGTAGTGGTAAACACCCATTTTTTCATGGTTTGTATGTATAAGAACATCTTCTGTATTTTCCACAGTATGCATCCGATGAAGTGAGCTGTAGCTCACGAAAGCTTATGTTCAAATAAATTGGTTAGTCTCTAAGGTGCCACAAGTACTCCTTTTCTTTTTGTGTCCTTCAAGTATTTCCTTGACTACCCTGGAGACCCATACCTTAAGAGAACAGATTGGTGAACAGGTGGGCTGTTGTAAGGGAAAACCTTTATGGGGATATTTAAATTCTATCCACACAGGGAAAAACTGTTAGGGGATATTTAAAAATTCACTTGTTTTGAGGGAATCCCTTGGTAAGCCCCGGAGGGGGAAATAAACCAGTTATATTATGGGGGTACCCTAATTCTGTTTTCAGGGTAACGCACCTACAACACATTATTTCTTTCTTTACCATTCAAGATCCTTCCCAGCATGTCAATTTGGAAATGTAACAAAAACCAACGTCATACTATCAAATCATAATCCCCCTTTAGTCAACTTGTAAATCAGGCAAGTTCTAGGTTGATGGTTCAGAATTTGAGTTTCCAAGTGAATTTTTGCTTCATTAGATTAGGACTGCCAGCAATCTAGAGTGATAGCTTCTAATTAGCACTCTAAATATATAATGTGTGGATGTAAGTCTTTAACCAAATAGTTTAGCTCATGTAGGAGGAATCTGAATTTCTGAACCAAAAAATATCCTGAATTCTTTCCCCACTGATGACTAAAGTTCATGTGCCCATAATGTGTATGTGGTATAAATTGCAACTGTGAAGAGTATGTGAGCAGACAATCACTATATGATAAGATAGAATCATAGAATCATAGAATATCAGGGTTGGAAGGGACCCCAGAAGGTCATCTAGTCCAACCCCCTGCTCAAAGCAGGACCAATTCCCAGTTAAATCATCCCAGCCAGGGCTTTGTCAAGCCTGACCTTAAAAACCTCTAAGGAAGGAGATTCTACCACCTCCCTAGGTAACGCATTCCAGTGTTTCACCACCCTCTTAGTGAAAAAGTTTTTCCTAATATCCAATCTAAACCTCCCACACTGCAACTTGAGACCATTACTCCTCGTTCTGTCATCTGCTACCATTGAGAACAGTCTAGAGCCATCCTCTTTGGAACCCCCTTTCAGGTAGTTGAAAGCAGCTATCAAATCCCCCCTCATTCTTCTCTTCTGCAGGCTAAACAATCCCAGCTCCCTCAGCCTCTCCTCATAACTCATGTGTTCCAGTCCCCTAATCATTTTTGTTGCCCTTCGCTGGACTCTCTCCAATTTATCCACATCCTTCTTGTAGTGTGGGGCCCAAAACTGGACACAGTACTCCAGATGAGGCCTCACCAATGTCGAATAGAGGGGAACGATCACGTCCCTCGATCTGCTCGCTATGCCCCTACTTATACATCCCAAAATGCCATTGGCCTTCTTGGCAACAAGGGCACACTGCTGACTCATATCCAGCTTCTCGTCCACTGTCACCCCTAGGTCCTTTTCCGCAGAACTGCTGCCTAGCCATTCGGTCCCTAGTCTGTAGCTGTGCATTGGGTTCTTCCGTCCTAAGTGCAGGACCCTGCACTTATCCTTATTGAACCTCATCAGATTTCTTTTGGCCCAATCCTCCAATTTGTCTAGGTCCTTCTGTATCCTATCCCTCCCCTCCAGCGTATCTACCACTCCTTCCAGTTTAGTATCATCCGCAAATTTGCTGAGAGTGCAATCCACACCATCCTCCAGATCATTTATGAAGATATTGAACAAAACCGGCCCCAGGACCGACCCTTGGGGTACTCCACTTGATACCGGCTGCCAACTAGATATGGAGCCATTGATCACTACCCGTTGAGCCCGACAATCTAGCCAATATTTATATTGTTAATGGATTGGAAAACATTCCTTATAGTAGTAGACTCAAGGAGCAAAATCTAGCTATCTTACACAAAGAGAAGATTAAGAGGTGACTTGATCACAGTCTGTAAGCACCTACATGGGAAACAAATATGAAATGCTGAACTTCTGTTTCCCTAGCCACTATATAGGCATCAGTTGAACATAATGTTTTATTGATATACAGTAGAACCTTCTTTATCCGAGCCTCCATTATCTGACTCTCCGTATTAACCGAACCACCAGCCGCTCGGGGCTGACAGCAGCAGGGGCTTTGGCTGTCAGCTCCACCACCTGGGGCTAACAGCTGGAGCTCCTGCCTTCCCACATCTTAAAATAAGGGATAGAAAGCTCTTTGCCAATTCTCCTGATTATCCAAATATTTGATTATCTGATCTGGCCCCAGTCCCAGTTAGATCAGATAAATTTGTAAATTTAAGCACATTCAAAACTCAACCACAAGAGGGGAAGGTTTCACACATTGAATATGTGATGCTTATTTACCTTCAGTAAAATTTAGTTCATAGTTAATATATGTTATTTTTTCACAAAACGTAAAAATTAAAGATTCTCTGTAAAAATGAAAATTCTGCATTTTTCCATAACAAATGGATTTCTAGGATCCCTGCTCATTACCTCTGAAAATCAGGCCCGAAGTATAGCTATCATTAGTTGGGGAACAGCACAGAAACACAGCTTGTGTTCTAAAGCCTGAAAGGAACAAGAGAGAACAGATAATCTTGAACTGACCTGCATAGCATAATGGACGCAACAGAAAAACCTAAAAAAAAAAAATCTTTTCAATAGAAATTGAAATTCAGGGCTCCAAAGGAACTTTGCTCAAATCACCTTGGAATTAAATTAAGAAAACATGGTGGAGACAAATCTTCTATATGAAATAGCTGCCTTAATAAATGAATTGAAAGTAAACAATAGTGTCTACTAAGGCTGCCTTTCCTCCAGCCCCTAGAGCACTAAGGGTATGTCTACACAGCAATTAAGCACCTGTGGCTAGCCCAGGTCAGCTGACTCAGGTTCATGGGGATTAGGTTACAGGGCTGTAAAATTTCTGTGTAGAAGTTCAGGCTCAGGCTTGAGCCCAAGCTCTGGGGCCCCACAAGGGTGGAGGGTCCCAGAACCGGGGGCTCCAGCCTGAGCCCAAATGTTTACATAGCAATTTTTAGCCCCACATCCCAAACTCTGCGAGCCAGAATCAGTTAACCCAGGCCAGCCGCAGCTGTGCCACAGGTCTTTTATTCCACTGTAGACACACCCTACGAGCTGAACTGTAATCCTATAAAAGGTGCTGTCAGATAGGGTCTAGTCAAGGCCTATTTGAAGAAACACCAGGCATGATGGAGCTAGTCCCCCCTTTCGTACCAGGAACTTAATACCACTAATTTTCTATGTTGTTGATGTAACTGATGATTTCTTGGTGGTATTCAGTACCTGGTTCAAGGTGTAGGAAGAAAGAACATGACTGCTTGGTCAGACACCTAATAAAGAAAATAAGGGATGGGGAATGGACTCTCACAGCTGCAATTTTCTAGATTATAATCAGTCTTCTTTCCTTTCTAATGTGCATCACAGATTGAGCTGGGCTTTGAAGAGGTTTCAGAGTTCAGTTCACTTCTGTGGCATGGTCTTTGTCAAAAACAGAGAATCTGGCACATCTAGACCAGGAACAATGGGAACTGAAGGATGCTAACAAAGCCTGCTGGGTCTAAAGATGCCTGCTTTTCCCATTATGGGGGACTAGGAAGAGGGCTGAACTTGATTTGAGTCTCTCTGCAAAGGCAGAAGTAGGGAGAAAAGGGAAGGGCAGAAGTATTGATCTTTCTAAGTAGTAAGGGCTCAAGCAAGCTTGCAAAAGAGATCTGGGAGGAAACTTGAAAAGAAGCTGGGCAAAGAGACCCACAAAAGCCCCTGAGAAAACAGAAGAAGTTTTGTCCAGATCCTGATGATGGATCTGCAGACCAAAGAGTTTCTCTCTTTTTTTGGACTGTTTTTGGTTACCCCAGAAAGGGAAGTTTTTGGTTCATCCAGAGGACTAAACCATGAAGCTAATGGGGTGGGGGGTGGGAAAGAGACTGTAGCACCAGCCAAATCCAATGACAGGTAGGTAAACTGCACCCTTGCAACATGCTACCAGTCTCATTGAATGCTGACCAACAGAAGTCTACCAGTTTTGGACACCAATAGGAGAAGAGTCTTTTGCATGAATTCCTGTATGTCATATTTCTCCTATCAGGTGCTGGTTGAAGGCAAGCTGCTCCTTGGTACATGAGCTTGGCCTTATTCAAGCTACTATACCCCCAAATCCTTTTCTGACTAATTTGAACTTGAGGGAACATTCATGTCACATGGGGAAGAAGATTCATGATGAAAGTGAGCAACATGATAATGCTTCCCCTTCCTTGGATTTCCCCAGTAATGTTACCTTCAGAAAATCTTTGCAGAAGTGGAACTGCTGAATAAGGAAGATGTGTGATGCTTAAAGACTGAGTGTAAACTGGAGAAAAGAGAAATGGTACAGTGGGTGAGACTTTGGCACCAAAAATCTTTGTGAATTAGAAAAAACAGAAATCCCATAATTAAGGAAAATTTCACATCCTGTGCCTGTTCTTTGCCCCTTTACCCCAAATTCGGTCTCAATTACTTTATCAAACTGTTTTTAGCCTTACTGTATATGATCTCTCTTTAGATGGAACTCCCAGATACAAAGCAGTCCTTCTAATTACTACTGCATTTATTTTTAATTTACAGTTTCCACCACAATGCTTGGCTGTGGATAATTAATTACATATCTGTATCAAGCTGTTTCTGTATCAAATTATCTATATCTTGTTATTTATTTTAAAATTCAGACTAAGGTACTCTGTTTGGAAGCATTAGGGGAACAGACAATAATTCCAGGTATATTTTTAGGCTATTGCTATGATTCACATTGTAACCTTGAGCATTACTGGTCTGGTGACATTTTACTGAGGCACCATGATAAGAAAGAGCATTATGTTGAAAACTATGTTGATTAAATAAGACAGGGGAAAAGAAAGAAGAAAGAGAAACTAGAAGGCCCCCAAGCAAAAAACAGAAGTTGCATCCTTCTCAACTGTTGCAGTTCAGATTTGTGACTCAGGATGGTTTTCTCAGTAAAATGTTGTGTGATGTTTGCTTTCTCACAGGTAAAAATTTAATCAATTCTATTCAGTTGAATAAGTATTTCAGTTCTTAATTTTTTTTAAAAAAATCCATTCTTTCAGTCAAAAATTGAGACATACAAGACAGAAATGATACTTAAAATAAAAACTAAACAAATTTTTAAAAAATCAACAGAATGAGCCAATAACAAATATGGTCAAATATATAACTTACTTCCCCCACCCCATTTATTTCTATCCTCCCTCTTGTCTCTAGTGAGTGGTAAGTAAACTCAATAGCTTTAGCTCCAAGCCTGGCAAAACTACTGAGCGGCATGTAGCTGATGGTTAGAACCCAGAACTGTAACTCACTTTCTAGGTACTGTTCCCAACTCTGCCACTGACTTCCCATGTGTCTTGTTTTGGACTCGTTTTTAGGCCCAGATACTCAAAGGTATTTAAGCTCCTAACTCTCACTGAAATCAATGGGAATTAGGCACCGAAATATCTTTGAGGATCTGAGCCATTAGGCCCTGATTCTGCAACCATATGCTTCACTTTAACACAAGTTGTCCACGGTGACCCAGGTGCAAAATGTTAAGCATGTGAACGATGGTAGGGTCAGGGCCAGAAGCTCTGCATTTCTCATATGTAAAATAGAACCAATATTCAGGAATACAAAGCGGTGTTGTAAAAATTAATTTGTTAGTAAATGTTTGTAAAACAATCTGAGATTCTTGGGTGAAAGTTATTACATAAGCTTCAAAATAGTATTACTCTAAATTAGTAGGGAGTGCTCTGGATCAAGACTAGTTGCTAGCCTCCCAACACTCCTCATCTCCTCCTACTTACTGAATTCCCTCTACTATGATCTCAGTCTTCCTATAGCCTGGGGAACAAGCATCTGAGTGCATAAAATTAGCAATCTTTTAAGTCTGATAGCACTTGAGAAAGTGCAGTTTTATTATTTATATTTATATTTTATATTTTATTTTATATTTATTTTATATTTTATATTTATTATTTATTATTATAATGCTGAGGTTAAACATTAAACAGTCATTTTGGAGCCAGACTTAAAATAAGAGGGAGGAAAAAATCAACATATTAATTCCTTGGATAACTTTGAAGGATTAGCAGCCATAGCATCCTGTGGATTTTAATAGGTCACTGTCTTTTAAGGAAAAAACAAAAATAAGTGACATGCAAAGGCTACTTCATAGGATACAGAGAAATATTCAAATAAAAACTAATCTAAATATTTATATTCTTGTCTCTGTGCCCAATCTAAAGTTTTCTGATATCTATAACTGCTTTTTGGCTTTATTCAGATTATGTTGCCCAAATGTATTTCTAATTGTTCATATGAAAATTTGGGTACTGCACAAACCTAAAACAATACTCTGTATTTCTGTAGCCTCTTCTGTCTAAGGCTCTCCAAATATTTTACAAAAAAATAAGTAATGGTAATAGTTGTATTGCATTAAGACCCAAAAAGGCAGTGATCATCATCAGGATTCCTTTATGCTAGGCATTGTACAAACACTGACCCCCTGAACTGAAAAGATTACAATCTAAGTTGATATGAGTATAACAAACAAAAGGAGTGAGAACAATAGTATGTATGTTAGCATTGCACAATTTGAGGGTTCCAAATGCTATCCCCAAGTGCAGTTCCACCTAATTCTCATTGGTTGACAGGTTCTCTGTAGGCATCACAGAATAGATAGATCTTTAGGAAGGATCTGAAGGATGGCACCATTAGGGATCAGTGTATCAAGGTTATTCTTTGCAAAAAAGGGCAGTGTTGGCGAAAGTGTGGGAATGTTTGAGAGACACACAGAATGAGCATTCAAGCCTGACTGTGAAAACACCCCCACCCTGTGAGATAGAGAAACATTTACCCAATTTTACAGAAGTGGAACAGAATAAAGTGACTGTCTTCAGGTCACACAAGAATTCTGTGGTTATGATGGGAATATAATTTCAATATCTTTACTCTCAGTCCTGAGTTTTGACCAGATAACTACATTTGATCTCTCAAATGGGATGTGCTCATCACCTGTATCTATTGTTTCCAAATTTTTACCTCTAATAAACACTTGTTATAGTTAATGCGTGGTTAGCATGATAGTGTTTGAATTGAGTAAAAAGAACATCTCACAGCAGGTACATATTCTATATGGGGTTATATCCATTACTCACTTTTACTAAAAGTTCACAGTGAAGTCAGCAAGTGCTGCAGAAACATTTATAAGACAGCTAGGTAAATTAGCCAGCTAGTCTAAAAAATGAAGGCTTAAAGCAGCATTTAAAAATCAACATGCCCACATTCAGTAAGAAGCTGTCACAGGAAAACACCATCAATTTCTGTAAAATCTAAGCTTTCAATGGATTTCAAATGATGGGAGCATGAAATGATGAACAGAGTACGCTCTCACTTGAGTCACCCATTCAAAGATGTATATCCTGATTTTCGGTGAGACTCAGGAGTAACGGAGCAAAATTTGGCCCAGTACCTTCAGTTTAAAGACCAATTACTACATACCCCACACAGTGTTCAGTGTGATGGATAAAAGATCCGTATTAATCTATTAACAGTGGCTCAACAATTCAGACAATGAGATGGTTTACAGACACTTCTGTTAATTTGTCAATGGCATGACAGATGTTGAAAACAATTACTGATACTTAACAACAAACAACATCATCATCATCATCTACATAATACCATCCAGACATAACCTACTAATCTAAATCAGTACCTTGTTGACGTTCTACGGTATAAGAGTCGGGCTGTGACGTGCTTCCCTCATGCAATCAGCCTGACTCCTACCACCCAACAGCTCCCTGGTTCTGCTCCCCAGTCCCCGTAAAGCCATGTGCTGTGGTCACAGCCTCCACTCTCTATTGGCTTTCCAACATGCAAGACCTAAATATATCCTTTCACCACCTATTGAAAACAGTAGATCCATATCCTGCAAATGCTGTACCACTCAAAGCACACACATCTATTCAGAAAGAACTCTGAATCTCTTTATCAGCAAAGACTATCTATGACAAGGAAGGAAAGTGGAGGACAAACAAATAAGAACTAGTTTGAAAATGCCAGTTCATTGAATCCAAAATTTCTCATGAAAGCAGGTTGGGTTCAATGACCTTTCATCAAATCACAGGCACGGCTGCACAGGAACCCTGTCTCTGAGCCTTCCAGGGTCCGTGGCTCCAGGGCAGCCCTGTCACACGGGCTCCGATGGTTTCTTGGGTTACTGCTGTGCAGCCAGGAAGCACTGGAACATCTGGCTTGAGATGAGGCTTTTGGGACTTCCAGACTTCTGGCTCCACAGCGGGGAGCCCAGAAGCCCTGACTCCTGGCTCTGCAGGAAGGGAGCCTGGAAGGTCTGAGAACCATGGTTCCAAGCTCCACAGAAGGGATCCTGAAAATTCTGGGTGTCCTCAGGGTTTCTGGCCACAAACCTAGGAGCCTGGAGGTCCTGGGATGGACTTCCAGGCTCCAAGGTTTGGGGGCAGCCCTGCAATGTAGATTATATCCCTGGCCAGAAACCTCAGGAGTTCCAGATTCCCAGACCAGCTGGCTCCCCGTGTTGGCCACTTAGGAGTTAGGCAGCTGAAATAGCCAGCTGGCCTGGGAGTCTGAAAGCCCTGAGGTCCCCAGCCAGGGGCCCAGGAGCCACAGACCCTGGAAACTGGCAGTTGCTATCTGAAATTGGCATTTATTTTTGTCAGTTTCATGTGTGCTATGCTAGTCCAGGAACTCCATGTCTCAGTGCTTCCTAAACTAATTTTTAGGGAGATTTCTGGTTTGCAATACATTTCAAAATGCCAAAATTTCTCATATTCCACATTTTGGTCAGCCCTACTAACAATATATTAAGTGCATAATTTAAAAGCCCTGAAGAAAAAAAGAAGGTAAATCAACCCACATATGAATTCCATAATGTTCTATTTGGAGAAACAGAAGAACACATATGTAGCACATGGCAGACTACCTGCCAAATGACACTATAAAATCCTCCTCCTTTCTCCAGCTAGTAGCTAATGCATTGCAAGTGCAGGAAAACAGAAAAACCCCTCACAAACAAACATCTATAGTCCTTTATGTGGCCTGGATTACAGTCCTTTTCCTGACTGGCCTACCTATACCTTCCTGAACATCTTCCTGTTTGCTGCCGTTGGCCACTGGTTGAGTGTGGAGATTAGTGCTAGTTTCAGGAATTCTTTAAAAAATGACTGGTGAAAACATTAGGAACAAAACAGGAATAATGATCTGTGCCATGTTTCAGTTACATTTCTTCATGATTGATAATTGGCGTATGCTTAATTTTAAGAGGTCCTATCTAAAAAGCAACATCTAGTTTGTTTGTTTTCATTTGAATTATTACATGTGTGTACAATTTCTACTGAATTTCAATTAAATGCAGAAGTACTGCAATTCACTTTTCCCTACTTTGTCTGGCTGATAAAATGCATGGTTAACCTAAGGTGCATTTAGTTTCTACTGTCTTCTGTTGAATAAAAGAGCAGTTAAACTCTGAATACAGACCTCTGCTGTGAGTATAATGCAGGCCCTCCAGCACAGAGATTATGTGATTATTTATGGATGCCGCAGTCATGTGGCTGTACAGCAATGCTTTTGTTGGAAGCATGACACAATTAGATTTCAGTCAAACTGCTGGCAGCAACTTGCAGTGTTGCATTTTCATAAAACATGCCCTCTTAATGATGGTAAGAGAAAGGTCAGCATTTTAGTATTTGTCTCAACTAATATCCATACTCCAGATTTTTCAATGCTTTAAATGCTAATTTAACAAAATTAACAATTTCTTTTCCACTGTTAAAACGTAACTTTTTTTGGGTTTTCGCTTGCCTCATGTGTTTAATCACAGGTGAATAATATATTCCTTGCAAAAAAAATGGTTAACAGAAATTAACTTAAACTGGTTATAAAAGTCAGGAAATAGGATAAGTTTAGGTAAACAAACAGAATATTTGTTTGCCCCATGTGTAAATAGTATGCATAATAATATAGTCTAATTACATAATCACATACTGCTCCATTTCTCAAAAAGTATAACATATACACACCCTTAAATGTAGAGTTGTCTTCTCTGTCAAGTATGCATTTGAATACTTTTATCTGAACCCATTTAAAAGGGTATTTTTTATTTAATTCAGAGATAGACATACCTCTGAACTATCATCGTTATGTCTCCCATTTTGTTTCTCTGAGAATCACTTACATTTATAGTAACTGGATTTTTTAAAATCATCCCTTGTTTTACTATTATGTTGAACATAGCTGTTTCGTACATTTTATGTTGGCCTGCTCTCAAAATGTTTCAATAAATGCAACAATATTACTTCCTCTATTAGATGTATTTTATTTAAAACATTGATGAAATTTAAGAAAATCAGTTTAAGATTTTGAGTTCAGAACTTCTAAGTAGAAAGTTGACTGCACCGCACCTTAAGCGGAGGGTGGGCGGAAATGTCCAGCTTACCAGGGGAAGGGGAACAGCGCTTTACAGGTGGGGGGTGGGAGAGAGACTCAGAAGCTGCTGCAAAAGGGGGAATGGGTCAGTGTGGCAATGCTGACTCATCCCCAGGGACCAGAAGGGCTGGGGAGTTGAAAAGGACCAAGCCCAGCGAATGAAGCCCCTTTTCCCCAGATGAGGCACAGGAGCACCCACCCTCCCTTCCCTTGAAGTGGCAAAATACCAGGTTTGGTCAGGACCTGCAGTGGCCATCGCGCTAGCTCCTCCTTTCTAGGGGGGCTGGGAAGGAAGTTTTCCTCTCAGCACCGGATTGGCCTAGGTGGAGTGGGGGGGTTTTCCACCTTCACCACAGCAGGCTTGTGGGAGGCTTTGTTATGGTGAGTAGAGAAGGGAGTTAGGCTTTGCTGTCACATCTCATTATGTAAGTGTGGGACAGATGTCCAGTGCAGGTGCTCCCATAGGGAGTAAATTCAGTGACCAGACAAATGGCATGATAAAGGACTTAAAAAGAAGGTGTTTGTTAAAAGAGAGGAATGAGGGGGGAAACAAAGGGGAGTGGAGTTTGAGGTTCCTTTGATTGGCACAGCAGGGAGACAACCCTCTTTCCTTATAGCCTACCTTAACCCTCATTTAAGGTGGTGGCTGTAAAGTCCTAGCAATGGGTTGGCTCAGGGAACTGTATGGAGAAAAGGGTGGCTGCCAGAAGCCCTCAGGTAGATATTGAATGATCCTGAAGTTACCTGCACTATACATTTATCTGCCAGGTAGTCCTAGACATCTACTAATAAAGTTGCAGCCTGATTAAAACCATATTAAGTATCTCATGTCTTTGTTTCAGTATAGCTGAACAATAACAGTATATATCTACTGGACAACTTACTTTCTGTAAAAAGAGAAACAAGTATGAATGTATTTTAGGATGCTAAATATTTAACTGTATTACACAGCAAAATCTTTGTATAGTAAGGTGTACTGAGGGAGCACAACTGACATACTGAGAGTATATCATAACGTTCAAGGATGTCCTACGTTTTACTTTACACATAAATGGCTACTATGGAGTCTGTGTCTGACATACACATTAGTACACAGTACTGCAAGATACTAGATATGTGTATCTGGTGTTGTTATACATTATTTAGTCACATTTGAGTGGCGATATGATCATATAATTCAACATTTTATTTTGAATACAAGTTCTTAACTTTTACAGGACTTAACAGTCTCTTAACACGGTTCTTTGAATGGCATTTCCCATTTATTTTCCTTTTGAAAAATAATGGAAAATAAAAAATTATATTAGTACTTCAACCAAACAAATTGGATCTGTTAGTGAAATATTACCAAACCAAAAAGTCACAGAAGTCACCAGAATCCACAAATACCAGAAAATTATCCCAACGTACATTAAAACATTCTGTAATGAGAAAAAAGCAATTACAAAATTCAAAATATAGTTTAAGACATATCACAAACTTAACAGTAATAGACCTGTCCATTGCTCTAAACAATCCCCTCACCTCCATTTATGGGAACAAGTAATATAGTAATAGATTGTCCATAGCTGAAACACCACTCAGAACCCTAACCATCCCTTACGTCTACAGGAACAGCGCTTGTTCCTAACAGTTCAAAACTCCACACTTAGCAGGGATAAGAGAATTAATGAACGCTTAACTACAGATGAATGCGTGAGGGGCACATTTTTACTTCATGACATATTTAATGAGTCTCGTCAAAAACTGTATTATGTATGGTCATTGTGATTTTCAAATTCTAAAAAATTTGGAAGACAAAACCCAATTTCCTCCAGAATAAATGCACCTCTCCTCATTGAAGCCCCATTTCCATACCAGATTGCCAATTTCAGACTTCACCCATTTCAGCACGAGGCCTATTCAGATGTCTCTAACAAAAAGTTGTGAGGGGGTAAAAAATTACAAAGGCCAATCAAAGAAAAAGGTTGGGCAAAGAGGCTGGGTGGGGGGAGGCTGGAAGCTGAGGTTGGGGGGGTTTGAGGAGTCAGATTTTGAGGCCAGAAGGGCCCATAAGATCATGTAGTCTGATCTCCTCAGAGACTGGGACTGGCTGGGTAAGGTTTCCTGGGGAGGAAAAGGAAGATGGGGTAGGGATGGGGAAGAGACTGAGATCAGATTAGGAACCAGTGTGGGAGACTGAGGCTGGGAACCAATAGAGCAAGGGAAACTGGGGAGGGGAAACAGATTGGATAAGAAGGCAGTGCAGGTGACTGGGAGGGCAGTCAGTGGAGCAGAAGAAAGGAGGGGAGGCAAGACTGATCTGAGGAGGAGCCAGGGTATGGGTGGAGAACTGGGATTCACTGGGCAAAGAAACTGGGATAAAGAGGAGGGGGGCAGGGAGTAGAAGGCATTAGGAAGGGAGACTACCACTGGGAATCAGTGGGGACAGAAAAAGTCGGCAGGTGGCGTGACTGGAAGCTGAAGAGGAGATAAACAGATTGGATGAGACTCATGGGGACAGAATTAGAACTAACTGGGTAAGGGACTGGGACTATGACAAGAAGGGGGAATTGGGAATGGCTGGGAAAGGGCCTGAGAGTGTTGGGGGGCATGACATGGAGACCGCTCTGAAGGGCTCCTATGCTGAAAAAGTCACTTAAACCAAACTTTTTACCAGGTGGTCACTAACTGTGCATAGCTCATTTTCTAGGTGCCTGACTTGAGATCCTGCAGTCTGATTTGCCGACATCCTGAGCATTCACAGCTGCAACTGAAGCCAATGGGAGCTGTGCTTTGAACATATAATGTGCTATATAATGCTACATACTCTGGAAAAATCAGGCCACAAGTGTCTCAAATTGAGTACCCAAAATCAGTGGATACTTTTTAAAAAACTGTTTATTAAGGCAAGATCACAATAGAACATCAACATTGTACATTACTTCAGGATCAGGTTAATATTCAGAGAACCTAGCTAAAGATTCTGGCTTGCTGTCTGGGGAGCCCTCCTCCTCTGACTACGGTAAAAGGGATGACCAAATTCTAAATACCAATCCTCTTTTTGGCAATTCTCTTGTGTACATACTTGGCGTGAAAGCTTTTTCATTTAAATGATAGTCCATATTTTACTTCACCACAATTCCATAGAAGGAGTCAAATTTTTCCAGTAATGTGCAATACAATGTCCAGCTACTAACAGTAAAAAAATTAGATTTGTCATTCTGTTTGAAATGTAGATCCTTTAGTGGAACATTAAGCAAGCACGTCAGGGGAGCTATAGGAAGCTGGCTGTGGCTGTGAAATCCCCTGGCAGCTTGGGATTTCAGTACCCTGTCTTGTTGAGCCAGACACGCTAGCCTGCTACAAATACAGACCCAGGTCTGAACCACGTCCCCCAAAAGCTGCAGGCTTAACTGTAAACAGCTTAAGAAGTGCTCCTGTCTCCAGTGCCCAGATACCCAGTTCCCAATGGGGTCCAAACCCCAAATAATTCCGTTTTACTCTGTATAAAGCTTATACAGGGTAAACTCATAAATTGTCCACTCTCTATAACACTGATAGACAGATATGGACAGCTATTTGCTCCCCCAGGTATTAATACTTGCTCTGGGTTAATTAATAAGCAAAAAGTGATTTTAGTAAATATAAAAAGTAGGATTTAAGTGGTTCCAAGTAATAATAGAACAAAGTAAATTACCAATCAAAATAAAACAAAACCACAGAAGTCTAAGCCTAACACAGGTAAATCTCACCCTCAGAGATGTTCTAATAAGCTTCTTTCACAGACTAAACTCCTCCTTAGTCTGGCTCCAACAAGCCATCTGATCATGTCTTTTAATGATGCATAATAATAATAAGCCAAATTAGAGAACACTAATCCACCCCACTTTATAAATTTATACCTAACTCCCTGTGCCTCAGCCCTCCTTCTGTAAAATGTGGATAATAATACAGCCTCATCTTACACTCAGATTCTGTAGCGGTGAGCACCATGGAAAAGTTCATGAGAAAATTAATAATTCTGTCTTTGTAGCAGGGTTTGATTAGCATGCAGTAAATAAGGCTTAGGGTCACACAATAAGATAAGAATTACTTAGACAAGTTAAATGTTGTCAAGTTGGCAGGGCCTGATGAAATACATCTTAGAATACTTAAGGAACTAGCTGAAGAGATCTGAGCCACTAGCCATTATCTCTGAGAACTTGCGGAGAATGGGAGAGATCACAGAGGACTAGAAAAAGGGCAAATATAGAACCCATCTATAAAGAGGGGAATAAGCAAAAGCTAAGGAATTATAGGCCAGTCAGCATAATTTAGGTTGCTGGAAAGCTAATGGAGCAAATAATCAATCAATCAATTTGTTAGCACCTAGAAGATAATGTGATAACTAACAATCAACATGGATTTGTCAAGTCATGTTAAACAAACCTAATATCCTTCTTGGACAGGATAACAAGCCTTGTGAATGGG
The DNA here is from genome assembly GCF_965140235.1 of Caretta caretta. Taxonomy (NCBI): domain Eukaryota; kingdom Metazoa; phylum Chordata; order Testudines; family Cheloniidae; genus Caretta; species Caretta caretta. The sequence goes on along the minus strand of NC_134209.1, from coordinate 134,327,688 downwards.
GGGAAGCAGTAGATATGATATATCTCAACTTCAGAAAGATTGTTGATATTATCTTACATGACCTTCCCTTCTAGGGAAATATAGCCAAGACGAACTGGGAGAAAGTCCAGAGGAGAGCAACAAAAATTACTAAAGATCTAGAAAACAAGACCTACGAGGGAAAACTGGGAAAAACTGGGTTTGTTTAGTAAGGAGAAGAAAAGGCTGAAGGGGGGAGGGCATAATAACAGCCTTCAAATACGTAAAAGGTTGTTATAAAGGACAGGGTGACAAATTGTTCTCCTTATCCGCTGAGTACAGAATAAGAAGTAAGAGTCTGAAATTGCAGCCAGGGAGATTTAGGTTAGACATTAGGAAAACCTTCCTAACTGTAAGGGTAGTTAAGCACTGGAACAAATTACCAAGGGGGGTTGTGGAATCACCAGATGCCAGGGTTCCCTCCCCACTCTGAACTCTGGGGTACAGATGTGGGGACCCGCATGAAAGACCCCCTAAGCTAATTTTTACCAGCTTACGTTAAAAACTTTCCCAAGGCACAAACTTTGCCTTGTCCTTGAACAGTATGCTGCCACCACCAAGTGATTTAGACAAAGAACAGGGAAAGGATCACTTGGAGTTCTATTTCCCCAAAATATCCCCCCAAGCCCTTACACCCCCTTTCCCGGAGAGGCTTGAGAACAAACAAGATGAGCACAAACCAGCCTTGGATTTTTAAGACTCAAAAAACCCAGTCAGATTCTTAAAAATCAGAACTTTATTAGAAGAACAAAAAAAAGATAAGAGAACAACTCTGTAAGATCAGAATGGAAGATAATCTTACAGACAGTCAGATTCAAAACACAGAGAATCCCTCTAGGCAAAAGCTTAAGTTACAAAAAGACACAAAAACAGGAATACACATTTCCTCCAGCACAGCGAATTTACAAGCCAAAACAAAGAAAACCTAACGCATTTTCTAGCTAGATTACTTACTAACGTTACAGGAGTTGGAGGGCTTATATCTTTGATCTATTCCCAGCAAAGGTATTACACAGACAGACAAAAGCCTTTTCCCCCGCTTGTCCCCTCATTGGTCATTTTCGGTCAGGTGCCAGCGAGGTTACCTTAGCTTCTTAACCCTTTACAGGTGAAAGGATTTTGTCTCTGGCCAGGAGGGATTTTATAGCACTGTATACAGAAAGGTGGTTACCCTTCCCTTTATATTTATGACACCAGCACTGGAGGTTTTTAAGAACTAGTTAGACAAACACCTGTCAGAGAGGGTATAAATAATACTTAGTCTTGCCTCAGTGCAGGGGACTGGACTAGATGACCTATTGAGGTCCCTTCCACTCACATTTAGTAAGCACCATTCACTCTGGATACTGAATTAGGTAGGGCTCCTGGGGGTGGAAGGGGGTAAATATCATGGTTACATAATTAAAGACTGTTTCGTCACTCATACACACAAGGGGGCAAAATTGAAGTTGCACAAGCAATCTTAATTCTGGCAGTTCCTAATTTCTGAGTGCTTGACTTTGCAACCCTAGCAATGTTCTTTTATATATTGAATAATCCTAACATAATATAATCTATGCTGTCTGGATAGAAGAGACAGAGGCATAATACATTTTGCGTGTACCAAAATTATAAAGTGGATTGTGTAAATATCACAACGATAGCTGGCATATTGAAATTAAATAGGCACAAAACACACCAACAAAGAAGTTTTGGAACTAGTTCAAAGATACCCTAACATTTCAGTACTAGACTGGACATTTCCTAAGTAGTAAGCCAACTGCATGAAAGTTTTATAATGTTGACACATTTTCACTATGGACTAGCCAGATAAATTTAATTTATTCATAAGTTAAGCCAGACTTTATCCTCATACTTCAGCAGTGAAAAAAACAAAAAACACCAAAAACTACTGCTCAAGTCACATTCATTAAACAAAAAGAAAAGGAGTACTTGTGGCACCTTAGAGACTAACCAATTTATTTGAGCATGAGCTTTCGTGAGCTACAGCTCACTTCATCAGATGTATACCGTGGAAACTGCAGCAGACTTTATATACACACAGAGAATATGAAACAATACCTCCTCCCACCCCACTGTCCTGCTGGTAATAGCTTATCTAAAGTGATCAACAGGTGGGCCATTTCCAGCACAAATCCAGGTTTTCTCACCCTCCACCCCCCCCACACAAATTCACTCTCCTGCTGGTGCTAGCCCATCCAAAGTGACAACTCTTTACATAATCAAGTCGGGCTATTTCCTGCATAGATCCAGGTTTTCTCACATCTTCTCACATCCCCCCACCCCCATACACACACAAACTCACTCTCCTGCTGGTAATAGCTCATCTAAACTGACCACTCTCCAAGTTTAAATCCAAGTTAAACCAGAACATCTGGGGGGGGGGGTAGGAAAAAACAAGAGGAAACAGGCTACCTTGCATAATGACTTAGCCACTCCCAGTCTCTATTTAAGCCTAAATTAATACTATCCAATTTGCAAATGAATTCCAATTCAGCAGTTTCTCGCTGGAGTCTGGATTTGAAGTTTTTTTGTTTTAAGATAGCGACCTTCATGTCTGTGATTGTATTACCTGTTACTACATATCTCATATGTGATTGTATTACCTGTTACTACATATCTTAGACATCATAAAATTACCCACTCGTTTTCCTGAAATAATGTTGTCCTCTAGAACTTACAAAAATAATATAGCTTGTGTACTATATAGATATAGAATTTATTGGGCTCTACTGTTGCTTAACCATTCAACAGATAAAATACAAATTGCTTAATAAGTCACCAGGCTCTTCAGATGTATTACTGGTGACATCATATAAGATCCTGAAATAAAGACAAGAAAAAAACCTGGATCAGACCTACATGCCTTTTGTAGGGTAACAGTTACCAGGCTAACTGCACCTATCATCCCTCCTGGTCTATGAGTGCACCCCCTCTCAGGTTTTTCCCTTTTCCAGGGTAGAATCATGTGATTCTCCCACTCTCAGACCAGGCTTTGTGGATCAACCATGATTGCCACTAGTGACCAGACAAGCCATGGACAGCCCTTGGCAACTGACACTCTCCCCCCACTCCCATTTCCTGTTCAGAGGGACTTTTTAAGTGTTTAGTATCCTTTGGATCTCTTGGCTCCCAGTCCTGGCAAAACAAGGCTTGCACCTTAGTTGGAGGCAGGATATATGATCCTTGAAACTAATAGTTTTCCTCATTGTCTTTCAAGTGTGTGCTGGGGTGTTTTTCCTCAGTCATTGTATTGTGTTCCTGCTTATTCTTCAAATAGCTCGCTATTAAGCTGGATCAATACATTCATACAGGAAAGACTAATAAATCAAAATAACTATATAATAACTTCCTCACTGACCATGTCACATACTACATATATAAAATTAATATAGTTCAGTATTCTTAGATTATTACATAGACGCTTCACATCTAGGTAATATACTTGGACTTCTATACCAGCATATGACTTGGTACTGCATGTGATTTTGATTTAAAAACTAGAATGTTATAGAATTAACATGGCACACATTAAATCATTGGTTCCCAAACTGGGGGGCACGCCCCCCTGGGGGGGCGTGAAGAAATTCCAAGGGAGGGCGCGAGGCTACCCGGCCCTTGAGCTCCTGGCAGGGGAGGCTAGCCCCTGGCCCCTCCCCCTCCTCTCCTCTCCACCCTCCCCCGCAGCCACGCCGCCGTGCAGGCAGTGCGGCTTGTGCCCGCCCACCTCCCAGGCTTTCCAATAAGCCAGTCCTGCCGCTCTGAGTGGACTGGTAAGAGGGCAGGAAGCGGGGAGTTTGGATAAGGGGCAGGAGGTCCCGGGGGGCAGTCAGGGGACAAGGAGCAGTTGGATGGGGCGGAGGTTCTGGGGGGGTGGTCAGGAGATAGGGGGAATTGGATAGGCATGGGAGTCCCGGGGGGCCTGTCAGGGGGTAGGGGTGTGGATAGGGGTTGAGGCAGTCAGGAGACAGGGAGCAGGGAGGGTTGGATAGGGGGTGGGGTTCCAGGGGGGCAGGGGGCCCGTGAGGGGACGGTCAGGGACAAGGATCAGGGGGTGTTGGATGATGGTAAAGGAGAGATGGGGGCCATGAGGGTTTCTCAAAAATTAAAAAGGCGGTGTGATGCAGAAAAGTTTCAGAACCACTGCACTAAATGGATTAGAAACAGCCTAACTGATAGGTCTCAAAATGTAATCATAAATGAAGAAACTTCACTGAGCTGGTGTGTTTTTAGTGGGTATTTAATGTTTTTAATCAATGCCCTGGAAGAAAACATAATATTACCAATAAAGTTTGCAGATGACACAAAAATTAGGGTTAGTAGTAAATAATGAAAAGGACAGGTTACTGATACAGAACAATCTGGATCTCTTGGTAAGCTGAGCGTATGCAAACAACATGCATTTTAATTCAGCTAACAGTAAATGTATAAATCTAGGAACAAAGACTATAGGCCACACTTACATGATAGGGGACTCTATCCTCGGAAGCAGTGAGTTTGAAATATATTTGGGTGGACGCAGTGGACAATCATTGAATATGAGCTCCCAGCGCAATGCTGTGGCAAAAAGGGATAATGCAATCCTTGGATGCATAAACAGGAGAATCTCGAGTAGGAATAGAGAGGTTATTTTATCTCTGTATTTGGCACTGATGCAACTATTGCGGCAATACTGTGTCCAGTTCTGGTGTCCACAGTTCAAGAATGATGTTGATAAATTGGAGAGGATTCAGAAAAGAGCCACAAGAATGATTAAAGGATTAGAAAACATCTCTGTTAGCAGTAGACTCAAGGAGTTCAATCTATTTAGTTTAACAAAAAGAAGGCAAAGGGGTGACTTTATAAACAGGCCATAAATACCTGGAAACAAATATTTAGCTCTTTGATCTAGATATAGATTTGATATAGAGACAGGTATAAAATGATCCAATGACTGGAAGTTGAAGTTAGACAAATTCAGACTGAAAATAAAGTGTAAATTGTTAACAGAAGTAATTACCCACTGGAACAATTTATCAAGGGTTGTGGTAATTTCTCCATCATTGGCAATATTTAAATAAAGATTGGATGTTTTTTCTAAAAGATATGGTGTAGGAATTATTTTGGGGAAGTTCTATGGTCTGTATTATACTGGAAGTCAGATTCAATCATCACAATCGTCCCTTCTGTCCTTGGAATCTATGAATCTGCCACAGTGTATAGCACACAAGAAAAAAAAACTTTTTACTTTACAAAGGAGAAAAAATCAATTCAAGCTTCTAAACAGCATACTTTATTTAGCCTTAAGCCATCATATTGTTTCTCAAACTTAGTCATTCCTTTTCTTTATGATTTATTTTTATATAGAGACGGTTAATTTCCTCAGTCTCTTGGCAACAGTAACAAACTATGATAATGTCAAACCATCATTTTATATTTCAATGTAAGTCATATTACAAAAAAGAAAATGGGACATTCTCCTTCCACAAATTCACCTGAAGTTTGCAAGTTGTTTTTCAATTACGACAACTCATCTATCTGTTTCTTCTGGGCACGAGGGTCTTTGAGACTCAAAATCAGGAACAAGTGGTGGATTCAAATAGGTATATTGGGTAAAATTTTCAAAAGCATCTAAGTGACATAGGGCCCTAAATCCCATTGACTTTCAAAGAGACTTAAGTTCATAAGGGCTTAAATCACTTTTGAAAATGGGACTCAGGCTACTTAATCACCTAGGTGCTTTTGAAAATTTTGCCCATTCTGTTTGGGATTCTATGCTAGAAATCAGTTTCTGGCACAGTGTTTTAGCAAGGTAAAAAGAGGGAGTCATTCCCCCATTCTATCACCTTGGATATTTTTCTTTGATTTCTGTGTTTGATGGAGACAGATAAAGGGATTTCTGGAATTTGCCTAATGTTCTTTCAGGCAACCTTATAAATAACCCTTCTCGGTGGTGATCTGCCTTCTACTTTTTTCTGCAGGAGTCCTTAGTCCTTGGGATACTAAACAGGGGACCTAGGTCTGAGGACAGGTTGGTGGCTGCTTCCCTGGCTGCTACAGCTATAAAGAGCTATGTCTGGTTCAAGATAGCACATCTCAGCGAGCCACAGAATAAAGCCCATGAGCCAAGGTATCAAGCACAAATTAATTTCCATACAAAGAAGTCCTGATTACAGTTGGTGATGAAGCAGAAACGTCATCTGAGGGGCACCTAGACCCCATCCTAGGTCTAATTGCTAGTTACGATAATTAGCCATTTATTTTACACTAGTATTATCATTTAAATAAAACTGAAGTATCATGTCCTTGATGCTAGATCTAGAACATGGTTTATCTCAATAATAATGAAAATATTGTTCTACATGCACAAAAATTATTAAAATAACTGATATTTTAAAATTATGTACAAGTTGATTTTTTTAAAATGTCAATTATCTAATGCACAGGTTGTAACTTCATCTTGCTCAGCATTCATTTTAAATGGTATATGCTCAGGAATTGAAAAATGGAATTTAGCATGACAGGTCTTTGCACACTCTCAATATTCATAGTTTTTGTTAACTCATTGTTTTGTTAAGTCATTGTTAACTACTGCTGGTGTGTGAGCTACAGCAATTAATTGAACATTTTCAGTATGCTTGTGCATACAGAGTATTTTGTTTTCTTTGCCAGACAAAATTATAGAAGACTTTTTCACCTCAATACTCTTATTAAATATTCATAGCTTTCAAAGCCAGAGGAACCATTACCATCATCATCTACTCTGCTCTCCTCCACAACACAGAATTTCACCAAATAAGTCCTACATGAAGCCCATAATTTCTGGTTGAGCTCCAGCATACCTTTTAGAAAGACACCCAATCTTAATTTAAAAACTTTAAATGATAGCAAATCGACCACATCCCTACATAAGTTGTTCTAATGGTTAATAAGACTAAATAATAAATTTGCACCTTCTATTTAATGTGAATTTGTCTAGCCTCAACTTCCAGGAACTGGATCTTGTTATGCTTAATTCTACTAAATAAAAGAACCCTTAACTATCAGAAATCTTCTTCCCATATTGGTACTATAGACCATGATTAAGTCACCTCTTAACTTCATTTTAGGTAAACTAAATAGCTAAATAAAACAAGCATCTTTAATCTCTTACTGTAAGGCATATTTTCCAAATCTCAGATCATTCTTGTAGCTTTTTTTCTGATTAATTTGTCCACATCCTTTTAAGTAGTATTGACACCAGAACTAGACATAGTAATGGTCTCACTACTGCCATATACAGTGGTAGTACTGCATGGGGTAACATCTCCCTACTTTCTCTTTATACTCTCCTGCTTACTCATTCAAAGATTGTGCGTGACCTCTTAATCGCAGCATCATGTTGGGAGCACATATCCAGTTGGTTATCCACCCTGAGTCACTGCTTTCCAAAATACAGTCCCTCATCCTGAAAATGTAATCAACATTCAATGTTCTTACATGCATAACATTGTATTTGGCTGTATTAAAAACGCACATTGTTCAAGTAAACCCAGTTTACCACGCAATCCAGATTGCTCTGTAGAATTTTCTTCTGTGTTAGGGTTTTCATGTGCATTAGATTGATTCATAAAGCATTTTACCCTTTACATAGCAATGATATTAGGAAATTACATAAGAAACTTTTCATTTTATTAACATGCAAGTATGCATTTCACAAACTTTTTTACCATTTCAACATGTACAAAATAAACAAAAGGTTTAAAGTATTTCCACCTAAACACTATTTTCCCATAGGCTTTTCTTTGCAAAGAGGGAGAGGGAAGGGTTTAGACTGCACATCCCAACATTCCTCTGGAATATCCTGAATAAGGAACATCCTAGAGAGACAAGGTAGATGAGGTAATATCTGAAAGAGAGAACTTTTCAGCTACACAAAACTCTTCAGCTACTTCAGAGCTCTGTGTAGCTCAGAAGCTTGTCTCTTTCACCAACAGAAGTTGGTCCAGTAAAAAAGATATTACCTCACCCTCCTTGTCTCTCTAACGTGGCTACAACAACACTGCAAAGAACATCCTCACATTCTTTTACATGACCAGGTCTTTCCTAAAAGATTTTTCTTTACAAAGTTTGTTTTCTTGAGGTGAGAACATAATAACGGCCATGTGGGTTCCCTCTAGCCCAGTACCCTGTCTTCTGACAGTGGCGAATGCCAGATGCCCCAGAAGGAATGAACAGAAGAGGTAATCATCAAGTGATCCATCCCCTGTCACCCATTCCCAGCTTCTGGCAAACAGAAGCTAGGGACACCATTCCTGCCCATCCTGGTTAATGGTCATTGATGGACCTATCCTCCATGAATGTATCTAGTTCTTTTCTGAACCCTGTTATAGTCTTGGCCTTCACAACATCCTCTGGCTAGGATTTCCATGGGTTGACTGTGCACTGTATGAAAAAATACTTCCTTTTGTTTGTTTTAAACCTGCTGCCTATTAATTTCATTTGGTGACCCCTAGTTCTTGTGTTAGGAGAAGGAGTAAATAACACTTCCTTATTTACTTTCTCCACACCAGTCATGATTTTATAGACCTCTATCATATCCCCCCTCAGTCATCTCTTTTCCAAGCTGAAAAGTCCCAGTCTTATTAATCTCTACTCATATGGCAGATGCTCCATAGCCCTAATCATTTTTGTTGCTGTTTCTGAACCTTTTCCAATTCCAGTATATCTTTTTTGAGATGGGACGACCACATCTGCATGCAGTATTCAAGATGTGGGTGTACCATGGATTTATATTGAGGCAATATGATATTTTCTGTCTTATTTATCTATCCCTTTCTTAATGATTCCCAACATTCTGTTTACTTTTTGACTGCCGCTGCACATTGAGAGGATGTTTTCAGAGAACTAGCCACAATGACTCCAAGATCTCTTTCTTAAGTGGTAACAGCTAATTTAGACCCCATCATTTTATATGTATAGTTGGGATTATGTTTTCCAATGTACTTTACTTTGCATTTATCAACATTGAATTTCATCTGTCATTTTTTTGCCCAGTCACCCAGTTCTGAGAAATCCTTTGGTAGCTCTTAGCAGTCTGCCTGGGACTTAACTATCTTGAGTAGTTTTGTATCTGCAAATTTTGTCACCTCACTGTTTACCCCTTTTTCCAGATCATTTAGGAATATGTTGAATAGGACTGACGCAGTACAAACCCCTGGGGGACACCACTATTTACCTCTCTCCATCCTGAAAACAGATAATTTATTCCTACCCTTTGTTTCCTATCTTTTAACCAGTTACCAATCCATAAAAGGATTTTTATCCTCTTATCTTATCTTCCCAATCCCTCTTATCCCATGACTGCTTACTTTGCTTAATAGCCTTTGGTGAAGGACCTTGTCAAAGGCTTTCTGAAAATCTAAGTACACTATATCCACTGGATCCCCCTTGTCCACATGCTTGTTTACCCTCAAAGAATTCTAGTAGATTGGTAAGGCATGATTTCCCTTTACAAAAACCATGTTGGCTATTCCCCAACAAATTACGTTCATCTACGTGTCTGACAATTTTGTTCTTTACTATAGACCTGTTTGCCCAGTACTGAAGTCAGGCTTACCGGCCTGTAATTGCCGGGGTCACCTCTGAAGCCCTTTTTAAAAATTGGTGTCACATTAGATCTTTTCTCCAGTTATTTGGTACAGAAGCTGGTTTAAACGTTCATGCAAAATCATTTTTGCATTGGCGTTGAGATTTCTTCATCACAGGTCCCAAAGGGATCTGTTCTTTCCTTAATGATACTCAGTATATGTATCAATGATCTGGAAGAAAAATTCATTGCTGGTAAAGTTTGCAGATGACAAACATTGGCGGAGGGGTTAACAACGACAAAGATTTTAAAACTCTTGTAATAATTTTGTAATGATTTTATTGGGATAGGCTGTTATAATTTAAGATGTTTAACATTTCTCCAGTTAAACAGCAAATGGCTGGTCCACATATTCCTGGAGAGGAGACAAGGGCTAAATATTGTTAAACAGAGAAATAATGGGATTTAAGATTCTTAATATTTACTAATTAGCCTATTTTAAGACAATTCCTTAAATGGCTTCTTCTAAGTAACTGATTTAAATATTTTCTTTGATTTTATAGGATTGAGTGAAGATTGCTTACCTTGCCCATCTATAAACTATTATCCCTGATAATCAAATTCTTGAGTCTATTTACAAAGTCTTCATTTTCTAATGATATACTACGACTTGCAGGGCTGGCTCCAGGCACCAGCGAAGGAAGCAGGTGCCTGGGGCGGCCTATAGAAAGAGGCAACACTCTGTGCGTTACTGGGGCAGCACATCCATGTCTTCAGCAGCAATTCGGCAGCGAGTTCTTCATTCCCTCTCTACCTCTTCGGCGGCAGCTCAATGGGGTTTTTCTTTTGTCTTTTTTTTTCGCCACTTGGGGCAGCAAAAAAGCTGGAGCCGGCCCTGATGACTGGACTCACCAAAATTTTGGGAAATAATACCTTGGTTTTAACTTACCAAGGATAAAGCACCCCAGAGGCAGTTCACCCTCAAGGGTATAATCTCTGTTAAAAATGCTCTAAAGAGACAGACATACAGAATCAATTGTAACAAAAGTAACTAGTTTATCATTTGTGTTCTGTTCTGTGTTATATCTAATGTGTATTTTTTTTTACTTCCTTTAAGAATAAAATAGCTCTGGTTAATAATTATGATGGTTTTGCTTAGGTTTAATCATGGTGTCCCCTAAAGTATGTAAAAGAACCTCTTTGATTAAATAGTAGAAGTCACATCCTTGAGTTGGCAGCAATAGAAACAATTAACAAGAGATAGCACACCATATTTTCTATATATGTATATCTATATATGCTATATTGTTTCTCTAGACTGAATAATTTTAGGGATCAAATTATTTGGTGCTCAATAACAGTACAAGTTAACCTTTTTCACACCACAGACCCTACTAGAAAGATGCCTACTGGATTATTTATGTTACATCACCCAGTTTTTAATCCATTTAACATGTGTTAGTTGATGTTGTGTTGTAATAGCTTTTTAATCTGAATGTCATGGCAACGATTAGAATCTATGCCAAGAATGCTGATGGACAATGGGGCAAAACTTGTTTATTGTCGCATATCTCACCTGCAGAAGTCCAACTCCATTTTAAGGCTTCTTGTGACAGAACAGAACAGAACGAAACCCTGGATGCATCTACACAAAATATTAACACTAGACACAGCCATCAATGGTGCAGCAGCAGTAAACTGCTCGGGTAGACATAGGTCTTTACAATGGTGTAACAGAAAGCTGCTCAGAGAGGGATTTTATCACATAGTAATGCCTGTGCCCTGTTGACAGTAACACTTACAGCGTGGCTACCACCAGTGCAAGTGCACCATTGGCAGTTACTGTTCATACAGGTACTAACTTTTTTTTTTAAAGGGGACAAAGCTTTATAGTGTACCTGTTTATATTAGTAGTATTATTGTAGGTCCTAGGAGCCCTACTCATGGACCAGGACCCTATGGTGCTAGGCACTGTATAAATACAGAAAAAAAATGTTGACCCTGCTCCAAAGAGCTCACAGTCTCAGTATAAGACAAGACACAACAGATGGAGGAGTGCAAGAAAACACAGAGACAATCTGGTCAGCATGATAGGCAGTAGTCTCAGAACACCAGCAGCCTGACTGTTAAGTTTTAAAACTTTGTTGTAGGCATCATGGAAAAGGAGAGTTTTGAGGAGGGCTTTTAAATGGAGGATAATGAGTTAGGTTTACGGATGCTTATAGGTTTAGGGGTTCTGGGTCACACAGCAAATCCTATTCGCTTTGCCCCCTTTGTAAGGCAGGCCTTCCAGCTGGGGCCAGAGATTAGGTCAGACCCCAAAAGGGTAAGGATTTAGGTCATATCATCACCTCTGTTGCATCCTCATTTCCTGTGATATTGAAGTAACGTGAGATTTCTGGTGACAACATCCTTACCTCATCCATCAATTTTCTTGACAAAAGCTAGGAGCAGTATACAACAGAGATTATACAGTGCTACCAAATACTAAAGAAATTTTGATGCTCCTTGTAGTTACTTTGGATAGCACTTTTTTAGAAAACATTCATAACTATAAATATTTCTATTGTAAAATTCATAGTACATTACTTGAGGATACTGCAGTTTTATAGTAATTTTGGTCACTATTTCCCCATAGTATCGATCTTATGTATTTATATAGCACCAATTACATATTACCTAAGCATCTTACCATCTTTAATGTAATTATCCTCAAAACAATCCTGTGAGGTAAGGAAATACTATTATCCCCATTTTACAGATGGGGAACCTGAGGCACAGAGATGCTAAGTAATTAGCACAAAGCCAACAGGAAGCCTCTGGAGGAGCAGGGAATTGAACCCAAGTCTCCTGAAACAGTTAAACACAACTCTAAATTTTAATCTAACTCTGAGAATGAGTTTCTTTAATGAATTCTATTCAATTAAAAATTATCTTTCCAATATTTTAAAATGTAAATTCTCATTGAAAATTATAAATCTGATGTGAATGTTTAACTATTAAACTATAAATACAATTGAAACTCTTCATACAAGGATCTCAATAGTTTATGACATCAAGTAATTTTATTTGAAAACTCTCTTTAAACAGAATTCCCCATGCTGTCATTCAAATTAATAGGAGTTAACACAGAGTATTTTCAAAACATCTTTTCATTTGGATTCAATTACATTTGGATTCAGTTACTGTCTTATTACAGGACTTCTTCAATAAGGAGATCTAAGACTGTTGTTTGATTATTAAGAATATGCACCACATGCTCTCTTTCATTAGAGCAGAAATTCAGAGAAACACAACGAGATTCTAAACTCAAAATTCAGGATTCCATATACGTGAGAAATCTTCTTACTGCACATATGTCCACAAGTAAATGTTTTTTAAAGGAAACACACAAAGCATTCTGCAATACTGAGATCACAATGCTGTTAAAAAAAAATTTTACTGCAAGATTTGGATAGATCAGGATTTAAAACTTGACCACATAATTACTTTACACAATGCAAGGCAAACCACAACAGCAGTTATACAATAATTATACAAGACCAGCTCAACTATATTTAACTCTTGGGATTTCTGTTAAAATGGTTTTGATAGTACAATTTTACTCCAAACCTATTAAACATGCAATATGTATTACCCCTACGAATTAGCCAAACTGATCTGTTTCAGAGTAGCAGCCGTGTTAGTCTGTATCCTCAAAAAGAAAAGGAGTACTTGTGGCACCTTAGAGACTAACAAATTTATTTGAGCATAAGCTTTCGTGAGCTACAGCTCACTTCATCGGATGCATGCAGTGGAAAAAGTGGGGAGATTTATATACACCGAGAACATGAAACAATGGGTGTTACCATACACACTGTAACAAGAGTGATCAGGAAAGGTGAGCTATTACCAGCAGGAGATTGGGGCGGGGGGAGAAACCTTTTGTAGTGATAATCAAGGTGGGCCATTTCCAGCAGTTGACAAGAAGGTCTGGAGGGGAGAATAAACATGGGGAAATAGTTTACTTTGTGTAATGACCATCCACTCCCAGTCTTTATTCAAGCCTAAGTTAATTGTATCCAGTTTGCAAATTAATTCCAATTCAGCAGTCTCTCGCCTGAGTCTGGTTTTGAAGTCTTTTTGTTATAATATTGCGACTTTTAGGTCAGAGATCGAGTGACCAGAGAGATTGAAGTGTTCTCCGACTGGTTTTTGAATGTTATAATTCTTGACATCTGATTTGTGTCCATTTATTCTTTTACGTAGAGACTGTCCAATTTGACCAATGTACATGGCAGAGGGGCATTGCTGGTACATGATGGCATATATCACATTGGTAGATGTGCAGGTGAACGAGCCTCTGATAGTGTGGCTGATGTGATTAGGCCCTATGATGGTGTCCCCTGAATAGATATGTGGGCACAGTTGGCAACGGGCTTTGTTGCAAGGATAGGTTAGTGGTTCTGTTGTGTGGTGTGTGGTTGCTGGTGAGTATTTGCTTCAGGTTGGGGGGCTGTCTGTAAGCAAGGACTGGCCTGTCTCCCAAGATCTGTGAGTGATGGGTCGTCCTTCAGGATAGGTTGTAGATCCTTGATGATGCGTTGGAGAGGTTTTAGGTGGGAGCTGAAGGTGATGGCAAGTGGCGTTCTGTTATTTTCTTTGTTGGGCCTGTCCTGTAGTAGGTGACTTCTGGGTACTCTTCTGGCTCTGTCAATCTGTTTCTTCAGTTCAGCAGGAGGGTATTGTAGTTGTAAGAATGCTTGATAGAGATCTTGTAGGTGTTTGTCTCTGTCTGAGGGGTTGGAGCAAATGCGGTTGTATCGTAGAGCTTGGCTGTAGACAATGGATCGTGTGGTGTGGTCTGGCTGAAACTGGATGCATGTAGGTAGGCATAGCAGTCAGTAGGTTTCCGGTATAGGGTGGTGTTTATGTAACCATCGCTTATTAGCACTGTAGTATCCAGGAAGTGGATCTCTTGTGTGGACTGGTCCAGGCTGAGGTTGATGTTGGGATGGAAATTGTTGAAATCATGGTGGAATTCCTCAAGGGCTTCTTTTCCATGGGTCCAGATGATGAAGATGTCATCAATGTAGCGCAAGTAGAGTAGGGGCATTAGGGGACGAGAGTTGAGGAAGCGTTGTTCTAAGTCAGCCATAAAAATGTTGGCATACTGTGGGGCCATGCGGGTACCCATAGCAGTGCCGCTGATTTGAAGGTATACATTGTCCCCAAATGTGAAATAGTTATGGGTGAGGACAAAGTCACAATGTTCAGCCACCAAGTTTGCCATGACATTATCGGGGATAATGTTCCTGACGGCTTGAAGTCCATCTTTGTGTGGAATGTTGGTGTAGAGGGCTTCTACATCCATAGTGGCTAGGATGGTGTTTTCAGGAAGATCACCGATGGATTGTAGTTTCCTCAGGAAGTCAGTGGTGTCTTGAAGATAGCTGGGAGTGCTGGTAGCGTAGGGCCTGGGGAGGGAGTCTACACTTACATCTGAATGGGTTGAGGGTAATGTGCAACAGTGAACTATTTTTTAACTTTGTTTTTTTAAAACAGATTTCTACATCTTTTATTTCTTTTCAGAGAACTAAATTACTCAAAACTGACTTATCTTTTAATCAGTTGTTATAAAGTCAGCTGAGACATTCTTAAAACCAAACTTTATCAGGGGACATTTTCCTCTCAAACTCTGTTTAGCTACTGACAACCGATTCTGTACTGTTTCTTCTCTGAGCCATTACCATAATAAAATTTTGTGACATCTAGAGTCAAGGCAACCCATCTGCTAATACGTGGGTAGCTAGTATCTTTGACAGGCTAATTTTTATCAAGGGCAGCAAGAAAAATGATCTTGCTAACATCATATATATCATAAGATTGCTCAGCTTGTGCTTTTCATTATTCTTCCTGGATTGTATTTGAGGGAAATTGAATTGTTACATTAATACATCTCACTGTTTTGTCAACAATAGTTGTGACACTAAGTTTAAACCTGAAAGCATTATCATGTAAAGGGAATAATTTCATGGAGAACACATTAATCAATGTACCTGGAAAATATGACAAATCGAGAATGAGTTGAAAAATAAACAGGAATTTCAACTTTAATTTGTGTGCTTAAAAATATGAGGCAGAGATTGAAATACACATCCTTAGTTATTATTATTAAAAACTGGTAAACCTTTGGGATAGGCTCATAAAAAAAATTCCAATAATTTAATATACTGTTTCAGTTTTATAATTCTTTTTAAACAGTATGCTAAAAAGAAACCAATGCAATGCTTATAAAAGAAGAGAACTTTTACAAATGGTAAACCATCATGTGTTTAGTGTAAGGGTTTTCATGTCTGTTACTACTCTAAATACAGAAATTGCACAGTTTTGTTATATGCCATAACATGTGACAGAGAAATGGCACTGAAAGGTTTTTGTTCTTTTGTGGAATTGGGAACGGAGTGAGTAGGGATGGGGTTTCGAGGAAAAAATGGTTACCCACCTTTTTTGTAACTGTTCTTCAAGATGTGGTGCTCATATCCATTCCATTCTAAGTTATGTGCGCCCATCAGAGATTTTTTCATTAGTGGTATCCGTAGGGCCAGCTGTGGTGCCCCCTTGATTGCTGCGCTGATGAGTCGGGTATATCAGGTGCCACCGGCCCTACGCCCCCTCAGTTCCTTCTTGCTGACAAGATCAACAGAGGGGCAGGAGAGCAGGTAATGGAATGGACATGAGCAACACATCTCAAAGAACAACAGTTACAAAAAAAAGATGGGTAACCATTTTTCTTCGAGTGCTTGCTCATGTTGATTCCAATCTAGGTGACTCACAAGCAGTATCAATGGAGGCAGAATCAGGGTTCACGGTCTTGAGGCTTGCAGCACTGCTCTGCCAAAGCCAGAGTCATCTCAAGCTTGCTGGGTAAGCGCATAATCAGACGTGAACATGTGGACAGATGACCAGGTAGCAGTCCTAAAGAGCTTCTGGATTGATACCTGTGCCAGGAAGGGCACTGACAACACTTGTGCCCTAGTCAAGTGTGCCATCACGATCGCTGGCGGAGGCACTTTCACCAGCTCAAAGCAGTAGAGGATGCAGGCCGTGATCCAGGATGAAATCCTCTAAGCAGACAGTGGGCAACCTTTCATTCTGTCTGCCACCACAACGAACAACGTGTTGACTTACAGAACGGCTTTGTTCTCTCTCTATAGAAGGCCAGCGCCCTCCTGATGTACAGAGTGCGTAACCTGCGCTCCTCATCTGATGCATAAAGCTTTGGAAAGACAACAGGCAACCATGTCCTGGCCAGTATGAAACTGGGAAATGACCATGGGCACAAACACTCGGTGTGGTTACAGCTGGACCGTATCCTCGTAGAAGACTGTATAGGGTGGCTCTTAAATAAGCGCCCTGATCTCAGACACCCTGCATGCTGACGTTATCGCAACTAGGAATGAGACCTTCCAGGAGAGAAGCAGGAGAGATCAGGAAGCTAGAGGCTGAAAGGGAGACCCCATGAGCCTCGACTGTATGAAATTCAGGTCCCAGGATGGGACGAGATCCTGGCCGTGCAGGTAGAGTCGCTCCAGACCTTTCAAAAACCATGCCATCATGTCGTGACCGAAGATTGACCTGCCTTGGAACAGAGCACGGAAAGCAGAGATAGCGGTCAGGTGGACCTTGACAGATGACAGGGACAAACCTTGGAGTTTGAGGTGCAGCAGATAATCCATGATCTCCTGCAGCGGGACCTGCTCGGCCCAAATACACCATTCCGAGGCCCAGCATGTGAATCTTTTCCACTTGGCCAGGTAAGTCGCTCTGGTGGAGGGTTTCCTGCTACCCAGCAAGACCTGCTGGACACAGTCCAAGCATGCCCTTTAGTCCGCGCTTAGCCATGCAGTAGCCAAGCCGTCAAGTGCAGCACTGCCAGGTTCAGATGCAAATGGCTGCTGTGGTTGTGTGACAGCAAATTTGGCCAGAGGGACAGCTGCAGTGTGGTGGTTACCGAAAGGCTTGGCAATCAGCCAAACCAATGCTGATGAGGCCAAGCAGGGGCTATTAGGATAACTCTAGCCCTGCCTTGCTTGATCTTCACAAGGACCCTGGAATCAACAGCACTGGCAGGAATCCATACTTCAGCACCCCCAACCATGAAATGAGAAAGGCATCTGACAGTGAGCCCCTGTCCATTCCCCAGATCGAACAGAACACCTGGCATTTTCTTCCCCACCTCTGGAAAATTATGCTGACCACCTACAGATAGAGCGACCACTCGTGGCGAGAGGAGAAAGTCCTGCTGAGGTGATGTTCCTGGTTCTAGGCAGGTGCGCGGCTATCAGGTGAATGGCATGCCACACACAGAAGTCCCAAAGGCAGAGAGCTTCTTGACAAAGGGCCAAAGACCTGGCATCGCCTTGCCTGTTGATGTAATACATCGTGGCAATGTTGTCTGTCAGCACCTGCACCACCTTGCCCTTCAGGTGGGGCAAGAAAGCCTGGCAGGCCAGGCGAACCGCTCTGAGCTCCCTGACATTGATATGGAGGGTGAGATCGCCCCATAATCAGCGGTCCTAGGTGCTCAGCTCTCCCAGGTGGGCTCCCCAGCCCAGGTCCAAAGCATTGGAGACCAGGGCCAGCGACAGGGATGGGGTTGCGAAAGGGACTCTCTCCAACACTAACCTGGGGTCCAATCACCAATCCACGGACGACCTGATGTGGTCCAGCACCCTGGCTACCCGGTCCAGATCGTGCTTGTTGGGAATGTAGACGAACACCAGCCACACTTGCAGGGGCCGGAGATGAAGCCAAGCATGGCTGACCATGTATGTACACATGGTCATGTGGCCCAAAAGTCGGAGGCAGGTGTGAGTCATTGTGAGAAGGTGGTTCTTTACATGGGAGATCAGGTCAGGCCTGGCTTGAAAATGTGCTTCCGGAAGAAAGGCTCTGGCTCGCATGGAGTCGAGAACTGCCCCAATGAACTCTGTTTGCTGGACAGGCGTGAAGGTGGATTTTTTCTCAGTTATTAACAGGCTCAGGTCGCAGCAGGTGGAATGCACCATATCAAGGCTCTTCTGTGCTTGACCTGTCTTTGATGAGCCAGTCATCGAGATATAGGAAGACCTGGACACCTCGGCATCTCAGGAAAGCAGCCACTGGAGCCATATATTTTGTGAACACATTTGGGGCTGATGAAAGGCCAAAGGGCAGCCCCATGAATTGAAAATGGCACCCGCCCACTATGAAACAGAGGAAGCGTCTGTGGCCTGGGAAAATGGAAATAAGCATCCTTTAAGTTGCGGGCGGCATATAAGTCTCCTGGATCCCAGGAGGGGATGATGGAGGGCAGGGAGACCATGAGAAACTTCAGCTTATTGAGACACTTGTTAAGGCGACACAGGTCCAGAATGGGTCTGAGGCCCTCTTTTGCCTTCGGAATTAGGAAATAGCAGGAGTAGAACCCTTTTCCCTTCATGTCCCGAGGGACCTCCTCTACTGCCCCCAGGTGCAGGAGGTTCTCAACCTCTTGAACGAGGAGTTGCTTGTGAGAAAGGTCTCTGAAGGGGGACAGGGAAGAGGGGGGTGGGAAGTAGGGGCAGCCAAATATTACAGGATATAACCCCAAGATACTATGTCTAGCACCCAGCGGTTTGAAGTGACTTGCAACCAGGCCAAACGGTAGGGATGAAGATGGTCGAGGAAAGGACAAGGTGGATCAGGGAAAGTGACTGGGGCATCACTCTTGAGTGCACCTTCAAAATGAGAACTTCTTGCCCCCAGGATGCTTCACTGGGCTGGAACGTGCGGGAGGAAGGAAGGTGACGACTAAAACACATCTCCTTGCAGACCCCTGATGAGGCTGCCAAGGTCTTGGTGGCGGGGGCGGCCGGAACTGCTTCCATGCAGACTGTGGTGTATGCATGCCCAGCAAGCAAAGGGTGGCCTGAGAGTCCTTCAACCCGCAATTACAATGCTGGTGATCAAGGGCGAACCCCAGAGGATCTGGGCTGGGACTCCGGAGATCTGAGGTGTAGAGGAGGAAAGCGCTGCCTTGTCTTGGGGGATCGGTGGCACTCCACTGCCCCCTGAGGGGGTCTTAGCAGCTAGCTTGCCCTCACAGGGAGCCTTTGCCATTTCCTGTGGTACACGCAGTGATGGCTGCATGTGCGGAGGCCTCTGCTCTCTCAGCACCAGGGGAGCTTGGGAAGGAATCGATGCCATCAGGCGTTTGGGTCCCCTACCACTCCCAGGAGTTGGCGGTGGATCCTTTAAGGGGCTATGGTCCCCGACTGGGAAGGCACATACATGTGGCTCTAGAGTGGCTGAGCGGCCTCAACTGAGTCCTTTGCCTGATGTCCCATGGCCTTACTTGTCCGGGGGAGCCGTGCTTCATTTTCTTTTGGGGCACCAGCGATGGGGAATGGTGCTGAGTGGAGCCCGGTGCCAGAAGGTGCACTGCACACTGAGGTCAAGGTACTAGGTGAGTCTTGGCAGGATGGTTCGGAAGCCAGACGAAGGGCAGCCTCTATGAGAAGAATGAATGAATAAATATCCCACAAATGAATATCCCACTCTGAGTCCTGGGTCAAAATTTTTTAAAAATTTGGCACTTGTCCTTCACATGTGATTTTCCCCAAGCACTTGAGGCAGCTGTTATGGGGGTCACTTACAGGCATAGGCCTGTTACAGTCCACGCAGGGCTTAAAACCCAGAGAGACTCTAACTTCTAACTACACTTAACTACTTAACACTAACTACTATAAACAAATTATTTACAAGGCCCTAAGGCTCAAAGTCAGAAGAGATTAAACCGCTAGCCCTTGTGATGCAAGGAAAGGAGCTCCGACTAACCACCACGGTCAGTAAGAAGGAACTGAGAGGGCGCAGGGCTGGAGGTGCCTGAAATACCACCACATAAGCATGGCACTCAAGGGGGTGCCACAGCTGGCCCTATGGATATTGCTAAGGCTAAAATCTCCGAAGACCATGCACGTGGGTGCGCACAGACCTAGAATGGAATCGACATGAGCAAGCACTTGAATAAGAACATCTCATACAACCCTTATTCAGTCTTAGATGTAATATGCCTTTGCCTGATCCCAGTGTTACTCCAAGTAGACCTGCCAATGATTTATCATGATGTTGGTACAGAGTTCTCAGTACATTTTGACAGGGTTACTTTCCTTGAGCCAAATCATAAGAGTTGCCGACGCCATTCAATCTGTGAAACATACATGCGCTCAAGAAACCTATCAGGATTCAGGACTTGATCCCCTCCATTTATAATGTTCCCAGTGAGTTGCAGAATTTGTGGTTTTATATGTCAATATCTTTCCCAAATAATTTCCACACAGAGTTTTAGTGCATTTTACATTATTTACCCACAGTACATTGCACAAAAGGCAAGTACTTGAAGTGGCAGTCGAGGTCATTAACAGACAGAACACATACTTGTTAAGCTACTGGTAGTGCTCTGTACTACTATGCAAGACTCCAAGAATCAAATTCGGGGAGGCTGCTGCTGCAGGTGCAGGGTAGGCAAGGGGGTAGAGAACTCTCCGTCCCTGCTTGCTGCCTGAAAGAACACAGATGATCCCCCAAGGACTCCCAAGGGAATGGTGAACTAGTGGGGGGCATTACGTTTAGGATGTTTTATTTTTGTGTACAATCTGTACTCTTCTGTGTTTTATCTGTTAAGTAAAGAGCATACAGACATTAGACTGGACAATGTGTGTGTGTGTGTGTGTGTGTGTGTGTTGACTGCTTCACAACTGCTGCGTGCCCCTGAGAGAATGAAACTGTAAACCAGACACTTCACACCTGTGGGGTGGAGTTCTTGGAGATGAGGGTGTTTAAATACCAGGGAGTCTGAAGGGTCAACACTATGCCAAGAAGGCCTAGGGAGCTGGACAGTGGGTTCCTACACTCGGGGGATTCCAGATAGAAGGCCTGTGCCCTGAAAGTGTGCCTAGAGACCCTAAGATTGGGGTAGAGGCTGGACTCCATTCAGGCTCCAGGGCCTTGAAATATCCCAGGGATCCAAAGCACAGAAGCTTGGATTCCCCTCACAGTAGTCCTAGTGGAAGGTCAGTAAAGGGCACTTGCTAAGTTCTGTGATAATAAGTACCTTGGCTAGATCTACATTATTCAGTTTATTCTTTAGAATATAAGTACAACAGGAGGTCAAGTTCAGGTGGGAAAAAAAAAAAAACAGATTGAATTGATGCTAACCATCCATTCTTTCCCAGAATCTTCAATGAGATACTGAATAGGAATAAAATAGCACATTTTCAGAGATGAAACAGCTTGTGTGTTAATGTTTTAACAAATTTTAAAAGGGATGACCAATAGCAAATAATGTGCTTTAGTGTTATTATCTTTACTATAATAGGACAAAACCATAATTTCTATGCGAGCTGGCTGTATTTTAAAAGAATCCTTATTGTGGTTACAGGGACAAACCATCCCGATGTGTAGAAAGAATAGTAAATATGGCAGGCGACCAGCTTGGCTTGACAGTGAAATCCTTGCTGATCTTAAACACAAAAAAGAGGCTTACAAGAAGTGGAAGATTGGATAAATGACAGGGAGGAGTATAAAAATATTGTTCGGGCATGTAGGAGTGAAATCAGGAAGGCTAAATCACACCTGGAGTTGCAGCTTGCGAGAGATGTTAAGAGTAACAAGAAGGGTTTCTTCAGGTATGTTGGCAACAAGAAGAAAGTCAAGGAAAATGTGGGCCCCTTACTGAAAGAGGGAGGCAACCTAGTGACAGAGGATGTGGAAAAAGCTAATGTACTCAATGCTTTTTTTGCCTCTGTCTTCAAGAACAAGGTCAGCTCCCAGACTCCTGCACTGGGCATCACAACATGGGGAATAGATGGCCAGCCCTCTGTGGAGAAAGAAGTGGTTCGGAACTATTTAGAAAAGCTGGACGTGCACAAGTCCATGGGTCCGAGAGTGCTAAAGGAACTGGCAGATGTGATTGCAGAGCCATTGGCCATTATCTTTGAAAACTCATGGTAATCGGGGGAAGTCCCGGAAGACTGGAAAAAGCCTAATGTAGTGCCAATCTTTAAAAAAGGGAAGCAGGAGGATCCTGGGAACTACAGGCCAGTCAGCCTCCCCTCAGTCCCCAGAAAAATCATGGAGCAGGTCCTCAAGGAATCAATTCTGAAGCACTTAGAGGAGAGGAAAGTGATCAGGAACAGTCAGCATGGATTCACCAAGGGAAAGTCATGCCTGACTAATCTAATTGCCTACTATGATGAGATAACTGATTCTGTGGATGAAGGGAAAGCAGTGGACTTGTTATTCCTTGACTTTAGCAAAGCTTTTGACACGGTCTCCCAAAGTATTCTTGTCAGTAAGTTAAAGAAGTATGGGCTGGATGGATGCAATACAAGGTGGGTAGGAACTTGGCTAGATTGTCGGGCTCAACGGGTAGTGATCAATGGCTCCATGTCTATTTGGCAGCCGGTATCTAGCGGAGTGCCCCATGGGTCGGTCCTGGGGCCGGTTTTGTTCAATATCTTCATAAATGATCTGGAGGATGGTGTGGATTGCACCCTCAGCAAGTTTGCAGATGACACTAAACTGGGAGGAGAGGTAGATACGCTGGAGGGTAGGGATAGCATACAGAGGATACAGAGATACCTAGGGGTATACGCTGGAGGGTAGGGATAGGATAGGATACAGAGATACCTAGACAAATTGGAGGATTGGGCCAAAAGAAATCTGACGAGGTTCAACAAGGACAAGTGCAGAGTCCTGCACTTAGGACGGAAGAATCCCATGCACCGCTAAAGACTAGGGACCGAGTGGCTAGGCAGCAGTTCTGCAGAAAAGGACCTAGGGATTACACTGGATGAGAAGATGGATATGAGTCTTGGATTGTTGCCAAGAAGGCCAATGGCATTTTGGGGTGTATAAGTAGGGGCATAGCCAGCAGATCGAGGGACGTGATCGTTCCCCTCTATTCGACATTGGTGAGGCCTCATCTGGAGTACTGTGTCCAGTTTGGGGCCCCACACTACAAGAAAGATGTGGAAAAATTGGAGAGAGTCCAGCGAAGGGCAACAAAAATGATTAGGGGTCTGGAACACATGACTTATGAGGAGAGACTGAGGGAACTGGGATTGTTTAGTCTGCGGAAGAGAAGACTGAGGGGGGATTTGATAGCTGCTTTCAACTACCTGAAAGGTGGATCCAAAGAGGATGGATCTAGACTGTTCTCAGTGGTAGCAGATGACAGAATGAGGAGTAATGGTCTCAAGTTGCAGTGGGGGAGGTTTAGGTTGGATATTAGGAAAAGCTTTTTCACTAGGAGGGTGGTGAAACACTGGAATGCGTTACCTAGGGAGGTGGTGGAATCCCCTTCCTTAGAAGTTTTTAACGTCAGGCTTGACAAAGCCCTGGCTGGGATTATTTAATTGGGGATTGGTCCTGCTCTGGGCAGGGGGTTGGACTAGATGACCTCCAGAGGTCCCTTCCAACTCTGATATTCTATGATTCTATGACTATTTTAAACAAAAACTGTGTTTTATGTTCTTATGACACCTCTGCCAGTTTTAGAACAGCTCTAAAAAACAATCCAACCCTTCGATCTAATATATTACAACAGCATTAAGAAATGACAGAGCCTGTTTTAGATGTCTTTCTGTGGCCAAATGCCTCAATCCATGAAAGGAGTATATTAATGGACTATTGAAGAACCAGTACCTGGAAGGTCTTAGTTTTGTTTAAAATGGTTCCTTAGATTTTATTTTTTATAACATATTAAGTTAACCTTCTGGAACACCAACAGATTCTGATCGTCATCGTCCAGGATCAAACCTGGGACCTCTGATGCTTAATGCACGAGCCAATACTGTGTGAACTAAAAGACACATCTCCCTTCCAAGACTGTAACAGGCGCAATAATCTCTAGCTTGTCTAGCTGCCACTAGAGGGGGACAGAGCGCCACACCAGGAAGGCATGGGTTAAACTTCCACTAAAACAAGTAAGCCACAATAGAAGAAGAGCAAAGAAAACTACTAAATACATGAACTTGACCATATTTTTCCTACTAAGCTATTCTGAAAATGTGTCAGTTTTCAATCCTGTTTCGTATTTGACATAGAACCACCTATATTTCTTAACCCTTCTCCTCCACAGCAAAAAGGTACTTTTTAAAAATGCCTTCTCTCCATTCAAGCTCTCCAAATGCTACTGAAACGCCAATGCTTGTCTTATGAAATTGAACATTCAAAAATATTCCAATTCAACTTGTTACAATAAGTGAATCAATTTTAATCTTGTTTTGCATTTGTACTTTATTTTCCTAAAATAGATTGATCCTAACTAATTGGTAATCATTAAAACATATTTGCAACTACATATAGCCTTCACGCTAAATTTGGTGCCCCCCCCCCTTTTTTTTTTTTGCTAACTATACACTATTTCTATATATAAACATTTATTTCAGCAATTATACAGCTTAACTCTACCTTTATACAAATTATTGTTTACATTTTTTTTGTTATGTTAGAAAATGATGAATGATGCTTTTCTTATTTACTAGACAAATATTTTTTTTTCCACTAGTGATTTGTGTCCATCATTATTTGGATGGAAATTCAAATTCAACTAAAAACAGCAACTTAATATTTTATTAAATAATATTGCTTTAAATATGCTGGTTATATAAGAAAAAAGTTCATCCAACTTTATCAAAACCTGTTTTGCATTTAAAATTAACTGATTTATTAAAGGTTTCAGAGTAGCAGCCGTGTTAGTCTGTATTCGCAAAAAGAAAAGGAGTACTTGTGGCACCTTAGAGACTAACAAATTTATTTGAGCATAAGCTTTCGTGAGCTACAGCTCACTTCATCGGATGCATTCAGTGGAAAATACAGTGAGGAGATTTATATACACACAGAACATGAAAAAATGGATGTTACCATACACACTGTAAGGAGAGTGATCACTTAAGATGAGCTATTACCAGCAGGAAAGCGGGGTGCGGGGGGGGAAGAAAACCTTTTGTAGTGATAATCAAGGTGGGCCATTTCCAGCAGTTAACAAGAACATCTGAGGAAGTGGGGGGGAATAAACATGGGGAAATAGTTTTACTTTGTGTAATGACTCATCCACTCCCAGTCTCTATTCAAGCCTGAGTTAATAGTATCCAGTTTGCAAATTAATTCCAATTCAGCAGTCTCTCGTTGGAGTCTGGTTTTGAAGTCTTTTTGTTGTAATATTGCGACTTTTAGGTCAGAGATCGAGTGACCAGAGAGACTGAAGTGTTCTCCGACTGGTTTATGAATATCATAATTCTTGATGTCTGATTTGTGTCCATTTATTCTTTTACATAGAGACTGTCCAGTTTGCCCAATGTACATGGTAGAGGGGCATTGCTGGCACATGATGGCATATATCAAATTGGTAGATGTGCAGGTGAACGAGCCAATGACAGTGCAGCTGACGTGATTAGGACCTATGATGGTGTCCCCTGAATAGATATGTGGACACAGTTGGTAATGGGCTTTGTTGCAAGGACAGGTTCCTGGGTTAGTGGTTCTGTTGTGTGGTTCCTGGTGAGTATTTGCTTCAGGTTGGGGGGCTGTCTGTAGAATTATCTTAATTTAGTGAAGTGAACGGATTGTTCCTGGTCACCATGTCCATCAAGATTTTCGAGCTAGTAGACTCATCCTCTCACACGTAGTTTTATTCATAGATTGGGAAAAAAAAACAAGCTTTCCTGTTTTTTCAACTCTCAATCAGTTTTGTAATTCTGAATGAAATCATCATTGAACTGAACTAGTTGAGTAAACTGAAATGAAGAATATATTTTCTCTGCACCTGTGGAAGAGGCTACTGCCATCAAAAGCTGGGTTAGCTTCAAACTGTGGCTCCAGGTGCTTGCTTAGCCAGTGACTGCCACCAGTTCAGTTGTTTGATGATCTTTAAAACTTGGCAGGAAATATGTATGGCTCAATATTTTTATTTAATTTAAATTATTTGAATAGGGTATAATCAAGTTTAGGCCTTATCAGAGGTTGTCAATTTCAAATAGGTTTATTTTTAAAGAATAAATGTATATTTAATTTACATTTTTAAAAATCCTTATTAATTAAGGCATGTATTTGTATTCCCACTTGTTTAAATTGTCCACATAACATGGACCAGGGACATAGCCAAACTCCTGCATCATGAATAAGTGTTCTTCTGCTATCAGATGAACTGTTCTGAACTTCTACTTGGGATGTACTAGGAACTCTGAAATAGCTTTCAGTATAGATTAAGTTAAAGCAACCCAGAAGCCTACAAAGTGCTGGAGCACAGTGACCAAGAGGAATGAGAAATGTAGCTTTCCCTTGAAGTACAGCCAGCCAAGCTTTTCAGATAGCTAATTTAAAAAACGCTGAATTTTTTCTCCAGGATAATCATTACACTCAGTTTCTTAAAATACTACAGAACTTTAATAAATGTTTATATTACAGTAGCATCGAGAGGACCCATACCAGAACTGGGACCCCATTAGGCTATGTGTACCCAAACAGATTATAGAGACAGGTCCTGCCCTAGATGGTTTATATACTCTAGACCAGTGGTTCTCAAAGCCAGTCCGCCGCTTGTTTAGAGAAAGCCCCTGGTGGGCTGGACTGGTTTGTTTACCTGCCGCTTCCGCAGGTTCGGCCGATCGCGGCTCCTGCTGGCTGTGGTTCACCTCTCCAGGCCAATGGGGACTGCGGGAAACAGTGCGGGCCAACGGACTTGCTGGCCTCCCTTCCCGCAGCCCGCATTGGCCTGGAGCGGCGAACCATGGCCAGTGGGAGCCGCGATCGGCCGAACCTGCTGACACAGCAGGTAAACAAACTGGTCCAGCCCGTCAGGGGCTTTCCCTGAACAAGTGGCGGACCGGCTTCGAGAACCACTGCTCTAGGCTTCGTCTACACTGTGAGCTATGGGCATGATTCCCAGCTTACATACACATACTTGTGCTAGCTTGATGAGAGCTAGTCAGAGTATAAATAATAGTGTAGCCACAGTAGCACAGGGCACAGAAGCATGGCTTAGCCATGCTATGTACCCACAGAGTTCAGGCAGGTTTGTACTCGGCATGGCTATACTGTGCTGCCGCTGTGCATGTTACCACAGCTACACTATTTATACTCACAGTAGCTCAATAAGAGCAACCACGAATGTGCATGTGAGCTGGAAACCACACCCCTAGCTCGCAATGTAGCCTAAGAATGAGAAATGTACACAGAGTGGAGGACAGGGAGCCCACCAAATAGATACTGTGCAATTGTTTAATATATAAGTATATATGTTTTGAAATTACATTAACACTGACTTTCTTCAACTGCCCCAAGACACCTGGCCCAACTATCCCTTATCTTAAGTATTAAAGAAATTAGCTAACATGTAAGACAGTGTGCCAGAGGGAGTAGCCAATCTGATCAGTTTGGGGAAGCTATTCCAATCTGTGATGATTCTCAGGGTGCCCAGGACTGTGACATTGTAATCCCCTAGCCTCCAGCAAGAGGGAGACATGCTTGCACTTAACTGAGCGTCAGCTCCCTGTCGCCAACAGCCTGTCAGCCACTCTCACAATCTCCTCTGGGCTACAGCAGCCCTTACTTTGCCTTGCAGATTAACAATAGTGTATCCCAGTGC
The DNA here is from genome assembly GCF_965140235.1 of Caretta caretta. NCBI lineage: Eukaryota > Metazoa > Chordata > Testudines > Cheloniidae > Caretta > Caretta caretta. The sequence continues at coordinate 134,299,471 of NC_134209.1, read as the reverse complement.
CTGAGCCCCTTTGAAACATTCCCGGTAGCATCCAGCCCTTTATCCACTGAACACACTCACAGAAATACTAAGTCTGTTGTACCCAAGGGAAGAGTGTAAACATATCAACTTGAATGATTTAGCTCAGGATCAGCACCCTGCATAATATCTCAGTACGTAGATATATTTACAGTGAAAAACAACAATATGTTTGTTTTCAAAGATTCAAGAGATAGTGAGTAAGGCCAATGGAAACCAAAAGGGCTATATATAAAAAATTCACACTTTCTACAAACTAAACTTTACTGGCTAACTGTCTGTCTAAAGAAGTTTCTCTTACCCCTAATGTCCTTTGCAGCATTTCCCATTTTGTGATCCTATTTTCATCAATGTGATCGCACTGCAAAATTTCTTCCTACGTGCAGGATAAAGAGGTATTTTCCCCTTCTACTTATATCCCCAAAGTTCATTGTACTCCAAGTCAGCATAATCCCCTTGGCTTGTTTTCCTATGTGCTACTGCCCTGTTGATTTCACATCCCCTCGTTGACTTCGTATGTAGATGTGCAACCACTGTGTTGGCTTACAATGCTTAACTTGCATGCTGATAGAAAGTCAGGTGAATAAACATCTTTAATTTGACAGAAAACCTTTTTGTCAACTCTGCCTTGATACTAACTCTAAGAACATATTTTTAGTATACATACATAACTCCTACATAGTATCTGTATATATGATATACATGATATAAATGATATTAATGACAAGGTGACCCTGTCTCATTTAAGACCTCACATGACATTCTTTGATGAAACAATGTACATACCAGGATCAGGATACTCTTGTATTCCCCTTGCCAGTTGGCACTGAAGGATTTATGGGTCACACAAGCATAAAGGGGTGGTGTGAAAGAAAGTGAGGAAAGAGACATGCGGTCAAGGTAGGCAGCATTGGTGGAACGGGAAGGGTGAGGCAGCAATGCAACAAAAAGAAGTGTAAATAAGTAGGTATATGCAGCATTTTGAGGGGACTTGAAAGTTAGGACAAGAAGCATGAACTTAATGTGATGAAAGAGGAGCTAGTGAAGAGATTTCAAACAGGGAAGAGGGAGGGAATGTGATCAGAGTAAAGGGAAAGGACAATAAACTTAGCAGCTATATTTTGTATGATCAGAAGGGGACGAAGAGGGTGTTAGTGAGGTCTGAAAGAGATTGAAAGGAGGAGGGTTGCCAGAGAGTCATACAGTTTAAGGCCAGAAGGGGACAAGCAGTTCATCCAATCTGACCTCCTGCATATCACAGGCCTCCAACACTACACAGCATCTGCACATAAACCAACAATCAAAATTAGACCAAAGTATTACAGCCCCCAGGAAATTAAACTATTATATGCTATAGGCAAAGAATCAGAGGGACCAATGTGCACCAGTGCCTGACGTCCCTACACTAGAAGCTAATTCTTGAAATGAGATATACCCAGATAATCCCAGCAACTGGCCCACACTCCATGCTGCAAAGAAAGGCAAAAAACTCAAAGCCCAAGGTTGCTGCAGATCTAACCCGGGGTGAGGGAGGGAGAATTCCTTCTCAACCCCCACATATGGCCATCAGAAAGTGAGGAAAGAAAACATATGGCCAAAGCTGGCATCAGTGGTGGAACAGAAATCATAGCCAAGATGACAACTTCTAATTTGTGAAGAAAGAGAAGGGTGAATTTTAGAAATATTATGAAAAAGAGGCAAGATTAGGAAACAGTCTGGATTTGTGAGATCAGGATGAATTGAAGATTACAACACTGATTGACGGGAAGGTAACTGGAATGATGGTGCTAGTTTCAAAAGTAACAGAAAAAGGATAATGGAGAAGGTTTCAGAAGAAAAACAATGAGTTTAGTTTTGATCATTTTAAGTTTCAGTTAATGGTGGAACACCAAAGGGAGATGTGAGAGAGACAGGCTGAGATAAGGTACTGGACAGAGGTAGACTGGTCAAGAGTGGATAGATTTGCAAATCCTTAGCATAAAGATACTAGCTGAAGCTATCTGTGCATTGATGCAGCAACACAAACAAGGGGTAAAAAGGGGAAGGAGCTTAGAATCCAGAATTGGAGCCCTGTGAGAGTCCTGCAGAGTGTGAGAGAAGGGAGGAGGAGGAGGGGTTCAAGATCAAAGAGTCAGGAAGAGATGCAGAACAAACAGTCAGAAAAGCCAAAGGAGGACCAAGTTTGAAAATAATTTTTACAATGAATGTGTTTTTGTGTTTTAAGAACTGGTTTTCAGTTTATTTCTTATGAAGTGTAGGGAACCTCTAGAATGGGCAATACTTCTAATGTCAGAATGATTTTTTTAAGAGCACCAATTGGTAAGTTGGTTGCAAACCATATGCATTCAATTCAGAATTTTTCTGTGTTTGTGTGTGTAAAAAAGTCAGATTTCTTTAAATCACAATACTAACTGTAATACAAGTTCTTTGAACAATCTTTCTTAAGAGTCCCTGATCACAAATGTGTTACAATCCTGATGCATAAGGTGACTCCAAGACACCATAGCCCCATGTATCCCACTGAAAAAGAATTTGCAGACCTTTGCTTCGGAATCTAAACTCTTCTTTTTAAAAGTTGGTTTCTTGTGCTTAGGACTGAAAAAAAATTGACAAATGTCAACTGAGTGTAAACCAATGAAGTTTTGTCTCCCTGAGCCTGAAATAATAACTCAGAGGTGAAAACGGTCCCATCCTTCTCAATAGGAGTATTAAGTCTAAATGCTACAGGTCATTTAAAGAGTTACAAATCACCTATCAGGACTTCTGAAAGGCCAAAACTTCTGAAATCCTCCTGCCCAAACAACAACTTCTCTGATGCAGTTACACATTTTCAAATCAAAAATCTTTGGGCCAACCAAAAACAACTTAATATGTAGTGACAGCATAAAATAAGTTGAAAATCAAAACAATCCGGGGGGGCTCCTTTTTGTATTTCTTTCATCTGGGTGGGGGTGGGAAATAGATGAAGTCATTTTCATTTTAATCAGTTTTGTTTTCAGTGTTGGGATGTTTGGTTGCAAACACTGAAGGGGAATGTTTGTATAAAACAAGCTGTTCCCATGGAAATATTACAAAATCATAGGAACATGTATATTGGTTTGTGCTTCTTTAAAACTTTATTTTACAAAACCTAAATTTTAAGCCAAATTTGAGTTGACCATGTTCTTTTAAAATTATAAAATAAAATTATTCAGATAATTCATCAACTATCTTTAAGAGAGACAATGCCCAACTTCATTAAGTTAAGACCTATTAAGTCTGCTTTGCAACTTTAAGCAGGTATCTGAGGACTGACCTCAGCACAGAGTTGGTGTAGTGGGTCCTATGCCACACATATTCCTGGCTCCAGCAGAGGTATAACTAGGAGCTTCTACGTAATCTTCCTGATCCCTAGCAACCATAAAAGTCCCTTAGAGTCAGGCGCACCTGGGAAAAGGGGGAAGCCTGCCAGCCCCATGATTGGGTAGCAACAAACAACACTGAATGCCTCCTTTGTCCCACTTCCAGAGTTGTGATGAGCACAGCTTCGGCAGTCCCATGAAATCATAGCTAATGCATTTTTAGTAATCTAGGAATAGTAAGTACACAGGATAAAAAAATGTCACTTTTACACAGTTAGAGGATCAGACCAAATTTCAGGTCAAGAAAAGAGTAAACACAGACATACTTGATCTTAAATTCACAATCTCATATCAAAGCCTTAGGTATCAATCTTTACATCACACTGTATCTATTTGGAATTTACCTTAACCCTGCAAGTAGAGTTTTAGCTACTGTCCTAAATATGCCCTTCTCCCTCTCTGTTGTGGAACAGTATAAATCAAATTAACTTCCTGAACCAATGTGTCCTTCAGCTTACATTTCCAAATTCTAATTACCTTTTTACAATTTTTACAACTTTTTACAATTGACAGGGCAATCAGTCTTCTCATTCATATTTTCAATTACTCCAAGTAAACACTCATGACACCAAAATAACTTCAGTTTTAAATTAACTGTGTTAGCTTCGCAACATATTTTCAGATCCATTATATAATCTAAACCTTGTAAATTAGTTGTGTATTTATCATTCCTACATGCTATTTGAACACTCAAAAGTATGTATTATGAAAATATCACATGTCAAAACAATATATTCCTCTGATGTTATCTCTTAGATAAGCTCTAGTTTTATTCCCTTACATAAATACATGGTTCATTAGTATTTGTTTGTATTTAGCTTATCCGGCAGCATTTTGTAACTGCCATTCAACAAAACTTTATCTGCCTTGGACATTTTGTCAAATATATGCCATGTGTCATTTTAAATTTCTAACCGTGCACTTTAAATTATTAGGCTTCAAAAACCTGTATGGAGATTTATAAACCCTGTGTGAAGAATTCACTTGAGCGATTTGAAAATACTCAGAGGGAGATGAAACAACAACATCTGTACAAGTAGGACAATCTGCTGGAAAACAGGCAGCAAGCCAAAGACCCTGTGAAGGTCTGGGCAAGCAAAGAGACAAAATCCTGAAAAGCTGTAAACAGTAAAGGTGGAAGTGCTTTTTACATTAAATCAAAGAAATTTTAAAAGAATAAGATAAGATGGTAAGATAAGACACTCTTTGAAGCTTATTAAAAACCACACTCACAAATCAACACATGGAATGTTTTCTCTAGTCCATAGGCATGTATTCTCATTTATTATTGTACTGATTAACAATTTGATTACTTGTAACCAAAGAATCACAGAAATTAGAAGTGAAAAGAAAAGGAGTACTTGTGGCACCTTAGAAACTAACCAATTTATTTGAGCATGAGCTTTCGTGAGCTACAGCTCACTTCAGCACCCAAAAATGTGTGAGATGCTTCACTGACATGCAAAAATATACACAACCTGTTCTGAGGAACATAACAAGAACATAAGAAAATAAGAAAGGCCATACTGGGTCAGACCAATGGTCCTTCTAGCCCAGTATGCTGTCTTCCAAAAGTGGCCAATGCCAGATGCTTCAAAGGAAATAAACAGAACAGGGCCATCATCAAGTGATCCATCCTCTGTCGTCCAGTCCCAGCATCTGGCAGTCAGAGGCTTAAGGGACACCTAGAGCATGGGGTTGCATCCCTGACCATCTTGGTTAATAGCTATTGATGGACCTCCATCAACTTGTGTAACTTTTTTTTAATACAGTTGTTGTTTTGGCCTTCACAACATTCCCTGCCAATGAATTCCACAGGTTGACTGTGCATTGTGTAAAGAAGTACTTCCTTTTGTTTGTTTTAAACCTGCTGCCTATTAATTTCATTGGGTGACCGCTGGTTCTTGAGTTATATGAAGGAAGTTTACAGGAGTTGCAACAAGTGGAATCAACAAACAATGAGAGGGATAGTAGGAAAAGGGGACTACCAAGCAACAAGTGTACGGTCATATGGTTCCTTGGTTTGTTATATTAGTGTCTTGATGGTTCCTAGAGGTTGTATTTATAAATCTTTTTGGACTGGGAAACCTGAATGGAACTGATACGATATGAATAAAGATGGGAAAAGAGAGCAGAGGCAGGAGAGAATGGAAACAGGAAGAAACAGGGAATGTAGTGGCATGGGGGAAAGGGTGGGAGGGAAGGGTAACAGGATCAGGAAGAGGAACCTAGTAGCCTTTGTAACGCTTATTGAACACAGAAACAAGAACTGTATTAGCTAAAGAGATGGGCCTGGTTTTATTACTTGGGAAATTAAGAAAAACCAGGTGCTTCAGGAAGTGAATTGGAGGGAAGCATCATCACTAAGGCTACATTTTAGTCATGGGTATTTGTAGTAAAAGTTATGGATAGGTCATGGGCAGTACACAAAAATTCATGGACCGTGACTAATCCATGACTTTTACTATATACCCCTGAATAAAACTTGTGGGGACAGTTCGGGGGGGGGGCAGCCCTGGGGGCCCTACGGGTGCTTGGGGGGGAGACAGCCCAGGGGGAGCCGCTTGGGAGTGAGGGGGTTGGCGGAGGAGGTTCCCTACCCGGTTCCTGGGAAGCAGCAACCTCCAGCTCCCAGCTCCACATGCTGCGTCCACTCCACCCCAAGTCCCGGTTCTGCAGCTCCCATTGGCTGGGAACTACAGCCAATGGGAGCTGCGGGGGCAGTGCCTGCAGGCAGAGGCAGCACATGGAGCTAGGAGCTGAGGGAGGGGAGTTCCTGTCACCCTTCTGGGGAGTCCCCCCAGTAAGCACTGCCCTGCACTCCAATCCCCAGCCCTGAGCCCCCCCGACACCCAAACTCCTGCTGCTGGGGGGCAGTGACTTCCATGACCTCCGTGACAAACACAGAGCCTTAATTATCACTACCAAGACTAGACAGAACTCAATTATTCCCCTCAACAAAAAGTACAATCTATACAAAAAGACTAGCTGGCTTTGAGCGAAGTAAAGCGGTTTTTAATACTGTTGCCTAAGAAAGGTCCTCTAAACCAAATCCCTTGAATTAACTATAACTTCAAAAAAATATTCTGTTTCTAAGAGTGAGAAGCCCCACATCTTTCTCTACTTGAGCAGACCAAAACAGCAGTATTTAGATGCCATGCTCTTTTGGCCATGTTTTCCTTTTCCTGCTTTATGATTTATAATGCTGCCAAAATATTCAAAGCTAAAAATCAAGAGAAAACAGAAAGCAACATATACAACCTTCACTCACTGAAAAAAGCCTGGTATGGAAATATTCTGTCAGGCTCTCATTTAAAGATCAAAGAGGACTGAAACAAGTTGATGCAATTGATGGAGACCACTCAGAAGTTTCAACTGTTCCAAAATGCATAGGCATGCACTGGCAGTGTTACCTAAAGGAATCTCATTTAACCAGTTCTCCAATGAATCCACTGGCTTCTTATTTGTGTCCTGGTGCAATTCAAGGAATTGAAATTAATTTATGAAGTCCAATAGCATCTCGAACCCTCACTCTTAGAGGCTGCTTCTCTTCACATATAGTGCTGCAGCAGTGAGGTCAGCTGAGGTGTTGAAGCTAAGTCCTTAGATATAAATTAATGGTGGCAGGGCATACTCACTGGAGGAAATTACTCTCTCATTTGCTTTCCCTGTAGGTCTAAAACAGCTTGAGTGTGATCTTTGGAAAACACTACAAGGACCCTCAATTTTCTTGAGTTTTTGCCTGGGTAGTATTGGAGTGGGTTCTGCATAATTGTGACCATGTCCTTTCTCTTCAATTTTGGCCATGAAAAATAGTTCATTATTAAACACTACAGGCTCCCTGATCTTTCTACTTGGGTAAATTCCATGAATAAAAAGTAAAAGCATTCATTGCAGCTAGCTTTCACTTCAAAGGTAAAACGAAACAAAAAATCCTCAACCCTTAGCAGATCTGATTGGTGGCCTGAGACAATACATACCTTACTGAAGAATTCTCTCCCCATCCTGTGTTCCATTTCTCTTTTCCCCACAGGTCTTTGCCATCTCATCTTTCTACCACATTATATGTGTTCTCCCACCATCTTTAGCATTGATTCCAGCATAATTTTTTCTTGCTGCTCTACTCCACCATGGAAACCAGCTGCAGAGTAAGAATTACCAAAACCCCTCTGAAGAGCTGAACACTGATACTTGAGGTAGCAGGATTCCAATCAATTTCACAGACAGTGTTGGCAATGAACACAGTGCAGAGGAGCAAGTGAGAAATCCAGAATGAATATGGAGGGCAGTAGTAGAGAAAGTGTGGGAGGAGGAAGAGAATACACAGGAAATTGGAGAGTGATACAGTAAACTAGAAGGAAGAGGGATGTGCATGAATTGGAATGTTGGTACATGTAAGAAAACTTGAGAGACAAGAAATACACACTTTAAAGGCTTTTTGGAAAGTGTTATCTGCAGTCTCAGAGAACAATTTGGGAACCAGAACGAAGCACAATACCAATGTGCCTGAAGGTGAAACTGTCTTCCCCTGCTACTTCACATACAGAATCAGTGCTAGAGCTGGTTGAAAGTTTTCCAACAAAACAGTTTTCTGTTTCCTGTTTTCTGATTCAGTAAATGCTGAATCAACAGAACTGACACATTTCACAGGAACATGTCAATTCTGTCAAAACTAGCCTGCCTGGTTTCCTGACATCCTGCTTGGCAGAAGGGTTGCCAACTCTCCAGGTTTGGTCTGAAGTCTCCCAGAATTGGCATCTATCTCCCGGTGACTACTGAAAGCAATCCAGGAGATTTTAATAGGATACTTTAAGAAAATGACATTATGTCGTGTTGGGGGGGCGGGGGGAATCTCCCGGAATAGCTTCAGTCAGAGTTGGCAAACCAACTTGGCGGGCTCTTTAGCTTCCAGTGGCCAACTACCCAGCTAGCTGGCTCCCTGGAATACCCAAGCTTTCTCTGACCTACCTGATTGTCCAGCTGGCTTACTGGCCAGGGAACCAGCCAAGGAGCAGAAAAATTTACAATTGTTACTTGTTGTTCCAATTCACAATAAAAATATCTGGAAATGCAAAATTTTCCACAAATGGAAATTCTGGCTGCAGCACAGTTCTATGCAATGCCTAATCCCAAACATATCACATAACCTTTATAAAATGGTTATACTGCTTTGTTAGAAGTTACTTCTTTTTCCCCAAGACACAAAATAATGTATTCTTGAAATACTATAGTAAAAATATAGACGTTTGTATCCTTCCACATATTTAGCACATATTGACACAATTAATTTTCCCCAGTGATCTTCATGCACCTGCACTAAATTATTTTGCAGGTCTATTGTCATCGGAACTACACGTTGTACCACGGACATTGACAAACATCTTGAATCACAACAGAAGTATCCAATCATATTCAAACAGAAAATAGAAAATAATGTCCTTGTAAAGACTTCACAGGAAAAAACTACAACATATACCCAGTGACTTGTTCTTACACTGAAAATGAAGGCATCCTTTTCTTTGACAAAAATAGAGCACATTAGTACCATTTATAAACAATCACAATCAAAATTATACTTTAAAAATAATATTTGCAGGATATAATTATGTTTGTTTTCCTACAACTAAAATAAATAGTTAAATATTCAAAAACACCTTGGAAATATATTGCATGGCTAATAAGTTATTTTATATATTCAAGCTTCAGCCCAAAGCAATTTGAAATAGCTGAGATATTAAATTCCTCCACACAAAGATTTATGACAGAAATATCACCTCATCCATAACTCCGGACATGCTGCTAGCAGTGCCATTTAAAAAATAAGTTATTATGGACCATTGCTCCAGTGGCACTGGCAGTTATTGGCATACAAGGTTCCAGTGATTGATGGCAAAGAAGTGCACAAGAAAAAAAATTGGAAAGTCCATTGAGAGGAGGTTTGAGGAGCTTCTTGACAACCAACCCTGTAAAAATGTAGCTTTTACATTTTGGGGTAACCGAGATACTCAAAACAAGCAATGCTAACGGTACTTCTTGATTCAACAGTCTGTCTCCTCCTTCCTCCCCTGCTCCCCAGTGTGCGCACATGCACAGACTTCCTATGTCCAGCTAACCATCATTTCCCTGCCCAGCTAGTCACAAGCCAGAAATACCAGTAGTAGGGAAGATGGGACTTTGGGGGCCAAGCAGTATTCACAGCCACAGGCCAACTCTTTGGTTACCCTTGTTGAACTTCTATACTTTTGTTGCCATAGTGATCACCATTTAACTGATACCCAGCAGCAATCTCTCTCCCAGACCAAGCCAGTTCTCTGCTTCAGTTTGTTGGACTTTCCCCATTAACTCATTACCTTGTTAGTCTGCTGGCGGAGTATCTGTACTATTGTTTTATTGCCTTGTTTTACCAAATGACTCCTCCTTCATCTTCCATCCATCATTCATTATCTCCAGCTCCTTTGTGACAATCCTTCCTTTTCTGCTCCTACCAACTCTTTTCCCTCCTCTCTCCCACACATTCCCACAAATCTCTTACTTCCACATTCTCCTCTGGAAGTATCTTCCCCAACCTTAACCTTGACTCATCCTTTCATCCTGATGTTTTCTGTACCACTCCCTCACAAATCTGCCCAGTGTCCCTATCCCCATCTGCCTCACGTCACACCTTGTTCCCTCACCTCTGTGTAAGGTCTTGCTCTCATTCTGTCCCTTCAAGTTCATGCATGCTTCGATCTCCCTCATCCCAACCCCTTTCCCTGCCTGCTTTACCCCAACTACCTCCTCAAACACCCCATTTCACCAATAAATACTAATGTTCCACCTACCCCACTACCTGCCAAGATCTAGAGCCAATTTTATATAAATGCCTCTTTCCTCTACTAATGATGCCTAACATGAGTCACTCTTTTAAAACATCTAGCTCTTCACATAATCCACATCCTTTTAAGTGGTGAACAAACCTGATCAAAGAGATTTATCCAAGTTTGAGTCTAACTATACAGGTTCACAGTTTCCAACAGCAAATTGGAACTTTGCCAGTTGGGGGTGGTGGGGAGAGAAGCTCTCCAAGCACAAATGAAAATTCTAACAATCTATAGATCTTCTGAAACTAAATAGGTCCATACTTTGCATCACCCAAGGCTATTGATTTTTAAAGCATTAAAAAAAGGTAAAAGACTAAGTTGACAATGACATATTAATGTTATAGAAACTATGAAAATTCTGAAAAAAAGCCTTAATATTTTCAACCTATGGTTATACTTCTGCATCTTTTGATTAAACAGAATATAAACAAAAAATACACACACAGAGAAACTAATTTCTTAAACAGCTTCATCATCATAGTGTCTGAGGTTCAATAGAAAAAAAATCAAAGGCCAAGAAATCTGCTTTATTAGAAAGAAGGAAAAGAATCCATTTCTAAACCAGCCACCCCTTCTAAAACAGCCAGAAAACAAATACTCTGCTAGTCTACTAATAATGATCTTACAAATAGCAAGTTCTATCTAGCTGGGTCCAAAACACTTTTCAATCTTTATGTTTGAATGAGCTTCTGTATGCACATGTGTATGCACCACTGTCCAACTCGGTGTCTCCTTTAGCTCAGACACTATTTGCTTGTGTTTTGGTGCATGAAGAGGAGAGTTCTCACTAGGGTGACCAGATGTCCCGATTTTATAGGAACAGTCCCGATATTTGGGGCTCTCTCTTACATAGGCACCTATTACCCCTCACCCCCTATCCCGGTTTTTCACACTTGCTATCTGGTCACCCTAGTTCTAACACATTGCTGCTGTGAAGTTCTGGATAGTTGTTCTGGGCAGGTTTGTATTGGTTGCTCAGTTAGATCCCAAAAAGTGACTTTCCAAGCAGACTAGTGAAAATTATACATTTTACTGAAGAAAAAAGGCTTCTGCCTCTTTAACATTCAATATTTGCTAGAAAACAAGTTGCCAGTCGTTTTCAATTACCCTTTGCAGAGGTACTATACCAAGTATTTTTTTTATCTCAAATAATGAAATCTGTTCAAGCATTCCCCAAAGGCATGCACTCTGAAAGCATACACAGTGAAATTTAAAAGTACAGTAGTATGGAAAACTGAAGCTTGTATATCATATGCTCTAATTCCACACTAGAAATCAGGGGGAAAATGTCTGACAGCTTCAAATGGCTCAGTTTTCTACTGAAAGAGATCGGTACAGTATAATCGATGTTGAAGTTTATGGGCTAAATGAAGGATTTTTCGAGAGTGCTTAAAGGGAGTTAAAAGAAAAGGAGGACTTGTGGCACCTTAGAGACTAACAAATTTATTTGAACATAAGCTTTCATGAGCTACAGCTCACTTCATCGGATGCATGCAGTGGAAAATACAGTAGGGGGATTTTATATACACAGAGAACATGAAACAATGGGTGTTACCATACATACTGTAACAAGAGTGATCAGGTAAGGTGAGCTATTACCAGCATGAGAGAAAAAAACCTTTTATAATGATAATCAAGGTGGGCCATTTCCAGCAGTTGACAAGAACGTGTGAGGAACAGAAGGGGAGTTAGCTGTCCAACTCTCATTGAAGCATCATTCAAATAGGTATCAAAACACTTCATTGTTTGCTATAATACACACTTTTCATAAAAATATAACTAAGTATGGGGCAAACCCCTGTGATTTTTACATTTTTTGTTTTATTTTGGGGGAATTGCATATTATTTTCTCATATCCATTTTGCCTGGCTCCCTGTACCGACCATTGCAACCTGATGCATGGCGTTGCAGCTCCACTCAGGTATGGCTCGGCTGCCCCTCCAGCATAACGACAGACGAGTGGCCACGCTACATTTGAGTGAGTGGCACTGAACCCCGTGCCTCACAACACAACATCACTCACTCAAATTTGGCCCAATCACCCTGACAGAGGGGAAGCTGGGTCAAACCTGAGTGGCGCTGTGACCCATGGTCCAGGTCTCAATTCCTGGAGGAGGGAGCTGGACCTAGCCCCGCAGGACAGGAGCTGACACTACAGGGTGAGTTTCATTTTCTATGTTGTTTTTCATTTTATTTCATATTTGCAAAAAATGTGGTGGTAGGTATACAACAGCTAGATATAAGGACAGCTAGCTAAAATGAGCACTTTCAGGTAGGATTTAAGACGACTGATATTACCACCAGTGAGAAGGTGTGTAGCAGTGGTTGGAAGCTCTGTAACAAACAGTTGGGCAGGAGAGAGGACAGAGTGCACTGCAGGCCACTTGTGCCAGCGTGTAGGGTATGTGTAGCTATACACCACAGTGAAAAGCAGATGGCATCCACACTGCAGTGCATAGCTACGCATGTCAGTGAAAGGCTCTGGCAGGGGGGATGCAGCAGGGAAAGGCATCAGTAGCTGCCCTTTACTGGGTCCTTCCACAACAGCAAAGAAAATTTCTGGTGGTAGGGGTGATGGGGAGACACAGAAGGGAAGGCATTAGGCCAAGACTCAGCCCCTATCAGAGCCTTTCCCAGCTACCAGAGTCTTTTCCTGGGGTGGGGAAAGGCTCTAGCAGTCAGTAGGCAGCAGCTCACTGCACTGCTAACAACAGAAGTATAAATGGGGAGGCACAGCTTGGGTGAGTAGATAGCTGTGTAGGGTATGTGCTTGGGTACATATCCACAACCTTCAGGCATGTCTTTACTCACCTATGCTGTCCCTCGTAGTCTATTCTGTTATTTATATCCATGCTAGGGCGGGGCTATCTGTGTATGTACTCTACACACCACAAGAATCATGCAGCATAACATACCCTCAGAGTAAGTAAAGTACAAAGGAACGGTAAGATCAGGGAGAAGAGAGACTTATTTTTTATGTTTATGGAAAGCACTGAAGTTTTCTCTTTAGAAAGCTGTCATTGGCATCCATCAGCATCAGACGCAGATAAGTGTGTAAAAAGATGCATGTTCATGTATAAGAAAATGTAACAGATTGAGATTCTAAACACTAATGAGGTGTTAAAAGGGTCTCCGACTTTATTCTCCCTTGAGGACAGTTTTAAAACTCAAGTACACTAACATTACAAACATTGAAGCAAGGAGATGTTCAAAGACATTTTCTTCTTTTAGTCTCTTTAAATGCCATGTTTACTTTAGCTAGGTCATTATACTTTTTTTGAATTCTGATGTCATGGTCTATAAACATCTTTCCAGCTAATGCTGAAATGAAAGCACAAAAAAAGTTTCTCAGTTTAACACGTTGTCTCTGGGAAGCTAAAGGTAGCAGATTCTCCTTCAAGGATGATTTTATGCTCAACTGCTGTAGTTTATTCTTTCTGCTTTTGAAAACCTAACGGATTATGCTTTTGAGTTGCATTAATGTGTTTTTGCTTGTAAACCTATACAGAATATTTTCACTAGGTCACATGAAATTCTGGGCCTTTATTGGGCTTTACACAGAATACAAGATGTGCTCCTGACAAAATATTTTCCTTCTTCAAAGATTTTACTCTGTTTTTGTCATGAATTTATTGTTCATATTGACCTTAAATGTTTTTAACATACACAAATAGTGTAAACTCAAGACCGTGCCTAGAGTCTAAAGATAACAATTCATCGCAGTCTAAGTTTTTACTATGGCTGAGCTCTTCAAAGCAATCTGAAATGGACATTCATGTTGAAAAATAATACAACAGACCAGACCATGGTATTTTTCATAGCTGAGCTCTGACAACAGTACGAGGGTTTTGATAATAAAACAGGACATTAAATACATAAAAATGACCCCACTAAAATAACTTTCTGAAATTATATGTTAATTGTGAATTTGGTGCTTATGGATGCAAAGTACGAGCAGCACTGACTGAAGCTAGACACAATGAAGATCTCTAATCTGCATCTTGAGCAGGGATTGCCAAACATGCCAGGTTATGGCACTTTTGTATTAGAACTATATTTGCCAAGGACTATGTTTAGACGGTCATATTCACCTTCCAATATAACTGAAGCCAGAGCGGAAAGGTGGGTTTAAATCCTAAAGTGAAAAGCATCTCTCTCAACATTCTAATATGGACCTATAGCTCCAAAATGACCGACAGAACATGGAACCTCTCCCCCTTGCTCCTTACCCCTGCCCCACTGTTTCCTATCACTGCCTCTCCCTCAAAACTTATTCTTTCCTATCTCCCTGCATTACAACCACACTATTTTTCCACATTCCTCCCAACCCACTTACCTATTAGCCTCAGAAGCATGAGGGATTCGGGCAGCCAGGAGGATGATAATTAGGTGTCAAGGTGGCAGCAGGGGAGCATACCATGAAGAGGGGAGAGGTGCACCTCAGCCTGCTGCCCTGCACACAGTGAGGAAGAAACATTACAGGAATAGAAAGTGGACAAGCAGATGGGGGGAGGCAAATGGGATTAGAGGACAAGTCGTGTGTCCCCCCCACCAACCCCCTCAAAAACACTTTGCCTCAATATATGGCACTCTGACTTTAAGAAGTGTGTCAAGAAAACAGTGCACTAATCATAGGTACACAAATGGGAATTTGCCCAGGAGTCAGACACTAAGGTTTGGAATACAACAACCCCTACAAATTCTGAAGCATGTGACATTGCAAGGGATTTGGACTATCCCATATTCTGACATACTGCAGAATGTACAACAATTCAGCTGGGATACTCTGGGTCACAGAGTCATCTTTCAAGAGCAGAGTTATTTAGTCAGGCTAGGGGAAAAGTAGCTAGAGGTGAGATCACCTGGGTCTAGAGTATGCCTCTGGTAGAAAAGAGGTCACTTGATCAAAGCAGGTGACTTGGCAAGACTGCTTTCCTTACCTGTCTCCTAGCCCTTACTCCCTAGAAACATAATAAAAATGCCCGACTGTGAAGGTACATTTTTGGGGAGTGGGGAGAGAGGGGAAGGGAGGGAAGGTATTAAGTACCATATGTCCTGGGGCACATAACTAAAAGGGATTTGGGGAACTGCACACTATTGCATCCCTATCAATATACTAAAGAAGAAAGGGGGTGGGGGGAGTCTTATGACACAGACAAGGGATTCACAGGCACCGGGGCAGGTGATCTCATTCCATAGTCCATTATCATTTGGATTTTTGGTATTAACTCGAGAACTGATAAAAATAAGTAATACCTATCCAGTCCTTTCTTGTGAAATATGTGCAATGTGGCCTGTTTATGGTTAGGTTGAAGTCTTTAGATCATGATTTGAGGACTTCAGTAACTCAGCCAGAAACTAGAGGTCTATTACAGGAGTGGGTGGGCGAGGTTCTGTGGCCTGCAACGCGCAGGAGGTCACACTAGATCTCAACCTATTTACCACTGTGGGCCACATATGTAGCTCTCTATGTGTTATGTGGGCTGCGTCCACACAATATATATATACTACCTGTCTGGCCCTGAGGAAGTCACATGGTCTGCAGCTGTGTGCCCGTTGGACCACAAGCAGCCCATGGGCTGAGGGTTGAGAATCACTGGGCGAGAGGATCACAATCATAGAATCATAAAACTGGAATGGACCTCAAGAGGTTATCTAGTCCAGTCCCCTGCACTCAAGGCAGGACTAAATATTGTCTAGACCATCCCTGACAGGTGTTTGTCCAACCTGCTCTTAAAAATCCCCAATGATGAAGATTCCACAACCTCCCTGGGCAATTTATTCCAGTGCTCAGCCACCCTAACAGTTAGGAAGTTTTTCCCAATGTCTTACCTAAACCGCACTTGCTGCAATTTAAACCCATTGCTTCTTGTCCTATCCTCAGGAGGTTAAGAAAAACAATTTTTCTCCCTCCTCCTTGAAACAACCTTTTATGTACTCGAAAACTGTTATGTCCCCTCTCAGTCTTCTCTTCTCCAGACTAAACAAACACAATTTTTTCAATCTTCCCTCATAGGTCATGTTTTCTAGACCTTTGATCATTTTCGTTGCTCTTCTCTGGATTTTCTCCAATTTGTCTACATCTTTCCTGAAATGTGGCACCCAGACCTGAACACAATACTCCAGTTGAGGCCTAATCAGCGCAGAGTACAGCGGAAGAATTACTTCTTGTGTCTTGATTACAATACTCCTGCTAACACATCCCAGAATGATGTTTGCTTTTTTTGCAACAGTGTTACACTGTTGACTCATATTTAGCTTGTGATCCACTATGACCCCCAGATCCCTTTCCGTAGTACTTATTCCTAGGCAGTCATTTCCCATTTTGTATGTGTGCAACTGATTATTCCGTCCTAAGTGGAATACTTTGCATTTGTCCTTATTGAATGTCATTCTATTTACTTCACACCATTTCTCCAGTTTGTCCAGATCATTTTGAATTTTAATCCTATCCTCCAATGCACTTGCAACCCCTCCCACCTTGGTATTGTCCGCAAATATTATAAGTGTACTCTCTATGCCATTATCTAAATCATTGATGAAGATATTGAACAGAACCAGACCCAGAACTGATCCCTGCGGGACCCCACTTGTTATGCCCTTCCAACGTGACTGTGAACCACTGAGGATTACTCTCTGGGAATGATTTTCCAACGAGTTATGCACCCACCTGATAGTAGCTCCATCTAGGTTGTATTTTCCTAGTTTGTTTATGAGAAGATCATAGGAGACAGTATCAAAAAGCTTTACTAAAGTCAAGGTATACCACATTTACCATTCCCCCCTGTCCACAAGGCTTGTTACCCTGTCAAAGAAAGCTATCAGGTTGGTTTGACAAGATTTGTTCTTGACAAATCCATGCTGACTGTTACTTTTCACCTCATTATCTTCTAGGTGTTTGCAAATTGATTTCTTAATTATTTGCTCCATTATCTTTCTGGGTACAGAAGTTAAGCTGACTGGTCTGTAATTCCCTGGGTTGTCCTTATTTCCCTTTTTATAGATGGGCACTATATTTGCCCTTTTCCAGTCTTCTGGAATCTCTCCCATCTTCCATGACTTTTCAAAGATAATTGCTAATAGCTCAGATATCTCTTCAGTCAGCTCCCTTGAGTATGCTAGGATGATTTGAAGACATCTAACGTGTGTAAGTAATTTTTGACTTCTTCTTTCCCTATTTTAGACTCTGATCCTACCTCATTTTCACCGGCATTCACTATGTTAGACGTCCAATCGCCACCAACCTTCTTGGTGAAAATCGAAACAAAGACGTCATTAAGCACCTCTGCCATTTCCACATTTTCTGTTATTGTCTTGCCGCCCTCATTGAGTAATGGGCCTACTCTGTCCTTGGTCTTCCTCTTGCTTCTAATGTATTTGTAGAATGTTTTCTTGTTACCCCTTGTATCCCTAGCTAGTTTGATCTTGTTCTGTGCCTTGGCCTTTCTAATTTTGTCCCTACATACTTGTATTATTTGTTTATATTCATCCTTTGTAATTTGACTGAGCTTCCACTTTTTGTAGGACTCTTTTTTTTTTTTTAATTTTAGATCATTGAAGATCTCCTGGTTAAGCCAGGGTGGTCTCTTGCCATATTTCCTATCTTTCCTACGCAGTGCCCTTAATAATGTCTCTTTGAAAAGCTGCCAGCTGTCTTCAGTTGTTTTTCACCTTAGACTTGCTTCCCATGGGATTTTACCTACCAACTCCCTGAGTTTGCTAAAGTCTGCCTTCTTGAAATCCATTGTCTTTATTGTGCTGTTCTAAGGAATGGTAGGAGGGAGAATCATGAATTCTACCATTTCATGATCACTTTCACTTAATGGTACCTTCTGGCCTTAGAGTCTATGAGTCAACTATAGTATACATTCAGCAAAATTCCATTTTACAGTACTTGCCATGAGAGTACTTATGTTAAAGAACATAAAAATAATTATTTTTAAAGTGTATTTCAAGTAAGCTACTCTAAAGCTCCACTACATTAATAGTCTAACTAATTACCATATCAGACAAATCAAAATTCTTAGCAAAAAGGATAATATATAAAAGTCGTATGGACTGGTGGGTTAGGTTAGGGTTAGGTGGTGTATAATTACATGGATTCCTTTTTTGAACAAGTTATTGGGATAAGCACTGTTGTCAGCATATTAAACCCAAATTATTAGTGCTGCTAACATCACAGCAAACATAATAAAAACTAACAAAACTCAAAACAAGTCAATGTAATCTTGCTAAAATAAGTAACAAATTCAGTATATGTTAAAATGAAAATGATACTGCATTCAAACCCACATAGGACATCTATGACTAAAATTAACATTTACATATCATGCACAAGTAAGCTTGTTCAGGCCGAAAAATTGTGCTTTTTATGTGAGGAAATAAAATAATTTATACATGTATAATATTTACCACTTTCTTGTTGTGCCCATAATTATTCATAGTGACATGGTGCTGGTGAAAAAACATAAAATACGTGTGATCATGGCATGTAGTTCAGTAGCTACTTCCGTGGTATTCTCACAAAAGATTTATCTCCTAGCATTTAATAAAAAAAATCCTATTTTCCTTTTGATGCAGTAGCAAATTCAAGTTTATTAACATATTCAGAATATAAATAAGTAGTGATAAGTAATGACTAAAGCCTTTGAAAGGTATTATATATACACATTTTAACTATAGCATTTTATTCTGAGAGTTTGATACAGAATTCACATTATAATATACTTAGCACTAAACTGTGGCCCCGATAGTACACCAGTATGGGGGCATAGAAGGGTGCATGGCATGCTCTTGGGGTAGATACCTTCACCCAGATAGCAATGCAGGACGGAAAGCAGGTTCCGCAAAGCTACGTCCCCGTGTCATGCAGATGGATGGGAGAGATCCCATGAAACCTTGGCTCTGTCCTCTTCCCTCCTCACATTGGGTCAGCCAACTTAACTACACCAGCATGCCAGGGAATGTTTGCTGCACCAAGTATAGACCCAGCAGCGTGAAAAGCAAGAGGCAGATTTTGACCAAGTAGTTTAATTTCATATGGATTATATTGGTTCAAGAGCTTTGAGAAGGCAAAAAGTTTACAGTTACACATCTCACTTAGTACAATCATAACATCAGTTATGGTCCAGTGAATAGGGCACTGGGTTGAAAGTCAGAATGTCTGGCTTCTACTCCTAGCTCTGCCACTGACCCATTGTATGAACTTGGGCAAATCTATTTCACTTTTGACTGTTTTGAAATTTCTCATCCTTTGTAAAACTCTGAAATCTGTGGCTGCAAAGTATAATTATTAATCAATGTTGTCAACAAAACCCAAGCCCTAATGAATCACCGTGTTTACTAAATAAAAGCATGGCACCTGCACCAGGGGAACCCAGCAAGCACAGATGCTTTGACACAGTAGCACCGAATTCCCGCATAAGCAAAAGGTACCCAGTTTCTGCACTCCCCTCTGCCACGTGCTGCCTGTCTTTCTTCTCTGGCTCCTCAGGATCCAGGGTGGTGGAACTGTATGTGCTGAACACAGCTGGTGAGTCAGAGGTGCAGACTGGCAGCCTCAGAGAACAGAAGTAGTTGGCAGAACCTGATACAGAGATGCAGAGATCATTAGGAGTTCTATTGAGCAAGAGGATTTTTTTGTGTTTAAGTTTAACATTTAAAAAGAGGCTTAGGACTGTCTGTGCAAGAAGTTTGAAGTTCGTAAACTGTGGCCCTTTAGCTACAGAAACCCTGGGAAAAAAAGGGAAATGGCAAGAGTCTGTTTTATTATTAACCAAAATATTATTGAAAATTGTGTTGCCTCTTACAGACTGAATAATTTGAATTTAGTCTCCAATATCAACATAATGTGTGAAATTGACAAAGCAGTTCAAAACCTCAGGGTCTTGTTAAACTCATTCCTAAGCCTAGTTAATCAGTTGGCATCAGTGGTAAATCTCTTCTTTCCATCTAATTAATCCTTTCTTCCCAAAGTGATCATCTAGCCAAAGTGACCCATTAATTCATCACATCCAGACTGGATCAGTGTACGCAAGGCTGATGGTAGAAGTTACACATACAAAGTCCCGCTCATGCAGAATACAGTGGTTACTCCCTCAGTGGGTAATGGGCTGCAGCAATCACATCACCCCTGTGCTCCAGTCCATCCACTGACTCCCCGTCAATTTACCCTACAAGATCTTGATACTGATCTTGAAGGCCATCAAAGTGTTAGTCATTGCATTTCCATCCATGATGCACCAAAACAATTTGACAGTTTTTTTGTTCACTGTTTGTACAGCACCTAGCACAATGGAGTCCTGGTTCATTATTACAGGTCTTAGGCACAACAGTAATACAAATAAATAGTAATAATTAGCTTCTCTGGAACACTCCACTTTAGAAGCCAGCGAACAAAGCATTTGAGATTCAGAGATAAATCATTCTTTTTTGAGAAGGATTCAGCTCTGGAACAGGATTCCTAGCTAGTTCAGACTCTGGATTGATTTACTATCTTCTGGGCATATTATATTATAAGACCCTCTTGTTTGACGAAACTTTCTCACCATCATCAAATTAAAAAGGGGGGACAGTAAGTAGGGATGTAAATAACATGTAAAAACAGTAACCATGTAATTGATTAAAATTCTATCGGTTACACAAATGTTTACCCAGGGAACTAAGGGTGTGTGGGGTGCCGTTTTATGCGGGGCTCCGCTGCTGTCCATGTGCACGGAGATCCCCACTTCTGTCCCTGTGCCCAGGGATCCCCACTGCTGCACTGCGCCTGGAGCTCTGCTGCCACCCGGCATCCCGGTGCGCCTGGGATCCTGGCTGCCGGGACCGGCAGCCAGGATGGACCCAAGGTGCAGAGCCAACAGTCCGGAGGGACCCCGGGTACAAAGCCAACAGCCTGGAGGGACCCCAGGCATACCAGGATGCCAGGCAGCAGCAGGGCATCAGCTGGGACCCAGGACACGAAGGCCAGCAGCCGAGATGGACCCCGCCAGCTGGGACGGACCCCAGCATGCGGGGCTGCAGCTGGAACCGCGTGCGGAGTTTAACCATTAACAGAAACCAATAAGCATCAAGTTTATCGGTTAACCGATTAAACTTTTACATCTCTAAGCTTAAGGAGGGAAGGAACAAAACAAAATATTATACATACCAAGGAAAATCTCATTTATCAGGGAAAGAAAACAGGAAGAAGACTCGAAGACCACTAAGGGACTCACTGTGAAGACTTAATTTACCTGCGAAGTGCTTGGTGATGGACAGTAATAGATATTACCCTCCACCACTGAATGAAAATAAGATCCAGATTAAGAAAAAGCACTCTTAGAATATAATGAAAGATGAATGTTTCTTGGTAACCATACTGCAACAAGAGGGGAGTTGGTGAGCAGAGGGCTCCAACTGAGAACGTGAAACGACTCATAGGGTTTTCTGGTTTGTTTCGGTTGTTTTTTTTTTAAACACTCAACTTTACACTGCCAGAATGTGGCACAGAAGTATAAAAATGTCTTAGCGTAAATGAAAATGAGACCCAAACTGTTTCAATTTACTCATAAGGAAAATTATTGCATATGGAGCAATA
This sequence comes from Caretta caretta, assembly GCF_965140235.1. Taxonomy (NCBI): domain Eukaryota; kingdom Metazoa; phylum Chordata; order Testudines; family Cheloniidae; genus Caretta; species Caretta caretta. The sequence goes on along the minus strand of NC_134209.1, from coordinate 134,277,614 downwards.
GATATATGAGAATTCTGGTCATCTTTATTTTACAGGTTGTGCCTTGAGAGGACATGTTTTAGACAGACATAGAAACATCAAAATGTAGGGCTAGAAGGGACCTTGAGAAGTCATCAAATCCAGGGCCTTGCACTGAGGCAGGACCAATTAAACCTAGACCACCCCAACAGGTATTTGTCCAACCTGTTCTTAAAAAAATCCCAATTATGGGGATTCCAGAACTTCTGTTGGAAAGTTATTGCAGAGCTTCACTGCCCTTAAAGTTACAAAGATTTTCCTAATACCTAACTTAAATCTCCTTTGCTGCAGACTAAGCCCATTACTTCTTGTCCTACCATCAGTGGACATGAAGAACAATTGATCACTGTCCTCTTTGTAACAGGGATGCATTTAGAGATCTATTTTTGGTTCCTGCCCTAAGAATTTGAAGAATGGTTTACCAAAGGCAGCAGACCGAAATCATATTTTGAAGTTTTCAAAAGCTGTCTTTCACTAGGATTCTCCTTTTTTAATACAGCGGAGACATGAGGTTTGAGTGTGTTAAGAACTGTTGATGTTTAATTTGATCCTCAGTCTCCTGCAGGTTAGTATGATTTGGAGTTCTTGCTCTATGAAGTACTCTGATAAGCCCCAGTAGAAAGAAAGGTCAGATTTTTGTGCAAAACCAAGAGGGCAGTAGGGAAAGATCAGTTTAATTTTTTGAAAGCCTTATGTGTACTATAACAGAACACACAGATGAGGCAATCCCTGTTTCTTAATCTAAATATATTTCAGCAGATCATGTAAATTCAGTATTGGATGAACCAAGGAAATGCTGCCGTTCTTTCTGAAAAGAGCACACAATATGCAAAAAAGGCACTGCCTGCTATAGAAAGGGTATACTGTTATAACTGCTCACGCATTGCATATACTCTTGTAGTCGTGATGCAATTTATACCAGTTCCCTGAATGAAATTAGCTGTAATGGCAAAAGGACCCTTTTTTCCAGTATAACTGCATCTGCACTGGGGCTTTTGCTGGTACAGCTATGTTGGTTAAGAGAGTGATTGTCTGACGGAGGGGGGAGGGAAGAAAGGGAGGACACACTCACCCACTTACTCTCTTAACCGACATAGCTAGGCCAGCAAAATTTTTAAGTTTTGACCGGGCCTAAAGCTTGTTGTCACAAGTGACAGGATAATTCTGTATTGTTCGGTGTATATTCTAGCATAAAGGGAAAGGAGTTTTCAGTGATCATTCAATCTATTTTTTCCTTCTTCCAAGAAAGTGAAGCTCCATTTAGGTTTTTAAAGCAATATACATTTGAGTCCACCCAACCAAAAGATCAAGTTCTACCAATGAAAATGTTTCTAAGGTTTCTTCCAGTCCACAACATACTGGTCTGCATTTCCACACAATCTTAGATGGTAGATGTTTATTACAGAAAACAGCTACAACTATAGACAAACACAAGCTTCCACACAACTCAAGTTCCAGCTTATTCTCTGTTATTTACAAGGGACTACATTACATCTGGAACACCATAGCACACAGACACTCATGTTGAATAACAAGTCATTATAAATAAACATGATTACACACAAGGTTAGGCAAAAAATGTGTGAATGGGAAAGATTAAAAAAAAAATCTAAACTTTTCAAGTCATATGGCATATGCACATAGTCCTGAATGAAGTAATCTCCATGGGCCATATCAGGTAAAACAAATTCAAGATGGAGGCAAAGTTGTGTTAAACACTTGTTTTTGCTTAGTGAATGTCAAAAATTTTTAGATTTGCTTTTGTCAGTAGGATAGCAGCTACTGCTGCAGCGTACAGAGCTTCATGATTGCACCCACAGACAGGCAATCAAGTTTCCCTTATATAGAAGCCTTCTGTTTGAAGAAGGGCTGGAACAATATGAGTGGGTTTGACAGATTTCTTTTATATATAAAATTGACAGATAATATTGATTTTTATTTTTAAGCATTTCTTCTGTTCTTACCAATCTAAATTTTCAGGTTCACAAAATTAAGGATTTTAAGTATTGTTTTAGATTTTTATTCATTTAAATTTTCAGTTTTGGGAAATTGTGGGGAGACTGTCAGAAAATGTGTGTGTGGGGGGGTGTCATTAAATAATTGTCTAACAGTAGTAATAACTTCCAAAAGTTAAAGCTGTATAACCACTAAAACACAAATTGTCAACATCACACTTCACAATATACAAAGTCAATATTGGTTATCAGACTAAGTTCTTTAGCTGCATTTTTCATAGAATCATAGAATAACAGGGTTCGAAGGGAACTCAGGAGGTCATCTAGTCCAACCCCCTGCTCAAAGCAGGGCCAATCCCCAATTAAATCATCCCACCCAGGGCTTTGTCAAGCCTGACCTTAAAAACTTCAGAGGAAGGAGCTTCCACCACCTCCCTAGGTAACGCATTCCAGTGTTTCACTACCCTCCTAGTGAAAAAGTTTTTCCTAATATCCAACCTAAACCTCCCCCACTGCAACTTCAGACCATTACTCCTCGTCCTGTCATCTGTTACCACTGAGAACAGTCTAGATCCATCCTCTTTGGATCCACCTTTCAGGTAGTTGAAAGCAGCTATCAAATCCCCCCTCATTCTTCTCTTCCCCAGACTAAACAATCCCAGTTCCCTCAGCCTCTCCTCATAAATCATGTGTTCCAGTCCCCTAATCATTTTTGTTGCCCTCTGCTAGACATTTTCCAATTTTTCCACATCCTTCTTGTAGTGTGGGGCCCAAAACTGGACACAGTACTCCAGATGAGGCCTCACCAATGTCGAAGAGAGGGGAACGATCACGTCCCTCGATCTGCTGGCAATGCCCCGACTTATACAGCCCAAAATGCCATTGGCCTTCTTAGCAACAACGGCACACTCCTGACTCATATCCAGTTTCTCGTCCACTGTAACCCCTAGGTCCTTTTTTGCAGAACTGCTGCCTAGCCACTTGGTCCCTAGTCTGCAGCAGTGCATGGGATTCTTCCCTCCTAAGTGAAAGACTCTGCACTTGTCTTTTTTGAACCTCATTGGATTTCTTTTGGCCCAATCCTCCAATTTGTCTAGGTCTCTCTGTATCCTATCCCTACCCTCCAACATATCTACCTCTCCTCCCAGTTTAGTGTCATCTGCAAACTTGCTGAGGGTGCAATCCACACCATCCTCCAGATCATTAATGAAGATATTGAACAAAACTGGCCCCAGGACCGACCCTTAGGGCACTCTGCTTGATACCGGCTCCCAACTAGACATGGAGCCATTGATCACTACTCGTTGAGCCAGATGATCTAGCCAGCTTTCTATCCACCTTATAGTCCATTCATCCAGCCCATACTTCTTTAACTTCCTGGCAAGAATACTGTGGGAGACCATGTCAAAAGCTTCGCTACAGTCAAGGAATAACATGTCCACTGCTTTCCCTCATCCACAGAGCCAGTTATCTCGTCATAGAAGGAAATTAGATTAGTCAGGCATGACTTTCCCTTGGTGAATCCATGCTGACTGCTCCTGATCACTTTCCTCTCCTCTAAATGCTTCAGAATTGATTCCTTGAGGACCTGCTCCATGATTTTTCCAGGGACTGAGGGGAGGCTGACTGGCCTGTAGTTCCCAGGATCCTCCTCATTCCCTTTTTTAAAGATGGGCACTACATTAGCCTTTTTCCAGTCATCTGGGACCTCCCCCAATCACCATGAGTTTTCAGAGATAATGGCCAATGGCTCTGCAATCACATCCGCCAACTCCTTTAGCACTCCAGGATGCAGTGCATCCGGCCCCAGGGACTTGTGCTCATCCAGCTTTTCTAAATAGTCCCGAACCAATTCTTTCTCCACAGAGGGCTGGTTGCCTCCTCCCCATGCTGTGCTGTCCATGTTCCCATGCTGCCCAAGGGAGCTGACCTTGTTCGTGAAGACAGAGGCAAAAAAAGCATTGAGTACATTAGCTTTTTCCACATCCTCTATCACTAGGTTGCCTCCCTCATTCAGTAAGGGGCCCACACTTTCCTTGACTTTCTTCTTGTTGCTAACATACCTGAAGAAACCCTTCTTGTTACTCTTAACATCTCTTGTTAGCTGCAACTCCAGGTGTGATTTGGCCTTCCTGATTTCACTCCTGCATCCCCGAGCAATATTCTTATACTCTTCCCTGATCATTTGTCCAATCTTTCACTTCTTGTAAGCTTCTTTTTTGTGTTTAAGATCAGCAAGGATTTCACTGTTAAGCCAAGCTGGTCGCCTGCCATATTTACAATTCTTTCTTCACATCAGGATGGTTTGTCCCTGTAACCTCAATAAGGATTCTTTAAAATACAGCCAGCTATCCTGGACTTCTTTCCCCCTCGTGTTATTCTCCCAGGGGATCCTGCCCATCAGTTCCCTGAGTTTGTCAAAGTCTGCTTTTCTGAAGTCCAGGGTCCGTATTTTGCTGCTCTCCTTTCTTCCTTGTGTCACGATCCTGAACTCGACCATCTCATGGTCACTGCCTCCCAGGTTCCCATCCACTTTTGCTTCCCCTACTAATTCTTCCCCTGTTTGTGAGGTCAAGAGCAGCTCTGCCCCTAGTTGGTTCCTCCAGCACTTGCACAAGGAAGTTGTCCCCTACGCTTTCCAAAAACTTCCTGGATCGTCTGTGCACTGCTGTATTGCTTTCCCAGCAGATATCAGGGTGATTGAAGTCTCCCATGAGAACCAGGGCCTGCGATCTAGTAACTCTCGTTAGTTGCCGTAAGAAAGCCTCGTCCACCTCATCTGGTGGTCTATAGCAGACTCCCACCACGACATCACCCTTGTTGCTTACACTTCTAAACTTAATCCAGAGACTCTCAGGTTTTTCTGCAGTTTCATACTGGAGCTCTGAGCAGTCATACAGCTCTCTTACATACAGTGCAAACTCCCCCACCTTTTCTGCCCTGCCTGTCCTTCCTGAACAGTTTATATCCATCCATTACAGTACTTCAGTCATGTGAGTTACGCCACCAAGTCTCTGTTATTCCAATCACATCATAATTTCTTGACTGTGCCAGGACTTCCAGTTCTCCATGCTTGTTTCCCAGGCTTCTTGCACTTGTGTATAGGCACTTGAGATAAGTCGCTGATTGTCCCTCTTTCTCAGTATGAGGCAGGAGCCCTCCCCTCTCGCGCTCTCCTGCTCGTGCTTCCTCCTGGTATCCCACGTCCCCACTTACCTCAGGGCTTTGGTCTCCTTCCCCCGGTGAACCTAGTTTAAAGCCCTCCTCACTAGGTTAGCCATTTTTCTTACTTTGTCTATCTGTACATTTTGATTACCACCACTGGAAATATTTTTTCCTCAGTTTGTGTGGGTACAGTGAAACTGACATTTACGGATTTAAAAATCGAAGCGTTCCAAGCCTAAATTTTAGAGTCTATTAGAACAACAACATTTCCTTTTGTGATAAATCACGCACTTGGTCACAGGATGACCGAGTCCCTTTAAGGAAAACGGTCTCAGTTCTCCTGTGGCTGAACCAGATGCACCCTGCCCAAGCCTGGTTGGGATGGCGTAGTACCTGGAGTCAGGAGATAATGAAGCTTGGGAGCCAGGAAGGGGGAAAATGAGCTATTCAGCCCAAACTAAGATACTTGGAGCAGAAGCTCAGCTTCCAGGGAGAGGCTTAAAAGAAAGCACCCTGTTCTGTTGCAGGAAAGAGGTGCAGAGAACAGAAAGCTCTTCAGTCCCTCCCGAGGAATCAGCTGGCCTGCGTAGCAAGAGATGGAGACTCTGGAAGAAGGAGATGGACCAGGGGAGCACCCCTGTGGCTGCTGTCCTACATAAGGGACGGAGAATCAGGAGATAAATGAGGCTGAAGAAAGCGAACGGCCTGCAGAGCAGTAGAAAGGACTGTTTCCTTCAATCTCTGAGAGTGCTGGCGGTGAAAGAAGACCGAAGGAATCACTCTTGTGGCCATGGCCCCGTACAGGGAAAGAAACAGGTAAGGCATGAGATTTATTAAGGCCAGGGCAGGTGGACTTGTTTATATTGTTTCATTTGGGCTTTTGAACTCTATTAGCAACTCTGGAGGTAAATCTGAGAGCCCTCCAGACTGAAGAGCAATTGAGACTGATAGAGAATCTGGAGTCACAGAAGGCCCCAGAGCCAGAACCCTTTGAGTTATGGTAGTGAACTTTACTTTGTGGTTTCCATACTAACAAGTTGTCCTATGACACAGGTATTATGATCCTAACAGAGGGCTGAAGATGTATTCTTGAGGAGCCCTGAGAAGGTGAAACCAAGAGTGAAGCCATGAGGGCCATGGCATGAGAGGGCTTTCCAAAATGGTGGAACACTGGGTCAACCTCTTACAGTTAAAGCACTTATTGCAGGAATTCTAGGGACTGCATTCAGTCCAAAAGACATTCATGGCTTCCTCCTGGAAGTAGAGTGTACTTTTCAAGGTAAATCAAGGGGCTCTTCTATGGAAGAAGGATGTATTTCTGTCCAAAAGAAAGCTAAGTTTAGACAGATTCAGCCAGCTTCATCTTCAAAACTAACCTGAGTCTAAGAGTCAGGTGTAGTCTGCCCACAGGGCTAGGAATCAGACATTCCTGAGTTCTAGTGTTGACTCTGACGCTAACTCCCTCTGTAACCTGGGGCAACTCACTTAACATTATTACCTATTTTAGGGGACAATCATAGAAATGTAAGGCTGGAAGGGACCTCAAGAAGTCATCAAGTCCAGCCCCCTACACTGTGACAGTTCCAAATAAATTGAGACCATCCCTGACAGGTGATTGTCTAATCAAGTTTTTAAAAACCGCCAATAATGGGGATTCCACAACCTCCCTTGGAAGCCTATTCCAGAGCTTCACTCCCCTTAAAGGTTTCAAAATAGCAGCTGTGTTAGTTTGTATCTGCAAAAAGAAAAGGAGTACTTGTGGCACCTTAGAGACTAACAAATTTATTTGAGCATACCCTTATAGTTAGTAAGCTTTTCCTGATATATAACTTAAGTCTCCCTTGCTGTAGATTAATCCCATTACTACTTCTCCTTCCTTCAGTGGAGAACAGTTGATCACAGTCCTCTTTATAAGAGCCCTCAACATACCTGAAGACTTATCAGGTCCCCCATAGTCTTTTTTTTTCAAGACTAAATGTCCTTGTTTTTTAAAAACTTTTCTTCATATTAAATAGCTTATAAGGTAAATTTGTTTGGTGTTAACATCTCAAAATCACCTTATAACTGTCATAACTGTTGCCAGACTTAAGAATGCAAGGTTTGAGTGGGCATGCAGATTTAAGCAACTTCTTGCTTCAAGAAGCAGAACATTCAGTATATAGTTCATATGTACTAATCTAATCGCCTTCTATGATGAGATTACTGGTTCTGTGGATGAAGGGAAAGCAGTGGATGTATTGTTTCTTGACTTTAGCAAAGCTTTTGACACAGTCTCCCACAGTATTCTTGTCAGCAAGTTAAGGAAGTATGGGCTGGATGAATGCACTACAAGGTGGGTAGAAAGCTGGCTAGATTATCGGGCTCAACGGGTAGTTATCAATGGCTCCATGTCTAGTTGGCAGCCGGTATCAAGTGGAGTGCCCCAAGGGTCGGTCCTGGGGCCGGTTTTGTTCAATATCTTCATAAATGATCTGGAGGATGGTGTGGATTGCACTCTCAGCAAATTTGTGGATGATACTAAACTGGGAGGAGTGGTAGATACGCTGGAGGGGAGGGATAGGATACAGAAGGACCTAGACAAATTGGAGGATTGGGCCAAAAGAAATCTGATGAGGTTCAATAAGGATAAGTGCAGGGTCCTGCACTTAGGACGGAAGAACCCAATGCACAGCTACAGACTAGGGACCGAATGGCTAGGCAGCAGTTCTGCGGAAAAGGACCTAGGGGTGACAGTGGACGAGAAGCTGGATATGAGTCAGCAGTGTGCCCTTGTTGCCAAGAAGGCCAATGGCATTTTGGGATGTATAAGTAGGGGCATAGCGAGCAGATCGAGGGACGTGATCGTTCCCCTCTATTCGACATTGGTGAGGCCTCATCTGGAGTACTGTGTCCAGTTTTGGGCCCCACACTTCAAGAAGGATGTGGATAAATTGGAGAGAGTCCAGCGAAGGGCAACAAAAATGATTAGGGGTCTGGAACACATGAGTTATGAGGAGAGGCTGAGGGAGCTGGGATTGTTTAGCCTGCAGAAAAGAAGAATGAGGGGGGATTTGATAGCTGCTTTCAACTACCTGAAAGGGGGTTCCAAAGAGGATGGCTCTAGACTGTTCTCAATGGTATCAGATGACAGAACGAGGAGTAATGGTCTCAAGCTGCAGTGGGGGAGGTTTAGATTGGATATTAGGAAAAACTTTTTCACTAAGAGGGTGGTGAAACACTGGAATGCGTTACCTAGGGAGGTGGTAGAATCTCCTTCCTTAGAGGTTTTTAAGGTCAGGCTTGACAAAGCCCTGGCTGGGATGATTTAACTGGGAATTGGTCCTGCTTCGAGCAGGGGGTTGGACTAGATGACCTTCTGGGGTCCCTTCCAACCCTTATATTCTATGATTCTATGATTCTATGTACGTCAAAGACTTGTTACAAAGCCAAGTAGCAGTTGTGTGGCTACATACAAGGTTTCTTTCTCCAGTGGTTTAGTTTGGTAGTTTGAGCACTAAATTCACTTTTTCAAGAAAGGTGCATTTCTGCACTATAGTACTAGCGGGTATGAGATATGTTCATATGGTGATACAAGCATAAGCGCTGGAAGTAGGAGTGCGGAAGGTGCTGCAGCATCTTTGGGTTTTATGCGGGGGTGCTTCCCACGCCTATGCCCTGGCCCAGCCCTCTGCCCGCACTCCACTCCCCAACCCCTCCTACGCCTATGCCCTGGCCTGGCCCTCTGCCCCCACTCCCAGGGCCCCACGCTTGACCCCACAGCTGAGGCTCTGCACTTTGCCCCGCACGTGGGGTCCTGGCTGCCAGCCCCTGTCCAGGACTCCACTTCTGGCCCCATGCCTGCTCCCAGCTGCGGCCTCGGCCCCCTTTTCCCTGTCTGGGTCCCCCCCGCCCAAAGACACAGCCCTGCTCCCAGCCTCAGCGGGGGGGAAGGCAGTGCAGACAGAGGTAAGGGGGCTGGCTTTCAGCATCCCCACTACTAGAAATGTTCCAGTGCCACTGGATACAATGCAAACTATCATTGTTCCATGTTGTGCATACTTCTAGTAAAAGGTAAAATATATAAAGTAGCAGCATTCACACAGAGGATCCAAGCTCTAGGCTTTCCAAACGCACTTTGACCCATTATACATCCTTTGGGGAGGCAAAATTTGTATAGCAACATATACTATCGTAACTAGTATAGTGAACCCAGCATCCCCCAAACCATTAGGATCAGTATTATCATGTAAGCAGAAGCAGGATGAGCTCTACCCTGACATCTGGTGGCGAGTCATGGTGGGTCATGGTAAAGAACTTCAGGGGCTGATCTCATTTGCATAGGCACACCCACCCCGCCTAGATGGTCACTTTGGCTGCTGTAGGAGCCCCAGTTTCTCTGTTATTGGGGCAGGAATAAACTGTTATCCTGATTATGTGAATCAAGGACAGTGGAACGGTAGTTGGCCTTTTGTACTTTTGTATTAATATCACCATCAACTAAGCAGCACTCGCTCGGCAAAGGTCATGGGTTCCAAAACCCAGTGAATGGAGAGAGGCTGGGGACAGGTATTAATACCTGGTGGTATGGGCCTTACATGCTAATTGCACTTCCTCCTCTCTCCACTGTGGAATATCAGAGCTAATTTTGATTCCATTAGGAATCTAGTTACAGGCTACTGAGCTGAATTCACTTTGGGCCAATGGTGCACCAGCACTGAGGCTCCCCTACTACAAGCTGAAATCACAAAAGAGCTAAACTTACTAAGGGTATATCTACACTACGAAATTAGGTCAAATGTATAGAAGTCGTTTTTTTAGAAATCGTTTTCATATATTCAAGTGTGTGTGTCCCCACAGAAAATGTTTTAAGTGCATTAACTCAGCGGAGTGCTTCCACAGTACCGAGACAAGCGTCGACTTCGGGAGTGTTGCACTGTGGGTAGCTATCCCACAGTTCCCGCAGTCTCCGCTGCCCATTGGAATTCTGGGTTGAGATCCCAATGCCTGATGGGGCTAAAACATTGTCGCGGGTGGTTCTGGGTACATATCGTCAGGCCCCCGTTCCCTCCCTCCCTCCGTGAAAGCAGCAGCAGACAATCGTTTTGCGCCTTTTTTCTTGAGTTACCTGTGCAGACGCCATACCATGGCAAGCATGGAGCCCGCTCATGTAACCATCACCGTATGTCTCCTGGGTGCTGGCAGACGTGGTACTGCATTGCTACACAGCAGCATCAACCCATTGCCTTGTGGCAGCAGACGGTACAGTACAACTGGTAGCCGTCATCGTCATGTCCGAGGTGCTCCTGGCCACGTTGGCCAGGAGCGCCTGGGCAGACATGGGCGCAGGGACTAAATTTGGAGTGACTTGACCAGGTCACTCTCTTTAGTCCTTCAGTCAGTCCTATTGAACCATCTTATGGTGAGTAGGCAGGCGATACGGATTGCTAGCAGTCCTACTGCACCATCTTCTGCCGAGCAGCCATGAGATGTGGATGGCTTGCAGTCCTTCTGCACCGTCTGCTGCCAGCCAAAGATGTAAAAGATAGATGGAGTGGATCAAAATAAGAAATAGACCAGATTTGTTTTGTACTCATTTGCTTCCCCCTCCCCTCCATCTAGGGGACTCATTCCTCTAGGTCACACTGCAGTCACTCACAGAGAAGGCGCAGCGAGGTAAATCTAGCCAGGTATCAATCAGAGGCCAGATCAACCTGCTTGTTCCAATAAGAACAATTACTTAGGTGCATCATTTCTTATTGGAACCCTCCGTGAAGTCCTGCCTGAAATACTCATTGATGTAAAGCCACCCCCTTTTTTGATTTTAATTCCCTGTAAGCCATGTCATCAGTCGCCCCTCCCTCCGTCAGAGCAACGGCAGACAATCGTTCTGCGCCTTTTTTCTGTGCGGACGCCATACCAAGGCAAGCATGGAGGCCGCTCAGCTCACTTTGGCAATTAGGAGCACATTAAACACCACACGCATTATCCAGCAGTAAATGCAGCACCAGAACCTGGCAAAGTGATACCGAGCGAGGAGGCGACGTCAGCGCGGTTACGTGAGTGATCAGGACATGGACACAGATTTCTCTGAAAGCATGGGCTCTGCCAATGCATGCATCATGGTGCTAATGGGGCAGGTTCATGCTGTGGGCTCGGGAAACAAGCACAGACTGGTGGGACCACATAGTGTTGCGGGTCTGGGACGATTCCCAGTGGCTGCAAAACTTTCGCATGCCTAAGGGCACTTTCATGGAACTTTGTGACTTGCTTTCCCCTGGCCTGAAGCGCATGAATACCAAGATAAGAGCAACCCTCACAGTTGAGAAGCGAGTGGCGATAGCCCTGTGGAAGCTTGCAATGCCAGACAGCTACCGGTCAGTTGGGAATCAATTTGCAGTGGGCAAATCTATTGTGGAGGCTGCTGTGATGCAAGTAGCCCACGCAATCAAAGATCTGCTGATATCAAGGGTAGTGACCCTGGGAAATGTGCAGGTCATAGTGGATGGCTTTGCTGCAATGGGATTCCCTAATTGTGGTGGGGCCATAGACGGAACCCATATCCCTATCTTGGCACCGGAGCACCAAACCAGCGAGTACATAAACCATAAGGGGGACTTTTCAATAGTGCTGCAAGCTCTGGTGGATCACAAGGGACGTTTCACCAACATCAACGTGGGATGGCCGGGAAAGGTACATGACGCTCGCATCTTCAGGAACTCTGGTCTGTTTCAAAAGCTGCAGGAAGGGACTTTATTCCCAGACCAGAAAATAACTGTTGGGGATGTTGAAATGCCTATATGTATCCTTGGGGACCCAGCCTACCCCTTAATGCCATGGCTCATGAAGCCGTACACAGGCAGCCTGGACAGTAGTCAGGAGCTGTTCAACTACAGGCTGAGCAAGTGCAGAAATGGTGGTAGAATGTGCATTTGGAGTTTAAAGGCGCGCTGGCGCAGTTTACTGACTCGCTTCGACCTCAACGAAACCAATATTCCCACTGTTATTACTGCTTGCTGTGCGCTCCACAACATCTGTGAGAGTGGGAGACGTTTGTGGCGGGGTGGGAGGTTGAGGCAAATCGCCTGGCTGCTGGTTACACGCAACCAGACACCAGGGCGGCTAGAAGAGCACAGGAGGGCACGGTGCGCATCAGAGAAGCTTTGAAAACCAGTTTCATGACAGGTCAGGCTATGGTGTGAAAGTTCTGTTTGTTTTTCCTTGATGAAACCCCCCACCCCTTGGTTCACTCCCCTGTAAGCTACCCACCCTCCCCTCCTCCCTTCGTTCACTGCTTGCAGAGGCAATAAAGTCATTGTTGCTTCACATTCATGCATTCTTTATTCATTCATCACACAAATAGGGGGATGACTACCAAGGTAGCCCAGGAGGAGTGGTGGAGGAGGGACGGAAAATGCCACACAGCACTTTAAAAGTTTACAACTTTAAAATTTATTGAATGCCAGCCTTCTGTTTTTTGGGCAATCCTCTGTGGTGGAGTGGCTGGTTGGCCGGAGGCCCCCCCACCGCGTTCTGGGGCGTCTGGGTGTGGAGGCTATGGAACTTGGGGAGGAGGGCGGTTGGTTACACAGGGGCTGTAGTGGCAGTCTGTGCTCCAGCTGCCTTTGCTGCAGCTCAACTATACACTGGAGCATACTGGTTTGATCCTCCAGCAGTGTCAGCATTGAATCCTGCCTCCTCTCATCACGCTGCCGCCACATTTGAGCTTCAGCCCTGTCTTCAGCCTGCCACTTACTCTCTTACTCTCTTCAGCCCGCCACTTCTCCTCCCGGTCATTTTGTGCTTTCCTGCACTCTGACATTATTTTCCTCCATGCATTCGTCTGTGCTCTGTCAGTGTGGGAGGACAGCATGAGCTCAGAGAACATTTCATCATGAGCGCTTTTTTTTTTTCTTTCTAATCTTCACTAGCCTCTGGGAGGGAGAAGATCCTGTGATCATTGAAATACATGCAGCTGGTGGAGAAAAAAAAAGGGACAGCGGTATTTAAAAAGACACATTTTATAGAACAGTGGCTACACTCTTTCAGGGTAAACCTTGCTGTTAACATTACATACATAGCACATGTGCTTTCATTACAAGGTCGCATTTTGCCTCCCCCCACCGCATGGCTACCCCCTCAACCCTCCCTCCTCCCCGTGGCTAACAGCGGGGAACATTTCTGTTCAGCCACAGGCAAACAGCCCAGCAGGAACGGGCACCTCTGAGTTTCCCCTGAAGAAAAGCACCCTATTTCAACCAGGTGACCATGAATGATACCTCACTCTCCTGAGGATAACACAGAGAGATAAAGAACGGATGCTGTTTGAACGTCAGCAAACATACACTGCAATGCTTTGTTGTACAATGATTCCCGAGTACGTGTTACTGGCCTGGAGTGGTAAAGTGTCCTACCATGGAGGACGCAATAAGGCTGCCCTCCCCAGAAACCTTTTGCAAAGGCTTTGGGAGTACATCCAGGAGAGCTGCGAATGCCAGGGCAAATTAATCCTTTCACATGCTTGCTTTTAAACCATGTATAGTATTTTAAAAGGTACACTCACTGGAGATCCCTTCTCCGCCTGCTGGGTCCAGGAGGCAGCTTTGGGTAGGTTTGGGGGGTACTGGCTCCAGGTCCAGGGTGAGAAACAGTTCCTGGCTGTCGGGAAAACCGGTTTCTCCGCTTGCTGTGAGCTATCTACAACCTCATCATCATCATCATCTTCATCCCCAAAACCTGCTTCCATGTTGCCTCCATCTTCATTGAAGGAGTCAAACAACACGGCTGGGGTAGTGATGGCTGAACCCCCTAAAATGGCATGCAGCTCATCATAGAAGCGGCATGTTTGGGGCTCTGACCCAGAGTGGCCGTTCGGCTCTCTGGTTTTCTGGTAGGCTTGCCTCAGCTCCTTAAGTTTCACGCGGCACTGCTTCGGGTCCCTGTTATGGCCTCTGTCCTTCATGCCCTGGGAGATTTTGACAAAGGTTTTGGCATTTCGAAAACTGGAACAGAGTTCTGATAGCACGGATTCCTCTCCCCATACAGTGATCAGATCCCGTACCTCCCGTTCAGTCCATGCTGGAGCTCTTTTGAGATTCTGGGACTCCATCATGGTCACCTCTGCTGATGAGCTCTGCATGGTCACCTCTGCTGATGAGCTCTGCATGGTCACCTGCAGCTTGCCACGCTGGCCAAACAGGAAATGAGATTCAAAAGTTTGCAGTTCTTTTCCTCTCTACCTGGCCAGTGCATCCGAGTTGAGAATGCTGTCCAGAGCAGTCACAATGGAGCACTCTGGGATAGCTCCCGGAGGCCAATACCGTCAAATTGTGTCCACAGTACCCCAAATTCGACCCGGCAAGGCTGACTTAAGCGCTAATCCACTTGTCAGGGGTGGAGTAAGGAAATCGATTTTAAGAGCCCTTTAAGTCGAAAAAAAGGGCTTCATCGTGTGGACGGGTGCAGGTTTACATCGATTTAACGCTGCTAAATTCGACCTAAAGTCCTAGTGTAGACCAGGGCTAAGAGATGAAATCACTGAGTGTTGTGTTAAGTAGTGGGGGAGCCTGAAGATATATTGCGGAGCAGTTTGCGGGACGGTTGGCAGAGCAGAGCGGCTCTTGGAGCAGAGCAGTTCATGGGACGGCGGGAGCGGCTCATGGGACGGCTGGCAGAGCAGAGCAGCTGGTGGAGCAGAGCAGTTTGTGGGATGCCTGGAGCAATTCATGGAGGCGGCTGGCAGAGCGGAGCAATTCGTGGGACGGCTGGTGGAGCGGAGCAGAGCCCCATGGAGAGGTGGGGCAATTGGCTTTGGCCCACGTAAGGTGCCCCTTAAACCCCACCTCCCATCTCCACCCAGGTCAGGAGGTAAAACTCTGCAGATAAACTTTCGAACTCTGGGGCTGCACTCACCAGGGACAGAGACTTTTGGGTGTTGGACTTTTGGGACTTTGGGTGATTTTGGGTTCCTGGACTCAAGAACCAAAGGGAAAGGACATGCCTCAATTTGCTTGGGGTGGGTTTTTTGCTCATAGGTTGGGTTAGGAATCCTGTTGGTGGTGTTTCCCCAACATAATGCTACATTGTTTCTCTGTTATTAAAAGGCTTTGCTTCACTCAGACTCTATGCTTGTGAGAGGGGAAGTATTGCGTCTTGGAGGCGCCCAGTGGTATATATTTGTCCCAGGTCACTGGGTGGGGGCTCGAGCTGGTTTTGCATTGTGTTATTGGAATGGAACCCCTAGATACTGAACCCGGCCCTTGTTGCTGCCAACTCTGATGGGCAGAAGGGTTACAATCACAGCATAACTGCAGGTGTTTGCCTAAGGACAATATAGTTTTTCTAGCTCTCTATAAAACAAAAATAAATAAATACCACCATTACCAATTCAGACTGCTCTTTCAGCAATAACAGAAAAATTTGAGTGAGATGTGGTTCCTTTACTTACATAAATCTAAAAGATGTAATTTACGACTTGGTAGTGCAATTCTAATACCACTATCTAGAAGACCAGCAAGTTAATGTTACAGTTACACACCAATTCTCTCTCTATTTAAAGTATTAAACTTAAGAAGGCCTCCAAGATGTTTAACAACAACAAATTTCACTTCATGTTTAAGGTAACCTCTAAACAATGTATTTAGTTTTGTACAACTGGCTACTTTAAAACTCACAGTAGATATATTAAATTTCATGTAACTAAGCTGATGAAAACTTTTCAAATACATTTAATACCAAAAGAGATTACTAAACTGTATTCAGTGGTGAACTGTCCAGTAATGAGAAGAATCAAATACTGGCAAGGGAAAAGACCTGTTAGGTTAATCTATTATTCCCCACTGTACACTTACTTCTGTTTTATCAAGTCTAGTTTTAATTACTCCAGATGATGGAGCTTCTATTATCATCCTTGGGAGACTATTCAGAAATTTGAGATGTCACGGTTAGGAAGTTTTGCTTGATATTTGCCTAAAATTTTCCTAATTTCATCGCAATCCTCCTATTTATACCCCTTTATTCTATTCAAAGGAATTCTCTCCCTCTGGTTTTTTACACTTTTTAGAAGTTTATTGTCTATAAGGTGAAAGGTCATTTTACATTTAGGTAAACTATTCTTCATCATCTGTCTTTATAAGTAATTTTTTCCAGCCTTATAATCCTTTTTGTTGCCCTTCTCTGAACTCCCTCTGTTATCACACTATCTAGTAATGAGATTCCCAGAACCGAGTACAACTCAGGTGTATTGACACCAGAGGTGCATAGAAAGGCAATTACCTGTACTTCACTGTCCCATTATGTGAACTTTGTGTTCAGAGCTCAAAATTGCAACAACTTTTGATGCTGCCTTGCAAAACTCATGTCTAGTTTGTTGTCTCCTATCAACTGTATTGTAAGTCTTTCTGCTCTGCCGATTTCCAGGTTTCTCCCTTCCAATGACTCTCTCTTAGGAGGGCATTTAGCAAATTTGTTACACAATCACCTCTAAGAATACGCATAAGTATTGGAAGATTTAAAAACATAATGAGAGACAATTTCAATGTGATCTAAAGACCTGTTTGCCAAATAAAGTATTTACATACCATACTTTAGTTAAAAGTTAAACAAACCGTAAAAAAAATAAAGTATTCCTTAATAACTCTGTAGTATTTCTTAATAGCTACACAGACCTGAAGAAGGGTTTGGTGTAGCTCAAAAGCTTCTCTCTCACCAACAGAAGTTGGTCTAAGAAAAGATATTACCTTACCCACCTTGTGTCTTTAATACCCTGGGACTGACATGGTTACAACAACCCCTTTCTCAAGTTAGATGATCATTCAACTAAGATAACTTACAGTTAGGGCTGTCACGCGATTAAAAATATTAATCATGCTGTTAAACAATAATAGAATACCATTTATTTAAATATTTTGGATGTTTTCTACATTTTCAAATATATTGATTTCAGTTACAACTAAGAACACAAAGTATACAGTGCTCACTTTATATTTATTTTGATTAAAAATATTTGCACTGTAAAATAGTATTTTTCAATTCACCTAATACAAATACTATAGTGCAATCTCTATCATGAAAGTTTAACTTACAAATGTAGAATTATGTACAAAAATAACTGCATTCAAAAATAAAACAATGTTAAACTTTAGAGCCTACACATCCACTCATTCCTACTTCAGCCAATCACTCAGACAAACAAATTTGGTTACAATTTGCAGGATATGCTGCTGCCTGCTTCTTGTTTACAATATCACCTGAAAGTGAAAACAGGCATTCGCATGGTACTGTTGTAGCCGGCTTTGCAAGATATTTACATGCCAGATGCGCTGAAGATTCATATGTCCCTTCAGCTTTCAACCACCATTCCAGAGGACATGTGTCCATGCTGACGATGGGTTGTGCTCGATAACTATCCAAAGTAGAGCAGACCAACTTGTTCACTTTATCATCTGAGTCAAATGCCACCAGCAGAAGGTTGATTTTATTTTTTGGTGGTTCAGGTTCTGTAGTTTCCATACTGGAATGTTGCTCTTTTAAGACTTCTGAAAGCATGCTCCACACCTCGGCCCTCTCAGATTTTGGATAGCACTTCAGATTCTTAAACCTTGAGTTGAGTGCTGTAGCTTTTTTATAGAAATCTCACATTGGTACCTTCTTTGCTTTTTGTCAAATCTGCTGTGAAAATGTTCTTAAAATGAACATGTGCTGGGTCACCATCTGAGACTGCTATAATATGAAATATATGGCAGAATGCAGGTAAAACAGAACAGAAGACATACAATTCTCCCACAAGGAGTTCAGTCACAAATTTAATTAACGTATTTCTTTAATGAGCATCATCAGCATGGAACAATGTCCTCTGGAATGGTGGCTGAAACATGAAGGAGCATACGAATGTTTAGCATATCTGGCACGTAAATACCTTGCAACACTGGCTACAAAAGTACATGTGAATGCCTGTTCTCTCTTTCAGGTGACATTGTAAATAAGAAGTGGGCAGCAGTATCTCCCGTAAATGTAAACAAACTTCTTTGTCTTAGCGATTGGCTGAACAAGAAGTAGGACCGAGTGAACTTATAGGATCTAAAGTTTTACACTGTTTTGTTTTTCAGTGCAGTTATGCAACAAACAAAAAAATCTACATTTGTAAGTTATACTTTCACGATAAAGAGATTGCACTACATTACCTGTATGAGGTGAATTGAAAAATACTATTTCTTTTGTTTATCATTTTTACAGTGCAAATATTTGTAATAAAAAAATATAAAGTGAGCACTGTAGACTTTGTATTCTGTGTTGTAATAGAAATCAATATATTTGAAAATGTAGAAAACATCCAAAAATATTTAATAAATTTCAGTTGGCATTCTATTGTTTAACAGTGCAACTAATCACGATTAACTAAAAAAAGTTAATCGCAATTTAAAAAAGTTAACTGTGAGTAATCGACAGCCCTACTTACAATTCTAACATTGAATCTCACCTATATTTACATTTTTTCCCCAAATTCCTTACACAGCAAGCAGAGTTAAACTCACAAGAACTAGACACTGAACACTGATTTTATGTACAATATATCACTATGGGGAGACCAGTAAACGAGGAAGTTTTTGAGAACATCTTTTTCAATAATTTTGGCATTTTCTTTGCTTCTTTGATGCAGAAAATATTCAGTGTTTAATCAAGATGATTCAATGACAGAGGGAGACAAGAATACAAGTATTCTTAAAGCATATAGAAACTAGGCAAACAGGCATCTTCATGGGAGGCTTAGTTACAGTGGATTGTTTGCTGCCCAGATACAGTAACCTTATCAGATTTTGTAAAACAATTCCTTAGACAACTGCCATGGGAAGCTACGTACCTTATTTGTAAAAAGGTGAGTAAATATCACAGGACATTCAGATCACAGGTTAAAACTAAACAAAAAAACTTAACTGCCTCAATCACTTGTTTGCATTTCCAAGACCACACTACACATTAGTCTGAACGTGATGATGCCTAAAATGGAACTCCACTTTACATCCACTATGTTACTAATCAAATGGTGTAATGATTCCACATGCATTTTTTTTGTCCTACTGGGATACTTCCTTCTACTGAAACTTAACACACATAAGAATATTTGAGCCCTAGACTTTTCTCATCTAAATATTCTTCTGTTAATTATTCTGCTGTTAATTATTACAGCAGTTCCTACAAGTTTTCCTACATTAAGTTTAGTATTGACTTTTATGAAAAACTGAAAAGTAATATTTGTTTTCTTTTGGGAGACAAAGATGAATAGATTTGTATTCTTTAATCTTATAAAGTAAGACTTATAGGAACCATGAGGCCTTCTTGTGGCCCTAAACTCCCATGTCTTAAAGATACAATCTATTAATTTTTCCTATGTACAATAATTAAGGCTACTTTTTAGTCACTGGTATTTTTAGTAAAATGGACAGGTCACGGGCAAAAATTCACAGCCTGTGACCTGTCCATGACTTCTATTATATACCCCTGACTAAATCTCGGGGGTGGGAGGGTGAGTGAGGGGGGTGGAACTAGAGGAGCAGACAGACTTCATGCCTGGCTCTGCGCCTCCCCAAAAGTGGCAACATCCCCCTTGATCAGCTCTGAGGCAGAGGCGTGGCCAGGCAGCTCTGCGTGCTGCCTCTGCCCACAGTGCTGGCTTTGCAGTTGCCAGCCAATAGTTCCTGGCCAATGGGAGCTGCGGGGGCGGTGCCTGCAGGTGGAGGTAGCGCACAGAGCTGCCTGGCCACGCCTCTATCTAGGAGCAGAGTGAGGGGGCTGTCGCCGCTTCTGGGGAGCCCCCCCGGTAAACGACGCTCAGAGCCCACCTCACCCCATCCCGTGCCCCAATCCCCTGTCCCCTCCCACACCCAAACTCTGCTGCTTCTGGGGGGAGGGGGAGGAAGAGAGGAGGGGCACAGTGGCCCGAGACTGCACCAGCAGTGGCCGGTGTGACTGGCGCAGAGGCTGCCTGAGCTGCCCCTGGACCAGGAGCACCAGTCACTGCAGAAGTCATGGAAAGTCATGGAATATGTGACTTCTGTGACCTCTGTGACAAACTCGCAGCCTTAACAATAATGTATTGTACACTGCATGGTACCTTTGTGCCTCTATTAGCTCTTCATTTTAGAGAGGCAGCTAGAGAGAAATATACCAGCCAGTAATAAGTTATTATTGTATCTTGAAGCTTTTGGTCACTACAAGCGTTTCAAACTATTTTATAACTTGGTATACTTCACATTAAGAGGAAGCTCTATTAAGCCTAAGATTCACATTAGATTTGTATTTGGTGCCTTGAGATATACATGCACAATTCCCAAGTTTGTTGTGGGAATCATGCACACAAATCCCTGTGCACGGTGCTAAAAATTTATCTTATGGCTAAACTGTAAGCAATTATTGTCTTTTGAAATTATTGTACTCTCTTTAGCATAGAAGAATGCACAACTTTATTTTCAGAAAAAAAGGAAAAGATGTTAACATTTTAATTTATTTTTTTACTAGTATGAACAAAACCACAAATTTACAGAGAGCCTTTCATGGGGTAATTTGTTTCAGGGGAGGCAAAGAAATCTTCAATTAATAAAATATTTAGTTTTAAACATAACATGAAATTTAATTGATTCAAAAGATTAATATCGCAATTTTCATAAAGCTGAAAGAAAAATTCTTATAGTGTCTCTAATAACATTCAGATTACTCCTGCAATCACAGCCACTGAAATAGTGGAAGGCTTTGATAATAGCTAACAAAGGACAGAGGAATGGACAGCAGAAGGAGAAATTATTAGAGTGGGAAAGGATGGGAACAGAAAGAAGATTGACAACGGTGGAGATTCCTTCAGAGCTTATGTCATGAAGCAGGAAAGCTTGATAGGAACAAATGCACTACAGAATTTTTCCCAACCTGAGAATCCCCGTCCTCCCACACATGTTGGATTGGGGTCAGGGGTGGTAAAAACAAAAACCAAAAAACCGCTTCTTTTTCACAGCCCTGACTTCAGCCCAGGGAGACTCTTGCAGAAGGGACAGGACTGGTAGGTGGAAACCTCTTTTGTAAGTTGCTTTCACCCCCTACCTCTTCGGATGGGCCATTAATACAGCAACCAGCAGTCCTAAGCAGTAGAGATGATTCAAAAATGGAATTTCTGGCCCACAGGGAATTTTGACATTAAAGATAAATCACCCTGAATTGGGACAAAAAGTTGAAATTTCCTGATCAATGCAAATTCTGCAAAATTTCAATTCGGAACGTTGAAACATTTTGTTTCAATAATATGAAAACATTTCATTCTGATAACATAAAAGCCTTTCATTTTGAAAATGTTGAAATACTAATACAAAATTATATATATTAGAAATATAAAAGTACACATTTAAATAAAGTCTAAGTGAGATGTTTTGCAATTTTCCTAATGAAAATTTGTTCAGGATAGACACATTCCTGCAAAATATTTTGATGAAACTTGTTAGGATATAGATATTCAGGCCTGTCTGTAAAGGCCTATACTCTAAGAATTTAGGTGTATTCTTATCACTTAGCTAGTTATAGAGGTATAAAAGAAAAAATCAAAATCACTGTCTGCCAGTGTAAGGTCCTTCTCTTACTGTGACAGTCTGAGGCCCTGTTCTTAGGCTAAGGCCTTTGGCTAAGCAACAGAGGCAGCCATAAGCTGGGAAACAACTGGTCACATCCTCACATTCCAAACTAGTCACATTGAAAGAAGGTTGTCATCAATATAAAGGGAAGGATAAACACCTTTAAAATCCCTCCTGGCCAGAGGAAAAACCCGTAAAGGGTTAAGAAGCTAGGATAACCTCGCTGGCACCTGACCAAAATGACCAATGAGGAGACAAGATACTTTCAAAAGCTGGAGTGGGGGAGAAACAAAGGCTTTCTCTGTCTGTGTGATGCTTTTGCCGGGGACAGCACAGGAATGGAGTCTTAGAACTTAGTAAGTAATCAAGCCAGATATGCGTTAGATACTGTTTTCTTTAAATGGCTGAGAAAATAAGCTGTGCTGAATGGAATGCAGATTCCTGTTTTTGTGTCTTTTTCTAACTTAAGGTTTTTCCTAGAGGGATTCTTTATGTTTTGAATCTAATTACCCTGTAAGGTTTTTACCATCCTGATTTTACAGAGGTGATTCTTTTTACTTTTTCTTCTATTAAAATTCTTCTTTTAAGAATCTGAATGCTTTTTCATTGTTCTTAAGATCCAAGGGTTTGGGTCTGTGTTCACCTATGCTAATTGGTGAGGATTTTTATCAAACCTTCCCCAGGAGAGGGGGTGTAAGGGTTGGGAGGATTTGGGGGGGAAAGACGTTTCCAAACGGCTCTTTCCCAGTTATATACCTGTTAGACGTTTGGTGATGGCAGCGATAAAGTACAGGGGCAAAAGGTAAAATAGTTTGTACCTTGGGGAAGTTGTAACCTAAGCTGGTAAAAGTAAGCTTAGGAGGTTTTCATGCAGGTCCCCACATCTGTACCCTAGAGTTCAGAGTGGGGAAGAAACCTTCACAAAGGTGTTATTGGGCTGTTAGGAATACAATCCTGTCCTGAGAATGCCTATAGCCTCCAGAGAAAGGGAAGTGCCTAGAAAATGTAAAAGGAAACTTAGTTTGATAGCATCCTGTCTGGCAAGAACTCACTTATCAATAGCTGGGATGTGAAATCCTCACTTCTGTATTCTTTGGTCATTATAGTTCCCACTTTGCTATTGTTTGTCTGTATAATCTGTCTGGTTCTGTGATTGTTCCTGTCTGCTGTATAATTAATTTTGCTGGGTGTAAACTAATTAAGGTGATGGGATATAATTGGTTACATAATCATGTTACAATATGTTAGGATTAGTTTGTTAAATTTCAGTAAAAAGATTGGTTAAGGTATAGCTAAGCAGAACTCAAGTTTTACTATATTGTCTGCAGTCAGTTAGGAAGTGGGTGTGGGTGTGGCGGGGGTGGGAAATGGGAATGGGGGTGGGGAAATTGGAATCATGTTTTGCTAAAGTGGGAAATGGGAACAGGGACACAGGTAAGCCTCTGTGGTGTCAGAGCTGGGAAGGGGACACTAAGGAAGGAAACTGGAATCATGCTTGCTGGAAGTTCACCCCAATAAACATCTAATTGTTTGCACCTTTGGACTTCAGGTATTGTTGCTCTCTGTTCATGCAAGAAGGACCAGGGAAGGAAGTGGGTGAAGGAATAAGCCCCCTAACAAAACTACCTTTTTCAATGGAAAACATTTTGATGCAACGATATTTTTCAACTACTTCTATTCACAAACAATTTCCTCCTCTTCACCATTATCTTTTAGAACAATAGCTGTTACTTTTGTTCTTGGGTATGGGAAACATTTACACTTTTCTCTAGGTGGCTTTGTGCACATCAGGTGCCTAGAACATTTTTTTTTATTCAAAAATATTTATGATGTAGGATGACTTTTATTATTTATTACTACAGCAGAAATAGAGGAGGAAGGAGAACTGGCTGCTCAGCAAGAACGAGACTGGCTGCTGGCCACCCTGGGCAGTAGACCGTGCTCCACTTCCCACCCAGGTTCCCTGTCTATCAAACTGAAGAACCAGTATGCTGTACTGGCAGCCAGGGGTGAGGAGCAGGTCCTAATGGCTGTGGAGGAAGCCATTCACTCCCAAGGATGGGTTCATGGCTATCACACCAAAGAGGAGGAGACGCAGAGTGCTGATGGTCAGGGACTCCTTTCTGAGGGGAACGGAGGCATCCATCTGCTGACCTGATGCCCCCGAGGCATGCTGCTTGCCTGGAACCTACATCTAAGACATCAGTGAAAGGCTGTCCAGGCGTATACATTCCTCTGATTACTATTCTATGCTGCTCATCCACCTGGGTACTAATGATACCGCCAGGTCTAACCCTGAGCAGACCAGCAGAGTCTACAGGGCTCTGGAAACTAGGGTGAAGGGATAGGGATACAGCTTGTGACCTCATCCATCCTCCCAGTTAAGGGTAAAGGTCCAAGAAAGGACATGTACATCCTGGAGATGAATGCCTGGCTGCACAAATAGTGTCAACAAGAGGCTTCCTTGACCCAGGGATGCTATTCTGGGAAGATCTGCTGGGAAAAGATGGGGTCCACCTAACCAAGAAAGGGGAAAGTACCTTTGCGCACCAACTCACCACCTAGTGACGCGGGCTTTAAAGTAGGTTAAAGAAGGGAGACGACAAAGCCCACAGGTAAATATAAAAAAAGTTACCTTAACAGAGAGTTAGATGTTGGTGGGGGGAGAGGGGGGAGGAGAAGACATGGAAAATTACATCAGGGTCATAGGATCAACAAAAGGGGGAATCTGCTCAACATCTCAGATGTCTATACACAAAACCAAGAAGTACAGGGAATAAATAAAAAGAACTGGAAGTATTAGTATACAAGCTAAATTATGATTGAATTGAAAACAGACTTGGTGGGATAAGTCTTATGACTGGAATATTGGTAAAGACGGGTATCGCTTGTTCAGAAAGGACAAAGGTAAGAACAGAGGAGGTGTTGCATTATACATCAAGAATATATACACTTATTCTGAGGTCCAGAAAAGTGAGAGGCAAACCAGTAAAAAGCCTCTGGATGAAGATAAAAGGATTAAAAAAATAGGGATGATGTCATGGTAGGTGTCCTGTACAGACAACCAAAAGAGGAAGAGGTGGAGGATGAGGCATTCCTACCTCAAACAGAAATATCCAAAACAAGACCTGGTAGTAATGGGGATTTTAATTATCCAGAAATTTATTGAAAAAGTAACACAGCAAAACACAACATTTCCAATAAGTTCTTGGAATGTATCAGGGACACCTTTTTGTTCCAGGAAGTGGAGGAAGTAACCAGGAGGACAGTCATTTTAGACTTGATTCTGACCAATTCAGAAGAATTGGTAGCAAATCTGAAGGTGCATAGCAATTTGGGTGAAAGTGATCTTGAAGTCATAGATTTCGTGATTCTAAGGCAAAGAAGGAATGAGAGTAGCAGAATAAGTACAAATGGCTTGAAAAAAGCAGACTTGAACAAATTCAGAGAACTGATAGATTTTCTTCCTATGGGACCTTAACTAAGGGGAAAAGGTGCTTAGGAGAGCTGGCAATTTCTCAGGGAGAAAATACTAATACACAACAGCAAACTGCACTGATGTGAAAGAAAGAAAGATAGGCAGAATAGTAAGAGGCAAATATGGCTCCTTCAGGATTTCTTTAAGGACCTGAACATCAAAAAGGAATCCTACAAAAAGTGGAAAGATGCACAAATTGGATAAGGGCATAAAAGAACAAGCACAAACATGTAGGAATAAAATCAGAAAGTCTAACACAAAATGAATTACACCTAGCAAGGGACAAAGGCAATTAGAAGAGGGCCTTTAAATACATTAGAAACAAGTGACAAATGAAGGAAAGTGTAGGTCCTCCACTTAGTGGGGAAGGAGAGCTAATAAGTGATAACAGGAAAGCTGAGGTATTAATGCCTATTTTGCTTCAGTCTTCACTATAAAGGTTAATGGTGACCAGATACTCAACACAATTCATATTAAGAACAAAGAGAAAGGAATGCAAGTCAAAATAGGGAAAGAACGGGTTAAAGAATATTTGGATAAGTTAGAGGTATTCAAGTCGGCAAGGCCTGATTAAATTCATTGTACACTCCTTAAGAAATATCCGAAGCAATGTGGGAACCACTAGCAATTTTCTTTGAGAACTCTAAAAGGATGGGTGAGGTCCTAGAAGTCTTTAGAAGGGAAAACGTTGTTCCCCATTTTAAAGGTACCTAGGGAATTACACACCAGCCCACCTAATTTTGATACCTGAAAAGATACTGGAACAAACTATTAAACAATCATTTTGTAAGGCCTTAGAGTATGGAGTTATAAGGAATACCCAGCATTGATTTGAAAAGAACAAATCATGCCAAACCAACCTAGTTTTCTTCTCTGACAGTGTTACTGGCTCAGCGGATGCGGGTACACAATAGATATAACAAGTGATTTAACTTGATTTTAGTACAACTTTTGACATAGTCCATTTAATTCTCATAAGCAAACTAGAGAAATGCGGTCTAGAAGGCATTACTATAAGGTGGGTGCACAGACTGAAAGACTACTCAAAGAGTAGTTATAGACTTTACAGTCAGAAGAAACCATCGTGATCATTTAGTCTGACCTCGTTCCTCGCATTGCAGGCCACAGAACCTCACCCACCCACTCCTGTAATAGACCTCTAACCTCTGGCTAAGTTACTGAAATCCTCAAATCATGGTTTAAAGACTTCACGTTACAACGAATTAACCACTTACACTATCTGAAACCAGCAAGTGACTCAGGCCCCATGCTGCAGAGGAAGGCACACACACCCCAGGGTCTCTGTCAATCTGACCCAAGGGAAAATACCTTCCCGACCCCAAATATGGTGATCAGTTAGACCCTGAGCATGTGAACAAGATACCTGGAAAAGAATTCTCTGTAGTAACTCAGATCCCCTATTAAATAGGCTATTTACAAAATACAGTGTACAGTAAATATGTTGATGTTGCAACATTAGGCATCTATAATTCATTTAGTACAAAAATCTGGGTTATTGTGGGGAAAATAGTGTATCAAGCGTTGCTTCAGGAATCAATCCCCCCCTTCATACCATTGATTCCTATGGGAAAAGCAGTTTTGACTTACAATGCAATTCTGAGGAACAAATTGTGTCGTAAATCCGAGGATTCCCTGTATTTGATGTTTCATGTGCAGACTGTAAGCGACCTACTGAAGCCAATTGTTCCCAATTTTTTTTAGTAAGGCAACCAACTGCATTTTCTTTCTTTTTTATTTGTGACTCCACCCTGGTCCAAATATATCAGATAACCAAATTCTAGGTGGCAGTTTGCCAATTTGTTCTTCCGTCTGTGCCCACATATAGGACAGCAGACTTTGGATTCTTATGCAGTGGACTTTAATATCACATAGACAAGCAATAGCTGTTGTACAGGCGCTGATCCAAATAGCTATTAACTTCCTGAAGCTCTTGTGCCTCCTTTACATGATTCAAAAAACAAACAGTGCATAAAATGCAGATGATCTTCTCTCACCCTCAGCCCAAGCTTATGCTACAAATTCAAATGAGAAGAAGAAACTGGCCAAATAGAAACAAATCTCTTGCAAGTGTAAGAATGAGCCAACATTTAGCCAGATGTGATAGAGACACAACAAAACCCATCTGCAGAAATGAAATTAACTCCCCTATTCTCCTTGCAATTTGTGTTCCCACCCAAACTATTCTGACAAATGTAAAAGCAAGACTGAATGAATCACCTCAAAAAGGCAAATTTGAGGAGTAAAAGAATATGCTACACACGTTAAGTGTGCATTTAATTAGCCACATTGTAAACAGCAGGTTTTCCTCCGTTTGTCAACCAAGAGATTGGAGGTGGGAGTAGTTTTTGTTTTCTCAAAGTTATGTTTTGCCATTTAGTTCTAACTAGACACAGAACTAAATCATATGCTACAGAAAGACGTTGATTTCAGTAACTTCAGGTTAGCTACACACTGTCATTACCAGGCTCCAGCTTAGGATAGGGATAATAGAGGTCTGGCATATTATAGAATAAGAAGATAAATCAAAATAATGACAGCATACTTAACAGACTTAATCCCTTGCACAAAGCAATTGTATCCATTAATAAGGAGATTGCTAGCTTAAGGGCTAAAATGAGTTAGATAGAGAAGATCATTGGCCTGTAAACTGCTTCAGGAGAGTTTTTTGATTTGTTAATAAGACTAATTAAGGAGAATAAATTTCCTAAAATGAAGATATGTTGCACTGAAGAATCAACTCTGTGTAAATATTAGACTGGTCGGGTGGCCATTTTCCTGGAGAGTTGGGACTCAAATGCTTCTTCACAAATGGACGTGCAAATCCATAGAAAGTCCATGGGCAAATAACTGAGGCTCTCTGCCTCAGTTAACCCATCTGTAAGAAGGGGAGATCACACCACTTACAAGAAACAGCATCCTGATGAGGTAAGCAAGATTAGTTACTTTGGAGCAAAGAAGTTTCCTGATCCAGTTAAGTTGGGTTTAAGAGTTCAGCCTACCAGAGGTCATCTATATCTATATTAGTCCAGACTCGGTTTTAGGAGTGAAAATTCTTCTAAAAAGATACAGGCAAGCTTAAGAGAAGAAAAACCTGCATTTTAAGAACATAAAAACAGCCATATTGGGTCAGACCAATGGTCCAGCTATCTCAGTATCCGGTCTGCTGACAGTGGCCAGAGCCAGATGCTTCAGAGAGAATAAGGGGAACAGGGCAATTATCGAGTGATCCATCCCATCTTCCAGTCCCGGCTTCTGGCAGTCAGAGATTTAGGGATGCCCAGAGCATAGGGTTGTGTCCCTGACCATCCTGGCTAATAGTCACTGATGGACCTATCCTCCATGAACATATCTTTTTTGAACCCAGTTATATTTTTGGCCTTCACATCATTCCCTGGCAATGAGTTTCACAAGTGTGCATTGTGTGAAGAAGTACTTCCTTGTTAGTTTTTAACCTGCTGCCTCTTAATTTCATCAGGTGACCCCTAGTTCTTATGTTATGTGAAAGGGTAAACGCTTCCCTATTCACTTTCTCCATATCATTCACGATTTTATAGACCTCTATCGTAGACCCCTTTAGTCATCTCTTTTCCAAGAAGAACATTCCCCATCTTTTTAATCTCCCGTCATATGGAAGTTGTTCCATACCCCTAATCATTTTTGTTGCCCTTCTCTGCACTTTTTCTAATTTAAATACATCTTTTCTGAGATGGCGTGACCAGAACTGCATGCAGTATTCCAGATGTGGGCATACCAGGGATTTATATAGTGGCAAGATGATATTTTCTGTTTTATTATATATCCCTTTCCTAGTGGCTCCTAACATTGTTAGCTTTTTTGACTGGTGCTGCACATTGAGATGTTTTCAGAGAACTATCTGTCATGTCTCCATGATCTCTTTCTTGAGTAGTAACAGCTAATTTAGACCATCATTTTGTATGAATAGTTGGGTTTATGTTTTCCAATGTGAATTACTCTGATATTTATCAACACTGAATTTCATTTGCCATTTTGTTGCCCAGAGACCCAGTTTTCAGTGAGAGCCCTTGAACTTTTCAGTTTACCCAGGCTGCTTTGAAGAAGAGGAAGCGATGGAACAAATGAAGCAACATCCATGTGGATTCAGCTGGGTAATAGCAAAACTTATAAATGACAGCAATGAGATAGGTCTAAAGGGCTCTTTTTTTTTTTATTTACACATTTTTTCTTGTGAAAGATTTCTTCAAGTTAACGTATTTCATGAAAGACTTAAGTGGCCCTTTGTAGAGAGATGAATTTCACCCTTCAAAGAAGACTACAATGATGATTCTAAGATTATAAAAATACATTTTTTAATTATTTTTTTAATAAAGGGTAACCTGTTGCCAAGATCATAAAAATAGTTATGGTAGTTTCATAGAATCCTCTATTTACAAGTAGCGAGACCAGAGCCTTTCAGCATCTCACTATTTAATTATATTTTGTTCAGATTATTTTGTTCGGTTTCATTTTGATAAGTGTTTGCTAATTCTTAAATTCCATGTGAAAAAACAGAGTGACAGCAACATAAGAAAATAAGACTACTCTTCACTGGAACAGAAGAGCTTCTCCAAACAAGGCAGAACAAAACCATGCTAAAATAACTTTTAAATCTTCAAATACATTATTACAAGTGAGTTTAAAGAGAAAAATCTGATCTTTCAGCCCTGTAAGGGCTCTCCCACCCCACTTCCCACCCCTTTAGAGCAAACTGGTATTAAGTTACTTTAAAACTTCATGATCTATGCTTTGCTAAATCTCATACCCACACATCCACATTGAATGTCCATTTACTGAGGCATGAAATAGTGAGTTTCCATCTTCAGAGAGTTGCCATCACCAACAGAGACGACCAGGAGCATCCAAGACTCACCACTGGACTTGAACTTCACTCAGGACTCCTGAACTCTGTGTGCAGACACATTGCTTGGTTTCTACCCTTTCAGACTACACAGTACCACTGGGCCTGTGGGGCCTTTTGTTGAATGCAACCCTGTTTTACCACTCCTCCTATATTTCCTCCTGTTTTTTCTCTTTTCATCCCTCTGTAAATAAATATTTCCCTTTCCTATATCATTGACGGGTGTGGCTGTGTTCATTCGCTCTGTGGGGGTTGGAACAGGTGCCTCTGGGGTGAAAGGGACTGTCCCTGCTGCATTCCTACATGCACCTTCTCTTGGCCAGAGCTGCCTGCAGAGTAGACTCCATCTTGGCCAAAAGGGTGCTAAAGTTACACAAATAAATTTCAAGAGTTAGCAATAGTTACCTGTAACAACGTATTAATGTGGTAGGAGCAGATACATAAGGATATATAATCTCATTGAGAGAGTATTACTCATATTGGGCTAGAGGGATATTTATTAGACACATAATGCTTAAATTCAGTGAGGGCCATGGGAAGAACATACACGGAAGCAACACAATGAGAAC
This sequence comes from Caretta caretta, assembly GCF_965140235.1. Lineage (NCBI taxonomy): Eukaryota > Metazoa > Chordata > Testudines > Cheloniidae > Caretta > Caretta caretta. The sequence continues at coordinate 134,246,949 of NC_134209.1, read as the reverse complement.
ATCTAGGACAGAGGTGGGCAAACTACGGCCCGTGGGACCGTCCTGCCCAGCCCCTGAGCTCCTGGCCAGGGAGACTACCCCCAGCCCCTCCCTCGCTGCTCCCTTCCCCGCAGCACCACCACCACACCACGCCCAGCGCTCTGGCCCGCTGCTCCTACCGGGCAGCACAGGTGGCGTGGCTGGCTCTAGCGGGGCTGCCAGCTCCTGCTGCTCTGAGCAGCATGGTAACGTGGCAGGGAGTCGGGGGGTTAGATAAGGGGCAGAGGGTCCCGGGGGAAAGTCAGGGGACAGGAAACAGGGAATGGTTGGATGGGGTGGAGGTTTGGGGGGGCAGTCAGGGGATGGGTAGCAGGGGGTTGGAAATGCGTGGGAGTCCCGGGGGGGGGGGCTGTCAGGTGACAGGGCTGTGGATAGGGGGTGGAGCACTCAGGGAACAGGGGGGTCCCAGGAGGAGGCAGTAAGGGGACAAGGAGCAGGGGGGGTTGGATAGGGGGCAAGGGCCAGGCTGTTTGGGGAGCCGGCCCTCCATACAGTTTCGCAACCCCAATGTGGCCCTTTGGCCAAAAAGTTTGCCCACCCCTGATCTAGGAGCATACAGTGGGGCCCAGCTGTTAGCTTCAAAGATCGTGTAGCTTGTCTCCAACATGCCATAAACCTTGTTTTGCAATACTGGTGCCTGCCCCCATCAGAGAGCTACAATTTATACTCCTGGGGGAATTCTGTACACAATATTTGAAAATTCTGCATATTTTATCAAAAAACACCACAATATAATCACACCAATTTCAATTATTCTGGTAATTTATTTCAAAATACTTGTCAGCAAATATGTCTGCAACAATACAGACACCAAGAGATTCAGGAAATGTTTTTGGACAAATAAATTCCTTGCTAGCCATATTAATAAAGAACTTTGAGTAATAATTCATTTAAACTACAGTACAGAAATATATTTCCCACAGCCCTTAGAAGCAGTGCAAAGGCTTGGGGGAGTTAGGGGTAGTGGAGGAGCTGAGGGAGAGGGAAGTAATTGCTGGAAAGGAGCCCCAGTGCAAACTTGGAGGGTTGTTGGGTATGGATGGGAAAAGTATGGCACTGTTTGGGTTTTGGGGAGATGAATTGTTAGGGAGCCTCCCCCATTCAGAATCTGACTGACTCCCAGCCTCTCTCATTCAGTCAATCACATCTGCCCCTGTCCCCATGTGTTCCTGCATCTTCCCATCTCCATGTGGTCCAGCACTCCCACTCAGCCACCGCCTTCCCCATGTGGCACGGCACTCCCTTCTCCCCCATGTGTCCCTGTACCCCAACTCAACCACTGCTCCTCCCCCCCATCCCCATGTGTCCCTGCACTCCCACTCAGCCCCTGCCCCAGTCTGTTCTCCCCACTAGCCCTTCTGAACCCCAGTCTGTGATCCCCCCACCCAGTAGCCCCATACGGTTCATCCCCTCCACCCCCATATGCCATGCCTCCTGACCGGGCCCTGGGGCAGGGCACTGTGAGTAATGCAGCCTCTTCTCTCCCTAGCCACAGCTGGGGCTGCCCCCATCCAGAAGTGGCTGCTCTCTGTTCTGGTGGGCAAAAGGCATAACTGCACCACCTCTGTTAGAATATATACTCTGCAGAGAAAAAAATTCTATGCATGTGCAGTTGTGCAGAATTCCCCCAGTAGTAAATTAAAAAGTGTTTTGATTCCTTTAAAAGTTGGGGGCACTTGTCAGAAGCAGTCTAGGGGGACAGGCTGACACAGAGACAGGCTCTGTGAGGAAGTCTAAAGGAACTGGGCAATCCCAGAGGTAGGGAATGATAAGGGAAAGCCAGCATTGTGTTTAGGCTCATTAATTGTTTTTAAGGTATGTTTTATCTGACATGCTTTTTTTCAAAATAAATCATACTGTGCTTTAGTATTTAGGAACTGAACAGCTTTCTTAATGTTATAGCCCCAGAGGAAATGGAAGTGTAGGTGCTGAGCCTAAACCGTAGCTACAGAGGTGACCACAGTGATACACAAGGGACTGCAATCTAGTATCCTGTTGGAGTAGGAAAACCACACAATTCCATCCTGAGAAACAGGTATGGCCCAAGCCTCAAGACCCGAGAGAAGCATTCAAAGAGATTAGGAAGTGGCAGAGGTACCATTCACCTATACCTGTGACAACATTCTTAACCAGGTGTTAAGGAAAACAAATATTGCTTTATCCTTAACTAAAGGAATTAAGAATAGAAAAAGCATGATCCTGGGCTAGCTGTAGTCCCACTGGTTTGCAACTATAGCACAGTAAAAAGTTTAAACATTTTATATTACAACAGCAATTTAGCTGCAGGAAAGAGCAGCTGTGTCTTTTAAGATTTAGAAGGACCAGCTGTACTTTCTTGAAATATCTTGCAGTACTCTGACTTGCAGCCATACCTCTTTGGCTTGTGTTCTCAAATAAAAAGGGTTTGGCTGCTCTGCACTAGATGAGACAGCATCTAGGAAAACCCAAATGTTACAAAAAAAATCCCTGTTGGATCAACTGGTGGCACTTGAGCCTGAGTTTGTACTGAACAAATACCCAAGCACAGGTTATGAAGCAGTGTGCTACAGAAGGCACAATTTTCAGATGTTATATAATTGAACACCTAACAGCTTGTGATTTTTGTGAACAGTACAATGACACTTCTCATGACAGTATGAGCATTATACCTGCATCATGTAAAAAGGTCAATTGGATAATATTCTGGTTCCAAAAAATTCCCCCTAAAGATTCCATGGGATATGGCATTCTTCACGTTTGAACTTGAACTGCCATGTACTTACTACAGCTGTCAACTTTCATCCCAGAAAGGATTACTAGGGACACTAGATGAAAAAGAGTATAAAAGTATTTTTTTATTACTACAGTTTTTTCCTGCAGATTTGCCATTGCATTTTGTTGTGTTTTTGGTACTGCAAAAAGCATTGTAGGTACTTAGTTTTGTTCTTTGAACATAAGCACGCTCAGTAAATCAAGTGTGCTGTACACATTTCTTCTGACTTACTGCAAAGATGAAGAGGGTGCACAAACATTGTTTATGGCTGTTTTCTCCCCACCACTAAGCAACCATAGATTTTTAGTAGACAATGCCCCACCAAATAATCATTTTAAAAGGCAGCTTAAATTTGGAGCCTAAACTGACACTGAGAAAGAAAAATAAATCTACGGTGCAGATTACTTCTCCCTGTGGAAAAACCAACAGGAGGAATTGTGGAGCAGAAACACTTTGCAAGGCTCTCCTTTGGTTTCCGTGTAGGTGTTCCCCTCAAAGTAAAAAAAATCTGAGGTTATGCAGATTTCTCATGGACAACAGTGCACATGCTGGGTGTAGAGCTGATCTAGAATGCTCCAACAAAACACAGTTTTGTCAGAAAACGTTGATTCATTGAACCTGCAATGTTTTATGGAAACATGTCGGGTTCTATTTTACATCATGCTCATCACTGTAATATCTGTGTGCATATCCAATAGTGCATTAAGCAGTGTGATGACACACTTGTCATTTTTTTCTTCTCTCATCCTATCTCCAGAGGGAGAAGTAGATGCAGCGAAGTGTTTTAGTAGAGTTTTTTTTTTAAATGCATCTGTTGCCCTCTCAAATATAAATATATAGCAAGGTAGAAGAAACGTGCATTCTACTTGGAACAGAAGGAGGTGAGATTTGTGATGGTCCTTTCCTGGGGGACTTCATTCCACAGTGTGGCATCACCCCACACGCTCCACAGATGAGCTTTACTCTTTTTTGAGAGTTTCATTGCACCAGAGGACAAGAGTTGCCAACCATGGTCTTCATTCCAGAACTTTAGACAACCTTTTTGATATCCTGGGCTGACAGGTTGAAACCATGGCTAGTTACTTGCCAGCTCACCTGACAGGCTGCTGGGGAGCCAGGGCTTCCAGGATCTGAGGCTCTGAAACAGCCCCATCATGCAGACTGTCCTGGGATCAGGGCTCTTGGGGTTTCCAGGCTCCTTGCCACAAAGCTGGGAACCTGGAAACCCTGGGATGGCTTCCATGGTTTGCGGGACTATGTTGCAGCAGCGGACCCTGGAAGTCCATTCCATGTGGACTGCCTTGAAATCAGGGCTTCCAGAATCCAGGGCTAGCTGGCTCCCCAACTCCTACAGCCTGGTAAGCCAGCTTCTGAGAAAATCAAAAATTTCCGATTAACTCGTTAGCTCCAAGTTTCACAGCTAACTCTAGATGGGACAATACCACTGTCACATTCAGGGGTACCGCCCAGACCAGTGATGGGTTGTGTCACTGCTTGCACTACAAGCTCAGGTGCCTCATAATGCTTTGCTGTTGTAGATCCCAACTTGGGTTGCTCACAATCAGCCTGGCAGCATGTAGTGTTGCCTAATTTTAGGAGGTTAATATTATTAATTTGGATAGTATGGGTTATAAACTCACCAATTAATCTGAATCAGAAGATAAGAAGCTTTTTGCCAAGAATCATCTACACAGAGTTTTGCAAAGGACCCTCGGGGATATGACAGGACACTCGCACTGAGTCAAATGACAGGTTAGTGTTAGTCTGTATTCACAAAAAGAAAAGGAGTACTTAATTTGTTAGTCTAAGGTGCCACAAGTACTCCTTTTCTTTTTACTGAGTCAAATATAGCCTTAAAGACTTATTTAGATAAATGGAATGATAGTCAAATAGTAATCAAATGGTAAAATAATCAGAGTTACAAATGCAATACTATTATTCTAAAGTACATATGGTATTATATATTATAAAGCTTTTGATTAATATACTCACACCCTACCTTGATAACCCTGTGGTAAGAGACAAAGGACCAGCCTCACCTCTGGCATGCCAAAAGAGTTCAGGTCCAGGTTCCTCAATTTTTGAGTGGGAGATGCAGAGCTTAGAACAGGGATGGGCAAACTACAGCCCGTGTACCAGATCCAGCCCACCAGCTGTTTTAATCCGGCCCTTGAGCTCCCGCTGAGGAGTGGGGTCTGGGGCTTGCCCCGCTCCAACCAGGTAGCGGGGTCGGGGTCTGCTCCACATGGCTCCCAGAAGCAGTGGCATGGCCCAGCTCCAGCTCCTACACATAGTGGTAGTCAGGGGGCTCCGCTCTGCACTGCGGCCAATGGGAGCTGCAGGGGCGGCACCTGCGGATGGGGCAGTGCGCAGAGCCGCCTGGCCATGGCTGTGCATAGGAGCCAGAGAGGGGACATGGCTGCTTCTTCCAGGAGCCACTTGAGGTAAGCGCCACCCAAAGCCTGCAACCCTGAGCCTCTCCCTGCACCCCAACCCTCTGCCCCATCCCTGATCCCCCTCCTGCCCTCCAAACCCCTCGATCCCAGCCCAGAGCACCCTCCTACACCCCAAACTCCTCGCCAGCCCCACTCCAGAGCCCTCCCCCTCCCCAACCTGGAGCCCCCTCCCCCACCCTGAACTGCTCATAGAGCCCACGCCCGCACCCCGTCCCACACCCCAACCCCAATTTTTGAGCATTCATGGCCCATCATACAATTTCTAGTCCCGGATGTGGCCCTTGGGCCAAAATGTTTGCCCACCCTGGCTTAGAAAAAGCTAGAGCTATTGAAGCTAACTTAGAGTTTTACTTAACTAAAAGACTTAAAATTAAAGAACAGATTAATAGACTAGTAAAACTAAAAATGAAGAAGCCTGGAGCTTAGAAACTTAGAAAACAAGTTCTGAAGCTCAGAAACACCTCGGAATCCCAGAAACTTAGAAGCTTCCTTGGCATGGTGGGTCATCCCTCTTATAGTGCATGGGTGCTTTAGCCCTCCTCCTATGTCCAAACTTAGTTTCCTCACCCACCAAATTATTGGGGTAAACTTACAAACATACCAGCTTATGCAGTATGTATTAATGACATATACATACATATTAATGACATTAGATCATTCTCACATTTGTTATTTTTGTCCTCCTGGTTATTTTGGTTTCTTTCCTTGTGGTGTACCTGTTTACAGAGGATATGAAATTAGGAAAGACCCCAACGTCAACCTGCTTCAATGCATCCTTTATGTATCTAAGCTAAAGGTCACAGTCATATATGGACCTTATGCCTTTACTCATCACTATCTATTTAGGTGAACGGTCCCAGACATATGTATGCCTTCGCTCAACATACAGGATGTGGCCTGTAGGTCCCTTGCGTTACAGCCAAACTACTTTAATATAAACCTATTATACTAAAATAATCAAACCCATTAGAAAATAAGAAACCTATAAGAAAAGATATATATATAGGCAAGCAAGCAGGGGAGCCTTACAGGCTACAGTAAGTAATACCCTCAGTGTCTGTTTATAGCCATAGCCCTGGTCCAGCAACTCTGACCCCAGCAGCCTGTCAGGGACACACCAGCCACACTCTGGCTTCCAGCAGCCTTGGTTACTACTTGCAGTGTGACCCCAACATTTTCCCAGTCTCGAATTTTCCCCAAAATGTGTGTGTGTGTTCTGCACTGTCCAACTCCCTCCTGGAAAGTTCAAATAGTACAGGTCCATTGTCCTGTGAGGCATCAATATCCAACAGTTTGCCCCCTCAACTGGAGTTACCCAAACACTTCAGTTTAAACACTGGATTAGTTTTGATAAAACAAAACAAGTTTGTTTAACTTTAGAAAGGAGAGTGATTTTAAGTGAGTACAAGTACAAGGTATTAAAGTCAGAAATGGTTATAAGATAAAATGCTTTCTAGTAACTAAAACTTCACTAACTAGACTTGGTTCAAGGTAAAATCCTTACCACATGTTCCCAGCAACCGAACAGGGCTGACCAAATTCTCAGCTCAAAATCCCTCTCAAAGTCCAAAGGCTGTTTCCTTTGTGTTGTCTTCAGTGAGAGAGAGAGATACGGGTGGGGGAGGAGAATCCCTGGGGTGTTTTGCCCCTCACTTTTTAGTACAGTGACCCTTGAAATGCATTTTCCTGAGGGCTACCCCTAGATAAAAAAATTCCTTCCCACTATGACGATGGAGACATGAAGTCTCATGGTAGAAGACGTCCCATGTTGTTTGTTAACATGCAGATCAACCTGTTTCTGCCCCCCTCCACTGCCAAACAGTGGCCACTTCACAAAATTGCCAATCAATTCTGACGACACCTGGTTAGAGGCATCACCTTGTCCTTTGTCTTTGAGGAAACAGGTTTAATCCCCACCCCTAAACTTGCCTGGTAAACTGAAATTATGACTGAAATGTGTTTATGTTCAAAATTTTAATACACACATTGCAGAAGTATATTGATGATCAGTGAGTTATTAGTTTTTAAATGATACCTCAAGGCATATTTTGCACAAAGATTATTACAGAGTGTGTACAGTGTAAATACAGCAGTGCATTTGGTCACAATCACACATCCAGATCTCTGTATACAGAGAAGCTTCTGCCTCCATTGCCCTTCTTCCCACAAACAGCATGGTACCAGAAGGATCCATGTAGCCATTGTCTGGATTGCCCCGCAGATGCTCACAAGCAGAAGTGGTAACTCTGTTAGAACTTCGACATGCATCCGACAAAGTGGGTATTCACCCACGAAAGCTTATGCTCCAATACGTCTGTTATTCTAGAAGGTGCCACAGGACTCTTTGCCACTCTGTTAGAACCGGAAGTAAATTCCATAAGCTAAATTATGATTTAACTGTCATCACAAAGATTCGTTGGTATAAATCTCATGACTGGAATATTAGTATAAAGAGGTATAGCTTGTTCAAAAAAGGCACTCAGGAAAAACGGGATTAGGTGTGGCATTATACATCAAGAATATATTCACTTGTTCTGAGGTCCAGAAGGAGGTGAGAGGCAGACCAGCTGCAAGCCTTTGGGTGAAGATTAAAAAAAAAAAAAAAAAAAAAAGGAGAAAAAGAAAGGGGTAACTTCCTGGTATTATCTACATCCACCACCAAATCAGGAAGAGGTGGTGGATGAGGCATTTCTAGAACAAATAAATATCTAAAACACAAGACCTGGTAGCAATGAGGGCTATAACTACCCAAATATCTATTGCAAAATAATACGGCAAAACACAGGGCTTCCAATAAGTTCTTGGAATGTACCAGGGACAACTTTCTGTTAGAGAAAGTAAAGGCAGTAACCAGGAAGGGGACAGTCATTTTAGACTTGACTCTGACTAACAGGGAGGAATCAGTTGCTAATCTGAAGGTACAAGGCAATTTGGGTGAAAGTGGTCATGAAATAGATTTCATAATTTTACAGAAAGGAAGGAGTGAGAGCATCAGAATAAGTAAAACGGACTTTAAAAAGGCAAACTTTAAACAAACAGAAAACTAGCAGGTAAGGAAAGAAAAAATCTAAGGGATAAAGAAGTTCAGGAGATCTGGCAGTTTCTCAAAAAGAATATATTAAACATACAACGGCAAACTAGTCCAATGGAAAGGAAAGATAGAAAGAATAATAAAAGAGTCCAATATAGCTCCATCAGTAGCTCTTCAATGATTTGAAAAATCAAAAAGGAATCCTGCAGAAAGTGAAAATATGGGCAAATTGATAAAGAGTAGTACAAAAGAATAGCACAAGCATGTAGGAACAAAATCAGAAAGGCTGAGGCACAAAATGAGTTACATACACAGAGGGACATAAAAGGCAATTGGACAAAGTTCTATAAATACATTAGGAGCAAGAGAGAAATGAAGGAAAGTGTAGGTCCTCTACTTAGTGGGGAAGGAGAGCTAATAAGTGATGACATCAAGAAAGCTGAGGTGTTAATGCTTATTTGCTTTAGTCATCAATATAAAGATTAATGGTAACCAGACACTCAACACAATTAACAAAAAGGAGGGAACACAAGCCAAAATGGGGAAAGAACAGGTTAAAGAATATTTAGGTAAGTTAAATATATTCAAGTTGGCAGGGCTTGATGAAAATCATAATGTACTTAAGGAACGAGCTAAAGCAATCTTGGAACCATTAGCAATTATCTCTGAGAACTTCTGCAGGACGGGTGAGGTCCCAGAATGTAAGAAAGGCCATACTGGGTCATACCAATGGTCCATCCAACCCAGTATCCTGTCTTCTGACAGTGGCCAGTGCTAAATGCTTCAGAGGGAATGAACAGAATGTGTAATCAATTGATCCATCCTCTGTCACTCACTCCCAGCTTCTGGCAAACAGAGGCTAGGGATACTTCAGAACATGGTTTTGCATCCCTGCCCATCCTCGCTAATAGCCATTGATAGATCTATCCTCCAAAGACGACTTGAGAAGAGCAAACATAGTACCTATCTTTAAAAAGGGTAACAAAGACGACCCAGGGAATTATAGACCAGTCAGCCCAACTTCAATATCTGGAACAAGTTATTAATCAATCAATTTGTGAGCATCTAAAGGTTAATAGGGTAAAGGAACACCCAACATGGATTTGTCCAGAACAAAAACATGTCAAACCAACCTAATTTCCTTCTTTGACAGGGATGGAGCGGGGAAGCAGTGTATGACAGATCTTAAATTTTAGTAAGGCTTTTGACACAATCCCACATGACATTTGTGATGTTGCGCCCCATAATGCTTTATGGAAACATGTTTATGAATGTAAATGACATAAATGGAATATGTTTTATGCTACATATGCCATGCAACATATCTCTTCAAAGATTATGATCTACTGAACATATTCATCCTATCTGTAAGCATGTATCATTTTTGTATTCTAAGTTATGAATATTAGCTGTGTAGTTGTTTGATTTTAAGTAGCCTTAGTAAGGCATTTGGGCAGCTTCGTTAGAAAGGAATTTGCAAGTTAAGTGCCCGATCAAGAAACACTTAATGGACAATGGATCTTGGAAGGCTCCAATCCAAATAAGAAGTCTACCTGAGGATGTTCAAGATAGCATGTGAACAATGGCTGCTACCTGTAAGTTTTGAGTCATGCATGGACATGTGACTTGCCCATGTGACTCCAAAACTCCATCTTGTAGCAGGGATTCTACACAGGGGGAGGGAGGGGTGTCCACCCACAAGAAAAAGTCTATTTAAGCCCCTGGGAGACCCCTCCATTTTGTCTTCAGCTGGCTCAAGAGATATCCTTTGGGGGTGGAGAAGCTACCTGAAAGAAACTGGAACAAAGAACAGTAACCACGGGGATGTGAGTGATTGATTTTACAGACTAGAAGGAGGCTAGTCTGTAAAAGAGGCTTATTGGAACATTTCTGAAGGTGAGGTTTTATCTGTATTCAGCTTCTTACTGTATTAGGTTTAGACTTGCATGTTTTATTTTATTTTGCTTGCTAATTGACTTTGTTCTGTCTGCTATTACTTGGAACCATTTAAATCCTACTTTTTGTATTTAATAAAATCACTTTTTACTTATTAATTAACTCAGCGTATGTATTAATCCTTATGATGTATATGCTTTATACAGGGTAAAACAGATTTATTTGGGGTTTAGACTCCATTGGGAACTGGGCATCTGGGTGTTGGAGACAGGAACACTTCTTAAGCTATTTTCAGTTAAGCCTGCAGTTTGTGGGACATTGTTCAGACCTGGGTCTGTGTTTAAAGACGGCAAGCATGTCTGGCTCAGACAGGCAAGGTACTGAAGTCCCAGGCTGGCAGAGAAAACAGGTTAGAAGTAGTCTCAGCACATCAGTTGGCAGCCTTAAGGGGGTTTCTGTGATCCAACCTGTCACAACTTTCTCATAAGTAAACTAGGGAAATGTGGGCTACATAGAATTACTAGAAAGTGGGTGTACAACGACTCAAAGATTAGGTAAATGGTTCGCTCTCGAACTGGGAGGACATATCTAGTGGGGTCCCATAGAAGGTGATCTTGGGTCCAGTACTCATCAATATTTTCATCAATGACTTAAGTAATGGAGTAAAAAAGTGTGCTTATAAAGTTTGCAAAGGACAGCAAGCTGGGAGGGGCTGCAAGCACTTTGGAGGATAGTATTACATATTCAAAATGACACTGACAAATTGGAGAATGGGTCTGAAATCAATTAGACTAAATTCGATACAGACAAGTGAAAAAAGGGAAATTAGGAAGGATATAAAAAAATCAAATGCACAACTACAAAATGGGGAATAACTAGCTAGGTGGTAGTGCTGCTGAAAAGGATCTGGGGATTATAGTGGATCACAAGTTGACTATGAATCGACAATGTGATGCAGTTGTGAAAAAGGATAATATTCTGGGATATATTAACAGAAGCGTCACGCAAGACACGGGAGGTAATTGTCCCATTCTACTTGGCACTGGTGAGACCTCAGCTAGAGAGGCAATTCAATTTGTGCATGTCTTTTTTGAAGTGTAGAGCCCAGGAGAAAGTCTAAAGGAGAGCAACAAAAATGATAGAAGATTTAGAATACCTGACATAAGAAGAAAGGGTTAAAAAACAGGGTATGTTTAATCTTGAGAAAAGAAGACTGAGTGGGGACCGGATAACAGTCTTCAAATATAAGGGCTGTTATAAAGAGGACAGTGATATATTGTTCTCCATGTCCACTGAAGGTAGGACAAAAAGTAACAGGCTTGATCTGCAGAAAGGGAAACTTAGAAAGTTTTTCCTACTATCTAATCTAACTATAAGGGTACTGAAGCTCTGGAATAGGGATACCACAACCTCCCTTGGAAGCCTATCATTGGAGGTTGTTAAAAACAGGCTGGACAAACACCTGTCAGGAATGATCTAAGTTTATGTGGTAATGCCTCAGCACTGGGGTCTGGACTTGATGAGTTTGAGACCCCTTGCAGCCCTACATTTCTATGATTCTGGGATTCCTGAAGCAGCATTAATTCTGCACCGATGTCTGCAGGGCTACCTCTTCCCCCTACAGCGCAAAACCCCCATGGAGCTTCTTACACATAAAGATCACAGAGGAGCATCTTCATAGTGCTGGGGGGAAACAGACTGAGTAACAGAAGCATCACTCCCTCATTCCCCTAACCCTGCTTTTCATGTGGAAAAGGGAGATCCACCCATGGAAGGTAGTTTCTGTTTGTGATCCCAGGATGATTGTCCAGCCTTAGTTCTTGTAAACATAATACTGTGTTCCCTTATTTTATGGCAGAGTTTTATTTGCTGGCTTTCAAGCAACCAAGAAACAGATGAGACTACTTGCTTAGCTATTGCATGCCTGATTTAAAATTAAATTAGCAAGAATTTGCACTTCTCCCCTATTCCAGTAAGCATACAATGAAAAATATAGCATTGTCTGACAATAGTGCCATTTAATATATTAATTCACAGCCAGCTAATGAAAATTAAATAAAGGAAAGGCTTTAAAAGTCACTAAGATTAATTGAAAAATGTTGAAATAGTATAATTAGCTGATCCTTCAATTTACTGGCGCCAAGCCCCAGATCAGTTAATTCTAGGTTTGACAACTCTTGGAATGAATTTGAAACAGAAAACAGACATGCCAAAGAAAAAGTATGATATTAACTGTACTTCAGCTAGAGTAGCCCCCAGAGTCCTGGTTGCAAAGAGCAGTAAGTTCATAGGCAAAATAGCTTAAGGGTGGTCCTGCCCTTTTCCATGAAATCTGCCAAGTCTGGCACTGTGCTTATGTATAAGAAAGGTAACCATTTATATCACTGTTGTTGCCACTGTTACAGTTTCCATAAATCTTATACAAAGTGGGTCATGTAAGGGGTCAATGGAAAGGTAATGATTTACTAAGTATAATTATCTTGTTTACAAGCATGTATCATGTTTGTATCTAAAATTATGAATAATGGCTATGTGCTTATATCTTAAAACTGTATTGTACTCCTGGGTGACACTCTCCAGATAAGTTTAGAATCAAGGCTAGGCAGTTATGTATAGATGGTCCATTAAGGACTCTCCAATCTCACAATGGGCCAAAGAAGAAACTCATTGCACCCAGACAGCTCTTCCTGAGGATGCCTCAGACAGCAAGGGGCCAATGGCCACCCTCCTGGAGTCAGCAAACCCTGTAAGGACATGTGATATGCTCATGTGACCCTGGACTCCATCTTGGACCAACAACTTTTCACAAAACAGGGGCTGTAGGCTTTGTTTAAGACAGTAAACTCCCATGCACATGGAGGAAGATATAAAAAGGCACCTGACATCTCCATTAAGTCTTCATTCCCTGTTTCATTTCTCTTGACTGGATTACTAACAAGGAAGCTCTAAACAAGGACTGATGACCCCTATTGTTTGGGTGATTCCAGAGATTTCTGCAAAATAGAAGTTTATTCCACCACTGCTACAAACCTGATAAGGACTTTGCAATCTTTTGTATGTATAGGATTCCTTAAACATCCAATAACTCTTCTTTTCTTTCTTTGATATTAAAGATGTTTTTTAGTTCATAAATCTTAGGCTCTAGAAAATGTTTTATATCTAACCTTTGTTTCCAATACCCTTACTGACTATCAGTTGGATTTTTTTGATAATAAACTTATTCTTGTTTCCATTATAAATATATCTAAGTGCTGTGATGTTAAGCAAAGTGCTGGCCCTGAGTTGAGTATTGCAAGCTGGTGTGTATAATTTTCCTCCAGGGACAGCAGACCGGGTATTTCTGAGAGTAGCCACCGACAGGGGATGGATAGCACAGAGGAACACTTCAAAGGGACTCTGGGATTGAGCATCTATTTTAACCTGCAAGGGAAAGTACGGGCTGGCATAGCCCAGAGGAGAGTGCTTGAGTGGCTAGAAGGCTAGCAGTATCAGGAAGCTGACATCCAGCTAAGCACAGGTATGACTCCCTCACACTGGAGGTGGGGGAGTGAGACTCTCAGTCCTGGCTATGCAAAGAACCATCCATCCACTCTCTGTACTGGAAATTCTGTAGCCTGTAATGCCTCTCTACCTTGCTTTCATGCTAGTCACCATGGGGGAGAGAGCATATGTGAATGGCCTCAGTTTGACCAGCTCTAGTTCAAGTACAGGCGAGTGGTAGAGAGAACAAATCAGATAGATTGAGCCTGCTAGAATAGGATGAAGGAGCAAACAGCTCTTCAAACATTTTCTGCATTTCTGTTTTTGCATCTTTTGGACTGAAGAGTCTGTTGTATTAATTGCTGACAAAAATTAAGAAAATTGTGGCATTTTTCTTATTCAAAATGGGGAGTTGTAGTCATCTCATATGAAGCAGAGAATTAACTGAGGAAGGTTAGGGCTAACTGAATAGGCTGTTGAAGATGCCAAAATTCTGAGTGGCTGCTGCATGCCAATTATTGAGCCGAATGAACAACTATCAATTCCAGATTGGTTGTGTCTAACAATACAGAATGACAGACCCTGTATATGCTGTAAATCACTTGAAACACATTCAGTATACTGAATAAATGTTTTTCAAAGACTGAAAAAGAGAAGATGGTAGTCTTCGCAAAAAGGGGTGGGAGGAAATCAATTAACTACAACCCCTTCCCCTGCAGAGTCCCATTGCCCCTGCACCCAGAACACCCCCTCCAACAAGCCCCTGTGCGTACAGATCTCCCACTGAGACACCCATACCCAGATTGCCCCACACAAACCTCTCACCCCATACTAAGCCCCTCCACACTTGGATCCTGCTGAGCTGAGCCTGCCCACCCACACCTGGTGCACCTGGCGCAGAGGGGTAGGCCCAGTCCTTGCCTTGTGTCAGGGTCAGGTGTAGCCTGACTCCTGAGTCCCTGTACCAGGGAGGTGGGGGCTTCAGTGTGATTTACCACCTCAGTGCACCCAGTGGCCTGTGTTCCACACTGCCATGCTGGAGTCACATTTATTTAATGACAAATTTTAAAATATTGTGTGCAGAATTTTTAATTTTTTGGCATAGAATTCCCTCAGAAGTAAAACTCCACCAAATCGCCACGGGCCTATGATACACCGCTGCCAATTCTAACTTTGTTCAGCAGAGGGCACTATTACATAAACACACTAGTCATTACAAAACACCTGTTTCCAAAACACTCGTAATTAAAACATAGATATGTAAGTATCATACCATCCAGAAAAATAGTATTTACCACTTCCTCCTTTATTTGGAAAGTTAGATAATCAGCATAAGCATATATCATAAGTGTTTGCTGAAAATGAGTTCAAGAGCCGAGTTTAGTCATTTACTGATAACACTATATCATTGCACAAACAGTTTACGGTGCATTTTTAAAAGACCATTTTAATTTGTGTTTTTCTGTATGGCATTTACCTCATCATCACTTGAATTCTCTCCTCCATTGACTGTTAATTCCTTCCATAACTCCGAGAGAAAAAAGTCTTCACACGGTGTTAATAAACTGCAGTACCACAACCACCTTCTGTCACTTTAATATAAAATTCAATTTTTTTAAATTTTCAGCTAAGATTAAATGTTTACTTATTTTTTCCAGATCGAACATATTTAAATTGATAGCACATTAAACAAAAATCCTAAAAAAATAAACAAACATTCTTTATCTTGCAGTCAGACGTCACTGACTGCCATTATCTTAGAAAAAATATTTTAAAAAAAACCCCCTCACTGTAGCCGTTTCCACCAATTTGGAAGAGATGAGACCAATCCTCCACCAGCATCACATACCAGTTCAAAAAAATGGATTTACTTTGTTGCACCATCTGAGGAAGACAAGAAAGAACACTCCTGACAAAACTTATTTAACGCATGGGAAAGTGAAGCATGGATCTAAACATGACTAGTAGTAAGTAGTTAACGATCACCATTTCCCATCTCCTTTATTTCCTCATCTGTAAACAATAATTGGACATGAATCTCAACATATGGCAAGAGTAAATTGCCCTCCAATCTTCTTTGGATTTGTAAATCCATACAATCCAGTCCTCGGTGTTTCAGTTGTTTAGAAAAAAGAAAAGGAGTACTTGTGGCACCTTAGAGACTAACCAATTTATTTGAGCATGAGCTTTCGTGAGCTACAGCTCACTTCATCAGACTCCAGCGAGAAATACCCTACCAGAGGCTGACAGGAAAGATGTTGTTGTTTAAGAGACTGGATTGAGAATTAAAACAAAAATCTAGGTTCTGTTCCCACTTCTGCTAGACTTCCTTGTCATCTTGGGCACAGAGTAAGTCACCTATACTTTCAGTCCTCCATTTGTAAAATGGGCAGAATAATAACTCCCTTCTTCAGCGATATGAGGATAAATTCATTAATATTTGTGAGACGCTCAGATACTACAATGACAGGGGCCACATCAAAGTCCATAATAAAGTGAGAAGCAACCCCACGGAGTTTCCTACCCCAATTAACATCAGATTAATTTGGGCCTGATCCTATTAAGAGCTGACTGTGCTTAACTCCCACTGAAAGTAAGGTATCCGGGAGAAGAGGGTGTTGGTAACACCACAACTCACTATCTTCAAGACAGGTTTCAGAGTGGTAGCCGTGTTAGTCTGTATTAGAAAAAATAATGAGGAGTCTTTGTGGCACCTTAGAGACTAACAAATTTATTTGGGCATAAGCTTTCATGGTTTAGAACCCACTTCATAGTATTACTGACTATAGTACTGAATGATTCATCTTTTTCAAAAAGCATAAATTATGCAGGTAAGGCCTACACTGATCAAACCATACTGGTTTTATACTGATCAAGCAAGCTAAATTCAAACAATAGATTTTCATTTTATTTATATCAAAATGACACTATGTATACTTATTTTATCTCCACTTATTTGTCAATGTCAAAACAGTGGAGCTGCAAATACTATACTAAGAAGTTAAAAGGACACTTGAGGTAAGGAAAAAAACCCACGATATAACTTCAGTCTGGAAAGCATCATTTGTTGGGTTTTTTTTTAAAGATGCATTTTCCAAACCAATACAATATTTTCATCTGTAAATGTAACGAAATAATGAATGGCCACTATCTCATAATTAACAGCAGTGTGCCCTATTAGTATGACGGAAATCAATGTGTCTTGAAATTGCACACATTAATTATAGATCAACAAAAAATAAATACAACCTAGTACTAAGATTTTCTTCAAGGAACCAAATGACAATATTTTGGCCTGGTAAAATGTGATGGTGTCCCTTTAAAAGCCACAGTACATAAGAACATTTAAGTACTAAGAGACTTTGTATTAATTACTCTTCCTGAAATGAGTGTAGAAGCTAGTGGTGGGTAGGAATGCAAAGAAACCTGACCCCTTATCTTGATATGCTAGTAGCTTTATCCTTAATCACACCATTCTTATCAGGTACACTATTTGTTTACCTAATGACTTAATCCAATTGGCACATATCATGGGATATGGCCCTGCAGTATGCTTTGCTGTGGTCTGGCAAATGCACTGCACTCCATACCCTGCTCTTTCCCAATCAATTATCCAAACATGTAACCCCTTCTTAAGATTTGATTTATTGAGTCTTTATAGAAAGGCTAATGGACACTAATAATAACCCAGGTCACCCCACTCTCGGTTCATAGAAGTTTCCTAGTCAGCTATTGCCTGTTCAGAAGATCCCCATCCCTCTTCCTAAAGCTGGGGTTGTATTTCAATTGGTCAGTCCCTCAAACAACAGCCTCCTCTTGGAGCTGGGTGCATTTCAGCCTGCTATAGGGCCTTAATCAGCTTCTTGTTCAGCTGGCCCCACTTAGTCCTCAGGGTTTGGCAGACTTCTGCTGGTGTCTGCCCAGTTATGGGGGAGAAGGTAGGATTTATACTGGTTCCCTTCTCATTGCCAATTGGTTGGGTGAGAGAGGAGCTTTGCCCCACTCTCTCTGCAAGGCTCCTGGTCTCAGGCCTTAAAGATACAGTGACAAAGTTCTTCTCTAAACACCACTTACTCCCAGGACTGCTTCCTCTCTATCAATAATACCGTAGGCATGTGGGTATATTATATAATATCCTTTCAAAATCTTAAAGGACTTTGCAAAGTGGCAGGTTGGGCTGACCACTAGGAATTATTGCCCTTAAAGGGGCAGGTCACCCCATCACAGGAAGAAATAGTGTTTGTAATAATAGAAAATAAGAGACCATGACTATGGAAAAAAAGGAAGAAAGTACCACCTTGCTGTGCCTATAAGGCAGGAGTGGGCAAACTAAGGCCCGTGAATCACATCTGGCCTGCCAGCTGATTTAATCCAGCCCTCAAGCTCCAGCTGGGGAGCGGGGTCGGGGGCTGCTCTGCGTGCATCTTCCATGGCTCCGTGCAGCTTCCGGAAGCTGCAGCATGTCCCCCCTCCGACTCCTATGTGTAGGGCAGCCGGGGGCTCCGCACGCTGCCCCCACCCCAAGTGCAGCCTCTGCAGCTCCTAGTGACCGGGAACTGTAGCCAATGGGAGCTGCAGGGGCGGCGCCTGTAGACAGGGAAGCACACAGAGCAGCCTGGCTGCGCCTCTGCGTAGGAGCTGGAGAGGGGGATATGCTGCTGCTTCTGGAAGCTGCTTGAGGTAAACGCTGCCCAGAACCTGCACCCCTGACCCCCTCCCAGGCCCCAACCCTCTGCCCCAGCCCTGATGCCCCTCAAACTCTCCAAACCCAGCCCGGAGCACCCTCTTGCACCCCAAACCCCTCATCGCCAGCTCCACACCAGAGCCTGCACCCCCTGCCGGATGTGGCCCTCAGGCCAAAGTTTGCCCACCCCCGCTGTAAGGTGTTTCCGTAAGGTACAATGAAAATCTTTTCTCCTTCAAAACCCATACACACTGTTGTATGGAACTTTCTCAGGTACCAAAACCATTTCTAATTTTTCCATCTCAGGTAAATACCAGAAAAGCAGCTAGTTGCAGCACCTCAAATAATCTTCTAAAATATAGCTGAGCAGGTTTTTAGAGAATAACTTACCTCGGTATTTAAAAAAAATATTTGAAATGGAAAATAAAAGACACAGATTGATATTTATAGCTTACCTTAGGCTTGAAAGAGACAGTTTCTGTTTTGTACTACTACTTGCCTCTGGACTATGCAAGGGAAGCTGGTATGTGACTGAGTGATTTATCTGAATTTACTTTTTTTTTTTTAATTAAACTCTACCTATATTTCCTAAAGTTTTGGAAGGGCAGACATTCCTGTTCTGAATTAAAGGACCTGTATACAATGCCTAGGCTTCTGAACACATTCCAGAATAAATCTTGATGATGAGTTAAGAGCAAGAAGCCTTGATAGTTAGAATCTGGAGGAGTTATATGATGTGAGTTGGTGTTCTCAATCCACTTTCTAGTGGTCAGGTGTGTATATCTCCAATCAGTCACTCCAAATGGCATATTTGCTGGGAACCTCAGTAAAAAGATCAAGGATGAATGACATGAAAACTGGCACACACACCAGTTGCAGCTGCTCTGTGAATGCCAACATCAATCTTGAATTGTTTCTTTCTATGGACAGGGCACGTAGCACAGATTCCTGTTCAGATTCACAGCTCATGAAATACTGCAGGATCAGCTATGTTGTGTACATAACACTTATCACAAGGTATGCAGTGCAGGATCCCATGCTTTCAGGCAGAGATAGCAGGCACGGAGTTTATAGGGGCAGTTGAAAAATAGCGCAAAACAGTTGGAAGCCCATGAAATTATGGGACGGAGAAAGCTGCATCATGGGGGCAGTGATTCCACCTCATAGTGCACTGTGATCCATTCCCAGAACTCATAGTGGGAGAAGGTGGCGATTTGCAGTGTGATAGCTACCCACAGTGCACTGCTCACTCTGTAGTGCTAGAGCGCCAACTGTGCACACACTCTGTCAACACAAGGAACATTGTGTGAACATGCACAAGCACTGTAATTACAGTGGTTTATGGTTGTTGACATAACTTAAGTTGCCTTAACTCTGTAATGTAGGCATGGCCTAAGTCTCTGTGTAGAAAAGCCCTATGAAAATAGCCAGGTTACCCAACTCCAACCTGGTTGGCGGGTTTATTCTCGCATGTTTCTGTAGATGAACTATTTTTCCCTGTAACGATGTACATGTGAAATATTTTAGATCCGATTTTTTCTTTAATTTCAATGAATGATAAAAAGTTCCCAGATATTAATAGCAAATTAATTTTAGTTTATATGCAGCTATGCCCATTTTCTGAATACCATACAGTACCAAATAAGAGAAATATTCTACCACAAATAGGATATCTCCCTTTTCCCTCATAACGCAAATAGTTTTATTTCTTTAAATTAAACTGCTTATCCCTCGACCAAATTTGCTCTAGTTCTTTCCCCTGAATTGCTACAGTTAGTGCTTCACTTGAATGACTTTCACATAATCACAACTACAAATAAGATACTTAAAACTGTATCAACTTCTTTTCACTCTACAACCACTCTGCTCCAAATAGCTTCATCTGTGGCCTGCTGTGGACTCCTTTTTCAACTCTTCCCTTTTCAGTCCAATAAAAACATTACTGCTAAATCATCTTCCTCCCTCATTGTTAGTTTATGTCTCATTCCACTACCCACAACTTCAGAGGGACTATTTGCGGTGTGTAAAGTTAAGCACATGTTTAAGTCTTTGCAGAATCAGGGCTTTAATCTTCATATTGTCTTCCTTTTTTCCACAGAGTTTATGTGGCTGCTACTCAATTGCAAAGTTCGCCACAATGTTCTCATTTACAAATGAGATTTCTTTCTACCCTCCAACCATCTTTTGCTCCTGACTGCTCCCTTTGTCTATTTCAACCACTCATGAATTCATATCCCCTAGGCTTGAAAAAATTCTGCTTACAAGGCACAAACTCCCTTCTCCTTAGAGTCTCTAGTAAAAGCCCACCTGTTCCAGGAGGCCTACCTATAAAAAAAAATCCACAAAGTTCTCCTTCAGCTGTAAACTCCAAAAGCCCAGGAATTTATCTGATGTTTTACCAGCTACAAAGCACTGCTCACAATTACATCAATAGCGCTGTATAAATAACTCTTCTTGTTTATTGTTTTAATAGTAATAGTTTAATAGTTTTTCCATTGGAAAAGTAAAGGTCAGTGTTTTTACAAAAAGAAATGTAATATTTTAAGGTAACATAATGGCTCCTTCTGCAAATGGGTATGTGCTTGCTATCATGTAGGAAGGAGGCACAAAGGGCCCAATTCTTCATGCTCTGCACCTTGCACAGTCATTTACAGGGGTATAAAATGAGTGTACAAAGTAGACCTAGTTGAAAATAATTGAAAAGTCATTGCCAATTGGAAAAGATTCTCAGTGTAATTTTTAGTGGAAAGCTTTTTCTATTTTTTGACATGCTCTAGTGGAAAGACAGTGTAAAATGCCACCACAGCAGAATTATCTTCTCACCCACCCTCCTGGTCTTTTTACATCCGTGTAATAATCACTTTACCCCTTATGTAGTCATTTAAACCTGTGTAAGGCAGTAGAAAAGAAGGTCTAGGGTTATAAATCAGAGAGATATTAGACAGTGGTTCTCAACCTTTTCCATTCTGGAACTATCCTTGCTCCCAGAAACCCATTCCCATCCACCTATCTAGCTACAATTCCCCACCCATTTAGCAATACGGTCTGAACCCCTAGACACCCATTTATGACCACATAAAGAACCCCTGTTTTAGTCTATCAGATGATTTCACTATTGGAGTGTTCCAGAATGATTTCTTCTAAAGCTGGGACATAAATAGTTAAGAATTATTAGAAAATGTAGCTTAAAAAGAACCCACCTGAAGTTCTAGAGAGACAGTATGTCAAGAACTTCTTTCCATTCCCCCCACATCCCTGCATCCACCCACAATTGTATATTTTGATCGAAGTGTAGGACCACAAGAATAGGTACACAGGACTCAAAATTTAAGAAGTGGGAACAATTTTCCACTTCAAGGCAAATCTGCAGACAAAGTAACTACAATTACAGCATTTCTCAAACTGGAATCTGTGGACCCCTGGGGATCCCCAAGGGTACTCCAGGGGGTCTGTGGGCCCTGCTGATCAACTCCTCCCTCTCTATCTCCCGGAAGCTACTAAAGCCAATATGGGAGATTTTAGGCACTAGAAGTCCAGTGGCACAGCAGGGCTAAGGCAGGCTCCTAACCTGCCCTGATTCTGCACCACCCCCAGAAGCGGCTGGCACGTCCCTGCAGCCCCAGGGGGTGGGGGAGGGGATCTTCGTGTGCTGCCCCTGCCCTGAGCCACTACTCTGCAGCTCCTATTGACCGGGAACTTCGGCCAATGGGAGCTGCAGGGACAGTTCCTGAAGGCAGGGGCAGCATAGAGACCCCTTCCCCCCACCCCACCCCCCGCCTAGAAGCTGCGGCTAGAGAGGTGTGTTGGTTGCTTTCGGGCACTGCCCAAGGTAAGCACAGCCTTGCCAGACCCTGCACCCCTCACCCCCTCCCACACCCCAACCCCTTGCCCCAGCCTAGAGCCCACACCTTCTCCCACACCCCGCCCCCCTCCCACATCCAAATTCCCTCCCGGATCCCGCACCCCCTGCCCCAGCCTGGTGAAAGGAGTGAGGGTGGGGTACAGCGAGCGGAGGGAAGCGGGGATGGAGTGAGTGGGGGTGTGGGAAGAGGTGGGGCAGGGGTGGGACCTTGGGAGAAGGGGTGGAATGGGGGCAGGGCCTGGAGCCAAGCAGGGGGGTTTGGGGGTCCCTTAAAAAATTTAAAGCAAAATGGGGGTCCTTGGGTTGCTAAAGTTTGAGGACCGCTGTACTAGTAGAAGATGGGAAGGGGAGAAAAACTTCAGAAAAGAGAAGGAAAGAGAACCTAGTATTTTCACTACCAAGGAGCATTCCTGTGCTAAATCTAAATCAATGGAAACTTGACGGTCCAGCTTGTAAGTACTGTTAACTGTAGATGCTCAGCAGATCTCTTCATGGGTTCAGATACATGCACTGCTAAAGAGGGTACCAAAGATTGTCACAGAAGTTAAGTAGCCTTTGTTGTTAAGATCTGTTTTAATGGATAGTTGTAGTCTGGTGATTTTAGGGATTTAAAAAAAAATACATACTAACTGCTCTGGCATGGGGAAGCCATGTGGACCACAGGCAATTGGTAAAAGCACCCCTAAAAATGCGCTAGTAAGATTTAATGAGATTATTAAAAATGATTAATGTGGTGTAAACTTCAGACTAACTGGAATCATTTAATATTAATAAACACAAGCAACTTTCTTCCTCCTTTTACCATGAAGGAGGAAATTAAAAACAAAATGCTAGATTAGTACAATGTTAAGGTTGCACAGTTAAAATTAAAACAAGTAAGCAAAGCAAAAAAGCTACGGTTCCTGCAAAAACTTTAACCTGGACTTGTTGCTTGTACATCTATTTTCTGTTATTAGTTTTTCTTGACACATATATAGCATAGGGTTTTTATTTTGCTAAATGTAAAACCATGAAATATTAAACTAAAATTTCACAGCAAAAATGGGAAGAGAAAATATATATGTTTAACATTTCCAAATTAACTTTGCTAAAGGAGAGAGACAGTGTTGCAGTTTTGGCAGACAACAGGGAATGAGAAACATGTACATTGATTACATTACCATTTCTGCTAAATCCTTCATTTATGACCTTGGCATGCCATTTAACCTCTCTCTGCCTCCGTTGCTCAGTTTTACCTTACTAATTAAGGTAACGCACAAAAAAAAAAAAAAAAAACACACCACACACAAACTTACCTGCTGTGAGGCTAAATGTATTAAGTGTTTGTAAAATGATCTATGATCTTAGAATAAAGGCACTATGGAGGATTATGAGTAGTTATATAAGACCGTTTGAATTTACCAGCAGTTTATTTTAACTGCACATCCTTACTGGTGCATTATCTGTTCTGGTGTATTACATATAGAACATGCACACTAGAATCAACTCTTACTGCCACTGTTAATCTCGGTTATACAGCATCTACACACAAAACAGAATACTAATTGTAAATATAACAAATCAATTGATAAAGTAAATACAACAATTAAAAAGGCCCTGGAATACTGCTCAGCTCATCATTTCAATACTTCATCTGCAGTTGTATTCATTCTAGCCCCCTTCCACCATGGGTTAAATGTGAGAAGATATCTTATCTCTTTGGAAGACCTACAAAACCACTATCAATGATTCATGAAGAATCATTTTTATCTCAAAGATCCTGTGTGCATCAAGCTCTGCTGCTTTAATTTCCTACACAAGCAATAGATTCTCTGTGATTTACTAGAAACTGGAACTTGCAGTGTTCTCAGCACCTACTAGCCCTAGGACTAAGCAGGCTAGTCTAGGTGAAAGAACTACTTTTACCAACACACTCCCGGGAGGCCATTGCTGTGCATTTTTAAACACTTGTGTACTATATTTAGTTATACCATTGCCAATCAACTTTCTATTTAATAACCTGTAAAGAATAATTACTCTGTCTCTTATGCTCTATACCATTCCTAGCTTCACTCCATATTTATGTTTCTGCATTAGAGGAAACATGCTCCTCATTTCTCCCCCTCTCCACATCCTTTCCTCTCTCTCTTCCCCCCCACCCCATTTTTTTTTAATTGAGCCCCTCTCATTCTGATCCACCTAAGCATGCACTCATCCATGTGACCGGGGTCCTGGGGGAGACAGCTGAGGTCAGTCAATTAGGGTGAACTGCAAAGAATGGGGCAGACAATCCCCAAAGCTGGTGGATATTCCAGTACAGTACTTAGATTTACCAAGCCAGCACTAAACAGCTTCTGTTATACCTTACTGGCTACTCAGAGGTCCAAAACACAGTTCCCTTAATGTAACCCAGCCTCAGGCCTCCACCTAGTTACTCAAGTCAGATATGATGGAGAATTAATAAAAGAAAAGATTCTACCAATCCCAAAGGATCGGACATACTACCTCCCAGGTTAATAAATATTCCAGACCTTTACCAAATACATGCTTCTGGCGAATTCTTATTAACTAAACTAAAATTTATTAAGAAAAAAAGAGTATGGTTAAAAGATCAATATACATACAGACGTGAGTTCAATTCACTGAGGTTCAGATTTATAACAGAGATGGTGAGCTTTGTAGATGCAAAGAGTTCTTTCAGAAATAGTTCAAAGGTTATAGTCCAATGTTTATATTTCAGACCAGTCAAATCAGAACTGAGATCTCAGTCGTTGTGGCCTAGGCTTCCCCTGCATGAAACCTCAAGCAGATCTGAGATGACAGGATCAGGACTCAAGGATCTTTTATACAATTTCAAGCCTTCTTTGACAGGTTGGAGTCCCTTGGTTTACAATAGGTAATCAGGGCAACTTTGAAGTAGGTCCATCACTGATACTTAGCTACACAAATTAATGTAAGGCAATTGCCTGTTTTTCACCATTCACAGATGATCAGCTATACATTTCAAAAAGTTGAATACAGCAATATCTTGTGTTTACAGTTCATTTCAATACTAGGATGTTCTTTTGATCTCTGAATTAAGAGATTACAGCATAGACAGGGACTGTTGATTACATTGTTGACTTCTACCCATATATATGTAAATACACAAAAATTATCTCCCCATATGTCTTTGAAGGTTGAATTGGGGTCATTTGGCGTAACCCTTTCCGGCCATGTGTCTCAACCATATTCAACCATCCAATTAGATTCATTCCTGTCTCTTCTACTGCATACTGAAGACAGAAGTATCGCCTGGGTCATTGCAATTACTGACTGTCCTCCTCCTCCTAAAAAGAGCTGTGGGGATGCTTGTACCAGATTGCTTCCTTTCCAGGATGGGAGTGGGAAATAGCGGCATCTGAGTCGGTTTCTTCTCCCTCCCTCTAAAAAAAAAAAACACCCAGAATCTTCCAGGCCAGTCTATTCCCAGACTTGTCCACTTCTTTAGGGCATGGCTACACTCAAAACTTGAGAGAGTTGCCGTGGGAGCGCTCCCACAGCAACACTTTCAAGTGCCAGTGTGGTCATGCGCCAGCGCTAGGAGAGAGCTCTCCCAGCGCTCCTGGTACACCACCTCCACGAGGGGATTAGCTTAGAGCACTGGGAGCATGGCTCCCAGCCCTGGGGCACTGTTTACACTGGCGTTTTACAGCGCTGTATCTTGCTGTGCTCAGGGGGGTGTTTTTCCACACCCCGAGCAAGAAAGTTGCAGCGCTGTAAAGTGCCAGTGTAGCCATAGCCTTAGAGAAAGGAGCCAGCAGCTCCAGCTGCTCTGCTCCCCAACCCCAACCCTCTTGTTCTCTGTACATCTGTTAACAGCAAGGATGTATAATCAGTTAACACACAGCCATTTCATTATCTGTTCAAAGTGTGAACATAAGAGCCAAAACAAAATACTCACTGTTCTTACAAATTGTATCTGAAATTTCCACAACTTAAGTCAGTTAAATTTTTTAAAAGCTAATCTACTTATATTCCACAGGCTATTTCCCTCTATTATAAGCAGAGGCAGATACCTGCTTTCAAAATTCCTGCTCTACAATTACAATTCAAAAGATTCCTCTGGCACCAAACAGAATGTGATTGTTGAAACTATACATCCATCCTTGGTCTTCAAAAAAAAAAAAAAAAAAGTTAGTAAGTGTACCCTTCCAGACCAGACATTTTTACTGATAAGTCCCTTATGCTATTCAAGAGGGAAATTAATGCTAACCTGTTAAATCCCATGGAATCAGAATCTAAAAGGCATCCGAGAGTTCTACCAAATAAATATATACAGTACAGCTTCAGAATACACCAGAAGAAAGGTGACAGGATAGTTCAAGGGATTAGCAGAGACCACAAACATTGTTATCCTCTAATCCCATAGGCAGAATAGAATTTAAGATAAAGCTGGTCAAAAATTTAACGGCACATTTTTCACATAGGAAAATGCTGTTTCATCAGTATCTACATTTTTGTGGTAATGTGTCAATTTCAACAAAATTTGATGGAAACATTTCTGAGACTATTCAAAATTGAAATGAAGTTAGCATTCTATTGTTACATTCTGACTTTGTTTCTTCTGCTATACTTACATTTTAGTATTACAATGCGGACATTACCAAAGAGGGGTTTTTTTAATATGCTGTTTCGATGTTTCTGAAATTAAATATTTCCTTTCACAAAATATTTTGAGATTGATTTTTAGCCCCAAATTGGGACCAAAAACAAAATGTCAGTGTCAGAATTTCCCAAAGGGCAAAGTTCCATTTTCCGACCAGATGTAGATGAAGCACATTGATAGACCCAGGCTGTACCAGATCTGCAGATAAGTAGACTTTATTGTCCAGGAATGTCAGTCAGGCACTGTTCACAAACACTACATTCATTCAAAGATGTCACACAAAAATAAAAGATTAAGAGCTACATTCCATTAGCAGCATTTCCAGTTTGAGTCTAATTCTGGAACTTCATTCTCCGTCTCTGAATACCAAATACATAATAGGTTTCAGAGGGGTAGCCGTCTTATAGCCCACGAAAGTTTATGACCAAATAAATTTGTTAGTCTCTAAGGTATCACAAGGAGTCCTCGATTTTGCAAATAGTGAATTTTGTACTGGTACCTGTGACAGAACTTTTTTGGAAAAAAACAGAATATGGCACCTTAAAAGTCAACAGACAATTCTTCCCCAAAACACCCAACTGCAAAAAAACAAGAAGCAAATCAGTGAGTACTCTGTACTATCAAACTTGGGACAAGGAGGTTTATTTCCCAGTCATGTTTGCACATTATCTTGGTTACGAACAAGAAATCAAAGACAAGCATTTATTCTGAAACCGTGGTTGAGTCATTTTGAAAAACAGACAGTCAAACATTAGGTTTCAGAGTAGCACCCGTGTTAGTCTGTATCCACAAAAAGAAAAGGAGTACTTGTGGCACCTTAGAGACTAACAAATTTATGTGAGCATAAGCTTTTGTGAGCTAGCTTATGCTCAAATAAATTTGTTAAACTTTATTAGATAAAGGAAAAGGTTAATTTTACTTTTAGTTTTGATGTGAAGGGCATGCACTTATCCTGTTTTTAAACAAACAAAGTGAAAAAGACAGGCTAGAAAAAAAATGGGTGAAATATGGCTTTCACTGATGTTTTTGGAAGACCAGACCACTGGTTAGTTATGAGTGGATGCTTTGACTCAAGTCAATCGCAATACCTGCTTGGACTTTTGTTAGTTTGATTTGGTTAGCCGTGTTATTTGGTTGGATTATTTTGTTTGTTTTTGAGGCAAGGTAGGTTTGAATGATTGCAGTACAGTTGACTATCTACAGTTGACAAATCTATGCTAGAGCTCTGATGTGCTAGAGCTACTGAATAGGTGTTTTTTGTCCAAACTGAAGATGAATTCAACTACTCAGGATTTCTCAACCAAACAGCTATTCTGCTCCGAGCTTGAGTCCAGTCTCATTTCTTCTTTTAATGTGCACATTATAAATCAGATGGCTGAACATTCTAAAGCCCATAATTTTACATAGGGTAAGCAGAGTCAGGATGAGCTCCACCCTGACATCTGGTGGTGAGCTGTGGCAAGTTGTGGAAAAGAACTTCAGGGGCTGATCTCATTTGCATAGGCACACCCACCCCACCTAGCATGAGCCCATAGTTGCCCAAATGGTCACTTTGGCTGCTGTGGGATCCCTAGTTTCTCTGTTATTGGGGCAGGAAGAATAAACTGTTATTATCCTGATTATGTGAATCAGGGACAGTGGAACTACACTTGGCCTTTTGTTATGATGGAGGGACTCGCCATTGCCTAGTGAGTGCTAGTTAGTTAAGGGACATGGGTTCCAAAATTTAGTGAATTAAGAGAGGCTGGGGACTGGAAAAAAAAATTTAAGTCATACCTGGTGGTATGGGCCCCCTGGTGAGGGCCTTACATGCTAATTGCACTTCCTCCTTTCTCCTCTGTGGAATATCAGAGCTAATTTTGATTCTATTAGGAGTCTAGTTAAAGGCTGCTAAGCTGAATTCACTTTGGGTCCATGGTGTACTAGCTCTGAGGCTCCCCTACTACAAGCTGAAATCACTGAGTGTTGTGTTAAGTAGTGGGGGGGCCTGAAGATATATTGTGGAGCAGTTCATGGGATGGCTGGAGTGGCTAATGGGACGGCTGGCAGAGCAGAGCGGCTGATGGAGCAGCTCATGGGGGCAGCTGGCAGAGCAGAGCTGTTCGTGGGATCACTGGTGGAGTGGAACAGAGCGGAGCCCCATGGAAAGGTGGGACAATCGGCTTTGGACCCACGTAAGGTGCCCAGTAACCGCCCATCTCCACCCACATTGGGAGGTAAAACTCTGCAGATAAACTTTCGAACTCTGACGCTGCACTGACTCAAGTGGAGTGCCCCAGGGGTCGGTCCTGGGGCCGGTTTTGTTCAATATCTTCATAAATGATCTGGAGGATGGTGTGGATTGCACTCTCAGCAAATTTGTGGATGATACTAAACTGGGAGGAGTGGTAGATACGCGGGAGGGCAGGGATAGGATACAGAGGGACCTAGACAAATTGGAGGATTGGGCCAAAAGAAATCTGATGAGGTTCAATAAGGATAAGTGCAGGGTCCTGCACTTAGGACGGAAGAACCCAATGCACAGCTACAGACTAGGGACCGAATGGCTAGGCAGCAGTTCTGCGGAAAAGGACCTAGGGGTGACAGTGGACGAGAAGCTGGATATGAGTCAGCAGCATGCCCTTGTTGCCAAGAAGGCCAATGGCATTTTGGGATGTATAAGTAGGGGCATAGCGAGCAGATTGAGGGACGTGATCGTTCCCCTCTATTCGACATTGGTGAGGCCTCATCTGGAGTACTGTGTCCAGTTTTGGGCCCCACACTACAAGAAGGATGTGGAAAAATTGGAGAGTGTCCAGCGAAGGGTAACAAAAATGATTTGGGGTCTGGAACACATGACTTATGAGGAGAGGCTGAGGGAACTGGGATTGTTTAGTCTGCAGAAGAGAAGAATGAGGGGGGATTTGATAGCTGCTTTCAACTACCTGAGAGGTGGTTCCAGAGAGGATGGTTCTAGACTATTCTCAGTGGTAGAAGAGGACAGGACAAGGAGTAATGGTCTCAAGTTGCAGTGGGGGAGGTTTAGGTTGGATATTAGGAAAAAAATTTTCACTAGGAGGGTGGTGAAACACTGGAATGCGTTACCTAGGGAGGCGGTAGAATCTCCTTCCTTAGAAGTTTTTAAGGTCAGGCTTGACAAAGCCCTGGCTGGGATGATTTAATTGGGGATTGGTCCTGCTTTTGAGCAGGGGGTTGGACTAGATGACCTCCTGAGGTCCCTTCGAACCCTGATATTCTATAATTCTATGACCAGGGACAGAGACTTTTGGGACTTTGGGTGACTTTTGGGAAAGGAAAGGGAAAGGACATGCCCCAATTTGCTTAGGGTGGGTTTTTTGATCACAGGTTGTGTTATGAATCCTGTTGGTGTTTCCCCAATATAATGCCACATTGTTTCTCTCTGTTATTAAAAGGCTTTTGCGACACTCAGACTCTGTGCTTGCAAAATCGGGAAGTATTGCCTCTTAGAAGCACCCAGCGGGGGTGGTATATATTTGTCCCAGGTCACTGGGTGGGGGCTCAAGCCGGTTTTGCATTGTGTTATTGGAATGGAACCCCTAGATACTGAACCCAGCCCTTGTTGCTGCCAACTCTGATGGGCAGAAAGGTTACAATAGGATGCTTTCTGCTTCACAAGTAATTATGTAAATTGGTTGTACTATTCTCAGTGAAAGATATTCTTTGAAAAGTTTCATTTATTTATTTTATTCGGCCAACTTCACAGTTATATAAAACAAATTTCTTCATGATCACAAACTTTCTTTTCATGATTTTTCATGACCAAAATTAATTGCAAAGGTTTTATTTACTCATCCTATGGCCTAGAAAAAACACTGTTCAGGTGACACCATTAAAAAAAAAAGAGAAAGATTACTTAAGGGTCCATGTAAATTTGTATTATACTTTTTACCTCTTTTTCAATCAGATTGCACCCTAGCTGAATATTCCAAGCTTTCAACTCTGAACTTGCCATAATTTGTCGTTAGAGCTATGCAACTGATTTTTCTGTTCACAAGCTGAACTGAAAGAGCACAAGAAAAATCATTATGGAGTCAAACTGTTTGGTTTGACTCAAACTAAATGTTTTGTTTCACTTTCAGTGTCTCTTTAATGTTTGTTTAAATAAGATTGAGGGAAATGCCAAAATAAAACATTTTCCTGAAGAAGAAGAAAAAAGTCAAAATATTGTGTTTTGGAAAATACTGAAACATATTTTGTATTCCAGAAACTTTTTTTAATCAAAATTTGCCAAAAATTTACCCAAATTTACTAATTGTTTCAGTTGAACCCAAATCTGCATTTTTATTTTTATTTTTGGCACAGACAGGTTTTGCGTGAAAAATTCCACCTGTGACAAGCTAGAAAATTCTGTTTTCACAGGAAGAAGAAATGTTTAGAAATTCCGTTTTTATTCCTCCTGGCATTAAGCCCATCAAATGGAGTTTGCTCTATAAGATTTCTCCCTCCAAAATGATCTGGTCAATCCAATGTCCTCAAACACACTACATGCTAACATATCTTCCTTTATGACATCCCAACACTTCAGCCTCCGTCTTTTTGCCTTTAATCTTGTTCTGTTGGACTCTTACCCACAGAGTTGTCAGGACTGCCCTTTACATGACCAAACCATCTGAGTCTATACTCCTGCATTTTTTTGTTTATGGGTGTTACTTTGAGTACATCTCTAACACACATTTCTCATATGGTCCTTTTTGCTTACACCAATTTCTAAATATTTATCTACTGAATAAATTAACTTAATGCCCTATTTTAAATCTAACAATACAAGATTATTAATATATTTATAATTATCTTATCTGCTCCTATTTGCAGGTTTAGCATCAGCAAACCTGTATTTCACTTTCACAAGTCTAAAACAACAGCCATACAAAAGAATAAGTGATTCATTTCCAGTTCACCTTTAACTTATTTTTTTCTGAATGCTTTCGATATCATCACTGATTTAAAGCTAGTTTTGAAACTACAAAAAACTCTTTAAAGGCCCAACTTTCCACTAACCTCTTGATACCACTTGTGAAATAGCCTCTGACCTAACACATGTGGAATGTTCTGTCAGTACAAGATAAGAAGTGAACTGAACTGATAAGATATTTTTTCCATTACGTGTATACACACATTTCAGTCACAGGTGAGAAACCCTCTTATCTAAAAGAAGAAGCCATCACTTTTTTAAAAAAGGCAGCAGCAAAGGCTGGAAGCCTGCAACACATAAGAGAGCAAACAGGATAACTATTGTCCTATCAACATGCAGCAATTCAAGAATACAATTGCTTGAAATCCCTGTCTGCATTTGCTTCGAAAAGAAGGGAAAACACTCAAAACAAAATCTGCCTTGACATATCAAATCTGGAGTCCCAGAAAGGGAAAATAAGATTTACAGGAAACTAGCAACTAGGAAACAATTTATGGTATTCAAAACAATGGTTACTGTATCCCATCTCACTCCCCTCCAGTCCATTTACTACAGCAGCTAAAAATCATCTTCCTCACTAGCTACTCAAACCATTTCACTATGCTTTTTGACTCCTTCTCCTCCCACTTGCAGCAAATACAGCTCTCTTAGCTTCCCCTTCCATAACCAACATGATTGGAGACAGTGTGGTCTAGTGAATAGGACACTGCTTGAGGGTCCAGGTCTTATTCTGGATTCTGCCACTGACTTGCTTGTGACCTTGGGCAACTCGCTTCATTTTTCTATGCCTCTGTTTCTCCTCCCACTCTTTGTCTATCTTGCCTCTTGTAATGTCTTGGGGGATGGGACTCTCTTACTATGTGTCTATACAGTGGGGGCCCAAATCTTGGTTGCAGCCACTGGGGACTACTGTAATACAAACAACAGCAACCATTTTCTGTCTCACCTATATCTGTGTCCTTTTCTTCCTACTGCCCCTCCCCTCTCCACTACCGCAATGAATTCTGCCTAATGCTTCCCAAGTTTGCAATTCTTACAATACTGACTGCTTGATTACGGATACTAGATCTTTAAGAAAGTCAATTATGCAAGAACCTCAGCTTTCTTTTTTGTTTTTAAGTTTCTAGCATTCATGGTTGTTAAAAAAAAGCTTTAAAACATGAACCGTAAAAGCTCCAAAACCAGAATAAAAATGCAGACAGTTTTTTTTTTTAAATCTCACAATTTTTGGAGCCCATTTCATAATTTTAAATTCCTGAAGTCAGCAGTACTACCCCTCCTTTCATGTTTTTCTCCTACTTTTCTTCCCTCTCTTTCAGTGCCCTCTATGCTGATAGGGATTTTGAGACATGTCAGATGCCTACCTTCTCGATCAGTTCCCTGCTGAAAATTGAGTTCTTCCCTAATACCCACAAGTACTAACCCATCACTAAAAATGCTGTCTCAAACCTAGAAACTTAACTACCAACCAGAAAAAAAAACTTGACCAAAAAAAGATGCTAGCTTTTCTTCCTCCTCTTTACATCCAATTTATATTTTCTATTTAGATTGTTCTACATAGTTGACTGAGACCCTATCTTGTACAGTGTCAAGGAAACGTTAAACACTTCAACACCATTACTCTGCCAGGGAACACTTGCTCTTTGAAACCGCCAAGAGACAGTTCCCCAAAGATGCTGCATCTTTCTAATCCACTTAGCATCAGCTCAGTTAGGGAATCTCCACATAGATGAGAGCAGCTAACCCATTGCTTTGTCCCCTCACAGACCTATTTCTACAGGGTCCAGATGAGGGAGGTGAACAATAAGGAAGCAGCCCTTCCTACTTTTATGCCACCCAGATTCTCCAAGTTTGGTCCAGGTGAAAATCTACCACCACCACATTTAGTTGCCTGGGTCTCTTAATATAATATGCTCAATTTCTCACAAGGTTGAAATCAAAGTGATCTGAAAGTTGGCAAATACTGTACGCAGTTCAAATATAATTGTTTAAACTACTTAAATACTCCTTAAATCTACAGCACACAATAGTTGGATGTTTCCAAAGATATTTTCACCATCTAACTGAAATTTATTTTTAATTTAGTTTGTATGTACTTACTTTCTGCATCTCTTTTATAAAAAATGTTCTTATAGTCAATTGAGTAAAGTTTACGTCTGTATGATAGCACTAGTCAGAGGTTGTCACAGAGTCCCTGGGCGATGCTCTGGAACTGCTCCCTACGAAGCCAGGGAGGACTCTGGGGAAGTCTCCTCTCAGGGAGCAGCCTGTCTGCAGGACACACAGTTCACCTGGCTTCCACCTTCCTGGGTCTGACCTCGGAGCATTGAGCATCCTCTGCCCCTCCATGCGCTTCCCACAGCAAGTGCGCCCAGACGGGGTCCTGGGGAAGCCAGAAGGTCCTGCCCCACAACTTCGCAGTCAGACGTGACTCTCAGCCAGCCAATAAAACAGAAGGCTTATTAGATGACAGGAACACGGTCTAGAACAGAGCTTGTAGGTACAGAGAACAGGACCCCTCAGCTGGGTCCATTTTGGGGGACAGTGAGCTGGACAACCACGTCTGCACTTCACATCCCCAGCCAGCCCCAAACTGAAACTCTCTTCAGCCCCTCCTCCTCTGGGCTTTGTCCCTTTCCCGGGCCAGGAGGTCACCTGATTCCTTTGTTCTCCAACTCTTTAGCTCTCACCTTGCAGGGAAGAAGGGCCCAGGCCACCAGTTGCCAGGAAACAGGGTGTCGGCCATTGTCTGTGTCCAGACCCCTGCACACACCTGCCCTCTAGGGCTCTGCAAGGATCATACACCCTTATCCCACCACCTAGATTCTTAAGAACGGCACAGGGAAAACTGAGGCACCCCACACTATTCAGAGGAAACATTAAGAACAGTCCCACTTCGTCACAGAGGTAAGTATAGTAAAGGCTGGTTCTACATTTAATTTGTCCATATAGTTTTATCTATTCACCTCATTTGTGACGTGCAATACTTGTGCTACCCTATTCCCTGGCTTCTCTTACAGAATTGGTGCTG
Organism: Caretta caretta; assembly: GCF_965140235.1. Lineage (NCBI taxonomy): Eukaryota > Metazoa > Chordata > Testudines > Cheloniidae > Caretta > Caretta caretta. Next base: position 134,212,158 of record NC_134209.1, on the reverse strand, counting down.
ATTTAAAGTAAGTTGTGTATTAGTTTTATGAGATGGACAAATGTCTACTGGTATTTATTCTAAGCCATATTCATTAATGAACATGTATGAATAGTATTAGGAACCCAGGTTTGAAAGATGAGAGATTGTCTAAACTCAGTACCATGCATTCTACCACTACCCCACTAAAAAAAAAAACAATGGGGGGGGGGGGAGAAAATTGAACACTTAAGTTAATTAACTCTAAAAGGCTAACAACAGAATTGCCAAAAAGAGTAGTGTCAGCAAAATTTATTGCTATTGCAAAGATCCAAGTTTAAGATTTTAGGAGCTTTAGGACTGAAGAGGGAGCTGGTGGCAGCAGGCTGGAGTTGAGAAGTGTAAGAATGCCTCATATCTCTGACACACACATGGAAATGTATAGAGTGCAAATCCAGCACTGTCTATCCCACCCCCCAAAGATCACCATGCTAAATTATATAAAAATGAACTGTGGGACAGACCAACCTACTAAGGGGACACTCCAGACCAATTGATAGAAGGGGAAAGCAGCTAGCATAACCCGGGAAGTGATGGACAAAGTGCCAGGCATCCCTAATCCTAAATTCCCATCTTAATTTCTAACTCAAACTTGTTATTTAAGTCTTTGTGTATTTAGTTCTATTGTGTTACTCTAAGAAATATTCTACAGTAACAAATGTTTTAACAGATACTTACTGCAGGAGTGGCTGTTTCTGGAGGAATTCACAATTACCAATTACAGTGAACAATACTGATTCTGAATATAATTACACTAGTGTGAAAAGAACAAAATTGTTTGAAACAAAAACTTACTTTCATCCTTGCAAGCAAACCATGTATGAACAAAAGTGATACCCCTTCTGATGAAAGTAACTTTGTTTTTCTCTCTTTTTTTTTTTATTAAAGGGAGGTATTGCTCTTTTAAAAACATAATGGGAATGGTTCTATTTGAAATGTCAATACCGATTTTATGAGGCTCAATACTCTTCCACCACAGGTTTGAGAATTTCCTTTGCTCTCAAATGAAGTGAAACAATAGTATGCAAACATATACTACTGATAACAGTAAATCAGTTTCACCATATCTAGAATTCTCTATTAGAAGGAACACTATCACTTTAAAATCTAATCAGTTTCAAAAAGGAAGTAGCATCAGTTACTGCATTTACCAGTGAGTTCTCCTACTAAATTTGTGGCTTTGCAAAGATGTTTTCCTGTTTTTTTAAAATGGCTTCTCTCTCCCCCACTGCTAAATAAAAGGTGTGCACAAAAAACAAGCTGTCTATGAAGGGGAGAAACTATGAAGGTGACTAAATACAAAGTGCTATCAAGTTTATAAAGTAAACAACTGAAAGAAGATTCCACCTGTCTCCAATTTCACTAGGTTAAAAAAAATCCCTTTTTCAAAAAGTGTTAATCAGGATTAAATTATATATGAAATTCTACAAAACCAGCAAACAAACTTTTATAGCATCATCCCAATATACAATAAAATGACAAAAGGACTGGTTCTTACTATTTGGATGAAAGTAGCAACCATGTCTGAAAGATTTAATATGAGACTTTACACCATATTAAAATTAAAACTTAAAGAAAAATAGTGACATTTACAAGAGTTAAATTAGGTACTTGAGAACATAAACACAACTACAGTATCAGGGCATTCCATTCATCACCTAGACATCAGTAAGCTGTTCAAAAATATTAACATCCTTTCGTTTATGAAAAGAGTGTCATACAAAAGAGAATACTGCTCTCCTACCATTACTTTACCTATCCCAGAAGCTTCTGATAATTCTGGTGTAAACTGTTTTACAAATCTTGCTTTATGACGTTTTAATTAATTAATTTTGGGAGGCAAAACAAGACGACATCCATCCACAAACCACAATGTAACAAAATCTTTACTTAGAAGTTTTCACTTTATATATATTTAGTAAAAAGAAAAGGAGGACTTGTGGCACCTTAGAGACTAACCAATTTATTTGAGCATAAGCTTTCGTGAGCTACAGATGCATCCGATGAAGTGAGCTGTAGCTCACGAAAGCTTATGCTCAAATAAATTGGTTAGTCTAAGGTGCCACAAGTCCTCCTTTTCTTTTTGCGAATACAGACTAACATGGCTGTTACCCTGAAACCTATATATTTAGTAGTATTCCATTAAAATATAGAATTAGCAACATTTGACAAATGTGAAGGTTTTACTCGCTCTCCAAATTGGGAGTGAATTGTATGCAACACAGTAAACAGCTGCTATATGGGTTTAATTGAAACTAAAAGTCCAAAGGGAATAAAGGACTGCCTAGTAACTGTGAAAAGTGAAGATTACACTGGCAGAGTAGTAGTCTCACACAGCTAAACCAGCAGCAGCTCTACATCAGCACAGAAAGACAAACACAGTAAGGAACCTCCAATGAGACAACTATCCCCCAAGAACAGCATCCGAAAGCCTCCCCCTCCTCTTCTTTTGTTGTCAGGTCCAAATAACAATAAAGCACATGCTCTGCTTTGTCATCTCGCCTCCCTGAACAGATAAGCTGCCTGAAGGGCTCTCCCGACGCGCAGAGAAACCGCTCACTCGAATGCGGGTGCCTTGCAAATCCTAGCACACTTTTGCTGTCTCTGAAAACACAGTGGATCATTATCAGCAGCACAAATAAAACAAAATCCTATTTCTCTATAGATCTCTACTGCCTCCCTTTTAAAACTGGGTCTACCTGATAATTAAAAAAAAACAAAACGCATGTTCTTCAACTGCCAAGGATCTAATCGGCTGCAAGTTAAAGATACAGCGAATCACGGGATGCCCGTGAGAGACAAGCAAGGTTGGGAGGGCGGCGGGCTGCCGAAATCCCTTTTGAGCGCCACACACCGTCCAGGTGAGCCCCACAAAGTGAGGCACTGCCAGACCCCCTCCTCGGACCCCTTCCCTGACGCTGCCCGGCAAGACCTAGACAATAACATACTCCCTCCTCTGCCCACAGCAGCTCGTAGGTGCACGGGCTGGGCACAGCGCGGCAGGTACGCCCGGCAGGCTCCCTCCAAGGACTCCGCTCACACGCGGGATCCTACAGGGCACCTCGGCCGGCGCTTCCCGCGCCCGTCGCCGCGCACACAGGCACCGGGGGCTCCCTCGCCCTCCGGCGCGCAGGAAGGGCTGACCCACAATGGACACCCCCAAACCAGAGCCGGCGCGCCGGAGATGCAGCAGGCTCGCAACTTACCTTGGGCTTGTAGAGCCACTTTCTGAACCTGTTCATCATCGCCCCCGCGGCCGCCTCAGCCTCTCAGGCCGCTTCCCGCCCCCGGCTGCTGGTGGCGGGGGGGCTTTGGCGGATCCCTCTCCCCCGGCACCGCAGGCGGCTGGGGGGGACCTGCCGAAACCCCGTCCCCTCCTCAGGCTGCTCTGAGGGGCTGGCAAGCCCCGGTCAGGCTACGAGCCGCGAGGGAGGCTCTGCCCTGCTGTGGAGGAGTGTCCCTCAGGCTGACCTGCCCAGGCACCGGCCAGCAACGGCGGCGGCGGCGGCGCCTCTCTTCATTGACAGCCCCCAAAACATTCCGCCGCCGCCGCCACCAGCTCCCAGCAGCAGCGCTCATCCGTGCGCCTGCGCACGGGCGGACCCCCTCACCAGCGCTCTCTGCTCTTGGACCAATTGGAAGGCGGCCGCGAGGGGCCCCCTGCCCGCTGACCCCGCCCACTCGGCTGCTCATTTGCTTAACATGGATCCCTCTCCCTAAGCAAGCTCAGAAGGGGAGGGCTACAACTCCCAGCATGCCACGCCGCCATAGCTCAAGGGGCCGCTGAAAATAAGGGTGGCGAGTTGTATGCTGGGACTTGTAGTCTTGTCGCAGGGCAATAATTAACGCTTCCACTTAATAATATTAAGTAAATAATTATTATAGTCAACCCGGTTAATTAGGTTTCAGGCAGTTTCTGGGGCTAAAAAAATTCACCAGCTGGGGTCCCGCTGACCACCAGTTACTAGGCAACAGTATGTAAACATTTGCCGCCATCTTGCTTTTAGTCTTGTAGTTTTTTACTCCTCCCTGGACTATTCGAATACACGAATGAGGACGGCTGAGTGGACTACAAATCCCAGAGGCCTCCGCGCCTGCACACTGCGGGCACTACCTGGAGAACCAAGTAGTCTCCGCTCCAGATGGACTGTGCTGATTCTGCTGCGGCTCCCATAGCGGTGAGTGGGGGCTGGGCCTCGCTAGGACCCTTACTACTGCCCAGGGATTCAAAGCCTTCAACTTCAAATACAAATGCCCCGCCACAGCCCTTCGCCCGCCCGAGAGGGACCCCGGTTTAGGGCTCGCCCCAGCCATTCCCCTGTTTGAGGCTCGCTGCTATTTAGTTCACTGTGTGAGAGTCTTCAGGATGAAACCCAGTGCTTATTTTGTGCCAGGGCTTGCCAGGACTGAGCCCCGGCACCTCTGGGTTTTCTGCATCAGTTCTGAGTGTTAGCAAAAAAAAACCCACACACAACATTGCTAGAGCCCTGGCACCTCTTTCATTGCAAATTAAGCACTGATGAAACCTTAAAAGGCAAGTTGTGTCCACCCTCCCTGTGCAGAAATTGAAGGCTGATTTACTTTATTTGTTTGATTAGAAGAACAGAGCATTGCCTCAGTATCCTTTGCTAAAATTTTCCCTCTCCCACACTGTTGTGGAACTTATTAGACTTGCTGTTGGCCTCCCCTACCATTTTAGAGGTCGCTGCTTTTCATCCTTATTTCTGCCTGGTCACACTCACCATGTACTGGGCAATTTCCAGACATGGTCCCTATCATGGGAGCTGAGAGACAAACAAATAAACAGAGGGTAGAGAAGGGATGTTGTATACATGCAGTTATTTAAACTAATTTGTCAATATACAATTACTAAAATAGGACAAGTAAATTGTACTTAAATTACTCCACAAGCATAACATTGACAGACAGGATGATATCCACAGGCATGTTTCTGAAGCACTTTGGGACCCTTCAAGATGAAAAGTACTAAAAATACATGAGATCTTTTATTGGACCAACTTCTGTTGATGGGCAGCACAAGCTTTTGAGCTACACAGAGCTCTTCTTCCTTCCACCAACAGTAAAAGATATTACCTCACCTATGTTGTCTCTCAGATCCTGGGACCAACATAGCTACAACACTATAAAATACATGAAACATTATTATTGTCTGGGGTTGTTTAGCATGTAAGCATTCTATAGTGCAGTGGTTCTCAACCTTTTTACATTTGCAGACCCCTAAAACTTTTTGTATGGAGGTGTAGACCCATTTGGAAAAATAGTATGCAGAGTCCCAAGGGTTAAAAGCCACTATTTTATGGTAACAACAACCTTTCACGGATCTCTTATACATAGTCTGCAGACCCCCCAGGATCTGCAGACCCCCCCGGGTCCGCAGACCTCAGGTTGAGAACCACTGCTATAATGGGCATCACTGGGCAAAGAAGTTATAATTGCTTACACCCCAGGATGGGTAGTCAGTAGTAGGGATCAAACTTGGGACATCTGGAGCTTAATAAATGATCTTCTGCTGCCTGATCTAAAAGAGCCTATTCTCTTAGATGTGGCTGTACCAAGCTCAGATGTCTAGTTGGCCTAGCCACCACCAGATGGGCACAAAGTGCCACACCAAGTAGGCATAATAGCTTACATACTGTCCCTGGCCAGGCAAGCATGTTATGCAGTTCAGAGGCTTACCAGTTCAGTTCACTATAGAGGCCACCAGTTGTAATGCCAATGCCCCTGGGTGGGTCATTGGCAACAGGGATCAGAGCTGGGACCTCTGGATCTTAATAGTTTAATCTTTGCCACCTAAGCTAATTCAACTCTCTTCACCAAGGCTGTAGCAGGTTCATCAATTGTGTTGGCCTAGCCACACCGAGTAGACATGGCTTACACAGACAAACAGCATCTGTTACATACATGACCATAAATGTATACTTTTGACAGACAAAACAGAGATAAGACAAAAATGGGTAAGATGTGTGATCATGTGCATCACTGAAGGGAAAAAAATCAAGTTCACTGTATAGTTTAACCAGAATTCTAGTGGCTGACTAGATGTCTATAAATATAATAGAAAAAAAAAAGAACAGACTACAATATTTTGACAGTGTGTGTCTTTTTTTTAGAGCAGAATATTGAGAAGTAGGACTGCTGACCTTTATCCCTGATTGTGGTGACCCTGGATAACCACTCCTAATCACTCTGTCCCTTTGTTTACCTATCTGTAAAATGAGGATAATAAAATTGACTTGCCTGAGAGTTGTTGTGTAAGGATTAATAGCTGTGAGAATGCACTGTGAGATCATCAGATAAAAAAATGCTATACAAGGACATAGTATTTTTACTAAGCATGTTACAGAGCATGCAACTACATACATTAAAATATATTCATGGTAGGATATGTAGGAAAATATCAAATGTAGGGTCTGGTCCTTTAACCAGTCAGCACACAAAGCTTCCATTATAATAACTGCTATTGTACATCCATACCACTTGTATGTTTAAAAAAAAGCCTTTTTCATCTAAAGTTATGCTGCCCTAAGACAAAAGCATGCTGCAAAGAGGAGTTGTACCCTGACTCCAGTTGATTATGGTCATAAAGTGGTGTGATTAAATGTTAGGGGTGCAGAAAGTTATATGGTAAGTGGGGATGCTCTGGTGTACCCATATTTCCCTTCTGTGGAGATTTTTACCCTATATTCTTTGCAATTTCCATGGTTTTGTTTCCTTCTCTGCCACATAGATGAAAAAAGCATCTGGGTCATTTTGAGCAGCACCTACTCAACCTTATTGAATTTCACAAAAACCTTATTTGGTCCTGATTTAAGAAAGTGTAGTAGTTCCACTGAAGTAAATGGGGTTGCAACCTTTTAAGGCTATTAATTGAAATTCTGGATATGGTAGTGAAGGGAAAAATGTCTGTTGATACAGAAAACTTTTTAATAGCTCAGGATTAGAAAATATAATCTCCTATTATACTTTGCAAACAGAAGGATAACAAGGCACCAGCTTGTGGTTTTTACTCCTAATTTTTCATACCATTCCACCTTATTTGAATTTGGTTCTGTTTTATTTGACTGAAGCCAGCATGAAGATTAAACAATCTGATTATCATTTTTTAAAATAAAACCTCAATCTGTTTAAATATAGTCAAACTCACCAAACTGCTGCTGTGAAGAATTTTTTTCTTTTACATAGTACCTGTATCAGGGGGTCTGACAGTTAATTATGGAGCTTCAAATACCTTGTTTTTCATTTAACTATTTTCAATTTTTTAAATTTTTACTGGGGATATGTGAAGCTCGGGATGTTCAGAGGGGGAGGGCCCCAACCAATTCCCATTACAGCAGATAGAAAGACTCCCTTTGACTTCAATGGTAGTTGGATTGGAAGCCTTGGGTCAGTCTGAATAACCACATAGATACCTATCCCACCTGGCACCCTTATCTAAATCTTTAGAGCCTGAAAGAATTTTGTCATTCGGGGTGGAGCAAACTATACCCCATAAAAGGATATAGAAGTGAATATTCTCCTCTTGCACACTGGATGGTTCTGGGAGGTGTTTCCCTGAAGCAGAATTCTTCCTAATGCTTTTTCTGTGGCAGTATGATTCTGCGGCACCACTCACTTCTAGGCTGTCCCTTAAAGACATGATGTAGCTTTATATAATTGCTTTATAAAATTTATATAATAATAAAACTGCTCAGAAACTGTCTTACTAGTTAGCAGTTGTGTTTTGATCAGATCTGTTAGCTATATGCCCATATTAAACATAATCACACACAAACTCATTTTCCTTTCAACAGTTTGAGATTAGTATTTAAACATGTTATGAAAATTATAGTGAAATGCAGTAGTGCTGGAAGGTGAGGTACAGAAACTTTGTATTAGGAAGTATTCTAACAGCCTTTTAGAATCTTGATCAAGCATTCTTTTTTAACAGAAGTGTATGATATATGTTAAATACAAGATTTGGGAGGTTTTTTTAACATTTTATTTTCACTATGAAAAAATTAAATTGGTGATAATTTTGGTTTGCATGGCTGGACCAAGATAATGACTTTACTCACTGAACATTATTATGTTTACCTGGCAATGTAAACAGGCATGGTGATGTACAGACAAACGTTCTCAGGACAGAGACTTCTTTTAAGTCTAGGGATCAGGTGGGAAAGGGAACAGAGTAAGGGGGTAGTGTGCAATCTTGTGAGTATTTTCCCTAAGATTGGATTTAAGACTAAAGTTCTGTCTTCAGTTACATCTCAATAGGAAAGTTCTGTGAGTTAAATTAGCGCAGAAATTGGCCCATAAAGTATGCATGCTAGAGTTACTGTTTCTCTCCAATACAAGTTTTAGATATACTTCACCCAATAATCTGCTACTGAAATTAGTTGAATATGTTATCCTAATGATCATTAAAGAGACATTGTCAGAATAAAAGAGGCCTCATAATTTGTCACTTATTTATTTTATTGATGCTTATATTGTCTGCTCATTCCTTCTGTTAGCCTTTCTGGTTGGACAATTGGGATTTTGAACGCTTGACCTGAATGTTCCCATTTACATTACTGCAGTATGCGTGTCTCTGCAAGCCTATCAACATACATTATGCTGCAATTGAACGAGCCATACAAATTTAATGATTTACTTTATTTATAGGACTTTGCATGGTGAAGATGGCTAGCCCTGGAAAACATATTGAAATAGTGGTCCAGCAGCTCAACAAATTTAATCCTGAAAATGAGAGCGTAGAGCATCTCTTGGATGAGTCAGCTAAAGTTTTACAGGTACAGTAAGTGCCAGTTTATCCTAGGTGGATTTCACAGTTTTAATGGGAGTTTTTTTAAATATAAAGATGTCCTTTCTCTAATGTGATATTTTGAATTTCACTGCATTTTCTTACATATTTTATAATGTTAACCTATAGCTAGGGTGACCAAATTTTCAAACCCCAAACCAGGGCAACTTTCTTATAGTGATCACCAGGAGCCAGGGAACTGGTGTGAGAGGCTTTGGATGAGATACAGTGGCCTGGAGGTTCAGTGGTGGCAGGTACTGGAAATAGGAAAGGGTGGATGAAAAGGGGGATTGTTTGTGTGAGCAAGGATGGGAGAGAGGTTGATAACTGACAGTGTTTGTCATGGGGGACTAGAGGAAGAGAGAGGAATGAAGGTACAGGGTACTAGCACTCAGGAGATGTAGATTCAAGTCCATGATCCTCTACAGATTGTGTGTGACCTTGGGTAAGTCCCTTAGCCTCTGTCCTCAGTTCCCAATCTGTAAAAATGGGAATAAATAGCACTTCCCTACCTTACAGGAGTGTTGAGAGGTGCTCAGATACTCCAGTAATGGGCACCATAACCTCCTTAGACAGATACTGTAGTTAGATGGGCAGGAGTAAGTGACATGGGATTGGTTAGTGGTGAGGACGTGCAATTGATGGGTGCATATTACCATCATCCTATTTACTTTCATTCAACCTCCTTTTGCTGGTCCCTGGCTCCCATTCCAGTGCTGCTTCCCCTTTTCATTTCTACTGAAATCAAGCCCAGAAGCTGCCTCTATGTTGGGCTCAGTGTGGCACTTGCCAGGCAGCCTCCTGCTTTTCTTTTATTCTGCCTCAGATTGTCTATATGCTGCAGGCAGTGCCACAGAATCAAAGAGGGCCACAGAATCAAAGAGGGAACAAAGGGAGCTTAGAGATAGGGAGGGTGGTGTATCTGACTTCAGTGAAAAGGAAAGAAGAGAGGTTGGAGAGAAGCTAGACATCCTTCTGGCCAATGTAGTTTAAACCAACTGGAACAATGCAAAAAGTTGTATTTATGGTCCAGAACCAAAATGTATGGTCACCCGAGCAATACCACAACAGTCCTTAACTGGTCAGTACTTCAACTGGGATCAGTACATGGGGCTGATTCTCCACAGCCTTGCACCTTATGTAGTCATTTCCATCTGTACAAAGCAGGTATCAAATGCTACCATTTTAACCTGATAGTCTTTTAAACCCTCTTTGTACAGGTGTAAATAGCTACAGAGTGCTAAGCAGTGGAAATCAGGCCCAAGGACTTCAGGCTAAGGTTCAAAGTTAACCCTGTTTGTGTTTTATTTAAATGGTAATGTTTTGTTTACCATCAACACTTTTTTTAAAAAGGGTCTTGTTTCCTACTACTGTTTTCTTAGTTGTTCTACAGGGTCTGGAGCTGAAATCTCCATTACAATGCTCGGATGGGTTATTTCATCAAGACAACCTCTTGGCGGTAGATATCATGGGCCACACAATGCTTTTATTTACACTTGGACAGTCCCTTTTAAGTCACTGCAGTGGAGTTGTACCAGTGTAATAGAGCAGATTTTGGCATGAAAATTGTATAATGAACACTTTTTATTGCATTTATTTCACACCTGAAATATATTGACTCAGAATAATTTTGATAGGAAATTTCATTTGAGTAATGTTGACTTTTCTCTTCGTAAGCAAAGAATAAGGAAGTTTAAATTGTTTATTCACAATTTTGGCGGAAGATTGGAGGAAAGGAGGGAAAGTGTTATATACAGAGGTGTTGACATCTCTTCACATTTATTGAACAGTTAGATTGTACTTCCCGCTCTAGAGTGGGAGGTACAAAAACAAAAGAAGTACCTGCCTCCATGATGGACAAATGAATCAAACTTTCTTACACATCCTTTTTTAAAAAGGAGGAACAGGGAGAACAGCTGAATCTAGGGATATGGCAAGTCACTCTGATACTTGCACTGTCTAAATCCTCCTTTTTCTTTACTCTTCTCCCCCGAGTATTTTTGCTGTCATTTTATCCCTGAAAATAAGATCCCTTTTTGTATAAAAGTCACTGTAGAAACCATGCCAGTTATTATTCATTCTTCAAGGAAAGCTTTGATTGTGATTTATTCTTTCCTCTTATTTTGCATAACGGGTTGTTATCTGGGGGAAAAAATAGACTTTAGCACCTTTGTATATGACTTCTCTCCTCTCTTTTGTCACCTGTCATTTGCATTTTATCAGTGTCACAAATTCTTGAAAGTCAGAATTAAAATATTTTCTGCTTTATTATCAGTTAAATCCAAAATTGGTGTTGTACAAGGACTTTCATTATAAATAGATTCTTCTTGTAAGTCAATACTTTACACTTCTGATAGCAAATTCTTTTTCTGCTTGATCTCCAGAAGTCCTTATTTAAACTGTGTTATTAATTTCCTAGCATCTATGGATATTTGTGTGGCTACAATGTTCTTCAGTCATAGATGGAGTGGAGTTATTCTGGATTTATATTGGTGTGTCTAAGAGCAGAATTTGGCTCCATATTTATAAACTATAAAACACTATCAATCCAAATATCATCTGACTGGGTTAGTCATAATTGTGAGCTGCTATTTAAAATTTAATTTTATTATCTTGCAAGGTGCCCTGAGATGCAAAGAACGAAGGTAGCTCTAACAGTGTACTTTTGATTAGATTTGATGCCATCTACAGTACATTCTGGGATAGGTCTCATTTACACAGTTTGCTTTGATAATGCATCAGCAGAGCCTTGCAGTCACATTTGGAAAACTCTCTTCGGAGTTATTTATTATTTGCATTACTGTGTCACCTAGAACCCCTAGTCATGGGCAGGACCCCATGGTGCTGGGGTCTGTATAAATAAACAAAAAGATGGACTCTGCCCCAAAGAGCTTGCAGTCTAAATATAAGACAAGAAACAGTAGATGGATACAGACAGACAAATGGGGACAGACAATCATCCCCATGATACAGAGTGGTCACTGCACACCAGCAACCTAACTATTAAGTTTTTTGTACACATGACAGCAAATAAGAGTTTTAAGGAGAGATGTGAAGGAGAATAATGAGGTAACATTGTGGATGTTTGCAGAGAGCTCCTTCTCCCAAGCACGAGCGGCAGCATGGGAGAAAGCACAAAGATGCTTATGAGCAAATGTAACAAATGGAGAATGGAAGTTGGAATCATTGACCAAATGGACATGGGAGTCGACACATCAACAGTGCATAAGAAATAAGTAGGGTAGGGGTAGGTCCTGAAGGGCCTTGAAAGTAAGGATAAGTAGTTTGATGCAAGGGGGAGCCAGCTATACGCTTTGATTTAAATATTTCTAATTATTTTAAAAAATAAATAATACCAATAACCAAATTAAATTCTTTAGGTTTGAGCCTCCAGCGTAGTTACAGACACATTTAATTTAGTGGAGCACTGAGAATGAAACAAGTGATAACGTTTTTAATTCTATTTAAAATAAAATTAGTTAAAGCAAACAGGCATTACAAAATAACTATACACTGCATTTTATACTCACATTCCAAGCTGAAATGGTATATCCAGGGGTGATAAGTCCCTGGATGAGAAGAATGGATATATAATCATTTCTCTAATGATACCCTGATGGTGCATGAGTGTGCTAATTTTAAATTAGCATACTACCCTTTGTATAATTATAACACTCCTTCATTAACATTAAGCTTGCCTTTTACCATATTTATATTTCCACTAACATTATAAAAATACCTTCTACTCCCTCATTGGCTATTTAATATTAAACCCCTGCATAAATGCCTTTCCTACAACTATCAAGATAGAGAGATAGCATCCTTCCAAAACATTCACATTTCATCTAAAAATTTTGTTAAAACCATTTAGAACCAAAAATGTTTACAATATGACCAGGGGTGATGTCCCAATTTATCTCTGAGCTGTCACTTCATCATTTACCAGGCCTCATTATTATCAAGGCTAAATTTAGGCCCCCAAACCCTATTTTCTACTTACATTTGAGCACATTTCTATTACAGTTCTATTTAACAAAAACCTCACTTTTATAGGCTACATTGTGAAGAGGGACAAAAAAAAAGAAGATGAAATGGTCAAAGTGATAGGCTAGAAGAATGATCTTTTCAGCAATATCTAGGGTTGCCAGGCATCCAGTTTTTGACCGGAACGCCTGGTCAAAAACGGTCCCTGGTGGCTCCGGTCAGCACAGCTGTCCGCGCCGCTACAAGTCCAGTTGGCCACAGCACTAGCAGGGCAGGCAGGTTCCATGCTTGGCTCTCAGGAAGCAGCTGGCATGTCCCTCTGGCTCCTAGGCGGAGGGGCGATCAGGGGGGCTCCACGTGCTGCCTCCACCCTCAGGCACCACCCCGAGCCCTGGCTTCACAGCTCCCATTGGCTGCTGGGAGCTGCGAGGGCAACACCTGTGGACGGGGGCAGCACGCAAAGCCTGCTGGCCACCTTGGAGCTGGAAGGACATGCTGGCCACTTCCTGGGAGCTGCCTGAGGTCAGCACCATATGGAACCCACACCACGAACCCCCTTCTGTGTCCCAACCCCAGGTCAGAATCCCCTCCCGCACCCAAACTCCCTCCCAGAGCCTGCACCCCCTCCCAACCCCCTGCGCCAGCCCTGAGCCCCCTCCCACACGCTGAATCCCTCAGCCGCAGCCCAGAACCCCTTCCTGCACCCCATACACCTCATCCCTGGCCCTACCCCAGAGCCCACACACCCAGCTGGAGCCCTCAGCCCCTCCCGCACCCCAGCCTCCTGCCCCAGCCCAGTGAAAATGAGCAAGTGAGCAAGGGTGGGGGAAACCGAGGAACGGAGGGAGGGGGGATGAAGTGAGCAAGGGGTGGGGCCTCTGGGAAGGGGCAGGGCAAGGGTTTTCAGTTTTCTACAATTAGAAAGCTGACAACCCTACTTTTATCCAGACCAGAGAAGTGGATGTTTCAGTAATCAAGACACAATAGGATGAGAATCTGGATCAGAGTTTTAGCTGTGTGAACTTAGAGATGTTTTTCAGAAACAATCAGCAAGATTTAGACGTAGGATGTGAGGAGCTAAGGGAGGTGAGAGCCAAAGATGACACCATATAACAAGCCTGAGTGACTGGCAGGGTGGTGGTGACCACAGTGATCAAGAAAGTAGATAGCAGGGAGGTGTTGGTCAGGGAAGATTATGAGTATTATTTTAGCCATGTTGAAATTGAGCTGACCATTAGGCATCCACAAAATGTCAGAAAGACAAGCCAAGGTTTTAGATTCTAATTCAGGATTCTTACTCACAAAGATGATGATTGTGAATATGCTCTGAAGAGAAGGTTGAGTTTGGTGTTCAGGGAGAGAGTCAGGGAGCTACTTTGAGCAAGCCAGGTTGTATCCCCGTCCATCAATCCACAAGTAACATAGGGTCAGCCCTGGGGAGACCTCTTGCCTACTATATTTTTAAGTTAGATGGTAAGAAGGAATTGTGTAGTGAATTGAAGGAAAACAAGAAGAGACGGGCAGACAAATACATGTTAAAAATGAAGGAGAGTAAAGTGGCAAAAAAAGAATGAGGAGTCAAATGCAAAGGGACACAAGTGCAGTGAAGATGTGCCAGCCTTGTGGACACAATTTTTTATAAATAAGAGAAAACTCCTACTCCTTGTGTTATGATCATTCTAAATGAAATGTGGTTAAAGATTTCTATTTTTGGATAGCATCAGATAAACATTGTTTGACATGATTAGAAATCAGTGATCAAAATTAGTCTATAATTAATTCAGCATCCTTAACCACACTAGATCTCTTTTGTGGAATACTTAATATCCCCATGCTGTGTATGTCATGTTCTAAAAGGGATTTTTTCCATGCATTGGTACTGTAGAAGGGTGAACTCACTGCTAGATCACCTCCTCCTGGCAGGGTGTAGTGTAGCAGCTCTCTCCTAGCTAACACCACCTACTGACAATTGCTGCAGTCCCACAGTGGTTCACCTCTTCTCATAGTTTGACCCTCCAAACAGGTCACTTTAAAGGCTCTCTCCTTGTGGGGTACCAACATCTCAAACAAACAGTGTCCCATACAACATTGGTCATCTGTACACCATCTGCCACCCTCCAGGGCTCCTCTTCCCTTCCACTCCTCTGTCAGAGAATGGCCCCAGGGATTCTGCCTGGAATCTTTTAACCTAACTCAAAACCAAAACACAATGAAAGCAACTTCTGCCCCCTCGCTCAAGCTTAAACTTTAATCCATCCTGTGTCTTCTTTAGCTCTCAATTCCTCTGAAAAGGAGGAAGAGTTCCCTTAAGAGCTACCTCCCTGGAGTCTAGGCTTTACTCTGGATCCTCCACATCTGTCTTCCGCTCAAGGCCATCTGCCTGTCAATTGGCATTCTCTTAGCCCCACTGCAGGAGTCTCCTTCACCTCTGCTGCCCTCTTCCATCAGGGCCTCTCTAAGGGTGTAAAATCACTCCCGAAGCCCCTCTTCAATTAAACATCCGCCTGAGTTTCTTCTCTGGAGATCCAGGTCCTACCGTTTTGTCAGGGCTCACCACCAGAAGTTACTCCACCCTGGTAGCTGCTCTGGGTCTCTCCAGGTTCTACGCTGTACTGCTGAGGGGGAACTGGCAGAGTTTGTCCCTTTACATCCTCCCTTTTACTCTAGTCTTCCTCTCTTTATACAAACCACACATCTCCTTTCCGGCTGTGCTTCATCTTTTATTAAGCCTGGCCCACCCACCAGGTACAACCAGGTGGATTAACTAGCCTCTCCAGGCCACATTAACCCTTTCACCACCTATGTGGGATAGATATCCCATCACAGGTCCCTTTGAATTATCAGACTTAATCAACTCTTAAGAAGAAATCTACATTTTGATTTGTTATAATTAAATTAGTTGCAACCTAAAGATTTATTATATTTTAAATTAACTTAATTAAATTGGCTGGAATATTTTCAGTGAGAACAAAGGTTAAATAGTATAATATACAGTTTGTAGTGACAGCAGACGTGCTGTTAAGTTTTTAAACTTTGATCTTAGACATAGGGTATGTCTACACTATGAAATTAGGTCGATTTTATAGAAGTCAATTTTTAGAAACCGATTTTATACAGTCGATTGCATATGTCCACACTAAGCACATTAAGTCGGCGGAGTGCGTCCTCACTACCGTGGCTAGCATCGACTTACAGAGCAGTGCACTGTGGGTAGCTATTCCACAGTTCCCACAGTCTCCGCTGCCCATTGGAATTCTGGGTTTAGCTCCCAATGCCTGATGGGGCAAAAACATTGTCACGGGTGGTTTTGGGTACATGTCGTCAGGCCTCCCTTTCTCCCTCCTTCTGTGAAAGCAACGACAGACAATCATTTCACGCCTTTTTTCCTGGGTTACCCGTGCAGACGCCATACCACAGCAAGCATGGAGCCCACTCAGCTCACCATCACCGTATGTCTCCTGGGTGCTGCTGGCAGACACGGTACTGCATTGCTACACAGCAGCAGCTCCTTACCTTCGTGGCAGATGGTGCAGTAGGACTGATAGCCATCGTACGTCTCCTGGGTGCTCCTGGCAGACCTCGGTGAGGTCGATCAGGGGCACCTGGACAGACATGGCTATCCTCCTCTTAGAGCACCAAATGGGAGCCAGAGACTCCAGGTCATTCTCTTCTTTAAGTTTTGTCTCATGGAGATTCAGTCCTGCCTGGAATATCCTGGAGGCTTCTGCCTCAGGCTGGTCTCCCAGCTGGCAGCACTGTGTGGTTGCACCTACCCCAGCCTACCCCTTGCTCCCATGGCTCATGAAGCCTGGACCGTACTAAGGAGCAGTTCAACTATAGGCTGAGCAAGTGCAGAATGGTGGTAGAATGTGCCTTTGAATGTTTAAAAGCTCGCTGGCACTATTTGCTGACTAGGTCAGACCTCAGCGTAACCAACATTCCCATTGTTATTGCTGCTTGCTGTGTGCTCCATAATATCTGTGAGAGTAAGGGGGAGACGTTTATGGCGGGGTGGGAGGTTGAGTCAAATCATCTGGCGTCCGATTTTTGAGCAGCCAGACACCAGGGTGATTAGAAGAGCACAGCAAGGTGCGCTGCGCATCAGAGAGGCTTTGAAAACCAGTTTCATGACTGGCCAGGCTTCAGTGTGACACTTGTGTGTGTTTCTCCTTGATGCAAACCCACCCCCTTTGTTGATTTTAATTCCCTGTAAGCCAACCATGCTCCCCCCTTTGAAATAAAGTAACTATTGTTTTGAAACCATGCATTCTTTCTTTATTAATTAAAAAAAGAGAACGGACAAGGTAGTACGGGTGGGGTGGGGGAGGAGGGAAGGACAAGGCCACATTGCTTATTGTAGCCACACTAAAAATCAAACTGTTTGAATAACAGCCTTCTGTTGCTTGGGCCATCCTCTGGAGTGGAGTGGCTAGGTGCCTGGAGCCTCCCCCCCACGTTCTTGGGCATCTGGGTGAGGAGGCTATGGAACATGGGGAGGAGAGTAGGTGGTTATACAGTGGATGCAGCGGGGGTCTATGCTCTTGTTGGCTTTCCTGCAGCTCCAACAGATGTTTCATCATGTCCGTTTGCTCCCCCAACAGATGCTTCATCATGTCCATTAGCATCAGCATCATGTCCTGCCTCCGCTTTTCGCGCTCACTTAATTCTTTCCTGGCCTCTGCATCCCTCCACGCATTAGGCTGTGCCCTATCGGGAGGACTGCATGATCTCGGAAAACATGTCATCGTGAGTGCTTTTTTTTCGCCTTCTAATCTGCGATAACCTCAGGGACGGAGATGATAGGGGGAGCGTAAAGACATTCTACGCTCTACAATTCTGTGGGGACTGCATGGTCACCTGTGCTGCTGAGTTCGCCATGCTGACCAAACAGGAAATGAAATTCAAAAGTTCCCGGGGCTTTTCCTGTGTACCTGGCTAGTACATCGGAGTTCAAAGTGCTGTCCAGAGCAGTCACAATGGAGCACTCTGGGGTAGCTCCTGGAGGCCAATACCGTCGATTTGCGTCCTCACTACCCCAAAATTCGACCCAGCAAGGTCAATTTTAGCACTACTCCCCTCATCGGGGAGGAGTACAGAAGTCTATTTTAAGAGCCCTTTAGGTCGACGGAACGGGGTTGGTTGTGTGGACGCATTCATTTTAAAATCATCCTAAAGTGGCTAAATTCGACCTAACCCCGTAATGTAGACCAGGCATCAGACTGTGGGCATCAAAGTTCATAAAACCAAATGCTAACTGCAAGCAAAGGCTTGTGTTTATATGTGTGACCTGTTTGGCATCAAAGTGCTATTCAGTCTGAATAGCCCAGTTAACACTTCACACTGGATTTTTTAAAATATATCTCGATTCTTTTAGTTAATAAGTATAAAGCAGTTTAATATCTTGTACTCACCTTGAAGGCCACATCCCTGCTGACATTTTGTACTATTCTCCTGTCAATGCTAACACTCCTCCTAATATGCCTTCTTAAACAATCCTTTGATATCCTTCTCACTCTCCTCTTTATGGCTTCTTCATACCACACGTTGACCATGTGTCCTAACTGACCTCCCTCTCTTCATTCAAACACTTATTCCATAAAGTCTAGCAAAGACAATCTGCTAAAAATAATTCTGTCTTATCCAGAGTGTTTTTAGGAAAAGTCATATTCTGATTATTATGAATACGGCTAAAGTCATGGAAACATAATAACAACGTGAAGTGGCACAGGTACTGTTGTGGACCCAAAATAGTCCTCATTTTCCTGTTGAAACTATTAGAACCATTAGCTTTTGCTATGGTAACAGATGACATTTTAATATAGAACTCAATCTGGCAAACCCTCATGCAGTTACCCATGTGAATAGTACCTTTACCATAATAACAGGTTTCAGAGTAGCAGCCGTGTTAGTCTGTATCCGCAAAAAGAACAGGAGTACTTGTGGCACCTTAGAGACTTGATAGAGATCTTGTGGGTGTTTGTCTCTGTCTGAGGGATTGGAGCAAATGCAGTTGTATCTTAGAGCTTGGCTGTAGACAATGGATCATGTGGTGTGTCCTGGATGGAAGCTGGAGGCATGTAGGTAAGTATAGCGGTTAGTAGGTTTCCGGAATAGGGTGGTGTTTATGTGACCATCACTTATTAGTACAGTAGTGTCCAGGAAATGGACCACTAAGGCTGACTTAGAACAACGCTTCCTTAGCGCTCGTCCCCTAACACACCTACTCTACTTGTGCTACATTGATGACATCTTCATCATCTGGACCCATGGAAAAGAAGTCCTTGAGGAATTCCACCATGATTTCAACAATTTCCATCCCACCATCAAGCTCAGCCTAGACCAATCCACACAAGCGGTCCATTTCTCCAACGAGAAACTGCTGAGCTTGAATTAATATGCAAACTAGATACCATTAACTTGGGTTTGAATAGAGACTGGGAGTGGCTGGATCATTATACATATTGAATCTATTTCCCTAAAGTTAAGTATCCTCACACCTTCTTGTCAACTGTCTAAATGTGCCATCTTGATTATCACTACAAAAGTTTTTCCTCCTGCTGATAATAGCTCAACTTAACTAATTAGCCTCTCACAGTTTGTATGGCAACTTCCAACTTATCTGTATGTACTGTGACAAAGTTCCTGCTCTACCTTGGTGGGTCTTGCGCTTATTGGCGGATTTACTCTCCTTGGAGCTTCACGGCAGCCTTCAGCTTGGCCGTTTTTCTGAACCCACAGTCCAGGTCGACTCCTCCTGTGTCTGACCAGGTGTTGGGAGGATTTGAGGGGAACCGGGGCCCACCCTCTACTCCGGGTTCCAGTCCAGGGCCTTGTGGAATGCAGCTGTCTAGAGTGCCTCCTGGAACAGCTTTGCGACAGCTACAACTCCCTGGGCTACTTCCCCATGGCCTCCTCCCAACACCTTCTTTAGCCTCACCATAGGACCTTCCTCCTGGTGTCTGATAATGCTTGTACACCTCAGTCCTCCAACCGTCCACATTCTTACTCTCAGCTCCTAGTGCCTCTTGCTCCCAGCTTCTCACACGCACACCACAAACTGAAGTGAACTCCTTTTTAAAACCCAGGTGCCCTGATTAGCCTGCCTTAATTGATTCTAGCAGCTTCTTGATTGGCTGCAGGTGTTCTAATCAGCCTGTCTTAATTGTCTCCAGAAGGTTCCTGATTGTTCTTACCCAGGGAAAAGGGACATACTTAGCCTGCTCTCCAGCTGCTGCCCTCTGGCCTGGGCTTTCCTTGCTTTTTGCCCCTGCTTTCGGCTTCCCCCCTGACCGGGCCAGACGCTCTCCCCCCTTTCCTTTCTTTTTGTTGCTTTTTTTTTCTTTCGCTGCTGTTGCTAGAGTGCTGGCCGGCTGTCGGTCGGCTGTTAGCCCCCCCCCCCCCCCCGCCTGCCCTCGGACGCTGCTGCCGCTCCAGCTGAACCCCCCCCCCCCGAGAGAGGGGGGCCTGCTGACCCGCTCCCCGGAGGGGGGGAGTGGAGGGACCCAGCCACTTGCTGTTTGTTTGTGGACCCGTATTCGGCTGAGAGAAACTTTTATCATCTGCTCTGGCATCCCTGGAATGTTGCAGCTATGGAGAAAGCCCGGAATAGAGAGAAAGAGAAACAGCCATCTACCAGAGGAACACCATCCAGGGAATTTACAAATCGCCGTGGAGGGGGTCCAAGACTGAGTAACTTTTGAACTGTGCTCTCGTGTGGGGGGAGGCCTTGACTGTGTCTTGACTGTGTTTGTAGGGACACAGGGGGTGTGGCACGGAGCTGCCCCCCGATCCATCTGTGTCCTCCCAACCCCCACACTACAATCTTCCTCACTGCCCCCTCCATCATCATTGCTGGCTGTTTAACATCTGCCTCTGGACTTAGCTGCTCGCCCTGATTCCACCTTGTGTGCCAGAAGCACCAGCCAACCAAACAGGACTCTCTGGACAAGCGTACGGTAGTTCATGTGCCCCCCCCCGAACTGCCCATCCCACAGCCTGTCCCTTTTTACCTGACCCCAACTCCTGTTAACCACCTGCCACCGCCCCTGCTGGGGCATCGGCAATGGAGGGCACCGGGGTGACCTCCGCCGCTGCCATGCCCACCGCCTCCCCAGACTCTAGGGGAGCCACCCCAGCTGGCGGGAAAGGCCAGGACAAGAAGAAGGGGAAGGGCCCCACTAAAACCACTAGGCCCTCCGTGGCAGGGGCCACCCCCACTGCTGTGGCCCCGCCACTGACCACAGCATCCTTCCCCGCTACCCCCCCCACCAGCTCTGCGGGTGTCCCTCCCTCACCCCCCAGGACATATGCCCAGGCGGCGGCAGCCCCCCGCCTGCTGCCTCGTCATCTCTCCCGGCCACTGCCTCCGCCACCATCAACAGCGACCAGGGCCCTTTCCCCACCATGACAAGGAAGCACGGTCTCCGATGCCTCCTGGTACCCGCCTCACCCCACGTGGAGACCTACATGCGGGCATTGGCGAGGGTGGTGGGGCCCTTGGCCATTGTGGCGGCCTCCAAAATGTATGGGAAGATCGTCTTCTTCTTAGCATAGGAGGCTGCCGCCCAGGAAGCGGTGGAGAGGGGCCTGGCGGGGGGGGGGGGGCGTGTTTGTCCCCCTTGAGCCGCTGGAGAACCTGGGCGTCCACCTGGTCCTGACCTCTGTCCCTCCTTTTCTCCCCAATGCTGCCCTGTTACCCGCCCTTTCCACCCTGGGGAAACCTGTTTTTGTCATCAGCCCTCTCCCGTTGGGCTGCAAGGACCCCACCCTCCATCACATCTTTTCCTTCCACTGGCCCCCCGGAAGACCAGGAAGACCAGGAAGGGGGGCACCGATGCCGAACCTTCCACTTTGCCCACGAGTGCGTCACATCCACCAGTGTCAGCCGGGAAAGACGTGGTAGCACTGGCGGGTAGTGTCTCCCCTCCACGAGAGATCCTCCCCTCTGAGACCCTCGAGGAAGACCCTTCTGTCCTGACACTACCCAAAGCCCCCGTGAACCCCGAGGCAACGGTCGTGGAGGGTGCCAGTGGGGAGAACCCCGGGGCGACGGAAAGTGTCCTCTCCTCCATGTTCGAGGAGATCGAGGCCCTATATCTGACCCCGGTCGCCCAGGGGGAGGACGACCTTCTGCCAGCAAACCTCGATTTGGGCGACCTCACTCCACCCCTCTTTTCCCCATGCTCCCTCCCTTTAACTGCTGCTCCCGATCCCACCTCCGAGGAGCCCCTGGACTCCTTCATCGACCCGGCCGCTGAAAGCACCCCACTGATGACCACCGAGCCTGCTCAGGTGACAGCCAGCGCCACGCGGTCGGGACACGAGTCGCCAGGGGCACCCCCCATTGGTGCGGAGCAATTGACTTCCTTCCCGGGCGGGGGCCCAACAGAAGATAATCCACCTCCTGATGCTGTGGCCGCTAAATCCACCATAGATCCCGCGCCCGGTATCACTGAGAGCTCCCTCCCCACCCCCTTAACCCTCGAGCCTAATCGGGAGGTGCCACCATCCAGCTGTTTGCCTCCCGAAACCCAGAATCTCACCTCTGCCCCTGCCCCTACCCCTATCCAGTCTACCTCCTGCGATGTTATTGCCGCCCCTGGGGCTGTCTTCTTCCCTTTTCCAACTGATGACCCCCAGGGAGCGGCCTTTGCATTCTCCTGCCCCGACCCATTAGGGGCTGCTATTTTCCCTCCACCGCCCCCTATTGTCCTAGGGCTTGAGGCGGACCTAGAAGCTCCAGCCAATCAGGCACCCCGTCAGGGGTCCACACCCTGTTTGCCCATTTTAGTGAGCCACGGGGCTGCACCAAGGGCCCCGCCGGGGAACAACCGGGAAACCATAACCCCACCCCCCCATGAGCTGCGAGGAGAGCTGCGGAAGTTTTTAGAGGATGTCCATGGCTCCCGCAACAAGGTACAGCTTGCTCTCCAGCAATGGGGGGACTTTTTTCAAATCCTCCGGGCCACAGGGGCCTTCATGGGGGAAGGTAAAGGGACGGGGAAGCAGGATGCCGTGGCCTACTGGCGGGTCCGCGTCTTCCGTGACCAATTAGTCACCTACGGGATGGGTCAAGGACTGTTGCGCAGCCCACTGTGGGATGCGAGTGTCCCTGCCAGTGAGGATCCCCCCGGCCCTCCCCATGACACCTCTCACCGTCGCAACATTGAACACCCGGGGTTGTAGGATGGCTCTCCGCAGGTTCCAGGTGCTCTCCTTCCTTCGGGAGGGAGGGTACTCTGTGATTTTCCTTCAGGAGACCCATATGGATCTGACCGCCGAAGACAGTTGGCAGCTGGAGTGGGGGGACAGGGTCTACTTTAGCCATTCCACGGTTCGGCAGGCTGGAGTGGCGACCCTGTTCTCCCCCGACCTATGGCCCGAGGTGCTAGGGGTCGCCGAGGCCGTGCCGGGTCATCTGCTGCATCTCCGGGCCCGTATAGAGGGGCTTGTGGTTAACCTTGTTAACATCTATGCCCCGACATCGGGCCCAGAGCAGCTGCAATTCTATCAGCGGGCGTCCACCTTCCTCAGCACCTTAGATTCTCATGAGTGCCTGGTCCTAGGAGGGGATTTTAATACCACCCTCGAGGAGCGAGACTGCTCGGGGACCGAGCAGAGCCCGGCCGCCGCAGACACCCTCCGGGAGATAGTTGAACATCACTCCCTAGTGGACATCTGGCATGGCCACCACCCGGATGACACTTCCACGTTCACCTTTGTCCGGGTGGAAGCCCATCGGTCGAGCCACTCCCAGTTGGACCGCATTTATTTATCACGCTTCCATCTCTCATGAGCCCACTCCTCCAGCATTCGGCTGGCCCCATTTTCTGACCATCACCTAGCCACCGTGACAGCCTCCCTCTGTGTGGAGAGGCCGGGGCGGGCATTTTGGCATTTTAACAACAGCCTGTTGGAGGATGAGGGCTTCGTGACATCCTTCCGGGAATTCTGGCTGGCCTGGCGAGGGCAGCGGCGTGCCTTTCCCTCGGCACGGCGATGGTGGGACCTGGGGAATGTGCGCGCCCGGCTTTTCTGCCACGACTACACCTGGGGCACCAGCCAATGGAGAAATGCGGCGATAGAGCAGTTGGAACAGGAGGTCTTAGAGCTGGAGAGGCGTCTGGCCGCCAGCCCCGAGGACCCGCTCCTCTGCGGAGCGTGCCGGGAGAAGCGGGAGGAGCTCCGGACCTTTGAGGACCTATGAGGCCTAGGGCGCCTTTGTTCGATCCCTCATCCGCCTCCTTCGGGAGATGGATCGCGGCTCCCACTTCTTCTATGCCCTGGAGAAAACGAGGGGGGCCAAGAAACACGTCACCTGCCTCCTGGCAGAAGACGGCACCCCCCCTCACGGAACCGGCGGAGATGTGCGGGAGGGCCCGAGCCTTCTATGCAAGTCTTTTCTCCCCGGATCTGACCAACCCTAGCGCTTGCAGAGTGCTTTGGGAGGAGCTCCCTACGGTCAGCGCGAGCGACCAAGACCGGCTAGAGTTGCCTCTCACTCTGGCTGAGTTCTCAGAAGCCCTCTGTCGTATGCCCACTAATAAGTCTCCAGGCATGGACGGGCTGACCGTGGAGTTCTACCGCGTGTTCTGGGACGTCCTCGTCCCAGACTTAGTCACCGTCTGGGCCGAGTCTCTGCAGAGCGGAATCCTCCCTCTTTCGTGCAGGCGAGCTGTGCTCGCCTTATTGCCGAAGAAGGGGCACCTCCGCGATTTACGAAATTGGCGTCCCGTCTCACTCCTCAGCACGGACTACAAAATCGTAGCGAAAGCAATCTCGCTGTGGCTAGGGTCTGTGCTGGCGGACGTGATCCACCCAGACCAGACCTACACAGTCCCGGACCGCAGTATCTTAGATAACCTATTTCTGGTTCGGGACCTTTTGGAACTCGGGTGTAGAGACGGTCTGTCGTTCGCCCTCCTGTCCCTAGATCAGGAGAAGGCGTTCAATAGGGTGGACCACGGGTACCTCCTGAGCACTCTGCAGGCGTTTGGCTTCGGACCCCAGTTTGTGGGTTTTCTCCGGGTGCTGTACGCTTCCGTAGAGTGTCTGGTTAAGCTCAATTGGACCCTGACCGAACCGGTCAGCTTCAGGCGAGGAGTACGGCAGGGGTGCCCCTCTCGGGCCAGCGCTCTGGTGATCAAGCCCTTCCTCTGTCTCCTCCACAGGAGGCTGACAGGGTTGGTGCTGCGGGAGCTGGAGCTGCGGCTGGTCCTGTCGGCGTAGGCTGATGACGTGCTCCTCGTGATCCAGGACCCCGGCGACTTGACACGGGTGGAGGCTTGCCAGGCCATCTCTTCGGCAGCCTCCTCTGCCCGGGTCAAGAGCTCTGGCTTGGCGGTAGGAGACTGGCGGCAGGTGAGCTCCCTCCCACCCGCAATTCAGACCATCCGGTGGAGCGCGGGTCCGCTGCTCTACCTCGGCGTTTACCTTTCTGCCACACATCCCTCTCCGCCGGAGAACTGGGAAAATTTAGAGGGCGGGGTGATAGAGCAGCTCCGGAAATGGACGGGACTACTCCGATGTCTCTCCTTCCGAGGGAGAGCACTGGTGCTTAATCAACTAGTCCTGTCCATGCTCTGGTACTGACTCAACACCCTGGTCCCGGCCCCGGGTTTCCTGACCAACCTCCAGACATCGATTCTGGGGTTCTTTTGGTCAGGAATGCACTGGGCCCCTGTAGGGGTTCTTCATCTACCCCTGAAGGAAGGAGGACAGGGCCTGAAGTGTCTACACACTCAGGTCCGTGTCTTCCGCCTCCGGGCCCTACAGAGGCTCCTCTATGGTGCAGGCAGTTCGGCGTGGAGCACACTGGCGCACTCCATCCTGTGCCGCATCCGAGGGCTCCAATATGAAAGGCAGCTCTTTTATCTCCATCCGGGAGGTCTTCCGCGAGACCTCTCCGGGCTACCAGTCTTCTACCAGGACCTCCTCCGGACTTGGAAACTGTTTTTAATGACCAGGTCCATGGTGGCCACCGAGGGGGTAGATCTCCTCGCGGAGCCCCTGCTACACAACCCCCAGCTCCGTGTGCAGGTGGCGGAGTCCCGCTCGGTGCGCCAGAGCTTGATCCTGGCAGAAGTCACGAGAGTCGGAGACCTCCTGGACTACGACTGGGGAGACTGGCTGGATCCCCTGACGCTCACCCGGCGCATGGGGCTCTCCAGACCTCGTACCCCCAGGTGCATACTTCAGGAGGCGAAGGCCGCTTTGCCGCCCACTGCTCGAGCTTACCTCTACCGCATCCTACTCGAGGGCACACCCCGCCCACCCTCTACCCCAGGCCCGCCGGACCTTTTAATTGGACCCCTGCCCCGCAGAACCAATCGACCCCCTCACCCCTTTACTGCAAGCCGGCTGCATGAACTGCAGCCAGTACGCTTCCAAACCACGCCAAGGAAACATCTATACACACTCGTGCTCCACACCCTTCACGCCCTCACCCTAGGGTCCCGCCCTGACACAAAGTGGCGAGACCTTCTGCCACCTTTGGAGGGTGAGCAGCCCTGGTGGGCCAGCCTATATTCCACCTTGGTTCCGAGGCCCGTCGGGGCCATCAGTTGGCGGCTCCTTCATGGAGCTGTGAGCACAGGCACGTACTTGGCGCAGTTCACCCCCATCCCAGATACTTGTCCCTTTTGTGGTGTGAAGGAAACCCTGGTGCACGTATATTTGGAGTGTGCCAGACTGCAACCCCTGTTCCAGCTCCTCACAAATCTCCTATTATGTTTTTGGTTGCATTTTTCTCCTCACCTTTTGATTTATGCACTCCCCATCCATTGCCTCACAAAGTCGCGGGATCTCCTAGTTAACCTCCTCCTGGCCCTGGCTAAAACAGCCATCTATAAAACCAGAGAGAGGAGGTTGGCCGATAGAGTTTCCTAAGACTGTGGGGCCGTTTTCCGATCCTCAGTCCGTTCACGTATCCGGGCGGAGTTCCTCTGGGCGGCATCCACCGACTCCCTTGATGCTTTTGAGGAGCGGTGGGCGCTGTCTGGGGTTCTCTGCTCGGTGTCTCCATCCGGGTCCCTTTGTCTGACCCGTTGACTGGGGGAGAGAGTAAGGAACCCCAGCCCCAGCCATTGCTGCTGCAGACACAACCACCTTAGAGGGGTCCTTTCACACATGGGTGCGTGTGCCCCCCCCCAGATTGTCCACCCCACAGCCTGCCCCTCTTGTTGGGTGCTTTCAGAGGAGAGAATTGTTGGTGACACTGGGCGTGGCACCAGGTAACTCGAGGGGGTGGCAGACCTTGAGAGTCGAGGAAGCCCCCCGCTCTGGGCCCAGGCAAGCTTGAACAGTTCCCTCCCCTGAAGCTAATGAGAAAACAATTGTGATTGGTTGCTGTGTTACACATTGCATATGCTGCTGTTTTTATTTTGTAAGTGTGTTATGCAAATAAAAATATCTTTTGCTTCAAAGAAAAAATTACTCTCCTATAGCCATCTGGCCCGACCCTGTCACAGTCTATATGTTTCTTCTTACTATATATTCCATTCTATGCATCTGATGAGTCCCCATCTGAGGAGCACGTCATCAGCGTACGCCGACAGGACCAGCCGCAGATCTGGCTCCCGCAGCACCAACCCTGTCAACCTCCTGCTGAGGAGACAGAGGAAGGGCACTGTAGCCCGCAAAAGCTTATGCTCTAATAAATTTGTTAGTCTCTAAGGTGTCACAAGTACTCCTGTTCTTTTTACCATAATATAATTACTTGCCTAAATTAGGGTTGCAGGATCAGACCCATAGTTTTGACTTTTGTAAATCCAGCATAATTACAAAGCTCACTGCTCTCATTGGGAGTTCACTGGTCCTTTATTCCCACAGTGTTGATACCAAGTTCAACCTGTCTATTGGCATCTCATGCAGTACATGGTTTAATTTGGGAAGAGGGCTCAATGTTCTCCATTAATCTGGTTCAGTTGTGTATGTCAGAGCCACCCACTCACTCTGAGCAAAATCCAAAAATGTCAAAAATCACAGATTTATTTTTAAACATGAAAATCACTTGATGTATGATTCCTGTGATAGATGTTACAAAACCTTATTTATAGAT
Organism: Caretta caretta; assembly: GCF_965140235.1. Lineage (NCBI taxonomy): Eukaryota > Metazoa > Chordata > Testudines > Cheloniidae > Caretta > Caretta caretta. The sequence goes on along the minus strand of NC_134209.1, from coordinate 134,184,295 downwards.
GTCTGATGTGTATCGTTTGTGACTGATTTTTACATGTAGATTGTGAGCTCCCTGAATAAAACCCATGTCTTCAATGGTGCTTGTATAGTTCAGAGCACATAATCAATATTGATTTAATAATAAATACAGTAGTATAAACCTTTCCTGTGACTTCAATGGACTTTTGATTAGGCCCTTAGAAAGGAGTAACATTAAAGCCTGAAGTGATATAAACTAATGAGATCACATATAAAATGAGTGTATTCCGACTAGAAGCAGCTGAGTTCAGTGTAAACTACTATTCAAATCTCAGGAGGTAAAAAAAAGCTTTATCTGTATATAAAATATTATCTCCCCTCTTGAATGTTAGTTTAAACTTAGAATAAGGATTTCCATCCAGGGATAAAAGTTGGCCCTTCTCTTTCTCTCTCTTCACCCAAACAGAAACCTTCTTTTCCTCACCTTTCCCATCCTTTTTCTCTTTATTAATCTCTTGAAAAAGACACATTGCTAGCCCTTCCCATCTCCTTCCCCCCTCATTGGCAAAGCTCCACCCCACTACCTGTCTATCTTACGTAACACTACTTATTCTACTCTCCTATGTTGAAAGTATTGTGCTCATTCCTCCCTGCCCCAGCCTGCTTGGTCCCAGTTCTCCTCTGCTGGTTCCTAGTAGAGCAAAAAGTCAGGAATCAATAATGGGAAGGGGCACGTTAGGAAGACAGGCTTGGAGAGGTGGGGGATTCCTACACAGAAGGAGGCAATGCCAGTAAGTATATATTTCAAGCAAGAGTCAACCTGCTTCATCTTCTTCCCAGCACAGAACACCCAAAGGCTGTCTCCATGCCTTTAGGAACTGGTCACTTGCAAGGTATTAAACACTTGAGAATTAGCAAATACTGAACTTTCAAAATTCAAGGCCATAATGGAGAGACTTTGTACCCATAAACAATTTAGAAGCCAGTGCAATCTGTGGAGCTCAGGGACAAAAAGCTCCTTGAATTAAACACTTGTAATTAAATAGAAAAACATATTATGCACTTGCTGAAGGTTCCAAGTGGTCTTTAAAGTGTAGTCTCAAGTAAAGCACATAGTCGTCAAACATGCAATCTGGAAGAGGCAAAACTGTGGATGTATGTGGTCAATCCATATCCAAAAGGAATAGTTAGCCTCTCTGCCAATCAAAGACGGGGGAGGGGAAATCTTTTGGTTATTTCTGCTGCCTGGATATTCAAAGGCAATTGAAAATCCAGTAGGACCTAAGTTGCCAGCTTCGGTAACAAAAGTGATTGCAATTGAGAAAATAGATATAATCAATTACAGTTTCTATGGAAATATCCCTAGGCAAACAACTTCTAACCTCTGCCTTATCTAGAAGGACCCTCAGCCAACTAGCTCTAATCAGAGCTCCAATCTTAGATAGATAGAGGGAAAGCTGAGTGTCAGGAATCAGATTCCCCAGTAGAGCCAGTCTGGAAGTAAAACCTGCAGCAGAGCCAGTCTCCAGGTGACCTAATGCCTGCAGCTGGCCTATAGTAGGCTGCCTGATTGGCTGGAAGAGTACTCAGAACTGCTTTTCAGCTCAGCAGCAGTTTAGTGTCTGTTTCAAGCATTTGCCTATGGCTACAATAGCTTCTCCTCATGAATATTTTGTTAAGATTTTGGTTGCACTTTTCCCCTCACCTCCTTATCTATGCACTCCCTGTCTGCAGGACCTCCTGGTCAACCTCCTCCTGGCCCTGGCTAAAGTGGCCATCTATAAAACCAGGGTGAGGAGGTTGGCCGATGGAGTCTCCTGTGACTGTGGGGCCTATTTCCGATCCTCTGTCCGTTCACGTCTCCAGGCAGAGTTCCTCTGGGTGGCATCCACTGACTCCTTTGACGCCTTTGAGGAGCAGTGGGCGCTGTCCAGGGTTCTCTGCTCGGTGTCCCCGTCCGGTTCCCTTCGTTTGACCCTTTGACCGCACTCCTGTCCCTGTTGTTCATTAGTTGTTCCCCCGGAATTATTTGGTTTTCCAGGTCCTGTGGACCCCCCCCTTAGGCTGGGGGGGATCCTTTAGCACTTCCTGGATCCCAATAAGGCTACAATAGCTCCTGTGCCTGGTTGTTCCCAGCCCTGCTTCTGCCTTGGACCCGGCCTTGCCTCATTTCAGGCAACCCAGTTCTGACCCTGGACTTTATATCTTGACATCAAACACATACCTGTAGTAAAAAGAAAAGGAGTACTTGTGAGACCAAGTACTCCTTTTCTTTTTGCGGATACAGACTAACATGGCTGCTATTCTGAAACATACCTGTAGTAAGTAGCCTATTAAATTAAAAACCAACTCGGTAGATTTTCTGTCCAGGAGAGAGGACATTTTTGGTATGTGGCCCATATAGCCTTTAGACATTAAAGTTCTGAGGCACAGCTGACCCTGAACTGCTCCTCTTGTCAACACATTGCTTAGCCTCAAGCCATGTACTGATTCTTTGCTTTTTTGCCCATTGTTATGATGCAATAAGAGCATCATTCCTCTTTCTGTACTGGGACTATCTTCTGTCTCTGCCCCTGTTAATTCAGGGCAACAGAAGAAGTACAGTAAATGGAGGCAAGTGATTGCACACGTACACTCCTCCCTGCTGGTCACTGTAGAATAACTGCTGGTCAGAGCACAGCATGTGATCATTCCCTGGTGTTCTGTATGTGTCAGATTTTATATGGCCTCCAAGTCACACTTTAGGCACTTCTGTTTTCTGCTGTTAGTGGATCTCTTCTTGTTTCATCATTCTTCCTACTGCTCTTCCTCCTTCAAAACTAAATAGAGTAAAATTGGTTTAATATACTACCTTTTGTACTCGGGGCATCTCAGAGTGTTTCATGCACTAATAAGTTGAATGCCATGATTTTAGACAAATGAAGATTCCAATATTTTTTGTTCACAAGGATTGGGGGAGACTGGAGAGTGCTTATTATTGGAGCCTTACTGATGGCCTCTCATTTTTTAACTTTGGGGTGTTAATTTCACCTGTTTGGGAGAATTCCCTTCAAATACACTCTTTCAAATGATGGATTATAATCTGGGGCTAATGGCTTCACAGATCTTCAGTAGGAGGTTAGATTTCTGAGTTTTTCCTATCAATCCTGTTAAACAATTAAGTTAATAGACCAGTAGCTGAAAGAAACGTGCATAGATCTTGGTCCTGGAAGGTGTCAGTAGAAGTTGCTAAATTCTTCAAAGGAGTTCTCAGCACCTTGCAGGATGGAACCCACATTACTAATATTAATTTCCTCATATATTTTCATTTTTTTTATTTTCCTTCCACTTCTCTAGTCTTTTCCCCACTGACTTTTGTATGTCCCCTCATTGCCTTCTTTCCCAAGTGTGTCCTCTGCCCTTCTCTCCTCTTTTAGCTGCTCTTTGGGCAGAGCCTTGGTTAAGGGTACAGCTGAGGTCCTACTTATGCTGACTCCAGTCCCTAGATGCCGGTAGGACTTTTTAAAGTTACATGATCCCTATGGTCATGCAGCAAATTTCAAGTGTGGTTCTACTCTGCACCTTCTTACCCAACAGATCTTTTCCCAATGTGTATTTAGAATCATATTTGCTGACTTCATTGACAAAAATAATTTTTTACTATTTTTTTAACTCCTATTAGCCCTGCAAAGTCAATAATGCTCTGAAACCTGAGCAGGATTCTATTTCTACTTGTTCACTACTGACAGATTATTTGCTAAATTCCAACCCCCGAGCTAATCAGTTAATCACTTGTGCAACCTCAGTGAGGGTAATGAGACTGCAGGAGTATAACTGATTGGCCTGCGGACTTTGTATGAGTGATAATCCACAAGAAGAAAAGTACCCAGCTTCACCCTCCAAACCTAGGCTGAGTTTGTAGGGATGGCAGGTAGAAAATAACATTTTTTATGTGTTCACTCAATATATTTAATCTGAAAGACAGTGAAAGAAAATAAACCTGGAACTTCACAGCACCATTTTTATAAACTGACTTTTCAGATTAGAACTATACTTTAAAGCCCTACCACTTATTTGTCCTCACTTTCAAGGCTCTGTATTGTGATGAGCATGATTATGTTTCAGGAGGTGTTTGGCATGGCTCTTTTCCAAATCCCAATAACACCACTCTTGAACTGGATGGGAGTCACTGCAGAAGAATAGCAGCCTTCACTCCGCTGCCAGGGACAGGGTACGGGGTGAGTTGGACTACTAGTCTAATGCAGCATAGCAATTCCCCTGTTCCCACCCCTCAGGGCAGGCATTGACAATGCTGCTTACAAGCAAGGCTGGTGCAACCACTAGGCAAACTAGGCGGTTGCCAAGGGCACCAAGTGGTTGGGGGCGCCAAAAAGCGGTTCCTGGCTCAGCAGGGAGAAGCCGCCTTCCGGAGGCACTGGAGAGCCAGAGTGTCGGCTTGCAGGGGCGGCGAGCCCCAGCCATGTAGGAACGGGTGGGGGAGGGGGCAGCAGCCCTGCAGAGGAAGTGGCACCGCTAGCGGGAAGCAGCTGCGCCCCCCGCCCCGCCTGTCCAGGCTGTGGCCCGGTGCCCCGCCCGGGGGAGGGCTGCTGCAGGCTGCAGCAGATGCATGCAGGCGGTGGCCCCCGTGCACCCCCTGGCTCTCCCCTTGCCACGCTCGGGCTTTTTGGCTCCTGGGAGTGTGAGCCGCTGCTGCCCCTCCCGGAGCAGGCTCAGGGCCCCGCGCCCCAGTGGTGGCAGCTCACATGGTCCGGAGCCACAGAGCCCGAGCGCGGTGAGGTGGGAGCCAGGGGGCACACGGGGGCCACCGCCCACATGCATCCGCTGTAGGAGCCGCCGGGGGGGGCGTCGGCACAGCCCAGCTCCCCCCCCCGGGGGCTCCTGCAGCAGATGCCTGTGGGCGGCAGCCCCCGTGCACCCCCCAGCGTCCCAATCGCCGTGCTCAGCTCTGCGGCTCCCGGGAGTGTGAGCCGCCGCTGCTCCTCCCGGAGCAGGCTCAGGGCCCCGAGCCCCAGTGATGGTGGCTCACATGGCCCGGAGCCACAGAGCCTGAGCGCAGTGAGGTTAGCCAGGAGGTGCACGGGGGCTGGCGCATAAATGCATATTTAGGGTTCTTCAATAACTTGATATCTCATCACATTGCATTTTTGGTCTTTTGTGTTTGAAAAGCAGATTCTGTGTTCACCATTGAAAATCTTGGTTAAATTCCAGAACAATGGTACAGAATTCAGAAGAAGCTCTTGATTATAGCTTATCATGCAAGATGGGAATATTCTTCAGATTTCAGATAAAAAAAGACCAATTACATGGTTGAGGAGTAAATATAAAATATTTTAATATTTTTATACAAAGTGAGTTTGTTTACACTTGGACCATCACATCTTTAAAAAAGTCTTGTTTTACTAACTTTAATATTGTTAAAAATTCACAAAGAAAGAAAATGATTTTGAAAGTTGAATGTGGTAAAACAACCTTTTATTTTTTTGCCCTTTTCTGCCTTTTGAGGTACTGTTACTCAAATATTTGCACAGCATATTTTGAAAGTCAAATGAAAAACAATGAACTCATATCAACTAAGCCACCAAGTAGTTAGGTTTCCAGAGGATGGGGAGAGAGAAATACATTTTTTATCTAAGAGATAAAGAGCCTAGATTTTCATGAAAGTTGCTGAAAGTTAGATGAGCAATTAACTGAGTGGGATTTGTCAACTGCAAAGTTGATTCTTGATAGGCTATGTCACGTGACTTTATTTATTAATTTGGATTTCATTCTAAAAGAAACATCCCACAGCCATATGCACCACTGACAACCTGCCCAGTGTTTGCCTATGCACCTGTTAGATCATGTCTTTAGACTGTAAACACCTGGGGACTCTCATTTACTATGTATCAATTTAGTTCCTAGCACAATGGGGCCCCAACTTGGTTGATGCCTCTGGCAATATAAATCTTTAATATTAATATTTTTAAAACACAGTGCCATAGGAATTGTAATACATAACTCCATCCAGAGTAGCAGCATTTCTCCAGCCCCCATGCTACACGCACTGAAGCATGTGAGTAACTTTAAACATAGCGGAACTACTCACAAGGTTGAAGTTATGCAAGTACTTCAGTGCTGTATTGTCTAATCATCAGTTAGTAGATGCAATGGCATTTGAAGTGCTCTTTAACCATAAACTGACAGATTAGTATTGTCCTGCACCCTGGGACACACAGTATATGGTTGCAAGTAGTCCTGCTTCAGGGATTCACTCTAGGTGCCCTTTGTGCACAAATTCCCTCAAATGGTGTTGGGCTGCAGACTTGGTCATGTTCCCCTTACACCTTTCTCCACTTTGGTTGCAAATATGGTAGCATGTCCTCTAGAGATGGTGTGCCATGCACACACCCTATCCCTGCTCTCTGGAGTTGTTGGGAGGCAATGTGTCTATTCAATTGAAAATGAGGCATATGGGTGTCATGTTGGCCCAAGGATATGTCTATTTAAGAGCTAGCTCTTCTAGATGTTCCTCCAAGTTGCCTTGCAAGGGAGAAGAATTTGTGTGTTGCAGGAATTCTGAGGAAAAGCTGGGAATAGAACATGGATCTGCTCACTCCCAGGCATGTGACTCACACACAAGACCTTCCTTCTTAGCAGCATGTATGATTTATATTATAAGAGAAAAAGATTTATAACCCAATAATAAAATATCCCCTCTGCCCTTGTATTGTATGATTGTATTCATTACTGATCATGAAGAAATATCTTTTTAATAATCAAGAGGTAACAGGTACAGTTAGAGCTAGAAAGGCTTGTTGGGATTTGCCCCTCAATGAACCGATGTGCAAGGGGGGGGGCACAAGGTGAAAATTTCACCGAGGGCGCAAAATATCCTTGCACCAGCCTTGCTTACAAGTGAAGAACTGACGGAGAAGTCATTTTGCAGAATAGCTCAGAGAGCCTTAGATATTAGAACATGCTTATTGAAAGAGAGCACATTGGCCCTCTCTCAATAAGATTATCCCTTTCTCTTTTTAAAAAGTACCATAAAATCTTTAATTTCTACAAACAGATCTTTGAAAAACAGGCAGGATTTAACATCTCATTGAAAGGCAGTCTGCAACCACAGTTCCAATAGCTCCTAATGCTCTGCAGTGCCAGCTCTGGGTATGAGCCCATGTCCTAATAATAATTGGACTTGCATCCATTATTTTGTATATAGAGTCATATTGACACTTTAAAATGACAAATTATCACCATAAACAAGGAGCATTGCCACTGAGAAGGAGAAATCAAAATGTGGACTATATCTTTTCAGAAGATGCATTGAGCTTTGTTTACTTCTTGCTAGCATCTCTAAATCAAGGAAGCATTATTTTCCTGCCACTCTTCCCAAAATCAGTTGCCCTCCTTGTAATTTGTTTAATAGAAAATTGTACCGGGCATTAGACCCTATTACAATATTCTAAAGGTGATTTAGAATGGAAATATTTTCAATATAATAAAATGCATTTGAAAGATTGTTCAGCATGAAATTCATCTATGCAATTCACCACCACAGATTCTTCCATGCCACTTAAATCTTGCACTGGGTTTGTGAGGGGGTGTCACAGGTAGAGTGTCCTTGCAAGGGGGCCTCTGAACCTTCTGTATATTTCACAAAGGGTTTTCAGACAGGTGACTTTGATGGGTTGGACTGCCCATCCAGGATGCCACCTGATGTACTGGGGTTTCACTGAGCCTGCCTGTTCCACTAGCCTGGGCTCCCTCTCCCTGTTTTGTTGAATCAGGCTCTCCAGCCTCTGGCAGCACACACACACAGGTAGGGACGCACCAGCTGTAGAATCACACAGAGTCTGCAAGTAGCTCTCTATGGGAAGATTCAGCTAGGAAATTTCCTAGCACTCAAGTGCACACGGCCTTTGTGAAGTAAACCCAAAATAATATTGTTGTGCGCTGTATAGAAAGATCTGCGCAGCACAAGCTCATAAAAATTCACCCTCTCCCTCAACGTGGAGAGAGATTTTGCCCCCCCAGATATGAATTGCACAAACTGGGTTTTGAAATAAATTAAAAACAAGTTTATTAACTATAAAAGATATATTTACATGATTATAAAGGATAGCAAACAGAACAAGGCAGATTACTGAGCAAAATAAACAAAACACGCACACTAGGCTTAATACGCTCAAGAAACAGATTACAAAATGTAATATGTGACCCTAAATGTTGTTTTAGGCGAGTTGCAGAGTTTCTGTAGCTTAGAGTTCCAGTTATTTCTCTTTATAGACTAGACTCCTGTCTTAGTCTGGACTCAGCCCTTGCCTTTCCCTCAGCTCAGTTCCTTTGTCTCTTCAGGTACTTTCATCTGTCTTTCTTCTTGGGCAGGAAGGCAATGGAGAAGAGTCCTGTTTGCCTTACTCCCCAGCCTTCAATAGAATTTACATAAGGCGGGAAGCCTTTGTTTCCACGGGAAAAGAACCAGCAGTGTCCAAGGTGGTACTTTTTACTAGGTGACATTATCACCTGACCTTGCAGTGTCAAAGCAACCATCAGACCAGGTTTATTTACAATGTTCACAGGAAGGAACTCTTGGAAGATGGGGGATCCACATCTTCAGAGACTTGTTGTTTTTTTCCTAATAGACCATTAAGGCTGATTGCTTACTATCTGGTGGGTGTCTCCAAGTATAACCACAGTTGTAATTGTAACATAGTCAATATTCCTAACTCCAGATACAGAAATGATACATGCATACAAATTGGATAATCACATTCAGTAAATCATAATCTTTCCAATGATATCTTACATGAGTCATCTTGCATAAAATATATCTTAGTTATTCCATATTCATATCATAAGCTTATTTCTATAAAAAATATGGAGCATCACGTCACAGTGACAATGGAGACCAATAAGGTAATATGCACAGAATCTACATTAACAAGGATCCTGAGACTTGCACATGCAGAATGTATTAATTGTATGGATGGCCTGTGGCCACTTTCTCCATCCGATAAGTTGAAGTAGCAACCTCAGAGGGGTACTTCCCCTGGCCCCTGCCCTGATTCTGGGCTTCATTTCACCTCCCCAAACTACAGACACTTCTCCTACATACAACCACATTACTTGGCATTATGTAGGTAAAGAGAATTTCCCCGTGCAAGAGCAAAACCTCATTGGAGGTTCCCCATTCTATTGGGTGAGTTAGTCATTGATCATAGCTCAAGGACAATACATTACTTTACATATACATTTTCTTTGCATTAACTGTTGACTTTCACACATCATTTGAGGTTTTTTGCTAAATGCATGTCAGCAGATTAACTGAAAGTCAAAGATTTTTTTCTTTTAATTTTGCTTTACAAAGGCCATTAACTTCTTAAAGTTGTATTCATTTTTAAAATAGTTTTAAAATTGTGCCTCCTCCACCTCAGTCAGTGCTGTTTGATTTAATATTTTGTTCCCTGAATTCATTCATCATTACTTATTTTTTGTATCCCTCTAGACCCTTAATGTGACAGATGGAGCATTTGAGTTGGAGACTCTAGCTGGATGTATTGAATATAAACCTTTATTGGACATAGTAGTCAATGCATTTTTTGTTCGGGATGGGAAGCATTGCCTGTTTTCTGAGCGCAATCTCTATGTGGGTAGGTATTCTTTTAAGCTACATAACGTAGTATAACTATGGAACATAAGAAAGATACATTATTTCAGTTGTTCAGGTGTTACGATTAGATTCCATGTTAAGCATTATCATTTGGTCAGTGCTGTACAAAATATAAAGACTTGGTCATTCACCAGTGATCTTACAACCTAAAGGCCAAATCCTGGAATCCTTTCTCAGTCCAAACTCCCACTGATGGGAGTTTTGCTTGAGTAAGTACTGCAGAATTTGGCTGAAAGTTAGACTGATGGTACAGTTCAGATACATGATCATATCCATCACTAGAAGAAAATAAAGTATCCAGGTGGTGCAGATTTCACTTAAAAATTTTCTGCAACAGCCTCTGTGCTGTCCCACTTATGGGATCTAGCACTTCTATCATCGCACTGCAGAATTGTATAGCAAAGCCGTGTCTGCTGAGAGAGGGGTGTGACAGCAGCACTGTCATGCTAGGATGACCACCAGAGTTCCTTTGCCAGTGACACAGACAGCTAAACAGAATTCTTTCTTTTCCGTGAGCTAGTTAGCCTAGTTTATTATTAGTTAGGCCCAGATTTTTAAAGGTATTTACTAGGCATTGCTCCATTCAGCACTGTAATGCTTAACTGACTTAGGCTCCAATATGGCTTAAGTCACTTTTGAAAATGAGACTTAGGCTCCTAAGTCAATGAAAGGTTTTTGTAGTGTCCCAATGCACAGTTTTCTGGACCTTTCAGGGGTTTAAGTCTTTATTCTATCAAAACCACTACGGCACCAACTTCAGCATCAGCAAAAACATCAATACCGATCTTCTCCCAGCACTAGAGGAACCTTCTTTGGCACTGAGAACTTTCCTGGTATGAACCTTCTCCCAGGCCCCACCACCTTCAAGGATACCCATGTTTCACTCAGCGCAGATAAGACTAGCGCTGTTGGCCCTGGCAACATTGCCTCCCCAAAAAGAGTGCTGTGGGTATGATAACTGTGAGGAGACTTCTTCAGAGGAAGTGGAGCAGTCAGCCATCAAGTATTATACCAATGGTATGTCCCCTGACGATCAAACTGGGACTTCGTCTCTCTTCATAATGAACAGAAGCAATTTCAGGAGCTGACAAGGAGAATTACTAATACCCTTTTGTTACAGACTGAGGGGTCTGCACCATCTGATACCCTTTTTGACATCATGGAATTGCATACAAAAGACAAAGTCACCTTTCCTAATCTCCAAGGACTATTCAAGCCAGCAGAAGACATTTGGCTCTTTTCTATGTCCTTGCCACCAGTATCAAAAAGGGCTGATTGTATGTATCCTATACCTTCAGAGGGCCAATTATTGTTACAACATCCACTGGCCGATTCCATGCTGATCTCGACAGCTCAGGAATTATCTAAAAGTTACAGAGCATCTGTGACTGCTCCCTTTACATAGAGAAGGATGGAGGACCGGATCCCATTGGAAGAAAAGTTATCTTTTCCACTTCTGGGTTGCCAAGTGGCAAACTGCCAACTCTCATGTTCAGATATAATTATGTGTTATGGGACTCCATTAACCCTATTCAGTACTCCTTACTGGATGAACAAAGGGAAGCAACAAAGTTTGGTCACTGAAGATAGACATACCCAGAGGGCAGTTTATGACACTTCAGACTCTATTATCAGACCTGTGCCCACTGGCATTGCTCTAAGGAGATATTAATGGGGTAGGTCATCAGGCCTTGCTGCAGAGTCCCAAAAACTGATAGAACTCCACTTTGAGGCTTCAGCTCATTTTAGTGATAAAATGGATACGATTCTGCAGAAATTAAAACCAAGAGAGTTAAAGCCCAATCTCTAGGGCTTTTCCAGTCCTCATCTCTTCAGAAAAGAAAATACCTTATATGTTGTTTCAGTTCCACAGGCAATCCCCTTCTGTTCAGCAGCAGCAGAGCACTCAATCCCAGAGAAGATACCAATCTTCTACCTTTTCCAGGATTGCTCCTGCAAAAAGTCCACAATACAGACTGCATATTGTCCTGCTGGTGGTGGCTACGCAACATTGTGGGCAAGATGGCTGAGAGTCACACACTTCTATCTATGCAATTTGGACCACATCTCTTGACCTTCTATGATGCCTGGTGCAAGTTCACTTCATATTACTGGGTACTAGATATCATCAGTCGTGGTTACTCAATCACATTTTACACCAGGCTTTCTCACATCCCTCTCCCTCTCATGAAAAACTTCTGTGGGAGAAAATAAGCTCCCTTCCATAAAGGAGGCTATAGAAGCGGTTCCTCTATTGCACCAAGAGCAGGCATTTTACTCCAAATATTTCCTAGTGCCCAAAAGAGATACAGTCTGAGACCCATCCTGGACCTCAGAATCTTAAGCAAATTTATGAAAACCTTCAAGTTCAGGAAATTAATAGCTAAATGTGAACCTCAGCTATCATGATTCAGATTCATCGTACATCCAAGAAAATTTTAAATGATACCTAATTATCCACAGTTCTCCATCATAAACAAAGAGCTTATGTTTTTCAGTGTCAGAAGCACATAAATGTGACCATTAAGCTGACTATTGCTGTTCCTGGATTGGCAGGATTGGTCCTGTCAAAGATCTCCATTAATCAGGTGGAAGTCGGGGGGGTGTCCCTGAATATTTTCCCATATGAACAAGTTGAGAGTCCAAAGGTCATTGGCTTAGATTTTTCTAAGCTGCTTGTGACGCTCCTTGCCAAGCTTCATTGACAGATTATCAAAGTTGTTTATCATGGCTGTTACTATATGTGAGCAGATTTGAATTTAATAATGCTCTTATAAGATACATCTGTATTCCACTAAGACCACTTAAATGTGTTGCTATGCTGAAACAGAAGATTGATACTCTGTTACCATACACTGACTTGCCTCCTGCACATTGGTCAAGATTTGCTAATAGTTACCATGCTGTGGTATCTGAAATACTGCGCTATAGGCAAATCAACTAAAGCCTGGTATGTTCCTCAGGGCTACCACTGTGCTACAAGGGTTCCTTAGCTTCACAGGATCAGAGAAACACCATAGACGCTTCTGCCAGTTCTGGGAACAACTCTACGCTTCTCTGCCTTTTCCTTCATTGGCCCCTATTTGCTCAAGACTAGAGCTGTGTGGGAACTGCAATTGCACACGAAACAACATTTTTTTGAAAAAAAAATGCTTTGGATCAATTGAAATGTTACATTTAGATTTCAACTTTTAATTTTTTTTAAGTAAAAAATAATTTTCAAGATGAAAAATTGTATTGAAATGAAAAGATGAAATGTCCCATTCGGAAAAAGTCAAAATGGAATGTTTTGAGCTTATCAAAATGCTTTTCTTCCCCTTTTTAGGAGCAAAACTTCATTGAAGCAACATATTCCCACAAAAAGTTTCAGTTCCAAAGAAACAGCATTTCCAACAGAAAAACTTTCTGTCACAGAAACTTTGACCAGTGGTACTCAGGACGCATTTGGTCCCTTTCCTCTCCAGCAGCTTACACTGCCTTAAGTTCTGTTCCTGCAAGGCATAGAACACCTTTAGGAGTTTAGCTTTAGCCCTACAGAGCTTCTAAACTTTGCAGGAGTTGATCTTCCAGATATGCAAACTCTCAATTGTCTGAAGGTTACTCCACTGCCTTCAGATAACTGTGGTTTGTTTTGTATTTTTCTGTAGTTAAAAGCTTCAGATCTTCAGCTTGTGTAATTCCAGTGGAGCTATATTGATTTACACCAGCTGAGAATCTGGCACAAAATTGAAAATAACTATAGTATCTGAGAGTCGGCTATGATAAGACAAACAGGGATGTCTTTTTAATGGCAATCATTATATAGCCCCGTTATACAGACGAAAGGAAAAAAATATTTCAAAGTTATTAATAATGAAAGTGCCAAAAGTGAGTCACATGATTTGGTTTCAGCCATAGCCCCATGGTCAAAATCCAAAAGTGTAATGAATATAAATAGTTTTTATATGTGTCTTTTGATAGTTATTTGCTATTTGGCCACTTTTCAACTGGAGGAGCTTGGTCTTCAGCAATTCAGCAGAATTGTCAAATCTCTGGACACTGCTAAAATGCATAAGGTAATGAAAGTAATTTCACTTTAGCAAAAATTTTAAACTAACATCACACCATGTTTTCATATTGTTTGATTAATTATTTTTTGAGTCGAGAGGTCTTTGCTGTGATTTTAAAAACTGTGGGTACTGTTCTTCCTTCACTTACACTCTGAACTTTTCAGCTTCTGAGTTAATTTAAATAAGACTGGATGAATGTCTTTTGGTTAAACGATGGGAAATCAATATTCTGCTAGCACAAAACTGCCGCACTTCCGAAGTCATACTCATTTTATACTACTTGTTCATGATTTATTTCCATGTAAAGCAATAAAAATTATATTACATGGATGTACCATGGGTAAGCTCTAATTGTCTATATGTCTGAGGAGACATCCAAAACACTGAGGTTTTGGGTAATTGGCATTTCAGTTCATAAATACATTTGTGTTCAGGGGAAAGGCAAATTTCAGATAACTGGGATTTATCTATACAGTCTTTATACTTATTATCCTGCTCATTGTGACTGCATTGCCTTTCCAGTGAGCATAGTTGTCATGTAGTATAAGAGAAGAGAGCAGGCTAGTCTGGCTGTGTTATGCATCTGAAGGCCTTGGCATGGAGTGTTTCCATAAAGTCAGTTCAAACAGTAATGATGTAGTTCATTAATTGTTAGGGATAAGAATACAGGAGATGTGGCTAGGAAGATTATCAAAATCTGATGGGCAAATGACACTTTCTTTAAAAAGTTCTCCCAACCCCCAGGACTCTTTGTAAAGATTTCTGGGGAAAAACAAGTGGTTTGGACACTTCTGGAGCTCGTGTGGCTATCAATGATATTTTACTTTGCAAAACATCTGATTTCTAATCCATACTGGTCACCGCTCAATGATTCCATTCTCTTAACCTTAGGTGGCTGGAGTGCCAGTGTCCCTGACACTATTTTGCTCCACACACATTTATTTTCTCCTTCCTTGCGTACAATATACCTATTCCATAAAGGAAGGTGTAGTACCAAGTGACCTTCCACACTGTTTCTTCTGGTACACTTTTTTCCTCTTGCATCAGAGAAGCTTTTTTGTCTCTAGAGTGATGCTAGATTAGATGAATGCACCTGCAGCAGAGGATTTAGAAGCAGCAGTTGGTCCCCCAGCAACAGGGACAAAAACAACAGAAGGCAGATTTGCAGCCGTAGCAACAGCATGAGGGTGGCAGACAGAATTCTGGGATACCCTTTGGGGATGTTGACCTATTACAACATGCTAAGATCCTCCTGTCCTGAGTTCATCTTGCGTTTTAGTTGAGATGCAAACTCATGTTTCATGTATATTACTTAAACAGATTTACTTTATCTAATGAACATAAAAGGAGATGTTTCTCCAGATCATGGGCCCAACTGTGTGACTCTTAATTATGCAAGTAGTCCTTACTCATATCAGTAATCTTTCTGAAGTCTAGGGGACTATTTGAGTGAGCTCTACTTGTGTGAGTAAGAATTGCAAGATGGGATTCGTATTTGTAAATGCTGATAAAATAGAGGAAAAACCCTTCCTCCATACCAGAATATGGCTGGGTATTTTGATTAAAGCAAAATAATTAGGAATACTAGACACATTTCAGTCTGAATGGAAAATTAGGAATCTGTGCATTAGGAATCTAAACATGGAATCTATGCATGTAATAAGAGAACATACAAGAGCTCTTTAAGGCCCTATACCTATAAAAATATTTTACAGGAACAGGTTCCAATCCTGCAATCTCAGTGGGATTCCTCTTATGAGAAAAGATGACTTGCCTATTGGTTGCAGGATCAGGACTTACTGTTTTTATTAATCTGTATTATTCTTATATGTATGTGAGGAAGTTGAAGGGTTTGTATCTTAAAGACAAGGACAAAAGAGAGACAAAAATGAAGAAAATAACTTTGAAATGTACTGTGCCATTAGCCTTACACCTCTTTATTTTTATGTCATTTTAGCACTTTGTTGACTATAGTGCTGTGCAGCAATAACTGATCAGCACAAAAATACATACTGACTTAGTGTTTTGTTTATTTTTAGCCTTCGGGAATCTGTTTTGTTCTGTCTCACATTCTGAATCCCTTCAACCTTGACAACTGCTAATAATAATGACTTTGTTTGTAATGTGCTTTGAGATCTACGGATGAAAAGCACTAGGTATTTTAAATTATTATTACTGTATTATGGGTTATGCATGTAATAATGCCTAAATTAAGATTTCCTAACACTTCCCATTATAAAAAGCAGTCGTGGCAGGTCCACAGGGAGCATGACAACCTACTACCATTATCAGTTACTCTGTTAGCTTACATGGCTGAGGTCTGTGCTGTGGATATAAAGGTTCCTACCCTACTGATGACCCAAGTCAGTGTCAGTATGATTCCATGTGATAGAATTTCATTTTTTTCAGTTTGCTTTTTTAAAAACTTAGGAAATACTCTACAAAAAAATTACATTAAAGATTGTTATGGTTGCAAAGTGAAGTACATAACCAACTTTAATTCACCACCCCACCACCACCTGCCCCCTGGCCTTTGTACATTACAATAATATCTTTAATTACATGATCACATACTATTTTATTACTTCAGTAATATATTAAAGCACTACAGTGGGCAAAATTAATCCCTGGTGTAATTCCATTGGTTTCAGTGGAATTACATGAGGGATGAATCTGGCTCATTGTAGTCTATGAGTAGTGAAACTTGGAGCACTTGAGGACAGGCTATCAGTGCCTACACTGAAGAAATTATCTTTTTACCAGGCAGTGTGTATTTCAAGATGAATAAGCAAAGTAAGGTCATTACCAAAATGATAGCTCTGTGACTTCCCTTACACATTTGATACCAATAACATCACAAGATAGCAAAGACACAAATAATCACTAATGAGGATGCTACTTATTTACACATGACAAAAAGGAGGACTGAAATGCAATGGAATTTTTCTCATGGCTCATTAAATAATTGGTCAACAAAACACAAAAGTTCCCATTGTTAAGGAATGAAAAATGCACTGTAGGTTCATGGGGCTGGATTCTACCCACACTTGCACTCTGTGCAACCCTATCATGTGGATCATTAAGGCCAGATTTGTGGACTTTGGCTCAAACAACCTCCTAGTCAGAGCTGGAGGTTGGCATACCCTGGAATGTGTGTCCAAGAGTGGCATTCAAAGCCTTCTCTGGCATGGCACATAAAGAGCCTCTACAGGGCTTATGCACAAACCCCTGATTCTTTCTGTTTTGTCTGTCCTTGAGGACTCATGCAAGAACACACTGGTCACTAAAATATACATCACCGTAGCAAATATCTTAATTATACCTTTCACAACTCTCTGTATATTTTAGAGTAACAGCCATGTTAGTCTGTATTCGCAAAAAGAAAAGGAGTACTTGTGGCACGAAAGCTCATGCTCAAATAAATTGGTTAGTCTCTAAGGTGCCACAAGTACTCCTTTTCTTTTTGTGTATATTTTAGACAACTCATAGTGTTTGATTACTTAATTACCCATTTTTCCCTAATAGAGTGTGAAATCTTCATGGCCACTATGTAATTGGACTAGCAGCAGGAAGCCTCCAGGGACAATAGCCACCTGTCAAAGATATATGTAGTCTTGAAGCCATGTGGGTCCCAGGATATTAGCAAGACCGGGGGAGCGGGGAGTGATGTAATATGTTTTACTGGACTAATGTCTGTTGGTGAGGGAGGCAAACTTGTCTCTCACTCACCAACAGGAGTTGGTACAATAAAATATATTAGTTCACCCATCTTGTCCCACCTGCTAATGATAGGTTTCAGAGTGGTAGCCGTGTTAGTCTGTATCAGCAAAAAGAAAAGGAGTACTTGTGGCACCTTAGAGACTAACAAATTAATTTGAGCATAAGATTTCGTGGGCTAAAACCCACTTCATCGGATGCATGCCGTGGAAAATACCGTAGTTCTCTGTGTATATATATATCTTCCTATTGTATGTTCCATGGCATGCATCCAATGAAGTGGGCTTTAGCCCACGAAAGCTTATGCTCAAATAAATTTGTTAGTCTCCAAGGTGCCACAAGTACTCCTCGTTCTTTCTGCTAAAGATAGCAGTTAGAAAATTATGTACGAGTCGGTGCTGCCAACCCAAGAACAAGAGTTGTTAAAAGTCAATTGATCTGAACTTATTTTTCTTATAAACTTTGTCTGCTTTGGATAAGAACTGATTCATTATCTTTTATCAGTATATATTATTGTTTCATCTGCCTTGAAATGGTAGCTGCAAGCACCATGCAGAGGATGATTAAGCAAAGATCCAGGGGGTCTAGGCCCTGCAGTCAGAGGGAGCTGAGAAAGAGCAGTGAATCAGAGGCACAGCGGCAGGTGGTAGCGCAATGCACAATTGATTGCTGCCTGATAGGGTGGGCTGAGTGAGAGGAATATCAAGGACGCAGGAAGGGAAGGAAGAAAAGAGTCCATATGGAAAGAAGGGTCTGCCAAAGAGCAGCAGTCCTTGACACCAGCTTTGGTTTAACTAAATCAGTTTAAAAACACCCCTTTGGATTAACTGGTGCAACTCAGTGTGTAGATAAGGCCTTCAGTACATCACCACTATGGAAGAATACTGTGACATTGGACCTGATTCTCTTCTGCCTTGTGCCCTATGTCAGGGGTGGGGAACCCTTTTTCTATCAGGGGCCATAGACCCACAGAAAAAAATCAATCACAGGCCACACACAAATAAAAAGCAAAGGTCTGATCCAAAGCCCATGCCGTTGACTACTCCGGTCTTTGGATCAGATGCTGTGATGTTGTTCTTGCCGTAAATCAGCCCTACCATCCCCTGCTGCTGTCTTGTGGCTCTTCTCTGAATTCCCCTTTGTTTGTCAGTATATTTCTGGGGGGCCCAGAGCCAAGTGCAGGAATCCCAGGAGCGTGGGGGGGCTCCTCCCCAGAAGTGGACGGAGAGGAGCTGTCCTCCCCCTGCTCCGGGGTGGATGTCCCAGTGGCTAGCCAGGATGGAACACTTGGATGGGCCCCAACTTTGGGTGGGTGGGCAATGACAGGGGGCAGGGGTGGGGGAGAGGATGGAATGGGGCTGCGTCTCCCCTGCCTCCTCCAGCTGGCGTTGCAGGGGCGATGGACCCAGGCACGCACCCAGCTCTGAGGGGAGACGCCTCTCTCCAGCAGCAATGGCTTCCGTCCCACCGCCCCACACCAGGCCTGGCTCCCCAAGCAGCAGGCCTATTTTTTTTGAGCATTCCTCTGCCATCGCTGGGCTGCCCGCTTGCTCACCCACCCTACACCAAGCGGCGGATTAGCCCCTATGCCAAGGGGGTGTGCCCAGGAGCCCCCGCCAATTGTGGGGCCCTGAAAAAATGGGAGCCCCTGCACCCCCACCCATTCTGACTCCCTGCCCAGCGCGCCTGCTGGGGAACAGTGTCAGGGTGCGGGGGCTTGCCCCGCTCCGCCCGCCTGGTGCTCCAGTCAGGGATCGGGGTCAGGGCATGGGGGCTTGCGGGCGGGCACACCCCCATGCTCTGACCCTACTTCCCGGCTGGAGTGCCAGACAGACAGTGCGGGATGAGCCCCCAACCCCACTCCCTAGCTGGAGCACCCGGCGGGCAGAGCAGGGCGAGCCCCCGACCCCGCTCCCCAGCCGGAGCACCAGATGGTCAGAGTGGGGCAAGCCCCCGCTCCCTGGCTGGAGCTCTCAGTGGGCAGAGCAGGGCGAGCCCCTCAACTCCGCTTCTTGGCTGGAGTGCCAGGCAGGTGGAGTGGGGTGAGCTCCCAACCCCTCTCCCCAGCTGGAGAGCCAGGCTGAGTGGGGCGAGCCCCGGACCCTGCTTCCCAGTTGGAGCACAGGGTGGGCGGAGCGGGGCAGGGCTGGATGAAATTAAGCAACGGCGGAATCTGGCCCACGGAACATAGATTCCCCACGCTTGCCCTATGTGGTGACATTTACACCTGTGCAAAATGGGTGAAAAATGTTACTGTGCTAAGATGGTACTGTTTTACATCCAGTTTGCACAGATGTAATGACAATATAAGATGCAAAGTAGTAGCGAATCAGACCTATTGATTCCACAGGGGAGGATCCTACATTTCCCCATATGCAGGGTGTGGTAAACCCAGGACAAACAGCTACAAAAGGGGGGTAGTAATTAGTCCCAGGGGTTTAAAAGGCCCCTCCCTATCCACTAAGGAGAGAGAACTATGGGGCAATAAGGTTCAGCTGGAAAAGGGGTTGCTAGGGAACCAATTAGGTTCAGCTGACTCCAACTACTTGGGACCTTTTTAAACCCTCCCCTGAGTGGTAGGAGGGGGAGAGTGAGGGGAGTAGGGAAGTTGCCTGTAGGCTGTTTGTGACAAGACACCAAATCTTCCCAGTAAGGAGGCTGCACTTGCTCCCCAGAAGGGAAGGAAAACAAGCACAAGGGAGTGACTGAGGAGAGGAGTAGCAGGACCCTGTGCCACCAATAAGGATTTGCCTTGCCCCAATCCTGAGTCTCCAAGGCTAAAAAGGACTGAGATGAACAAGATATTTTGCCACAAGGGAGAATGATTTGCTAGACTGGCTAGGAGGAAACATATCTCATTGCTGTAGAGCTAACAAAAAGTATTCCACCAAAATGAGAATCACAAATAAAACAACATTATCCATACCCTAGGGCAGGGGTTGGCAACCTTTCAGAAGTGGTGTGCCAAATCTTCATTTATTCACTCTAATTTAAGGTTTTTGCATGCCAGTAATACATTTTAATGTTTTTAAAAGGTCTCTTTCTATAATATATAACTAAACTATTGTTGTATTTAAAGTAAATAAGATTTTTAAAATATTTAAGAAGCTTCATTTAAAATTAAATTAAAATGCAGAGCGCCCCAGACCGGTAGCCAGGACCCGGGCAGTGTGAGTGCCACTGAAAATCAGCTTGCATGTCATAGGTTGCCTACCTCTGCCCTAGGGTTTCATTTTCATACCAGGCCTTTTTGGGCTGAATGGAATGCCTGTGGTTTTCCAGAGCTTGATGGACTAGGTTCTTCAGCCCCCCAGCCAATATGCTCTAGGGTATTTGGATGATGTGGTAGTGTACAGGCTAAGATGTGCAATAGTTAAAAATGAGACCTAATCCTTAGGTACTTCCTTGGAAATGGTCCTGTCAGGCCTATAGTTAGCAAAGTGAAGGTCTCACAAGATTTTTCCACACTCACTGTCAGGCAAATCCTTTCATTTCTAAGAATTGTAATGGAAAGGTCAAAGTTCAGATTTAGAATTTATCCTGAAATCAGTGGCCCATAATGAATGAGAGTACCATATTTCAAGATTCTAGTTCAAAAGGCCATATAAATAGTTAAAATTCTATAGAAAGGCTGATGACCTTTTGGTGAACTCCAATAGAAAAGTGGAATTTCAAATGTTAGATCTTGTTTTTTCCAGTATTCGGAGGCCCACAATGTGTGTGTGTGCCAAATTTCAATCTTCTAGTTCAATGGGAACAGAAAATTAATTGTGTTAGTCATCTTTATTGTATAGCTAGATTTACTAGACTAGAATCATTTCTTTACAGTACCCAGTTTTTTTCCAGACACAAACTTGTGTCCCAGTATTGTGATGTTTTAACAAGCAGTAATTTGAAAACAAGGTCACACTGCATCAAAACATCATCATACTATGAACATGGGGGTGTTTTTCAGGTCCATAAAAAGATTTTAGGACTTACTGATATCAATCGCACAAGGTATGGCTTCAGGACATAAGGTTGTTGCAACAAAACTGAAATGCACCTACAAATACTGGGGTGTGTATTAATTACAATTGTAGTGTAATACACAAGCGAAGTCTGCAGCAGTGTTTCTAAGAAAATCTGTGTAATCTCAATGTAAATATTGCATGTAACTCAATTCTTCAGTTCATCAAATTTGAAAGAAGTAATCTCTTGTTAGTTTCTTAGATTCTTCTTCAGTGTCTTGAATTTGAGTACATGGATAAAAGATGAATGGGGTCAGATATATGATTCTCTTTACGTAAAAGAGAACTGGATTGATCCATTGCTAGGGTAAGTACTAAATATTCAATATATTTGAAAGTTTAAAGGTGACATCATGGAAAAAGGTCCTCCTGAAAATTCAGTTTGCTTTAAAATATATTTCTTTGCAATTTGCTATGTTTATAAAACCATATGGTCCAATCCTGCTCCTATTGTAGTCAATGTCAAAACTCTTATGGGCCTCAATGGGAGCAGGGCAGACCCTTTAATTTATCCATAAGTGAGTTACTTAGCTCTAAGAAAAGTTCTCTCATAGATGTTACACGCTAGTTTCCCCAACCCAGAAAATGAAACTGGAACATATAATATTGAAATCAGAGTCAAACAACTATCTTCTAAAGTTAGGCTTTGATCCAGCAAAACTTTAAGCACATGATTAATCCCACTGACTTCAGTGATACAACTCTCATGATTGAGATTGCATACATGTTTAAGTGCTTTGCTGGGTCAGGACTCTAGGGCTGTCCAAGTTCAACAACGGTTCTAACATGTAGACACAGGGCCAAACTCTGTTAGGCTAAGCATATACCAGCTGGTTCCACTGATACAGAGTATAAACCATCATCTAACTCAGTTGTTATATTCAGTACAATTTAAAAAAACACTGTTTAGGTGGAGGCAAAGTAGTAAACACACTGGTATAAATTCTGTCTTGAAATACACACACAATTCCAGTAAAGTCAGTATGAGTTGCAGATGTGTGTGTGTGCTGGCAGAATTTGGCCCATTCCATCCCCAGTACAGTAATTCAAAACACAATGGCTGCTTCCAGTGATTTTTATAAATATTTTTAAATCTGGGATTAGTATTTCATTAGATGTAAGACCACTGAGCCTGATTGTCATTTACACTCAGTGTAAAGGGCCCTTAAAATGGACATAAATTAAATTTACACCCTCTTTGAGGGTGCTTCATACACTGTTAGAGTGCTGTAAAAGACTTGAGTTTTATGAGATTCAGAGGCATTGTTTTCATTAGTCCCTGTATCATCTGTTCCAAGTGTTGATCCCTCTTTTCGTACTGTAGATCCTGAGCTCCTATCTTCTGCTGAGGCAAAATTCTCAACAGGCACTTGGCCTGAATAAGGAGTGCAGGACTAGGCCCATAAACTAGAAATATCTAGTAGATATTACATAGCAATGAATACTGATGGCTCTGCTCTCCAGGGGTGGCAGAAGCTTCTTAAAAATGGAAGGGCCACTGGCACCTGAACCGTGGCCCCACCCCCCACACCTCCCCTTCCCCGCAAGGCCCTTCCCCATCTCTTCCCCCAAGGCCCCGCTCCCTGCTCACTCTTCTCTGCCCCTCCCCCCACTCGCCCTTAGGGCTGGTAAAAAGTGGGGGGGCCCATGTCCTCCTAGCCCCCCTGTTCCAGCGCCCTGCTGCTCTCAATAAGTGTATGTGTCTCACGTAAAAGTCAATGGGAGTTGCTCAGGTGCATCCAACCACCCGATTTGGCCAGTGGGTTTGAAATTTGCATCAAAGGGTTGAAAGTGTAACCACGAGTAATAAACTTGGCAGCTTCAAATGTGTTGAATGTACTTTTGTTTCCCTTTCACTGGGCCTGCTCCAGCTTCACTAAAGTTAGTGGAAAGAATCCCACTGACTTCAATGGGAGTTGGATTGCACGGCAGGCTAGATCCACAAAGGGACTTAGGTGCCTTGCCATCCAGTGGAATCCACAGCCCTGAGTTTGCTGCCCAGACTCCGTATACAGTGAATGGGGAGAGATCAGTGTCTAAGAAGGGGATCCACAAACGCCAGAACACCTAAGCTAGCCAATAGGAAAGGCTGAGGAGGGGGGTGGGTCATAAACCTCACCCTTCAAAGAGACTTAGAACCCTCTGCTGGAGTTAGGCACCTAACTCATATCTTGCAAAAATGCTGGAGCAGAAGTGGTGGTACGACCCTGTGCCCTATAACTTTTAGCCCAGTAGTTAGAGCATTCACGCAGGATGTGGGGGAGCTGGATTCAGTTAATCTCTCTACATGATGGTGCAAAGGGATATGAACTTGTTTCCCCCTGCTCTGGAGAATTCTCTCACCACTGGACTCTGGGATATTCTGGGGCAGGTTTTTCCTAATCTCTCCTGCTGCAGCTGTTTCCTGGTATATAAATAGTTAAATATGCACTGGGCCAGCGGAGGTGTGAGAATAATTCTATAGTCTAGTGGTTAGGACACCAAGTGGTCTCTGGGGGACCCAGGTACCAGTCCCCCTGTTTCAATGTAAATTAAATTATTTATACACAGTAGAGCAGTTTCAACAGGAGAGACTGAGAGAGACCTACCCCAGAATACCTTCTAGACCAATGGTTAGTGCTTTCTCCTCCAAGATGCAGCAAGGGAGACTTAAGTTCATAAAAAAAGAAGAATGGCCATATTAGGTCAGACCAATGTTTCAACCTAGCCCAGTATCCTGTCTTCCAGCAGTGGCCAATGCCAGATGCTTCAGAGGGAATGAACAGAGCAGGGCAATTTTCGAGTGTTCCAGCCCCTGTTGTCCAGATTCTGGCAGTCAGAGGTTTAGGGACACCCAGAATATGGGGTTATGTCCCTGATCATCTTGGCTAATAGCCATTGATGGACCTATCCTCCAGGAACTTGCCTAATTCTTTTTTGAACCCAGTTATACTTGTGGCCTTCACAGCATCCACTGGCAACAAGTTCCACAAGTTGACTGTGCATTGTGTGAAGAAGTACTTCCTTGTGTGTGTTTTAAACCTGCTTATTCATTTCATTGGGTGACCCCTAGTTCTGTTATGTGAAGGGGTAAATAACACTTCCCTATTCATTTTCTGCACACCATTCATGATTTTAGAGACCTCTATCATATCCCCTCCTTAGTCTTCTCTTTTTTTAAACTGAACAGTCCCCGTCTTTTTAATCTCCCCTCATATGGAAGCTATTCCGTACTCCTAATAATTTTTGTTGCCTGTCTATGTACTTTTCCAATACATCCTTGGTTAGTGCCCTAACCATGGGTTAAAAGTTGGGGTGGGGAGACTTCTCTTGGAGCTGTTTTGTGTGGGTTTAGGCATGCTCAGAGCATGCCTACCAGATTAGGCCATGTGGGGGAATGTGTAGTTTGAGGATCCTACTGTGTCTTTGGCACGAGATAGATGCCTGAGTGCCTAGACTGAGATGGCTGTGCATATGCTCATTGGCAGAAATTTAACAACTAGAGGACTTTAATGGTGGAAGTTTAGGCACCTACAGAATTAGGCATCAGCTGAATGGGCATTTGAGGATCTCAGTGATGCTTAAATGTTGCGTTTAGGTGTCTAAGACCTTTTGTGGATCTAACCCTGACTCCCAGAAGTTACCCATTGGCATTACATCAGAATGATAGTACAAACTAAGATTCTGAAGCTCCTTTTACGTTCTCAGTGAGAGCTGAACTACGTAATAAGGCGTGGAACCTCATTACACTACCCCTCTCTAATATGAAAATCTGTTATTCAGTTACTCCCACCCTTTGTTTTGATGTGAGTGGCTATAGACACGTCAGAAGCCTATGTGCTCTTATTACAAAGGGGCTCTAAAACCAGAGAGAAAGAGGTGAAGATCACAGAAAAGTATTGGCTTCTGAAGAATTTGTGATACCAAGAAGGCAACGTCTCAGTTAAGCGATGTTGTTCTTTCATTGCATGAGACTCCCAAAGTAATGCAAACCTTCAATATTCAAGACCTGAGTGTTTATGTATGGGATACTAATATGTCTGTTTTAAGTATAGGTTCAAATTACATTAATGTATTCCCCATTGACTTTGGTGGGGTTTGCAGTAGTGTAACTGAGAGGAGAATTTGGCTTTAAGCTGTGAACGTTTTAATTCTGATATACACAAATAATGCAAAACAAAAAACCCAAACCATGTTGGATGTCCCACCAGCTCCACTTTTTTGTTTGAGGGATTTATTTACTCAAGCAAATTATTCCTGTCCTTCCAATTTTTGATTAAATGAGATTGTGCTAGCGATACACTCGCTCTGTCAGATAATATGAACAATGTTACTTAGACCATTGTCTGTCTTTGTTCTTTCATCGGTACCTACTTTGTTTACCATAACTGCCTCCCTGACTCGCTGTCTGACACTGCTATAAAATGAACTTGCAATGGGCTTGTTTAGTCAGCATGGATTACACTTGTTTCACACAGATAAACAGTTTATTAGAAATAGACTAACTTTTGTTCAAGAAGTGAAGTAACATTTTGAGTGCCACAGTCTGTGCCACTAATCATTAATCAAATCAATTGATCAATTCAGTTAATAGGGAATAAACAGAGCCAAAGTCTTATCAAATTTGCGTCACGGACAATTTCAGATACTGCATTATTATGAATTTGTATAAGAGAAAAAGTGAAAATAAGATTTAAAAGTATTTTTTTTAAAGATGGCAGCCAAAAATAGAACAACTGATCAAGCAACTTGCTGACAAATTAGCGAATCGTGTTTCCACTGTAAAGACTTCGATGGTCACAAAGCCAAAGGAATTTGATTTGACCACCCCTAAGCCACGAGCCATAACGATACCTGAGCCAATACCGTTACAGGAGAAGCATCGACCTGTGAGTGGTTTTTATTCCTTGGAAAATGTTAAGTTGTATGTGTTTTGTACTCAACCATAGTATATGGTTAACAGTCTCTTCCCTGAAGTTATCTGAATCTAAAATAATTGAAGAAAACCTACCAACACTGATGGAATAACAGGAAACACTTTGGTGTTCTGAATTGAAGGCTAAATTTGTAGAAAATAATTCATACTGTTTTTAATCGATGTAATTGGTATTTTCTAAGCATGTCATAGATACTCTTCTATAGCAAGGCAAGGAAAGGGTAGCAAAAAGGTGGCTCCTACAATTGTTGGGAAAATTGGGATTTTTCTATGAAGCAACAGTTTATTCCTTGCCCCTTGAATGTGTAACTTAACAGGTTGCTGCCAGCCCATTTAATGTGTAGATTATTCTGCCTTGGGGGATCTACAGGTGCATATTGGAAATAAACCCTCAAACTGTAATTTTTTTATAAAAAATATATGGGTGTGATCCTGCTCCCCATCAAAGTAAATGGCAAAGCTCCCAGCAATTGCAACATAGGCATAACCAACTCTAGATTTGCAGATCATCCATGAGGATGGAATTTCATTGCCTGTGATGTGGGTTTGTGGTGTACCTTAATGTTAATGGTTAGCATTTAATATGTTAATGAGTGTAGAGGTTCTCTTGAAGGCCTGACTGTTTGCTTTTCTAACTTAAGCAGTCACATTGGGTAATATTCTAATTTCAGTCACACTGGTGTAATTCTGGAGTGACACACATTCAATAGTGGTGTTTGGTTAAAGTAAACAGGATTTGGGCTAAGGTTGCTATGATTCACTGAATAAAGACTCCATGGTTTACATTTAGTTTTGTAGGCAACTGAGTTTAGGGCTATAGCTCTGGGCATTATCTATAGCCTTTTATTAGCACGTTAGGTTCTTAATAATACAAATGTTGAATGCTTACAAAAATCATTTTGCATCTTTGGGTAATAGTGCAATTTCATGGTAGCGCATTGGTGGTTTCAGTGTGAAATCCCATTAATTCTACAAATACCAGGTTCTGAAAAATTGCATTTTATTAATCACTTACTCAGTGTAGGAATGAATCCTGTTGTTGTCACCTTTATATTGTACAGTCTCCCTGAGAGTAATTTTGCATTAACTCACATGTATTGAAGATCATGTGAGGTGCAAGGATTATATTGGATTTTATTTAAATTCAGATCAAGTCTGCCAAATTTAAGTGCTCATGAAAGGGGGAGTCTAATATCTTTGTCACAGTATGAGCAGACACTGCGCTAACTTCCGGACATAACTCTGCAAAATGAGCTTTGATTCTAACCTTTAACCCCATTGTCACAACCACTAGTTCAGATCCTGGAGCCCTCCAAAACAGAGAATGATAATCATGTTGAATTGTCTATTAGTTTGCTGATATGGACTAGGGTCCTCTTAAAACCTAGGTTGAAACCATGATATTTCTTTTGAAGTTGCAGCAAACGTGGTTGATCCCTCAGTCAGACCAGACTGCAGGGTATAGGCTAGGAATATGGGCCCACACCCTTGGAATTGGCTAGTGTGTGATGGGTGGCTGTGCATCAAAGGATGGCCCAGAGAGAAATAGGCCGCCTCTTGTTTCACTCTGTATACTGCTGCAAATAAAAAAGTGACCTCATGGCCAAAGGTTTATAATTGCTTGTCTCCCTCCTCATTTACACACCCCCAGCCATTGCAGATATGGCTTTCCACAAAGAAAGCGGTTTCAGTTGGGATTTTCACAGGCACAGAAGGGAGCTAGGGGCTCAACTTCCATTAATATGCAATGGTATTTGGATACCTAAATCCCCAAGGCTTCTTTGAAAATCCCAGCCATGATTTATAGTGTAATCTAATCCATTCCTTTAATATTAGTACTATTTATGGTGAAATTATTACACAACATTTTTTAGGTTTGTCTAGAATTAAAATGTATACATTGAAATGCATTAGGCCCCATTCAGCCCAGGTAAAAGTTCTTGTAATTCCATTGGAGTTGTACATATTAGGACCAGGGCCATATTTAGCCCACTCTTTATATATTTCCTTGACCTTGTCCCTTTAACTGTCTATTTTTTCTTAAAAATAATAACAAAATAAACAAATCCACCTGGCTAACATGCAAGATTCTGTCTGGAAATATATTGATGATGTAATACATAAACTCTAGAATCTTGTGTCAAAACAGAAGCTCTTAATACAATACACATAACACTACCCCTATCCTTGTCCATCTCACAACCTTAATTTTTAAGGAAATACATGAATGGTCACTGCCAAAGCTGAGAAGAGTTTACTGATCACTAGGTATAGTTTGTATTCCCTTCCCATCTTGCTCCCCCGCTCCTAGTTTATGTTCTCAAGGCACTGAAATTGCCTCATTTCCATCCAGTATAAAACATTACTACTTGTGTGTATAATTCTGAGTGGTTAAATAAAATTAAGTTGATACCTTACAAACCATTTGTCCAGTTGTCCCTTAATATTTAGGGCCATACTGTGCCTTTAAGGCACTGGTCTGTGTTGTAGGTAGTACAGAATTTCACAATCACTAGGGGAGCTTTAGGAGAGATTGTGCCTCCAGGAGCACACCTATTACATAATCCATTAGAAGGTTACATCATGCTGCTCCCCTCTGCCTTCATCCATTTGGTCACCTATTCTGGCCAGAGCGGAGAGGGGGCATGGCCCAGTCTCTTCCACCTCTCCCACAGCAGTCCTCAGAGGCCAACCCATACCAGACATGCCCTTTCCTTAGACCCTTTGTTGGGTCATGTGGCAGACAGGTAGACCTTAACCCTTTCCTGGATGTTTTACTGTTCCACATTCCAAGATCTGACTACCTCTCTAAACCTGTGAACGCTGCTGTGAGGACCCCCCTCAAGAGATGTCAAGAGTAACAAGAAGGGTTTCTTCAGGTATGTTGGCAACAAGAAGAAAGCCAAGGAATGTGTGGGCCCCTTACTGAATGAGGGAGGCAAACTAGTGACAGAGGATGTGGAAAAAGCTAATGTACTCAATGCTTTTTTTGCCTCTGTCTTCACGAACAAGGTCAGCTCCCAGACTGCTACGCTGGGCATCACAAAATGGGGAAGAGATGGCCAGCCCTCTGTGGAGATAGAGGTGGTTAGGGACTATTTAGAAAAGCTGGACGTGCACAAGTCCATGGGGCCGGACGAGTTGCATCCGAGAGTGCTGAAGGAATTGGCGGCTGTGATTGCAGAGCCATTGGCCATTATCTTTGAAAACTCGTGGCGAACCGGGGAAGTCCCGGATGACTGGAAAAAGGCTAATGTAGTGCCAATCTTTAAAAAAGGGAAGAAGGAGGATCCTGGGAACTACAGGCCAGTCAGCCTCACTTCAGTCCCTGGAAAAATCATGGAGCAGGTCCTCAAAGAATCAATCCTGAAGCACTTGCATGAGAGGAAAGTGATCAGGAACAGCCAGCATGGATTCACCAAGGGAAGGTCATGCCTGACTAATCTAATCGCCTTTTATGATGAGATTACTGGTTCTGTGGATGAAGGGAAAGCAGTGGATGTATTGTTTCTTGACTTTAGCAAAGCTTTTGACACGGTCTCCCACAGTATTCTTGTCAGCAAGTTAAGGAAGTATGGGCTGGATGAATGCACTACAAGGTGGGTAGAAAGCTGGCTAGATTGTCGGGCTCAACGGGTAGTGATCAATGGCTCCATATCTAGTTGGCAGCCGGTATCAAGTGGAGTACCCCAAGGGTCGGTCCTGGGGCCGGTTTTGTTCAATATCTTCATAAATGATCTGGAGGATGGTGTGGATTGCACTCTCAGCAAATTTGCGGATGATACTAAACTGGAAGGAGTGGTAGATACGCTGGAGGGGAGGGATAGGATACAGAAAGACCTAGACAAATTGGAGGATTGGGCCAAAAGAAATCTGATGAGGTTCAATAAGGATAAGTGCAGGGTCCTGCACTTAGGACGGAAGAACCCAATGCACAGCTACAGACTAGGGACCGAATGGCTAGGCAGCAGTTCTGCGGAAAAGGACCTAGGGGTGACAGTGGACGAGAAGCTGGATATGAGTCAGCAGTGTGCCCTTGTTGCCAAGAAGGCCAATGGCATTTTGGGATGTATAAGTAGGGGCATAGCGAGCAGATCGAGGGACGTGATCGTTCCCCTCTATTCGACATTGGTGAGGCCTCATCTGGAGTACTGTGTCCAGTTTTGGGCCCCACACTTCAAGAAGGATGTGGATAAATTGGAGAGAGTCCAGCGAAGGGCAACAAAAATGATTAGGGGTCTGGAACACATGAGTTATGAGGAGAGGCTGAGGGAGCTGGGATTGTTTAGCCTGCAGAAGAGAAGAATGAGGGGGGATTTGATAGCTGCTTTCAACTACCTGAAAGGGGGTTCCAAAGAGGATGGCTCTAGACTGTTCTCAATGGTAGCAGATGACAGAACGAGGAGTAATGGTCTCAAGCTGCAGTGGGGGAGGTTTAGATTGGATATTAGGAAAAACTTTTTCACTAAGAGGGTGGTGAAACACTGGAATGCGTTACCTAGGGAGGTGGTAGAATCTCCTTCCTTAGAGGTTTTTAAGGTCAGGCTTGACAAAGCCCTGGCTGGGATGATTTAACTGGGAATTGGTCCTGCTTCGAGCAGGGGGTTGGACTAGATGACCTTCTGGGGTCCCTTCCAACCCTTATATTCTATGATTCTATGATTCAATCCTCCACCCCCAAGCAATTCTATACCCACAACTGGCAAACCCTATCTAGAAGTATAGTGGAGCAAGAAGTATGTAGGAGAGGACAGCTGGCCTGATTCTCCTTAAAGGCAACTTCAGGTTGATCTTCCCCTTTTCACTTTGTGGGAGGCACGGGGGAGCAAGCATAGGATTTCTTTCTCCTTTGGCTTTCGCCTGGCAAAGATGGACTTTTTTTTTTAAACTGTGTTAACAGCTCCTTTGGCTGAAAGCACCTGGAACAGGGTTGACAAGGCCTGGACAGCCCCAGCCAAATAGTGATGGTTGGTGGATATCTATCCCTTTTATGCATTCACCCCTAAAACTTTACTATTCATTTTATGGCACTAATAGAAAAGAAATCACTACTTTTTAAATAATGGCTGTAGTTTTTCATTAGGGATAAATGCCCCCCACACACACACACACACAGATTTATTGTTTGAAACATTCAGTCTTTCATACCTGTATTACAGAAATTTCTGCCTTTTTAATATAGGTTCCTCAGAGCACCTACAAACCTCCAAAGGAAAAACAGCACCTGCAGGAAATCAAGTATAGAAATCGCAGAAGAGCAGAGGTAAGTGTAGCATGATTTTATTTTTAATTGCCCCTCTCCAGCATCTGTTTATTCTTTGATGTAAGTTACAGTTTTCAGAGCTTTAGGGCTCTATCCAATGCAAAAATGCTTCTGCAGCTGCTGGGCCACCCCCTGTCTTGGAGCAATGAAGGCTGCTTCTTCTATCCCTTTCCCCCATGCTTTGTCTGTCTTGTCTATTTTATTGTAAGTTCTTCAGGGCAGAGACCATCTTCTACTCAATGTTTGTTGCAACACAAATAATAGCAGTACGGTTACAAAGGGTAGTGCTTGTGGAAGCAGCCACGTGATGTTGTCCTAATGTAGCCAATCAAGATTGCTTCAAATAAATTTGTTCATTTCTAAGGTGCCACAAGGACTCCTCATTGTTTGTTTTTGCTGATACAGACTAACACGGCTACCACATTGAAATCCATTTACATACTTGTTCTTACATCAGTGCCCAGTGCCATGTTCTTTCCCCCCTCCATCTGCACTGACCCTGTGAAGGTGTTTACGGACTGCAGATAGCCCAGTGAAGGCTCTTGCCTCCCCCATACCTGGCTCCTGCTCCACAGAGGGATTGAGGGGAAAGTTTCTCTCCCACTGTGTTGAGTAGTTTGAGGGGCATTCCCCACTGCTTCTCCACTACTCTCCAAGGAGAGGACATGAAGGAACTTGCACCCCACTGCTTCTGCTCTGCCCTACTATAATGAGGTATTAGGGGCCTTTCCGACGCCCCATTGCATCTACTGCTTCCCCTGACTCCAGGGATAAGAAGTCAGGGTGCATGGCTGGGGTATTCCTCCAAGCCCTGCTTGTTCCCTCTGGCCATGTGGAGGGGGGCACTGGGGAACTTAACCAGCTCTGTGGAACCCTACAGAGATCCAGGAGAAGCTACTCCTTTGCTTGCATAGGACACACAGATAGTCAATGTGTGCAATTAACCATTAAGGCATTTAAAAATTTGACATAATTTCTGTTTCCTACCTGAGAAATAATTTCATAGCATCATCCAGTTACAGAAAAATCTCAGTAGCTCCTGACTGATCTGTAGTATTTGGTGCTGCACATACCTGAGAGCTCCTCCCCAGACCAGGCTCTGAGAGTAGGAGATCATCATGACTAGGAAAGCAGCAGAATTCAAGGCGCTGTGTGTTAAGAGAGAAGTGGGAGGGAAGGCCTGGAAAGGGCCCTGACACTTGATCTGCTCTGGTTATTTGAACTGATCCTGATTTTGAAATGAATCCTATTAAATAAGTCAGCTCTGATTAGATTTAAGGCAGATTTCTGTCTTCCTCTTCCTCTCCTTGGAAGGAAATTACATGGTAGCTCCCTCTCCCATCAGACCTCCCACAATGCAATCCCCATATAGAGGTGCTTTAGAAGCTTGATAAAAGGTCTGGTTTTTTTACATCTTTTTATCTGTACTCTCCCACCTGCATTCCACAAATGCCTTGTTCTAGTTTTCACTGACTGATACCAGACAATTTATCACTGTACTAGCCTCTCCATGTCCTTGTGCAAGTTGCATTTGGTTCAGTTCCTGTATGTAGAATATGCTGAACTGCCTACATATTTTGTTAGGGTCAAGCTTTCCTTTTGCCCTTTTGTTGCCCCATCTCATTATAAGCATCTGTTACTTTTAGGTTCTTCACTTTCCAGCAGTATTACTTTATTTTGTATCCTTTCATTATGTCTGTGTTGTGCAGAATGTACATGCTTAGTACACATTATATGGAAAGATTGAAAGGGGAAAGAAACAAAGCACATTATCTGGATTACCAAGAGTCTGAGATAAGTGTAGAATCACTTAACTAACAGCCACAGTCTCCAGTGGAGCAGATGCATGAATGCAAGCAACACAACGGAAAGCCACAGCAGAAAGTGAAGTTGTTGTAGCAGCCATTTTTGTCACTCTGAAATGGCATAAAAGGCATTTAAAGCATTCACAAAGGTCAGTTCCTCAGACTGTTCACTAAATGAAGCTGAAATTGTGGCTCCTGAAAAGAAAGATGCATATGGAAATGTCAC
Source organism: Caretta caretta (assembly GCF_965140235.1). Lineage (NCBI taxonomy): Eukaryota > Metazoa > Chordata > Testudines > Cheloniidae > Caretta > Caretta caretta. The sequence goes on along the minus strand of NC_134209.1, from coordinate 134,150,701 downwards.
GGTCATAGAATTGCACATGTGACTGATGTATCAGAGCAACTCTAGAAAAGAGTGAAAACACTAGGAGCCTCTCCCTGTGCATTTTATCTCAGGGCTGATGCTACATGTCCAGCTTAGCATCATCACTCAGAGCCAGTGGAAAAGCCGGAGTGCTCCTTTCACTTCTGGGGCTGCATCATTATCATCATTTCACTGTTGGGCCTTATTTCTATTGGAAACGAGAAGACCTGAAGTCTTCACAGACCGAGATTCTCCCATTCTTGTACCCTCTGTTTCCCCACATGAGTGGTATGTGTGTGAGAGGATTCAGAAGAGTGCGGTCACTGAATCCTACAGGTAGGCTAAGGGGAGTCTACCCCGAATTAGGGATTATGTGGATGGAGCTCTGTAGCCCCCACAGTAGACCCACTTAAAAGGCTGGTATTGGAGAGACCGGGACAATAAAGCAGACAGCTCCGCTCCCCCATGCTACATTTATAAAAGTTGCTGCTCCAATCCATCCTTGTGTCTTTCTTCATTCACCTGCATGTCCTGATTAAGCCTCTGCCTTCAGAGGTTTTTTCTTTTCTGTAGTCACTGTCTAACCCACGAAGTTTATTTGTCTATGATCCCTTTTGGGAATTTGTTGTGGCTTGTTGCAAATTATGTTTGACCATATAAGAATAGTTCTTGTACACCATTTGCTTTGTGCTCCAATCATTTATATTTTCACTTGGTATTTAAATATTTAGAGTTCTGTGTTTTAATGGTTGCCTCAATTTGCTACATCGAAAAAAGGTGTTTTTAAATTTCTCAGTGGAGAATTTAAAATTTACCATACTTAAAAAAATAATTGTTTTGATTTTAGGAACTGCTGCTGGAAGCAAATGTTAGCCAGTTCAGGTGTGCAACCGTAAAGCCTGAGAAAAAAGCCCCGAGAGGTGTAAGTTAAACAAAATTGGTAAATTAAAAAACAACTATCGTGTGTTTTTTTACACATTAATTACTTTTTATCAAAGTACTCAAAGGATCTCTCTGTATTTGGAGTTAGGAAGTATGATACTATCATTCCATCAAGGGGTTCTGGTGACCTTCTAAACTACAAGAACCAAGGCCTGTCTAGCTTGACACCAGATTCCCCAGGTAGAATTAAAGCCCTGCAATTTGAAATGTGGATGTTTTTATTTTATATAATGCACAGATCCTGGACTGTGCTTCATTCACTGTGAAAGTTCTCCACTGGCTCCCTTTTCCTCACCCCAGTACTCCTGCTGCTGCCCCTCCCCTCTTACCTGCCTACTTTAACACTGCTCCAGCAACTTCCCTTGCCACTCAAGCAGTTCTCTCATCTAACAGAGCAGTTTTCCATTACATTGAAAGGGTACACAGCAGCATAGTGAAAGCAGCTCTGTTTGATTAGGTGACTCCTGATTTACAGCTGTAGGATCATGCCCATTCATGTAATGTGATCACTGCAGTATCATATCTGTGTATCATTTATACCATGCCCATCACCAAACACCTTCATTTGAGCATCTGTAGCTAGCAGCATAGAATGAAGTTCCCTGTCATTGTCAGAATTCCACATACACTTAATAATCTCATGAAATGTCCTTTGATAACCTGCTTTATCTTCACAAAACTCACATCTTAAGAACTGACTATATTAGTGGCCTTTGGTAGTATTCCATATTCAATATTTCTGTAGCAAACAATATTACTTTATTATTTTGTTATGTTAGCCATCTAAATACATTTCATAGCAATCAGCAATAATTTTTCTGGGGACCTGTTCTGCAATTATTTGTTACGCAGAACTCTCAATGAGTTTGGCATGCACAACAAGATTTAAGGATGCTATGATTGCAGTATCTAGTCCTCAATAATCACATCTGCTCTTCCAAAGGGAATAATATTCAAGATACAATTTAATAAGATTTTTCCTGAGTATTTGAATATCTATTTCTGAAATGAAAATTAATTTTTGGATGACTTGCAGTATATATCCGGCATTATGAAGAATAAAACGAAGTTCCAAGCTCAAAAGATCCAGGGCAAGGTGAGTAACATTTAGAATATACAGATGTTACAAGTGTTTGAAAAGTGTGGACTGAAAGTCATGACCAGATTTGGAACTGGTGCAAATTGATACAACTCCTCTGTAATCAAGGGTATTACACCAAGGCCTATGGCCATGGGAATGGGATAGTTCAGGGGATTAGCAGAGGCTGGGCAATAGAGCCTTTCACCTCTAGGTCACTGGTTCAAATCCAGGTCCTAAAGAATGAGCAATGGAAATGACTATTTGGTGTGAAATGAGTTTGGTCTGTTGTGTAGTTTCCATTAAACAGGTATCTAAAGCATAAAACCCACAACACTGATTGCCTCTTTGCTGAGACTTCAGTAGTGCAAGTAGCAGGATGTGCTATCCACCTTGAGTATGTGTCTAGGGTCTCAGATGAGCTCAGGCTTGGGGTGGCTAGCCCCTTGTGCTGCTGTGGCTACACTCTTATTTTTAGCTTGCTAGCCCAACTTGAAGTGTAGACACACCCTTAGAGATAGTAAGACAGCATTGGGCAGCCTGCATTGCCTCTGCCTGAGCTGTGATTGTCCTGTGGATAACAAAAGACTTCAGTCCCCAGGATTTTCTATCTGGCATCTTTCATAATCATCAAGATCATACCAAAACAGCTGAATCAAAATAACAGAGTGTCTCAGGATCAGATTCACTGTTAGTGTAAATGGGAAATTTGTCCCATAGTCTAAGGAAATAGATGTTTGCTCACCTTTATTGAACAATTTTTGATACTGATGTTTTAGCAGTACATGGGGCCAAATTCTGATCCCAGTTGCACCAGTACAAATTTCAAATAACTCCACTGACTTCAGAAGCTGGCCAGTCAGGTGGTGTTGCACATACAACAGAGGTTCATGCACTTATGGTTCCCTCAGATCACCTGCATGTGCAAATCTGCTAACTAATCACAAATGGATAGTCAGTTACAGCAGGCTTACATATTTTATTTGTGAGGTCATCTAGATTCCAATTTCCCCCTTTGAAAATCTGGCTTCTGGAAAATATTTGTAAACCACATCAGACACTGATGACTTACAGTGTTCAGCAATAACAGTAATACCACCACTATACTTACTGACATTACATTAATAAGTCTGTTTAAAAGTGCGGTCCGATACGATATGTCCAATTTGTTTTTAAAGTGCTGTATAATATTAAGACCCCTACTCCTTCCTCGGTTAACACACTCACAGGACCAGCTGTAATTTGGACTCTGTTGAAGTCTGTGTCTGTTACACTTCCCTCTCAGACAATCTAAAATATTGAAACTTATCAGCTAGAGTGTTGGCCTGTGGGAATTAAACCCATTGGTTAAGCTGCATAAAAGAAAAATATGGATCCAGTGTCTTATTAAATTGATTAGGGACATTTTTAATAGTTGTTCGTATCTTTTCCAGTGGCATAGTCGTATTTATCTCACCCAAACGCATTCGCCTTGAAGGTTGATTAGGTGGCTTTCAGGGAGCTGCTATAAAACTTTCATAGCTGAGATAAGCATATTGTTTGAGTCTTAAAATAAATTCTACTTCTCACACCCACTCCCATTCATCCTTCACCTCCCAATAGACAACTGAGAAGATTTAGGAGGAATGTGTGTACAATATGTTAGAAATCAGGTCACAAAGTCCATCTCAAAATAATCAAATTGTATAATATTTAAATAGATTAGGGTCAGTATGCAATTTACCATAGTTCATTTACCTTCTTGTGAGAACATCCATTGTACAATAAACACATTTTCTAGTCTCAGTCAGGCACATTGAAACTGCCATGCAGACAAAAATGATTAACCACTGCTGTTACAAAATCTTTATTCTTTCTTTCCACTGCAAGCAGTGAGACTGTACAAATGGCTCATTACTCTGGCTCAGTCTGCCTTGTGCTCACAGGAGATCCGGTTCTCTACATATTTATTGGTTTGGGGTGAAAAATAGTGTGTTCATTAGGTGAAAATATTGAATATGATTTTTTCCACAAGAATTACTCAAGTTTGCAGCCCCTTCTTCCTACTTGATAAGGGGGAAGGAATGACATGATAGAAAAGGGGTAATGTGAAATCAGGTATTCACTGATAATATATGCAATAGAAAAATCTGTTTGGATACTTTTTTGTACATACCTGCACAAATCTTCTAATCCTTGTGTATTCTGGCTGTTTAGAGTGCATTTTATTCAATCATAATTTTATTTATTAAACTGGAGATGGAACATTTCTAGGTAAAATATTGTCCCCATAATCAGTTTCAGTTCAGGATATTGACCACTTTTCTGTCTAATCTACAGGAACTCCATATACTACATGAAGGGGGAATAAACAAGCAGTTTCCAAAAGCATAATAACTTCCACATATTTTAGTGAATGTTTTCAATTTAAAACCAATACAATATAAAAAATATAGACTATCTTTGAATTCTGCGCTCTTGAGTACATTTCCCACCCCTGAAGAAGAGCTCTGTGTAAGCTCGAAAGCTTGTCTCTCTCACCAACAGAAGTTGGCCCAATAAAAGATATTACCTCACCCACCTGTAGAGATGGCAAGACCAGTATAAGGAAAGAAAGGATTCTTGTTGCTGTCTCCTCCCCCAAACTTTGGCACCCACCTTTTTTGCACTGAGAAATAGATGGGTAACTACATTTCACAGGTGGGCTATTAAAATGTGTCCCATGCTGTAGGAAAACACTGTTCACCTCCATTTATTGAATTTCCTGATTACAACATTTGACTGTTGTGCTCAACCTACATAATCAACCTCAAATATGAAACAACCATGTTTTTCAGTTTTGCTTATGTATTTCAGTTGGTTGTGCAGAAGGTTGGTATAGGATGTCTTGAGTGATTCTGCACATCTTTAGGGACTGGCAGAGCAATACAGTTATCTTGTAGTTAAAATACATTTTAATATGATTTGCTTCCATATCCACATTGTGAATGGACTTAATTTAACTGGCTGGTGTCATGAATGATTTTTGTTTTCTATATGGAGTGGGCTCAATTCTGATCTCACACCAGTTTTACACTGACACTATTGCATTGACTTCAAAGGTGTTGCCTCTCTAGTATGCTGGTCAGATCAGAATTGGACCCATTGTGTGCCACTGTAAAGCTGGATCTGGCCCTCTAAGGATTCCCCTTGTGTAAGGGGAATCCTTGGCTGGCAAAGAAGCTGCGTAGTGGCTCTACTCCACTGCCTCTCTCAGGCTTTAGGGATTATCTGTCCGTCACTCCTAAGGCAATACTTACCCTGAAGAGAGATGCTGAAGCAGCCCTGGATCTAGTAGTCCCAGTTGTACTGGTAACTCTCTCTGTGACTTTGAAGGTCAATGAAGTCTGTACTTCAGTTTCTCCATCTATAAAATGGATATAATGATACTGCCTCCTAGAAATATGTTAAAGTTAATAAATTAATGTTTGCAAGCCACTTGAGATCCTCAGATGAAAAGTTCTACGTGTTACTGGAATATGTGTGTGATCTTCCTTCCTTTCAACTCTCCCAGAGGTGAACACATAAGATGTTTGCTGTTCGAAGCAGTTGGCAATCATATCTTTGTCCAAATCAACTGGAATCTTTTTTTTTCCTATTGGAATGTTTCCATGTACATGAGTATATAAGAGTTTAAAAAAATTAAAAGAAGTGAACACCTTATATGATTTGACATGGCCCAAGAGTGATTACAAATTTATAATCCACTTCAGGGACCTGGCTGACTGCTTAAACAGCTTGAGTGGTTTATGAAGAGCATGCAAATCTATTGTGAATGTGAGATTAATGCTTTGAGCAAAATTTATACTTCATCTTGAAGGTGATCTAAAGTGATTGAATTACCGTGGATTGATTTATTTAACCCTTTGAATTGTTTCTGTAGTCCATTTATGATTCACATTGCTAAATATAGTATGTGCATTCCTTTTCCTGATAGATTGACAACGTACCTATTAAATTAAATGCAACAGCAATCTTAAGAGAAGGTGCTCACTACCAGCGAAAAATGGAACAAGAACTCAGCAGGTACTTTCTGTACATAATATTTCCCAGCTCCTTTTTATACATCCTTTGATATAGAGAGCACATTAAGGGAGACTCATTATATTAGTTTAACTGCAGTTTAATTAATCTGTTAAAGGCATATGAAAATTTGCATGATTAATAATGAGCAGATAGGACTGAAATTAAAGACTACATTAGAATGGCAATGAAGACTTTTTTGTTTTATTGTAGGTAGAGTACAATGTGACTCTGTTCTAATTGAGCATTCTAGCTAATGCCCACTTGTTAAGTGCCATGAATAATCATGTTTTAGATACACATAAGTACATCATTCTGGGTAAGTAATTACACACACACACATCCATGCATGTACGTAGTTATACATACAAACAGATTATGTTCGTACCCATTCAAGTACTTATAGTGTATTTGTTAAGGAACACAAATAATTTTTGGTGTAACTCTGTTACCTTCAGTGGAGTTACATCTGAGCTGAATGTGGGCTATTGTACTCAGAGTTTTATACTCAAACTGGTTACTATTTATGTAATAATACTCACTGGCTTCCATGACCATACAGGACATAGTAGTCATTAGTCTAGGTTTTCAGTTCACCTGTTAATCATTGGGGGTGAGGGAAGAGAGAGTGAATGGACAGTGCAGGTTGTGTTCTTTCACTAGAAATAAATAACATTACAACTAGTAATTTCGACTGAGACAAAATCTAGAATATTGTCATCTTGGGTTAATATTATAAATGTTCCACCTGAGTTAGCAGGCTTAGTGCAAAACATTATTAACCTCTTTAGAAGACTCCAGCCTTCCACAAAAGCTTTTAGAAGTGAACATAATGAGGCTAAGGATTAAATTCAAACCTGTCAAATCTGACTAAAATGAGTGACCCCTTCAAAATGAGAGATGTCACTCATTTGAGTTGCAAGACCCCACATCCTCAAAGGTATTTAGGTATCTAATTCCCACTGATTTCAATTGGAATTAGGCAACTAAATACCTTTGAGAATCTTGGCCAAGGTTACCTATATTCCACATACATTTGGCATTCCATCACTATTATTGTTGAGAATAATTTACATCAAAATAGAGAATGAAACTTCTATGCTATGCTAAAGCATGAATTGCACAGCATTGAGATGCCTGCATGGATTTTTTTTTTTCCTATTTTTTTTTCTTTTTTTTGGTGTCCCTCTGTCACGCTGCGTGGAGTGGTTCATGACCCTGAGTGCCAACTTCTGGGCACACTGTCAAAAAGGTAGAGCAGAGATCTCAAACAGGTGGCTTGTTCTATAATTAGATTTCACCAACCCAGTAAAAACTATGAACTCATGAAGCACTATAACAGTGTTACCATTGAGTCATGGACAGTCCCTTTGGGCATTCCAGCCTACCTTGCCACCCAGGCAAGCTGGACTTTGTGATAGTTGGTTGCTATATGCCAAAGATCACAAACTATTCAGGTTGCTCCCGGTCCCAAGAAACCAGTCACTTACCCCAAGTCAATTTGTACCTAAGTTATCACACCAAAGACAACACTTGTAGCCCATCCTATAGTAAATTAACTAAGGCTTTGTTAACTAAGAAATGAGTTATTTACAGGTTAAAGCAGGCAAACACATATACACAAATAAGTTACACTCTGTGGTTCCAAAAGGTGACCGAGTTATAGTAATCGGTCAGTACTGTGTGTCTTTTAGGTTGACCCTGAGGATCTCAGCTTCTGTTTCAGAGCTCCAGCCCTGTGAGAGTCCAAACAGCAAAAAGAAAAATATTCATGTCAGTGATCTTTATGTCCTCCTTCCAGCATTCAAGCTGATGGGATGAGCTTATTTGCATATAGCACCTTCATGGGTGTGAGAGGGAAATTAACCAAGTGTTTGTATCATGAGGTTCCCCAATGGCCCATTTAGTTTTGACAGCCCTTCTTGATGGGCGTGGGACCATTTCTTCTGACTTGGTTCACAGGTTCAGAGCAAGCATTTTTACAATTATAAAGCAAAACTTGCATATCACTGTATAGCATGGGATATGGACATTACAAGTGAAATTAATTCATGCAGCAACATACAAATATTCCATAGAAACTCAACACATTTTTGTAAGTCTAATGCCTATCTTGAAAAATACTAACACATATGTGAGCTGGTCTGGTTTCCAGCTATGAATTTGTCAGTGCTCAGCTGATGCCTAGAGCCTTGGCAAGAGCTGGCAGCCTGGGGTGAGCACAGGAGACACTGGGTAGAAGCACTTCTCCCACTGGCACTGTCCTCGCCCCCAGCCCAGTGCAAACCAGCGCATGGCACAGTCCGGGGCAAGCCCAGCCTGCCCTGCAAGGCACTTCCCTGGGCCTGCCGGGGATTCTGCAGCTCACCCCGAGAGCAGACCCTCCTCAGCCACAAATTGCAACAACACCCCTGCAACTTCTGCCCCTCCCCCAGCTGGGAGCCGGCCTGACCTGTCCTGCCTCCTCTGCCAAGCCAGGACACCGCACAGGCCAACGAAACCACCCAAAAGTGGGGAGCGGAGCCTGGCTGGTGGGCACTTGCCTCTTACTGTGCCCGGATGCTGGCACCCTCTTGACCATGGCGCCCCCACCCCCCCGACCACGGCACCCACGGTGGTCACCCATGTCACTCACCCATAAGGCTGGCCCTGTCAACCATGTTTGAAGGGGTAACTCAAACAGGTAAATGGGTTTTGCTCAAAGTTTTTTAAGAAATGTTTCAGCTGAAAAGCAGAATTTGCTCATAGCCAAAATGTTCAAATACAGGAACCTAGTGTTAAAGGTTTTCTTCTCCTTTCCAGAATTGAAAGTTTGCTACGAGGTGCCCATGACCCATCTGAATTCCTGGAATGGCAAAAACAGATGCGTGAAAAAGATTTGGAACAACAGCTGGCTGAAATAGAATGTAGGAGGCTACAAGGGAAACTGAGTCACGAGGAGGCAGTTCTAGCACGTCAGAATGTAATTCAGGAAAACAAGAAGAAAGCTGAACTAAAAAGAGAAGAGGTAAAGCATTACAGAATTACTCAGACTTTATTTGAGCTTTATATCAATAAACAGCTTGTTATAACAATGTACAGAAGTTCATTCAAAGTAGGTCTGTGTATTTAACTGGAGTCTGCAACTAGTGCAAAAATCTTGTGCTTTAGTTTACATCCACAGAAGTTCTAGTATGTTGGGAAAGAAAAGGTTTACTAGTATTTGATTTGATAGTTAATATGTGCTTATTAAAGTGAGTAAAAGCAGAAGAAATATTTACCTCTGAATCCCTTGTTGTCTTGGATTTCCCATTCTTTGTAACTAAGAAGTGCGGACATCAAGAGATTAAAGGCAGTTATTTTCAGTGGACTCATTAGTAGAAGAATAACTATGTTATGGTGTTTGAATAGGATCAAAGCAACAAAAAGTCTGTCAGATGTCTGGGCTCACCTGATGTGTTCTGTGCCAGCGGTTCTAACTTTAGCAGCCCTAGGACCCCCATTTTGATTTAAATTTTTTCGCAGACCCACAAGCCAGGTTTCTAATTTTCCCTGGGGGTGTTCAACCCCTGGGCCCCACCCCCACTCCGCCCCTTCCCACAAGGCCCCACTCCTGCTTCACCTCTTCCCACCTCTGCTCCACCCCTGCCCCTCCTCTTCCCTACCTCTTTCCGTCCCTTCCCCCGAGCACACCCCATCCCCGCTCCTTCCCCTCCCTCCCAGCGCCTCCTGCACGCTGCTGAACAGCTGTTCTGCAGCATGCAAGAGACACTGGAGGGAGGGAGAGGAGTTGATCAGCAGGGCCGGTGGTCCTGGATGTGACTCGCGGACCCCCTGGAGTATCGTCGCGGACCCCGATGATGGTTTGAGAACCACTGCTCTGTGCTATTTAGGATATACAGAACCTCAATGGTGGGGAAGCGCAGGAGACCACTTTATAGATGTGCATGCATATTTTATGCTGAACAGTTGTTTCATGAAATACACTTCCAAATGCACAATCTTTGAGCTAATTCATCTCCTCTCACAAGCCAATACAGACGGTAGCTGAAAACATGCTTTCTCTGTATTATAGAAAGGTAATGCAGGCTCATTACGGGACCATAGTTCAAGTTAGCCCTGTATCAGGGTTGCCTGAGAATAAAACATGTCTACATGGGACACTCAGGAAAGTTAAGGAGAATCAACTAACGGTGTGAAGGCAACGCGCATAAGTTAAAGCAGGTATGGATGCTTCCATTCAGGAGGAAATTGGCCTTCTCTTTGGAGAGGATTAAATTACAACAAATTCAGGCCAGTTTACTTCTGAATGAGAGCATCCATACACGCTTTAACAAATGTGCATTGACTCCACACCTTCAGCTGAGTCACCTTAGCTTTCCTGAGTGTCCCTGTGTAGACAAGGCGTCAGTTAGTCATGACCAGGGCAGAAGGTAACTCCTTATGTGCTCTGAAAAACAGTTGGGAGCAAATCTATGGAGATGGTGCAAATGAACTTTCCCTCCCCTTGGCTGTCTGTGTGGCCTTCTGAACATCCTGTCATGTTGGTTTTCCTGTAAAGGGGGCACAGAGGTTACTGCAGCTGTAGAGTTACAACAAACCCTGCAGAACTGCTATCGAAGAATGAGGCAGAATCAGGATCCTCGAACTGGGGTTTCCCTCCTGTCTCCCTCCTTACACACTTGTTACTTTTGTAGAGGCTGCAATCCTGCTAATCCAGTTGTTCTTACCCGTTTTTAACAGCTTGCAGCAAAGAGAGAAGAGTTGTTTTTATCATTTTCTTTACTGACCTGTTGTTTGTTTGGGGTTTAGACAGCAGAATTGATGCACCAATATGCAGAGAAACGTCTTCAGGAAGCGAAGGAAATGAGAGAGTTGGTGGAGCAAGTAGTGGAAGGACATAAAAATGTGAAGCAAGCACGAATGAAGCTCCAGAAGTACAAACGACAAATAGGTATTTGTGTTGCCAAACCCCTAGGATATGATGGCAAATTTCCAAGTCATTTTATCTTTATTTTAGTGGGCAACTCATCTAAATTTTGTTGAAAAAGAAGAGGGGGAGAAATTCAGAATATATGTTCCCGTAAACAAGTGGACCAATGTAATAAGTGAATCTTTGAGCCCACTCTAGCTGAAATGAGCATCTAAGCTATGCTACTGGCCCAGAGAAGTTATTCCCTGTGTTTAAAGGGGAAGATGCAGAATCAGGCATTCTGAAGCTACCAGTCTACACTCCTGCCAGAAGTGGTACATGTGACTGCCTGTTCTGATTGCCATACCAGTATATGGTGATCAGATTCATGTGACTCATACTGAATCCCCAATGTCCTAAAGAGAAGACTTGTTGGGCCAACTGAAAATTTTAAAGGAGACATAACTCATTATTGACCTCTTCCAAGCTGAGGAGGAGGAGAAGAAAGCAGCCACTGAGATAAGAGAGAGTTTCTTCTCTAAACCAAAATAAATCACTGGGCGTGAAAAAGGAGAGCAGTGATTGGAGTGGAGAGTGGATGTTGCTGGCTTTCCACAATTCTCCAAGGGGACGTTCCAGTTTATATTTTAGCTCAGATGACTTAGTGGTGGTCATGAAGCTGGTCTCTTCCTCCATCCAAAGATATGCATGGTACTTACTCCATTATAGGACTGCACTAATACCTAGTGAAGGAATAGGCAGTCTCTAGCCTTGAGAAATATAGAGTGCAGAAGATGAGCCCTCAAATGCACAAGTTCTCCTCTGCCTGGATAGGGTCACACCTCTGTCATTCAGATTTTAATTCTTGTTTTTAGCTTCTGAGTGTGATGCTTCCCAAGGGTCCCCAGGGCTGTGAGGTACCTCGCTACCACCTGCTGTTCATGTGAGGAAACCTTGTCTGTGCCTGCTGTAGGTCAGCTCCCCAACTCCACTGGCCAAGGGCAACATAAGCATTCCCCTCTCAGCCTACACAGGCCCTGCTGTCCTTCTGTAGGTTAGCAATAGGCACACTCCAACCATAAGCCCTTGGATTGTCCCCCTGGAGTGTCCAGCCTCTAGTCTTTTGGACACCCACAGTATTCACAGATTCAATGCTCCCAAAGCAACACCATGCCCCAGCTTACCAGATACACCTCACATTACTGCTCTACTTTAACACTCAGCACGTAGGGAAGTTTATAGTTAAAGTCTGTTTAACAAAGATTCAAGTGATAGCAAGTATAAATATTGGAGACAAATGGTTTCATATAAAATAAAAACACATTTTAGAACCTAGACTTACTTAACTAGTTACTGTCATGTCTTATAGGTCAAAGCTCACCCAAAATCCTTCCAGCATATTACAGCCAGGCTTGGCTGCGGTCTTCCCTTCATGAGACAAGTCGTGCTGTCAGCTTGCCTCCTCGGTGGAAAAGATCCGAGAGTGTCCCCCTGTACCCCCAGTCATCTTTGTCTTTACTCATAAATAGGACAGTCTCCTGTGTGCCTCTTTCTTGTCAATTTCACAATCTCTTGATTAGCATTGAGCTCAGACTGTAGATAGGCCTCCATTGTGAAAGTGACAATACACACATGACCAGCCAGAGAAAGAGAGAAGCATCTCTTCCGTCCTACCTGACAGCAGCATGTTTATCACTTTCTGGTGACCTGCCTTAACTCACATACCTTAAGAACATAATTTCTTAAACATTATCTGTACATACATTTTGCAATGATTATTTGGCTCTTGGTAGAGGCTTCACATGCCACCCTTTGGTCAACTTAATTTGCGTATATCTGACCCAGGAGATCCCTGTAAAACTCTATGCGGCCCCTGTGCCCTCTGCCAGTTGGCACCAAGAGGTTCCTGGGTTACACTGAGTAAGCCAGTCTTTCTCCTAGATAGGTGAGCCTGGCAGTGAGCCAGAATCCATAGCTTTCCAGAGTACATACAGCTTGGAAAGCTATGAATATTTGATGCTAGACAGAGTCTGTACTTTAAATAAATGAAACTACGCATTTTCCTATTTTTTTTGGTCTCGAGTCTAAACTAGAAAATAAATTACCACATACTAATTGTGTCAACTGTAAGTATAAACTGCTTTATATTTCAGTTCTGTGTCTGTAAGTCTCATAGAATCACAGATATTAGAGATGGAAAGTAATTATTAGTCTCTCTCATCATCCTTCCTACCAGGGCAGGGTAACAACCTGAAGTATATTCAGATCAGTATTAGTCATTATTCACACATGTACAAGAATTCATCTCCAGATGTATTGCAGCATCCGACATGCAGCTAACATGGGTTATTTGTTTTCTCTCAGTTCAGGAAGTGTCTGAGGAGAGCCGAGAACTTCTTCGTCAAGCTCTGGAAGAAGAAGAAGAGAAGATTAGGAAAAGATATGAATTGATTCAACAGATAAGAGCTATAGAATCTCTGCCATTCTTTAGGAACAAGTTTGTTGACTTAACCCAGGTAGGTTCATAAGGAAAAAAATAACTGTTTTAGAGGTATGTTTACCTTTCACACAGGCGTGAATTATACTGCATACAAAAATATTGCATGTTGGATACATGCAATTAGAGATGAGCCCAAGACATGCAGCTTTGATTGAAAAATTAAATCTGAACCTGAATTTTCCCAGAGTTTATAAAATGAACAATTTATAAGAGAAAACATCACGAGCACAGATCAAATCCTAAACCCCATTGAAGTCAATGGGAATTTTGCCATTAAGTCCAGTAGTGCCAGGATTTCATCCTATAACATGTCTCTTAAGACATTTCCAAGTAGAGCCCCTAGATTGCTCTACCTTCACAGTAACTGTTTTGTCAATACTTGGAGCTCTCATGTCCACACATAGAGCTTGGAATGATGTAGAGGTGTTCATATCACTGCAGTGACTACACTGACTCTGAGTAAAGCTATGCCTCCTATACTGTGTCTCTGGACAGGAAACACAAGCGTGGCAATTGCATTGGTGCAATTAGTCCTCCTAGCACAATCCCACAATGCTCCCACCCACCCTTCAGTGACAACATTAGCAATTGGCTCTGCCACCTCTCAAGCCAGCCACCTACTGGCTGCATACAGGCCCAAAAGCACCTGATGCAAAACTTGACTGGTCTCAGCTCTGCCCAGGATCTCGTCTTCCTCCCTTGCCCCTTCCCCATATACCCAGAGCAGCATAACAAAACAAAAAGATAAAGCAAAATAAAAGTTGACTAACACTTGTAAACGATCAGAACTGCTCTCTTTTAGTTTTTCCTTTCTTCCATGGGAATTCAGCTGAAAAAGAAAAAGAAAAAAATCCTTAATGGTTAGTTAGCAGAAACCAACAGAGAGATGCTGTTCCTTCCATGGAGAGGGCGTTGCTGGTGCAGCAGTCCATATGCTCCTTTAGCAGTATCTTCCAAACTCTTGATATCTAAAAGCAGAAAACAGACCTGAGTCATTAGTAGCCTACTTACCCCTCACCATCTCCTCAGATCCCCAAACAAATCCACCATGTTACCTCGCCATACTTCTCCAAAATCCACTTTTGTCCCTTCTGCCCCATCCCATTTCCCTACCCCCTGTTTCCCAAAGAAGCTATTAATTCCCTGTGGGGGACACTGCATTAGTAGTGAGAAGAAGGGAGGACTGGCTGGACAGTGTCACTTGGGACCTTAAAGGGAAACACAAGAGAATGAAACTGGGATCAGCTACAAAGCAAAGTATAAACCTAACAAAATAAGAACAGAAAAAAACAATAGAGAAACCCAATTTATCTGAAAAAAAAATGAATAACTGAAGAAAAAAAGAATAAAGTCAACTTCCTTCTCCCTTGGAGCACTATCAACCAAAGGCGGTATCCACCTAGAGCATAGACCCTGCTCTTGACAGTGCATATACAGACCTTCACATGGGATGAAGCTATTTAAAGCAGACAATGGAGCAAGCCAAAAATGTGAACAACTACAAATAGACATTATGTCTCAGAGGTTATATACCTATTCCCTGGGGATGTGGGAAAGAGTCAACAATCCACAAGCTCTGCAGTGCTCACAGGGAGTGCTGTGAATGCACGCAATGCACTTTGTGGACCCTGAACAGGCTCTCTTGTGTGTTCACATTGCAACTTGCACTTTTATGACTGAACCAGTCTGAGCAGCAGTGGTGCAATGGCACAGTTCTTTAATGTAGTCAGGGCTTGGAATTACAGAGCTCTCTCAATCACATGCTGCTGTGGAGCAGCACTCATTGTCTGGTTCATTAAAACGAAAGGGATGGGAATTCCGGTACTTTCTCATTTATAGGCCTAGTTCATTTCATTGCCATTGACAGTGGGCAAAATTTTGCAGTCAGCTCCTCACATACAGCTCCCATTGTTCCCATTTGTATCCAAGGGCAGTATTTGGCTTTAAATATGGTTTCCTATCTAACTTATTCTTGAGAGGAGATTCAAATAGCAAGTGAACACAACACATTTGAAGTCATATTTGAAATACTCATTCCAAATCAAGCCAAAGGGAAGCCCTTGCTAAATGTAAATTTTGTAAAAGTGAGCTGGTCATTCAAATTACAACCAGATAAAGAAAGGAATGAGAACTCTCAGGTTTACATTATAATTTCCTAGTAGTGCTTAAGATGTGACTCCGATTTCAGTTAGTACATTTTACTTGCTTAGCCTGCATTTCTCTTTTGTAAAAATACACTTTCAAACTAGATGAAATAGAATTTGAGTCCATGAAATTCTCACTTACTTTCATAATCTTTAATGTCCCCAGCTATCCACTTGGTGGCACTCCAGTTACATGAACAGCAGTGTTATCTACTGTGCAGGAAAAGGAGCCCCTTCATATATTCCCAGGACCATCCCACAAAGATTTCTGAAACTCAGTCACCACGTTGGGCTTCTAAGCAAATCCGCTTCCAAAAAAGGACATTGCACAGTCTCCCTACTAAGTTTTCACACACCACCACCAGAATCTCCATCCTGTACTAATGCATTTCCCTTTCACTTCATGTGTTACAGCTCTGCAACAATGTACTGACTGGGTCAAACAGTAGATGAGGGGATAGTTCAAGGATATGCATCTTGAAATGTGAAAATTAAAATGCATCAGGATGGACAAAAATAGTCGTTTTTTGGTGTGAAACTGATGCAGTTTTGGAAAGGAAACTACTCAGAAGCCCAGTATTTGTGTCTATATATGCACCCATCAGCATGCATTGCACTGGTACAGGGTGGAGGTACTGATGCACATGGTGTTGAGACCCAGCAATGTCCTTTTGGAAGAGAGATTGCTTAGAAGCTCAGTGTGATGATTACATAATTTTGATGTTTGTATTTCAGAGGTCTGTGAGGTACAATAACTGGGGTGATCCTGTAAATATGTGGAAGGGGTCCTATTCCTTCACAGCAGATAATTTTACTGCTTATATATGGCTTTGGTAGTGGGCTAAAAATGTCAAGCCCCTAAACTTCTGTTTAGAAGTGTCCTGATTTTCTGAGATGCTGACCACCTGCAGCTCCCATTTTCATAGATTCATAGATATTTAGGTCAGAAGGGACCATTATGAACATCTAGTCTGACTTCCTGCACAACGCAGGCCACAGAATTTCACCCACCACTTCTACGAAAAACCTCTCACCTATGTCTGAGCTATTGAAGTCCTCAAATCGTGGTTTAAAGACTTCAAGGAGCAGAGAATCCTCCAGCAAGTGACCCGTGCCCCATGCTACAGAGGAAGGCGAAAAACCTCCAGGGCCTCTTCCAATCTGCCCTGGAGGAAAATTCCTTCCCAACCCCAAATATGGCGATCAGGTAAACCCTGAGCATATGGGCAAGATTCACCAGCCAAATACTACAGAAAATTTACTTCAATGAGGGTTGTGGTTTCTCAGCACCCTTGAAACTCTGGCTGCTTCTCTTTGGGCTCCTAAATCCAGAATTCAATGCCAAACTTTAGGCACTCAGATTTTAAAATGTTGGCCTTGGACATTAAGGGTCTGATCTTGCCAGGTGCAGAACAGTTAACTCCTATTAACCTCAGCTGTTAAATGCAGGTGCTCAGTATTTCACAGGATCTGGCCCATAATCTGCAGCTAGATTACTCTTCCACCCAAGTGGAAAAACAGATACTAGCAAACAAATGATCTCAGTATTTATTTTTGAATGTATATTCCCTTCTGGTTTTACAGATTTCACAGTTTTCCAAATTTAAAATGATGCTGTTAACTTTTAAACTTCCTATTAAAACTGGATTTTGTGTTATCTAGAATCATTTCTGGTCAGATAAAACTGGACTTTTATATTTGTGGTTAGTTCAGTTTGTTTCCTAGATGAGATTTCTTCTGTGAAAAGTTGTATTGTCACATCTTAGACTCATGTACTATGATACATCTCTGAAAATGATTTCTATGCCACAGAAAGTAGCTTGTAAATAAGTTAAGGCCAAATCCTGCTTAATTGAAGTCAAAACTCCCAGTGACGTCAATGTGAGCTGAAACATGATCAATATAGTCTTTTTCCACTCACTGATTTGTATTTCTGTAGACTGCTGGCTATGGCTTTAGAGGTGAAATGTCAATAGTGGAACTGCGTGAACGCCTAGCTTTACTGAAAGAAGCACAGAAGAAGGCAGAGGAGGAGAAGAGAGACCAGATAATACATGAAAAACAAGCCAAGGAACAACAACTTCTAGACAAACTGGAGCAGATTTCCCTGTTCAGAGCAGCACTTGGAAGAGCAGCTGCATTAAAGTTAGTTTAAAATACCATAGAGATGTTTAGAATATTACATCGTTGCTAATATCTTGTTGTTTGCAGGAATGAAAGATTTGGGGTGAAATCCTGACTCCATTTATTAGGACTTCTGCGATTGTCTTCAATATGGGCATGATTTCAATCTTGCTGTTCAAATTAGGGCTCTTGATTACTTGCAATTAAGTCACGTGATTAACTCAAAAAAATTAACTGCGATTAAAAAAATTAATTGCAATTCATTAAATTACAATAGAATACCAATTGAAATGTATTGAATATTTTTGGATGTTTTTCTACATTTTCAAATATATTGATTTCTATTACAATATAGAATACAAAGTGTACAGTGCTCACTTTATATTTTTTTATTACAAATATTTGCACTGTAAAAATGATAAATAAAAGAAATAGTATTTTTCAATTCACCTCATATAAGTACTGTAGTGCAATCTCTTTATCGTGAAAGTGTGATTTACAAATGTAGATTTTTTTTTGTTACATAGCCGCACTCAAAATCAAAACAATGTAAAACTTCAGCGCCTATAAGCCCACTCGGTCCTACTTCTTGTTCAGCCAATCTCTAGGACAAACAACTTTATTTACATTTATGGGAGATACTGCTGCCTGCTTCTTATTTACAGTGTCACCTGAAAGTGAGAACAGGCATTTGCATGGCACTTTTGTAGCCGGCATTGCAAGGTATTTATGTGCCGTTATGCTAAACATTCATATGCCCCTTCATGCTTCGGTCACCATTCCAGAGGACATGCTTCCATGCTGATGACGCTCGTTAAAAAAATAATGCGTTAATTACATTTGTGACTGAACTCCTTGGGGGAGAATTGTATGTCTTCTGTTCCGTTTTACCTGCATTCTGCCATATATTTCATGTTATAGCAATCTCAGATGATGACCCAGCACATGTTCATTTTAAGAACACTTTCACAGCAGATTTGCCAAAATGCAAAGATACCAATGTGAGATTTCTTAGAAAGATATAGCACTCTACCCAAGATTTAAGAATTGAAATGCCTTCCAAAATCTGAGAGGGATGAGGTGTGGAGAATGTACACTTTGTATTCTGTGTTGTAATTGAAATCAGTATATCTGAAAATGTAGAAAACATCCAAAAATATTTAAATAAATGGTTTTCTATTATTAACAGTGCAGTTAATCACACGATTAATCATAATTAATCGCAATTTTTTTAATCACTTGACAGCCCTACCTAATATATATCATACAAATCTACTAAATTTGAATTTAAAGATGTAAAGTATCCTTAGCATATTGGTACAGGCTCTTTGTTGTGACTAGATTCTGAGTACCAAATATTCAGACACAAAATCATGTATCTGGAACAAGAAAAGGAGTACTAGTGGCACCTTAGAGACTAACCAATTTATTTGAGCATAAGCTTTCGTGAGCTACAGCTCACTTCATCGGATGCATTCAGTGGAAAATACAGTGAGGAGATTTATATACACACAGAACATGAAAAAATGGGTGTTACCATACACACTGTAAGGAACAAGCCGTCAGGAACAGTATCCCCGATAATGTCATGGCACACCTGGTGGCTGAACTTTGTGACTTTGTCCTCACCCATAACTATTTCACATTTGGGGACAATGTATACCTTCAAATCAGCGGCACTGCTATGGGTACCCGCATGGCCCCACAATATGCCAACTTTTTTATGGCTGACTTAGAACAACACTTCCTCAGCTCTCGTCCCCTAATGCCCCTACTCTACTTGCACTACATTGATGACATCTTCATCTTCTGGACCCATGGAAAAGAAGCTCTTGAGGAATTCCACCATGATTTCAACAATTTCCATCCCAACATCAACCTCAGCCTGGACCAGTCCACACAAGAGATCCACTTCCTGGACACTACAGTGCTAATATGCGATGGTCACATAAACACCACCCTATACCGGAAACCTACTGACCGCTATTCCTACCTACATGCCTCCAGCTTTCACCCAGACCACACCACACGATCCATCGTCTACAGCCAAGCTCTATGATACAACCGCATTTGCTCCAACCCCTCAGACAGAGACAAACACCTACAAGATCTCTATCAAGCATTCTTACAACTACAATACCCACCTGCTGAAGTGAAGAAACAAATTGACAGAGCCAGAAGAGTACCCAGAAGTCACTTCCTACAGGACAGGCCCAACAAAGATAATAACAGAACGCCACTAGCCATTACCTTCAGCCCCCAACTAAAACCCCTCCAACGCATCATCAAAGATCTACAACCTATCCTGAAGGACGACCCATCACTCTCACAAATCTTGGGAGACAGGCCAGTCCTTGCCTACAGACAGCCCCCCAACCTGAAGCAAATACTCACCAGCAACCACACAACAGAACCACTAACGCAGGAACCTATCCTTGCAACAAAGCCCGTTGCCAACTGTGTCCACATATCTATTCAGGGGACACCATCATAGGGCCTAATCACATCAGCCACACTATCAAAGGCTTGTTCACCTGTACATCTACCAATGTGATATATGCCATCATGTGCCAGCAATGCCCCTCTGCCATGTACATTGGTCAAACTGGACAGTCTCTACGTAAAAGAATAAATGGACACAAATCAGATGTCAAGAATTATAACATTCATAAACCAGTCGGAAAACACTTCAATCTCTCTGGTCACTCGATTTCAGACCTAAAGGTCGCAATATTACAACAAAAAGACTTCAAAAATAGACTCCAACGAGAGACTGCTGAATTGGAATTAATTTGCAAACTGGATACAATTAACTTAGGCTTGAATAGAGACTGGGAGTGGATGTGTCATTACACAAAGTAAAACTATTTCCCCATGTTTATTTCCCCATCCCCCACCTCCCACTGCTCCTCGGACGTTCCTGTTAACTGCTGGAAATGGCCCATCGTGATTATCACTACAAAAGGTTCCCCCCTCCCCCCCGCTCTCCTGCTGGTAATAGCTCATCTGAAGTGATCACTCTCCTTACAGTGTGTATGATAACACCCATTTTTTCATGTTCTGTGTGTATATAAATCTCCTCACTGTATTTTCCACTGAATTCATCCGATGAAGTGAGCTGTAGCTCACGAAAGCTTATGCTCAAATAAATTGGTTAGTCTCTAAGGTGCAACTAGTTTTCCTTTTCTTTTTGCAAATACAGACTAACACGGCTGCTACTCTGAAATGTATCTGGAACAGCAACTTTACCTCCATCACTTTCTATTTCTAATTTCTAGTTAATCAGAAACAATTCCATATCATTAGAATGATCCTAGATAGCCAACTAAAGTGGTTTCTCATTTCCACCTAACCAATACACTAACTTCACAATATCCTTCCTTAAATCTCATTCTCTATGTGGAGAGGCTAGACTGTGTATCTTGGAGCTTGTCTACGCTTACCGGGGGATCAATGAGCAGCGATCGATGCATCTGCGGTTGATTTAGCGAGTCTCAGATTACTCTCCTGTCAACTCCTGTACTCCACCAGTTCGAGAAGAGTAGGGGGAATTGACATAAGAGCATCTCCTGTCGACATTGTGTAGTGTGGACCCCATGGTAAGTAGATCTAAGCTATGTTGATTTGAGTTACATTATTCACGTAACTCAAATTGCATAGCTTAGATCAAATTTCCCCTGTAGTGTGGACAAGGCCTTAGTTAAAGACATGTTAGGGAACTATATCTTTTCATAATCCACCTCAGTTACTAATAGCATGGGGATAGATCAAGAAGAAATATCTTAAAGATTGTCTAAATTGTATTTATTATTATTCACTATTGTATAGTGCCCAGAGTTCTGGAAGGTGCTTCATACATGCAGAAGGCAGGTCCCTGCCCCAGAGAGCTTAAAGTCTAAACTAAAACGGTTTACAAATAAAGGAAGGCAATGCAAGACATGACATGTGCATGTGTGCACACACAAACACACATGGGTGTCTTGTTCCTTCTTTTTATTGTATCCTGACCTCGTGGCTAGTTGCTATTATTTTATTGCTGATTAACTTTAATCTTTTCCTTTTGGGTTTTGTTTGGTGTTTTAGTTCTTCTTATATTTAATTTGTGTATCAGCTTGTCATGTGTCAGTGGCTCAGAGTCTTAAGATATAAGAACATAAGTATGGCCATACTGAGTCAGACCAAAGGTCCATGTAGCCCAGTAACCTGTCTTCCAACGGTGGCCAATGCCAGGTGCTTCAGAGGGAATGAACAGAACAGGTAATCATCAAGTGATCCATCCCCTGTCACCTATTCCCAGTTTCTGGCAAACGGAGGCTAGAGACACCATCCCTGTCCATCCTGGCTAATAGCCATTGATGGACCTGTCCTCCATTAATTTATCTAGTTCTTTTTTGAACCCTGGTATAGTCTTGGCTGTCACAACATCCTCTGGCAAAGAGTTTCACAGGTTGACTGTGGGTTGTGTGAAGAAATACTTCCTTTCACTTGTTTTAAACCTGCTGCCTATTAATTTCATTTGGTGACCCCTAGTTCTTATGTTATGAGAAGGAGTAAATAACACTTCATTATTTACTTTCTCAACACCAGTCATGATTTTACAGACCTCTATTGTATCCCATGTTAGTTGTCTCTTTTTCAAGCTGAAAAGTCCCAGTCTTATTGATCACTCCTCATATGGAAGCCATTCCATACCCCTAATCATTTTGTTGCCTTTTTCAGTACCTTTACCAATTCCAATATATCTTTTTTTGAGATGGGGCGACCAGATCTGCATGTAGTATTCAAGATGTGGGTGTACCATGGATTTATACAGAGGCAATATGATAATTTCTGTCTTTTTATCTATCCCTTTCCTGATGACTTCCAACATTCTGTTTAACTTTTTTGCCTGCTGCTGCACATTGAGTGGATGTTTTCAGAGAACTATCCACAATGACTCCAAGATCTTTCTTGAGTAGTAACAGCTAATTTAAACCCCATCATTTTGTATGTGTATATATAGATTCAATCAGGCCCAAAGCAGCTGCTTCTGCATATCCTAGGGCTTGTCTACACTTACCGGAGGATCCATGGTGTGGCAATTGATGCATCAGCAGTAGATTTAGTGGGTCTAGTGAAGACCCGCTAAATTGACCGCCAATGGCTCTCCTGTCGACTCCTATACTCCACCTGATCGAGAAGAGTAAGGGGAGTTGACAGGAGTGCGTCTCCCATCGACGTTGCATAGTGTGGACCCTGCAGAAAGTAGATCTAAGCTATGTCAATTTGAGTTACGCTGTTCACGTAACTCAGATTGCGTAGCTTAGATCGACTTTCCCTTTCGTGTAGACAAGGCCTTAGAAGTTTCTATCATTGAGGTACAGAAGGCTGCTACTTGAAGTTCAATTCATTTTATTGATTTAGCTTCCAGTTCTCATGCTCAGTTCCATAGAGCAGCCCTGCAATCATTATTTAACTAGTTTTCTGTAGTCCCAGCTCTGATTGGCTTTGTTACTGCAAGTTAATCCCCAAAGAGTGCGACTCTATGTTGTCACTACTCAAAGGAGAAAGAAAGGCTATTATTTAGTAACTGTAGTTCAAGTCAATTGACAGCATAGGTCTGCCCTGCCCAATTGTCTGGTATCTCTAGAGTGTATTCTGATTAAGAATAATGGAACTGAAATAGAGTTGGGGCCACTGCTCCTTATAAATTCCTGGCTCTGAATTTTCAGTGCTCTGAGGGAGCATGCAAGGAATCCCCAGGGTTACTACTTTCCAGAGCTCATCTACTACCAAGAATGTTGTTCCATGCTGTCTACTCAAAGAAGCGTTTACTGTGATAGATAAGTAGCCTCTGCATTTTGGTTGATGAAGGATTCCTTTAAAATGCAATCTTTGTGTTATTTTAGATCAGAATGGTTCTAATACCATAGGTAAGACCAAGTTCAATTAGTTTTCTTAGCTGCTATGTTTGGAAAGTTATTTAGAACAGACTATCATGCCAAAGATGACAGAACCCCAATGAAACAACACTTGTTTGCTGGCAGTGGTTTTATTCAGGCTCATGGTGACAGTATTAAAAGATACTTTAATTTGAAGGAGACCTTATCTTACACTCAAAAATATTTAAAGTTTAAATAGTTTTGTAGGAAATTAGATGTGACATGACTTTGCCAGGGAGCTATGATTGGAGAATCTACATACACAACCAACAAGTGTCGGTAAAGTGTCCCAAGAATATTGTTCTCCAGGCATGTACTTAGCAGCATTATCAGATAGTGTGCAAGTCTGTGATGGCATTTCTGTTACTATAGTATGACTGCTAACCTATTTGCAGATGATGGGCCATTTCCTGCAGCTTGCATTTCATCTGAATAAACTACTGACTTTGTATGTTAATCCTGCTGTACAGAGCCTAAATCCTGCATTATCTCAAGTCAGTGTGATTCATTGCTCAGGTTGTATGGATCCCACCAAAGGGGATTGCTTCTAGAGAATTAATTAATTATGGGGATTGAAGAATGAGTAAGATAGCTGATATTCATGAGATACTACTGTGTACAAGATGAACTTACATGTCCTTAGCACATTTAGTCTCAAGTCACCTTATATTAAAAGCTAGTACAAATCAGCTAAGGTGTGATGACTAAACTTTGCTTAAAAATGTGCTCTTCATTTGTATCACTCAGTCTAACTGGGTCCTGAACATGCAGATTACTTTTAATGTAATTTTCAGATAGATAGGCACCACCACAAAATAGCATATCAAGCCAGCATATAATTGATTATATCAAACAAAACAGAAAGTGAAGCCTGATAAATTATTAGGGTATCAGCCTTTAGCTTTACTAGACTGGAAACTATGGCATCCATTACAAAGGCAACCATATGAATGCTTACAAACACTTGAGAAATTAACTAGGTGCACATTCTATGTTCCTTTAACCACTGGTATTGTTGGCACAGTTCAGAAATCAGCAATGATATGTGAAGTGGAAGAATGTTCCAATTATTGGCATGCAAATGAGTACACCAACAGTCCATACCCTTCTGAATGTTCTACTGCATTTGGTAGTATCACACAAAACCAGGTTGCCATGCTGACAAGCCCTGAAGAGGAAAAACACATGTACAAGGTTGCACAGCTGAGGCCTGATTCTCATTTATTCCCTTCCTGCATTTAGGGCAAGGAGGGAGAGGTAAAACAAAAGTGGCTTTAAGCTACCTGTGTGCTCCCCATACTCTTGGGTGTGCATGAGTCAATCTAGCCCCAGGTGTAAGTTAGAGCAGCCTTATGGCTCTCCTTCTAAAGAGCCTCTATATGAGTGATAAGCAGAGAACAGTCATAGTCCACTACGCTTTCCATATTCTCTATCCCAGGGGTATGGGAGAAGGCTTGGTGATATCACAGGACTGGAAGGGACCTCGAGAGGTAATCTAGTACAGTCCTCTGCATTCATGGCAGGACTAAATATTATCTAGAACATCCCTGACCGGTGTTTGTCTAACCTACTCTTAAAAATTCCCAATGATGGAGATTGCAAAACCTCCCTTGGCAATTTATTCCAGTGCTTAACCACCCTGACAGTTAGTAAGTTTTTCCTAATGTCCAACCTAAACCTCCCTTGCTACAATTTAAGACCATTGCTTCTTGTCCTATCCTCAGAGGTTAAGAACATTTTTTCTCCCTCCTCCTTGTAACAACTTTTTATGTACTTGAAAACTGTTATCATGTCCCCCCTCAGTCTTCTCTTTTCCAGACTAAACAAACCCAAATTTTTCATTTTTCCTTCGTAGGTCATGTTTTCTAGACCTTTAATCATTTTTGTTGCTCTTCTTTGGACTTTCTCCAACTTGTCCACATCTTTCCTGAAATGTGGCACCCAGAACTGGACCCAATACTCCAATTGAGGCCTAATCAGAGTGGAGTAGAACAGAAGAATTACTTCTCGTGTCTTGCTTACAGCACTCCTGCTAATACATCCCAGAATGGTGTTTGCTTTTTTTGCAGCAGTATTACATTGTTGATTCGTATTTAGCTTATGGTCCACTATGACCCCCAAATCCCTTTCCACAGTAGTCCTTCCTAGGCAGTCATTTCCCATTTTGTATGGGTGCAACTGATTGTTCCTTCCTAAGTTGAATACTTTGCATTTGTCCTTATTGAATTTCAACCTATTTACTTCAGACCATTTCTCCAGTTTGTCCAGATCATTTTGAATTATAATCCTATCCTCCAAAGCACTTGCAACCCCTCCCCGTTTGGTATCGTCCGCAAACTTTATAAGTGTACTCTCTATGCCATTATCTAAATCATTGATGAAGATATCGAACAGATTCGGACCCAGAACTGATCCTTGCAGGACCCCATTTGTTATGCCCTTCCAGCATGACTGTGAACCACTGATAACTACACTCTGGGAATGGTTTTCCAACCAGTTATGCACCTACCTTATAGTAGCTCCATTTTAGGTTGCATTTCCCTAGTTTGTTTATGAGAAGGTCATGTGAGACAGTATCGAAAGCTTTACTAAAGTCAAGATATACCAAGTCTACTGTTTCTCCCCTATCCACAAGGCTTGTTGTTACCCTGTCAAAGAAGCTATCAGGTTGGTTTGACAAGATTTGTTCTTGACAAATCCATGCTGTTACTTATCACCTTGTTATCTTCTAGATGTTTGCAAATTCATTGCTTAATTATTTGCTCCATTATCTTTCCAGGTGCAGAAGTTAAGCTGACTGGTCTGTAATTTCCCAGGTTGTTGTTATTTCCCTTTTTATACATGGGCACTTATTTGCCTTTTTCCTGTCTTCTGGAATCTCTCCTGTCTTCCATGACTTTTCAAAGATAATCGCTAATGTCTCAGATAGATATCTCCTCAGGCAGCTCCTTGTGTATTCTAGGATGCATTTCATCAGGCCCTGGTGACTTGAAGACATCTAACTTGTCTAAGTAATTTTTAACTTTTTTTTCCCCAATTTTAGCTTCTGATCCTATCTCATTTTAACTGGCATTCACTATGTTAGACGTCCAATCACTACCAACCTTCTTGGTGAAAACCAAAACAAAGAAGTCATTAAGCATCTTTGTCATTTCCACATATTGTGTTTTTGTTTCCCCCCCCCCCCCATTGAGTAAAGGGCCTACCCTCTCCTTGGTCTTCCTCTTGCTTCTAATGTATTTGTAGAATGTTTTCTTGTTACCCTTTATGTCTCTAGCTAGTTTGATCCCATTTTGTGCCTTGGCCTTTCTAATTTTGTGCCTACATAGTTTTGTTTATATTCATCCTTTGTCATTTGACTTAGTTTCCACTTTTTGTAGGACTCTTTTTTGATTTTTAGGTCATCAAAGATCTCCTGCTTAAGCCAGGATGTTCTCTTGCTATACTTCCTGTCTTTCCTATGCAGTGGGATAGTTTGCTCTTGTGCCCTTAATAATGTCTCTTTGAAAAACTGCCAACTGTCTTCAGTTGTTTTTCCCATTAGATTTGCTGCCCATGGGATCTTACCTATCAACTCCCAGAGTTTGCTAAAGTGTGCCTTCTTGAAATCTATTGTCTTAATTTTGCTGTTCTCCGTCCTACCGTTCCTTAGAATCATGAACTCTTATCATTTCATGATCACTTTCACCCAAGCTGCCTTCTACTTTCAAATTCTCAACCAGTTCCTCCCTATTTGTCAAAATCAAATCTAGACCAGCCTCTCCCCAGTAGCTTTCTCCACCTTCTGAAATAAAAAATTGTTTCCAATACATTCCAAGAACTTGTTGGATAATCTGTGCCCTGCTGTGTTATTTTCCCAACAGATGTCTGAGTAGTTAAAGTCCTCCATCACCACCAAGTATACAGACATCTAAGATACTGATTTGATTCCCCTTCCCCCCGCAGTTCTGTCGTTTCTCTCCCTTTTCCCTGCTACAATAGCCCATGCTCCCCCAAATTCCAATCCTTCTCCCAGGTCTGCATATTTTTGACTTACCTGTGGGCTTTGGTCACCTGCCTCCTTCTAACCTAGTTTAAAGCCCTCCTCACTAGGTTAGGCAGTCTGTATCCAGATATGCTCTTCCTCTTCCTCGATAGGTGGACCCCATCTCTGCTTAGCAGTCCTCCTTCCTGGAACAGCATCCTGTGGTTAAGAAAGCTGAAGCCCTCTTGGCAACACCATCCTCACAGGCAGGCATTCATCTCCAGCATGCACCTGTCTGTGCCAGCTCCACGTAGTAGGGAGCCCTCTGTGTAGGGGCATTCTCAGGTGGCAGGTTTTAACCCTGCCTGGGCACCATAACATTTCTTTATGGTAACTGAACCAAGCTTCTGGCCTGGGTATGTAACTTTTACCAGTTTAACAAGCTCTTTGTTTAGGTAGAACAAGTACAGATAAACTGTAAATGGGATTTCAATAGCAAAGCTAGAGAGCTGCTAAAAATGTGCTTATTAGCGTACAATCACCTGGAATCACCTTTCAATTCACAGCCATGTTTGTGGAAACAAAGGAGTTTCAGCTGTTTTATACATTCAGTTGAATTCTGCCTAATACATCCAAAAATATTTTGTGAATGTCACAAAATCTCCTTGTAGTCAAAAAGAAGGCTAAGGCTCATAAAAAAGTTAGACAAGTTTTGACAAGGTTAGGCTGGTGTATCTTCTAAGGTCACAGATATATTACAATGTAAAAGGATTTTACACAGTCATTGGTTTCAGAGGAACAGCCGTGTTAGTCTGTATTCGCAAAAAGAAAAGGAGTACTAGTGGCACCTTAGAGACTAACCAATTTATTTGAGCATGAGCTTTCATGAGCTACAGCTCACTTCATACCATTAATGACCTTGTTGTTCCACCAGGAAATTTTCTTTGCAGGAATTTCTTGATTTATGGTATGGGTGGCTGCTAAGCTGCTTGCTTTGTCTTTACTGAAGACTGTGCCAAGACTCAGTAAGAAAAGCTAAACAATTGGTCATAGAAGGGGCAAAGTTTTGGTTCTTCAAAATATTGTCTGGGAAAGTGTTTTTTGATATATAAATATATATTCTTCAGTATGTGTTTGTAGTAAGTAGGATCTAGCTGCTGAATTCCTACTGTTCAAGTCTTCAGTAGACATACAAACAGCAGGAGGAAATCCATCAACAATGAACTTTGATTATACAGGTTTCAGAGTAGCAGCCGTGTTAGTCTGTATCCGCAAAAAGAAAAGGAGGACTTGTGGTACCTTAGAGACTAAATATGTTAGTCTCTAAGGTGCCACCAGTCCTCCTTTTCTTTTTGATCATACAGTTTCACAGCATTTATTGCAGATGAGCAAACTGCTGTTATGAATGGCAGTAATTTTCCCACTACAGTTAGATGTGTATTACTTTAATTATTTTAGCGGGGAGCCAGAATTTGGTCATTTACATGTCTTGCATCATCACACAGTGTCAGTCAACATGACAATGTAGTGTGCTTAAATGTCAGTGTTGACCCCTGCTACAGATTAAAGTGATTGCTGCTAACAATTCATACATTCATTTTCCCTGCTGAAATAAGTAAGTGGAATAACATGGCAAAAGACAGAAAAAGATTCTGTGAATACAGAGTCCCAGATTGCACCAGGTCACTGAGACTGTAATTGCTAGCAAATCCAAAGAGACACTCCATTCTGATTGTAATATAGAACAATCTCAACCATGAACGTTTCCTTGAATTTTATGAACTAAATTTGTTTTTGATTGTTTAATAACACAAATAAAAAGCACATTTTCAAATGCAGGCATCTAACTATAAATTGGCATGTTTTAGTACACACCAAGACATACCACCTCAAAGCACCACCAGCCCCTGGCAGAACAACAGATGCAAAACCTGCAGACATACTTCCACTGCTGTGACAATCATACCCCTCATGACATACTTTTCAAGATTCATAGGTCCTCCACATGCCGATCACAATAAATAGTGTACCTCATCCAGTGCATCAAATGCCCCAACAGCAACTATGTGCATGAAACCAGACTATCACTATGCTCTCAAATGAACTCACATAGAAAAATGATGAAAGAAAAAAACATCATATCACCTGTGGGTGAACGCTTTTCACAAAGAGATCACTCTATATCTGACCTAACAGGCCCCATCCTCAAAGGAAACCTGTGCAACACCTTCAAGAGACAAGCCTGGGAGCTGAACTTCATAACTCTGCTAGACACTAAAAACCATGGACTCCACAGAGACACTGGTTTTATGACTCATTACAACAATTTGTAACGCAGCCCATGGCTTGCTAACCCTTAATTGCCCACCTTGTTTTAAGTGGTCTCCGACAGCATGTGTGAACCACTTAAGCTTAACAGTATGTCCCAATTTGTGTTTAGGTCAGACACTAGTTACCTTCCCCAGACAGGAAGAAAAGCTCTGTGAAGCTTGAAAGCTTGTGTCTTCCACCAACAGAAGTTGGTCCAGTAAAAGATATTATCTCACCTATCTTGTCCCCCATACAGCTGATCTGGGATAGGGGTAGTTTGGCTGTGTGCAGGCAGGGTGGGTTCTTAACTGTTTCCTGCCTATATTTTGTATGGGGTCCCCCCAAAAGTTCGGAAAACTTAAAAATTCTATGGTATGGAAATAATTTAGAGACTCCAGCAGATCAGAGACACAACATCTTATCCATAAAAGGACAGAAAGATCCTTTTTTATACCAAAAAAGGGGAGAAACCCCAAACTTCTTATGGACTAGAGGTCTGATGTTCTATTTCAGAAACCAGTACAAAAGCAAAGCACCTTCCTTCAAGCCTTCAATTCCTTTGGCTGCTATGTAACAAAGTGTATATCATAAAATAAACTAACAACAGTACATACATTTGAAGTTCCCCTTTAAGGAATGTTGAGCATATAGCAGCAGCCCTAAAAGCAGAATGGCCTGTATAGATATGTCTAAAAGGCACCTGGGAGTGTGTCTTACATCTCGAGTGAACAAACATACGCTAGCTCTGCTTGAGCTAACATGCTAAAAATAGCAGTGTGGACATTGTGGAATGGGAGGTGTCAAAAGCTAGCCGCCAGAGTACCAACTCACCCAACCCCCAGGGTCTGAGCTTGGGTGGCTAGTCCATGCCACTGCCTGCGCCACAACACCCATACTGATATTTGTAGTACGCTAGCTTGAGCAGAACGAGCACATCTGTCTACCCGGGCTGTAAGGCTCTCTCTCAGGTACAGTGTAGACATACCCTAAATATACTCCAGGGGCACTTACACTACACTCTCATTTTGAGCTCCTGAAAGGATTCATCTGGGTCTACACTTTCCCATTCCAGGCAGATGTCACCTCACTTCAGTAGAAAAACTATGTGTGACAGGTCCAGTGACAGAGACTGCCTTGGGACTGTCACCTGATGTGCTGAAATTACCTCTGAGCCTGTTTTCCCTGCCAGCTTGTTGAGCCTGCCGCAACACAGACCCAGGTCTGAACCACACCCCCAAAGCTGCAAGCTTTAACTGAAAACCACTCAGCAGGTTACCTATCTCCAGCACCCAGTTCCCAATGGGATACAAACCCCAAATAAATCCGTTTTACTCTCTATAAAGCATATACAGGGTAAACTCATAAATTGTCCTCCCTCTATAACACTGATAGAGAGATATGCAGAGCTGTTTGCTCCTCCAGGTATTAATCACTTATTCTGGGTTAATTAATAAACACAAGTGATTTTATTAAGTATAAAAAGTAGGATTTAAGTGGTTTCAAGTAATAATAGACAGAACAAAGTAAGTCACCAAGCAAAACAAAGCAAAATACACAAATCTAAGCCTAATACATTAAGAAACTGAATACAGGTAAATCTCATCCTCAGAGATATTCCAATAAGCTTCTTTCAGACTAGACTCCTTCCTAGTCTGGGCCCAATCCTTTCCCCTGGTACTGTCCTTGTTAGTTCCAGCAGGCATCTTAGGTGAAAAGCAGGGGCTTTCTCATGACTGGGACCCTCCTTTATTCTCTTCCACCTGCTTTTATAGCTTTGGCACAAGGCGGAAATCCTTTGTCTCTATGGATCCCCACCCCTCCTTCTAAATGGAAAAGTGCCAGGTTTAAGATGGATTTCAGCATCATGTGACATGGTCACATGTCCTGTGAGACCTCATTCTTCATTCTTCCAAGACTGGCCCCCAGGTATCCAGGAAGGTTTGCAAGTAAACAGAGCCATTTACAAGCAATTGTCCCAGTCAATGGGAGCCATCAAACTTCCAAACCACCATTAATGACCCACACTTTGCATAATTACAATAGGACTTCAGAGTTATGCTTCATATTTCTAGCTTCAGATATAAGAATGATACATACATACAAATAGGATGAACGCTAGATTATAAGCTTTGTAATGATACCTTACAAGAGACCGTTTGCATAAAGCATATTCCAGTTACATCATATTTACACTCATAATCATATTTCCATAAAACATATAGAGTGCAACATCACACTATGGTCTGGGAGAACCATGACCATTTGGGCTCCCTTCCTCTGGGTCCCAGAAGGTCTGTACCCCCCATGACAAACTCCCACACTTTAAACCTCCTTTTATGATTTTTTCCCCAAGCCTTCCAGAAATAGTCTACCTTAGCATGAGGTGTGACATAAAACATTTCCAGGGACTGGCTTTTTTGGGGCATGATGGGATAGTGGGGAGGAATTGAATATGGGGCTTGTAATGGGCAACTGTTTTTAACCTTAACTGTGAAGTAGCTACCAGAACTCCATAACGTTAGATTTTTGCTGCTTCTCCTGTGACTGTGTTTACAACATTGATTTGCATATAATGAAAGGTTTGTTGCTCAATCCGACTGACTGTTTGATCATCAAGTGTTTAACTAAAAACTAATTAGCATGTTTTCAGCACATTTTGGGAAAGAGTGCCTCATGACCATGAAAATAGAAATAACCGATTTTCATGTAAGTTAAATGTTAGAGAATAAGTTTTAGAATCATATCAGACATTTAACCCATAGTAACAGGTATGTATCAGCCCTTTAAGTCTTTCAGAAGAAGCATTATTCTATTCTGTTTAGGTTTTTATACCATGCTTATCACCGTCATGTCTGAGCACTTTCCAATGGTGCATTAAGCAACATGACGATACATCTGCCATGTGTTGTTTGTTCTCTCATCCTCTCTCCAGAGGGAAAGGCATGTACAGTGGAGTGTCTTGTTTTCATAGGGTTTCTCATTTTATTATTATGGGTTTTTTAATAAATATACCTATTGCTCTGTGTTCATGTTAAAGAAGGCAAGATCTAAGAAATGTGCCTTGTACTTGAAATGGAAAGTGGTGCAGACTGTGATGGTTCTTAATTCTTGGGGGAGTTCATTCCACAGTCTTGGACCACCCATGGAGAAAGTTCTGCATGCCAAACATGTGAGCTTTACTCTTATTGTAGAGAGTTCCATTGTGCCAGAGAGGCAGAGTCATTGACCATGGTCTTTGTTCTGGAGCTTTACAAGGTCTTTTAAATACCCGGGGTCCAGGCCATGGAGCACTGTGAAGATAAGGACCAAGATCTTGAACTTGATTAAGGAGGCGGGTGGTGGTGGTCGGGAACTCTCTACTCCGGGGGACTGAGTCATCTATCTGCTACCCTGACTGGGAAAACCGAGAAGTCTGCTGCTTGCCGGGGGCTAAGATTTGCGATGTGACAGAGAGACTGCCGAGACTCATCAAGCCCTCGGATCGCTACCCCCTTCTTGCTTCTCCATGTGGGCACCAATGATACTGCCAAGAATGACCTTGAGCGGATCACTGCGGACTACGTGGCTCTGGGAAGAAGGATAAAGGAGTTTGAGGCGCAAGTGGTGTTCTCGTCCATCCTCCCCGTGGAAGGAAAAGGCCTGGGTAGGGACCGTCGAATCGTGGAAGTCAACGAATGGCTACGCAGGTGGTGTCGGAGAGAAGGCTTTGGATTCTTTGACCATGGGATGGTGTTCCATGAAGGAGGAGTGCTGGGCAGAGACGGGCTCCACCTTACGAAGAGAGGGAAGAGCATCTTTGTGAGCAGGCTGGCTAACTTAGTGAGGAGGGCTTTAAACTAGGTTCACCGGGGGAAGGAGACCAAAGCCCTGAGGTAAGTGGGAAAGTGGGATACCGGGAGGAAGCACAGGCAGGAATGTCTGTGAGGGGAGGGCTCCTGCCTCATACTGAGAATGAGGGGCGATCAGCAGGTTATCTCAAGTGCTTATATACGAATGCACAAAGTCTTGGAAACAAGCAGGGAGAACTGGAGGTCCTGGTGATGTCAAGGAATTATGACGTCATTGGAATAACAGAGACTTGGTGGGATAACTCACATGACTGGAGTACTGTCATGGATGGTTATAAACTGTTCAGGAAGGACAGGCAGGGCAGAAAAGGTGGGGGAGTAGCACTGTATGTAAGGGAGCAGTATGACTGCTCAGAGCTCCGGTACGAAACTGCAGAAAAACCTGAGTGTCTCTGGATTAAGTTTAGAAGTGTGAGCAACAGGAGTGATGTAGTGGTGGGAGTCTGCTATAGACCACCGGACCAGGGGGATGAGGTGGATGAGGCTTTCTTCCGGCAGCTCGCGGAAGCTACTAGATCGCATGCCCTGGTTCTCATGGGTGACTTTAATTTTCCTGATATCTGCTGGGAGAGCAATACAGCGGTGCATAGACAATCCAGGAAGTTTTTGGAAAGCGTAGGGGACAATTTCCTGGTGCAAGTGCTAGAGGAGCCAACTAGGGGGGGAGCTTTTCTTGACCTGCTGCTCACAAACCGGGAAGAATTAGTAGGGGAAGCAAAAGTGGATGGGAATCTGGGAGGCAGTGACCATGAGTTGGTTGAGTTCAGGATCCTGACACAGGGAAGAAAGGTAAGCAGCAGGATACGGACCCTGGACTTCAGGAAAGCAGACTTCGACTCCCTCAGGGAAGGGATGGGTAGGATCCCCTGGGGGACTAACATGAAGGGGAAAGGAGTCCAGGAGAGCTGGCTATATTTCAAGAAATCCCTGTTGAGGTTACAGGGACAAACCATCCCGATGTGTCGAAAGAATAGTAAATATGGCAGGCGACCAGCTTGGCTTAATGGTGAAATCCTAGTGGATCTTAAGCATAAAAAAGAAGCTTACAGGAAGTGGAAGGTTGTACATATGACCAGGGAAGAGTATAAAAATATTGCTCGGGCATGTAGGAATGAAATTAGGAGGGCCAAATCGCACCTGGAGCTGCAGCTAGCGAGAGATGTTAAGAGTAACAAGAAGGGTTTCTTCAGGTATGTTGGCAACAAGAAGAAAGCCAAGGGAAGTGTGGGCCCCTTAATGAATGAGGGAGGCAACCTAGTGACAGAGGATGTGGAAAAAGCTAATGTACTCAATGCTTTTTTTGCCTCTGTCTTCACGAACAAGGTCAGCTCCCAGACTGCTGCGCTGGGCATCACAACATGGGGAATAGATGGCCAGCCCTCTGTGGAGAAAGAGGTGGTTAGGGACTATTTAGAAAAGCTGGACGTGCACAAGTCCATGGGGCCTGACGAGTTGCATCCGAGAGTGCTAAAGGAACTGGCGGCTGTGATTGCAGAGCCATTGGCCTTTATCTTTGAACACTCGTGGCGAACGGGGGAAGTCCCGGATGACTGGAAAAAGGCTAATGTAGTGCCAATCTTTAAAAAAGGGAAGAAGGAGGATCCTGGGAACTACAGGCCAGTCAGCCTCACTTCAGTCCCCAGAAAAATCATGGAGCAGGTCCTCAAAGAATCAATCCTGAAGCACTTACATGAGAGGAAAGTGATCAGGAACAGTCAGCATGGATTCACCAAGGGAAGGTCGTGCCTGACTAATCTAATCGCCTTCTATGATGAGATTACTGGTTCTGTGGATGAAGGGAAAGCAGTGGATGTATTGTATCTTGACTTTAGCAAAGCTTTTGACACGGTCTCCCACAGTATTCTTGTCAGCAAGTTAAAAAAGTATGGGCTGGATGAATGCACTATAAGGTGGGTAGAAAGTTGGCTAGATTGTCGGGCTCAACGGGTAGTGATCAATGGCTCCATGTCTAGTTGGCAGCCGGTGTCAAGTGGAGTGCCCCAGGGGTCGGTCCTGGGGCCGGTTTTGTTCAATATCTTCATAAATGATCTGGAGGATGGTGTGGATTGCACTCTCAGCAAATTTGCGGATGATACTAAACTGGGAGGAGTGGTAGATATGCTGGAGGGCAGGGATAGGATACAGAGGGACCTACACAAATTGGAGGATTGGGCCAAACGAAATCTGATGAGGTTCAATAAGGATAAGTGCAGGGTCCTGCACTTAGGACGGAAGAACCCAATGCACAGCTACAGACTAGGGACTGAATGGCTAGGCAGCAGTTCTGCGGAAAAGGACCTAGGGGTGACAGTGGACGAGAAGCTGGATATGAGTCAGCAGTGTGCCCTTGTTGCCAAGAAGGCCAATGGCATTTTGGGATGTATAAGTAGGGGCATAGCGAGCAGATCGAGGGATGTGATCGTCCCCCTCTATTCGACATTGGTGAGGCCTCATCTGGAGTACTGTGTCCAGTTTTGGGCCCCACACTACAGGAAGGATGTAGATAAATTGGAGAGAGTCCAGCAAAGGGCAACAAAAATGATTAGGGGTCTGGAACACATGACTTATGAGGAGAGGCTGAGGGAACTTGGATTGTTTAGTCTGCAGAAGAGAAGAATGAGGGGGGATTTGATAGCTGCTTTCAACTACCTGAGAGGTGGTTCCAGAGAGGATGGTTCTAGACTATTCTCAGTGGTGGAAGAGGACAGGACAAGGAGTAATGGTTTCAAGTTGCAGTGGGGGAGGTGTAGGTTGGATATTAGGAAAAACTTTTTCACTAGGAGGGTGGTGAAACACTGGAATGCATTGCCTAGGGAGGTGGTGGAATCTCCTTCCTTAGAAGTTTTTAAGGTCAGGCTTGACAAAGCCCTGGCTGGGATGATTTAATTGGGGATGGGTCCTGCTTTTGAGCAGAGGGTTGGACTAGATGACCTACTGAGGTCCCTTCCAACCCTGATATTCTATGATTCTATGATTAGACATTCTATGGAAAGCCAGTGTAAAGAGTAGAAGATGTGTGATGTGCTCATGGTAGCCTGTGTTGCTGAGGAAATGCACTGCAGTGTTCTGAACTACTGGGTGTTTCATAAGTGCTGAAGGTTTTATGCCCAGTTATATCATGTTGCTGTAGTCCAGCCGAGAGGTGACAAAGGTATGAATAACTCAGTCCAGGTCTTCATCCACCAAGATGGGACAGAGTCTTCTAGCCAGCTGGAGATGGCAGAAAGACTCTGTCCTTTTTTACTCACAGCTGTTGCTATGCAAGAGCTCTGCATCAGCAAGGAATCCAAGAGACTACAGATTGAATTGACCAATTATGAATGTGAATCTTCAACCAAAGAAGGATGCACCATGGCTGCAAGCTCTTAAAAATACTTTCCTCTGCCCACCAGTGTTACCTCTGTTTTGCTCAGGTTCCGCTTCAGCAAGCTATTCTTCATTCATAAGCTGATCTCATCCAAACACTGGGCCATCTTGGTGGTAGAGGTGTGGTCATTACTTCATTCCTTACCCCAAGACCAGGTATAGTTTTTAGAGCAAGAAATATGGCAGTTCAGGGAGAGTCTCCGGAAGGCCGCTACAAGTGTAGGAAGCACATCTAAATGGCTGCCCTTATTTATGGCCAAGATTGAATTTCAAAGCATTGGTTGGGTCAAAGCTCCTTTTCATTCAGTTCTTGAGGACTGCTGAGCCTGTAGTCCCAATCCCCAGGAATACCTGCTATAAAAGGGACTGGCTTTACAAGGTGCTTCCTGCCCTTTGAATAACAAGAGACTTGAAGAGAACAGGATGGCCAAAAACAGCCTCTCTGAGGGATGGAGAGTGTCTGAATCTCTAAGGGCTTTGACATAGACCTTCTGTGGTGATGAAGTGATCTCAGAGCCTGGGGGAAAAGCACCCCTGAGAAGGAGAACTTATCTTTATTTGACAACTTAATTTACCAAAGGCTCTTATGTAAATTAAGTTTACCAAAGGCTCTTATGTAAATTAAGTTGTCATGGGATAAGAGGGAAGATCCTTTCATGGATTGAAAACTGGTTAAAAGACAGGGAACAAAGGGTAGGAATAAATGGTAAATTTTCAGAATGGAGAGGGGTAACTAGTGGTGTTCCCCAAGGGTCAGTCCTAGGACCAATCCTATTCAATTTATTCATAAATGATCTGGAGAAAGGGGTAAACAGTGAGGTGGCAAACTTTGCAGATGATACTAAACTGCTCAAGATAGTTAAGATCAAAGCAGACTGTGAAGAACTTCAAAAAGATCTCACAAAACTAAGTGATTGGGCAACAAAATGGCAAATGAAATTTAATGTGGATAAATGTAAAGTAATGCACATTGGAAAAAATAACCCAAACTATACATACAATATGATAGGGACTAATTTAGCTTCAGCTAATCAGGAGAAAGATCTTGGAGTCATCGTGGATAGTTCTCTGAAGACGTCCACGCAGTGTGCAGCGGCAGTCAAAAAAGCAAACTGGATGTTAGGAATCATTAAAAAAGGGATAGCGAATAAGACGGAGAGTATCTTATTGCCCTTATATAAATCCACGGTACACCCACATCTTGAATACTGCGTACAGCTTTGGTCCCCTCATCTCAAAAAAGATCTACTGGCATTAGAAAAGGTTCAGAAAAGTGCAACTAAAATGATTAGGGGTATGGAATGGGTCCCATATGAGGAGAGATTAAAGAGGCTAGGACTTTTCAGCTTGGAAAAGAGGAGACTAAAGGGGGATATGATAGAGGTATATAAAATCGTGAGTGGTGTGGAGAAAGTGAATAAGGAAAAGTTATTTACTTGTTCCCATAATATAAGAACTAGGGGCCACCAAATGAAATTAATGGGCAGCAGGTTTAAAACAAATAAAAGGAAGTTCTTTTTCACACAGCGCACAGTCAACCTGTGGAACTTCTTGCCTGAGGAGGTTGTGAAGGCTAGGCCTATAACAGGGTTTAAAAGAGAACTGGATAAATTCATGGAGGTTAAGTCCATTAATGGCTATTAGCCAGGATGGGTAAGGAATGGTGTCCCTAGCCTCTGTCTGTCAGAGGGTGGAGATGGATGGTAGAAGAGAGATCACTTGATCATTACCTGTTAGGTTCACTCCCTTTGGGGCACCTGGCATTGGCCATTGTTGGTAGACAGGATACTGGGCTGGATGGACCTTTGGTCTGACCCAGTATGGCCATTCTTATGTTCTTAATGACCCTAGCTCTTGAAAGAGTCTGGGTTACACTAAAAAGACTGAAGAATAAGAACCGTGGGGGGGATATTTTTTATATTGTATTAAACTTCTCCACAGGTGTGGCCCTTTTTTGAAATTTGGCCTGCCACACTCGGAGTAACAGGTACAATTGCTATTAGCCAAGCAGAGCACCAACCCACACCCTGCCTTCGACAGGTAAATAGGAATTTTGTTCAAATTTTCAGAAAAACCATTTGAGAAATACTGTACCACATAAATCCTTTTACAAAACTCAGTGCTCAACAATTAAATGTACCTGTGATCATCACAAACAAGTTCCATTAGCCCTATCAAGTGAGAGAAAGGTCCAGATCAAACCTAGTATAAGCAGTTGTGATGCCATTAGCTTCAGTAGAGTTCCAACTTCTTACTTTAGGTTTGAATTTTACCTGAAAGGTATAACTGTCCAGAATGTGATCTTAATACTGTGATATGAAGCTAGTCACTAAGCCAAATTCAAAGGTGATGTAAATACACGTGCAAGTTACATGTCAGTAAGTGGGTAAATGAATGTAAGTTGGCATAGATATCCAACAAGGGGTGTTAATAAGTTGAGGTTATAGGAAGTAAGGACTTGTCTATATAAACATTTAGTTTTGAAACAAGAGTAGATTAAAGTGCACCAGGAAACGTTTAGTTCCCAGCAGCAGTTCAGATGGACAGTTAGGCCTTGTCTATACTATTGGGGTAAGTCGACCTGTTATGCTACTCCAGTTATGTGAATAACGTAACTGAAGTTGACATAGCTTAGGTCAACTTACCGCGGTGCCTGTACCATGCTGTGGTGATGGGAGATGACTTCCCTTACGCTTCTCAGGAAGCTGGAGTACCAGAGTTGACCGGAAGCACTCTGAGATCGATTTAGCGGGTCTTCACTAGAGCCGCTAAATCAACACCGCTGCATTGATCACAGCAATACCAATCTACCAGTAAGTGTAGACGTAGCTTCAGTATGCAGCAAGCTAGGGCAAGATAGATTTACACTTCTGCTCACTGTGAACTACGTGTTCATATAGACAAGCCCTAAGTGAGCATAAACTGATACAACTTACAACAAGGGGGTAGCAGAGTAGAGGTAGCGGAGGGGGGGGAACAGCAGGAGAGTGTAAAATAAAGTAGGTACCCCAGCGTTTCTTCCACTCTCTTGTTTGTTACTTTAGTGCTACATTGTCTCTTCTACACCATTAGGGTTCATCTAGGGTGACCAGATGTCCCGATTTTATAAAGACAATCCTGATATTTGTCTTATATAAGTGCCTTTTACCCCCACCCTCTGTCCCGATTTTTCACACTTGCTATCTGGTCACCCTATCTCAGAGGTCCCCAAACTGTGGGGTGCACCCCTCCCCAGGGGGACACAGAGGAATGTTTGCAGGGGGTGCAGTTGGGACCTCGGCTAGCCCCCATGGGGGGTGGGGAGGGAGCGCCATCCAGCTCTGCTCCTGGCCCCAGTTGCTGGCCCTGCGCCCAGGACTCTGCTCTCAGCCCTGTGCCAGGGCCCGACTCCCAGGACAAGGCTCTGCTCCCAGCCCTGCCCCAAACTGTGGCCCCAGCCTCGGCCCCCTTACCCCTGTCCATGTTCCCCCCTTTCAGAGCCGCAGCCATGCTCCCAACCCCAGCTCCAGCGGGCCAGGGGTGGAGCGTGGAAAGGGGATGGGGGGGCTGAAATAAAAAGTTTGTGGACCACTGCCCTAGGTGCATCTACATTACAGTGAGGGTGTGAATGGAAACTTGTGTAGATGTATCCACACTAGCCATACTCTAGCTAGTGCACTAAAAATAGAAGTGAGGACCCTGTGGCTCAGGCTTCAGTACTGGCTGTACACATGAGTATGTACCATGTACTGAAGACTGTACTACGGTGTCCTCACTTCTATTTTTAGCAAGCTAGCTACTGTACAGCTAGCATGGGTACGTCTACACAAGCTGCCATTCACACACCCCAGCTGCAATATAGACATATGTCATAAATATAAAGGGAAGGGTAAACCCCTTTAAAATCCCTCCTGGCCAGAGGAAAAATCCTCTCACCTGTAAAGGGTTAAGAAGCTAAAGGTAACCTCGCTGGCACCTGACCAAAATGACCAATGAGGAGACAAGATACTTTCAAAAGCTGGGAGGAGGGAGAGAAACAAAGGGTCTGTGTCTGTCCGTATGCTGCTTTTGCCGGGGATAGAACAGCAATGGAGTCTTAGAACTTTTAGTAAGTAATCTAGCTCGGTATGTGTTAGATTATAATTTCTTTAAATGGCTGAGAAAAGAACTGTGCTGAATAGAATGACTATTTCTGTCTGTGTGTCTTTTTTGTAACTTAAGGTTTTGCCTAGAGGGATTCTCTATGTTTTGAATCTAATTACCCTGTAAGGTATCTACCATCCTGATTTTACAGAGGTGATTCCTTTACTTCTATTTACTTCTATTTCTATTAAAAGTCTTCTTGTAAGAAAACTGAATGCTTTTTCATTGTTCTCAGATCCAAGGGTTTGGGTCTGTGGTCACCTATGCAAATTGGTCAGGATTTTTACCAAACCTTTCCCAGGAAGTGGGGTGCAAGGGTTGGGAGGATTTTGGGGGGAAAGACGTGTCCAAACTACGTTTCCCAGTAAACCCAGTTAGAGTTTGGTGGTGGCAGTGGATATTCCAAGGACAAAGGATAAAATTAATTTGGACCTTGGGGAAGTTTTAACCTAAGCTGGTAAAAGTAAGCTTAGGAGGTTTTCATGCAGGTCCCCACATCTGTACCCTAGAGTTCAGAGTGGGGGAGGAACCTTGACAACATATTATATTATAGTCCTTGCATCTACTGAGAAGGGACTTCAGATTATGCTGAATTGTTTCATACTGGTTAGTAGTATTATGTGAACAACAGGAATCAAGCTGAGAACACCACATTCATTTCCTCATATAATGTAAACCTGATTTGAATCTAACTGGTCACCAGAGGTAAAAGGCTGGTGCATTAACTCATGATTTGCAAAGTAATATATTTTGATTCTAAATAATATGGATTGGATTTATTTTGTAGATCTTGTCCATCTATTTTCCCCCCTTTTTTTTCTTTATTTTTGACCTTTCAGGCAGGAAGAGAAGAAAATAAAGTCCCGGTTAACTGAAGGACCTATGAAAGATGAACGTGTTTTAGATCTGCAGAAAAAGATTATAGAGAAAACTATGGAGCGTAAAAAACAAGCTGAAATCTTAAAGATTACACCCCAGAAAGATGGTGCAGGGCCAGGGAGATCTTGGGAGTCATATGAAGTAAGTAAATAAGTCTTACAATAAATAGTCATAATGGGATCTTTTTTTTTAAGTTTCAGTTAGCTCAATGGAAGTGTGACAGATATGGCAATATCTTGCAATATTCTTGGGAGACCTTATTGAATTAAGTTAAGTATCTTTGGGGTCCACTGTATTAAATGAATGGTTTATTTCTTGTTGTGGGCCAGAATTGTATGTAACTTCTCAAGGGGAGAGATGTAATGGATGTGAGACTTGGGGTTACAAAGGACTATTTTGAACCATGTGCCAGACAAGAATGGACTTTAGGAACAAATAGTGGTAAGTGGTTTTCCTGGGGAATACCTAGGGGGAGGTGAATGCAAATTCCCCAGCTTCAGTTATGCACAAGCTCAGACTTTTGAAGCTGCACCCTGAGGAGGGGGCATTGTCTGTTGATCACCTGTTACATGAGGCCCAGATCAAAGGTCCATGCAGAATAAGGAAAGACTGAACTATTCATGGTTATTCTGACTTTGACACTGAGACAGTTATGAACTTGTAATCATGGGGGGAAACCAATTGTGGATTTTGTAGGACTGACACCTACCAGACCCCGAGGTTGGAGTTGGGGTAACGTCAGGTCCACTTTTTAGCTTGCACATAGGTTCTTTTATTGTTGTGAATATGTTTTCTCTGTAATGCTTTCCCCTTAAAAATAAATGTGCTTGCTTCTAAAGAGCTGTGTGCTAACTTATAACTGCAGTCCATTACCTTGTTCTTAGCCTCTGGAGAGAAACCAAAGCGTAGATGCTGGCCTATTTAGACAGTCTGGCTTGTGGGGAATATCACTTCGTGTAGACAGGGAACTGTGCAGCCTGGAAAAATCTTGGTTTGGCAGGATAGAGATGTGAGCGTCTACCCAACAAAGGTGATAGCTGGGGAGCCGGGAACCTAGAGGGGTACCCTTGAGGGACCACAAAGGGGAAATACAGGTGCAGTTGCCGTGAACTTGTGATTGGCCCATTTATCTCTAATCTTCCTATCTGTTGAAATAATAACTATAGCCTATTTTGTTAGGAGACTTGGCAGAGCTGAATTCACAACCTAGGGGAAAGCTGTATTTTTCAGATATAAATAGTAAACCTCTACCTCAATATAATGCAGTCCTCAGGAGTCAAAAAATCTCACCGCATTATAGGTGAGACCGCGTTATGTTGAACTTGCTTTGGCCCCCTTGTTCCTTGTTCCCTGACTGCCTCCTCCAGAGATCCCCATCCCTAATCACCCCCAGGACCCCACACCCTACCCAACCCCCCTGCTCCCTGTCCCCTGACTGCTCTGACCCCTATCCACAACCCCCACCCCCTGACAGACACTCACCGGCAGCAGCGGAAAGTGGAGCAACGTGGCCCCAGCCCGCTCCACTTCGCCACCTCCCAGCCGCAGCACTCCGCTTCCCGCCGCCGGTGAGTGTGGGGAGGTTGGGGAAAGGACGCCCTCCACACTCACTGACAGCAGGAAGCGGAGCAACATGGTCCCAGCCCACTCCGCTTTCCTTGCCCCAGCCCCAGCCCCAGCCGTGTCGCTGGTGGGCGGGGGGAAGTTGGGGAAAGGTCCCGCACTCACCTGCAGCGGGAAGTGGAGCGCTGGGCTGGATGAATGGACTATAAGGTGGATAGAAAGTTGGCTAGATTGTCGGGCTCAACAGGTAGTGATCAATGGCTCCATGTCTAATTGGCAGCCGGTATCAAGTGGAGTGCCCCAAGGGTCGGTCCTCGGGCCGGTTTTGTTCAATATCTTCATAAATGATCTGGAGGATGGTGTGGATTGCACCCTCAGCAAGTTTGCAGAGGACACTAAACTGGGAGGAGAGGTAGATATGCTGGAGGGTAGGGATAGGATACAGAGGGCCCTAGACAAATTAGAGGATTGGGCCAAACGAAATCTGATGAGGTTCAACAAGGATAAGTGCAGAGTCCTGCACTTAGGACGGAAGAACCCAATGCACCGCTACAGACTAGGGACCGAATGGCTCG
The DNA here is from genome assembly GCF_965140235.1 of Caretta caretta. Classification (NCBI taxonomy): domain Eukaryota; kingdom Metazoa; phylum Chordata; order Testudines; family Cheloniidae; genus Caretta; species Caretta caretta. The sequence goes on along the minus strand of NC_134209.1, from coordinate 134,106,433 downwards.
GGAACAGTTCTGCAGAAAAGGACCTAGGGGTTACAGTGGATGAGAAGCTGGATATGAGGCAACAGTGTGCCCTTGTTGCCAAGAAGGCCAATGGCATTTTGGGATGTATATGTGGGGGCATTGCAAGCAGATCGAGGGACGTGATCGTTCCCCTCTATTCGACATTGGTGAGGCCTCATCTGGAGTACTGTGTCCAGTTTTGGGCCCCACACTACAAGAAGGATGTGGAAAAACTGGAAAACGTCCAGCGGAGGGCAACAAAAATGATCAGGGGTCTGGAACACATGATTTATGAGGAGAGGCTGAGGGAACTGGGATTGTTTAGTCTGCGGAAGAGGAGAATGAGGGGGGATTTGATAGCTGCTTTCAACTACCTGAAAGGGGGTTCCAAAGAGGATGGCTCTAGACTGTTCTAAGTGGTAGTTGATGACAGAACAAGGAGTAATGGTCTCAAGTTGCAGTGGGGGAGGTTTAGGTTGGATATTAGGAAAAACTTTTTTACTGGAGGGTGGTGAAGCACTGGAATGCGTTACCTAGGGAGGTGGTGGAATCTCTTTCCTTAGATATTTTTAAGGTCAGGCTTGACAAAGCCCTGGCTGGGATGATTTAGTTGGGGATTGGTCCTGCTTTGAGCAGGGGGTTGGACTAGATGACCTCCAGAGGTCCCTTCCAACCCTGATATTCTATGATTCTGTGTGGCTGGGAGCTGGCGGAGTGGAGCGGTCTGGGGCCGGGCTGCTCTGCTTCCACTGCTTCCGCTGCTGCCGCTGCTGCGGGGGGATCCCTTCCCCCAAACCCTCTCCCCCGAGCGACATGGCTGGGGCCGGGGCGAGGGAAGCAGAGCGGGCTGCTCCCAGCCCTCCGCTAATCTCCTGGGCCACTCTGGGACTGTGGGGCCCCCAAAAGTGCCCCCCATAGCTCCTGCCTCCCAGACTCTGGGGAGGGGAACCCCTGACCGCCCCCAAGACCCTCTGCCCCTTATCCAACCCCCAGGGCCGGCTCCAGGCACCAGCATTCCAAGCAGGTGCTTGGGGCAGCACTGTGAAAGGGGAGGCGGTCCGTGTGCCATCAGGGCGGCATTCGTGTTTCCGCGGCAGCGGCAATTCAGTGGCAGCTTCTGTCTTCAGTTGTCCTGCTTGGGGCGGCAAAAACAGTAGAGCCGGCCCTGCCAACCCCTCGGCCCCGGCCCGGCCGCTTTACCACGTTGTATGTGAACCCGCGTTGTATCAGGTTGCGTTATATTGGGGTAGAGGTGTGCAATAATGTAAACCAGGGGTTCTCAAACTTCATTGCACTGTGACCCCCTTCTGACAACGAAAATTACTACACAACCCCGGGTGGTGGGGCTCGGGCTTTGGCTCCACACCCAAGCAAGTCTAACACCAGCCCTGATGACCCCCATTAAAATGGGGTTGCAACCCACTTTGGGGTCCCGACCCACAGTTTGAGAACCGCTGATATAAGCCTTTCACAGGATTGCTTACTGCAGCTTCAGAATCTCCATTTAAGGGACAAATCCTGTAAAACACTTAAGCATTTGCTTAACTTTAAGCACATACTTAAGTCCATCCCTTTTCAGCAAAGAAAAGTATTTGGGGCTTTATTCAGGAGAGTATTTAAGTGTGCCCTAAATAGGGGTGCTTTCCCGAATAGAGGCCTTAAACACATGCTTCAATCCTTTGCTGAATCCAGGCCTACAGAAGTGCAGATGCAATAATTAGAGGCCTCAAAGGAAAACTTCAGTGTAATAAAAATATTCAAATCACTACAAAGAGTAAGACACATTTTGAAATAAATAGAAAAGAAATAGAAACCTATAGATAGGATCCTTGACAGTATAATGGTAGAATATGACTGTAAATGCAGCTATCATTTGAAGCATAAGAGTTCCATAACTGTTATGAAGTTCTACTCTTTTGTTTTGTTTAACTTTACACTTTAAATATCACAAGATGCTAGTCCTCTTCCTCTTCCCTCCACTCAAGTCCTAAGGCACATAGCTGTAAAAATTACTTTTTAATTCAATATAAAGTATAAATAAAACACAGGTTAGCAAAAGATATTAGGTTTGCTCTAGTCCCCATCATTGCTGCTTGGGTCTACATAGCTCTGGCCAAGTTTTATTTCAGAGAACAAAGCAAATTCTTGCATCCTGCACCCATTTAGTCCAATTGTGTTGTATGCATTTAATTTAGAGCAGAAAGTGGTCCAGTATGTCTGCCACAGGATAGTAAGCCCTCTTTCTGTGCCATAACTCCAACATAGTCCACCCTGAATGCCATTTGTACTGCCCACCTTTTTGGTGCCTTACCTCTCTGTTCGTGAATACACTGAAAGTAGAAGATCCCCTCTTGGTGTTGAAGTGCCAGGACCAAATTTTGGCCTCACTTACACCTATGTAAGCACTTTGAACTCAGTGGGTTTGTGCACGTGTGAATGAGGGCAGAATTTGCTCCACACACATATTTTTAACACTTTTAAATTAATAACAAAATAGAATGTATATTACAATTTAGAAAACTGAAGACAAATGTGTTGTAAAAGAGAGAAGTTGTTCTAGCATTGTTGGTGGCAATTAGATGATAACGTCACTTTGTCTGTCTGTGCTGGGCTTTCCTGGAATACTGTCTTTGTGAATCTAACTGTTGAATCAGAACACTGTAAAGTTTGATATAGGAGATAGATGTATGCATCTGAGTGTTGAAATAGGACTACCAGGATAAACTTCTGAGAGGGAGGTAACATAAGAAAGAGACAAAGGAGCATAACAATTCAAATGTAGTTTGGTTTTGTCTTGGCCTAAGATTTTGTACAGTGTTATATCTGTGCTCAATCTAGTCAGCGTTTCTCAAATGTGGCCACCAGGATTTTTTTTTTTTTTTTTTGTGGCCACAGCCTCCTGGGCAGTGATTGGAGGGGGAGGCAAAGCATTCGCCCCCTTCCCTGGGGCCAACAGTAGGGGTTGCGCCCGGCCCCCATCAGGAGCCAGAAAAACCAGAGTAGCAAGCAGCCAGTGTGAGTTCCCCCCTTTCCAAGGGAAGGGGCAGTGGGGCTCGGGCTTCTGGCTTCAGCTCTTGAACGTTGGGCGGCAGGCTTCAGCCATGGTATTTGGGGTTCCAGACGCAGGGCTTTGGGCTCCGGCCCCGAGCGCACCCTCTTCCCCCAATCGTCCATGGTCCCCGCTGCCTTCCCCAACCCTCCACTGCTCCTGGCCCCTGCTGCCTCCCTACCCACCTCTCCATTCAGAGCTTAATATTTCCCCGGCTTGCCAGGGCTGAGTAAGTCTGCTGTGAAAAGCGATATTAACAAACCTACAAATATCAGTTTTCACAGGAGCAGACTTACTAGATAGCAAGTCTTAAAAAAAAAAAAGGAACCAAGAAAACAAAAGAAACAACAACAACAAAGAGAAGAATGTGCAAAGCAGCTTATTTTGTTTCTATTCTGTTTAGGTCCAGTAAAGAATAGAGACAACTGTACATTACTTCTGAGTCTGGAAAAAACCCCTACATAAATAAATTACAATGATTTGGGCATGGATATGTGCATATTTATTTGTTTTTCCTAAAGTTAATTAAGTATTTTAGGAAAAATTTTCAGCGTAGCCACCAGCAAGAGCTGGTGGCCACACTCTAAGGCCACCAAAAAAATTCTTGTGAGAACCCCTTGTAGATTAAACAAATTGGGCACCCAACTTAAGTTTGTTTCTCTTCATCACGGCCGTTATGAAGTTGCTGTGCTTGCCCCAGTCATGGTATCAAATGGAATATTTGTCTGCCAGCCATCCAGATTGTTGTGTGAATATTCATTCCATAATCTGATTAGTCACTCATGTTTGTCCTATGATAATCTGTCTTTCATTTCTGCAGAACTCTCTACAAGAGCCCCACTGGAAAGAGATGGAAGAGAGTCGGGAACAACAGTTCAAGATGCTTCAGAATGGCTTAATGTCCAGAGAAACAGCTCAGAAAATGGCTGCATATCAGGCCGCAAGAATTGGAGCCACTTCTTGTATATTGAGATAATACGTAAAATGAAATGACTCTGGAAGAAATCCAGACCTGGTGGAGATGGGAGCACTTCCTATTGTGACTGCCAATGCCAGGGTTGAATTTAGACCTTTTTCTAATATGTGTAGGCTGCAGAGTCAAATTACGGTTGGCACCGGCATAACTGAAGCAGAATTTGGTAACTTGTATTTTAAATCTGTGTTGGGACATTTTTCCATTTAGAATTAAAACATGTAATAGATTAAATATTTACCTTGCAATTTGTTTATGGTGACAAACTAACAGGTAAGAATGTTATAGAGAGGACTTTGAATGTATACCCTGCCATTGTTATATGCTATGCCAGTTGTTTGCTATGTTCATTTTCTGAAATAAAAAGTAAATATATGTGAAACAAACAGAATTTTTACTTCTCAATTTAGCTTTTCACAGGATGTGATCAACCCAAGTTTAGAATAGGGATCCATGATCTTACAATAAGTACAGAATGTGGTTACCTGCCCATATCAGCAGGTCAACCAGTTTCAACACTGGTTGTGGAGGAGCTAGGGAGGAAACCAGGTTGTGTCCCAGGGTCCAATACAGGAACTTTCCAAGTGCAGTCAGGTTCTCTGTCTCCCTTGTAAAACTGAGATGATTATAACAACTTAGGCCCCAATTCAGTATGGTACTTAAGGATGGGTCTAACTTTATGCACATATTAGTCCCACTCAAGTGAAGTTGCTCAAGAAGCAAATTCCCCTCATCTCAAAGTGATGATAAGAGAAAGTATGATTCCTTATTCTCTTTAGAGAGCAGTTTTCAGAAAAAATCAAAACGCTGTTAGTCACCTAGAATTAATTTGACATCTATGATAATTTCTATGCTGTTTCCATAAATGAACTTTTGAGTCATAAGACTATGTCAGCATAATGCCAGAGGCAAAGTAAATCTCAATTAAAATCTGTGCAGCAGTAAGAATATGTAATGTATTTCTATCTTAAATTTGTGCCAGTTACAAGATATTTAATTATTGCCATTGCAAATATTGAAATTGAATCAGATTGTATCTGACGTTAAATACAGGGAGCTGCTCTTAATGCTCATACAGCATTACAATTCCTCCTCTCTACCAAAGGAAATCTAATGGGTTAAAAGAAAAGGAGTACTTGTGGCACCTTAGAGACTAACCAATTTATTTGAGCATGAGCTTTCGTGAGCTACAGCTCACTTCATCGGATGCATACCGTGGAAACTGCAGTAGACATTATATACACACAGAGATCATGAAACAATACCTCCTCCCACCCCACTGTCCTGCTGGTAATAGCTTATCTAAAGTGATCATCAAGTTGGGCCATTTCCAGCACAAATCCAGGTTTTCTCACCCTCCGCGCCCCCCCCCCCCCACACACACACAAACTCACTCTCCTGCTGGTAATAGCCCATCCAAAGTGATCACTCTCTTCACAATGTGTATGATAATCAAGGTGGGCCATTTCCTGCACAAATCCAGGTTAATGGGTTAAGGAATTCTTTCATTGCCATCTAGCTGTGAAAATCTTTCCCACTATCTGCAATACTTATGAAATGTGCTGTATTTTTAATTCATCAAAAATGTTGCCATCTCTGGATATACTGCAGATGATTTGAAGAGTTCTATTGAGCCAATGGGGTTTAAAGGGTATCAGGAAGCCAGTGTAACGTTGAGGCAGGAGTTCAGTAGGAACAATTCAGGGAGAAAGGAGTAGTAGTGGCAATGCTGAGAGAGAAAGAGTTGGATAGTGGGATCAGTCAGAGAGAGAACCGTGAAAATGAGGCCTGTAAAAGGTTGAGCAATAGCCTATGCTGACAAGCTCTTTGGGGCAGGGACTGTATTTTCCTTTGTGTTTGTCCAACACACTGGGCCCAGTCTTGACTTGGACTGCTCAGTGCTACCATGATACAAATAGTAATGCTAACAGTCAGAACCCTGAGATGTTATGGAGTTGAATATCACCCTTTAAATATGCAGCTGTACCTAGCATTTTGAGAGTGAAAGAAAGTTAAAGACACAGAACTGACCAGGAAGGCTATGTGGATGTTGCCACAGGCCATCACACTGTGGCTCACTTCCTCTGAGATACTGTTCCTGATATTCAAAGCCCAAGAGTCAGGATTAAGCTATCTCAGTGACCATCTCTCCTTCTGTGCCCCACGCCCTTGGCAGCAGCAAGCAAGGATGACAATGCGGAAGGTGTCCTCCAGATGAAATTCAAAGAAGGCTGGAGGAAGAGTGCTCTCACTGGAGAACCCTAGGGTGTGGAATTCCCTACCAGAAGTCGTGATCAGCCTGGTTGCTACCTTAGGACACAATGGATAACCCAATAAGTCAAGGGAGGAATAGAGAATTTAGGGGATGAATCAATGTGATTCTCACTTTTTTATATAGACTCATTATTTTACAGTGATGGGTGAATCATAGCAGAGCACAGGGATAAAACCAAGGTTAACCACCTTGATTGTGACAATCTCAGATATCTGAGTGTCAGATTTACATCGTATGTTTATGTCCACACAGTGCATTGGCACATTGCAACATATTGTGACAATGATGTATCCTCATCATATTGAACTGAAGCTAAAGCTGGGTAGATAATTCATAATGAATCATTTGTTCTACAAATTTTGCCTCTTTTTTCTGTTCACATATTGTCTGTATACAGATTGTGATTTTCCAAAATGTATTAATTGTTCAAAATTATTCACTATGTAATTTCTGTGAATAATTCTTGACATATGGGATGTTCACAGCTAATTCATTACAAGTATTTAATATTCAAAATTTGAGCTGTTTTGATTGGACAGACAAGGAACACAATATTTTCCTGGATGTCAAATAACTTCTTAAACTAGACTGCCTACTCTCAACCCCAGAATCCAGTATCAAGGAGTTGGCAATTCTACATCCACTCCCTCTGTTCAAAAATCATGATCCAGGCCCCCAAAAACCATGAGATTGGTTTAAAAGTCATGAGATTAATAAAAAATAATAATACATTTTGGATTCTTTATATTTACCTTCTGGTTTCCAAGCTGTGAGGGGGTGCACTTGCTTTACATTTTCAAGCTTTTCTCTATAAACATGAAGGCTAGCCTAGAAATTTACTTTTTTCAAGTAAAAACTGCAAGCCTCATGCAACCTCTGCCACGAGCAGTTGGGGCTTTACGAAATACACCAACGAATCACAAGAGTTGGCTGTACTGTCTCACTAACACTTCTGTGCCTTAGAGAACTCTGCCAAGGCAACTCTCCATGAGTAAGTTTTGGATTGTGGCAGAATCCAAGATATACATCATGGTGGTGGTTTCTTCTTGCCTTTCTACTGAGGGAATCCTTATTTCCACCTCAAGGAGGAAGTGGTCCACCTGAAGCTGGTCAGAAATTTTCCAATTAAATTTTTAGTCAGAAAATGCTGGTTCATCTAACCTGAATTTTCTTGCAAAAGCAAGTCGAGTTCAATGCACTTGCAGCCAGGGTTCTGATGGAAACCTGCCTAGTTCCCAGACAGTGTGTCTGCTGGGGAGCCCCAGCACAGTCAACCCTGTGGCCTGGGACAACAGGCCTCCCATGTCCACAGCTCCAGGACAGATGTGTCATGCCAGGACTTCCAAGCTCCTTGCTGTGGAGCCAGGAGCTTGGCAGGCCTGGAAACCCGGCTGTAACCGTGGCTTGGCTCCTGGCTCCGTAGCATGGAGTCTGCAAGCCCTAAGAACTCTGACTCAGATCAGGGCTTTCAGAGCTGCCAGGTTCATTTCCGTGGAGCCAAGTGCCTGGAAGCCCAAGGAGACCCAGCTCTGGCCAGATCTCTCAATCTTAGTCTCGGAATGATACCAAATTTCAAACGCTGAAACTTCTCACAAACCAGGAATTCCACATTTGGGCCAGCTGGAGGTCCATGCCCAACCCAAGCATCCAGTGCAGAGTACTGTTAGCTCTGATGTGTATGTGGTGGTGGGGCTCTGGAAGTTACCTGTGAGACAGCTAAGAAGGACAGTGTGTATGGAAGGTTCGGGGCTGTGGTAGCCAAGGTGGACGGCGATAGATGGTCTCTGCGGGACAGCATCTCTCTCGGTAAACCTGGGGAGCCTTTGGCATCTGAGAGTTTCTAGTTCAGCTGGTTGCCCAGGCTGGTCTGGGGAGCTCACATATTATATGGCCACACTGCCGACTGCCCCAGGGCTAGCCAGGCACCCAGAGAGCCCCATTCAAACCTTCTGTCCAGCTGACACCTGTCACCGAAGTTCTTCCCTAGACTGGAACTGCGGGACTTACACTGAGGCCTGAGCATCACGCCGTGAGAACTACAACTCCCACCGTGCACCGGGGCCGGACGGAAGGTGAGGGCGAAGTCAAACGGCCTGCTAATTGATATTCATGTCGTCCAATCAGCGAGCCGGAAGGGCTGTGGCCTCGCCAATGACTGGGCGGCAGGGGTGGGCCGCGCCGGCTCTGTGTGGAGTTTCCAGATCGGCCCCTAAGGAGGGTGAGTATGGTGGGCAGGGGTTGCTGGGACCCCGGCCGCCCGCCCGCTCTGCGCTGAGCCGAGCCCAGCCCAGCCCCCAGCAACGTACAGCGGAGCCGCGGCGGCAGGTGACAAGGGGCCCGAACCCTGGGAAGCCGGCTCCCTGCGGGGCGCGGGGGCTTGGAGCCCGGGCCGGAGCTCCCCAGCCCCCTGAGAGCCGGGCCCGGCCCCCCAGCGTCGCAGAGCCCCCACGGGAGCCTGCCCCGCCCCCACCCACCCCTGCCACACGGGAAGCAGGGTCCGACCTCCCCCCAATATCCTGGGCCCCCCGCAGGAGACTGGCCTGTGGCCTCCCTTCCCTTCTCCCTCGCTTTCTTCCCCTCCCCTCCCCCGCGGGAGACGGGCCTGTGGCCTCCCTTCCCTTCTCCCTCGCTTTCCCCCTTCCCCCCCACCGCAGGAGACTGGCCTGTAGCCTCCCTTCCCTTCTCCCTCGCTTTCTCTCCCCCCTTCCTCTCGCAGGAGACTGGCCTGTAGCCTCCCTTCGCTTCTCCCTCGCTTCCCCCCTCCCTCCCCCGCGGGAGACGGGCCTGTGGCCTCCCTTCCCTTCTCCCTCGCTTTCCCCCTTCCCCCCCACCGCAGGAGACTGGCCTGTAGCCTCCCTTCGCTTCTCCCTCGCTTCCCCCTCTCCCCCGCAGGAGACTGGCCTGTGGCCTCCCTTCCCTTCTCCCTCGCTTTCTTCCCCTCCCCCCCCCCCCCCCCCCCCGCGGGAGACGGGCCTGTGGCCTCCCTTCCCTTCTCCCTCGCTTTCTCTCCCCCCTTCCTCTCACAGGAGACTGGCCTGTAGCCTCCCTTCGCTTCTCCCTCGCTTTCTTCCCCTCCCCCCCCCCCCCCCCCCCCCCGCGGGAGACGGGCCTGTGGCCTCCCTTCCCTTCTCCCTCGCTTTCCCCCTTCCCCCCCACCGCAGGAGACTGGCCTGTAGCCTCCCTTCCCTTCTCCCTCGCTTTCTCTCCCCCCTTCCTCTCGCAGGAGACTGGCCTGTAGCCTCCCTTCGCTTCTCCCTCGCTTCCCCCCCTCCCCCGCGGGAGACGGGCCTGTGGCCTCCCTTCCCTTCTCCCTCGCTTTCCCCCTTCCCCCCCACCGCAGGAGACTGGCCTGTGGCCTCCCTTCCCTTGTCCCTCGCTTTCTCTCCCCCCTTCCTCTCGCAGGAGACTGGCCTGTAGCCTCCCTTCGCTTCTCCCTCGCTTCCCCCCTCCCTCCCCCGCGGGAGACGGGCCTGTGGCCTCCCTTCCCTTCTCACTAGCTTCCCCCCTCCGGGAGACGGACCTGAGCCCTAGCCGGCCTCCAATTCCTCTGTCCCTGCCGCACCCCGTCCATCCCTGTCTCCAGATGTGCGTCTCCCCCGCCCCATCCCTGTCTCCAGGTGTACGTGCTGTTACCTCCACTTCTTTCCTGCCCGTCTTAGAAGGAGGCCGGTCTTTGAGATCTGCTCTTCCCATTGTGTCCTTTCTCAGGGCAAGAACGACCTCTGAATGCTGCTCCCCTCCCCCAAAGTCTTGCTGATCATCCCATTGTCATAGAGGGAGAGGGGTCTGTCAGGCCATTGCCCCCATTAACCTTATCTTGTTTTCTCCCTCCCTGATGGCCCGGAGGGAATTGGGCTTGTAGGGATCACTGCCCCACCCCTTCAGTCCTGGTTCTGCTCCCTCACATGCCATAGGGAAAGGGGGTGTGGTTATTGCTCCTTCCTGATCAACTCCTGAACTGACTGTGTATCATATCAGAGTGACAAGGAGGGTGAGGTAATATCTTTTATTGGACCAACTTCTGTTGGCGAGAGAAACAAGCTTTCGAGCTAACACAGAGCTCATCTTCAGGTTTGGGAAATGCAACAGAGAAGGGGGAGCCAGTGGAGGGATTCAGAGATAGGGGTGACATGGTTATAGCAATGAGCTAGGAAAATTATCTTTGCAGCAGCATTCTGAATGGGTATGAGTGGGGGAAGATTGCATTTTTCAAAGCTGGTGAGAAGAACGTTGCAGTATCGAGATGAGATTGGATGAGAGTTTTAGCTGTGTGGATGGATAGGAAAGGCCATATCTTAGAGATGTTACAGAGAAAGAATTGGCAATATTTAGATATATCTTGGATATGAGGACCTAGAGAGAGATTCAAGTCAGGCTATGGGCCTGAGTGATGGGCAGGTTGGTCGTGGTGGTGGTCAAAGTGATCAAGAAAGGAGGTGGTGAAATCTCCAAGGCTGAGGCATTAGCATTTCATGTTTTCCTGATTGTCAGGTATGTTGTTTTTGTACATTGTCTTACTAAACCCTGTACATAAATTGGTTAGTCTCTAAGGTGCCACTAATACTCCTTTTCTTCCTGTACAGATTGAACATTTTAACTGAACATTGAAACCTGACCAGCTAACATGTTAAAATTTGCCTAGTCTACTTTGGGTTTCAATGCTTGTGTTAATACACCTTTATTCCTAGTGTAGACAAGTCCATAGCATAGATGAGCCATCAGCATTTTAAGCAATGTCATCTAACCACTCAGAGCAAGGCTGATTGACAAGGTCCCTAAAATGTTAGTAGTATGCATCCCAGTGTTGTAAATGCTGGTGGAACTGAACTGGTGGTATTAATAGAAGAAATAGTCTGTAAAACCTTCTCTAGTGTAAACAAGGCCTACTGTCAGGGAAATAGCACTTAGCTAGCAGGAACTGTGCTCTGTGTCAGTCAGAATAGTGTTTTAATTGTAGCGTATTCATGACGCAGCTGTAACAAAGTCACTACAGAAGGATTGTAAGACAACAATAGTAGCAATGTGTGGCGAACTCTTGAATTTGAGGGAGGAATGTGGTGTGGCTTTCCTTGTACTACCTCATCCTACAATTTAATACAGATTTTGCTATGAGATGCAATGAAAGGTTAAAGATATTCAGTAGTCTGTTAAACAACTGCTTTTCTTTCTAGGTCAAGGTTTATCAAAAACTCAGAATCATTTAAGCTTCATAAATTAGAAACTGAGCGTTGTCTACATGCCACTTTTTTACTGAGACTAATAGTATATTTCTGTGCCAAAATCAAAAGTATTCAGTTACATTCATATCCCTATAGAAAGTTCTCCCAAATGAAGAAAAAAAAACCAAAAAACCCCACCACCAGAAGTGAAACTTCAGCTTCTGCAAGTCCTCTTTAAAGCCAATTTTAGGAACTTACAACTACCAAGGCTGTATTAGAAACAGCCAGGCATTTTATGTAACTAGACATTCCTTTCATGCACCAACAATTTGATTAATTTGAAACTACTTTTTTGTTTTGGGTTCCAGACCAATATTCTATTATGCATCTGGTTGTTAGATGACCTGGAAAAGGAGTGTTCCACATGTTCACATATAAAAAAGGTTTCATGTCTTTTTTAAGATTCTAGCCCCTCTCCCCCCGCCCTGCCCCACCAGTTCTTTTAACCAGGGCTCCTTGTGAAACTAGAGAACTGGAGTACAAGGTTATTTTAGTATTTAATACAACATGGGCAGAGGTGGACTGCTCAAATTTTTAGAGCCTTGCACAGATACAAATTTATATCAGTCAATATTAATCGGTATGAGCGGAACCACAGGGCACTTCTGGGAACTGCAGCGGCGAAAGGAGCAGAACGTGGGGGCCGCCACTCCCAGGAGCTAGCACCCCACGCTGACAGCTCCTCCAGCACAGCAGTACTGCCTCCCGCCCCACCCACTGAGGTGGGCCCCAGGTTCACCAGCAGCTGTCCCTGGTCTTGCTCTTGTGTTCATGCGGTGCGCATGCCCCCAGAGGGGAGATGCAGATAGCTGCGTGGAAGGGCTTGGGGCGGGGCTGCGGGTGGTACAGCTGCACCAAAGGAGCTGCAGGCGCAGGGCACTGGCTCCTGGAGCAGCAGCCGCTCCACATTTGGCTCCTTTCACTGCTGCCCTGTGGTTCCATGGATACCAATTTATATCCACAGATATCCGCATCTTCTGCATCAGTTAATTTCTGTAACTCTTTGACCTGGGACAAAGTTAAAATTCAGTGTCTTTTTTTTTTTTTTTCTTTTTTTTTTTAGGTCTGCATTTTTATTTGACGTGCTGAAGCTTTGTAAAGGGGACTAGTGTCCTGAATTCTTTTGTGACAGGTATGTTGCTGGAGACTGCATGTAATCTTCCTCCTCGACCCGGGTGTGTACACACACTCATGCTTCCCCTTCAGAGTATTTTCCCCAACTGGAGGCACAGGGATCTCAAATGACTTTTTCTAAAGTGTTGCTTCATGAAGCTACCCTATTATGTGAGCAGTAGTCCCTGCCCCCTGTGAAAGTACAAAGACATCATGCAACCTACTCCCTGCCTTCCCAAATATTTCTAAGGAAAATTTATTTAGCCCCATCAGTATATCTGTAGAGTAGCTTCAACCGCAGAATAAAACATACACATTATTCAATGGACCCAATAATACAATGTAGCCACCAAAGTGACCTTTAACTGCAGTTCCAACTATGTTTCAATGCAAACCATTTCAACCTAAAACTGATGCCTAACATACATCAAAAGCATTACCTTCAGTTACAAACTAGTGTTTTTAGCTGTAGCCTACTTTTATCTGCTTACTTTAACCTAATCCTGGCCCTGATGCAATAGCTTCTTGAGTGGACCCAAGAAAACATTGCTGGTAGAAAAGAACGGAGAGCAACTGTTCAGTATTAAAATATCTAGGAAAGCAGTTCCCACAGAGAAATAATAATGAAATCCTTAGGGCCCCCACAAGTTACAAACCAGACCACTATAAAATTCTGGTAAAACTCCACTTGAAGATGTTCTCTTCTTAGTTATTAACCTAGGCAACAGTCCTTCAAAAGTTATGCATGTGCGTAAATCTTACATACCAAGTAATCCCACGCTATGAGCAGTTCCCTATTAGTGGGTGCATATGTCTTTGCAGGACTGGGGTCATAATTTTTCACATTTAACTTCCCCTCTACCTCTCTCTTCCTTGTTGTGAAAGGAAGAAACTGAGTTTAAAGTTGTCATTGAAAGTGCTCATGAAGGCAGTACAATTGAGAATGTAATAGTTGTCTGTTGACCAATGGTCCATCTCTTCTGCTGGACAGTTGCAGATGCTTCAGTGGGAAGGTCTTTTTATGTTTTTAAGAAAATAACTACGCTTGGCAGAATTTTATTTTTCATGTTTGTTTTTTAAGCATTTTTTTTATTTTTATCAATTTATTTTCACAGGTGCAGAAAATACTAAAGGTCAGACAATATTTAATAACTTCCATTGTTGTATGCGGTGGTGTTGTAGCTGTGTTGGTCCCAGGATATGAGAGACAAGTTGGGTGAGGTAATAACTTTTATTGGACCAACTTCTGTTGGTGAGAGTCAAGCTTACACAGAGCTCTTCTTCAAGTCAGGAAAACGTACTCAGTGTCACAGCTAAGTAAAAGACGGAACAGATTGTTTAGCATAACATCTGATGAAGTGAGCTGTAGCTCACAAAAGCTTATGCTCAAATAAATTGGTTAGTCTCTAAGGTGCCACAAGTACTCCTTTTGTTTTTGCGAATACAGACTAACACGTCTGTTACTCTGAAAGCTAGCATAACTAGCTGATGCATATGTAAGGGACCATCTGAGGTGAAGTGGCCCATTAACACCCGTCTAGTCATAAGGCCTGGCCTGTTAACACCTCTCTAATCATCATGGCTCACAGTTGTTATCAGGGCAATTAATGCACTGGATGAGGTACACCACATGTGATATGCATGTGTAGGACCCATGAATCTTGAAAAAGTGTTGTGGGAGGTGTTGATCATTGTAGCAGTAGAGATATGTCTGCAGGTTTTGCATCTGTTGTTCTGGCAAGATCTGATGCTGCTTGGAGTTTGTGTGTCCTGGTTTGTGAGGAGTTTGCTTCTGATGATGAGCTTGGAGAGGCTGAGGAGTTGTTTGAAGGCCAGAAGAGGTGGTTCAGGAAAGATTTCTTTCAGGATGGGGTCCCCAGTAAGTATGGGTTGTAGCTATTTGGGTTCTAGTGTGGGGTGTTAGGCGACAACTAGGGGTAGGAGAGCTTTTTATTTCTGTAATAAGCAGGTTTTCTCTGTGTATTTGGGTGGTCTGTTCTATGATGCAGCTTACTTCGCTAGTGAATAAAGACATTGGGTTTATGGCTTATTACAACAAGCTATAACTCACTAACCCAACCCTCCCCACAGCTAGCTCCCCCTCTTCCTTTCCCTCCCTGTGACTGGAGGGGTGTTAACAGGCCACTTCACACATTTCAAGGGAACATTTAAAGTGTTAACTAGTAATGCTAAACAATCTGTTCCACCTTGTATTTAGCTGAGATGCTGTGTACCTTTCCTGGATCTAAGGAAGAGAGAGATCTGTTACTTCACCTACCTTGTCTCTCTAATATTAAATAATAGTTGATGTTGAGACTCAAAGTTAAAACTTTATAACCTTTAAAACACAAATTGTCAACATATGTCGAAATATACAAAGTAAATAGCCTTAAATAAAACTCCAGTAAGTTCTCAAGCAGCATTTTTCTTATTTTGCCTATTTATAAGTTTCAACTATTGGTAGAAGTATTTTTTTTCCATCAGTTTGTGTGTGTACAATGAAATTAACACTTATGGATAAAAAAATCCTTATGGACCTAAAATAATATAGCATAATGGTCAGTTTGGCAATAAGAGACCTATGGGGAAAACTGATAGTCTGTCATGCACCGTGAATATTAATATCCATTTTCATCCTATCTAGTATTGGATATTAGAATAAATGTCTAATCTTGCTTTTTAAGTTCTTTGCTATGACATCTCTTGGCAATTAACTCTGTGGGTTACATATGCAGTCTCTTAAACTTTAGTTTTCTCAGCTTTCCCTTAGGCCAAAAGTCAGAAGTTGGGAATGGGCAACAGGGGATGGATCACTTGATGATTACCTGTTCTGTTCATTCCCTCTGGGGCACCTGGCATTGGCCACTGTCAGAAGACAGAATACTAGCCTAGATGGACCTTTGGTGTGACCCAGTATGGCCGTTCTTATGTTCAAAACTTAATAACAGCAGCTTAAAAGTGTAGGCTTTTAAAAAAAAAATTTTTTTTAGTCACTTGCCTGATTTTAAAAAGTGCTGAGTACCTAGCAGCTCCCATTGAAGTTATTGAAAATCTGGCTACTTGCTCAAGACCTTAACTTCAGGGACCCACTGCTTTAAATCTTGGCCTTGGTTTTCCTACAATAGATGCACCCAATCAATCTTCCCTGTGCCATATATTATTTTATAAAATCATGTTACTGCTTATTCTTTTCACTAACTTGATCCTTTTGAGATTGTTTGCTTTAAGGACTAGAGTGAGTTCATGCAACCATCTAATGCTTAGAGGTAGATGGCTTTCTGCATATCTGGATAAACTGGGCAGCTAAGAATCTTATACATGATTCAGAGACTGTTTGCAGAAGATTTAGATAGATATTTTTAAACAAGAAGTTAGAATTTGCTGAATGGAGCAAAGATTTCCAAGATCCTAAAATCTCCAGTCTGAACTTGTTTATACCCACAGTTTTACCTTGTTCTGATGCTGAAGATGACCCACAAAAGAGAATTTGGGGTTGTACACTTGTTTCTTTCTGATATATAAACAGACAAAAAGTGGGGTTTTAAAGGTATTTTTCTGCTTATTTAACCTTAGAAATAGCAGTTGTCTGGTCTTGCTGGAATTTTGACATGGAGGACTCTATGCATATGGACTATTACTTTCTTGGCCCTTAGTTGAAGGCGTACTGTTCAGTTTTTCTTTCAACTGTTTGTTTTAGGTGTTCGTGTAAAAATATTTGTTAAATAAAACAGACTTTTAAATAATATTTTAAAAACCGCCACTCTTCAGTTAGTCAGGTTTAATTTTCATGGATTTGCTGGTGTCATGAATTATTCTCTGGTAATCCATTAGTCTTCCAGGGCAGACAAGGCCTGAATTTCTAATATTCAGTATCAAGGGGCAAAACTGCACAAACCAGCTCTTCTTTTTGGGGTTAAAACCAAGCAAGAAAAGTTATAGCCCCCAAAGAACAATTTTTTTTACAACATTCTGAGAAAAAATGGGGTTGTAGTCATATGAGATTCCATATGTAACCTTAACTGTAGGGTTTGCTTCTGTAAATGGAAAAGCTGTATACTGTTAATCTGTGTTCAGAGAACTTTATCAAATAAGACGCTTACCAAAAAATTAACCTTTGGCTGTTGTAGCAATGCTTCTCCACTTTGTAGTTATGAAAACTTGCATAGCACTGGTGAAGTACTAAAGATGAATCATAATGCTGCATTTTTATCTTTGGTTTGTAAGGTTCTGGTACTTTGCTGTTTGAGTCAAGGTTGTATAGAGGGGAGGGAAAAAGATCTTACCCAATGTGAAGAAGCTATCATTAAACGTAACAGGAAACTATAACCTTATGCAACTGAATTTTTATTTATCATTCTGTTAACCACAAATTTGCAGAGGGAAACCTATATTACTACTAAGAGTGCTATTGTATGAGTTAATAGGTAGATATTTTTTTCTAGTTTTCCTGAAGAGTGTTTCAGAATAAACTGTATTTATATTGCTTTTGAGTGCATATTTGGAAGTCTTAGCTAATATCAGTGTATCTACTCAAATAATTAGTCCTAAATTGAAAGACACTTAGAAGTCCAAATAATTGCAAAGAGTAGACTTCAGAAGAAAGTGAGCAACTGGACTCCAATCTGAACTTTGCAGGTGTAACAGAAACCAAGGAAGATTCTTTAAATTATGTTAGCGCTTAATCTTTAAATGTCTCCTAATTAAGCTTGCCTACAGTTTTACAGATGCAAGCTTTACTATTCTGCTGGCATGAATCGGTATCTTCTGCATGTCAGTTTAAAAGTTAGTGTAATGTGGACTTTAAAAATATAGGCATGATAGGGTTTTGGAACTTGTTTCCTTTTGAGTTCAACTATCTTGAATGGCTTGTGTTGGTGCTGACCCACTGTGATATGGAGACAGTTTCTCAGTAGTTGTCCAAATATAGCCATCTCTATAGATACAGATTGTCAACTCTGCTTCCATTGAGAGATCTGGGAGGAATTCCCAAAGGTAATCAGATTTGATCCTATGGCAACTGCAGATGTGCCTTAGGTACACCACTCTCCAATACCTATTCTTCTTCTTTTGTGTGCTTGCTCATGTCCATTCCGTATTAGGTGTGTGCACTCACCCAATGCACCACTGCCAGAAATTTTTCCCTTCGCAGTATCCATAGGGGATCAGCTCTAGGGCCCTCTGGAGTGGCACTCACATGGTGCGATATAAGGGGCGCCACCAGCTCCCCCACTCTCAGTTCCTTCTTCCTGCCAATCACAGTGCTGGAACGTCCTCTGCTTCGGCTAACATTAATTCTTCTCCATTCTTGTGAACTTTGCAGAACCTGTAATTTAGCTGTATATAGTTAGTAGTTGAATTAGTTACCCTTAATAGTAGTTTTTAAAGCCTTTGTTAGTCCCGAACGGCACTCAGCCTGGGGATGGGGCATGCTTTAAGCCGTGTGATTGCTGCAGACAGCCCATACCCGTCAGCAATCCCCATAATAGCTGTCTTAGATACTTGGGCGAAGGGCATATAAGCGACAAGTGTCATATTTGCAAGTCCTTCAAACCCAGGACTAAAAAAGGAATATGACAACCACCTTAGAGCGCTTCGCATGGAGTCGGCACTCACTCCGGCACTGGAGCAGAGGTCCAACTTCGCACCGCTCCCCATCATGAGGGATGTCCCGCCACTGCCTGCCGCCCAAAGTCGTCACGCCTCAGTGCCAGAGAGGCAAGTTCAGCAGAACCCTTTTCGGTCCCCGGGCATTGGGCACTAACAGCAGGATTCGAGGCATACCTCACCGGTAGCCTGGCACAGACCCACCAGTGCACCAGCCTCCCTGGCAGGAACGCCTAGACCAACCCTTCATGCCGCCAAGAGCTCAGTAGAGATCCTGGGAATATTGGGGGACTGAAGCCACCGGTCACCAGTATTCCATCATCAGACTCCAAGACAGGGATTGCTGTATTTGGGACAATCCTCCCGGCAACCATCCTGTGATAGCTCCCAGTCCCGCTCGATTGAAATCAGGGTGTTTTTTTCGTTTGTTTGTTGGTTTGTTTTGTTGGTTTGTTTTTTCCCCCTAGTTCTGCTTTTGGTCTGGAGCTCAGCTACTATAGTTATGGGAGCCAATAAAGACTCTAGATAGCTTTTGCTGTTCACCTCTCTGATGTCATCCCAGTTGCTTTGCTTATCCCTTATCTTTAAGCAGTGTAGAAGATGCTTTTTCAGCACATAAGATGCACTCATCTCAACTAGATATAGAAGTATGGCCATGACACACTGGGTTCCTCGCAACTACTCTTAAGAATTTTGCATTGAAATTGCATCTTGTCTAATGAACGTTCTGGTCTGGAGAGGTTGTGTGAGTCTTTCTTGATGGATCATTGATGCTGCAAGCATGTGTTTTTTGTTGGTTTTTTTTTTCCCTTCTCTCCTCCCCTGCCACCTTTTTTTGGTCATTTGCAGGTCTGTTGAAAGATAACCTAATGGCCTGAAGAAGTAGTCAGTCTGTAGCTGGATGATACCCTGTAATTATATATAGTTGAATTACATGGGATGTGCCATCTGGTCCAGATGCAATTCACCATCATGTCCTGCAGCATGCCTAAAAGCACTCCTGAGCTCCTCTACGCTCATCATGTAGCCTTCAAGGCAGTCTGAAACAACTAGGGCCTTGAAGGACCAGAATCAAGGTCGCTGAGCTTAATCTGGTGCAGATTAGTGTCAGTTTAGCTCATTTCATTTGACGGTAATGCAGTAGATTCACTTATTACTACAAGAACAATAGCTGAACTGCTGCCAAGCTATAATGACATTTTGGGGCAGAACAACCTTGGCAGCTAAATTCAACCCCTTAATGCCAGAGACAGGCAGAGCAGCCATGTCATTATCTTTATGGACAAACCGTTGCTTTGTTCTGACATCAAGACACACATCTAAATTCAGATAATTTTAAGGGAATAGGTTCTGTTACGGAATCCTTCTAGGGATGCCCAAATGTCTTAGCCAGCAGTCTATTAAACATCTCTGTCCACTTTTTTTTTTTTAACCAGGAGGTTTAGCCGTTCTGCTTACTACTTGGGTGGTGGTTTTAAAACATGGGAAGAGATATCTTATCCTTCCCACTAAAAAAGAAATGCTACTGTTTTCATGTTTGAACCAGGCTATTCATTCTCTTTCCTTCTGTAAGCTGCAACTTCTGGGTTCCATTTGTTTTATTTTGGAGACACCCACATGTAGCTATTCAGTTTCCATATATTTGAATCTGGAGATGGGTATCTCCTGGAGAAAAGATAATTACTTGTCTGTAATACTTGCTTGCTGAAGATGGTCAGTTTTGGATTAACAGTCCCCAACCCTGACTCTGCCCTCAAATTTGGTGGTTCTGTAATTTGTATGCACACATAATTTGCTCCTTCTAAGGGTACGTCTACAGTACAAAATTATTCAAAATTATTCTATTCGAATTTTCGGAAGCAATTTTATACATTTGGTCTTCTGTGTCCCCACTAAAGCACGTGAATTCGGCGGAGTGCATCCACAGTACCAGTGCTAGCATCGAATGTCGGAGTGGTGCACTGTGGGTAGCTATCGCACAGTTCCTGCAGTCCCTGCCGCCCATTGGAATTCTGGGTTAAGCTCCCAGTGCATGATGGGGCAAAAACATTCTCACGGGTGTTTCTGGGTGTGTGTTGTCAGTCGCTCCTCCCTTCGTGAAAGCTACAGCAGACAATCCTTTCGCGCCTTTTTGGCGTGCAGATGCCATACTGCTTTCAGCAGATGGTGCACCGCTGCTCTCCTGCTGCTATGAATCTACCTAGCACTTCCTCTCATCTTCCTATGTAATCTCTAGTATCTACTTTCTCTTCCTTATTGAACGCTTCCGCTGCCAACTCTGCTTTCCCGCTCTTGATGTGCTACGGAGCTTCTCCACGTTGTCTGTCCTGGGCTCCTTCCTCTGTGAAAGCTACAGAAGACAACCATTTCCTGCCTTTTTTTGGCTATCGTGAACTGAACAGCACCTCTTCCGCTGCCACTCTGCTCTCCTATGTTTCATGCCCTTTTTCCAGGATTACCCGTGCAGGCGCCATAGCCATGGAGCCAGCTCAGATCTCCACTGCAGTTTTGACCGTTGGAAATACCTCGCGCATTATCCAGCAGTATGTGCAGTACCTGCGAAACCGGGCGAGGAAGCGACGACAGTGGGATTACGATAGTGATGAGGACATGGACCGGATGTTCCTAGAAGCACAGCATGTGGCGATTGTGAGATCATGGTGGTATTGGGCCAGGTTCATGCTGTGCAATGCTGATTTGGGGCCCGGGAAACAAGCACAGATTGGTGGGACCACACAATGTTGCAGGTATGGGATGGTTCCCAGTGGCTGAGAAACTTTTGTATGCGTAGGGCCACTTTCATGGAACTGGGACTTGCTGTCCCCTGCCCTGAAGCACAAAGACACCAAAATGAGAGCAGCCCTCACAGATGAGAAGCGAGTGGCCATAGCCCTGTGGAAGTTTGCAGTGCCCATCAGCTGCCGGTCAGTTGGGAATCAGTTTGGAGTGGGGAAATCGACTGTCGGGGCTGCTGTGCTGCAAGTAGCCAATGCAATCATTGACTGGCTGCTATCAAGGGTATTGACTTTGGGAAATGTACAGACCATTGTGGATGGCTTTAATGCGCCGGGGTTCCCTAACTGCGGCGGGGCGACAGACAGAACACATATCCCTATCTTGGCCCCGGAACACCGGGGCGGCCAGTACATAAACCGCAAGGGGTACTTTTCCGTGGTGCTGCAAGCACTGGTGGATCACAAGGGACATTTCACCGACATCAATGTGAGATGGCCGGGAAAGGTGCATGAAGCTTGCATCTTCAGGAACTCTGGTCTGTTTGAACAGCTGCAGGAAGGGACTTATGCCCAACAGTAATTTTCTGGTCTGGGAAGTGTTGAAATGCCTATAGTTACCCTCTGGGACCCAGCCTACCCCTTAATGCCATGGCTCATGAAGCCGTACACAGGCACTCTGGACAGTAGTAAGGAGCAGTTCAACTCTAGGCTGAGCAAGTGCAAAATGGTGCTAGAATGTGCTTTTGGACGTTTGAAAGCGCGCTGGTGCAGTTTACTGACTCGGTTAGATCTCAGCAGAACCAGTATTTCAATTGTAATTGCTGCTTGTTGTGTGCTCCCCAATATCTGCGAGAGTTAGGGGGAAACCTTTATGGTGGGGTGGGAGGTTGAAGCAACTCGCCTGGTGGCCAGTTTCACACAGCCAGATAACAGGGTGATTAGAAGAGCGCAGCAGGGCTCTCAGAGAAGCTTTGAAAGCCAGTTTCATGACTGGCCAGGGTACAGTGTGACGGTTGTTTGTTTCTCTTAAAGTTACCCACCATACATTTTATTTATTTATATATATATATATATATATATATATATATATATAATGAAAGGAAATAAAGTCACAATTGTTTAAAAAACATTCTTTATTATTTGTTGCACAAAACATTGAGAGAAATCAGAAGCGAGACGGGGGAGGGGAGGTACTGGGTTGGGCGGGTGGAAGAGGAGGAAAGGACAAGTCCAGAAACCAAATAAAAAATTAGGATATGTCAGCTTTCTGCTGCTTGTGCAATTCTCTGGGGTTGACTGTGTGGGTCCCCGTAGCCCACCTCCCCCCAACTCCCCCCACCCTGTTCTTGGGCATCTGGGTGAGGAGGCTATGGAACTTGGAGAGGAGGGAGGGCAGTTACATAGGGGCTGCAGCAGCAGTCTGTGGTCTTGCTGCCTTTCCCACATTAGATCCACCATATAGTGGAGCATGTCAGTTTGCTTCCCCCATGAGCTTGACTGTAGCATCCTGCCTGCTCTCATTGCGCACATCCCTCCTCTCTTCGTATTCATGTAACGCTTTACATGACTCCACAATTGTATGCCTGCACGCATTCAGCTGGGCCCTATCAGTGCAGGAGGACTGCATGAGCTCGGCAAATATGTTGTCCCGAGTTGGTTTTTTCCGCCTTCTAATCTAGGCCGGCCAACCTCTGGAATGGAGTAGATAGGGACCACATTGAAACATTTGCACCTGCTGCAGGAGGAGAAAAAGGGAGGGTAGTATTTTAAAAGATACATTTTTAGAGAACAAAGGGGACACTGTTTCTCAATGAAACAGGCAATTCATTGTACACAGCACATGTTCTTTCTGTACAAGGTCACATTTTGCCTCTTCTACTGAAGTGCTTGCCACTTTGGTGTGAGTAAGCCGCCACATGCGGCCGGGCAAGCACTAGGGGCATGCGGGATTCTGCTTCTTTTGCATTGATTTCAATGCTTTCAAACTTCCGGGCCCCCTTTCCCATAGCAAGCAATGCCTGGTGGGTTTGCCATATAAAAGGAGGGCCTGTGGTCTCTTTAGGATGATCGCTTCACACAACACCCTCTCCCCCACACACTCACCTACTGCGGGGCTCCGATGAGGCTCTGAGCAGGGACGAGCCCTTTAACCTAAACGCGAACAGCCCGGTGCAGCTGGGTTTCCCCCCACCGCGTGGTTCCGATCAAGCTCTCACTCACCAGAAGTGCCTTCTCCATTGTCATGGTCCGGGAGCATGCCTTGGGAGTGGGGGGAGGCTGTTGGCTCCAGCGTTAAGAATAGTTCCTGGCTCGAGGGAAAAACTGATTCCCCACTTGCTGCCTGTGCACCGTCGTCCTCCTCTTAGTCCTCCAAAAATTCATCCTCCTCGCTCCGTGCTACTTCCCCCTTGCAGGTGTCCACGGACAGTGATGGGGTAGTGGTGGCGTCACCCCCCCATAATTGCATGCAGCTGATGGTAGAAGCAGCATGTATGGGGCTGTGACCCAGAGCACCCGTTCGCCTCCTTGGCTTTTTGGTACGCTTGCCTGAGCGTCTTGATTTTTGTACAACACTGCTGTGTGTCCCTGGAGTAGCCTCTTTCTGTCATGGCCCTGGAGTCTTTAGCGTACGTATTTGCATTTCTTTTTTTTGGAACGTAGTTCTGCCATAACAGATTCGTCTCCCCAGCATGCGATGAGATCCAGTACCTCCTGTTCAGACCATGCTGGAGCTCATCTGCGAATCCGGGACTGCATGGTCTCTTGTGATGGTGGACTCTGCAATTGCCTGTGATGGTGGACTGTGCTGATGGTGACCAAAGAGGAAATTCAAAACTTCCCGGGGCTTTTACTGTCTACATAGCTAGTGCATTGGAGTTGAGTGTTGTCCAGAGTGGTCACAAGGGAGCATTCTGGGATAGCTCCCGGAGGCCGATAACGTCGAATTGTGTCAACAGTACCTGTAACCCGGAACTGCGATCTCAATTTTAGCGCTACTCCACTTGCTGAGGTGGAGTACAAAAATCGGATTAAAGAGCCCTTTAAATCGAAAAAACTGGTTTGGTCGTGTGGACGGAATCAGTTTTATTTCAAAGTAACTCAGCTAATTCCGAAATAACCGCATACTGTAGACCAGGCCTTAGAATTGCCACTTCTTGTTTCAAAGGAAACCTCATTTGGGCTTTTAGGTACTTTCCCAATACAATAATAAACTGACATTGGATTGTAGGTGTTGGGAGTAGGAGAGCATAGCAAGTTTTTGAGACATACCTTTGGATGCCTCAGAGGCTCAAATCTTAAACTATGGGAGTTCCTGACTGGTCTCATGCAAGAAGCGTTGACTCAAAAATGGGAATCCGTAGAGATGGCTGTACTTAGGAGAGCAAGAATTACAGGTAGGTAATCTTCTCTCTCCTTTTCTTTATAGGTTTGGAAGAGCAACATTCTAAGATACTGAAAAATCTGGACTTTTAATTATATACTTCCTAAAGAAATATAAAGCGTTGAAAATTGTAGCCTCCTTGCAGTTTATTTTATGGTATCTGTACCTCTTACTTTTTTCTGTATTTTATATTCAAGAAACAGCATGAGCACAGTAAGTATTTTCTTAATGAAGTAAATGCATAACTGATTATCTAGTTCTTTATCATTTTTAGACTTGTAGCCACTTGTGCCATTTCAAAACATAATGTGTGGTCTGAACAACCTGAAGAAAACAGATTGTAATAAAAGTAAATTAAGATGCAATGTAATCCCATATTCTATCCTGATTAAATTTAATATCTCTAGCTATTGTTAGTATTACTCAAATAAATAAACACCCTTAATGTTGGGGAATAGTCCTGTTTTTGTCCAAACTAACTGAAGAAGTCAGTTTGAATCTAACAGTTGATGTAATCATGAAATAGCCCTCTTGATCACCAGTGATCACAGAAAGCACCTTTCCTGCCTGGCCCAACTGGTAAGAAGCATTGTGGTGATGCCTTTACTTTGGCGTTTCCAATTCAGATATTGGAATGAATCTGTACAAAACCATGTATGCAGTTAGCAGCAATTAAAAACATTCTATCAAGATCAGGTCTGCATTAATACTAGCTTTAAAAAACAAACAAATATTCTTTTCTCTCTTAGACTCAAAGAAAACGTCGTGGAGGAGCCATCAATTCTAGGCAAACTCAGAAACGAAACAGACTGGTAGCTTCAGCGACAGAAATGGCTTCAGAAGCAGAGCCAATAGAACTTGAAGAAAGCGGTAAGCCTTATTTTTTCCATTTAAAAGAAAAATTTTTTGCTTCTGGAGTGTTGGGAGCCCAGTTCACATGCAGAGGCAGATTATGGGTTTGGGGGTGGTCCCTCCCCACCTCTTCTGCCTGCAGTCCCCCCTGTCTCCCCACCCCCCCAGGCTCCTGCCTCCCACTGTTCAGATGTACTTTTATCAAAGTAAAGCTTCCAAATCCAATTCTTAAAGGGGGGCAGGGGGGGAAATGCTCATTGAAGGATAGCCAGTACAGAATATTGGTGTCCATCTAACTTCCTAATCCTAAACAGTTTAGAGGATGGGTAGAAATTTGGTCTACTATTATTCAGGCTTGGACTCTTCAAGATAGAGGCCTTCAGACAACTTGTTTCTCAAAAAAGTAGCACAACAGCGTTAGAAATGTAGAGGCTTTTTCTTAGCCTTCTGAATGTACCCACGACATAGGGAAGGATAGCAAAGAGAGGTCCTGGTGGCCAAATTTAGGCTGCTAGGTAAGAGATTGAAGTCTAGGGCCTCCTTGGTAACATGCTCTGAGATGCTTCCAGTTCCATGCACAGGGCCAGTTAGGCAGAATTGCAGGCTCTCAATGCATAGATGAGACAATGGTGTAGGGAGGAGGGGTTTAGACTTATTAGGAACTGGGGACACTTTTGGGAAAGGGGGAGCCTATACAGGAAAGATGGGCTCCACCTAAACCAAAATGGAACCAGATTGCTGGCACTTAAAATTCTAAAGGTCATAGAGCAGTTTTTAAACTAAGGGTTGGCGGAAAGCCAACATGTGCGGAAGAGCACATGGTTCAGACAGAGACATCCCTAAGGGGAGGATCTATTAATGGAGATTCTCTATGTTCTAGTAAGGAGGAAAGGATGGAAAATGATAAAAATACAAGTAGATCAATGAGAAACAGTCAAATAAAAAAAAGTCCCATTCAATTACATCATGTAATGGCAGACAGCTAAAAGGTGACAAGTTTTTAAAGTGCTTATGTACCAATCCTAGAAGTCTAAATAATAAGATGGGTGAACTAGAGTGCCTCATATTAAATGAGGATATTGATATAATAGGCATCACAGAAATTTGGTGGCATGAGGATAATCACTGGGACACAGTAATACCAGGGGTACAAAATATATCGGAAGGACAGAACAAGTCGTGCTGGTGGGGGAGTGGCACTTCATGTGAAAGTGTAGAATCAAATGAAGTACAAATCTTAAATGAACCAAACTGTACCATAGAATCTCTATGGATAGTAATTCCATGCTCTAATAATAAGAATATAGCAGTAGGGACATATTACTGGCCAACTGACCAGGATCGTGATAGTGACTATGAAATGCTCAGGGAGATTAGAGAGGCTATTAAGATAAAAAACTCAATAATAATGGGGGATTTCAACTGTCCCTGCATTGATTGATTGAGTGCATGTCACCACAGGACAGGATGCAGAGAGAAAGTTTCTTGACACCTTAAATGATTGCTTTTTGGAGCAGCTGGTCCTGGAACCCACAAGAGGAGAGGCAATTCTTGATTTAGTCCTAAGTAGAGCACAGGATCTGGTCGAAGAGGTGAATACTGCTGGACCGCTTGGTATTATTGACCATAATATAATTAAATTTAACATCCCTGTGGCAGGAAAAACACCACAGCAGCCCAACACTGTCACATTTCATTTAAAAAAAGGGAACTACATAAAAATGAGGAGGTTAGTTAAACAGAAATTAAAAGGCACAGCGCCAGAAGTGAAATCTCCGCAAGCTGTATGGAAACTTTTTAGACACCATAATAGAGGCTCAACTTAAATGTATACCCAAAAATAAAAAAGCATAAGAGAACCAAAAAAGAGCCACTACAGCTAAACACCAAAGTAAGAGAAGCCGTGAGAGGCAAAAAGGCATCCTTTAAAAAGTGGAAGTTAAAATCTAGTGAGGAAAATAGAAAGGAGCATAAACTCTGGCAAATGAAGTGTAAAAATATAATTAGGAAGGCCAAAAAAGAATTTGAGGAACAGCTAGCCAAGGACTCAAAAAGTAATAGCAAAAAAATGTTTAAGTACATCAGAAGCAGGAATCCTGCTAAACACCCAGTTGTGCCACTGGACAATCGAGATGTTGGGGGAAGAGATTCGTTGTTAGATCTTTTGAGGCAAAGTAAGCAGCAGTGTCTAGAAAGTGATAGAATTGCACCTTCTCTTATTTGACAGTGCATTTGAAGGTTCATGCAGGCCTTCATAAAAGGGAATACCTGAAGTCAGAACATTTAAAGCATGATGATGGGGAAATTCCTGGGTATTACCAAATAAACTTCTGTAGAAACAGTGTTCCTCTCTTCACAGTATTAAAGTAATACATCCAGTTTTATTGATACTTGCCTCACACAAGTTATCACACAAAAAAAGTTTAAGAAAATGAAGTGTGTGCACGGCGTGGGGGGCCGGGGAGAACAACCGCTGCAGTTTCTCTGTTGCTGCAAATCAAGACACGCAAAAGTAGTATTAACTCTCCAAGCATTTTAATGAGGGTCGAGAGCCTGAGAGAAGTGTTCAATGTCTGTCTTAAAGGAGAAGGGTGGGGAACACAAACTATCAGCATTTAGTAAATGGTAGCATTCTGTCGGTTCATGCCTGACTCTTGTTGTGGAGTGGCAGGTGCTATACAGCTCTACATGCATGATCTTGACTCTTATCATTGTATTTTTAAGCTGGTGAAGAAGTAGTAGATCTCACATGTGAATCTTCTGAACCTGTAGTAGTTGATCTAACTCACAATGATTCTGTTGTGGTAAGTAACTGTCGGTGCACTTACCGAAATACTCTGGTCAAATTAGGTTAATGCTGTGCTTCTTAGAGGTTAGAACTTGGAAGGCAACTAAAGCCACAATTAGATATCCCAGACTATGTTATCAAAATGGTCTGATAAAGGTAATGCATTGATGGTGTAGGTAAACCCAGCAGCCATTATTTGTATAATGCATCTCCCACACTAGAACATCTTACAGGGATTATACCAGTGCACTCCTTGAAAAGTATCTTCGTGAAATGTCATATAAAAATGCAAACTAGAGTCAGTAATGTCCCTCTTTAAGCACAAATTTCATCTGTGTTTAAATGATAACATATCAGGCTTTTTATTAAAAAATAAAAGTTCTAAATAACTGAAAACTGCCCATTTCTTGTTCTTGAACACACAGTTCTGAATAGTGTACATGATGACCGCCCTCAGTGCATGTTCCTAAACGATAATGGAGTACTGTCAGTGTTACTTTAAATCGAACGCTTTGAGGAAACTTGCTTCGCTACTGTGTCAGGCACTTGTGGAGGATAGTCAGGACTTTCTGAAAGGGCATATTGGTAACCTGCTTGAAGTAAAGAAATGTGGAAGATTGTGGGTTTAAGATGTTGAATAATATTTTATTGAAATGGATTTTCTACTATCATTGTTTCAAGATATGTGCATCAAACAAAATGGATATATTGAATGTCAGTCTGACCAGAATTGGGGACATAATGAAAAGAGATGGTAGACCAAAACTTTAAAATGGATTCCTAAAGTTCAGCTCATTGGTCCTTAGTTTGACACCTTCCTAAGTGTCCTGCCTTGTGAACATGCATTAACTAGGTGCTCATCACTTTTGAAAATATGCCATTTTTGAGGTGTCAGAATATGGACTAATGAGCTGAACTTTATGTGGGGTTTTTTGTTTTTTTTTTTTTTTTTAAATTGACCATATTTTTTGTAGTACGATGCGACAGACAAAAGCTCACCTATATAGATATGGAAAAAGAGTTTACTACAACAAAAGTCTTAAAGCCCAAAATTCAATATCAATTGCACAGAAACCATGTTTCATGATACAGCACTCAGGTTTAATGGGAAACTGAGAAACTTGTTATAGTACACTGTAGATGCAGTCAAACTGCACAGGAAAAAAATGCTATCGGATGAACGAGATACAAGGGTGGGATTTTCAAAAGTACTCAGCATTGGCCTATTTCTGCTCCTGTTGATGTAAGTGATAAAGTTAGGTCAATGAAGTAGTTCTGAAAATCCCACACAAGTTGTCTGAGGAAAATTAATCCCTTTTTGAAGGGGTTCTAAATTTGTTGAGCTTTCAATCCTAATATTGACTGAGAATTGCAACTTAAAACAAACTACAGTACTGATGGCTTGCATCTGTTACCGTAGTACGGGTGATGAACTGTTAAGTCACAACAAGATTTTACGTTATCTTCCATGAGGGTGCATGGCCAACACCATTAGCTTGACTTCCAGAGCTGGTGACATGTTTCCAGCAATTCACATGATTATTGCTCTACCTCATGCCTCCTGGCTCTGCTTATACAACTACAAACAAATAAGAATGAACATAGCTATGGTCTTTTGAGATGTTTGTCTATAATGCATATATGTGCACAACAAAGTCTAATTGTGGTTTTTTATTCTCTTCTCTCCCTCTTGTTAATACAAGATTGTTGAAGGTGAGTAGTCATGTTTCATGTATTCCCAACTGATAACAGAATTGTGACCATTTTGTAATGCTGTATGGTATGTGCACACCTTGCTACCAAGAATATGCTTTCCACCAGCCTCCCTTTAAAATTGTCTCACTTGTTTGTCTTCAGGCATATATTGCTTATATTGTCAAACTAAACTAGTCAGTGAAACCAAATCAAATGTATTGTTTTTAATTACTGGTAATCAACGTACTCATGCTAAGGAAACACTCCCAGGGTTTATACTACTAGTTTAATACAAAGCCTGAAGATTTAATGTGCTGTATCAGCACTTATCTCACGAAATAATCCCAATGTTGTTCTTGTCCCTTGATACAATTCTCAACACTTTTACCACACATGGTAGTGGATATAGTTTGGGAAAATAGAATAAACTTGAAGATATAATAATTTGTTGGTCTGCAATAACTTGGCCAAAATCTCAAATGCTCCCTCCAATTGGACTTCACAGTCCCCTGGTGTATGTACATGTGGTGGGACACTACTACGGCTTTCTGCTAAAGTCTTTATAGAGAAATGCTCATTTCAATACTCCATATATTACAGACACAAAACTTAAAAGAACATTAAGTTTGCAAAGTCAGGAAATGCCAAAAGTACAGTTGTCCGTGCAATCTTTCTTCACTCCCCTTGTTCATAGGTATGATAGTTTTCAGTTACCTGATCAGATTATACATTTTCCACAGAACCTCTGTCTCATTCAGTGCACTGAATGATGATGAACAGGAATGAATCAAGGTTAAGTGGTAAATTATGCTGTTGTCTGTTGGACCTTTGCCTCTTGCCTTTCAGAAATCGAAATGTATGTAGTGAATGAGGCAGAAGACTCCAGGGAGAGAGGATAATCTCGTGATCTATGGCACTGAATGCTGCCCTGGAGTATTTGATTCTATTCCACCTTTATCTGATTCTGTGGAATTTACTTAAACCAAATTTTACAAAGGTGGCCATTAATAGTGTGCTCATTTTCTAAGTGCCCAACCTGTGATAGTTGAGGCCTGACTCCTGGATGTGCTGAACACTCTCAGCTGCAACTGAAGTCAGTGGAACCTCTATTCTGAATATACCCAGTGCTATAAAATGCTGAATAGTGTGAAAAATCAGGTCCTTGGGTCTCAAGTTGGGCATCCTACCAATGAGATTAGTGAAACAGAAATTAAAAGGTACAGCATCAAAAGTAATATCCCTGCAAGCTGCATGGAAACTTTTTAAAGACACCATAATAGAGGCTCCACTTAAATGTATGCCCCAAATTAAAAAACATAGTAAGAGAACCAAAAAAGAGCCACCATTGCTAATCAACAA
Source organism: Caretta caretta (assembly GCF_965140235.1). Lineage (NCBI taxonomy): Eukaryota > Metazoa > Chordata > Testudines > Cheloniidae > Caretta > Caretta caretta. The sequence continues at coordinate 134,075,389 of NC_134209.1, read as the reverse complement.
AGTAAGAGAAGCCGTGAGAGGCAAAAAGACATCCTTTTAAAAAGTGGAATTTAAAAGCTAGTGAGGAAAATAGAAAGGCATGTAAACTTTGGCAAATGAAGTGTAAAAATATAATTAGGAAGGCCAAAAAACAGTTAGAAGAATAGCTAACCAAAGACTCAAAAAGTAATCTCAAAAAAAATTTTAAGTACATAAGAACAGGAAGCCTGCTAAACAGCCAGTGGGGCCACTGGACGATCGACATGCTAAAGGATCACTCAAGGATGATAGGGCCATTGTGGAGAAACTAAATGAATTCTTTGCTTTGGTCTTCACAGTTGAGGAGGTGAGGGAGATTCCCAAACCTGAGCCATTCTTTTTAGGTGACAAATCTGAGGACCTATCCCAGATTGAGATGTCATTAGAGAAGGTTTTAGAACAAATTGATCAATTAAACAGTAATAAGTCACTAGGACCAGATGGTATTCACCATAGGGTTCTGAAGGAACTCAAATGTGAAATTGCAGGACTCCTAACTATAGTCTGTAGCATGTCATTTAAATCAGCTTCTGTACCAAATGACTGGAGAATAGCTAATGTGATGCCAATTTTTAAAAATAGCTCTAGAGGTGATCCTGGCAATTACAGGATGGTAAACCTGACTTTAGTACCAGGCAAACTGGTTGAAACTATAGTAAAGAACAGTATTGTTAGATGAACATAATTTGTTGGCGAAGAGTCAACATGGTTTTTGTAAAGGGAAATCATGCCTCACCAATCTACTAGAATTCTTTGAGGGGGTCAACAAGGTGGACAAGGGGGATCCAGTGGATATAGTGTAGTTGGATTTTCAGAAAGCCTTTCCAAGGCTCTGAAGCAAAGTAAGCAGTCATGGGATAAGAGGGAAGGTCCTTTCATGGATTGGTAACTGGTTAAAAGATAAGAAACAAAGGGTAGGAATAAATGGTCAGTTTTCAGACTGGAGAGAGGTAAATAGTGGTGTCCCTCAGGGGTTTGTACTGGGCCCAGTCCTTTTCAACATATTCCTAAATGATTTGGAAAAAGGGGTAAACAGTGAGGTGGCAAAATTTGCACATGATACAAAACTACTCAAGATAGTTAAGTCCCAGGCAGACTGCAAAGAGCTACAAAAGAATCTCTTAGAACTGGGTGACTGGGCAACCAAATGACAGATGAAATTCAATGTTGATAAATGCAAAGTAGTGCACATTGGAAAACATAATCCCAACTATACATATAAAATGATGGGGTCTAAATTAGCTGTTACCACTCAAGAAAGAGATCTTGGAGTCATTGTGGATAGTTCTCTGAAAACATCCACTCAATGTGCAGTGGCATTCAAAAAACTGAATGGAATGTTGGGAATCATTAAGAAAGGGATAGATAATAAGACAGAAAGTATCATATTGCCTCTATATAAATCCATAGTACGCCCACATCTTGAATACTCCGTGCCAATGTGGTTGCCCCATCTCAAAAAAGATAAATTGGAAAAGGTTCAGAAAAGAGCAACAAAAATGATTAGGGGTATGGAACTGCTGTCATATGAAGGAGAGATTAATAAAACTGGGACTTTTCTACTTGGAAAAGAGACGACTAAGGGGGGATATGATAGAGATCTATAAAATCATGACTGGTATAGAGAAAGTAAATAAGGAAGTGTTATTTACTCCTTCTCCTAACACAAGAACTAGGGGTTACCACATGAAATTAATAGGCAGCAGGTTTAAAACAAACAAAAGGAAGTATTTTTTTCACACAACACACAGTCAACCTGTGGAACTCCTTTCCAGAGGACATTGTTAAAGCCAAGACTGTAACAGGGTTCAGAAAAGAACTAGATACATTCTTGGAGGATAGATCCATCAATGGCTATTAGCCAGGATTGGCAGGGATAATTTCCCTAGCCTCTGTTTGCCAGAAGCTGAGAATGGGCAACAGGGGAAGGATCACTTGAATACCTGTTCTTTTCATTCTCTCTGGGGACCCTGGCATTGGCCACTGTCGGAAGACAGGGTACTGGGCTAGATGGACCTTTTGTCTGACCCAGTATGGCTGTTCTTATCCAAAATTAGTGGATGCTCTTGACTTTAATTTCTGTTTGCCTTAGTTCCTGGTAAATAAGGCCAATAATACCATCTTATCTCACCAGGATTTGGTGAAGACAAATTCATTAACATTTGAGACATACACCAATACTACCGTGATGAGCGTCATGGAAAAAGACCATGATGAAACTTAGCATTTTGTATGTAGGGCAAGATATAAAGGAAGTGTCATAAATAAGATGTTATGATGCATGTAAAAATAAATATTGAATAGCTGCTTATTCAGTGAGCACAGTCTTTCCTGTGCACTGATTGAGGCAGACATCCTATGGAAAAAGCATGGAATCATAATGTGAGTACAGAAGGGGACAGAATTAAGGTTATACCTTTATTCTGGCATTTCCGAACTATTGAGCACTTGACTTTGTAACATTGTCATTCTTTTGACGTGTTTTTATGTCATTTTCTACATTTTAAAAAAGGCAAACAAGAAAATTCCATTTTTTGGGGACCATTATGGTCCCTAACTGCATCATTAACAGGATAGGACCCTTTAGATCCACAGTACAGAATTCTGCAATTTGAGATAACTGCCGATGGCTTATGGGAAGTTCAGTCAGCACATTGGAGCTGTGTGGTCATGAAGAAGATACCCGTGACTAAAAATAACCTTTAGTAAAAGTCATGGAGAGGTCATGGGCAGTAAACAAAAATTCACGGCCCGTGACCTGTCCATGACTTGTACTATATACCCCTGAATAAATATTGGGGGAAGAGGGGCGGTCTAGGGTGTTGCATGGGTGCTCGGGGTGGGGGGACCCAGGGAGTGCTGCGGGTGTTTATTGGGGAGTGGGCAGGACCCCCTGCTTGGAGTTTATGGGGATTGATGGGGCTTGCAGACTCCCTACGTGGCTCCTCACAGCTCCCCAGAAGCAGCAGCATGTCCCTCCCTCAGCTCTGCGCACTGCCCCTTCCCCAAGTGCCAGCTCTGCAGCTCCCATTGGCCGGGAACCATGGGGGCGGTGCCTGTGGGTGGAGGCAGCGTGCGGAGCTAGGAGCTGAGGGAGCGACATGTCGCCGCTTCCGGGGAGCCGTCCAAGGTAAGTGCTGCCCAGAGCCCTCACCCCTTCCCATGCCCCAACCCCCACTCCTGAGCCCCCTCACACATCCGAACTCCTGCTGCTGCTGGGGGTGGAGGGCATGGTGGCCTGAGACTGCCCCAGTAGCAGCTGGTGTGGCTGGCCCAGGGGCTGCCTGAGCTGCTCAGGTGGTCCCTGGGCCAGCTGCACCTGCCGCTGCAGAAGTCACGGAGGTCATGGAATTCATGACAAACTCATAGCCTTAGTCATGAAGTATGGTCAGTTTAAATGGAATCTCCTGAGAGTTCCGGTACCAACTCTAACAAGCTTCTGCTAAGCATGTGCAAACAGACTTTTTTTCAGAAATTTATAAATTGGACAAACTTGGGTGTATTGTTCATTGAGCTGGCAAAAGCCAAACTGGTGACACCAGTGACCAAACACACACACACACACCCTCCCACAGTGAAATGTCAATACTCTACTCCAAAGCATGAAGGCAATAGAGTTTCTCAGTGAAGCTGTGTACAGTTTTTTTTTAATCTTCAAGGTTGTGTTCCCTAACCTGTTTTCAGAAATAGTCAAACTGTTTTGCTGAAATTTTCTAAAATATTCGTCCAGAATCAGACGCATGGAATGGGAAAATTCAGCCCAAATGATTAGTTTGGCAATAAAAACAACTGAAAATAAGATCTATAAAGGAAAGCATTAGGTAACAGTGCTACCAGCAAAATCTGTAATATATCTTAAAAACCCTGTAACATGAATAAGGCTCTGTGGTGCATATGGATAATCCTTAAGAGCTGCAACTTAATATTGGAGCCAATAGCCTAGATTTAGGCAGTTTATATAATCCGCAAGGTTATCATCCACTCCTAATTTGTTATGCTGTTTTTAAAAAAGCCACCTGCATGCTGCTATCCAAGCTCTCTTATTGCTTATCCCTTACTTTTGCTGTGCTAGTTGTAAAGTTAGCCCCTGCCTCTTCCCCAAGAAGACTTTAATTTATTTACAATAACTGCTTAATGCAGCCTCCTTCTCACATGTGTGACAGGATGCCAAATCTAAGGACTTGTCTATATGGGGAAATTTAGCTGCATAATACATTAATATAACTACAGTGGTACTGGCATAATTGTGAAGGTAAATCTACCCATGTAGAAAAGGCCTAAGATCCATATCTGTTCTTCTGGGAATAAGAGCAAATTAGCAGACTAAATTCTGTTTTAGTATACAATTCTGTATTTTTTGGGGTAGCTGGAAGTATTAAGTTTCACAAGTAAACTTGTTTTTAAACAGTTAAACTAAATACAGATTTGTCCATTTAAATAGTCCTATAACAGTGCATATTTAATGCATTGGAGAAATAACGTTATAAATCCTGGAAATACACCTAATTTAACAAAATTAAATTGTAGAGAATCAACGTCAACGGAGAAATCTAGGGTTAAGAAGCCAACGGCAATCTGACAGCTGTGTATTAAGTAGTGATGATGAAGATGAATCAAGAGATAATGATGTATACGTAACAAACAAGGTGTCTGGAGATTTAGAAACACTGGAGGATGAAACTGCAAGTTCAAGGTATGTACCCTATGCAACTTCCTGTGGACATATAAAATGTAATATGTAAAAAAATCAAAAACCTTGTCATACTGAAAAAGAGTAGTGTGGTGGCATCCTGTATGTGGCTTAGTCTCCTTTTTGACACTGTTAACCTATTCTAAAGTTTCATATCTTCTCATTTATGAGAGAATGGGAATATTAAAGCTGCTATTGAAATAAGGAAAAAATGGAATAATATATTTAAATATGGAGACAATGATACCTGGCTTATTTTTTTGGATTACAAGTCAACTGAAGACACAATTTAGAGAAGTGGCAAGAGGAAATGCTAATCAAAAGCCACAAATTGTAACTTACAGCATTGTTCTTTCATACAAAGCTCAAGGACCACAGTGAGGTAGGTAACTATTTTCACTGATGTCCTACGGGAAGTAAAAATACCCACCACGATTTTTCTTCTAAACCTTTTATGCCTTTTACAGCTCTCCTCTGAACTCTTTCCAATTTCTCCTCATCTTTGTCAAGTGTGGCAGCCAAAACTAGATACAGTACTCCCATTTTAGGCCTCAGCTGTGCTAAGTAGAGTGGGACAGTTGCCTCCCATGTCTTACATAGAACAGTTCTGTTAATACAACCCAAAATATTAGCCTTTTTTCAACTGCATCACATTGTTGGCTCATTCAATTTGTAATCCACTATAACCAGTGTGTAGCCAGTTATTCTCCATTTTGTAGCTGTGCATTTGATTTTTCCTTCTTAATTGTTGTTGTATTTGTTACTTATCTTTATTGAATTTCATTATGTTGATTTCAGACTAATTGTCCAATTTGTCATGGTCACTTTTCCTGCTAATCCTATTCTCCCAAGTGTTTGCAACCCCTCCCAGCTTGGCATCATCCGCAATGTTATAAGTATACTCTCTACTCCATTATCCAAGTCATTAATGAAAATATTGAATAGTACTGGACTCGGGACTGACCCCTCCAGAACCCCAGTAGATACACACACCTAGTCTGACATTGCTAAAAGCAAACCATAGATAACTACTCTGAGTATGGTCTTTCAACCAGTTATGTACCCACCATAATTTCATCTAGGTCACATTTCTCTAGTTTGATTATGAGAATGTCATGTTGGGACTGTATCAAAAGCCTTACTAAACTCAAGATGTATCACTTAAACTGCTTCCTCATATCCACTAGACCTGCCAAAGAAGGAAAATAGGTTGGTTTGGTATGATTTGTTCTTGACAAATCCATGCTGGCTAATTCTTATAACCCTGTTATCCGTCGGGTGTTTATAAATTGATTGTTTAATTTGTTCCAGTATCTTTCCAGATATCGAGGTTAGGCTGACTGGGCTATAACTCTGCAGGTCCTCTTATAGTATCTATCTTAGAATTTATTTATTTATTTATTTATTTATTTATTTATATATATATATATATATATATATATATATATATATATATAATTCTTTTTTTTCTTCCCTCCCTCCCCCACCTTCTGGGACCTCACCCATCCTCCATGAGATTGCTTCAGCTAGTTCTTTAAATACCCAGGTACAAGCATAATTCATATACATTTACCTTGGGGTAAAACAAGGAATATGTGCTTAAAGGGTACACATAGAGTTTATCACAAGAATCATTTAATGTCATTACAGCCCTGAGACTGAATCTAGTCATCTGTCTACCATCGGAATCCCAATTTGAGTTGCTGAATTAAGCTAATGTGCAATAATTAATAAAATACACTTTAGCTGTTCTCATTTTCCTCCTTTCTTTGATTAGAATATGCCAAGATTATAATAAAAACTTCAGTGTATCATAGAAATATAATTACAGTATCACAGGCTTTCCATATTATTTGAAAATAAATCTTTCTTTCAATGTCCACAAATGCAAAAAGGATCCTTCATCCTGCAGAGCTTTTAAATTTTTGGGCCCTTCAAGAACTAATGCCCACTGATTCCCAAAAGAAGGGGATGAGAGGAGAATGAGGGTGCTGATGACTTCAAGATTAAGCAGCCCTCTCTTGTCTTCCCCTGATAGTTTTAGATTTAAAACCTATAGAGACACATTTAATATTTGGTTTTTTTATAAGTGAGCTAGCTAGCCATCTCCATGTGACCTCTCTTTTTAGGGGTCCCTTATTAGTGCTCTGACTTTGAAAACTACTTTTTTGGGAAAACATTTCAACTTTTTTCTCTGAGAGCACCCTTCACTAAACCTGCCAGGTAGGATAGTGCAGTCTTTAATTCTGTATTACACATTTTTCTTTCCCCTCACCTATATAAATCTGCATATTACTGCTTTTAACATTTCTTCTCTGGCTCAGAGATCAGCAGGTGGAAGCTGTAGGTCAGAGGCTGAAAAGCGGCATAAAATATCTTGAGGTCTAAAAACTCTTTGTTTGAAGGCAATAGATCAGGCAAGACATAACAGGTCTGAGCTCCTGAAGTGGTACAATTTTTAGGCAGGAAACTGATTGGGCAGCCCCCTCAAATTAATGCTGAAGAGAATGATAGTGTTAGATATGTCTGAACACTGCCAATGAGGTGATTCAAACTTTGAGGATCAGCATGTAGCTTTGCGTGTGATGTGAATTCAGTGCTCACTGAATCATGAGGGAAACTACAATGGCTGCAAGTAACCATTGGGCAAACTTATAAAAATGCCAAAAAATCACTTCTGACCTACAAATCAGGCTCCCCCAACTACTGGAATCAGTTGGTCACCAGACAACTGCACGAGTTTACATTATTTGGGATAGTAGATAGCTTGAGCATTGCTTAATGGAATAAGACCATGAAACTACCTTTGTCTTGAGTCAGAGTTTAAATGCTAATGTACAAATCCGCTATTCTACCTACCTCTCAGGTAGTTTATAGCCATATACACTTCGGTGGCTGAGGACTTCCATATATAAAGCAAGATGAATTGTGATGAGAAGAACTCACAAAAGGTCCAGCGTACTTCTTTTGCCCTGGGAACTCCATCACCCCATCCTGGCCATTCCTCTTTCTGCCCCTGCCATAGCCCCTTTTCTGGGACTTGCTGGGAGGCTGAATAGGGCAGCCTGTGGCTGTTGTAGGTAGTGCCTGTGCCTGGACAATTCCCTCCCATCCCAAGACAGTTATGGCACTTTTAAAGCCCTGTGAACTGCTGTAGCAATGTACAGGGGTCAGTAGCATAGTGGGGAATCCTTTCCTAGGACAGAATGTTGGTGTTAATCAGAAATTGTCCATCTTTTATTTTGTTATTTTCCCAGTTTATTTTGGATCACTTTTTAAAAATCTCCTATGCAAGACAATAATATGGCTTACTTGAGAACTGTAAGTTCTTGTGTCATCTTGTGTCTAAGGGTATGTCTACACTACAAAATAAGGTCAATATTATAGAAGTCGATTTTTAGAAATCGACTTTATACAGTCAATTGCGTATGTCCACACTAAGCGCATTAAGTTGGTGGAGTGCATCCTCACTACCGTGGCGAGCATCGACTTATGGAGCGGTGCACTGTGGATAGCTGTCCCACAGTTCCCGCAGTCTCCACCGCCCATTGGAATTCTGGGTTAAGCTCCCAGTGCCTGATGGGGCAAAAACATTGTCACGGGTGGTTTTGGGTACATGTCGTCAGTCGCCCCTCCCTTCATGAAAGCAATCATTTTGCGCCTTTTTTCCATGCATACGCCATACTGCTTTCAGCAGACGGTGCAGTAGGATTGCTAACCGTCGTCATCCACCTCTTCCACTGCAACTCTGCTCTGCTGCTATTGTCTCAATAGCGAATTTCTCCATGTTGTCTGTCATGGGCTCCGAAGTACATGTGTTCTTCCTCGGGAAATGTGCACGGTGCTAACCGTCGTCATCCACTACTTCCACTGCAACTCTGCTCTCCTGCTCTCATGATTCCGCCTCTGAGGTCCTCTCTTCGTTCTCTATAAATATCTGTTCTCATGGCATCTGTCGTCAGCCACCGCTTCCACTGGAACTCTGCTCTCCTGCAGACGCCATACCACGGCAGGCCTGGAGCCCGCTCAGATCACCGCAGCAGTTATGAGCATTGTAAACACCTTATACGTTATCCTGCAGTATGTGCAGAACCTGCAAAAGCAGGTGAGGAGGCGACGGCAGCGTGGTGATGAGGACATGGACACAGACATCTCTCAAAGTACGATCCCCGGCAATTTGGACATCCTGGTGACAATGGGGCAGGCTCATGCCATGGAATGCTGATTCTGGGCCCAGGAAACAAGCACAGACTGGTGGGACCACATAGTGTTGCAGGTCTGGGACGATTTCCAGTGGCTGCGAAACTTTTGCATGCATAAGGGCACTTTCATGGAACTTTGTGACTTGCTTTCCCCTGCCCTGAAGCGCAAGAATACCAAGATGAGAGCAGCCCTCACAGTTCACAAGCGAGTGGCGATAGCCCTGTGGAAGCTTGCAATGCCAGACAGCTACCAGTCAGTTGGAAATCAATTTGGAGTGGGCAAATCTACTGTGGGGGCTGTTGTGATCCAAGTAGCCAACGCAATCACTGAGCTGCTGCTATCAAGGATAGTGACTCTGGGAAATGTGCAGGTCATAGTGGATGGCTTTGGTGCAATGAGATTCCCTAACTGTGGTGGAGTGATAGACGGAATGCATATTCCTATCTTGGGACCGGACCACCTTAGCAGCCAGTACGTAAACCGCAAGGGGTACTTTTCAATGGTGCTACAAGCACAGTGGATCACAAGGGACGTTTCACCGACATCAACGTGGGATGGCCAGGAAAGGGACATGATGGTCGCATCTTCAGGAACTCTGATTTGTTTGAACAGCTGCAGGAAGGGACTTACTTCCCAGACCAGAAAATTACTGTTGGGGATGTTGAAATGCCTATAGTTATCCTTGGGGACCCAGCCTACCCCTTAAGGCCATGGCTCATGAAGCCATACACAGGCAGCCTGGACAGTAATCAGGAGCTGTTCAACTCTAGGCTGAGCAAGTGCAGAATGGCGGTAGAATGTGCGTTTGGACATTTAAAAGCGCTCTGGCGCAGTTTACTGACTCAGATCTCAGCAAAACCAATATTCCCATTGTTATTGCTGCTTGCTGTGTGCTTTTCACAATATCTGTGAGAGTAAGGGGGAGACGTTTATGGCGGGGTGGGAGGTTGAGGCAAATCGCCAGGCCGCTGATTATATGCAGCCAGACACCAGGGTGATTAGAAGGGCACAGCAGGGCGCACTGCACATCAGAGAAGCTTTGAAAACCAGTTTCATGACTGGCCAGGCTACGGTGTGACAATTCTGTTTGTTTCTCCTTGATGAAAACCCGCCCCCTTGGTTCACTCTACTTCCCTGGAATCCAACCGCCCTCCCCCCTTTGATCACTGCTTGCAGAGGCAATAAAGTCATTGTTTCAAAATCCTGCATTCTTTATTAATTCATTACACAAATAGGGGGATAACTGCCAAGGTAGCCCGGGAGGGGTGGGGGAGGAGGGAAGCGCTGGGTGGGGTGGTGGATGAGAGGAGGAGGAAAGGACAAAGCCACACTGCACTTCAAAACTTATTGAATGCCAGCCTTCTGTTGCAGCCCTCTGGGGTGGAGTGATTGGGTGCCCGGACACACACACACACACACACGTTCTTGGGCGTCTGGGTGAGGAGGTTATGGAACTTGGGGAGGAGGACAGGCAGTTACATGGGCTGTAGCGGTGGTCTGTGCTCCTGATGCCTTTTCTGCAGCTCCACCAGATGCTGGAGCATATCAGTTTGATCCCCCAGGAACCTCAGCATTGCATCCTGCCTCCTCTCGTCACGCTGCCGCCATCTTACTCTTGCTCCCGCAACCTCTCATCTTGCTTGTCCTTTCTGTCCTCGTGTTCATTTTCTGCTTTCCTGGACTCTGCCATTGTTTGCCTCCACGCATTCTGCTGAGCTCTTTCAGTGCAGGAGGACTGCATGAGATCAGAGAACATTTCATTGTGAGAGCGTTTTTTTTCACCTTCTGATTGGCGCTAGCCTCTGGGACGGAGATGATAGGGGGAGCGTTGAAACATTTGCAGCTGTAGGAGGGGAAAAAAAGGGAGAGTAGTATTTAAAGAGACACATTTTTAGAGAACAATGGGTAGACTCTTTCACGGTGAACCAAGCTGTTAACATTACACAGCACATGTGCTTTCAGTACAAGGTCGCATCTTTCCTCTTATATTGAGGGCCTGACGGTTTGGTGTGAGAGATCATACACACAGGGCCGGGCAACAGAATTCAGCTTGCAGGCAGCCATGGTAAGCCACAGTCTTTCGGCTTCTTCAACCTTCATAACATGTGGGAATGGTTTCAAATAGCAGCGCCCTCCTTTCCCATACCAAGCACCTGGTGGGTTGGCCATTTAAAAGGAGTGGCTGCAGTTTTCGGGTTAACGTGCAGCACAAACCCAACTAACCCGTTCCCCCAATTCTCTGGGATGATCCATTCACCCCTCCTCCTACCGCCAGCCAAACGCAAACAGCTCAGAGTGAATAGGCCCCGCCCCAACCACGTGGCTAAAAGCGGGGATGATTTCTTTTCAGCCACAGGCAAACAGCCCAGCAGGAACGGCCACCTCTGAATGTCCCCTTAATAATGTCCCTGGAGGATTTCCACTCCATCCCCAGACACGTTAACAGACTTTTCCAGTAGCTGTACTGTACTGGCCATGAATGCATCCCAAGTCTTCAGAGCAAATTAATAATTAAACACGCTTGCTTTTAAACCATGTATTATATTTACAAAGGTACACTCACCAGAGGTGCCTTCTCTGGCTTCATGGTCCGGGAGCCCACCATGGGAGTGTATTGGCTCCAAGATGATAAACAGTTCCTGGCTGTCGGGGAGAATGGTTTCTCTGCTTGCCTGTTGTGCGCTCTCCTCATCTTCCTTATCCCCCAAATCTTCATCCCTGTTGTGTGAGACTCCCCCTCTGTAGGTGTCCACGGACAGGGGTGGGGTAGTGGTAGGGGCATTCCCTAGAATTGCATGCAGCTCATCATAGAAGCGGCATGTTTGGGGCTTTGACCCGGAGTGGCCATTTGCCGTTTTGGTAGGCTTGCCTGAGCTCCTTAATTTTCATGCGGCATTGCTGCAGGTCCCTGCTATAGTTTCTGTCCATCATGCCCTTGGAGGCTTTTTTCAAATATTTTGGCATTTCATCTTTTGGAATGGAGCTCTGATAGCAAGGATTCTTCTCCCCATACAGTGATCAGATCCAGTACCTCCCATTCGGTCTATGCTGGAGCTCTCGTGATTCTGGGACTGCATGGTCACCTCTGCTGATGAGCTCGCCACGCTGACCAAACAGGAAATGAAATTCAAAAGTTCCCAGGACTTTTCCTGTGTACCTGGCCAGTGCATCTGAGTTGAAAGCACTGTCCAGAGCGGTCACAATGGTGCACTCTAGGATAGCTCCCGGAGGCCAATACCGTCAAATTGCATCCACACTACCCCAAATTCGACCCAGTGATGTCTATTTCAGCGTAAATTCCCCTCGTTGGGGAGGAGTACAGAAATCGATTTTAAGAACCCTTTAAGTCGACAGAAATGGCTTTGTCATATGGGCGGGTACATGTTTAAATCAATCTAACTGTGCTAAATTCGACCTAAATTTTCGTAGTGTAGACGAGGGCTAAGTGTAGATCTGAAATTGCTAAATATAATGGACAAGGAGAGCACACATCTAAATGCTTCTGTGTTCTGCCATCCCTAGAGCTATCAACCTTCTATGAAGCTGGGTACTAGTGACATAACTTGTCCTGGTCAGGATGAATTGATATAAATCACTGATTTTAATCATGATTCATATCAGCAAATAGGAAGATTTCATTTTAAATCTATTGTAATTGTGTTTTGCACTTTTACTTTATGCTTGTTTTTCTCATTAGTTGGTAATCATTAAATTATTATTTGAAATGAAATATAGCCTTGACACTAAATTTGGTGTTTCCTTTTGCTTACCCGGAGGAAATACTCTATGCATGTTTATTTAAGTAATTATAGCTTAACTCTACTTCTATACAGATTCTCTATTTTTATATTTTTTATTGTTAGAAAATGGTGAATGATGCCTTATTTACTAGGTGATTTCTTTTTAACTTGTGATTTGTGTCCATCTCTGGATGGAAATTTAAACTCAATTCAGAATGCACAAAAACAGCATTTCAAATGTTTATTAAATTACCTTACATAAAAAAAAAGCTTATTCAACATATTTATCGACTTGTTTTGCATTTAAAATTTAACTGATATATTAAACAAAGGGGAAGTATGTGTCTGTAGTTGATGAAGTGAACTGATTGATTGTTTCTGGTCACCATTTCCTAGAAGATTTTTTTAGAACTAGTAGACGCCTCCTCTCACACCTACTTTTTATTCAAAGATTGGAAGAAGAAAACAAGATTTCCTGCTTTTACCACCCCTGATTGGTTTCTTAACTTTGAATGAACTAGTCACTAAAGTGAGCTAGTTGAATAAACTGAAATGACAAAAACAACCTCTTCTGCAAGTGCAGCGAGACTAAGTGCTGTCAAGAGCTTAGCACTTCAACAAACACTAATTTCAGATGTTTTGCCAGTGGCTTCCACCAGTTCAGTGGTTAACTTCCTTTAAAACTTGGCAGGAAATGTACTGCTTAATATTAATTTTGCATTTAATATAAATGATTCTAAGAAGTTTAGGCCTTAACATAGGTTGTATTAATTTCAAATAGGTTTGTTTTTAAAAATACACCAGTGTTTTAAATTTTTTTAAAAAAATTTTAATCAATTTTTATCCACCCTAAGTGGTGTTACACTCCAGTATGTGCCTGTACTCTAACATGTTATCACTAATCACAATAAAGTCTAACCTGCCATCAATTTCAGCAGTACAACCACTGGTGAAAATATCTGCAGTGGAAACTCAACAGATGTTAAAAAAAACAATAAATAAAAATGTCAAGCAGGCTTTATTGTGTTCTCCATGATAACTCAATTCATACTCAGGAAGTTCATGAGCACCCTCCCTCCCCCTTCTTTTTGCTTATTTATTTCTTATTTAATAATAGCTTATGTGGTTTTGTTGCTTGGTATGTGAGATGATGTGGTGAGCCTCAGCCAGCAGAGGGATTTGGAGTTGAAATGTTTGCATGCTGTTCTACAGTGAAAGAACTTGGAGTAATTCAGTTAACCTTTTACAATATGCTTCTGCAAGGAACTTAGAGTTCTTAGAATTGTGAACTCTGTTCCAAAAATCTTCTGGAGACTGCTGTACCCTTCTATATGCTATGTGTATCCTGTACAGTGCTGTAAGTTATCACTATTTTCAAAAGTTACTTCTTTGTTATTAGGACAGTTACAGTGGGGATGAGGGAGAAGAAATGGTAAACATGAAGAGGATGAATGAAAATAAGGGCCTTCTCCTGTGAGGTGTAGGAGTGCCTAATCTCATTAATGTAACAAATTGAGAGCCTAATATGAGCACACCCCATGTGAGCCTTTGATTCAGTATAATAGAAGTTGGCCTAAAGCCAAGTTTCTTGAGTGTGAGGAAGAGGAGAGGTTCTTGCCTGAGGCAAACTCTAGGACACAAAATAACCAGATATTATTGTCTGAAGTTTCCAGTGCATAATGGAACTAACATATTGTTTTGGGGGTTTTTTAGGCCTTCAGGTACCGTTAGTTGTCCAATTTGCATGGATGGATACTCAGAGGTAAGAATCTACACCTTGTCTACAATATTTTTTGTTCCACTGAAAGGAGAATTAAAATGTGAGGTACAGAATCACTACACTTGTTAGCTAGTTGTATTTGGAGAGTCAAACTATTGTACACATTAGAGAAAATCTTAGTTTTTAAGTCAGTGCATAAGGGTGATAACATCTTCTCCAGGAGCTTCTGTAGGATATTCAGTTTCCTTAATAGAAGACTAATGTAATTATGATGATGTAGCGTATTTCAATTTCTAATATTCCTTTACTACCTGCGTTAGTAGACCTTTCCATTCTCAAGTTGCGACAAACATGCTACTAAACAACAGTACCTCACTGACTGCTCCTAGTGACTAAGACTCTGAATTGCTAAATTTTGCAAGTATTGAAATGGTAATTGAAATCTGATATGTTGAGCCATATGTCATAAAAACATCATATCTGGCAGTATATTTGTTAAGGGAAGCTTGCTCTTGAGAGCCAGCTGATGACAATACATGTTTCCATGTTAAGTCTTGAATAAACAGCGCTAAAGTCACCGAAATATTATGGATTGCAAAGATTTGCTCTTACACGGTTGTGTTATGTAATCAATATTGCTCTTGTGCAAAGCTGAGTTTCTTTCCCATGGACTTCAGCTTTATAGTTTCTTCTCTTTCAGATTGTACAAAGTGGACGACTTATCGTGTCAACCAAATGTGGCCATGTCTTCTGTAGTCAGTGCCTCCGTGACTCCCTTAGAAATGCTAACTCTTGCCCAACTTGTAGGAAAAAACTCAATCACAAACAGTACCATCCAATTTATATATAAGCACTTTGAATTCTTCTCAGGACAGCCTCAACTGGATCTTGGTGAAAATGTCATGCATTTGTGATGCCTTGAAGATTAAAGGAGCAACAGGTTGTATGCCCACCCAATTGTAGTAAAACGGATTTTTTGAGAATTAACTTGTGCATATCTAAACAGCTTTCATATGGTCCAGTCATACTGTCCAAAATAGCTTCTTGTTTTGTCACTTGTTCGTGTTAACAGTTCTTGAAGGTCTGCAAACACAGGTCGGTATGTGTCACCAATGAAGCAGCTGATGTTCTGTTTCCCTTTGCTTCTTTTCAAGTGCTTGAAATTGAGTTCTGGATATATATATATTTTTTTTTCTATTTCTTAAATGCTTTTAATTACACCTCACCTTCCCCCTTCCGCCCAGATAAAGAAGTTACATTGCCTACAAGTATGAATAAATGCTTTCATTTGAATCTTTATCATGATGTAGGTGGCAGGCAGCAAGTTACTGGAGAGCACCCTGCTGCTAAAGCATGTAGTCTTACCTGAAGTGCAGTTAGTCCAACTAGAATGAGTTTTGTGATAGGCAAAAACTTAATGCAATATTAAATTGTATACCAGGGTAATGCATTGAACTAATATGCCATTAGCCAGCAACTAACCTTTCTGTAACTAGAAGTCTTGAATATGCAGACCTATATTTATGGGCTCCATGAGGTTTAGAGTACATAGCCAAATTAAAACTTTCATAATATGAATGTGAAAATATTTCATTTCTGGTGTACCTTAACTGCCCAAGAATTACTTGATTTGAATCGCAGTATTGAAATGTTTCCTAATCTGTGGTGAGATGATTTCTTGCTTTAATACTGTTCAGTGCTGAATGCTATAAAATAGAATTTTTATTTCAGCACAAAATTACAAGGAGATATGATGCCTCGGTGAGTTGATGCATTTAACTGTAATAGTTCTATATGTAGGCAAGATGTTAACATCAGTTTTCTATGATCTCTGTACATACCTGACACTTGGGCCGATGTTTTGTTCCACAATATAATAACAAATTCTACCAAGGCATCTTTAAAACTGGAGGTTAGTCTGTGAAACATGAAAAAAAATAAACTGCCAGCTACTTTGAAGACTGTTAGAATACATTTTTCAGACTTTCTTTTTACCCCTTCTTTCCCCCCCCCCCAACTTCCAAAAAGAGAATTTCAAGAGGTATGTAATTAACACAGATAATAAGTAGTAGTATCTTATTACTCCATCATTGGGAGAATGGATTATTTTAAATGAAAGAACCTGCTCTAGTTAGCCAATTAAACTTTGAAGAGGTGTCTAGCCAAGACTACACAATGTTTTGTAGAATCTTCAGTGTGCAGAATATGGCCTGTATGTAGCAGTATGGTTACTGACCCAGGAGAAATGTAATACTTGCGCTCCTCTGATCCTTATATAATCAGAGTTTTTTACATGGAAAAGCCTGCTGTACTGTAACCTATGCACCCTGGCAATACTCTCTACATATTAAAAGGATATAATCGCCAGTAATTGCTTTCACTTACACTGAATTATTTAAACCTAGTGCTGAACGAAGACTTTCCTAAAATATTTTCAGGACAGTGCAATTAATTTCTGTATCATGTTTATAGAAGAACCTGTGGGATTTTTTTTTCTTCCATGTCTTGGAAGACAAACTGAGCAAGAGCTTTATTCTCTTCAGATTGTTCGGAAGCATCTGTCACATGCAGAAAAAGCAGACCACCATGATGCTGTCTAGTAAGTTAGGACCACATACACTCGACTATTAAAACCTCCCAATAGTTTCTAAATAAATTAAGGTAAATGGTTCTCAGATATGAGCCATCATACCTAAACTACTGTGTACAGGGAAGGCAATAAGAGCATATAAATGTAAGGGATTAAGTCTGGGGTCGTGGTTGAGTAGCATGTCCCTAGATCTTTAATTTGAGTACTAGCCCTAGCTTGAATTGTGTTTTTGCACAGTTTCCACCGTGTAAATATCTCTTTACAGCTTGCATATCAATATATAAACCTACTTGGACTTTAGATACTACAAACTGTAGAATATTCAACAACAAAAGTTTTTAACTTTTGTGATCCCTATTAAGTGCCACGTTTTGTGTACTTGAAAACAAATTTTAAACTTTCAATATCAAAATGGCAAATGTTAAAGTTGCATTATAATTTTAAAAAACTTGAAATAGATATATTTTAATTTCCAGTAAAGGCAGTGGCTCAGTATAGCTCATGACATTTGCAAGAACTGATAGATAATATAAAGATTTTTTTGATTATGTAAATGTATGTTTTTCACTTGTCATTGTATATAGTTCAAATTTTCCTGTATTTAATTGTATTCATGTCTGTATGTCAGATCTACTTTGGACTCTACTGGTAGACAAATAATTCTTTAACAGATGGAAATAAAACTATTAATTTGACCAATCAGAAGTAGTCCATTTATTTTAGTCATCTTATATTCCAATTCAGTTTGGGTGGAAAAAACCAAATTGATTGCATATTCCTAAATCCCAAAGGTTTCAATTTTTACTTTTTGGTCAACATTTCTCTTAGCCTGCCTAGTACTGATAACAATTCAGTGCTGATATTATCAGTTCAATACATAATGAAATGTATACCTTGCAATGTCAATTTTTAAATACGAACTGTCAAGCTGAAGGGAATGAGGAGGATAAGAAAGGGAAGGACGAGGCATGCATGTGGGGGTTGAATTTTTAACTACAAAAGCACATCCTCTTGCCTAAACTTACAACGTAAAGGAGCACGGTACTGCAAAGACACAAGTGTTCTTCTCAAATCTTTTTTTATTTGATTTTGTTACTCTGGTCACCTTAAAACTGAAATCTTATTAAAGCTATTTTCTCCAATTTTGCAACTTTTCAGTGCAAATTAGACGTGTACATACTCTAGCAATTGACAGAGCATGTGCATCAGCATGGTGCCCATGTGCACATGCACTACACCGGAGAGTTACTTGTACTCTTATTAATTCTTAAAATAAATGGTATACCATAAAATTACTTTGCTTTTAATCTTTCAAATTCAATTGATTATATAATTGCCCATCTTCTAAGGGGTGGTTGGTTTTCTTCAGCCCCGAACAAATCAGGGACCTGGGAGAGCTTGTGATGGTCTGGACTGGAAGTGCCACCATAGGTGTTTAACACTCAGCTCTAGATCTCATTTATGTGATGCTTAGCCTGTGCTGCCTCCTATCTTGAATGGGAAGAGCAACACTGAGATGATGAAGCTAAGAAGTACTAAGAAACTCTCTCCTCCATAACTGCTCAAATTATTGAGACATTTGCCCTCTTATTGTTAAATTGGCCCACAATCTTAGGGTTCTTATTAGCCTCCATTGCAGTACCCATCTAGCTACTAGGGGGGGAAGGTATGTCCATTTCCATCTGACCAGGTGTGAGCTTTTTCTGTGGTGATCTATCCATTTCTAACATCAGGGCTTAACTACAACAATTCTCTGTCAGGGAATGAATTTTAATTTCTTGACAAACATCCAGCTGATTCAGGACACCCTAGCTTGGCTACTTTCTACCACAGGCCTCTTCACTACTCTATGCTGGCTGTGTAATGAACACAGCCTAGTTCAAGGTCTCTTGACTGTCAAAATGCTTATTTGAATAGGATCCTATCTATATGAGACGACTACTCTCTGACTCTGCCTTCTCTCAACATCTCCAGTGCACTAGCGCAGTGAAACTGTCAACCAATCGAGGGATAGTCATGAGTAGGGAAGATTGAACCTCCACGGAAGCCCAACCAAGTCATCCTCTCAGATGAAACAAGGACTGTTTAACCTCAATCTCCAAAATAAAATGCAAAACCCAACTCTTTACTATTTATAGGCTCAGGTAAGAGGTCTTCTGGACAATGGGCAACATGTACTATTATCTTCTTACCCATAAACATGTGACAATTGTGCCTTACTCATCTATTCTATTATTTTAATCTTGGATCTTACTAGTAAGAGAGGATGAGCGGTGGCCGCGGGTTGACTTTTGGGGGAACTCAGAAATTAACATGTTCATAGGGTTAATACCAGAACCCAGATAGCTGTAACTTGAAAGTATTGGACAGTGTGGAGTAAAAGTATCTCAGCAGTACTCATTCAGATTTACTCCCCATTAACTAGGTTCTGATCTGAAATATAGAGGTACATTCCAGATCAATAGTAGGATTTGTGTTTAAAGTACAAAATAGAGGAACTTTAGTATTTTAATGTTTGGATTTAGTTCCTATATTTAATATGTACTCTTCATATATCTTCAATTTTCTGTAATTTACTTTTATTCTCTGATGCTGTGAAGACAATTCACAAATTCCAGGCAGTATAGGGTGTAGCTGCCTATTCTCCATGGCTTTGGACATGAGCATATCAGCCCCATGCTTAAATCCCTCCAGTGGCTCCCAGGCAGCTTCTGGTAACAATTTGTCTTTTTGCCCCTAATTTTCAAAGCACCTAACAGATCAAGCACCAGCAACGTCAGAGACTGAATTTTGCTCTGTGAATCTCTCGTAGGACATTACAAATCACAAAAATGAAGATGAATCCTCCAAGAGCTGTGGACAAAATGTTCTCAGTCAAGGAAACTTACTCTGGAACAGATTTCCAGAAGAGATTAGGTGAAGTCGGCCCATCTTTAGGAAATGCTGCAGACCCTTCCTCTTTGAAAAGGCTTTTCCACCGTAAAAATGACACTTGCACTTATCCTGCCGTGATGGGTGGCAGTACAAAACCCTAACATAGTTGTATACCAGCATACCTGTGTTCAGCAATGAAGCCTTGTGCATGCCAGGTTGTGGAGGGGTACATGTAGGGGCCTTCTTAAGGAGCAAAAGTGTCCATTGGGATGAAGTACCAGGGAGGGAATGGGCCTGTGTTGGCTGCTGGGAGAGCCTAAAATACCTGACAAGGTATAGTCCTACAGCGACTGGACTGCCTATACTGTACCTGTCCGGTACAACAGAGAGCCAAGTCAAGGCTCCCAATGCTACTTTTGTCTCACTTCCAGCAGCCCACCATGCACCACTGTGTGGGGAGCCAGAGGCGAGGCTCAAGATGGATTGAGGCATGGTGAGTCACCCTTGTCTCTGAGAGACCTTCATTCTCCACAGTGGTCATCTTGGCCCAACTTGTTCTGGTGGACAGGAGGCTTGCCTGAGGGAGAACTTGCCTCAGAAGCAGAACTACTCCTGAGGCATCTTCATCTGTAAGTCTCTTCCTCTCCCAATCCTGATTATGGTGGAGCCAGGGAGAGCCTTTTACCACCATATAACTCTGGAGAAGAGATAAGAGGCCTATGTGGGCAGAAGCTTTTCCCACTGATGAACCTCCTGTGCTTTCCCAGAGGGGACTGCAAGATTCATCCCAGCCACTATGGATGTAGAAGTCCTCTACACCAACATTCCACACAAAGGTGGACTACAAGTCGTCAGGAACAGTATCCCCGATGATGTCACGGCAAACCTGGTGGCTGAACTTCGACTTTGTCCTTACCCATAACTATTTCACATTTGGGGACAAAATGTATACCTTCAAATCAGCGGCACTGCTATGGGTACCTGCGTGGCCCCACAGTATGCCAACTTTTTTATGGCTGACTTAGAACAACACTTCCTCAGCTCTCGTCCCCTAACGCCCCTACTCTACTTGCGCTACATTGATGACATCTTCATCATCTGGACCCCTGGAAAAGAAGCCCTTGAGGAATTCCACCATGATTTCAACAATTTCCATCCCACCATCAACCTCAGCCTGGACCAGTCCACACAAGAGATCCACTTCCTGGACACTACGGCGCTAATAAGCGACATAAACACCACCCTATCCGGAAACCTACTGACCACTATGCCTACCTACATGCCTCCAGCTTTCATCCAGACCACACCACACAATCCATTGTCTACAGCCAAGCTCTACGATACAACCACATTTGCTCCAACCCCTCAGACGGAGACAAACACCCACAAGATCTCTAGCATTCTTACAACTACAATACCCCACCTGCTGAAGTGAAGAAACAGATTGATAGAGCTAGAAGAGTACCCAGAAGTTACCTACTCCAGGACAGGCCCAACAAAGAAAATAACAGAATGCCACTAGCCATCACCTTTAGTCCCCAACTAAAACCTCTCCAGCGCATCATCAAGGATCTACAACCCATCCTGAAGGACGACCCATCACTCTCACAAATCTTGGGAGACAGGCCAGTCCTTGCTTACAGACAGCCCTCCAACCTGAAGCAAATATTCACCAGCAACCACACAACAAAAACACTAACCCAGGAACCTATCCTTGCAACAAAGCCTGTTGCCAACCGTGTCCACATATCTATTCAGGGGACACCATCATAGGGCCTAATCACATCAGCCACACTATCAGAGGCTCGTTCACCTGCACATCTACCAATGTGATATATGCCATCATGTGCCAGCAATGCCCCTCTGCCATGTACATTGGTCAAACTGGACAGTCTCTACGTAAAAGAATAAATGGACACAAATCAGATGTCAAGAATTATAACATTCAAAAACCAGTCAGAGAACACTTCAATCTCTCTGGTCACTCGATTACAGACCTAAAAGTGGCAATTCTTCAACAAAACAACTTCAAAAACAGACTCCAAGGAGAGACTGCTGAATTGGAATTAATTTGCAAATTGGATACAATTAGGCTTGAATAGAGACTGGGAGTGGATGGGTCATTACACAAAGTAAAACTATTTCCCTATATTTATTCTCCCCCACCCCCCGTTCCTCACACTTGTCAACTGCCGGAAATGGCCCAGCTTGATTATCACTACAAAAGGGTTTTTTTCTTTCCTGCTGGTAATAGCTCACCTTACCTGATCACTCTCATTACAGTGTGTATGGTAACACCCATTGTTTCATGTTCTTTGTGTATATAAAATCTCCCCACTGTATTTTCCACTGCATGCATCCGATGAGGTGAGCTGTAGCTCATGAAAGCTTATGCTCAAATAAATTTGTTAGTCTCTAAGGTGCCACAAGTACTCCTTTTAACAGTAAACTGTTTATTCAAATGAAAAGTTTTATATGGGGATTTAGAGATGTATTGTTTTCTTAAACTCAGAGGTGGCATTGTATTTTGAGTTCTGTTTTAGTTCTGCAGCAAACCACACTGACGAATGGAATTCAAAGCATTAATCTACGTAATACTTTTTCCCCTGTCTTTCCATCCACCAAAATAAACTCTGATATTTACCCAGAAAAATCCAATGTGTTTTGCACTGATTTTTCACCTGTTTTGGTGTGGTAATAAACACTGATAAATTCCCAGGGAAAAGTTAAATAAAAACTGAAAACAAAGGGCCCTACTCATGCAAGAGAGTAACAATGTTAACAAAACAAGCATCACCTTATACAGATAATACATATACGTTGAAATAAGTTCAGCTTAATATCAGTGTAACTTTTTGATGACCTATAGGACACAGTGCTGAGTGTATTTGTGCACTACAGATTTATATTTGGACCTTATTTGGCAAAAGTACTTATCTTTTCAGTGGGAGGGGACAGATGCAGAGTGCATTTTATTTGTGCCAACTGTTTTTTTACTTTTTGTAATATATGCTCAATATATGTAATATATGATGATTATAGGCATAGTAAATATGTCCAAGAAAAGCAATATAGGTATGCATGCCAGAGCTGATCTTGCAGTTTTCAGGTGTGGTCATTTCATTTTAAGGGCATGGTTAAGTTGAATTTTTGAACCAAAATTAAGGTTTTTGTCGGGGTAGGGGTGGTTGTTTTTTTTGTTTTTTAAAGCTTTTTATGAAACAGTAAACAGATTTTCATGATTCACTTTTTATTCCCACAGATTTTCATTTTATTTATTTAGTAACACTGAATTAGTGCAGGAAAACCTGCAAATAAAACCTGAGAAGAAACAAATGTGAAACTGACTAGTCTATTTTCATTGTGTAAACTGAGAAATCTGAAGACGGTAAACAAACAGGACAGCACTAATAGTGAAAAGTAAATTGTATTTGTAAATATCACTGCTTTAATAATCTCAAGTGATATTAGTAACATATGTAACAAACCTTTTTGAAATATAATTTTTAAGTTGGCAGGGTCAGTTTAAGTTACGTACAGAAAATAACTGAAGCTGTCCAAGTAATTAGATTGTTGACCTAAATTCCTCCTGCAATTTCAGCTGGATACAGCATTCATCTTGTCCTGAACTGATGTACAGTGTTGCTCTGCACTGATCAATAGTTGCTGGATCTCACCCCAGTGGTGACTGCAAAGTGATTGGTGAATTGAACAATGTAAGGTTTTTAAAATGCTTTAGGATCCTTCAGGATGAAAAGGTGTGTGTGCACAAATCAGTGAAAAAGATATAAAATGTAAGGTTGTTCCTGTTTAATTTCCATTGTGCTCATCTTCACAGCTACCCTGTTACAGAGGGATATATTCTGCCCTGTTTTACATTCTGTGCTATGCCCTGAAGGTCAGGCAGAATCCTGACCTGGGAACTCATTTCATAGTTCACTTGAATAGGAACAGTGGTGGGTCCCACACTGGCAGCAACGGGATGAAAGAGCCTGTGGACCCAGTTGTCCCCATCCCACTACATCTGCAACCAAGGTCGTGTGTGGAGAGGGGAGTTAAAAGGAGAAACCTACTCCAGCTAAGGGCTGACCAGGAAGGAGAACAGAGTTCTGCTACTTTTGGATGAGGGAAACCTAGTTCCAGACAAGAGCCTGATGCAGCTTGTCACCATTATCAGTGGTTCACAGTCAAGCTGAAAGGGCATAGTGAGTGGGGTTCCATAGAGATCAGTTCTGAGTCCGGTTCTGTTCAATATCTTCATCAATTGTTTAGATGATGGCACAGAGCATACATTTATAAAGTTTGCTGACAATACCAAGCTGGGAGGGGTTGCAAGTGCTTTGGAGGCTAGAATTAAAATTCAAAATGTTCTGGATAAACAGGAGAAAGGGTCTGAATTAAATAGGATGAAATTCAAAAAGGACAAATGCAAAGTATCAGAGGGGTAGCCATGTTAGTCTGTATCCACCAAAATAATTAGGAGTCCGGTGGCACCTTAAAGACTAACAGATTTATTTGGGCATAAGATTTCATGGGTAAAAAACCCACTTTTTCAGATGCATGGAGTGAAAATTACAGATACAGGCATAAATATATATTGGCACATGAAGAGAAGGGAGTTACCTTACAAGTGGAGAACCAATGTTGAAGGCCAATTCAGTCAGAGTTGGTGTGGTCCACTCCCAATAATTGATGAGGAGGTGTCAATACCAAGACAGGGAAAATTGCTTTTGTAGTCAGTCAGCCGGTCAGCCACGCCCAGTCCCTATTCAAGCCCAAATTGATGGTGTTAAGATTGCAAATGAATTGTAGCTCAGCAGTTTCTCTTCGAAGTCTGTGTTTGAAGTTTTTGTTGTTGAAGGATGGCTACTTTTAAATCTGTTACCGAATGTCCAGGGAGATGGAAGTGTTCTCCTACTGGCTTTTTTATGTTACCATTCCTGATGTCTGATTTGTGTCCATTTATCCTTTTACATAGAGACTTTCTGGTTTGGCAAATGTACATGGCAGAGGGGCACTGCTGATACATGATGGCATATATCGCATTAGTAGATGTGCAGGTGAACGAGCCTCTGATGGTGTGGCTGGTGCGGTTGGGTCCAATGATGGTGTCGCTAGATATGGGGACAGAGAAGGCAACATACTCCACTTAGGAAGGAACAATCAGTTGGGCACATACAAAATGGGAAATGACTGCCTAGGAAGGAGTACTGTAGAAAGGGATCTGGGGGTCATAGTGGATCACAACCTAAATATGAGTCAACAGTGTAACATTATTGCAAAAAAAAGCAAACATAATTCTGGGATGTATTAGCAGGAGTCTTGTAAGCAAGACATAAGAAGAAATTCTTCCACTCTACTCTGTGCTGATTAGGCCTCAACTGGAGTATTGTGTCCAATTCTGGGTGCCACATTTCGGGAAAGATGGGGACATACTGGAGAAAGCTCAGAGAAGAGGAACAAAAATGATTAAAGGTCTAGTAAACATGACTTATGAGTGAAGATTGAAAAAATGTGGGTTTGTTTAGTCTGGAGAAGAGAAGATTGAGGTGGGACATAACAGTTTTCAAGAGCGTAAAAGGTTGTTACAAGGAGGAGAAGAAAAACTGTTCTCTTTAACCTCTGAGGATAGGACAAGAAGCAATGGGTTTAAATTGCAGCAAGGGAGATTTAGGTTGGACATTAGGGAAAACGTCCTAACTGTCAGTGATTAAGCACTGTAACAAATTGCCCAAGTTGGTTGTGGAATCTCCATCATTGGAGATTTTAAAGAACAGGTTAGACAAACACCTGTTAGGGATGGTCTAGACAATATTTAGTCCTGCCTTCAGTGCAGGGGACTGGACTACATGACCTCTTGAGGCTCCTTCCAGTCTTACGATTCTATGATTCCATGGTGGTGGGGGGGAGGGGGGCTGTAGATAGGTGAGATATGCAGGGGTGAATGATTTAAGGGCAAGGTCAGGAGGGATGAGTAGAGAATGGAGGTAAGAAAAAACAAAAATGTTAATGGCAATCATTACCCCATAGCTCTCATTGATCTGTTTCTGTATCTTGTCCTGCTCCTTGTAGATCATGCCTGAAGTTGACTGAGATATTGTCCCTTCTATGCCTAGGGTATACTGCAATTTCTGTGGCAATAGTAATATCACAGTGTGGTCAATAGCCATTGCTCCAATGCACACTGTACATAAATATTCAGGGAAGCAACTGATACTATTATCTCTTGCATCTTCACTGAAACAACTGTACTCCAGTGAGTAACATTTCTTACTCTGACTCTTAAATCCTTTCCTACCCCACCAGCATATGTCTTGTAACAAATTTGCAGCAATCTAAAAATTTCAGGGTTACCACCATTATGGGACAGATTTTCAAGTGCTCAATACCCATAATGGGGGCCAGTTTTTAAGTAGAATTCAGCACTCCCAACATGCACCTAATGAGCTGTGGTGAAAATTTGTCCCTGAATGTGGGTGATAACATCTTTGGAAAATTCTGATCTGTGTTGTATATCTTGGAAGCCTAGGAACTACTTCTCAGACAGTGAAGGAGAACTTTGATCCCCCTGCTCGAAAAATTCATGCCTCTCCCATTCAAACTATTAATTTGACACATAATGGTCAGCTTTAATTCCATCCAGTAGAGGGCAGTGGTTCCCATGCAATGAGCCAGTTGGTAACAATGCATTGTTAGACATTAACATAAATGAAAATGGAATATTGTCCCATGTTCATGTCCCATAGTGGTGTTTGTGCTGTGCCTTGTTTTTAGCCAGTTTTACTTTATCCTTTTAACAGACCCACCACTTCTCAAACAGCATCCCAATACTAAACAGAGTTTTTTAAATCACCTACTGCCTTATTAATCTTCTTGCCAAACTCTGTTTCACCTAAAGTAACAAACATTCCCTTTTTAATATGTATAATTTGTCTCCAAATGTGCTGACATATTAGAATTAATTCATCAATATTTCTCTAGCCCTTCCAAACTGGTTACCACCTAATTTCCTGGCGTGAAGAGTTCGCAGCATAACCACCACAAGAACAACACAGAGAGAGATTGCTCCATGAGGTAAAATTAATTAATGTGGTCAGATAGGATTAGGCTTCACAGAAATCAATTTTTTGGTTCTAATTTTGGCAGATATCAATGTTTATTGTTAAGCATTTTTTTAGATTCTTATTTGTTTTAAATTTTCTTGGTTGTGTGTTTTTGTTTCTTGGTCGTTTTTTCTGTTTTTATCTATTTAAATTTCCGGTTGCAGGAAATTTTGGGGGAGGGGAGAGGGGATCAGACAATAATTAATGACAGCAGACATTGAGATTTAAAAAGTTAAAGCTTTATAAACCATAAACACAAACTGTCAACGTCACATGTCAAAATATACAAAGTAAAATCCTTAACCATCTCCTCTAATGCAGGCATTGCACCACGTTTTATATAAATTAAGGTGGAATACTAATATGTTCTCAAGCAGCATTTTTTTCTTTGCCTATGTGTAAATTTTGATTACTAGTGATGGAAATATTTTTGTTGTTGTTTGTGTGTACGGTGAAATTTACTGATTAAAAATCTAATCCTTCCAAGCCTAAATATGAGAGCCATTGTGTGTGAGACATGCCCTTTCACCAGTATGTATGTATAACTCAGCTTGACACTGACGCAAGTTAGGGTTGTACCAGAAGGAGAAGAGATTTAGTAATAACAATGGAAAAGCACTTTGATCTTACAGACCTACAGGGAGTCTACAGATTTGTCTCCCTTTCCTTCCGCTACCCCAGAACTCTCAAGGGCATTCTCCCTACCAACAACACCTGTATTTTTAACTGCATGCCAACTAATTGCTTACACTTATGTTTAATTGTTCTACAATAAAAACACAAGTGAAGTACACAGTAGAGTTCAATAGGAGAAAATAATTTGCCATCCCAGAAGAGCAGTGCAGTGACAAAGCCTATAATGTGGAGCCTATATGCCCAGCAGCAGCAGCAACAACAAACTAAAATATCAGTCTGTTGAGAGAACTGGATGGATGAAGGGATTGATTGGGAAGTCATTGGTTCAAATCCAGCCTGGGCTGGCCGTGGCCAAAAGTCATTACAGTCTGACAGCTGTTTGGAGTTTACATCTGGTTCCTAGTGGCATGGTGTCCACATCACAAAACTCACTATAAAAACTGGTAGCCTCAGCAGAAGCACCACTAACTGAATGGGTGTAGAGACATAACTTCCCTTTCACTCTTAGAAAGTCTCTATGCAGCAGCTGGGAGGGTGCTTCCCAGTGCAGGTGGACGGATGTTTGCTAGCTTTGCCCAAGCAGTGTGGCTGCAGTGGCTCAGGCTAGCTGCCCAAATACATGCTAGGAGGGTGAAGCAGGTTTGTAATCAGGTGACTAGCCTGAGCTGCCACTATGGCCACATTGCTCTTTTCAGGGAGCTAGCTCAAGCAGAGATAGCATGTGTCTGTCTACCCAGCTTGGAAACATGCTCCCGTCTGCAGTGTAGACATGCCCTAAGCTGGTATCTTCAGGCAAGGACTGTAGCCTTGTGGTGTGGCCTCTGGCTGGCTGTGCTGTACCTTTCCTGTGGACAAACACTGGACTTCAATTGCTTTCATCATTATCCACCTGATACTTTTCATGAGCTCTGAATTACCTTGAAAAAATTATAAACAAATACAAATGAGTATGTAGTATGAGTTCAGTCTGCGAGGGGCATATTAAGATTTCAAGAGTAGATATAAGCATCCAAAGAGATTTATTGCAAAACAGTTTGTTTTGAGCTCTCTGCAATACTAATGAATAACAAAAAATAATATAGTCTGGTGATTATTCCATAAGCAACATGTTGCAGAAATAACACTGGTACCATTATTGAGATACTTATGATGTGCTCTGGACTGAATAGTACTCTTGGGAGCCATCTATGTCAAATCAATAAACACAGCATCTTCATATAGCCAGATGACTAAAACACCCACTTATTACTACAGCTGTTGGAAATATATACTGTGTAAATTCCATGCTTTAATGTACATTTAGATTCTTCAAATGGGTTTCATTGTTTTCCACAGAATGTACATTTTCATTAAATATTACTTTTATTTCTAACCTCTCTGGCTGCAGATACCTTACTGAATGTGACCTAAGGTAGTGCTGTCTTGCTGAGTCTGCAGACAGAAAGCTCACAACTATGTTGTTAACATTTGTCCATAGTGCCATAATATCTCGTGTGTTCTGCAAATCCAACGTGGTGAAATTTGCCCTGGAATCCACTCCTTGCTTCAGAATCTTACATGGAAAAACACCAAATCTCTGTGGCCCTTTTGGTAGCAAAGACAACTCTACAAATAAGAGCTGAGTGTAAATGTTTGCAGTGCTGTCTTCTAATCCTGAAGCTACGTTCTAAAATAGTGGTGCTCAGACATGTGAGCTACCCCATTCAGCTAACGGCAACAATGTAAATGTCGTCTCAACAATTGTACTTTAATAGTCAAAATAAATAACATGGCAAAGAGCTATGGAAGCTGAGCTGAAAAATCTGGGGCACAACTGGGGACCCATCGACCCATTGCCAGAAACGGACAGGAGTGGAGGAACTTTGTCACTGCCCTAAACGCCAGAGGTGTAATAGGAACATGACGAAGACGACTGCGGAAAATGTAATATTCATTTTCATATTCAGGTAACTAAACCCTACCATTTTTAATTATATAAATTAGCCACAGAAGGTTGTCTACTAAATCAGAGTGCCACAGAATCCCTGGAATCTTTCAGTCAAATTTGCACTCAGCTTGCCATGAATCATAAAAGGTCTTGGAGTACATCTATTGAAATGAGTGAAAAGCCTCTCAGAATGTGATCTCTGAAGCCTAATGACAACAACTCAAATGTCCCTATTAACTCACCGTTTTTTATGTTTCAAGGCTTAAACCAAATTCTAACTATATGGGCCAGGAGGAAACTTCTCTGGTAGCAGGTTATCTCCTAACTGCCTAGTGAAGATGTAACTCTTGCATCTTCCTCAGAAGCATCTGGTATTGGGCTCTATCAAGGAAGGACTACTGGACTAGAAACACCACTGGTTTGATCTCATCTGACAATTCCCAAGGTCCTATTATTTTAGTAGTAACACCCACCTAATGTGCTTTACTGAGTGGAATTAGTCATTCTCAATTAAATTCCACAGGGATGGATCTTCTCTCTTTAAAATGTTAAGAACATTTTAAGTATGTGTAATAGAGGACTCTAAAAGGGAAAGGTAGAGAGATGCTCATGCTAGAATGATTGGAAGATCTCAGGGGGAAGAAAAGCCTTGGAGAAATAGGGGAGGAATTTTTTTGAGAGATGACATTTAGTGAAATGTATCTTTTTTTTTTTTTAAATCCAAACTGACAATTTATGGAACAACATATTAGTATTGAAGATCCAATCCAAAGCCCATGGAAGTCAATGGAAAGACTCCCTGAGACTCCAAGGGGCTTGGAATCAGGCTGTAAATAAACCTGCTTAAAAATCTGCAGAATCTGAGAGGAAAAAAATCCCACAAAACGTTAAAAGTTTGGTAACATTTCTTACAGATTTCTAGTGGCCCTAATTGCACCCTAAAGCCCCAGTCCTAGGCCAATGTAAGGTCCCATTGGGGCCTGTGTGTGTGTGTATATATATATTGTCAAGCTAATTCAGAAAATAAAATATTGAGTGTGATTTGTGGAGTGAAATACCTTTAAGCCCCCATTCTCTACATGTAACCAAAATGCACCTAAGCATGACAAACACTTGTAAAATTATAAACAACAATTTAATCATTGAATGCTCATGTAACACTTTCCTCCTAGGTATTCATTATAGCACTTACTCCCAGCAGCCATACCTTTACCTGCATTCATTATCTCATGAAAAAATGCACTAATTTATCTTTTCCTTACCAGTCTTTTAATCTCTTTTTCTAAAACAAATTGATGTTGCTCACTCCCTTTGCCATCTCCTTTGTAACAGAACCAGGTGACAAGCCAAGGGCATCTCACATCTATAGCTGCTTCTAGCCACAACAGAATGTTTAAACTACAAATATCACTGCACAGAAATGGCATAGCTGCTTTATTAAGTTATTTATATAGCACCCCAGGGTGTGCTACATGCTTTGCAGACAAATGAAAAAGATCCAATCCCACCCCCACACAGATCAGTCTAACACCCAGATCCTGCAAACAGCTCTATGCAGGCAGACCAGCAGGGTTTCCCTTCACACACAACTAGCTGCAGGAGCAGGGCCTACTTTTAGTCATGACTCAACTGACAGCAATAAACCAATGGGAAAGGAGGAAGGATTAAGGAAAGAGATTCAAAAAATTACTAAGGTAATGGGGCTTCTTAGGTTTGTTAAATGCTTGTCTTGATAGTTCCATGAGGTCTACAGTAAACATATACATATGGGTGTGGACAGTGTCTGTGTGTGTTCAACCTTGATTGTATAGTTGCAGGCCTGTCAGTTTAAGGCAGATTGGGAGAAGCTTTATTTGTACACACAATATCACAGCATCTGGGGTAATTTCTCAGCATGCTGCTTGGATGAGCTGGTTCAAAGCTCCTGTTAACAACAATGAATGGTGCCTGTGTAATACCCTGTGTACAATACATAATCCTTTAGTGAGCCTTTTTTATTAAGAGGAAGAGGCTCAGTAATGATCTTATGCATCATGTAAAGTGTCCTTCGCTGTTGTAATGCCACTCACACTTGTAAGGCAGGCAGAATTTCATCAAGGTAAAGTAAATTATGTCATACACTAAATGGTGACAATGCAAATGGGATTGTTTCTTTGCCTGAAAATCTAAAACTATTAGGGTATGTTTATATTGCAATGAAACACCTGTTGGGCTTGTGGGGCTCGGGCTACAGGGCTGTTGAATTGTAGTGTAGACATTCAGGCTTGGACTGGAGCCTGGACTCTGGGATCATGCGAGGGAGACTGATGCCTGAGAACCGGGCTCCAGCCTGAGCCCAAATGTCTACACTGCAATTAAACAGCCCTGGTGCCAGAGCCCTGTGAGCCTGAGTCAGCTGACATGGGCCAGCTGCAGGTGTTTAATTGCAATGGTAGACATAGTCTTAATGAACAAGTCAGCAATGCATACACTCAGCTTTTTATGCAATAGGTTTACTTGTCAATTGCTAAAGCAGGGAGAAAGCATTAGTCTCTGGAGACTTACAGAATGGTGGAATAAAATTAGGATGATCTTCTTTCCATCTTTTCATTTTAATTACATGTTTCTCCAAGCAGGCCCCGTCTTACTGTCCATCCCCCTTCTCATGTGCAACACCCTATCTGCCTGTTTCAGTAACTCTACAGCTTTATGGCTATCCCTGGGTCATTTAAGATGGCAGCCAAGGAGGGAAAATGGGGATGGGAAAGAAATGTATGGTGCAGGTTGTAGTTGTACTTGTTATGTACATCTTGCTACAAAACCAAGGGATCATGGTTATTTTACCTGGTCCCTAGGATGTTCTACAGGAGCTGTCCTACTACTTTGACAAGAGTGTAAAATTGAAGGTACAACTGAGGGGACAAGTTGCTGTACTGAAAGCAGTTGGGAAGTGCTGACGCAGGTATCAGGAGGACAGTGGAGTGTGCTTCTTACTATGACAGTCCTTGAAGTCTGAGGTGTGCAGCATTTCTGGGTGAAACTTCAAGGTGTTGCTAATACTGTATCCCTTTTTTAGGCTGTTTTGACCTCACTCATGCTGGTGTTAGACCATTTAATTCCATTGACTTCAAAGGTGTTGTTTTTTATCTCCCTCAGGGGTATGTGATGGTTGACTTCAGCTGAAGCAGTTTTACTGGCATACCTATCTAGCTTCATTTCTGTAGTATCTGAGTAACTCATAATCTGTAATATAATTATTCTGACAACACCCTTGTGAGTTAGGGAAGTGGCATTATAACGATTACAGGGGAAACTGAGGCACATAGAGGCAAAGGGCAATGGCTACACTTGTGAATTAAAGCACATTAAAGCAGCCCAGTGTGCTCTAACTCTCAGCGCATCCACACTGGCAAGGCATGTAGAGTGCACTGATTCCGTGGCTAGAGCGCTCCTGGTACTCCACCTCTTGAGTGGAATTACATTTGATGCGCACCCGCTGGAGTGCCGCGACGCCAGTGTGGATGCCCTGGTCTGTTAGTGTCTGTTAGGCACTCTGATTGGCCTCCAGAAGTATCCCACAACGCCTGTTCTAGACACTCTGGTCATCACTTTGAACTCTACTGCCCTGCCCTCAGGTGAACAACCGTCAGACCCGCCCTTTAAATTCTCTGGGAATTTTGAAAATCCCCTTCCTGTTTGCTCAGCCAGGCATGGAGTGCTCTCAGCGAATCCTTCCAGGTGACCATGCCTCCACGCGCCAGGCGATCCCCAATATGGAGCAATGGTGAAGTGCTGGACCTCATCAGTGTTTGTGGGGAGGAAGCTGTCCAGTCCCAGCTGCGTTCCAGCCATAGGAACTACGATACCTTCGGGCAGATATCAAGGGCCATGCTGGAAAGGGGCCATGACCGGGATGCTCTGCAGTGCAGGGTTAAAGTGAAGGAGCTGCAGAATGCCTACCGCAAAACCTGCAAGGCAAACAGCTGCTCCGGTGCTGGCCCCGCAACCTGCTGTTTCTACAGAGAGCTGGACGCGATACTTGGGGGCGACCCCACCTCCACTCTGAGTACCACCATGGACACCACAGAGGCCAGTGCAACAAGGCAGGAGGAGGAGCAAAGCGGGAGCCAGGGTGCTGAGGAGGAGGAAGATGCTCCTGGCTGCAGGGATGCCAGGGTTATTTTCAAGCCAGGAGGAAAGTAGCCAGTCACGGTGGCCGGTGCTTGAGGAAGGACAAACACCAGAGGAGGTTCCCAGTAAGTGACTTCTATTTTGGGAAGGAAGTTATTCAGTGCAGGCTCTTGGGGTGAGGAGGGTTAGGGCTGCATGCATGCCTAGATGCGGAATAGGGCATTGATGTGCTCTCTCACATCGCAGTAATCAGTCTCAGTGATCTCTTCAAAGGTCTCAGCCAGAACCCGGGCAATGCACTTGCGCAGGTTTCTCGGGAGAGCCACTGTGGTCCTTGTCCCAGTCAGACTAACATGTCCACGCCACTGCGCCGTGAGGGGCGGGGGGACCACTGCTGCACACAGGCAAGCTGTACATGGGCCAGGGCGGAAGCCGCATTGCAGCAGAAGACCCTCCCTTGCTTCCCAGGTCACCCTCAGGAGCAAGATATCTTCCAGGACAAACTCCTGTGGAATATGTGGGGACAGTGTTCAGTATAGGGGCCCCCTGCAGCTGTTGGCTCTCCCTAAGGCACAGAAACCCAGAGGACAGTACAGCCATGAAAGAATCAGTCACACTTGACTCTGTGCTTACTCACCATTTTGGGGCTCCCCTGGTGTATGTGTGCTCGCTTTGGGATGGGCAAATTATGCTATTGTGTAGACTCTACTTGCCCTTAAGTACAGAGGAATCATTGCTCTGTCTTGTGTGAACAATGGTGCCTCTGTTAAGTGCTGCATTTTGCCTTTACAGATGCAACCTTGAGATCTCAGCCATCCATGTTATCACTGGTTGAGAGGCTGTAAAGAATCAGGAGGCCACGAAGAAGCAAAGAGGACATGCTGCATAAAGTCATGAGGCACTCCCTTAATGAAAATTAAAAAGTGCAGGAGTGGCGGGAGAGTGAAAGGAGGGTCTGCCAGCAGAATGTGGGTCGCCAGCATCAAAGCACAGAGCGGCTGATAAGCATCATGGAGTGCCAAGCGGACTCGATCCAGGAGCTCGTAGCCATGCAGGTGGAGCACTATCGTGTTTCCCAAGCAGTTGTGTTTCTTTTCAATAAATGCATTTTCTTTTCATTAAATGGATTTTTTTTGCTTTGAAAATGTTCTTTATTATTGCATAATGTAAAAGATACCTTGGCCTAGGAAAGCAACAGGCACTGCAAGTCAGTGTATCATACGTAGCAAACACAGATTCCTACTAACATTGGGACCACTACACTTCACTCCCGTGCAGGGCACCAGACATTACTGGTGGCTTTCAGCCTCAAATTGCTCCCTCAAGGCATCCCTAATCCTTGCAGCCCCGTGCTGAGCCCCTGTAATAACCCTGCTCTCTGGCTGTTCAAATTTAGCCTCCTGGTGTTGAACCTCCGAGTTCCGTGCCTGAGTGAATCTTTCACCCTTCCCTTCACAAATGTTATGGAGGGTACAGCACATGGATATAACCGCGGGGATGCTGTTATTGGCCAGGTCCAGCTTTCCATACAGAGAATGCCAGCAGCCCTTTAAATGGCCCAAAGCACACTCCACAGTCATTCTGCACCGGCTCAGCCTGTTGTTGAACCGGTCCTTGCTGCTGTCAAGGCTTCCTGTGTAGGGTTTCATGAGCCACCGCATTAAAGGGTAAGCGGGATCTCCAAGGATCACAGTGGGCATTTCGATTTCCCTACGGCGATCTTCTGGTTTGGGGAAAAAAGTCCCGGCTTGCAGCTTCCTTGCAGTGTTCCGAAAGATGCATGCGTCATGCACCTTTCCAGGCCAGCCTGCGTTAATGTCAATGAAACACCCACGGTGATCCACAAGCTCCTGGAGAACCATAGAGAAATACCCCTTCCGATTAATGTACTCAGAGGCGAGGTGGGCTGGTGCCAGAATTGGAATATGCGTTCCATCTATCACCCCTCCGCAGTTAAGGAAACCCATTTGTGCAAAGCTGGCCACAATGTCATGCACGTTACCCGGAGTCACGGTTCTTCTGAGCAGGATGCGATTAATAGCCCTGCAAACTTACATCAACACAATTCCAATGGTCAACTTCCCCCCTCCAAACTGGTTAGCAACCGATCGGTAGCTGTCTGGAGTTCCCAGCTTCCAGATTGCAATAGCCACCCGCTTTTCCACCATCAGGGCAGCTCTTAATCTCGTGTCCTTACACCACAGGGTGGGGGCGAGCTCCTCACACAGTCCTGTGAAAGTGGCTTTTCTCATCCGAAAGTTCTGCAGCCACTGCTCGTCATCCCAGACTTCCATGATGATGTGATCCCACCACTCAGTACTTGTTTCCCAAGCCCAAAAGTGCCGTTCCACGGTGGTGAGCAGGTCCATGAATGCCACAAGCAATCTCGTGTCGTATGCGTTACTCGTGTCGATATCATTGGAGTCCTCACTGTCACTTTGGATCTTAAGGAGTAACTCGACTGACAAATGTGATGTGCTGGCGACACTTGTCAGCATATTCCTCAGCAGTTTGAGCTCCATTCCCGCAGACCCAAAGGGAAGACAGAGCGCGCAATACAAAAAACGTTGAAAGATGGCGCCAATTGTGGACGGAAGCAGAGGGATTGCTGGGATGCAAACCGATGTATCACAAGGCATTGGAACAGGACCCAGAATGTCCCATTACCCTTGCACCCTCCCCACAAGCCACAGCACCAGAATGGGAAGAGGTGCTGTGTGGAATAGCTGCCCACAATGCACCGCTCCCAATGCCACTGCAAGTGCTGCAAATGTGGACATACCAGTGCGCTTGCAGCTGTCAGTGTGGACAGACTACAGCGCTTTCCCTACTGCGCTCTACGAAGGCTGGTTTAACTCAAAGCGCTCTACATTCTCAAGTGGAGCCATGCCCTGAGCAAGTGACTTGCCCAAAATCACACAGAAGACTGGCAAAGCAGGGACTTCAAACCAGGTCTAACAAATCCTTGGCTAGCATGCTAACAACTGAAGCATCCTTCCTCTCTATTCTAGGTTTCCTCTGTTAGGGAATGGAATTCTCAGTGGAGGAACAGAATGAGTTTCCTGCATGAGATCAGCCACCAGGCTTAATAGCTTTCCTAGCAAAGTGTGCATTAACTGAGGTCCATCTGGCATCCACTTCCCGATTTCTGAGTTGTACTCTATGGTTTTTATCAGTGGTGCACCCAACTGCCCAAGCGATAATGTAGATTATTAAAAATGCCTCTCTTTTTCTAAATGTGATTGCTTGGTTTCTGCACTTGGAGCCATTGATTCCCACTTTGACAAGAAAAGTGGCATTTTCATGTAAATGTTCAGTGTACTGTATTTCGCATAGTAGCAAGTTACATTATTGAAGCGCATTTTATGGTATACATTGCAAACAGTGTGTACACCTGCAGTGATTTAATGACATGCCATTTATTTAAAATGAGGTGGGAACAATTCGTTGCCGTAGAATAAATGAATGTTGAAGATAACACATTTTCTTTTCTGGTAAATCTGCACTGCAGACTTAAGTTTTGAAGGAGAACACAAAAATCACTTCAATAGATATATCATAAATATAAAGGGAAGGGTAAACACCTTTAAAATCCCTCCTGGCCAGAGGAAAAACCCTTTCACCTGTAAAGGGTTAAGAAGCTAGGATAACCTCGCTGGCATCTGACCAAAATGACCAATGAGGAGACAAGATAC
The DNA here is from genome assembly GCF_965140235.1 of Caretta caretta. NCBI lineage: Eukaryota > Metazoa > Chordata > Testudines > Cheloniidae > Caretta > Caretta caretta. The sequence continues at coordinate 134,038,083 of NC_134209.1, read as the reverse complement.
TTTCAAAAGCTGGGGGGAGGGAGAAACAAAGCCTCTCTCTCTGTCTGTGTGATGCCTTTGCTGGGGACAGAACAGGAATGGGGTCTTAGAACTTAGTAAATAAGCTAGCTAGAGATGTGTTAGATTCTGTTTTGTTTAAATGGCTGAGAAAATAAGCTGTGCTGAATGGAATGGATATTCCTGTTTTTGTGTCTTTGTAACTTAAGGTTTTGCCTAGAGGGATTCTCTATATTTTGAATCTGATTACCCTGTAAGGTATTGACCGTCCTGATTTTACAGAGGTGATTCTTTTTACTTTTTCTTCTATTAAAATTCTTCTTTTAAGAAACTGAATGCTCTTGCATTGTTCTTAAGATCCAAGGGTTTGGGTCTGTGTTCACCTATGCAAATTGGTGAGGATTTTTATCAAACCTTCCCCAGGAAAGGGGGTGTAAGATTTGGGGGGGAGAGCCGTTTCCAAACTGACTCTTTCCTAATAATATAATACCGGTTAGACATTTGATGGTGGCAGCGAAAGTCCAAGGGCAAAAGGTAAAATAGTTTGTACCTTGGGGAAGTTTTAACCTAAGCTGGTAAAAATAAGTTTTGGAGGTTTTCATGCAGGTTCCCACATCTGTACGCTAGAGTTCAGAGTGGGGAAGGAACCCTGACAAGATACAAAGGTAACATGGTTATAATTCAGTGTGAAGAACTGTAATGTGATACAGTATTATTCTTAGAGAGAGAAATGAAAAGTGTCCATTAACTTACTGGGCCAAATCCATCCAGCCTTCGGTTCTGTTGACTTCAGCAGGGCTGCATTTGCCACAACAGTGTCATTGCTGCTTTTTTTTTTTTTTCAGGGGCGGGGAGGTGATGTTTATTTCAGAGAATTATTAGAGCAGCTTTTTAAAATCAAGTAAATGATCTTCCCTTTTTTTCAGTTAACCTTGACAAACTGCTGGGCTTCAAGTCGTGCTGTGAAATCTCTTCATTGAAGTAGGAAACACAATTTGGGATTATTTCTTAAATTTCCACAGTGTCTGACTGCTGTTCAAAGGCGCTCAGATACCATGATGGTAAGTACAGTGAGAAGTCTAAGATATGAGAACGGAGAAAGTCAGGAGTCCTTGTCCTAAGGAGCTTACAATCTGACGGCCAGATCCTTCAAACGCTTAAACAGGTGAGCAGTTACTCGATGGGTAGACCCACTCAAATCAATGGAGCTATTTACATGAGTAGAGTGACTCGTAACTATGTACAGGATCATGTCCTAGGTGCTCAAATATTGTATTTGTTAATATACTGTACAAATTTTGCCACATGTTGCATTTCTCTCTCTCTCACACACCCACCATCCTTTCCAATCAAAGAGCTACTCAGCTGGATGGGTATGTTGGCTCTATGATATTCTGATTTTTAAAAACAAACTACACCCCACAACGGTGCCCTGATTTCTCTGTGGGGTTTTGCCAATGGTATATTTGACGGTGGGTGCTAAATATGACCAGAGGGATTAAGCTCCTTTTTATCTATACAAGCAAACAGTGCAGTGCTCATGGTGTTTTGCTACTTTAAAAAAAAAAAAAAAAAAGCAGCCCTCTGCACAGGAACTGCCTGGATTAATTAGCCTGCCTCTGCCAATGCTCTTGATACTGCTGTTGCAAATGAAGACTCAGACACTGAAGCTGCTCAGGAAATGTCTCTGCCTGCTTCATTAATGCATAGACTGCCTTCTTGCCATTCTATAACTGCCTCTTAAAAGCACACAGTGTGCCAGCATGTCGGTGTTTGTTCAGCCTGCACCTGAGGTGCTGAGCAACCTCAACTCATGTGTAAGCCAAGGAGGTTGATGCTCAGCACCATGCAGGATCAAGCCTCTTACTTTTAAATAATGCTACGTTCTCCTCCTTCATAAGACAAGTCACACACAAAAAGGGAGTCTCACATTCTTGGATTTGTGCCAGTCTCTGCCAAATGTGACCTGGCCTAAGGGGGATTCCCTTGAATGTTTTCTACCATGGGAATAAGAGAAGCGCTAAGCTATGCTCCCCTGTATCAATACACTGAAACTCAGAGTTGGCTATAATGTAACTTTTAACTGACTATAAATGTGACAAAAAAATCCCACTTCACAACTGACATTAAGCAAGCAGGACTCTGAGCGGCTTTTGAAGTATTTTGGGCATGATCAGGAGAGTGCTTAAGTCCTACCACCCCTATTATGAAATTTGGGATGTACAATGTCTCCCAGGAGTGTATCATTACAAACTAAACCACGCCAAAGTTCTCTGAGGATTATCCAAATAAAATTAAAATATGCTCTGGATTTTAGGAGACATTATAAAAATGGTTCTACACTCTAGTCCATTCAATATCAATAATCTCATCAAATAAGCTAAATATTTAACTAGATGCAAAAAGACTTATCTAGTGGGGAGTTTCCATCTGGGTCTGAAATTCACAGCTGTCTCATTGCTCTGGCTTGGGCCTGGACCAAAACCCAGCTCCAAACAACCTAAAATGTTGGGAAAGTTCACATCATAGTCCAGTCTTGGCCCATCTTTACATCATAAAGTCAATATCATTGGTTTATAGGAATAAGCTTCTCTCACTCCAACTGGCAGTTTCTTTGTAATACATTATGAAGTCCTAATTCAAGGTGTGTCCAAGAACTTCACTCCACTCGTTGGGACTTGCATCTTGCCTGGTTATATTTATCAAAAATTTAGAAGGTGAATTGAAAGGGGCTACTTCCCAACCTCTTCTGCACAGGGGGAAGATAAAAAGGGAGAAAAGCAGATTCCAGAAAAATCAGAGAAGAGGAAGAATATTAAAATACCCAGGGTTAAATCCTGGCTCTGTTGAGGTCCAGAACAAAATTCTCATTGACTTTAATGGAATCAGGATGTCCCCAAAGTAAAGGATTGTTACAGCCATGTCAGTCAGATCTTACTTACAGAACATATGACTCCAGAGGAAGTTACCAATTCACAGGTCTCTAGTTGCATCTCATCCAGCTAGGGGGCTAGTTGTTGAAATTTGAAATGGAGGAAGAACACATACTGGCCAGATGTGAAATGGGCACTGAGGCCCAGATCCTCAAAGGTATTTTAGACACCCCTAACTCCCACAAACCAAGAACAATAGGTATTCAGCTGCCCAAGTGGCATACTGGGGTCCAGGCTGTAGATGGTCTTTGAACACATCTACAGCATCCGGCCCCTCAGGCAAGTTTGCACAAAACAGCCAGTGGGGAGGAGGATACCCTCCCTCATGATATTTAGCCTAGTCGTTAGGGAACTCACCTGGGATGTGAGACCCCTCAAGTCCTTTCTCCTCCTGATATTAACATTAGTGAGACCTCATAGTGAAAACATGAGACTAAGGCTATGTCTAAACTACAGAGTTAAGTCGACTTTAGTTACACCACCATTCATCTGCTGCTGTAATTAAACCACATTTGCATGTCCACACAACATGCCTTGTGACGGCAGAGTGCATCCACAGTCGGTGCTCATGCATCGACAGAGAGAGCAGTGCACTGTGGACAGCTATTCCCCTGTGCAACTCACCCCCCCCCATCTGCCACTGGTGTTGTGGGAAGGGATTGCAGTCCCTCACGGGGGTGGGCTCAATGTCCCAGTTTTCTCCATCGGATCACTCCATGGGCTTCCAACAACATTTCATGCTGCTTTTCAACAGCCCCTGTAACCTGTTCACCCGGCATCTCTGTCTGAAAGCATGGATCCTGCACTGCTCTCCAGTCTTGTGATAAGCATTATGAACACAACGAGGCTGATCTTGTGGTATTTCATGAGCTGACAATCTGATAATCACATCATGGTGTCTGCCCTGCTGTATGCCATGGACAGAAACAATTCAAGATTGCTGTTGACATTCACGGAGCAGCTGCACATGGTGGACTGTCATTACTGGGCTCGGGAAACAAGCACTGTGTGGTGGGATCACATCATGCTGCAGGTATAGGATGATGAGCAGTGGCTGCAGAACTTTCCTGGGACTGTGTGAGGAGCTTGCCCTTGCACTCCAGCTCAAGAACACCAAAATGAGAGCTGCCATAACAGTGGAGAAGCAAGTGGCAAATGCTGTAAGGAAGCTGGCAATTCCAGACTGCTACCGATTGATCCTGCAGTGGAGCGATAGATGGCATGCATATCCCCATTTTGGCCCCAGACCACCTTGTGATGGAGTACATCAACAGAAAGGACTACTTTTCTATGGTATTGCAAGCTCTGGTGGAGCACCAGGGTTGTTTCACTGACATCAACACAGGGTGGTCTGGGAAGGTACATGATGCATGCATCTTCAGGAACACTGCCCTATACAGAAAGTTGCAAGCAGGGACTTTCTCTCCAGACCAGAAGATTCCAATTGGGGATGTGGAAATGCCAATAGGGATCCTTGGAAACGCAGCCTACCCCTTGCTCCCATGGCTCATGAAGCCTTATACAGGCAACTTTAACCGCAGCAAGGAGCACTTCAACAACAGCCTGAGCAGGTGCAGAATGATTTTTAAATGTGCCTTTAGATGCTTAAAGGGTTGCTGGCACTGCCTTTTTGCAGGTTAGATCTCAATGAGGAAAATATTCCCATGGTCATAGCAGACTGCTGTGCTCTGCATAACATTTGTGAATCTGAGGGGGAGAAGTTTCCACAGGGGTGAAGCATTGAGGTGGATCAGCTGGCTGCTGCCTTTGAGCAGCCAGATACCAGGGCTGTTAGAGGGGCTTAACAGGTTGTTGTTCAAATCAGGGAGACTTTAAAGGAGTATTTTGACAATGAGCCCCAGTAATATGGGTTTATGTAATTAATTGAGCCCGGCATTGTTTTCTTGCACTGTAGTATAAACCTTGTAATGATTGCTGTGTGTGCTTTAATTTTACAATGTAAATGTCCCCATTGCCATTGTGTATGTATGTCAGCAGCAACCACTGTATGTAGGGGACAAATAAAGATTCCTTCTCTTTCTATAAGTACATTTTTATTCAACATTGCTGCAAACATTTGTGTGTTCTGCAAGAAACATTTAAACTATGAGCAGATTTTCAAATGAGGCTCTCACAGCTGGGTGTATGTCCAGCTGTCGTGAAATATATCCCTCAGGGTGGAGTGCCTGGGCTACTATTACACAAGGCTCCCACCACCTGCTGCTCCCTGTATCCCTCCTCTCCTCCTTTCCCCACCCCGAAATCCCCCACTGCTCACCCTCTCAGCATCCTTCCTCTCTTCTATCCCCCTCCATGCGGGGGCGTAGAGGTGAGGAGCGACGCAGCAAGTGGTGGGCGAGGGGTCTCACGGGGGTCGGGGGGGTGAAGAGGGATGCAGCGAATGGCAGGCGACCTTGCAGGGGGGAAGGGACACGGTGGGCAGGCAGGGTCTTGTGGAGATGGGGGTGGAGGAGAGGAGGGACGCAGCAAGTGGTGGGGACCTCCATAGACGGGGGCTGGAGTGGAGGAGAGGAGGGACTCACCTGGCAGCAGCGGGCTATGTGGGCCTCGGGAAGGGGCAGAACAGGGAGGGGAAGAGGCAGAGCGCAGGTGGGGCCACTACAGCCCAGCTGTCTGGCAGTGGGGTGGCAGCGGCTGCACCAGGGCAGGCTTAGCCTTCTCTGCCCTGTTATAGTTGCCACCCATGGGAAAAGACCCCATATTTTCAATGAGACCCTTAAACCTATCTGCTAGGCAAGGGGAAAAGAAAAACAGAGCCCAGAAATAACTTGGGAAATATAAATAAAGCCATTACATAATGTACAAAACAGTGGAGAAAAAATTACAGCTTTAAAATCCCATCAAGATGCCTCTGTTGCTCTAAACAGCTGTGAACTCTTGGACATCTGAGTAGTCCCATTGACTTCAATGGAAATACTTCTGCCTGTGTTTGCAGGACTGGGCTGAAGGGCCTGATCCAAAGCCCACTGCATTCAAAGGAGCCCTTCTATTGTAATCTCACTGGGGCAGATGCTGTACTGTAACAGACTAACACAGCTGCTACTCTGAAACCTGTAACTTCTATATATCTGTACAGCACCTAGCACACTTTGGGTTGCTACGAACCAATTATTTATTATTAATTATGTAGATATTAAGATCTTTGGGGGCAGGAACTGTCTTTTTGTTCAGTGTTTGACTGATGCCTAGCCCAACTGGATCTTGATCTATGGCTAGGGTACCTAAGAGCTACAATAATACATGATTGATTAATAACAATAAGCAGTAGGAGATCTGTCTCTACTTTTTGTGATGGACACATTGAGTGGTACATTTCTACAGATCATTGTCAGGTGCATGACAGGACACTGCCACAAACCTTCCAATTAAACTGTAAAAGCTACATTGTGCTTTCCTGTGCTCATGTGAATTTTGAAGACCGAATCTGACCCTAATTGAGCCCTGTGGAACTCTGCACACAGCTTTTTATAGACCATATGCCTCAAAGACTAAGCTACAATACTGTGGAAGACTGACCTGTTCAGGTGGCAAAACATTGGAATGCACGACAATAGTCTTACAAACATTCGGTTCATCAGTCCTACTGTTTGTGACCATTTTGGGTGCCAGTCTGAGCAGTTTTGAAATTATTAGCAGTCTAAATAATATCATTTTGCACACTAATTCAAAGTGTGAGGCTCTGGCGAAAAGAAAGAGTGAGGCAAATTAAAGTTAATTCTCTCAAATGTTTTAGCGGAATGGTTTTATTTTCTTAGTGATGATGAGGAGCACTACACTTGAGCTGATTCAAGTAAGGGCAAGAAACGAAGGTGTAGGTCTTTTGAGCAGTCACAGCCACATGAGTTTGGTCACATCATCTCCCCACCTTCTTCCACGCTATACATATTTCAAATTTGCCATTAAACTGGCAAAGTGATTTCTAAAACAACCCAGGCCTGCAGCAGCTAAGATTGGACTGCAAGTTAAAAATGAGGTATAGCGGCAGAGCTGTGTAGGAAACCACACAAGTCTCTCATTTTCGTGGGCAGTAAATTCACTCAGATTTTCAAAAAACCCAAAACCACAGCTCTGCTTTTCACAGTTTATAAATATTCACAACCCCATTCAGGCATGGGAACTGTTTTTAATTTTGAAAACTGAATTAAAAAAAGATGACTTGCTGGTCCTTTATGGTCTGAAGAGTAAAAACAACATGGTGATGCTTCTGTAACAAGGGAATTAAACATGGTGAGAACAAAGTATTATTACTCTTATTGCTGCAGTGTTGACTGCTTTTTATTATAATAGTTCCCAGATTAATGCATCTTATCTGCAACACGTGGGGAATATACAAACTGGCAGAGCTGTAATAATTTCTTTTGAAAGCCCAGGGTTGGGTGAATGGGCACAAGTGTAAATAAAATAACTCGGAAAAAATAAAGCTGGCTCTGGATCAGACTTAAATAATAGCATGCCAAAACATCAAATGAAAGATAGGAGCTCTCTACATTAAAAATAATACCCTACGTAAAAATGATGCTTTATGAAGTAAAATCAGAATTTCTGCTATTATGCATATTTTTTGCTTGAAATAAAATGCTGTTTGTGAAGGTAGGACAAGGTGGGTGAGGTAATATCTTTTATTGGACCAACTTCTGTTGGTGAGAGAGACATGCTTTCGAACTTACACAGAGCTCTTCCTCAGGTTTGTGAGGGTGTGCACTTTGTATAACACTAACATTCCACTAGGACAGGGTGGGCAAACTATGGGCCGCGGGCTAGATCCGGCCTGCTAGCCCTTTTAAGACGGTCCTTGAGCTCCTGGAGCTTGCCCCCCTGCAGCGCTGCGGCGCTCCAGCCGGGAAGCAGGGTCAGGTGCCGCTCCACGTGGCTCCCGGAAGCCGCAGCATGATCCCCCATCTCCAGGGTCAAGCAGGGTCATGGCCGCGCAACGCAGCTCCTAGAAGCCGCGGCATGGTCCCCCTCCAGCTCCTACGTGTTCCAATGGCCCCGCTCCAATGGCCCTCTCCAATGGGAGCTGCAGGGGTGGTGCCTGTGGACAGGGCAGTGTGGAGAGCCGCCCGGCCGTGCCTCCACGTAGGAGCCAGAGAAGGGACATGCTGCTGCTTCCGGGAGCCAGAGAAGGGAAGCGCTGCCCAGAGCCTGCATCTCTGAGTCTCTCCCTGCACCCCAACCCCCTGCCCCAGCCATGATCCCTCTCCCACCCTCTGAACCCCTCGATCCCAGCCCGGAGCACCTTCCTACACCCCAAACCCCTCAGCCCCACCTGAGCCCACACGCTCAGCCGGAGCCCTCACCCCCCCTGCACCCCACTTCCCAGCCCAGAGACCCCTCCCACACCCTGAACTCCTCATTTCTGGCCCCACCTCAGAGCCCTCACTCCCTCCTGCACCCCAACCCCAATTTTGTGAGCATTCATGGCCTACCATACAATTTCTATTCTCAGATGTGGTCCTTGGGCCAAAAAGTTTGCCCACCCCTGCACTAGGAGCATAACCGGCAGATATGAAGACAAAGGCCAAGCTCCAAAGAACTCACAATCTAACCCGCCATCGTACAGAACAAGGTGGGAAGGGGATATGATCAGCAGTGAGATTCAAGGGTGAAGTAAAGCACATGTCTTTCTACTTCCATAATTGCATGTGTGTACATAGAAATATCTTTTTCAGTCGACTGAGAAAGACTAGTCATAGAACAATTTCACTGTAGGCAGAAGGTTTGCTAGAATGGAAACACCACTTTGCTCATTACAAGACAATGAAACAACTGTGCACTTTCAATCCACAGCACTGTAACCTAGAGTTGCCCTTTTTGTGAGTAGGAGAGGCCAAGTGTAGTCATTGTGCCAGTGGGGTCAAAAATATTAGTAAACTATGTTGCAAGATTGCTTTGAGTGAAAAACAATCTGCTTTCAGCACTCATCTTCATACTATCATATATTGTCATCTTGAATTGCATCAAAATATAATGCTACGGTAATCTGCCACTGGCTACAATAAAATATGATAAAGCATCAATATATCGTCTGGTCCTATCGATCTATTTGCATGCTGCAATGCTACTTCATCATATTGTGTCAACATATAGTGATGCAGTGTCACATGATTCATGGGCCTTTGTCATGCCAAAAACATAGCTAATCCCAGAAAATTATGCCAACCTACTAAGTGGTTTCTGATTTAGAAATCCACTGATAGAGTATTAGATAGAGGGATGGGTTTGTGGCGTGTGTACCACTGCCCTCTACTGGATGGAATTAGAACTTCTCAACTGTGTGTAATAACTTTGGATGGGCTATTACCAGCAGGAGAGTGAGTTTGTGGGGGGGGCGGAGGGTGAGAAAACCTGGATTTGTGCTGGAAATGGCCCAACTTGATGATCACTTTAGATAAGCTATTACCAGCAGGACAGTGGGGTGGGAGGAGGTATTGTTTCATGATCTCTGTGTGTATATAATGTCTGCTGCAGTTTCCACGGTATGCATCTGATGAAGTGAGCTGTAGCTCACGAAAGCTCATGCTCAAATAAATTGGTTAGTCTCTAAGGTGCCACAAGTACTCCTTTTCTTTTTGCGAATACAGACTAACACGGCTGTTACTCTGAAACCTGTAATAAACCTGTTACTACAAAGAATTAATGGAGATTTTCCACTAGCACAAGTGCTATGGGCCTGTACTTTTGGATCAGGAACCAGCCGGAATTTACCCTTGTGTTAGAAAAAGTGTAGAAAGTCAGTGTTGGAAGCACAGTGATGAGTAGGGAGACCCAGATCCGCAAAGGTACTTAGACGGCTGAGTCCAAATTTTAGGCTTCACTGCCATCCACAAAATTCCTTCTTGGCTGCCACCTAACCCTGTAGGTGCCTAAACTTATTTGGCACCTGAATTCCTCCCTCTGGGCATGTGCACTGCTGCCTCATATGCTCAGACACCTATGTCCTGCCTAAGTCCCAGACGGGGGAAAATAGGTGTTTGCCTGCCTATCCAGTAGGCAGCCTCTGAGCACTCCTACAGGATCAGGTCCCATTCAAAATCTGGCAAAGGGAGGAGGTGGCACTGGTGCCCACCTTATAACTGTGAAGATGCTGTAATAAAAAGTAACTATTGAAATGGTTTGCTATTGTGTACTTAACAGTTTAAAATACTTAATTTAAAAAAATTGTTTGTTTTGTATTATACAATGTATTTGCAGAAGGCTCCTAGTAGTGTGTTTGAGATACTGATACAAAACTGATACATGCAGTTTCACTGAAAGACTCTACCTGTGTAAGTTCCAAAGGGTCAGACCTCAAGTTAATAAATATATATTTCTGGAAAACAAGCCCTATATTTAAAGGTGTAACAAATCCACGACAACTGTGATGAGGTTAAAAGCTGTCATCATCCAATGGATGTTTGATGGGCCATATTTGCGATGAGTGTGGTTGGTTTTAGCTCCCGTATTCCAAACTCACCACTGTGCTTTGCACTAATTGGAAGACTCAGTAGAGGTCAAAACCTGCACGGACCATGGAGACTGAACTACATTGAACCAAGATGCATTCCAATCATGTTCCCTGCATGGGGGTTCCACTCTGGTGAAAAACACTGCTGCAGCTCAGCTACCTCAGCCTTCACATCTGGAAATTGCAGTGCCATTAGACCCCCCTGTATTCGGTGCACAGCTGGGAAACGACATTGCACCTAATAAAGTAGCTACACTGTATTCTACACAGGACTGTCCTGACATACCCTCTTTCTGTGCAATGGACTCTTGGAGGGCTGCCTAAGGACCCTACCCCTTTAAAAGCTCCTGTAGCCAACAATCACGCGGTGCTGTTAGACTCCTCCACCGCTGCTCCTTCTTTGCGGCTCTGTAGTCCCCTGACAAGGGTGGCAACGTTGGTCAACCAGGCTAACGGCTGCGAAGAAAACTACAAATCCCATCGAAAGCTGCGAAACGAGATGACATAACCGACCGCTCCCGGCTGGGCCGCGCAATGCACGCCGGGAGTTGTAGTCCTATCCCCTCCTGCTGATAGGATGCGGTGCCGAAGTGGCGGCGGATTACGACTGCATTTCCCGGTGTGCTGCGCGGCGCGGGTTCCCGTCAGCGCAAGGGGGAGCCCCCCGACGTAAAGGGGGATCACTTTCCCCTTGTGTCCGCCATATTGGACGGTAACTCTGGTCAGCGGCGCTGGGGCCAAGGGAGTCCCCGTTACAGTGACAGTTCGTGCACCCCTGCTCCTCGGTGCCCGGGGCGGCCTGTGCCCCGCCCTTACCCGCTCCCCCTTCCGGGCGCTGACGGCGGCTCCGACCTCCTCGCTGCCCCCTCGCTGCCCGGGTGTCAGACACGATGAGTCCGGCCGACGCCAAGCGAGGAGCCAAGCGCAGAAAGAACAAGCGGGGCGGCGGCCTCGGCAGTACCGGCGGCCCCGGACCCGGCGGCGGCGGCGGGGCGGGAGGCCTGAGCAAGAGCGGGGCCGCCTCGGCATCGGCCGCCCTGCGGGCTCCAGCCCAGGCGGTGGCTGCCACGCCGAGCGTGGTGGGCGGCCTGCTGACAGCGCCGGCAACGGCCACCGGCAACGGAGCCCTGAGCGGCGGCGCTGGAGGGGCCGGGGCGGGACATGGCGAGGTGAGGGGGGGGCGCGCTGCGTGGGGAGGCCTGGCCGCACCCACCCCCTCTCCGGGAGCAGGGGCCGCCGCCCCTGGGTGGGGAGGCGGGGAGCCTATAGCGGGGTCCGCTCTGCGGCCGCAGTGACAGGCGTCCCGCTGCAGCGGAGCCCCGCGCACGCCCGCCCGCCCGCGGGAGGAAGCCTGGGGGAGCTGGGCAGTCATCCGCGGTGGCGGGGAGAGCCCCCTTTTGGCCCGTTCGCAGCCCCCAGCAGCAGGGAGGCCCGGGGTGTTGCCTGCCCCCCACCCTTGCAGCGGGGATGCAGGGCTGGGCACTGTTCCCCCCCCTCCTCCCACAGGGGCAGGGCGCTGCAGCCTGATCCAGGCAGCGTGGTGGTGGGGAGTCTCGGGGAGCATCCCATGCCAGGCATCCCATCTTTCTGCGCCCCCAGGGCTTGTGCTGAACCTTGTGGGAGGAGGAGCGAAAGAAGAGGTTTGAGCCTTTGCCACCTAGGGCACAGGCTCTCTCCTTAAAGTGAAGTTCCCTTTTCTCCAAAAATATTTTCATTGAAAAGTTGCATGTTCGTTACTAGTGGGTTTGCAGGCTTGTCTGTTGAGCTGTTGAAACCGTTTGGGCATGTTTGCTCAGTTTTACTAGTTGCACTTCAGTGAGGTTTATGGTAAGCGTCTCATATTGTGCAGTGATACTTGTCTTAGGTGACTGACTGAGGTTCAAGCAAAAATCAGTTACAGTATTGATTTTTTTTTAAGAGATGCTCTGTTGTCATAACTAGCAAGACAGCAACTGAGGTTGACCTTTTTTCCCCACTTTTTCTTTAAAGGTTGAACAGATTTTTGTTGAGAAGTGCACTAAGGTTAGATTTAGGTGCTCCACTTACAGGGTGGTTACCTGTTGGCAATGTCCTTACTTGCAAGTTTCAGTGTATACCTCATTTGGCACCTTCATCTTCCTTCTCCATAAGGAAATTGTCAGATACCTGGGGGAAGAAAGAAGAAATGGTTTCTGTGGTGTGAGAGGGATCCAAAATACTTAATGATGTAACCAACTGGATTTTAGTTCTGTGTGTGGTCTTATCTCCTGTTTGTTTTGCTAGGGCAATGAGAATTCATCAGTGATAAATATAAACTTGTTTTATTTATAAATACAGTAACCTGGCCTTCCCTCCTCAAAGCCCCCCACCCAGCATCAGCTGCAACTTAGTTATGACAACCATGAAGCTATCCTGCTAATGCAGTATTTATGTCAAACATAATTTCCATTTGGGACAATAGGTGCTAACATAACTTGTTAGTCTCTAAGGTGCCACAAGTACTCCTTTTTTTTTTTTAACATAACTTGTGAATATCTAGAAGAGGTATGGATTTTACTGCTACATTGGGAGGAGGCCGTAAAACTCTACTGTTATCCCAAAAAATATCTAGTGAGAGGCTGAAGTTCAAGTTAAAAATCTGTATAACACTTTAATAGAATGCAGGTGCTTTGGGGACAGGGTCTGCCCACTACAATGTCTAGTGCAATGGCTCCCCATTGTTGGTTGATTCCTAAGCACTGTGGTAATACATGTGATTGACATGCCAGGGGAAAATGGAGCGAGCATAATACACAATATGGTAGATGGAAGTGATTCAGCCAGTGAAGGGGTTTACTGTCCCTGGTAACTTGGGTTGTCTATAGATTGTGTGTCTGCGATAAGCAGAGTCCAGAAAAATATTCTGCGAGTGGCTTTCTTAAGATGGTTACTGACTAGCAGATCTCTTGCAAAAGCTCATCCAGGAGGACAGAATGGGCTGGTAATCATTCCACTTAAGCGCTGCCTTTAGGTTTTAGACTTAGTAGTTGTCATTTATGTGTCTCACTTCTAAGATAGACCACCATCTCTTTGAAATTTATACAGTATTTAAATAATTGTGAAAACACTTTCAGATGTTACTGTTTGCCCTTGTTCATAGTAGAGAACTTAAAAAAAATTTTCTGCCCTTAAATGAGAGAGTACTGTATTATACAAGTCCATTATTTTGTAAGTCAGTTCCACATATAACAATTTATTTTACTTTTATACTTTTAAATATACTCACAGGTTATCAACTGTTTCCATGTTTTCACAACATTTGATGAACAGTATGTTACGAACGATTCTGCAAGCTGGTTGGCAAATATCAATTGGACCAACTAGTTAAGTTGGAAGTAAATTCATGAGACTGGATTTATATATACAAGGTAGCAAACATTACAATTGGTTTTATAATGGGAGCAAACAGATAATCCACTATGCCATGTTACTGAAAGCCACATATACTTAATACTACATTTGAACACTGATAGATGTGGATTGGCTCACTTGCCTCATGTCATATACACTGATGTTTTTCTTGACATGTTAAATATTTTTTGATTGTGGTAATGCAACAAAATTGCCAATACTTTGTCATTTAATGCCACAGTTGTTTCAAGCATATAAGCTCAAATAATTTGTCATTTTCTAAATGTTGCTTGTGCTCCAGAATGTAATACTCTAAATAGTTAACCACTCTGACAGTCAATAGTACAGGTTCAAGACAAGATTTGTGATCTTCATTCACTGGGGTGATGGCTTACCATGTGTTTGCTTTCCTTCTCCACACAACCCAGAAGCTCTGTGTACTTTTCACGAATGACCTGTACAAATCAGGTGCATTATTTATGTTGGCTGCGTGAAAAGAAAATGGCATGCTAGTATCTCTACTGTCATAATCAGATTTGCATTACTTTCATCTTGTACAAAATGTTGCTAAGTGTCTGTGAGGTGGTATGAAAAATCAAAAGCCATTGTTCTAATTTACAAACGTTAATGGCTTCTGATCGCTCATAATATATATTTTAAAATCCTGTTACTGTTGACTGCTTAGCTGGGACTGCACCCCAGAATATAATGTAGTCAAGTTGCTAGCCCACTAGTACTGCTCTGTGTCAGTTGTATCCCCCTCATGTTGGAAAGACTGTTTTTATGTTGCTGAACTATGGCACTCCCTCCCATTAGAGTTCTATTAGCGTGAACTCCCATTAGAACACATCATTAAATTTAACCTACACTTTAGAAATTTTTTTTAAGGAATGACCTCTTGTATCCTACATATTTGTTATGTGCAAATCAGTTGCTAATTATCTGGTGATATATTGATAAAAGATGTTTTATAAGCAAAGTTGGATTGAGTTTTAAAATACATAAAATTTTATACTTCCAATTAAAAAGCCCTTTTCTTAATTTTCAAATTCTAGCTATGATTTTCATAGCTAATGAACATCATAATTAAATTGAGATTTTTATGGTTCTTAGCCTAAGATTCTCATTTCCCTGAGTTTCTGCATTAAACATATGCTAAATCTTGTCCTGTGATGCAAGCAATTCTTTTTTAAAAAAAGATCATGTTGGAGGTTACTCTTTTGGCCCTATGTACTTACTTGAAAACATCAGAATTCCTGTCTTCCAAATAATATTGTGCAAGTGTTCTACAGAAACTAAAGATGCTTTCCTTGGTGTTCCTCTAGTAAGGAAACTTGTTGGTGACACTAGTTTAACTGGAATTGGAAGCTACACAATTTAGGCTTGTGGGGTAGGATCATAAGACTTTACATATATCTTTGTAATGATAAAATAATGGCTACTGGGAATAGTGTTGTGGGATGGAGAATCAAGTGTCTCACATTAAAGATAGAATAATTTATAATCTGAAGTTTGAGCATATAGACCAGACATTTTTAAATTAAATATCTCATTTATCAGTGAAAAGAAAAGTGAGCGTTTTTTAAAAAAGTGTGATTATACTGTGTTCTGTGATGATGAAATATTAAGATTTGGATTAATGGTTATAATTTTGATTGAATCTGTGGGATATATTTGGAGTTGCTTTTTATTGTTCACTGCATAATACAGGATTCTGTGGTGCAGAAAAAAGTTGTAAAGTTGGCTTTGTGTGATAGCTTGCCTAGGTAGTTGGGTGTAAAGAACTGCTTGTCTATGACTGACCTGTTCCAGTAGACCTTACTACAGGTCTGAGTGAATTTGTGTGCTTTAACTAGAATGAACAATTTAGTAAGCCAAAGAGGGGAGAAATTGCTATCTATCTTAGAATTATTGTCTGTAGATAACGTGTACTAATGTGATCAATCTTTGTACAATTAAAAACCTTCTGACACAGACTAACTTAAAATATTTTACCAAAAACTCTGTTAGATGTACTTCATTTACCTTTCTCTCATTATCAAAGGTATTGATGGATCCCCCTCCAGAATAGGCTGGCTCCTCTAATTTGATTCATTCAGCAACTGCAATCCAGTGCCCATGACATGATTACTTTCATGGTAGTGATATTGCATGCATTGGATTGTGGCATTACTGAATGATTCAAACAGGCAGAGGAAACTGATTACAGAAGAGGCAGTTTCTATTCTTATTGAAATCTAAATTTTAGCTAACACTTTTCCTTTTGTTCTGTCACTTTTTTTCTTTTCTTTGTGTAAGGGTATATATTATTTTTGACCAACTTTATCTAGTGTAAAGTAGACACTTTCCTATTAAAACATATAAGTATATTGAGTATTGAGACACTTCTGTAGTAGTTCACTTGTGCGCTTAACTGCAGGCACTACATTTTTATTTTGTTATTTAAATGCAGACTGTCCCTGCCCTAAAGATCTTACAGTCTGATAATAGTAGATACATTAAACAGAATGGAATCATTAGAGTGGGTTTTTATAGCTTACATAGTTAAATAGACTTGTGAAGTTAGAAACAAAATCCGCTGTAGTTGAAATTATTTTTAACTCTCTGATCACTTAAAATTTCAAAACAAGCTTAATGTCCCCTTTATACTGACATAAGAACAAAGACCAAAGGTCCATCTAGCCCAGTATCATGTCTTCCAACAGTGGTCAATGCCAGGTGCCCCAGAGGGAATGAACAGAACAGGTAATCATCAAGTGATCCATTCCCTGTCTGTCATTCCCAGCTTCTGGCAAAAGTAGCTTTTGCTTTATTTGTTCCTTGGGCTAACTGAGATACACTCTTCCCGTGTCTCAGATTTATCTGATAAAAGGGTATGTATGTATGTATGTATACATGACGTTGATGGATCTCAAATCCAGGTCTGTTGGCTGCATTTTTTCCTATTATACATGTGTTAATGTGAGCAGATATCCAGAGTGATCAGACTTGAACTGCTACATTAAACATCCAAACAGCTTGTCTAGAACAAATATTAATACGGTTGAAGTTTCACATGCGTCAGATTCTGGCTTAGCTATATCATCAGATATTTCATATAACTAAGGTATCGTATGGCTTGAAACATACAGTCAGAGGGAACATTTGTCTTTCCTTGTTGGACATAAAAATTTTGAGAGAAAACTTAAAAATCTAATTTTAGCTACCTTCAAATATAGAATGCAGCTGCCCCCAAAACTCCATTGTTTGCAAAATCTTAAATCCTGTTGTAGGTCACTACATAATGATTAGATGCAAATTCACGTGAAAAAATAGTTTCTGAAAAATGAATGGGTGCAGATAGAGAGCAAGGTAAGGTATTATCCAAATCTCAGTCTAATCACAGTATAAACTAATAAGGTTGAATTTTGAACCTTTATTTTTGTTTGTGATTTTTTTTTTTTGATTAATGCACTCTTTTACCTTTGGTAACTTGGAGGAGGAATTGGGCCCTCTTATCTTTTCAATTTACAGGTAGAAGCAACCCATAGCAGTTTACAAGGAAAATGTTGGGTCCCTAAGGTAGGGGTTCTCAAACTTCATTGCACCACAACCCCCTTCTGACAACAAAAGTTACTACACGACCCCAGGAGTGGGGACCGAAGCCTGAGCTAATTTGATTCATTCCGAAGATAGTTTTAAGAGAAATGGCTTAAAAAGTTTGTTTCTACCTCATTAGAAAGACTGAAATGTAACAGAATGGGCATTTCCACACTATCATGAGGCCCAATTCAATACAGAACACTAGTGCTTTTTTTTAAAAAAAAATTGGTCCCTAAATTAGTGGTCAGTCTAAAGTAATATTTGTATCAGTAATGACTGATACATAAAATTCAAAACATTATTGTATCTCGTTTGCTCTAAATATTTAACCAATTTCAGACTCCGTATATTGGTCAAATATATATGTAACAGGACTGTTTTGTCCTGTACTGAAACTTAGTGCGTTCTTTTTTGGTTGAAGAGAAATCAGGATCCTGAGACTCAGTGCCCAGGGCAAATGGGAAGAGGCCAATGCTCCAAGTCAGCAAGATTGACAGGCAGGCAGGCCAGTGGGGGAGTTGAGCCCGGGACCCATCCCCCATGTGAGCTGGGACTGCCAGTGGCAAAGTAGAGGAGAGCTAAGGAGAGTTAAGCAGCCAGAGTTGAGCTGGGGGCAAAGCAGCAACAGTAGCACTGAGGCAGAGCTGGAGCAGCACAGATCAGTTGCTCCGATGGTGAGCCAGGGTTGAGCTACAGCAGGGAGCTGCAGGGCCAGAGCAGGGGAGCAGATGCCAGCTATGCCACAAGTAACACTGGAGTGGAACACAGTGAGTGGCAGGAGGGAGCGAGGTGGGGCCTTTATCAGAGAGGACTGAGCAGAGGGAGACCTGTCAGACATGAGGGCCTTGCAGACTGGACTGGGGGACGGGACATGAAACTGACAGCAGGGCCAATACTGGGGAGAAGGGTCCTGCCACCTGGAGCCTCAGGGCGTGCGGCCACCACCAGAGCCAGTACCAGGTTTACAATGGCACTGGGACCACACTGAAAAGGGTTCCCAGTGGGTCAACAGTGTGTCATGTGAGTCAACAGTATGCCTTGTTGACAAGAAGGCTAACGGCATTTTGGGGTGTAAAAGTAGGAGCATTGCCAGCAGATGAAGCGACGTGATCATTCCCCTCTATTCGGCATTGGTGGGGCCTCATCTGGAGTGCTGTGTCCAGTTTGGGACCCCACCCTACAAGAAGGATATGGAAAGTTGGAAAACATCCAGCGGAGGGCAACAAAAATGATTAGGGGGCTGGAGCACATGATTTATGAGGAGAGGCTGAGGGAACTGGGATTGTTTAGCCTGCAGAAGAGAAAAATGAGGGGGGGATTTGATAGCTGCTTTCAACTACCTGAAAGGGGGTTCCAGAGAGGATGGATCTAGACTGTTCTCAGTGGTAGCAGATGACAGAACGAGGAGTGTACTCATGGCATCTTTGTAAGACATGTAGCATGCATTTGTTTTTTTTTTTAAGTGGAGAATGATAATTCTGGGTCCACTTTAAAACTAAAATTCCATTGATGCTATCTTTTTTAAAATTTTGAAATAAAAAGTTTGCTAACTTACTTCACTCCTTGTAAAAAGCCTCCAATTTTACTCTATTTTTCTGAAGTAAAGTTATGATAGTACAGTCATGGGCACTTCCATGAAATCTTGCTGTTACTAAAATCTTTTTCCTGAAGCCAGTGAAATAAGATGGGGAGGGAGTATAGATGAAGAGGTAACATGGAGTATGATTGAACTTCAAGAACTGTCTTCAAGTGCAGTATTCTGCACAATAGAGGTCCTTTAATATATAATGATCCATTGAACTAAGCTGTGATAGCTTTGTAAAACAGTTAATTTTAAAATACTTCAGAATAGTAAAGAACAAAGAAAACAAACATTTGTTAGATAATTCTATTCATTCACAAGGTACGAAATTCATAGTATTTCAGAACTGAGATCTTTGTTCTTCATTACATTTCAGATCCCTTAGGAGGGAAGGAAGGGGCATTACTCGTCTAAATTATTGAAATGTTAAATAAATAACTTGTTGCTTGTCACAGTGTGTCAGTTTTGTTCACTTTTTCATTTTTAGAATCAATAACCATTATTTTTCACTGGAGATTAGTACTGAAATTCATATTCTTCTAAGAAGTGTACCTGATTTAGAAGGATGAAGTAAACTATTCATTACAAGTACTTTAAGCTGACTTATCTGAACAGCCTTGTCTACAGAAAGTGAAATTTTGTCTTTTTCCGCTAGATTAATGAGATCTAATGGCCGGACCTGCAGAAGCTAGAGAAAGTCACAGTAGAAATAAGTGTCAGGTTTTTTTAAAAGTGAGGATAATAACCATTAGTATAAAGTTTTCCTGGGTCATCGCTTCTGCAGAATCAGTGTTTTTATATATATATATATATATACACACACACAATATCAGCAGCATGGGATGTTAAAATTAAATATTATATATACATATTAAATACACATACCCTTAATACTGTATGATTGCTAAATGTGACTAGAATGTAAATGGATCCAATTGTGGTCTGCCAGAGTTTGCAGACAGATGGCTCTAGTGTTGTGGTAGCTGGCGGTAGCTTTCCAAGCTATAACAGACTGAGAACTGACACAATTGTTTTCACTGCTTCTCTTGAAAACCCTGGTGGCTGCCTTTAAATTAGTTCTAAGTCAACTCAGATTTTTGGAAAATCTGTAAGCAACAGCAGATGCGAGCACACTGAAACTGTTCATTGGAAAGCCTAACTCACAAACAGGTTGGGGAAAGGATTGAATGTTGGGCACATCACTCCACAGCATCCATAAGTGGGTTGTGGAGGGGGGTATTGTAGCAGAAACCCCACTCACAGTTGCAATACATAGGAGACTTCACGGAGGGGGGAACACAGAATGCTCTTGTGTTCTGGCAACCCGGGGTAGTGGGAGGGTCTTCAAAGGCAAGATGGAGCCACTGATCAGGTTCCAGGGACAGCACCCTGGCAGGAATTAATTGTAACAGAGTCCCTTTTCCCAGCAGCTGATTTGCTTTTCCCTGGATGAATGGGGCAGGGGGAGAGGTTACATCTTCTGTATATTATGTTTGATTTAGTCTCCTGGCTGTTTGGAGTCCGGTAAAATTTCCAAGCCCCGTCTAAGGGACTGTGTAGGTGACTGAGTATGGGGGTGGAATGGGCAGGTGAGGAAGGAGTGATGGACTAAATTGAAGAGACTCTGGGGGCAGACTAAATAGGCTATGTACCTTGATGTAGGGAGAGAGATAATTGGAGAGGGGGATGAGAATGAAAAGAGGAAACACTAACAAACCAGGAAAAGATGGATAATAATCAAAGATGATGAGATGATAGAGAGTTGATGAAACAGGAAGGGAAAGAATCTAAACAAAAGTAAAGTTTTTTTTAAAAAATCTATATTGAAATGTGACTGACAGTATTATACAGTTAAATACTTGATTCCTTTATTACTGGGGATATGACCTGAGGGACAAGGGTGCATGTGTCATGGCATTACAGGTATTCTTTTACCTTGGCTAGTAAGATTAGCCTTTGGGTTCATAGGTGTTAAATGTTTTAAACCCTGTTATTATCTACCTCTCAGTGCCTCTGTATTATAACTAATCACAGCCATTCACTTGATAAAACTAATACAGATCCAAAATGGGTGGAGGCAGTCTATTATATCATAGTCTCTGAAGAATTTTCTTTTAGTGTGAATTATGAGTTTTCATAATCTGTGCATTTCATTATTGGGATTTAGCATTCCATTACAAATAACTATTTTTTTATTTATTTGAAAATATTCAGTGTTAATGTGACATTCTGCAAAGTGTTCTGAGTCTACATTGACTTATGTTCCATTTAAAACCTCATCCTGTCAGAATGCATCTATGGCAGCACAGTGCAAATGAGAAGAGGTGGCATTGCCAGCTTTGGAATGCATACTGTCTTCAACCACTTGTTATCTTTGATGCTTTTTTGAGGCGAGGAAACTGGTGTCAAGTAGCTTTATGCTGAGGTGGTTTCTGAGCCAATAAATAAACTATAGCTGTTGTGAACTTTCACTTCTCTTACACATCAAGAACTAAGTGTTATTGCACTTAAATGGGGCACTAGTTTTTATTTGAAAATTAGATCTGCTTCATTTCCTACTTAACCAGTATGCAGAAGTGGTAGTTTTAACTCCCAAAGGTAAGCACATAAAAAGCTCTGAGGATGGTGCTAGAATCAGACGTTGTGTGAAAACAAACTATTTAAAAACTATCGTTTTTCTCCAGTTTTTAATTATCTTGATCCAAAAAATTAAGTGTGGATAGCCCCACCTGACTAAAATGCTTTGAGTAAATGATCTTTTTTGAGCATTTTTTATGCCTTTTATGGCTGTTAAGACAAAATATGGAAACAGAATTTTGGCACAGTAGTGTAGGTATTTAAATACTAAACTGAACAATTTAAATGACTCAAACTTTTTAGAGCTGGGGTTAGAAGGATGTGTGAAGCTTTGTGATTTTAATTAGAATGCTACCATTAAGTGTGAATTTCTGGACTTCTGTCACTGATGGAAAATTGTTATACTTAATTTTCTTTAAGAATGTATTATCATGGCATGTGTATGTGTGTAGTACATACTCTTCTGTATTCATGTAAATTTTCATTTTTGGGGTAGGAAATCACTGAAATAAAATACATCATTTGAGTTCTTATTAAGCAAAGGTTATGAAGTGGCTACCTGAAGCTAATGTAGTTCCTTGCTAGTCTTGCTCATTCAGTTTCATTTGTAGTATTTAGCAGCCTTTGGAAACAGAATACTTGCCTAATACAACATCCATCTTGCCACCAGCTTTTTAACCATGTCTGGACTACCATACTGCTTTGTCAGCCTTTAGTGTTTATAACTTATGTGAAGTTCGCATCCAAGTGATTGCTTAGCTTTTCTGAACTGAACTACTCCAGGCTGTTGATCCTCAGTAAGCTGCTGCCACATCAGGTCATACGTTAATGGTTTTGTTTGGAGTTCATTGTAAGTGCTCCATGATCTTGTTGTAAGATAGCAGCGACTTGTGTAGATATAGGTAAATTGCTGCAGAAGAAAGATGTCTCATGGTGGAAGCACAAGTCTTCTTCAATTTGACTTACTGTAATATAAATCAGTTTTGAAGTTTTATTGTGTGGATGTGTGGGAAATAAAGGACGACTTCACTTCTGAATGGGTGACGGGATGGATCACTTAATGATTACCTGTTCTGTTCATTCCCTGTGGGGCATCTGGCATTGGCCACTGTCGGAAGACAGGATACTGGGCAGATGGACCTTTGGTCTGACCTAGTATGGTCGTTCTTATGTTCTTAGAAGCATAGGCGTCGATTCCTTGGGTGCTCTGGGGCTGGATCACCTGCGGGGAAAATTTAGTGAGCGCTCTGCACCCACAGTCAGCCAATCTCCCCTCCCCTCCCCGCCGCCCTCTCCTCCCCTGAGCATGCCGTGTCCCCTCTCCTCCGCTTACCTCCCAGCACTTCCCACCCGGCTGCCACCAGACAGTTGTTTGGCAGCTCTGGGATGGGGTGGAAGAGAAGCAGGAACATGGCGTGCTCAGGGAGGAGGCAGGGCCAGGGTGGGGATTTGGGGAAGGGGTTGGAATGGGGGCAGGGCTTCATGGAAGGAGTGGAGTCAGGGCGGGGCTGGGGGCAGATGGGGTTGAGCACCCACTGGTGGGAGCAGAAGGTGGTGTCTATGCTTAGAAGATGCATTCTCTCTTCCCAGTCCCCAAGATTCTCCTTGTTGCTGCGGTTGTATGTGTGGTTGTCTTTATTCTGTGTTCTCCTCTCCCCTGGGCTGTTGTGCAGGTTTATCTCCATTACCCTATCCCTTTCCCTAACTTCAGTTTGAGGAGTCCTCTTAGTGAAGTAGCATTCGTGTCTTCCTCTGCTTCTGCTCATAACTATTCCAAGCAAGAGTAGAGGGAAACGGACTGATTTTTGTCGGTTTCATTGTGATCCACAGGGTTTTGAATAGCTGTGGTGAAAATGAACCTACTGATTATTACCCTACTGATACTCAAAACTTTCCCAAGTTATATTAGGCACTGGAGCTGTCTGCAGACTTAGGAAAACAAAAATATATCAGGTATACTTAGCTTTCCAAATGTGAACCATCAGCACAATCATAAGAGTTGGAAATTTTTAAAAAATGAAAACTTAGATTCTGCAGAAGTTGGTGACACTCTCAAGGAGACGTATCACTTTTTTGGGGGTAGAGAGGGTTTTTTCAAACCATGAATTTTGATTCAGTATTGAGAACTGGCTACCATACTTATTTCAAGTTCATGACTACAGAATATTGTAAACTTTCTGTGGTGCAACTGTTACACCTCTTTCTCCCCCCGCCCCCAGGTAACCTAGTCCCAAAAGAATAGGTAACAAACAAAGATGAGTTATCTATTGTATTACATATTTATATTTTGGGGGACACAGTTTCATTGGTTGCATAGTTCAGAGTTTTGTGATCCACTGAGATGATAAACAGTAATATTCCAGGATTTCAAAATTCTAACCTTTTACTTTAGTGACAACTATGGAATAGGTTTTTAGGTCTCTTCCATCTTACCACGACTTTTTAACATGGCTGAAATTGCCTCATAGCAGTAGTGAATAGGAGCGTTCTTGGTTTATGCTTCCAGACCTATTTCTTTTTCGTCAGAGGAAAATATTAGATCACCTGTTCTTCAGCAGCTTGTTGAAACACAACTGGTAACCACCCAGTGAAGATGTGTTCCTGAAATACCTCTGGGTGCAGGTTCCCAAGAAGAAGGGGAAAAAATAAAACCCCACATTTTTAAAAAAAGCGGTTGTCACAATTACAAGAAATCTACCCCTACCCCACCCAAAAGACTCACAACTCAGAGTGATTGGTTTGGCAATGTTCATGCTTCATCACATGAAGCAGCCACATTTACATTCATGTAACTTCTGATTCAGTGGAGATCCACTGTCTTAGATGGCAGAGTCACATGTTAGAGACTTCAAATTCAGTAGCACAAAGCCTTAAACATCCAAAAATTGAGAGCTAAAATTATTTTGCAGCTAGACTGAGTAGATCTGTGGAGAAGGGAAAAGGAGAGGGAAGTAGAGCTGCCCAGTGAGATGTCTTGCTGCTGATCCCAGTTTCCCAATCCAATGTCTAGCCTGTTTGCCTCATTCCTTTTCCTGTGTTCACTAACAATTAAGCCTTTGTTTGGGAACAAGGAACTGGGCTATGTAATTGGCGTGGGAACGACAACGTAGTGGGGGGCCATGGAGACAGCAGCGATTCTACTGCCCAGACCTGTTTCCTCCTTTGCCCTTCCTGACATAGATTAGAATGAACCCATGGCCCCCAGCTCCCTGCCCATTTCTCTCTCTCTAATATTGATAATGTCAGTGTGGTTAAATATCTGCTTTGACACCTATTTAGTAAAAACCTAGAAAATTCCCCTGCAAGATGTCACTAATTTGTACTATAGTATATTTACCTGACAGTAAATTTGACTCGTAACTGCACATTCTTTAGTGCAGTCACCAGAACTGCCAGTTCTGTCAACATTCACAACTACACTAATCTCAATTTGCATACCTTGCTATTTGAACCACATAATAGCCAAGCAGTCAAACTCAATTGTAGTCTAAAATAACCACCCACAAGCAGAATTCGCCACAATTACATTTAAATGCCCAACCTTAACTCTGGCCTTGGATAGAGTAAGATAGAGATGTTGTGGTAAAAACTTAATATTCTCTGTACATAAGTCTATTCTGAGGTTTCACTGATTCATAGCTTAAGGTCAAAAGGGACAATCATGTCTGACTTGTGTATCATAGGCCATTAATTTTCACTCTTTTCCCCTGGTATTATAGCATCATAGAAATGCAGGGCTGGAAGGGATCTCATCTAGTCTCATTCTCCCCTGCCTCCCAATGCTGAGGCAGGATAAAGTATACCTAGACCATTCCTGACATGTGTTTGTCTAACCCAGGGCTCCCCGTCTGCCCTGGCCCTGTGCCCCGCCTCTCCTGGAAGCAGCTGCAACATGTCCCTGCGACCCCTGGGGGAGGGAGGCAGAGGGCTCCATGCGCTGCCCTTGCCTGTGGGTACCTCCCCCGAACCTCCCATTGGCCACGGTTCCCTGTTCCCAGCCAATTGGGACTGAGGGGGGGCAGAGCCTGCAGGCAAGGGCAGCGCACGGAGCCCTCTGTCCCACCTCTCCCCCAGGGGCCACAGGGATGTGGTGCTGGCTGCTTCTGGGAGTGGCGCGGGGCCCATGGTGCCATTGGGGGTGGCAATCGCATGGGCCAGATCCAAAGCCCTGTTGGGCTGGATCCGGCCCTTGGGTCGTAATTTGCCCACCCCTGGTCAAACCTGGTCTTAACTTTCAGTGATGGGGATTCCACAGCCTTCTTTGCAAGTTTATTCCAGTACTATAGCTAGATTTTAGGGGAAAAAATTTAATCTAAATCTCGCTTGCTGCAGATTAAGCCCATTACTACTTTTCCTACCTTCAGTAGACCTGGAGAGCAGTTGATCACTGTCCTCTTTATAAGAGCCCTTAACATACCTGAAGACTTATCAGATCTCTCCTTCAGTTCACTTTTTCAAGACTAAACATGCCCAGTTTTTTAAGCTTTCCTCATACCTCTGGGTTTCTTAACCTTTTGTCATATTGGTTGCTTTTCTCTGGACTCTCTCCAATTTGTCCACATCTTTTTAAGTATTATGCCCAGAACTGGACACAGTACTCCAGCGGAGGCCTCACCAGTGCATAGCAGAGAGAGACAGTTCTCTCCCATGTCTTATATATGATGTTCCTATTAAAACACCCTACAATATTATTTTTGCAGCTGCTTCACCTTGTAGATGTAATCAACTTATGATTAACTATAACCCCCAGCTCCTTTTCTACAGTACTACCACCTAGCCAGTTATTCCCCATTTTGTAGTTGTGCTTTTTGATTTTTTTTCCCTCTTCCTAATTGTAGTACATTGCACTTTACTGAATTTCATTTTGTTGATTTCAAACCAATTATCCAATTTGTCAGTCATTTTGAAGGTAATCATTTTGACTGGTAATCCAGTCTTCCAGAGTGCTTGCAACCCCTCTTAACTTGATGTAATGACAGATTTTATAAGCACACTCTTCACTCCTATTATCCAAGTGATTGATTAAAACATTGAATGGTACTGGTCCCAGGACAGACCCCTGTGTGATCTGACTAGATACATCATCCCAATTTGACAGCAAACCATTGATACCTATTCTTTGAATATGGTCTTTTAACTGGTTGTGCATCCACTTTGGAGTAATTTCATCTAGTCTGTATCTCCATAGTTTGCTTTTGAGAATGTCATGTGGGACTGGATCAAAAGGCTTTCTAAAATCAAGATCACATCTCCTGCTTTCCCCAGCCACTAGGCCAGTAACTCTGTCAAAGAAAGAAATTGGGTTGGTCTGGCATGATTTGTTTTTGACAAATACATGTTGACTATGCCTTATAACGCTATTATTCTCTAGACTGTGGTAAATTGTTTATAATTTGTTCCAGTATCTTTCCAGATATCAAAGTTAGACAGACTGGTCTGTAATTCCCCAGGTCGTCTTTGTTCCCATTTTTAAAGATAGATACTATGTTTGCCCTTCTTCATGTGTTCTTGAAAATAATCTCAGATGGTTCAGAGATCGCTTCTGCTAGTTTAAGTACCCTAGGATGAATTTTATTAGGCCCGTCTTGCTTGATTGCATCTAACTTGTCTAAATATTCTTTAACCTGTTCTTTTCCTATTCTGGCTTGTATTCCTTCCCCCTTGTCATTAATAGTAATTAGTGAAGACTGAAACAAAGTAGACATTGAATATCTCAGCCTTATTAATGTCATTTGCGGTTAGCTCACATTACCCAATAAGTAGTGAATCTACACTTTTCTTTGTCTTTTGCTGATAATGTATTTATGGAACCTCTTCTGTACAGAGGGGTTTCCCTATGTACATAACCAAAGTGCTCTCCATACCTCCCTCCATCCCTGCCTAACCCATGAATGAATGAAAAGCAGATGCCAGCTCTACCTCTGTTTCTTTGTAGCTGTAATTCTTCTTATACCAGTAAAACAATGAACTAGATACCTTTGTCTTGTTAAATTGGGGGTGGATCAGGTGCCGTCTCTAAACGTTGTAAAGGAAAATGCATGCAGAAACGTACTTAAGTTCCCTTCCCCTTCATCAGGCTCATCTGCACTCGTTTGGCAGGACTGGCTAGACACTGGTGGAGTCTCAATCACGTCCTGGCTCATAGCCTGGCTAGAGTCCCCTGGTGCACTCCTTGCACGCATCTTCCCCCCCATTTCCTTGTCACTGTTCATGGCAAGGGTCTCTGTCTTGGGCTCCTCCAAGATGTCCACATTGGTCTGTGGGTTGCTGATGGGATCTTCGTCAACTATGGCAGAGTGGCACTAGATCTATTATTGACCTCCTTCATGCAGTACTGATTCCCATCATATCTCTTTGCCTGCATGCCTCCTGTGAAATCTTCTTGTAGATGCTGATTTTTCTACAGCTGGTCTGTAGCTGTGGTTGCACAGCCTGTCCTGGGCCTGTGGGGAAAGAGATCCAGTATATCCTGTCTCCTCCAGGCAGGAGTATGTCTAGTGCATGAAGCCAGCATGGTCAGTTGCTCACAACATGGGTGAGCTGCTAGATGTGGTTGCCAAGATGGACAATCAGGAAAAGGCATTTCAAAAAACATGTGAAGGGCTTCAAAAGGGGTGGTGGCTTCCAGTCTCTGTAACCCCTGGGTGGTGAAGTTTAAAACTGACCAGAGCGGTTACAATCGCAGGGAGTGTGGGGCCTTGTGGGACTGCTGCTGGAGGACTGTTGATACGCAGGTCCACTTGCAATCCAAGTGTCTACGCATGCCGTCCAAGTGTCTATACTTGGACTGTATAAACCTCAGTAGGTCGACCATGATTCTGTGCCATTTGGAGAGGTGCTTTTACTGCATAGCTATAACGGGGAGTCTTACGTCAGCTGGAGACAAACTTAGGTGTGGATACACATACGCAAATAAGTCAATGCAAGGTGATTTATGGGACCTAACTTTGTAGGGTAGTCCCTTAAATTGTCATTGGGCATCTGAGTTGACATCTTAGAGCTATTTTTAGGCTTGCCGCAGACTTACATAGACAACTGTACATCAGTTACTCTGTGCTCACATTTTTTTTAGGTTTTCTTCAAACTGCTATAGACTTCCTTTCTTTGTGGATGGTTTTTTGTTTATTATTTTTTATTTTTTTATTAAAATGAAAGTATGCTGGCTTTTCCAAGGTAACAAATCAGTTTAGCCAGCCAATAGATTAAAGAAACAGAAAAGCACTTTCATTCTCAAGGAACATATCTCAACCCTCCCTGAAAACTCTTATCAAACACACATAAAATAATTAACTTGATTACTTACTGATCTGTCTACTTTTGTAAGTAAAATACCTCCTTCTGTTTTTATGGCTTCATAATTTTAACTCCTGGTTCCACTTTGGGAGACCTCAGACATGTAGCTTCTTATTTCATATGTCTCACCATAACTTCTGGCAAAAATCTTCTTTTCTTGGAAGAGGGACTTAGGGATCTGCCTTAGTCGGAGATCCCTTAGTCAGAGAGTTTTCAATTACCCCATTCTCCAATAACCGTAGCCTACATTTTCTCCTACCTCAGCATCTGAAAATTAGGCAGAATGGAATACTTTCCTTTTGTCTTGCCTTATACTCTGTGTTACACAAGTCCTTTACGTGCTCTTCAAGTCTTGGTGGGAACTTTGTGATTTGGATGGTTTTTTTTATATTCAGGCAACTCAAGTTACAATCCAACGCACTTATCTCCCTAGTGGTTAAAATGGTTTGGCGGGCAGGGTCTTTTCTGCAGCTTATTATAATTAATATTTGGAGTTCTGTCTCAGTAGTTTAAAAAGTCTGTTTTGAGCTGTCTTATCTGGCTTTGTCTAAGGTGGGTAAGTGGGTCAATATATTTAGTTGGAGTAGGCTTTTTTTTTAAACTAGTGGATTTCTCTTATTACAGGGATGTTATGTATGTCTACAAGCTATTAAATTGAGAATAGTACAGTTCCATAGTTAAGTATTTGAGTCAGAAAGTGATACTTTAAAGTTGTATACATAATTTTTCTTCCTCTTATGCTGCATATGCATTGTTAATTCATATAATTTTTTCTTGTAGTGGAGATACCTAGTATCTTGTAACTTCATTTTTGCTCACTTACGTTATTTTCATTGTAAGTACAGTAGAATCTCAAAGATATGAACACCAGAGTTACGGACTGACCGATCAACTGGACACCCGGTAAAACTGGAAGTAACCAATCAGCCACAGCAGAGCCAAAATTAAAAAAAAAAAGCAAATATTGTACTGTGCCTACATTGCATCTTAAAAGTAGGCATGTCTGGGCTGCTTGTCCCCACCCACTGACTCAGGAGCTTAGATGCTACTGAAGCCTGGCCTGGAGTGTCAGCTGCTGGCTCTGGAGCCTGAACTGCGCTTTGTTTAGAGTTACGAACATTTCAGAGTTATGGACAACCGCCATTCCCGAGGTGTCCGTAACTGAGGTTCTACTGTACATCTGACAGACTTTGTATAGAAGTCACCTTCTTTAATGTATGTATTTTTATAATTTTAGTCCCTTGGCCTGTAAAACACATAGGAAAATATTTAAAGCACATGCCTGAATAGGGACACTTACCTGAACTGGATGTCTGTTAGCAGCCATGTAACATTTACTTACTTTTTCCCGGCAGTGCAGTCTGTCTTCACTCTTAGCCACAAGTTAAGGAAGCCTATATGCTATAAGATTTAAATTATTCTATTACTCTATGTATTATCAAATCAGTATAAGCGTAGGTCAGTATTTCATACACATGACTGTTGTGGAGTAATGCACAGTACTATAAGATGCGGCAGATGTGTTTAAGGTTGTGTGTGTGGGAAAGGGGGGAATATTGAATTGCTTAACTAGACCAATGCATGTTCACAAGAAGGCATAATTAAGGTTGTTTAGCTAACTTTCTAACTCAGTTAGTTCTTGGCTTTTGAATTCTTTTTTAAGCTTGCCTCACTCTCTTAATGTAGTTTAATGTGATTTCCTAGACTTAAAAAATACCCTTAGAAGCTGTCCACCTGTGCTGTTTATCATATTTTACATAATCTATTCTCGGAATGATTTTTAGTTTTGCTAAACTATACTGGTACAATTTTTCGTATTTATTTAAAACTCAGCCTGAACTGAAAACATTAACAAAAATCATCTTCATCTGCATCTAATGTGCAGACACTAACAAGGCTCCCGTTCCCCAACCCACAAAGCATTAATTTCACAGGTTAGTGAAGTTTTCAAATGGCATTGCTGCAGCAGTGGTAGTCAGAGAATGAAATGTTGCAGGATGAAGTGTTTCAATCATTACAAAAATTAAACAGTAAATTTGGAATCAAAATTTCATTTAAAGTTCATGAAGTCTTAATTTATACAGGATTAAAAAACTTTCAGTAACTTTCTAAATATGATTAGACTACTGGTGTAACAGCTCTGAAGCAGTTTTGTTAGAGAACTAGCAAGGTTGGGAGCACACTAATGAGATGGTTTGGGGTCTTTTTGTAACCGACATACTTGTTTAAATATCTCTGGGGAAATATCAGTGTTTTTTTAACTAGATGTAAAATCTGCCCCAGTGAAGGTAAAAATGTGATCTGTAAATGTATTAGTGGCTACATACTGCTAATAGACTGCTGCTAGGTGACATCTGACTACTTCCCAAAGGGCTTAAGTGAGTTACCTCCTCAGCACTCCCAGGCCCCACCACCTCATATCTGTGTAACTGAGAGCTACATTTAGGCTCTCTCTCCCTGGCATTTTCCTTCTTTTACTTTCAGGTTAGGTAATCCTTCATTGCCTGGTGCCAGTGTTTGCGTTTTCTTGAGGCAACATTTCCTCTATCACCAATGAACATGTATTTCCTGCAGGCTGAACATGCTGGAGAGTATGGCCATGTATACTGTTTACACTACAATAGATGGAGTGTGCACTGGCATGACAGCCCTGATCCTGGCATATTCAAATACGTCACACAAGGTATACATTTATATAGTAGCCGTGTCAGCATCTTGCCACAGTTACCGTAGTTGTTTCACTGGATGGTCCAGTGGTAAGAACACTAGCCTGAGCCCTGTGAGATCTGGATTCAATTCCTGGTCTCCCACAAACATCCTGTGAGACCTGGGGAAAGTCACACTGGATGTTTGAGGCAGAGCAGGAATTGCATATGCCTCCATTCCCCATCTGTAAAATAGATATAATGGAACTTCCTGACCTTACAGGGTTGGTATGAGGATAAGTACATTAAAGATTGTAGAGAACTCCGATGCTATTGTGAGGGGGTGGCCATAAAAGCACCATCGATAGCTATCCTAGATGTAGAAAATAACTGCTGTACATTGGTTATCATTGTGATAACCAAAAGCGAATTTTTAGTGGCAATTGATGGAGCCATGTTTAACACTTTTTCTGATATCCAGAAGTGCGATTAAATTCTTCACTAATTTTCATTTTTCCCTTTCACCCAGGGAACTCAGCTTTTCCCCACTGAACTTCCTTTCGTTATTTCAAACAAAGTCAGATTGGCTGCTTTTGAAAGTAATGTAGTTGTGGATGATGGTTTGGCTGGTAGGTGGTTAAGATAGACTTTCCACTGGTCTTCTCTAGATACAAGGGTATAATTTCCTGACAAGAGCCCTCATCTTTCCTGAACTCTGTGCTGCCTTTTTTTTAGCAAAGAATTAGAGAGCTGCTGTTGGTTCAGATCACTCTCCATAGGATAGGTCGTCTTTTTGTTCAGGCTTTATATTTTCATTTTCTCTGTTCAGAAGCTTAGGGTTTCGTGTATGTGATTGTTTTTTTTAAATTGTTGGAACTTTCTCTTTCCACACACCATATGGAGTAGGTGGGTCATTACAAAACCTAAACTTAATTTCCCCAATACTAATTTCTCCCTACTGTTGTTCTCACTTTCTTGTCAACTGTCTGTAATGGGCCACTCTCTTATCACTTCAAAAGAAAAAAAATTTCTCCTCCCTTGGTATCCTGCTGTTAATTGATTTAGCTCATTAGACTGACCTAACACTTGGTAAAGCAACCCATATCCTTTCATGTATTTATACCTGCCCCTGTATCTTTTACTCCATACATCTGATGAAGTGGGTTCTAGCCCATGAAAGCTTATGCCCAAATAAATTTGTTACTCTCTCTAAGGTGCCACAAGGACTCCTCGTTTTTTTGCTGATACAGACTAACACAGCTACCACTGAAACCTTTATCAATTTTTGCTGCTCAGGCTATTGAGCTAATGACCTAAATTATTTCCTTGAATCATAGTTGTGGGAACCTGGGAGGCAGTGACCATGAGATGGTCGAGTTCAGGATCCTGACACAAGGAAGAAAGGAGAGCAGCAGAATACAGACCCTGGACTTCAGAAAAGCAGACTTTGACAAACTTAGGGAACTGATGGGCAGGATCCCCTGGGAGAATAACATGAGGGGGAAAGGAGTCCAGAAGAGCTGGCTGTATTTTAAAGAATCCTTATTGAGGTTACAGGGACAAACCATCCCGATGTGCAGAAAGAATAGTAAATATGGCAGGCGACCAGCTTGGCTTAACAGTGAAATCCTTGCTGATCTTAAACACAAAAAAGAAGCTTACAAGAAGTGGAAGATTGGACAAATGACCAGGGATGAGTATAAAAATATTGCTCGGGCATGCAGGAGTGAAATCAGGAAGGCCAAATCACACCTGGAGTTGCAGCTAGCAAGAGATGTTAAGAGTAACAAGAAGGGTTTCTTCAGGTATGTTAGCAAGAAGAAGAAAGTCAAGGAAAATGTGGGCCCCTTACTAAATGAGGGAAGCAACCTAGTGACAGAGGATGTGGAAAAAGCTAATGTACTCAATGCTTTTTTTGCCTCTGTCTTCACAAACAAGGTCAGCTCCCAGACTACTGCACTGGGCAGCACAGCATGGGGAGGAGGCGACCAGCCCTCTGTGGAGAAAGAAGTGGTTTGGGACTATTTAGAAAAGCTGGACAAGCACAAGTCCATGGGGCCGGATGCGCTGCATTGGAGAGTGCTAAAGGAATTGGCAGAAGTGATTGCAGAGTTATTGGCCATTATCTTTGAAAACTCATGGCGATCTGGGGAGGTCCTGGATAACTGGAAAAAGGCTAATGTAGTGCCCATCTTTAAAAAAGGGAAGAAGGAGGATCCTGGGAACTACAGGCCAGTCAGCCTCCCCTCAGTCCCTGGAAAAAGTCATGAAGCAGGTCCTCAAGGAATCAATTCTGAAGCACTTAGAGGAGAGGAAAGTGATCAGGAACAGTCAGCATGGATTCACCAAGGGAAAGTCATGCCTGACTAATCTAATTGCCTTCTATGACGAGATAACTGGCTCTATGGATGAGGGGAAAGCAGTGGACGTGGTGTTCCTTGACTTTAGCAAAGCTTTTGACACAGTCTCCCACAAGTATTCTTGCCAGCAAGTTATGGAAGTATGGGCTGGGTGAATGGACGATAAGGTGGATAGGAAGCTGGCTAGATTGTCGGGCTCAACGGGCAGTGATCAATGGCTCCATGTCTAGTTGGCAGCCAGTATCAAGTGGAGTGCCCCAAGGGTCGGTCCTGGGGCCGGTTTTGTTCAATATCTTCATAAATGATCTGGAGGATGGTGTGGATTGCACCCTCAGCAAGTTTTGCAGATGACACTAAACAGGGAGGAGAGGTAGATACGCTGGAGGGTAGGGATAGGATACAGAGGGCCCTAGACAAATTGGAGGATTGGGCCAAAAGAAATCTGATGAGGTTAAACAAGGACAAGTGAAGAGTCCTGCACTTAGGACGGAAGAATCCCATGCACCGCTACAGACTAGGGACCGAATGGCTAGGCAGCAGTTCTGCAGAAAAGGACCTAGGGGCGAGAAGCTGGATATGAGTCAACAGTGTGCCGTTGTTGCCAAGAAGGCCAATGGCATTTTGGGCTGTATAAGTAGGGGCATTGCCAGCAGATCGAGGGACGTGATCGTTCCCCTCTCTTCGACATTGGTGAGGCGTCATCTGGAGTTCTGTGTCCAGTTTTAGGCCCCACACTACAAGAAGGATGTGGAAAAATTGGAACATGTCCAGCAGAGGGCAACAAAAATGATTAGAGGACTGGAACACATGAGTTATGAGGAGAGGCAGAGGGAACTGGGATTGTTTAGTCTGTGGAAAAGAAGAATGAGGGAGGATTTGGTAGCTGCTTTCAACTATCTGAAAGGGGGTTCCAAAGAGGATGGATCTAGACTGTTCTCAGTGGTAGCAGATGACAGAATGAGGAGTAATGGTCTCAAGTTGCAGTGGGGGAGGTTTAGGTTGGATATTAGGAAAAGCTTTTTCACTAGGAGGGTGGTGAAACACTGGAATGCGTTACCTAGGGAGGTGGTGGAATCTCCTTCCTTAGCGGTTTTTAAGGTCAGGCTTGACAAAGCCCTGGCTGGGATGATTTAGTTGGGGATCGGCCCTGCTTTGAGCAGGGGGTTGGACTAGATGACTTCCTGAGGTCCCTTCCAACCCTGATATTCTATGATTCTGTGATGGTTTAGATAATACTTAGTCCTGCCTTTAGTGCAGGGGACTGGACTAAAAGACCTCTGGAGGTCCATTCCAGTTCTATGATTCTAAGATATAAGGAATTGTTGACTTCCCTGAAAAGCATGGTTTCTTCACAAGAGATGGTCCTTAAACAGATTTGTCTCTTTCACAGCTTAATTCTTGTGGATTGATTGTTAACATTAATGCTTGGAATGAAACCTAGTCACCCTGGCACACTTCAAAATAATTAGTAAATACATTGACACTTCTTGCAATTTATATTGCTTTAAGTTTCTGCTGAAATCTTAGTGTTTTGTTTTGTAGCAGATTTCACTGACTCTTAGGAACTCTGAAATCCCTTATATAGATCAAGGAACTCTGTCATTTTATGAGATGCCTTTAGCACTATGTCTTTTGATTGACTGTAGTCATACTTATGACATTAGCAACCAGTAAATATTCTTTTTGGGTTTTTTTGTTTTGTTTTGCTAGTTTCTACGCTATAGTAGTGAGACACTGACGAGTATGTGTTAGCAGAAATAACTCTGCCTTCTGTTCATCGCCATCTGAGGTGAGCAATTATCACCCAGAAATGCACACCTATAGTGTCGCCTTTCTTAATTAAAACATCTACTAGTTCTCAGTCTGTTTTTTGTGGACACTTTTTTTACCAATAACCTACAGTTTTCCAGAGCTCTTTATTTAAATATGAAGGACAAAGACCATTATTGCAACAACCAAGTATTATTGCACTACTTTGTCAACAAACTATGATAATACATGGGAGAGCTGAAGCTCTAGTTTTGATTGCCACTGCTGAAAAATTTATTTTGGGATGTTGGCCCTTCAAGGGATGCAGTCTTAAATGGGCCCCAAATTTAAATGTTCTAAAGACTTCTATATTACTGAAGAGCAAAAGAAATGTACTCACTAAAATCAAAATAAAAGACAAATTTAAATGTTTTTAAAACTGTGGTTTTTAAGTGGTTAGAAACTATGAACCTGGTAATGAAACTGGCTTCACTGATTTTTTTCATTGTGCAAGCTGAGAGAACTATAAAAAAACAATGTTGTGACAAACTGGATTTCTTAGGCCTTGCACCTTTCATAATATAGGGTGTAAATGTAAAGAGATCTTGCTGTGTTTTTAACATAATTTTTTTAATATGCATCCCTACAGTTGGGCAGTTTTATGGCAGCAGTACCTCTATAAGACTTAAAAGCTTTCAGAAGCATTGCATATTAAATAATTAAATAACTGCTTATCTAACCTGAGGGCTTTAATCTGTCAACCCTCTTTTAACGCGTATGTGACGTCATTAGGGGTAATGGGTGACATGAGGAGTTGTCCCTCCAGAACACTGATTAATCAACGCCTTTTTTATGTAACCTGGTTTATGCATATAGCTCACTGTCTTGTTGGGATTGTGGCATTTTCATGGGTGATTTTTAAAACAAGTATGATGCTGAATTCTTGAAAAAACTGACTTGCCCAATGAGCAGGAAGCTTTCCCAGACTGTTTTCTGCAGAGTCTAAACATTCATTTAAAACCTTCATATTTGTTATGGAATTTGGAACATTATTTTTAGAATGCCCAGCATGTGAGCCAGTGCTATGTCCTAAGTCTTCCAAGTCATAGATTTCAAGGCAAGAAGGAACCAGTATGATCATCTAGTCCAGTGGTGGGCAGCCTGAGGCTGGTGGGCCATGAGACAGTTTGTTTACATTGACTGTCCACAGGCGTGGCCGCAGTTTGCCGCTCTCGGCTAATGGGAACTTTGGGACGCAGTGGCCAGCACGTCCCTGCAGCCTGCACCACTTCCCACAGCTCCCATTGGCTGGGAATGGCAAACCAGGGCCACTGTATAGCTTCAGCCCAGAGTTTGTTTGCATGGATACTACTGAGAACCCTGAAAGCAGAAGTGAAATCTATTCAGTTCCATTCTACTTGTGCTTCAGAATACTGAGTTGCAGCAGAGTTAGGCACTAGAGCTAGTAGCTGGGGAGAAACACTAAAAAAAAAAAAAAGCCTAGAGAAAGGGTAGAATATTGGTGCTGATTTCCTGTAAGCATTGTAACATCCAGGGCTGTCATTACCCATATGTAAAGAACGCAGCTGCATAGGGCACCAGGGAATTTGGGTCACCAAATTTCGTGGTGCCCTGCGCAGCTCTGTGTTGCTCCAGCCCCTGCTCCGGATCTTCCCCAAAGCCCGTGCCTCTGCCCCACCCCAGCCCTGTCCCCACTCCCCTGAAGATTGCAGCCAGGCCCGACCTTGCACTCATCACATGGTAAGTGGAGGGACCTGGCCCCAGCCTGCTCCACTCCCCTGGCTCCCAGCCGTGCCACCAGCGAGTGCTGGGGGGCGGTTTGCCCTCTCCCCCTGAGCCGGGGAGCAGAGCAGCCTGGGGCCCCAGGCCTCTGTGGTCATGAGCCGGGGGGTGGGTGGGGAGGGGACTGGCCTCAGGCCTCTGTGTCGGGGCATGTTGGGCCCCAGGCCTCCGTGGGGGGGAGCAGGGAGGGGCTGGCCCCAGGTGTCCGTGGGGGACGGGGGCTGGCCACTTCCTGCAGGAAGTGGAGTGACCCAGCCCCAGCCTGCTCCTCTCCCTTGGCTCCCAGGCTTCGGGGGAGGGGGAACTGCCCCCCAGCACTCGCCAGCAGTGTAGCTGGGAGTCATGGGAGCTAGGGATGGTCCTGGTAACATCTGTGATGCTTTAAGCTGCATCTGTGGAAGATCAGATGTACAGCAGAGTACCTGTGGCATATTATTGGTACCAGAGTCCACAAGGTGACTTTACTACTTCTGGTGGTCTCAAGTAGATACTGAAGGTGGCTGTAAGTAGATGAAGAGAATCGATTGGGGACAGGGTGGATCCTTGTTACTTGGTAGGTAGGGACCCTTACTGAAGAGTAGTAGTTCAGACTAGTGCTGCCCTATGGATTCTGTTGGAAAAAGATGATTGAAGGTAATATACTGTTATCATATTTAATTAGTAACACAGCACTCATGGTGGAACAGTGTGAGCACTGAGAGCAGGCCTCTGGTTGTCAGGACTTCCTTTTTGCGCTTTTTCAGGGATATTTACTAGGCTTGCTACTCTGAAAGGAGACATTGAGTTGTTATGGTAGTGGACACAGTTGTTCAGTGTTGTCTCATCCATCCAAGAGGATGCATGGGTTTGTTGTAGGTGTTGTCTTAAATTTTCCTGAGAGGTTTTCAGGACCTCTGAAACCGTGTGTGACTTGTGCTAAGCTTCAGTCAGGCTGGTAAATGTCAACAGGACCAGTTGTAGATAGTGAAGTCCCTGTAGATAAAAACCCAATAAATTTCTTATTTCTAATCCAAAAACTTAAATTTCTGTTTGTACCATTCTGCAAAGTGTTAGTTAGAACTGAAGATTTAGTTCTGAAAGAAGGTTAGAGTGGAGAGAGCTCAGCCTCAAAGTAGAACTCTAATACGGTTGGTTTAAAAAGCATAGGTGGTGTAGCAAGTGGCATAAATAAAACATTCTGATTAATGGGTTCATCAGATATCTGATTTAAATCTTGTCTTTATCACAGAAAGAGGGAAAGACTCCTCTATTGTCTTAACATTTTTTTAAAAAGCTTGCTGGATAGTGGTTTTACTACTTTAGTCAGAGGGAAAACAACTTTGAAATCTATTAATCCTGTGTGATATTTAGAATATCAAAATAAGGCCATATGTGGCAGTCTTACGTTATTTTCACCAGCCTGAATTTACACTTGATAGCATATCCTTTCCTCAGGGTGTGCTACCTGTCCTAATGCTATTTGATGGCAACATACTCAACTCTAACTTTTATAACTTTCTTATATCAGAACATTCATTGATTGAATAGCACACATTTTCCTCTTTTCCCAATATAGTACTCACCTCAGCACTGTGTTCGTTCATAAAGAATATATGCACTCTTAAGTAGCTGTTAGCTACTTAGGAGTGAAATAGGCTGTTCTGATACGACTAACAGATAGGAGTCCAGTGGCCCCGCGTAGTTTTTGTGGATACAGACTAACACAGCTACCCCTCTGATATGACTAACTCTGCTATTTGGCTACTGTCACCTTAAACACTCTTTCCATAAATAGTTTTGCATTTTTTGTAATAATGTAGTACTGTTAATATTTGTAAAAAAGCTTTGCTCCAACTTTCTTAAATGTCTGTCTTCCATTGAAAAGATTTTGGAAATTGAAAGATTAACTTACACATTTGTCTACTGCTGTCTGAAAATTGTAAGTTACAAAACCAAACTCTTCTATAAAACTGTTCTGGAGCTTAGTAATGAGAATGTCAGATTAAGAAGGCCTGTCTGCAAGTTTTCTATTCTCCTGTACTTCCACCAAACATGGATAAGTCACTCACTTTTCATTTTCTGGCACATCTATTTGATTCAGCATTGTTTTATCATTTTAAAATGAGCTAAGATAGAATTTCAGAATCTGTAACTTGGTGGTCAACTCACTGAAGCTCTGATAAAATCACCCCTTCATTATCGTTGATAGCAGTCAGCAAATTATGACCCATGTCTAACCTTGTATGTGCAGAATTTACTTCCCCCACAGATTTCTTTGCTTCCCCGCAGAAAAATGACTGACGGGAAAGCAAAGAGAAGCCACAAGAGCGGTCATGCGACCCTTTCCAGCGGTATGTTTTGGGGGCCCAGGGCAGCCAGCAGAGATGTAAATCACTGTGGGGCAAGAGGCAGAACTAGGGAAGACCCAGCTGATGGTTCCTACCCTCCACTGGGCTCAGCTGCTAGTCTGGGCCGACCAAAGACCCACCCGCAAATTTCTACCTCGGCTGAACGAAGCTCTGCAAACTCCCCTCTCCCCCTCACCCCAGCTTCTTGCACCTGTCGCTCCTGAGCTGCAGGGGGAGGGATCCCTATAGAGGGAGCTGCTCCCCCATCTGCCCAACCCCTCTGCATCCAGATCCCCTCATACCCAGACCCTCCCACTGAGCCTCACCTCCCACACTCAGAAACACGCCCCCTTTCCGATGAGTTCCACTCCCCATGTACCTGGACCACCCCAACAAGCCCCACTGAGCCCCAACCAGCTGCATCTGGACTCTCCACTGACACCCCACACCCATACCCCCCTGCCAAGTTCTCTCTCCCACACCCAACCCCTGCCACTGAGCTCCAACCACCTTCACCTGGACCCCCCGAGAGTCCCATTACTGTTGCACCCAGAGCTCCCCAACAAGCACCTGTGCATCCAGATCCCACCCAGCACCCAGATCCCCCACTGAGCTGCTCACACCCAGATTGCCCCACACAGAAGCCTCTTAACCTACACCTGGACCCCACACTTGGATCGTGCCTTGCTGAGCCTGCCTGCCCACACATGGTGCACCTGTCACAGAGGGGCTAGGCCCTGGTGTGTTTCTGGGGCAGACTCAGTCCTTGTACTGTGTCAGGGTTGGTTGCAGCCTCACTACTGAGTCCATGTCCCCGGAGGAGCTGCACAGTGATCTCCTACCTTTGTGCAGTCAGTGGCCTGTGCTCCCCAATGCCGTGCTGGAGCCTCCACATTTATTTGTCAAATAAAATTCACAGAATTTTAAAATTCTGTGTGCAGAATTTTTATTATTATTTTTTTTTGGCACAGAATGCCCTCAGGAGTAATGTATGTATAAATGCCAATTACCGAGTTAGTGTTCTCCAAATCCTGCAAGCTAGATGGTTACAAGCACATTGGTTGTAGTAGGGACTATCCTTCTTTTATGTTCTATGTATATTGAGATTATACTATTGAATAGTTTATCCCATAACTGTGCTCTAGAAGCTAAATTTTAACAAGAAAAAGGTTAAAGGAATGCCCACTTAATCATGCTACTAAACTTGTTACAAATAACATTAACTAATGGAAAAGGGAAATTGTCTTTATTCCTATTTTGTACTTTTGATAGCACTTCCTGTGCACTTAGTTTCACTCTTTCCCCTCTTGTTGGGGAGTGCCTCTGTGGGCAGGCTGGCAGTACTGCCTAGTGATGGATGTCCAGGGCCGCTTTGCCTAGCTGCTGCAGTTCGTGAGAGTGTGTCCCAGCAGCCAGAGTCAAGGGCCACTCTGCCTAGCGGCTACAGTCCCCAGAGGGGGGGTAGGAAACCCAGGTCCACCCTACTCCACTGGGTTCCGACCCAGGGCCCTTCAAAGCAGTAGGACGTATACATGGCCTAAAATCCATTACCCTTACTCCCTCTCCGTGGATCACTTCTTACCTGTTTCCTGTACCTCCGTTGATGTCACAGTTCGGTCTTCCTACCTTCCTCCCAGGTTCATCTCTGGAGCTCCTTCCCCTGGCAACAGCAAGTCGTTGCCCTCTGCTCCAGAAGATTGGCTAGATAGACTCAGTCCCAGCAGCTTCTTGGCAGGAGGCGGCTGCACCCAACTGCTCTCCTCCTCAGTCAGCTCAGACTGAGCTGACCTGCTCCCTTTTGAATGCTCCTGCCCCTGGGAGCATGCCAAGCAGAGACGAGGGGGTGTGGCTTCCTGTGTCTAGAGCAGCTCCTTAACCTTCGCCTCACCAGTGCAGGATTGTGACAGGGTGTATTACCTCCTCGTGTGAATCTTTCTCACAACAGAGAAGAATTTTCAAATAGGTAAATCTGATTGTAAAACTAGAAAAACTAGGGAGGGACTCCTCCTTCACCAATGTAAAACCCTGCTGGGCTTTTGATACTTCAGAGGGGATGCAGAGCTTTCTTCCCCCTCCTTTTTTGGGCAAGCAACCACCTGAATGCCAAAAACTTAAGCTACCACACCTTCGTGGCTGTCAAGCTTCACTTGCTCCGATTCAGCTGTTAGAGCCTCCAGATTTGCTGAGACAACTAATGCAGTTCTTCATTGTAAATACAAAAATCAGCAATACACTGAAAAAAAATTTTTTGACCTTGTCCAATTAAACTTCATGTCAAAATAGAGATCGCTTGCCCCCCGCTACTGTTTGAATTGGACTAGGGGACGGACAGTGCTGAATAATTTAAGTCTGTTAAGCCATATGGTCGTTGGGCCTTGTCAGTGTCACTAATAGCCTGTAACAGTAGAGTTTAACATTATCAGGGTATTGTGAAATCACTAATCTTTGCAGCATCTCTTGTGAGTAAGGCATTGAGCCACTTTTTTTACTGGTAGGAGGGAGAAGAGTTAGTAGAAATCTTTATTCAAGGCCATCCAGTGAGTAGGCATCATTGGTCAGAAATTCCTAGTTCTGTTGATGTGCAGGAATAATAGACTCTAGCTCATACTGTAAGTCCATGGTCTCTGTGGCTAGCAGGAATAAAAGAATATTCTGTTCACTTAAGTGACCAGATCTGATACAAATACATGCTTCTCTTAAGTAAGAGGTGTCGTATTTAGTTAGCTCCTTATCATACTAATCTCACTTAATGTTACATAGTGCAGTGAGGGAAACAAAAAGGGATAAACAGAAATGGGAAAAGGGGACAGGGGGCTGATGAAAATAAAGTGAAGACCTGTCTGAAATCTCAGAGGGTGGGCAATACCCAAACAAAGAGAAGGGAATGGGGATAAGTCTCCTTCCTCTCCCCCAGTAAAAACCCACTGAAAAGAACTGACATTTGAAAGTTCCCCTCTCACCCTCCCTGCAGTGCACTTTGTTTCTCTCACAAATGAATTGAAATCTTGTTCTTAGATAATTTCATAACCAGATCATCCTCTTTCTTGAGTGTTGTCATTGACTTATTGTTGTGTCCTATTTTCACTTTATTTGGGTTTGGTGACATATAGTGTCACTTGTGGCTTATCAGGCAATGCTTAGTTCAGTGTGTATGGAGAGGAGGGTGGAAAATAACTTCTGGTTAAACTTGAGACTACGGGCTTAATGCAGGTATTACTGGATGAAATTCTGTGGCCTGTGTTATGCAGATTGGCCTAGATGATCCAAGTAGTTCCTTCTGGCCTTAAAATATATTATCTAATTTCAAAATGTTTTTCTGAGGGGAAGAATTTTGCTTAGCTAATATGTGAAAACCTATTTTTCTAAGCTATATTATGCAGAACCTCCAAAAAGGTGAAACTTTTGTAAATTAAGATGATAAAAATACAAAAACGAGAACAGTTAATGAAAGGCCTACATGAACCCGGAAACTTGAGCAAACAGGCAATCATATTTTTGGTCCTTATATCCATTTCACTGGGTGACTTTGCTCTATATTTGGTGTTTGAATTGCATTTGTAATAGATCCATTCAGTTCCTACTCATACTGCTGTACTTTGAAATGTCCACATTATTAACTCCTGTATCTGGAGAATTT
This sequence comes from Caretta caretta, assembly GCF_965140235.1. NCBI lineage: Eukaryota > Metazoa > Chordata > Testudines > Cheloniidae > Caretta > Caretta caretta. The sequence goes on along the minus strand of NC_134209.1, from coordinate 133,994,764 downwards.
TATCACAAGGGGAAAAAATGTCTCTGTCAAGTCCTCTCGAAAAAGGCTTGTAATGCTATAGATATAGGCTCAATTGTGGTGGTAGCAAGTGCCATTCTCTCCAAGATGCAGTAAAAAACAAAAAATACTTAGCTGTTATAATCAGTCTACTCTTGTTGTTTTCTAGGTTTCATTAAATGGTACCCAGTTTACAGTCAGTTCTGTTGGATCAGAGTTCACAGGTGTTTCTCAGGTAGGTACAGTCAAGTTTGGTTGGTCAATAGTCATTGAACGATTTATTTATGGAAGAAGTACTGAAGTGCAAATATGCGGCGGAGACCTCATTAATATAGGTTTTAGGGCTTGACTCTGTTCGCTGAAGTCCGTGGTAGCCCTGGTCTACCCTAAAAAGTTATACCGACCAAGCTCCCGTTGTAGACAGTGCTATGTTGAGGGGAGGGTTCTATCCCCTCTTGGGGAGATGGAGTACCTACGTCAACAGGAGAAGCTCTTCTGTTAGCATAGGTAGCGTCTTCACCAAGCACTACAGCGGTGCAGCTGCACTAGTGCAGCACTGTAAGGATAGACTACCTTGATGCTGAATCAAATACTAAAGTATTACAAACCCTAACAGAATTTTTATTTTCATGAAACAATGTAAAAAAATTCCTGGAAGATTTATATCCCAAATAGCAATGTGCTTATGAAACTCACTAAATGGTTTTGTTGTGCAAGCTAACAAAGTACAAAAATGACAGCATGAATGGTGAAAAGTAAACTAGATTTTAAAACAATTATTGAGCTAATAATCTTTGAGGTGGAAACATGGATAGGGAAAACTTTAAATTATTATCTCGACTTTAGCGTCATGTTAATTTTGTTCTGAAGACAAAAAGAGAATTCTTCTTGGAAACAAACTTAAATAGATATTCCATTTAAGTAATGCTGACATTTCTGTTCTTCCAAATTTGTTAACAAATAAAATTATAAGCAAACTTCTACGGACATCAGATACTCTTCCTCATTGAAGGCTATGGCAGGTTTTGAAATTTGATTAGCAAAGTGCAAACTTTTTCCCCCCCCAAGTGTACACTTTTTACCTCGAAAATGTGAAATGTACAGGTGTATGGATCTAGATTAAAGTTCATGTAATTGAAAAAGAGCTCAACTGTTATTGTGGATGCTTTCACATACAAGTATGCATGCACTCTCCACCTTTGGGCTGCGAGAAAGCATGAGAGATTTCAGCCTCATGTTTCTGAGAAAGTTGCAAAGATATGAAAGTAGGGGTTTAGAATTGATTGATTTGCTTCAAGATATGTTTGAGACTAGTTGCAATTTTACTGTGGCAGAAGTAACAGGAAGTTGGCATCTCGGATTGCCCATAGTCAAGATGGTAAAGGTTAATTTTGTTAGAATACAAAATAGTTTAGAAACTACCACTGCGTATAATTCGCCCCACCTCTCTTTCTGAATATCAAGTGATGTTTCTTGTTTTATGAACCAAATGTTTGTAGTTCAACGTTTAAAACTGTGCTGTAAATATAAACAAAGGGAATCTTCTAGATGGCCAGCCTTTGAAATTATTGTTCCTGCTGTTTGTGGTGGTGGTTCTCCTTTAAATAGTACTGACTAGTTTTATTTTTCCTTGTACTACAATGCAACAATCTAGACTGAATCTACAAATCCTTGTATAGGAAGGTTGGAGGCCAGCTTCCCTGACCTTAACCTATTTAAAAGGTTGAAGGTCAGGATGTGTTGATACATACCTTTTAATTATTGTTTGAGATCATTACACTTCTGTCTTCCTTTCTGGGGGCAAGAAACCCTGCTGCTGCTGCTGTCCATAAGGATCTACTGGTAAATAGCTCTGCACAGATCCTCATGGCAGCAGCAGGGAGACAGCCTGACTTCTGAAAAAAATAATCTTGAACAAGGAGATGAGCAGCCAGGCCACCTGCTGCAAGCTTTTCAGACTGGTTCCAAGTATCCGCAAGACCCAACTGTTGCGTGAAGGGGTGGGTCCAGGAAAGCCCTCCTAGAAAGAGTGGCTGACTAACTTTGCTGCTTTTGAAATCTGTTGTTTGACTGCGCAGAGCCAATGAAGGGACAAGCCAAGCCTAGCTCATAAGGAGACACAAAGGGGGCCTCTTCACTCTCAAAAGTCCCTCCAGTGGGAGTTTGCATGAGGACAATGCTTTTCTCCTTTTCCCCTAAGGCAACTTACTATGGCAGGAAGTGGTGAGGTGTCTGCAGCTTGCAGGTAGGATCAAGAGGAGGCAGGTGACCTTGTGGACAATTTCACAGGTAGTGAAAAAAGCTGGCTAAACACCTTAGGACAGTGGTGGGTAACCTGTGGGCCACATGTGGCCCATTAGGGTAATCTGATTGCAGGCCACAAGACATTTTGCTGACGTTGACCGTCTGCAGGCATGGCCCCCCGCAACTCCCAGTGGCCGCAGTTTGCTGTTCCTGCAATCAGATTACCCTGATGGGCCACATGTGGCCCACAGGTTGCCCACCACTGCCTTAGGACCTTCTACTTCCTGGAGAAAGTTTGTGGGTAGGTGGAGAGGATTGATGGAACATGACTATCTGAAATCACTGTGTTCTTATGAAGGTTTGGGCTTGTTAATTCTTCCTTCACACCCACCTTCCAGAATGGCTTTAGGAAGCTTTTGATGCTAGTCTCAGCTCTGTGAATCTTCTGTTCCTGGCATTTGGGCTGCCTGATGCTGCAGTGAGGAAAATACAGGCAGATTCTCTTCAGATGGCAGCATTAGGGGATGGAGGTTGTTGCTGCAGTGAGGAAGAGAGTAGGGTTAGTGGAACACAAATAAGATTAGTCTACATCTTGATATGATCCTCTTGTTGTGCCGAAGTGAGTGTCAGAGATCCAGCTGTACTCTAATGTTGCAAACTTTCAATATGTTTCCAAAACTGTACTGGCTATTTGTTAATGCTGAAGTGTTGTATTTGGCGATGTGTGTTTTTTTTTAAAAAATACAAACACCTAAGGGCATTGGGAATCCCTAGTGCTTCCATGCTTTGAAGAAAGGCTTTGAAATTTGGTAGGGGATGGCCTTTATGTCAGAGATGTGCCCCATGATCTTCCCTGGAAACACCACCCAAATCTCATTCAGTTATAAGCTTTTGAAAAATCTGAAATTACACGAGCTCAGTAGTGACTTGTTACAGTTTGGCAGCTGAATTCTTTGAAGATTTTATCTGCACCAACCCAGGGCTGCAGGGGATGAGCAGGACTATCCCTGTAGTTGTTACACTCAATGCCGCAGGCTGCTGTGGTGCCAGGAACTAGAACTGAAAGCAGGGAATGTCTCTCTCTCTCTCTCTCTCTCTCCAGTACTATGGGTGCCAGAGAGAGTAGATTTAGCCAAGCCGTTTGCAGGGAGACTGAGACTGGAAGCAGTGATGCTGGGACTGATTATGAAGACTGGGAGGCGGGCAGAAACCAGCTGCTAGGGGGAGACTAAGATCAGACAGATTGCCCAGCCAAACCCAGTCTTCCCTCCCTGGCTAAGAGTGGGGAAGAGGAAGATAGACTGGGAGCTTAGGATGGGGGTGGTGCAGGGAAATGGGAGCAAGTGGGAAAATGGCAGTTGGATGAGGAGACTGGGACTGGGTGCTGGGGAGAATGGATGGCTGAGAGTCAGTGGGGTAGGAAAGGAAGACTAGCACGGACTCGATGGGCAGAAGAAGTCAGGCTTGTGAGGAAACAGGGCCTGAAGGGTGTGTGACCGCTAGAGAACACTCCCTTCCATAATCTTGACTAGAACCCAAAATTCCTGAGTGTCCCTATTCCTCCACTGTCATGAGTTCTCAGTGTGAGGCTGTGTCCAAAAGGGCTAATGTGATCCTTGGTTGCATAAACTGGAATCTTGAGTGGGAGTAGGGAGGTTTTACCTCTGTATTTGGCATTGATGTGCCTGCTGCTAAAATACTGTCTCCAGTTCTGGTGTCCACAATCCAAAAAAGGATGTTGACTAATAGGAGAGGATTCAGAGAACCACCATGAGAATGATTAAAGGATTAGAAAACATGTCTTATAGTGACACTCTAGGAATTCAATCTATTTAGTTTTATAGAGAGCAAGTTAAGGAATGACTTGATCACAGTCTGAGTATCTAGATGGGGAACAAATACTAAGCTCTTCAATCTAGCAGAGACTGGTATAATAAGATCTAATGGCTGGAAGTTTAAGCTCAACAAATTCAAAATTGAAATAAGGCACACATTTTGAACAGTCAGGGTAACTAATCGGTAGAACAGTTTTTGCCAGGGGTCCTAGTGGATTCTCCATCACTGATTTTTTTTTTTTTTTTTGATCAAGATTGGATGTTTTTTCTAAAAGATACGCTCTAGGAATTTATTTTAGGAAAGTTCTATGGCCTGTGTTGTATAGGAGGTCAGGTTAGATTATCACAATGGCCCCTTCTGATCTTGGAATCTATGACCAGATAGGTAAGGGAATTGATGCTTGACTCTATAGACTGCAGCTTTGAACAATCAGTGCTCAATTTATTGGGCCTTTCTGATACTGACACATTATATACACCATTTTTGGATAGTGCACAGTAAGCATTTTATTGCTGGAAACTTGTTCCTTTTTACATCCACTGTCCAGAGGAGGGTCTGGAGGAAAGGAATAGCTTTAAAATGCTAAGATGACTTCATTCCAAAGCAGTTTGGGGCCCTCTGTAAGCCACTTCAGATTTGCAAAAGCTAAATCCAGTCTTTATAGCCAAGTTAGTTAAGTGTTTGGGCCACAGCTGATGCTGAAGGAGCAGCTGGGCCTGTAGGAGACAGAAGGGAAGGAAGTCTAAGGAGCCATTATATTTTCCTAATTTCTTTCCCTTTTAATACAAAAAACAACAATAAACATTGAAACTAGTGAAAGGAGTTCAATTTTTCCCTTCTATTTTAACTTTGAATCATTTAATAGTAGAAAGCTATAATGCATTCCTCCAAAAGTAAATTTTTATTTAAATAAAATGTGTAATTATGGAGCCTTATTCATAATAGCAATAAGACCTTCCAGGTTCTATGTTAATAGGATATTCAGCATTGGGGTTTCAATGCACCCAAAGCATGCATCAAGTATTAACACAGACTTTGTTGCTCCTACTGAATACTTTGTAGAATAAGAAATGTAAAGATGACTTTTTTTGTCCGTTAAGCATGGAAGTAACCAGTTGTGTCTATTCAAATATTTGTTTGTAGACTCCATTTACTTTTGGCTTGGGTCAAAGGGCACCATATACAACAGGCGAGCATTGTCTTCTTTGTAGAAGTGAACGGAAAGACACCTTGCTTTCAGAGAGCGGGATTAAAAATTCTAGCAAAACAGCACTTTCTACATCTCCAAAAGCAAATAGTATGCTGCATCTTCCACTGTGGGTGTGTCCAGACTGTCGACGAACAGTCGAGAAGGAGGAGAGGCATGCCACGCTAGAGCAATCTCTTGTGGTAAGTTTCCGTGTATGAGTTGACTAAATTGAGATGATACCATGATGGACTAGACGCTTGCTTTTTTTTTTTTTTTTTTTTTTTTAAATCCCTATAATGTATGCATTTGCCAGGGAGTTTTGTTCTAGAAATGAAACTGAATGTGTCACATGGTTCCCTAGCTTTGAAAATGAGTCTCTTAAGAACGTTTTGGGCCATAAGATAGAATTCAGTCTTGGATCCTTTTAATTGATTTTTGTTAAGCCCTTTCAACTTTTCTTTTCTACTCTTTGCCTTTTCCCTCAATTTTATTCTTTTTACCTTCTTCCATTCCTTTTTGTATGATCCTTTCCCCCAACTCTTACCTTGTTTTGTCCACTTATGCTGATCTTTGACTGTTTTGCCACCCATCTGTTCTTCAGGCTTCTCCTTTCTTTCTTCCTCTCAGGTTACTATCTTTCATTGCTACTTTTCTTCAGGTCTCTGTTTTTATCCATTCTGCTCACTTTAGAGAGGCTATTAAACATATGCCTCTTTGTAGGGTATGCAGCCAACGAACACTTCTGCCATCTGCAGACTCTCAAATTCAGTATACTAATTTGAGACTCAAGTTTGAATTCTTAAATGTTAACAACTTTTAAATTGAATTTTCCTTTTTTAAATGGTAGCTCATGTACACCAAGTAATACAGAAACAATGCATATATACCATGGAGAAAATATACTAGGACAGAGGCTTTCAATCTGTGGTCCATGGATCCCCGACGGTCCACAGACTATCTTAAGATTTCCAAAATGGGTCTGGACCTCCATTTGGCATTTTTTTTAAGGGTCTGTAAATGAAAAGAGGATGAAAAAGCATTCTGAGCAAAATTCTGCTAGATCATAGAATAGAGTTTTTATTAAAGTCCCATATTTTAGATTAGGATGGAATTCTGTAACACTTCCAACTAGCTTGATATTGAAGGACCAAGGGGCATCTATTGATAAATCAACAAGCCAGTTTTAGAACGGTGATCTGTTTTATACAAAAGGAATCTAATTCAGCTATAATGTGAGTTTTAAGTTAATAAGCTAGACCTAAGCATATTTTACCCATATTAACCATAAACAATGTTTGATGTACTTCTCATCTCATTAGCCAACATTTATGATAATTACCATAGACAGGCCATCTTCAGAGAGGAGGTAGCTTAATTCTAGACCTCTCCTAAAAGTTGCAGAAAACAGTGGGTTCAAAGGACAGTCTTGGCCAAGTCACAAGGCCTAGGCATTTCTTCTAAATTCGGCTTGGAAAGGAATGAGGAAGAACAAACAGTGAACCAGACACCAGGAACACCAAATTTTGAAGAATAACAAAGAAGTTGAAAGCAATTGTATCAAACTACAAGTAAGTCAGGTGAAATAAAAATATATAAGCCCCTAGATTTAGCAACCATTACACTTGTCATGCTGTCTGCAGTGGCTCATAACTGTGAGTGCCACCTTCAGGGTAGAATGTCAAAAAGCTGGGGAGAAACCTCAAACTGGTTGAATTTTCTATAATTAGATGTTACTGACTTGGTGACAAGTGTGTGAACTCCTAAAGCACTGTAACAGTTTTACCATGGAGTCACAGAGAGTCCCCTTGGGCATTCCAGTCCATCTTGCAAACCAGGCAAGCTGGACGATGTGATAAATGGTCATGTTACACCCAAAATCCCAATAATATTCAGGTTACTTCCAATCCCAAAGGACCAGTCACTTACCCCAAGTCAATTGTACTCAGACCTCAAACCAAAGACAATGCCTGTAGCCAATACTGTAATAAACTAGCTAAAGATTTATTAACAAAGGAAGGAAATGAGTTATTTGCAAGGTTAAAACAGGAAACACACACACAAATGAACAACGAGGAGTCCAGTGGCACTTCAAAGACTAACGGATTTATTTGGGCATAAGCATTCATGGGTAAAAAAAACCCACTTCTTCAGATGCATGGAGTGAAAATTACAGATACAGGCATAAATATACTGACACATGAAGAGAAGGGAGTTACCTTACAAGTGGAGAACCAGTGTTGACAAGGCTAATTCAGTCAGGGTGGATGTGGTCCACTCCCAATAATGGATGAGGAGGTGTCAATACCAAGAGAGGGAAAACTGCTTTTGTAGTGAGCCAGCCACTCCCAGTCCCTATTTGAGCTCAAATTAATGGTGTTAAATTTGCAAATGAATTTTAGCTCTGCAGTTTCTCTTTGAAGTTTGTGTTTGAAGTATGGCTACTTTTAAATCAGTTATTGACTGTCCAGGCAGACTGAAGTGTTCTCCTACTGGCTTTTGTATGTTACCATTTCTGATGTCTGATTTGTGTCCATTCATTCTTTTACGTAGAGACTGTCCGGTTTGGCCAATGTACGTGGCAGAGGGGCATTGCTGGCACATGATGGCATGTTTCACATTCGTAGATGTGCAAGTGAATGAGCCCCGGATGGTGTGGCTGATTGGGCCGGGTCCTGTGATGGTGTCACTAGAGTAGATATGGGGATAGAGTAGGCAACAGGGTTTGTTCCAGGAATTGGTTCCTGGGTTGGTGTGGTGTGTAATTGCTGGTGAGTATTTGCTTCAGGTTGGGGGGCTGTCTGTAAGTGAGGACTGGCCTGCCTCCCAAGGTCTGCGAGAGTGAGGGATTGTTTTCCAGGATAGATTGTAGATTGTTGATGATATGCTTGAGAGGTTTTAACTGGGGGCTGTAGGTGATGGCCAGTGGTGTTCTGTTACTTTCCTTGTTGGGCCTGTCCTCTAGTAGGTGACTTCTGGGTACCCGTCTTGTTGTCTGTCTGTTTCCTTATTTCCCCGGGTGGGTATTATAGTTTTAAGAATGCTTGATAAAGATCTTGTAGATGTTTGTCTCTGTCAAGGTTCCTCCCCCACTCTGAACTCTAGGGTACAGATGTGGGGACCTGCATGAAAACCTCCTAAGCTTACTTTTACCAGCTTAGGTTAAAACTTCCCCAAGGTCCAAATTAATTTTATCCTTTTGTCCTTGGAATATCCACTGCCACCACCAAACTCTAACTGGGTTTACTGGGAAATGTAGTTTGGACACGTCTTTCCCCCCAAAATCCTCCCAACCCTTGCACCCCACTTCGTGGGAGAGGTTTGGTAAAAATCCTCACCAATTTGCATAGGTGACCACAGACCCAAACCCTTGGATCTGAGAACAATGAAAAAGCATTCAGTTTTCTTACAAGAAGACTTTTAATAGAAATAGAAGTAAATAGAAGTAAAGGAATCACCCCTGTAAAATCAGGATGGTAGGTACCTTACAGGGTAATTAGATTCAAAACATAGAGAATCCCTCTAGGCAAAACCTTAAGTTACAAAAAAGACACACAGACAGAAATAGTCATTCTATTCAGCACAGTTCTTTTCTCAGCCATTTAAAGAAATCATAATCTAACACATACCTAGCTAGATTACTTACTAAAAGTTCTAAGACTCCATTGCTGTTCTATCCCCGACAAAAGCAGCATACCAACAGACACACAGACACTTTGTTTCTCTCCCTCCTCCCAGCTTTTGAAAGTATCTTGTCTCCTCATTGGTCGTTTTGGTCAGGTGCCAGCGAGGTTACCTTTAGCTTCTTAACCCATTACAGGTGAGAGGATTTTTCCTCTGGCCAGGAGGGATTTTAAAGGGGTTTACCCTTCCCTTTATATTTATGACAGTCTCTGAGGGATTGGAGCAAATGCGGTTGTATCTTAGGGCTTGGCTGTAGACAATGGATCGTGTGATGTGTCCTGGATGGAAGCTGGAGACATGTAGGTAAGTATAGCGGTCAGTAAGTTTCTGGTGTAGTGTGGTGTTTGTGACCATCGCTTATTAGCACTGTAGTGTCTAGGAAGTGGATCTTTTGTGGGGACTGGTCCAGGCTGAGGTTGATGGTGGGGTGGAAATTGTTGAAGTCCAGGTGGAATTCTTCAAGGGCCTCCTTCCCGTGGGTCCATATGATGAAGATGTCATCAATGTAGCGCAAGTAGAGGAGGGGTGTTAGGGGACGACAGCTGTGGATACAGACTAACACGGCTACCCCTCTGATACTTGACACACAAATGAGTTAGTCTTAGATATAAAAGGTAATATAAGCTTCCATAATAAACAGCTCTATACTTCCTATAGGGCTGACCCATGCCAAGCAGCACGGGGATCTCTTGCTTATGTTCAGGAATCTTTGCTCCTCAGAGTCTAGGCAGCATGAAGAGACCAGTTTCTCCTTGTCAGGATTTTTATGCTCCCCTCACCACAAAATCCAATCTGATTGGATGAGTTCATGTGTTGGTCCCTCTTTCCTGGAGGGAATCAGGAATACAATCACCAAAGTCTCTGTCCACTGATTTGCCTTCAATGGGCCTTTTTGTGTGCATGGTGAATACTTTACCTTAATTAATACCTGCTTAATACCTGCTTTTCCTGTTTGGTGAGTTACACAATTATAGAGATTTACAATGCAAACACTCAATATAACTTTGTACCATGAGATACAGATATTATAAACGGGATTAATATATGTAGCATTGTACAAGCATTCCATAAAGCATAAATACAAACACATTCTTATAACACTATCTATTTTAACTATACTAACCCCACACATAAGCCAGACTGGTTTCCAACTGCATTTATCAGTGTTCAGTGAGGCTCTGGGCCTTTGTGCCTGCCAGCATCACAGCAATGTTAAAAATGCATTTTAAAGGTAAGTGATTAAAGGAGCGTCTCAGAGTTGTCTGAATTTAACTTGAATCGATAACTCTTTTTAATTGAGTTTTTCATCAAACAAACTGTAGAAGGTGGCTAACAACTCCAGACTTAGGGTACTTCTACAGTACGAAATTATTTCAAAATTATTCTATTCTAATTTTCGGAAGCTATTTTATACATTCGGTCTTCTGTGTCCCCACTAAAGCACGTGAATTCAGTGGATTGCGTCCACAGTACCAAGGCTAGCATCGACTGTCTGAGTGGTGCACTGTGGGTAGCTATCCCACAGTTCCCGTAGTCCCCACCGCCCACTGGAATTCTGGGTTAAGCTTCCAGTGCATGATGGGGCAAAAACATTCTCATGGGTGTTTCTGGGTGTGTGTCGTCAGAAAGCTATGGCAGACAATCATTTCGCGCCTCTTTGGCATGCAGACGCCATACTGCTTTCGGCAGACTGTGCACCGCTGCTCTCCTGCTACTATGAATCCACCTCTCATTTCCTCTCATCTTCCTATGTAATCTGTACTATCTACTCTTTCTCCTCCTCATTGAACGCTTCCGCTGCCAACTCTGCTCGGCCATCGTGAACTGAGCAGCACAGCTTCCGCCGCCAACTCTGCTCTCCCGCTATTGCCACACTTCCGAGCTTCTCCATGTTGTCTGTCCTGGGCTCCCACCTCCGTGAAAGTCACAGAATTCAACCATTTTCAGCCTTTGTTCGGCTACTGTGAACCAAACAGCACAGCTTCTGCTGCCACTCTGCTGTCCTACGTTTTGCGCCCTTTTTCCAGAATTACCCATGCAAGCACCATAGCCATGGAGCCCGATCAAATCTCCGCTGCAGTTTTGACCATTGGAAATACCTCGTGCATTATCCAGCAGTATGTGCAGTACATGCAAAACCGGGCGAGGAAGTGACGACAGCGCGATTACGATAGTGATGAGGACATGGACACGGACGGCACGGCATATGGCGATTGGGAGATCATGGTGGTATTGGGCCAGGTTGATGCTGTGCAACGCCAATTCTGGGCCCGGGAAACAAGCACAGATTGGTGGGACCACACAGTGTTGCAGGTATGGGATGATTCCCAGTGGCTGAGAAACTTTCGTGTGCGTAGGGCCACTTTCGTGGAACTTGGACTTGCTGTCCCCTGCCCTGAAGCGAAAAGACACCAAAATGAGAGCAGCCCTCACAGTTGAGAAGCGATTGGCCATAGCTCTGTGGAAGCTTGCAACGCCCAACAGCCACCGGTCAGTCGGGAATCAGTTTGGAGTGGGGAAATGGACTGTCGGGGCTGCTGTGCTGCAACTCAATCATTGACCAGCTGCTATCAAGGGTAGTGACTTTGGGAAATATGGAGACCATTGTGGATGGCTTTAATGCGCTGGGGTTCCCTAACTGCGGCGGGGCAATAGACGGAACGCATATCCCTATCTTGGCTCCGGAACACCGGGGCGGCCAGTACATAAACCGCAAGGGGTACTTTTCCATGGTGCTGCAAGCACTGGTGGATCGCAAGGGACATTTCACCGACATCAACGTGGGATGGCCAGGAAAGGTGCATGACGCTTGCTTCTTCAGGAGCTCTGGTCTGTTTGAACACGTGCAGGAAGGGACTTACTTCCCAGACCAGAAAATTACTGTTGGGGATGTTGAAATGCCTATAGTTATCCTCGGGGACCCAGCCTACCCCTTAATGCCATGGCTCATGAAGCCGTACACAGGCACCCTGGACAGTAGTAAGGAGCAGTTCAACTCTATGCTGAGCAAATGCAGAATGGTGGTTGAATGTGGCTTTGGACGTTTGAAAGCGCGCTGGTGCAGTTTACTGACTCGGTTAGATCTCAGCACAACCAGTATTCCAATTGTAATTGCTGCTTGTTGTGTGCTCCCCAATATCTGCGAGAGTTAGGGGGAGACATTTATGGCGGGGTGGGAGGTTGAAGCAACTCTCCTGGTGGCCAGTTTTGCACAGCCAGACAACAGGGATATTAGAAGAGCACAGCAGGGCCTGCTGCCCATCAGAGAAGCTTTGAAAGCCAGTTTCATGAGAGTTGTGTGTGTTTCTCTTAGTTACCCGTCCCCTCTATATATATATATATATATATATATATATATAAATAAAAATATGGAAATAAAGTCACAATTGTTTAAAAAAAGTTCTTCATTGTTTGTTGCACAAAACCTTGAGAGAAATAAGAAGCTAGACGGGGGGGGAGAGGGAGGTATTGGGTTAGGGGGGTGGAGGAGGAGGGAAGGAGAAATCCAGAAACCAAATAAAAATTTACGATATGCCAGTTTTCTACTACTTGTGCAGTCCTCTGGGGTTGACTGTGTGGGTCCCCGTAGCCTCTGTCCCCCCTCCCCCCACGTGTTCTTGGGCGTCTGGGTGAGGAGGCTGTGGAACTTGGGGAGGAGGGAGGGCGGTTATTCAGGACCTGCAGCGGCAGTCTGTGGTCTTGCTGTCTTTCCCGCATTAGATCCACCATACAGCAGAGCATGTCAGTTTGCTCCCCCATGAGCTTGACCATAGCATCCTGCCTGTTCTCATCGCGCATGTCCCTCATGTAACGCTTTACGCGACTCCACAATTGTTTCCCTCCATGCATTCAACTGGGCCCTATCAGTGTGGGAGGACTGCATGAGCTCGGCAAACATGTCGTCCCAAGTTTTTTTTCTGCCTTCTAATCTGGACCAGCCTCTGGGACAGAGTAGGTAGGGGCTGCGCTGAAACATTTGCACCTGCTGCAGGAGGAGAAAAAGGGAAGGTAGTATTTTAAGATACATTTTTAGAGAACAAAGGGGAAACTGTTTCTCAGTGAAACAGGCAATTCATAGTATACAGCACATGTTCTTTCTGTACAAGGTCGCATTTTGCCTCTTCTACTGAAGTGCCTGCCACTTTGGTGTGGGTAAGCCATCACATGTGGCCAGGCAACAGAGTTCAGCTTGCAGGCAGCCTGTGGGCTCTCTGGGATGGTCGCTTCGCACAACAACCTGCCCCCCCCCACACCCACCCATTGTGGGGCTCCGATGAGGCTCTGAGCAGGGATGCGCCCTTTAAACTAAATGCAGACAGCCCAGCGTGGCTGGGTTTCCCCCCAACATGTGGCTCCAATCAAGCTCTCACTCACCAGAAGTGCCTTCTCCAGGGTCATGGTCCGGGAGCATGCCTTGGGAGTGGGGGGAAGCTATTGGCTGCAGCGTTAAGAATAGTTCCTGGCTAGGGGGGAAAACTGATTCCTCACTTACCGCCTGTGCACTGTCCTCTTCGTCCTCCAAAAACTCATCCTCCTCGCTCGGTGCTACCTCTTCCTTGCAGGTGTCCACGGACAGTGGTGGGCTAGTGGTGTCGTCACCCCCCCATATTGCATGCAGCTCACAGTAGAAGCAACACGTATGGTGCTGTGACCCAGAGCACCCGTTCGCCTCCCTGGTTTTTTGGTATGCTTGCCTGAGCTTCTTGATTTTTATACAACACTGTTCTGTGTCCCTGGAGTAGCCGCTTTCCATCATGGCACTGGAGACTTTAGCGTACGTATTTGCGTTCCTTTTTTTTTTTTTTTTGGAATGTAGTTCTGCCATAACACATTCGTCTCCCCAACATGCGATGAGATCCAGTACCTCCTGTTCAGACCATGCTGGAGCTCATCTGCGAATCCGGGACTGCATGGTCTCTTGTGATGGTGGACTCTGCAATTGCCTGTGATGGTGGACTGTGCTGATGGTGACCAAAGAGGAAATTCAAAAGTTCCCGGGGCTTTTACTGTCTACATAGCTAGTGCATTGGAGTTGAGTGTTGTCCAGAGTGGTCACAAGGGAGCATTCTGGGATAGCTCCCGGAGGCCGATAACGTCGAATTGTGTCAACAGTACCTGTAACCCGGAACTGCGATCTCAATTTTAGCGCTACTCCACTTGCTGAGGTGGAGTACAAAAATTGGATTAAAGAGCCCTTTAAATCGAAAAAACTGGTTTGGTCGTGTGGACGGAATCAGTTTTATTTCAAAGTAACTCAGCTAATTCCGAAATAACCGCATACTGTAGACCAGGCCTTAGATATATCAGTCAGCATGGGCTGGAATGTAGATGACCTCTTACAGCAGGTCCATGGTCACACTACTAACTGTTATTACCAAGCACCCAAAAACAGCATCTTTCCAGCAGCACTGTCTGTAGAGTAACATCTAGTTATTGGAAACAGCAACATTTTATGCATTTAGCTAGGATAGGTTATCAAACTATAGAAAATGAGCTACAAGCTGTCAAATCCAAACCATAGATTAAATAGGTTACATGATTAATTCCAAAACGCATTCTAATTAAATTTCTATCTAGCACTTTACATAAAAACATAAGTGGCCATACTGGATCAGACCAAAGGTTCATCTAGCCCAGTATCCTGTCTGCCAACAGTGGCCAATGCCAGATGCTCCAGAGGGAATGAACAGAACAGGTAATCGTCAAGTGATCCATGCCCTGTCTTCCATTCCCAGCTTCTGGCAAACAGGCTAGGGACATTATCCCTGCCCATCCTGGCTAATACCCATTGATGGACCTATCCTCCATGAATTTATCTAGTTCTTTTTTTAACCCTGTTCTAGTCTTGGCCTTCACAACATTCTCTGGCAAGGAGTTCCACAGGTTGACTGTGCGTTTTGTGAAAAAATATTTCTTTTTGTTTGTTTTAAACCTGAGGCCTATTAATTTCATTTGGTGGCCCCTAGTCCTTGTGTAATGAGAGTAAATAACACTTATTTATTTTTTTCTCGACACCAGTCATGATTTTATAGACGTCTATCATATCCCCCCTTAGTCATCTCTTTTCCCAGCTGAAAAGTCACGGTTTTATTAAGCTTTCCTCATATGACAGCCGTTCCATACCCCTAATAATATTTGTTACCCTTTTCTGAACCTTTTCCAATTCTAATATATATTTTTTGAGGTGGGGCAACCACATCTGCATGCAGTATTCAAGATGTGCGCATACCATGGATTTATACAGAGGCAATATGATATTTTCTGTCTTATTATCTGTCCCTTAATGATTTCCAACACGCTGTTCGCTTTTTCGACTGCCGCTGCACGTTGAGTGGATGTTTTCAGAGAACTATCCACGATGACTCCTAGATCTTTCTTGAGTGGTCACAGCTAATTTAGACCCCATAATTTTATATGTATAGTTGGGATTATGTTTTCCAATGTGCATTACTTTGCATTTACAGCTTGTTGTAAAATATTATTTATATTAATGAGGATGTTAATAATCAACATATTTTAGGGTTAGTAGAAAAGAAATTGTTATTCCCACCTCTGGATTTCCTTGTTTGTCAATTCTTGTGCTTGTTTCTTAGACCATAAGCTCTTCAAGAAAGGGAGTGCCTTTAGTTTTGTGTTGTACAGTGTCAGCACTAAGGACTTGTCTACGCTTATAGTGCTGCAGTTGTGCTGCTGTTATGCTTAGTGAAGATGCTACTTATGCTGATATGAGATCTTCTCCCGTTAGCATAGGTACTTCACCTCCCCGAGAGATGGTAGCTGTGTCGATGGGAGAAACTCTTCTGTTGACATAGTACTGTCTACACCGTGAGTTCAGTTGGCATATCTGTGTTGCTCAGGAGGGCTGGATATCCACACCCAAGAGCAACGTAGTTATACCAACATAAGTTTGTAGTTTAGAACAGGGCTGTATAAATAAGCTTTGAAGTAAAGTTAATTCTAGTTATTAAAGCTTTGCCTGCTTGTCTAAGGTTCATGTTTGTCTGTTTTGTAAGGTACGTTTTTGGTTTTTTTTTGTTTTGTTTTTTTTAAACAGAGCCAAGATTTCCTTTTGCACATGCCTCTTGGAAACAGTGGATCACAGCAGGAATCTGTAGGAGGAGGGAGAATAACTGTTGGAGCACAGACAGTACCCTCTGCAGATCTCAGTAATTCCTCTCCTTCTGACGTAGCGTGTAACTGTGAGGCCTGTAATGAGCGCAGGTGAGGCTTGCTGCAAACTTGAGGCTGCAATCAGTAAACTTGGTAATATTGCAACTTATTCTGCTCTCATTTTGCTTATTTAAATAATTTTTGTAATTCAGTGGTAATTCTACTTTAATTGGTTTTCTAATCTAATTTAGTTGGTGGATAGGCACTCTGTTTTTACTGAAGTGCATCTTTGAAATAATGTGGTGGTACAATAACCTTAGTTTGTATGCTATGTTAACCTTTCTCGCATTGTTGCAGAGAAATTTCAGCAGAGACTGAACGTGAATCTCAGCAGCTTCAAAATTACTGGTCAGAAGTAAGATACATGGTCCGATGTGTATATCGCCAAGCAGGGACCCCATTGGCAGATGATCAAGACCAATCCCTGGTACCAGATAAAGAGGGAATGAAGGAGTTGGTAGATAGGTATAAAAAATTTTTATAGAATTTTCTTATGTAGATTAGAATTGTTCCTCCAGTTTAAAGGGTCTTTATTATGAAGCTGCAAATAATTCAGAATCACTGATTTCTATAGTAGAAGTGTATTTACCCCCGCTTAATCTGTGGCCATACTTGTTAAAATCATGAATCTCTTACGTGTCCAAATATTCAGAATTTGTCATTAGAATGAGGAATTAGAGCAATTTTAACCAAAACTCCTGCATAAATATGTTGAACATTGGCTTGAATGTATCATGAAATTATTAAACTCTGACATACTAGTCTGTAAGAGGGCTATTGATGCATAAATTATGCATATCTCCTAAAAATTCATCTCTTCAAAAGAATATGAGAAGTTAATATTAAGTGCTGACGTACTACTCTCAGATGACATTTCCATACATTAGACTTTGTCCTTATTTAGTGCATTGGATTAGAACGAACAGTGGTGGATTCTTATAACCCTGATGACAGCTAAAATATTACATAATTAAAAAAAAAAAAAAGAAATTAGTACATACCAGTGGATTATTACAGTAGGAAAATTGAGATTTGTAGACACTTAAAAATTAGTTGCATATTTGGAATGGGAATCCTTTCTTAGTATGATGTAGAGAAGATTAGCTTAATGTGATCACTGAATATTCATGCTATTGAAGATAATATAACAATCTGAATGTCTTTAAACTTCCCCAGTATATTGGGTAACTATCTTAATTTCTTAGCCTCACTGGAAATTCGAATCCAAGAATAGCCTACTGGTGTCCTGAACGTTTAAAATATTAGTGGGTCAGCTCTCCTGGTACCTGGATGACACTAGCACTATGAGTAAGAGTTTTTGGCTGGAACTAAGGGCTTGTCTTCACTACTGCTGCAATCAATGCAGCAGGAATCGATTTAGCGGGTCTAGTGAAGACCAGCTAAATCAACAGCAGAGCGCTCTCCGGTCAACCCCAGTACTCCAGCTCTCTGAGAAGAGTAAGCGAAGTCGATCGGAGAGCATCTCCTGTTGATACAGCACAGTGAAGACACTGCGGTAGGTCGACCTACTGATGTCGACTCAAGCTATGTTGTTCACGTAGCTGGAGTAGCGTAATTTAGGTTGACTTACCCTGGTAGTGAAGACAAGGCCTAAATTCTGGCAAGATAAGTGTGATGGTGGGTAGAGAGAAATGTTTTGAAGGACTTTATCGTCAATTGATACCATCCTGGGAGTGTTCAAATATCATGCAGTCTGTCTCATTCTGGAATCATAATTGCTCTGGGATGCCCAAATGATCTTTGACTATAATTGGCTGGTCAAGAGACTTCGGCTTTTACTGTTAGTTATAGCTTGCCATGATGATCCACTTGCTCATCATTCTTAATCTGTCAGTGTTTTGTTGTATCAGACTTGCTGTCAAACAATGGATTGCTGTTTCAATATCTGCTTCTATTGTGTGAGCCTATCCACTGGGTTTGAACACATTTTGTTCAATTATATTGCAAGAAAATACCACTGTTAGTCATGACTTGTTTGTCAAATACTTAATAAAAACATACATTTCAGATTTTAAACTAGAGAATGTGAAAGGTGGTGTAGTTGTGACTCACTATTTTTTTCTTTGATTAAATATGCATTATATGTGTGTTTATATAAATTGTTTCTTTTTAGCAGAGGACATTTAGGAATTTCAGGATGTACTATGTGACATTTCTAATGTAACTGCAAATGTTACTTCCATAAGTTTATTTTACATTTGAGGCATAGGGGTGGGGAACTAGTATTTAAAGTGGAATTATGGTTCTCAATCCGAAAGAGTTGGAAACCACTGTTCAAAACTATGATGATGCCCTAGAACTACATTATCTATATTCCCCTCTTTTTGGGACTGCTCTTAACCTTTGGCAGTGTGAGAGACAGGAGATGAGACTCAAATCTCAGGTTTTCCATAAGCCAAGTATATTGTAGTGTGCGCCCAGTAATAATCTTTTTATAGCACTGTACAAACGCTAACTATTCAAAATGTTCGACAACATATTAGATGTAGGTATGGTAGGTAAGCATATTACCCCAATTTGTAAACACAGGAGAGGGTAGCTAAATTGCCAGAGTCCATGCAATGAGCTGAGTAGAGCCAGATTTAGGATTCAGGAATTCCTGTCTCATTGCTGCATGCTCAATCTGAGAGACCAGGATGCTGCTTAGCTAGATCTGCCTATCTTGAATACATGTATAGCCCCAATTACCATAGTTTCTGAGTACCTCATATCGTCACAAGTTCGAGAAGTACTGTTATCTTTTATCCATTTGAGGCACAGAGAGACTAAGTGGCTTGCCCAAGGTTACACAAGAAATCTGTTGCAGAGCAGGGAATTTGGACCCAGGTCTCAAAGTCCTAGGTTAGTTCCCTAACCCCTCGACCATCCTTCCTCTAGAATAATGCTCACGGTCTCCTAAATATTCCTAGGAGAGTAAACACTATTTTGATTGTCAATTTTTGGTCACAATTATTATTCCAAAAATGCAGGCTTTGTGAAAGAGATCCTTATCAGCTTTATCAACGGTTGGAACAGCAAGCTAGAGAATATGTGCTTGAAATGAAGGTTCGTCTACTCAGGCACTTGTCGCTGGGATCTAAAGTTGCATCAACATTATCAATACCAGGCCCACCGCAGGCACATCAGTTCATCTCACTCCTTCTTGAGGAATACAGTGCACTCTGTCAGGCAGCATGCACAATCAGCACCTTTCTTGTCACTCTGGTAAGATACAAAAAATATTCCTGTGTGCTGTTGATCTATAGAGATAATACAAATTTGTTAAAAATATGTGCTGTGAGTTCTTTCACAATCCTTTTGCAGATTGCAGAGTATACGCTTTTGTGTGTTTGGATGGGAGAGTGGGGAATACACTTAACTGTTTTGTTAAGGATGTCCCAGGCTAGATTTCAAAATGAGGACATAGAAGTTAAGTCACAAATGGGTGAAATTGCCAAAACTGTCCATTTGCGAGGGGCAGGGTAAGCTGCTACATCATCTGAATGATCAAGAGGAAGCTATTAAACAAGTACTGCAAATGGTTAATGGGACTGACTAGTTTCAAAACAAAACTTTTGAGTCATCTGTTCAATATTGAAATATTTGGTGTTGCCATATTTTGAATTATTTTATTTTAGACAGCCCCATATCTAGGATGGGTAGAATATTACACTAGTCAGCTTCAGTGATGTCTTAAGAAAAGTATTATGAAAGCTTTAATGCCCTTTCAGCTACATTAATTCAGATATTCTGATTCTACATATTTTCTTTTCTCTTCCCTGATCATCAAAGATGCTTGCTTGAGAAGACTATCTCTTGCATAGGAATTAATCTGCTCCTGTTACTTATTACAACCAAAGTCGTCATCCTCTTCGATATAATCCTTTGCTACTAACCAATTCTGTTGTCACACTTCAGGTTATGTTGACAGGTAGAGAGCAAGCAGCAGGCAAAGGTCTACCAGAAGAGAAATACAGAAAATATAAGTAGTAGAAACAGTTATTTCTAATGTTTTTTCACTTTGCTTTGAGGACTTCAGTCTTTACAGCCTTTTTGTTATGCTGTACTCCCTTATTTCTTTTCATACTATGTACATGCTGAAGACTGCAATGGGAATATTGACAGAGTAAAGTTTGGTTTTGCTGTAGATGGGCTGGAGAGGTGTGGGACAGAGTTGTAGAAAGGAATGAAATGGGCAGTAAGTAGTGGTAGACAAAAGGGGAGAAATATAGAAGGGGATGGTGTTCAGACCTCTTGGGTGATTTTAAAAAAAAATAGTGGTGAAGAAAAGTTTCTCAAAGAGAAAAGGAGATGCATAGAATTAAATATTCAAAGAAACAATTTATTGGTGTTCAGATATACAAAAGTATATGATAGTTGACTGTTTCCTACCCTCCTTGGTCTGAGCTCGCTATTTTCTCATCTTCTTTCCCTGCCCTTAGACATGATGCACTTTTATTAGAAATAATTCATTACCTCCCATTCATTAGCATATTCCTGTAGTAAAGTCTTAAAATTTCTCTCTTGAGAGGATGGTTCTTAAGGTTACTGAGTTGCTTTACTGTTTAGAAACATACTTGACTTCAGAACAGATTTATTGCAGTATGAAAATTAAATTGATGCAACTGAAACTAGACAGTTTTTATTTTCCTCTCTGAGAATCCACTAATTTTGTACACTTTGTTGTCAAGAAGATATAGCTAATCAGAAATTTGTTTTCATGTTTAGCCACTCCTTTCCTCCTTTTTCTGGTCTCTACTGTGGACCAGTAGTAGTAAAGTCAACATGTGTAAGAGATCAAATTGACAGGAAATGCTTAGCATGGACTTGAACTCTCCAACATAGCAGTTTTTGCCCTACTTAAGTGGAAAGGGTACCCCATTCTCCAAAGAGTTTGAGTGGATATGGTATTTCTACACTAACCCCTTCCTTATGTGTGATTGGTTCAGCAGTTCAGTCAGTATTGAGAACAGCCATTGTTCCGCTAATAGGCTTCAGCATTCAGAAATTGAACTAAAGCTGTAGTAGGAACATAGGATATTGTTCCTGTGGTGGCTTTTTATATAGATTTCTTGGATTGCTACATGGCCTTTTCCTTAAGCACGCTAATATTTAGAGCTTGGAAACTAAGATTTAACTGCAGAGAAAAAGCGTAAGGAAGTGGTCTCATTTAGCATTTTCAGTGCACGTGAATGCATTTTGTTAAGACTCTACTGCACTGTTTGAGATCAAGAGAAATCCTTTTAGCCTCAAACACACACAAGTGGCTAGATCATCATACTGTAAACTTGTAATTCAGTCTTCCACTTGGCTAAGGTCCAACCTTTGTGTGTAGCCTGCAGTATGATGGCAGGAAGAGCCTTGAACCTCCATCCATGTGCACTTAATTTCTTAGTGAAATTATGACTGATTTTCCTTCCTTTCAAAGGAGTCCAGCTCTTTGGAGAGGTTCAAGAACAAGCATTAAAGCCTTTTTGCCCCACCAGGGGATGAGACACCATACCAAGATCAAGATGGAGAGACTGTGGTCAGTACAGAAAAGTCCCTCAATCCCCAATTTAGCGGTCTAAAAGAAAAACTTGCCTGATACTTTTTGTAGGCAGTACAGAACCTGATCAACTGAACTAGGGATGTAAGCCTTCTAAAGAAGTTTTCAGTTTTGTTCTTCAGACCTATGGAACCTACCAGAAGGCTCACTTGTTTTCAGGATAATCGGGCTAAAATTGAAGTTTTATTAGTAATGTGTAGGAACTAAAATCTTTTAAATCATTCATCATCCAAAGCAAGGGAGTACATTGCTTAATTGCACACCTCAGGAGTGGAGAGGCTATAATTATGTACAGATGAGTGTTTTCCATTGTTTTCTTCGAGCAGTGCTAGCCGGACTAGAAGTGCTTGATACTGAGGTCTGACTTGGAATACATAACTCCTATCAAAGTTTGAGATCTATAAAATAAGATGACTTTATCCCATGTGATGCTTGTATTACTGATTACTCAAAATCATAGTGCAGGGGATTCACTTGCTGGTGTGACAGCCAGAATGCCTTTGTTTAATTTTGCTGAGTGTGGGGTCTGATGACAAAAAACAGACACTCGTGTTTGTTCCATAAATGAAACACTTGCTGAATTGATAGTTAGGGGATCTCTCATAGGTGGTCCATTGTTCAGCTGTCAAAACTGAATTACTATAACCATAGATGTTAACTCTTCTGTTTTAGAAGTACCTCAAGGTTGGAAATGGGTACATGGTTGATAATCCAGAAACCAAGATGCACATTTAGTATGCTAGCCAGATGAGTAAATAGATTATTGCTTGTTTGAAGAAGAACATTTCTGAGTAACCATACTTAGAAAGGACAACTTTTTCAGTTTTTTAGTTAAACCGTGTGGGAAAAGCAGAACGCTCTAGGAGAGAGGTATTGCCTGCTATACATGGTAAAGAAGAATCTAACATTGATCAGGGATGATAGCCAGAAACTTTCCAGGGGTTTTGATGTGCTAAGATGATACACTTGATGTCTATTGAGAGAGAAATTGAACTGTGAATTTGTGGAAGGCCTTTCAACAAGATAGTACCTTCTTCTGATTTCCCAACCCACCCAGACTATTCAGAAAGATGAGAAAAGAAGCTAGAGTGACTTTCAGAAGTCAGTGAAGGTCCTGATTCATAGATCAGTGGCAAAATAATATATTTTATGATTGTTAATGTTAAAACTTGCTAAGGTCTAAGCTGAATAACCCATCTTCTGGGCTGGTGGGTTTAAAAGGTTACTAGCTAAAGAAATTTTCTTTCTGGCATCTGAAGAGTTCTTTTAGAAATATGTTAGATTTATAGAAAATTTAAATATTTTTAATAGGAAAATGAACACTTGAAGAAATTTCAGGTGACTTGGGAATTGCACAATAAGCATCTATTTGAAAATCTGGTATTTTCTGAGCCACTTCTGCAGAACAGCTTGCCAACACTGGTGTCACAGCTAAGGTAAAGTGTCTTTCAATATATCTGTATACACACACATTAAGTAAAGAGAATAATAGATTACATAGTATCTGTAACAAAATAGTTAGATACTTTTGATAGGACTAATGGTAAAACTATTCATTCTTTTTTTTTTTTTAAAGGATTAGATTCTGATTTATTTTTTTTCACTAAGCAAACCACTGAAATACCTCTTCACATTCCTCACAAACTACTTTAAGATGAGGTGTGATGAAAACATCTGTTCAGTTGGTGCACTTGTATGTAAATTGGGTTTTTCTTTTAATTACTGCATGTTTGTTTAGAATCTTTAGCTGGTCTGCTACTGTAGGTACACTGAAAAACACAAACCTTACAAATATAGAGCTCAATCCTGCAAAGGTTCACCCCTGAGGATGGTACATATTACCATGATTGGATCCAAGAGTGGCTTCACAGTATATCCCTGGTGGTAAGTGTTAGCAGAATTAGGCTCTCATAAGCAACCCTCAGATAATATCTTTAGCAGTGGCCTACATGCCACTATCCTAAACACACACCAAAAAACATAAAACAAATTAATGGTCATAATATATTAATATTAAACAAAAGCAATCAAATGGACAAAACCCTATTAAACACAGGTTTTTAAAACATTGCTGCTGCTCCTCTGAGTTTTGCTTTCATAGAGACCTTTAAAAATGAGTTACTTTCTTAGTCTGTGCACCTGTTTGTATGTGAAATTGCTGGTGCACTATAGGAAATGCAGTAGCGCGTTTGAATAATAGTTTTGATAGATTTGTAAACGGATCATATGTTTTGACCCAAATAAGTTAGGAATATTTGCGATCTGTCTTGGATCCCATACAATTGAAAGATTAAACTCTCTCTTTTTAGTAACTGTTGCCCTACATTTGTCTTAAACAAATAAATTTGTTGTAAATGTGTAAATGCCAAGTATTTTATTTCAGAGTAGCAGCCGTGTTAGTCTGTATCTGCAGAAAGAAAAGGAGGACTTGTGGCACCTTAGAGACTAACAGATTTATTCGAGCATAAGCTTTCGTGAGCTACAGCCGATGAAGTGAGCTGTAGCTCACGAAAGCTTATGCTCGAAATAAATTTGTTAGTCTCTAAGGTGCCACAAGTCCTCCTTTTCTTTTTAAGTATTTTATTATAACTCCTGATTTTATACAGGTATAAATACTGCAGTATTGCCAACGGAAAATGTTAGATCATGAGTTGGCTTCAGAAATGGAAATTTTGAAAAAATGTGTTTTGAGAGTTTTATTTGCCTTTTGGTTTTTGAACCAGTGTAGGGTTCATTGGGGTTAAATTATCATGTTCTTCTCTATAGTCATGAAGGCTAGAAACTTGCTATTTTGTATAAGAAGGGTAACGTTGTCCAGAGTTGTCATTACTTCAGGAGCGAGGGCATTAAGAAAAAAAATTAATTTCGTGAGTCTCATGATAAAATCATGAGAATTGGCAACACTGATTGCTGGTAGAATTTTAAGCACCATTGAACATTCCATGTAGTTAACTTTATATTCTTAATGCATTTTTATGTTTTCATGATTTTTGGTATGTAGAAAGTATTGTCCTAAAAAAGCTGTAGCTGAGGTTTCCATAAAAAATAAACAACTTGAGATCTTGGGTGAAATGGAGTTAGTGGCTTTCGTTTAACAGTGGGCAATAGTTGTCTGCATTCACTTTGTTCTTAGTTATTTTAGGTTCCATTGCTGCCAGATGGTGGTAGGCAGTATTGCATAGCAGTTAGAATAGAGAACTAGGTATGAAGTCCTGGCCCCATTAAAGTCAATGGCAAAACTCTGTGAACCTGATTGTGACCAGGATTTCATCTTATGAGATGAGATGCCTGGTTCTGACAATAACTTTTTGAGAAGCTCTCGGCAAGTCACTTAACCTCTTTGCCTTAGTTCACCAATTGGTAAAATGGGGATAATACTTGACTGAGTGGCATGGCTTGGTTTATATTTGGAGGAACTCAAAGACCTTTGTAATGAAATGCACGTTAGAAGTGTGTAACGTACTATAATCTCTACCTTACTTGGTTCTGAGACCAAGGTTCAGGATGCTGACTTGGTAGTTTGCGGATGCTTGCACTGATGTTTTATGGCAGACCTCAAAGAAACAAGCAGTATAAAACTGCTGATTCCACAGTAGTAGGGGATCAGGAAAGCCTCTGTCTTCCATTCCTGAAAATTCCTCTTTTGAGGGAGAAGTCTCTTTTAACCTACCAGTCTGAGAACAAATGCTGCCTCTAGTGGGTAGGATGTGAGTTTACTCATGAGGGAATTCTGTGCCAAAAAAACAAAAAAATCTGCACACACTATTTTAAAATTCTCCAAAATTCTGCAAATTTTGTCAATAAATAAATGCAGAGGCTCCAGCATGGCAGTGGGGAGCACAGGCCACTGACTGCACAGAGGTGGGAGATCACCCTGCAGGCCTCCCCCCTCTCTCCCTGGACATGGACTCAGCAGTGAAGCTGCACCTGATCCTGACACAGCGCAAGGGCCAGGCCAGCCCCAGAAACACCCGGGGCCTTGCCCCTTTATGCCAAGTACACTAGATGTAGGGAGGCAGGTTCAGCCCAGCAGGATCCAAGTGTGGAGCAACTTAATGTGGAGAGATCCAGATGTGGGGTAATTGCCCCACACAGAACCCAATCTGTGTTTGGGCAGCTTTGTGGGGGGATCTGGATGAACAGGGGCTCATGGGTGGTGTGGGGGAGAGCTTCTGGATGCAGAGACAATGGGACTCTGCGGGGAGGGGGGGTCCAGGTGAAGGTAGTTGGAGTTCTGCAGGGGGGTCTGGGTGTGGAGGGCTCAACTGGAGGGGGCGGTCCAGGTGCTGGCTTTGTGTGTTGCAGATCTGGGTGCTTGCTTGGTGGGGCTCAGTGGGATGGGGATCTGGGTTTGTGGGGGCTTGTCAGTGTGGTCCAGGTGGAGGGGGGTGAGTGGGGGAGGGTAGTTTGGGTGAAGGGGTGGGGTCCGGATGCAGAGGATGAGGCTTGTTAGGGTGTGGGTTCAGGGTTCTGGGTTTAGGGCGTGAGGTTTGGTGGGGTGATCTGGGTATGAGGCAGGTCTGGATGCACAGGGGTTGGGTGGAGGAGGGAAGCAGCTACCTGTAGAGTTAACCCTCCCGTATGGCTGAGGAGCAAAGGGAGCAGTGGTGCAGAGCTTCTGTAGCCGGAGAGGTTTCTGGGGGTGAATCTGACACAGCCCTGGCCGCTCCTTGTACAGGAGAAACAAGTCCCATCCTCCCCAGCCCAGCTGGGACAAGCAAGGTAGGAGCCAGTGGCTGAGGCATCCCCAGCCCTGCCGCACCTTCCCCCAGTGATTTACCTCTCCACTAGCTGCTCCGGGCACCTGAGACAAAGCACGTGTGCCGCTGGGGAGCGGCAGCATGACTGTTCTTGTGGCTTCCCTTTGCTTCCCAGTCAGAAAGTCATTTTGCTGTGGGGAAGCAAAAAAGTCGCGGGGGACATGAATTCTACTCACGTGCAGTGGCACAAAATTCCCCCAGGGGTACGAGTTACTGTGTGTAACCTAGTTATGCAGTAGCTTGATTTCATGTCTGTTTCCCCAAATGGAGGCCCAACAGCCCTAGCTATTAAATAATTAGTGTCATCCTTAATCATTATGCTGATTAACGCTTCACCAGACCTGGGTTTGTCTTTGCTATCCAGCCCTTTGGTAGATGGTCATCTCTACTTAACGCATATGTGGTTCAGGAAGATAAGTATATCAAGCAATAAAGCTGGGTGAATAAGTATGGCTCAGTTGCGATGACCCTAGGTTTGCTTCTTTCTTACTCACAATTATTGCTTACACGGGTTACAGAACATAGAGTGAGCTGTTGTCAGACCTTTATGCTTAAAAATACAAATAAACATGTTTTGGGGAACTAGTGGCCAAATAGCTTCTGTGTCAGTTACTGTAGTTACATTAAACGCCTAAAGCCATTTTTTTGGATCCTAAAACTATTTTAAGATTTAGTTGGGGTTGGCCCTGCTTTGAGCAGGGGTTTGGACTAGAAGACCTCCTGAGGTGTCTTTCAACCATAACCTTCTGTGATTCTAAGTGGTGGTGTATATCAGAAAGGTTAGTGGACATCAGTGAATCATTTTGATTATTAGGGGGATGCCTCTGCTTCTATTTCATACTCTAATAATTGCTATTTAAACTTTTAGGCTTGGAACAACACATGATTCCTGTAGTGAAGATATGTATAGTACCTTGCTACAAAGGTATCATCAATTGGAACAGGAGATGTGTCAAGTGGCTGAAGCCTGGCTTGAATGCCAGAAAAAAATAGATGATTATGTAGATGAACAGGTAAGGACCATGTAAGCTATTGCCTGCCTTGCAGTAAATGTAAAACATACAAAGTTATATATTGCATACATATTAATTCTTAGATGTACTCCAAAAATTATGACCTTTAGTCAAGGTGGTATAACAGGTGCTGATAAAAATGAATTATTACTTAGTCTGAATTCCTGTAGCATGCACCGATGTATCGTGTATTTTAATTACTACTTTTGGATAAGAAACCATAGTCTTTAAGATGAGTTTTGTTAATTAAAAACTTAATCCCCATGTTTTATGTACATTGTCAATAAAGTTACTCATTTCTGCTTAGTTAACAACTACTACAATCCACTTTGGGATGTTGCAAGTAAGTCTGTTAGCAGTGTCTTTGTTAATGTCTTGCATAAAATCTTGAGGATAGCTTCAAAGTATCTGAAGAAAATTCTTGTTGCCAAACTCTGCCACCTGTATAGCCTGCATGCTCTAATCCTAGGTATACTAAAAGTGAAAAATCACCATAAAGAAATCACTTTTCTTTGTTAAAGAAAAGTAGGCACAGCAAATAATGAACATTTGCTATTGTTTATAAGAATCAGACAGAAGTAACGGCTGCTACTCTGAAACCTGTCTTCACAGTAGTTGTCTATCTGATTTTACCTTATTTGAATTTCCTTGTAATATTCATGTACTAACAATGAATACAAAAGGTTAAAGGCTGTGTTGCATCTTTGCTTTACAAAGTATAATTATAGGCATCACAAGAGAAGCTCTTGAGGGGGAACAGTGAAACCCATTTTTGCATATGTAAATGACAGTGTCTCTTCTAAAATTTACAGTCTTTCTGGGGCTTGAGAGGTGTAGGTCTTTGCAGGCTCAATTTGTAAGCAGGAAATAAGCACATGTTATAGTAGCCATCATCTGATATAAAGTGTTGAGCATGTGTCTGAGTGCAGACTTTGACCAGTCTCCTGCTACAGAGAAAATGCTACAGAGTTACAGTGCAGTTTTGGGAACTATCCAATAGGTTGTGTAATGGAAACAGGAAGCATTCTGGACTCCAGATTTTTTCGGGGGGGAGGACCACCAATAGATGAGCCTCCTAGGAAAGAGTGGATTTTTTTTCTTCTTTAAAAGAGCAGTTTATAAACAAGCCATTGCCTGCTTCAAATGGTCCTGCCATTGGGAGCATGAGTGAATGGTGAGAAGATCAGTACACTGGCATCACAGTCAGAGAGAACTTTGCTAACACAAGAGGCTGAGACAACGAAACTGCTGAATTGCCACCAATTATTTAGCTGTATAAAAGGAGCAAGAACCAAAAGAGAACTCCAGTAAGTGAAAACAAGCCCTTTCTTAGGGTAAAATGAGCTCTTTTTAAAATAAAAAGCTGTGATTGGGCAGAAGCTATTCTATGCTTTTATAGTTTTTGAATATATGGGGTGTTCAGAGTCCATATGTAAGGAATATCTGAGGGGAGAGGCATCACTGAGATGGTCTCTGGGAGGCAAGGCAGAAGAAATTTTGTCAATAAGGCATTTGCTCCTGTTGAAGATGCACAGAGCGCAAAAAAAAAATTTTTTTAAATCAAGAAATCTTACAAAAATTTTTCTGTGCTGCAACTAGACTTTGCACCGTTGTCATCTTGGATACGTTGGTGAGAATGGTCAGAAATAGAGTTAAAGGTTTGAAACAGTCTCCCTGTAGCATGTGTACAACTTTTTTAAAATAACACTAGGAAAAATAAGAAATGTGGGTTGCGGTTGAGAAATTAAACTGAACCAAAGTATCTAAAATCCACACTGGAGAGACAAATGCTACCTACTGTTAAGGCCTCATAGAATTTGTAGGCATGAGAAAAGCTCGGCAAACTCTTTATACAACATCTTCCAATATCTTTGTGAACAAAAACCTCTTGACAGATGTACTCAGGGTATTATACAAGCAAAGTACAATACAGGTAAAGAGTCACTAATTAAATAATGTGAAATCAAAATAGTTTAAAAAAACCAAACAGATCTCATGTAAATAAAAGAATGTAGGGGAAACAGTGATT
Organism: Caretta caretta; assembly: GCF_965140235.1. Lineage (NCBI taxonomy): Eukaryota > Metazoa > Chordata > Testudines > Cheloniidae > Caretta > Caretta caretta. The sequence continues at coordinate 133,965,297 of NC_134209.1, read as the reverse complement.
AAAGTAGGAGACACTTTAATTAAAAAAAAAAAAGTGGGGTGGCAGATGCCCAAGAGAACAAGTTCCTGACACCCTAGGCATCACTACAGCAAAAATATCCATCACCCTTCTGACTTAAAGTGCAGCATTGGAAAAGTGGGCCTGTCAAAGCAGTTACTCCTTAGGAAAATGCTAACATAGACCATCTCAAATATGTCCAGGTTTCTTCCCACAAATGGATTTTAAGATGATCCTGTTGACTTCTAAAGTTAATCTGTTATGCTATCAGCAGCTAGTATAAAGAATATTTAAAAGTCCTAAAAAGGAATTACAGCCTGTGATCCACATTTATTTAATGAAGTAACATTATTCTGGAAGCGGAGCTTCTTTTTCTTTAACGATTAAATTCTCACAGAAACACTAAAAATCAGGCTATTATGGTATGAATAATTTGCATAATGAAGCCACTGAAGTATTCAAAGGCTAATGACTCTGAAGTAGCCTTTATGCCATTGCTTCAATAACATGAATATGAGAATGTCTGGTAGTACTAGTGCTAATGTGCATTTGTCATACTTTGCAGTCTTTATACATTTGAAAGATCATATTAGTTTGTGAGAGTTCCCATGCTTAAAGGCCTAGATTTTGTCTTTAAGACCACAGCCCTTGTGTAGAGAGGAGTACGGAATCTAATCATGCCAGGAATAACACTGGAGAAATTATGCCTGCCTGAGGCACAATCACACTGAGGCTTCTGCTTGCATATGAGGTCGTGTTGGTCTGCTCAATTTTGTATGCCAGCCCTGCTCCACAGGCTGGTGCAAAGTGAAGGGGACAGAATAATGACCCCACTCCCTTCCCACCCGTCTTCACTAGCTTGCTCCCATGGAGAGGAAAAATATAGCAATTGTTGTGAGATGCACGGGTGAGTAGGGGAGGCTTCTTGCTTGTCCCTCCACTCCTGTGTGCCTAAGTGAGGGCATCTCAGTTTTTCCCAAAACAGTGAATACAGTATAAGTGAAATTACCTCTCAAACTAGTAGAGATTAAATGCATCCACTATGGTGTTGTGGTTGCTGTGTAGATCAACCATTCACATTTGTACAGTGCTTTAGACCCACGTAAGGTAGGTGAATAAATATTTTTTTAGGTCCCTAGATTTAGCAGTGATAGGCGCTACTTGAAGGGATGGATAAGTAGGTAGAATAACTGATACAGAAATTAAGTGACTGCCCATGTCCTCAAAACAGTCAGTAGCAGAGCCAGGAATAGCTCTTGAGCATTCTGTATTGCCATAAATCAGGAACATTTTAATCCCTCTGAGAAGTGGTACAAAGGAGGGTCCATAAGTGTTCATGCTTACTATTACTTTTAACCATTTAAAAACATTACGTGACTTACAGTATTGCTTTTAGTGTAAATTAACATAATTCCCTTGCTGTGAAGGGAATTCAAAATTGAATAGTAGTAATCCAAATTACATTTGATTTTTCTGATTCAGCATTAGAGAGCAAAATCATGCCAAGTAACATTCAAATACAAGTGTTGAGGTGTAGTGGGTATAGTTCAACATAGTATTTCCTGAGTGAAACAATATTCCTATTGTAAGTGGTAATCTTTTAAACTCATGTTCATGTTTGAATTCTATGTTCATTCCTTGAAATATGAATTTAAGGTAGTACTACAAACTGAGGGTTACAACATGAGCTAATCCTAGTAAGTTCTGGCTCATTTGCTGCAAATTTTGTTCCATAAATATATAACCTCTGAAAGGTTTTGAATTTCTAGTACTTATATGCTAAATAACTAGGTAAGTGTTGAAAGAAACCTGGATAGGTGCTTTCCCTTACCTATTGAAACAGTTCTTTCAAAATGATTTGGGAAACAGATGGAGAAACTCCATTTTTGTACTTCAATGTTAAAAAAAAATTTACTGAATGTAGTATTGTTGTATGCGCGCTGGTCTCAGGATACTACAGACAAGGTGTGTGAAGTATTAGTCAAATAAAAGAGAACTTCTGTTGCTGAGAGACAAGCTTTCAAGTGTACAGATCTGGGCACTCTTCAGGTCTGGGCACTCTCTCACCAACAGAAGGTGGTCCAGTAAAAGATATTATCTCGCCCACCTTGTGTGTCAAAAATTTACGGATTTTTCTTTTTTTGTTTTATGTTTGTAGCATTGTTTAACAACTCTAAAAAGTGTACTCTTCAAAGACAAAATGTAATCTGATTTTAATAGTGCTTTTCCAGTAACATGCCCCATGGTGCTCTATAATTAAAAAGTATCTTGCTGAGTTAGCTAAACCATAGGCAAGAAATACATTTTAACCTCAACCTTAAACACTAACAATCTAGATCATTACATTTGAATGGTTATAATTTTAAACTTGATCTTTTCTTTTTATATAATCTTACAAAAAAGAACAGTCCAGCTTCAGTAACCAATATTCTTCTATGATTGAACGAAGAGCTCTAGATCTGTGGAACACCACAAGACTTGCTCTTGACCTTGAGCGTGTATCTGAGACTTGCCATAAGTCCTGTATTGCGAGATCTTCACATTGATCAGGAGATGAGATATTGGGTATCTGATGCAGAACACTTTAAATTTTATCAAAACTTTGTGTATAGTATACAGTTGAACTTAATGTCAGTGTAAAGACTTAACTGTGGTGGGGAGGGTGCAAGGGGGGGAAGATTGCCAAATGATTTTACATTTGCTTTAGAGTTTAAATACAGTGGCCTTGCTAATGAAATAAGAAGAGCACTTGGATAAGATAAATTCTGTCTTTTTAATGTAACTTGAATAACTTAACTTTGTTTTTAATTACACAAAATTCTTGTGAGTTTTTTCTGAAATAAACATGGACAGGATAAATAAAATAAAATGTGATGGTGGCATAACAAATACAGTGTAGTGTTTTCATGTTTAAACCAATGAATCTCCCTGTATTCTATTTTAGATGGCAATGAAAACAAAACAGCGCATGCTAAAAGAAGACTGGGAATTTTTTAAACAGAGGCGTTTTATTGAAGAGCAGGTAGGATTATGGTGTTTTAGCAATTTATATTCGGTAGTTTGAATATTTTCTGTATGCTATGAGAGACAGACACTTGCAGCTGAAAGAGTAATCTGTATATTATACTAACCATATGTGTTCTAATTCTTCAACCCTATGCTTAGAGCACACTTGGATAAATGGGAGTTAAGCACAGATCAGCTACAGAATTGGGCCCCCATGTTTTTTCTAAACTTTAAGGGTAATTGAGTTTGTTCCTACATGTTAGTCCCTTTGTGTATATCCATAAAAGGCATGTAACTGCTGAAGTGAGAGAACTGTGTTGTGATCTAATAAAAATAATATACAAAACTCCAGTTATAACTGGATCAGAGAGATTGACTTAGCCTTCTGATTTCTTTAATACGGAAATACATTGTCTTTGAGCTAATGTATTTTGAATGCCAGGTGTTTACTGCTTCTAACTTTAAACTTTTGTAGGTATAAATGTTTTTGACTTTGGGTATTGTGATAGATGATCAAAAGGATACTTTTATCAAGTTATTACTTGCATTATAATTGTCTTTAAGTTGAGCATTATAAAAGGAAAGGATATTTTTTTGCCGTTAGTTATGCTATAAACTGGTTAAAATTTTAGTGAACATATACTTGCAATACTAAACCACTGCCTTACAATTTACTTTAGTTAAATAACAAGAAAGCACTAGCTGGTGAGAACAACTTCACAGACACAATGAGGCATATGTTGTCGTCACGTTTGAGCATGCCTGACTGTCCCAACTGTAATTATAGAAGAAGGTGAGCTGATGTTTTTAATGAGTTCATAATAAAACATTAATCTCTTGGGTTAGAGAAAAGAGGATATCAAATATTGTAACTGGCACAGTGCATTTAATAAAATTGAATGCAACTTCAAACGATACCTTTTTAGAAATCTGTGACACTGATAAGTTTTATTACTATCTTAATTCTTGAGCAGATGTACTTGTGATGACTGCAGCCTTTCACACATTTTAACATGTGGCATCATGGATTCACCAATAACAGATGACATCCATATTAACCAGTTACCACTACAAATTGATTCTGCTCCGGATTATCTGTCTGAGATCCGCCCACCTAGTATGTCTTCAGCAAGCTCAGAATCAGGTTCCAGTTCTCCTATCACAATTCAGCAGCACCCAAGACTCATCCTTACAGATAATGGCTCTGCACCAACTTTGTGAGTACTGTTTTTATTGCAAATTTTGGAATCCTAATGAAATTGAGAGAACTATGGAAGACAAGTTACAGAAAGTTTGATAGTCATTTAAAGTGAAACTGTCATTGTTTAAAGATTTAACACTTATATTTGCAGTAGTACTTAGCCACATTGGGGAACTTACTCTGAGAGGTATCAACTGCCTGAATTCATTACAATGAAGTGGTAATTCTTGAATATATGTCTTAATTTTATGCCTCCAAATGGCTGTACATTCAGGAGTTCAGGGAGACATCCACCACAGAACCCTGTATACACGTTTAGCCACTGGCAGTGGTAAGGATAAACTTTCTGGATGGTGACCTGCTAGCTAGATGACTTCCTGTTGTTCCACACATTTTTTTCACATCATCTGAGATCTTGCTTTAGACATCTACCCTAAGTGAAATCAGGGTGGATTGATTTGAATCACTGATTTTGATCATCATGTAAATCAGCAAGCAGGAAATCTTGGTTTAAATCTTGTTTTAAATCTTGTTTTGCATTTGTACTTTTTAGGTATTTTTCCAAAGAAAATTTGAATGAGTGGTTGGTAACCATTAAAACGCGTTGGTTTGCCTTTATGCTGTATATCTTGCTGCTTTTGCATACCAAAAGGTTATGCTGTGTCTATACACATTACTTTCATTGAGATTCTTAATTTTATATGAGGATGTGAGGGAGATTCCCAAACCTGAGCCGGTCTTTTTAGGTGACAAATCTGAGGAACTGTCCCAGATTGAGATGTCATTAGAGGAGGTTTTGGAACGAATTGATGAACTAAACAGTAATAAGTCACCAATGTGACGCCAATTTTTAAAAAGGGCTCCAGAGGTGACCCTGGCAATTACAGGCCAGTAAACCTGACTTCAGTGCTGGGTAAACTGGTTGAAACTATAGTAAAGAACGAAATTGTTAGACACATAGATGAACATAATTTGTTGGGGGAAGAGTCAACATGGTTTTTGTAAAGGGAAATCATGCTTCACCAATCTACTAGAATTCTTTGAGGGTCAACAAGCATGTGGACAAGGGATCTGGTGGATATACTGTATTTAGATTTTCAGAAAGCCTTTGACAAGGTTCTTCACCAAAGGCTCTGAAGCAAAGTAAGCAGTCATGGGATAAGAGGGAAGGTTCTCTCATGGATTGGTAACTGGTTAAAAGATAGGAAACAAAGGGTAGGAAAAAATACGGTTTTCAGAACGGAGAGAGGTAAATAGTGGTGTCCCCCAGGGGTCTGTACTGAGTCCAGTCCTATTCAACATATTCATAAATGATTTGGAAAAAGAAGTAAACCGTGAGGTTGCAAATTTTGCCGATGATACAAAACTATTCAAGATAGTTAAGTCCCAGGCAGACTGCCAAGAGCTACAAAAAGATCTCTCAAAACTGGGTGACTGGGCAACAAAATGGCAGATGAAATTTCATGTTGATCAATGCAAAGTAATGTACATTGGAAAACATAGTCCCAACTATACGTATAAAATGATGGGGTCTAAATTAGCTGCGACCACTCAAGAAAGAGATCTTGGAGTCACTGTGGATTGTTCTCTGAAAACATCCACTCAGTGTGCAGCGGCAGTCAAAAAAGCGAACAGAATGTTGGGAAACATTAGGAAAGGGATAGCTAATAAGAAAATATCATCATATTGCTTCTATATAAATCCATGGCACGCCACATCCTGAATACTGCTTGCAGATGTGGTCATCCCATCTCAAAAAAGATGTATTGGTATTGGAAAAGGTTCAGAAACGGGCAACAGAAATGATTAGGGGTATGGAATGGTTGCCATATGAGTAGAGATTAATAAGACTTGGACTTTTCATCTTAGAAAAGACACGACTAAGGGGGGATATGATTGAGGTCTATAAAACCATGACAAAAGGAAGTATTTTTTCACACAGCGCAGTCAACCTGTGGAACTCCTTGCCAGAGGATGTTGTGAAGGCCAAGACTATAACAGGGTTCAAAAAAGAACTAGGTAAATTCATGGAGGATAGGTCCATCAATGTCTATTAGCCAGGTTGGGCAGGGATGGTGTTTGCCAGAAGCTGGGAATGGGCAACAGGGGATGGATCATTTGATGATTTTCTGTTCTGTTGATTCCCTCTGGGGCACCTGGCATTGGCCACCTGTTGGAAGACAGGATACTGGGCTAGATGGACCTAGGTCTGACCCAGTATGGCCATTCTTATGTTCTGTATGTTATGTTAAAAATGGTGAGTAATGTATTATTTATGAGATAAAATATTTACTTGTGATTTGTTTCAAGGTTGAGTGGGAATTCAGATGTAATAAAAAATGTACAAAAGCAGCATTTAAAGGTTGGTTTTTAATTAATCTACCTTAAAATCTGTGTGATACATAAGAAAACTTATAAAAACAGGTTTTGAGTTTTAAAACTAACTGATTATTAAACAAAGGGAGTATTATCTGTAGTTAGTGAATTAAACCGATTGTTCCTGGTCACCATGTCCTTCAAGATTTTAGAAGTAGCAGACCTCGTCCTCCTACATCTACTTTTTGTTCTTAGGTTGGAAGAGGAAAACAAGCTTTCCTGCTTTTGTCAACTCTCAGTTGACTTGTTAACTTTGATCTAGTCATTGAACTGAACTAGTTAAATAAACTGAAATGAAAAAATATTCTCTTTGCACCTACAGAAGAAGCTAGTGCTCTCAAAAGGTGGCTTAGCATTTCAACAATGTCTGGTTCTAGGTGCTTCACCAGTTCAGTGATTTGACTTCCTTTAAAACTTTGGCAGGAAACATGTATTGCATAGTGTTTTGGGTGTGGGTTGTTTTTTTTGTTTTTTTTTTACTTATTCTAATCTATTAAAATGATTTAGATTAAGACCTTAACATAAACTATCATAAATTCAAATTTAACTTTAAATATAAAAATCTGATTTAAACTAGAAAAATCTGATTTTTAAAGTTTTCTTTTAAAATTGGTTTTAATCCTCTGTGAATGAAATATTGTTACACGTGCACCACATGTCTAAGGAATACAACCTTACCTGTCACGTACTAACCAGAGATACTCAGACAATCATAACTGGTGTTTTTCTGGTTTGCCTTACAAAGAATCATAGAATCATAGAATATCAGAGTTGGAAGGGACCTCTGGAGGTCATCAAGTCCAACCCCCTGCCAAGAGCAGAACCAATCCCAATTAAATCATCCCACCCAGGATTTGTCAAGCCTGACCTTAAAAGCTTCTAAGGAAGGGGATTCCACCACCTCTCTAGGTAACGCATTCCAGTGTTTAACCACCCTCCTAGTGAAAAAGTTTTTCCTAATATCCAACCTAAATCTCCCCCACTGCAACTTGAGACCATTATTTCTTGTCCTGTCATCTGCTACCATTGAGAATAATCTAGATCCATCCTCTTTGGATCCACCTTTCAGGTAGTTGAAAGCAGCTATCAAATCCCCCCTCATTCTTCTCTTCCATAGACTAAACAATCCCAGTTCCCTCAGCCTCTCCTCATAAGTAATGTGTTCCAGACCCCTAATCATTTTTGTTGCCCTTCACTGGACTCTCTCCAATTTTTCCACATCCTTCTTGTAGTGTGGGGCCCAAAACTGGACACAATACTCCAGATGAGGCCTCACCAATGTCGACTAGAGGGGAACGATCACGTCCCTCATTCTGCTGGCAATGCCCCTAGTTATACATCCCAAAATGCCATTGGCCTTCTTGGCAACAAGGGCACACTGTTGACTCATATCCAGCTTCTCGTCCACTGTCACCCCTAGGTCCTTCTCTGCAGAACTGCTGCCTAGCCACTCGGTCCCTAGTCTGTAACGGTGCATTGGATTCTTCCATCCTAAGTGCAGGACTCTGCCCTTGTTCTTGTTGAACCTCATCAGATTTCTTTTGGCCCAATCCTCTAATTTGTCTAGGGCCCTCTGTATCCTATCCCTACCCTCCAGCGTATCTACCACTCCTCCCAGTTCAGTGTCATCCACAAACTTGCTGAGGGTGCAATCCACACCATCTTCCAGATCATTAATGAAGATATTGAACAAAACCGGCCCCAGGACCGACCCTTGGGGCACTCCGCTAGATACCGGCTGCCAACTAGACATGGAGCCATTGATCACTACCCGTTGAGCCCGACAATCTAGCCAACTTTCTACCCACCTTGTAGTGCATCCATCCAGCCCATACTTCTTTAACTTGCTGGCAAGAATACTGTGAGAGATCGTGTCAAAAGCTTTGCTAAAGTCAAGGAATAACACGTCCACTGCTTTCCCTTCATCCACAGAACCAGTTATCTCATCATAGAAGGCAATTAGATTAGTCAAGCATGACTTTCCCTTGGTGAATCCATGCTGACTGTTCCTGATCACTTTCCTCTCCTCTAAGTGCTTCAGAATTGATTCCTTGAGGACATGCTCCACGATTTTTCCGGGGACTGAGGGGAGGCTAACTGGCCTATAGTTCTCAGGATCTTCCTTCTTCCCTTTTTTAAAGATTGGCACTGCATTAGCCTTTTTCCAGTCTTCCAGGACGTCCCCCGATAGCCATGAGTTTTCAAAGATAATGGCCAATGGCTCTGCAATCACATCCGCCAATTCCTTTAGCACTCTCCGATGCAATGCATCCAGCCCCATGGATTTGTGCACGTCTAGCTTTTCTAAATAGTCCCGAACCACTTCTTTCTTCACAGAGGGCTGGCCACTTCCTCCCAGTGCTGTAGTCTGGGAGCTGACCTTGTTTGTGAAGACAGAGGCAAAAAAAGCATTGAGTACATTAGCTTTTTCCACATCCTCTGTCACTAGGTTGCTTCCCTCATTCAGTAAGGGGCCCACACTTTCCTTGGCTTTCTTCTTGTTGCCAACATACCTGAAGAAACCCTTCTTGTTACTCTTAACATCTCTTGCTAGCTGCAACTCCAGGTGTGATTTTAGCCTTCCTGATTTCACTCCTGCATGCCCGAGCAATATTTTTATATTCTTCCCTGGTCATTTGTCCAATCTTCCACTTCTTGTAAGTCTCTTTTTTGTGTTTAAGATCAGCAAGGATTTCACTGTTAAGCCAAGCTGGTCGCCTGCCATATTTACTATTCTTTCTACACGTCGGGATGGTTTGTCCCTGTAAACACAATAAGGATTCTTTAAAATACAGCCAGCTCTCCTGGACTCCTTTCCCCCTCATGTTATTCTCCCAGGGGATCCTGCCCATCAGTTCCCGGAGGGAGTCAGAGTCTGCTTTTCTGAAGTCCAGGTCCATATTCTGCTGCTCTCCTTTCTTCCCTGTGTCAGGATCCTGAACTCGACCATCTCATGGTCACTGCCTCCCAGGTTCCCATCCACTTTTGCTTCCCCTAGTAATTCTTCTTGTGAGCAGCAGGTCAAGAAGAGCTCTGCCCCAGTTAGTTCCTCCAGCACTTGCACCAGGAAATTGTCCCCTACACTTTCCAAAAACTTCCTGGATCGTCTGTGCACCGCTGTATTGCTCTCCCAGCAGATATCAGGATGATTGAAGTCGCCCATGAGAACCAGGGCGTGCGATCTAGTAGCTTCTGGTAGTTGGCAGAAGAAAGCCTCATCCACTTCATCCCCCTGGTCCGGTGGTCAATAGCAGACTCCCACCACGACATCACCCTTGTTGCTCACGCTTCTAAACTTAATCCAGAGACTCTCGGGTTTTTCTGCAGTTTCATACTTGAGCTCTGAGCAGTCATACTGCTCCCTTACATACAGTGCAACTCCCCCACCTTTTCTGACCTCCCTGTCCTTCCTGAACAGTTTATACCCATCCATGACAGTATTCCAGTCATGCGAGTTATCCCACCAAGTCTCAGTTGTTCCAATCACATCATAATTCCCTGACTTTGCCAGGACCTCCAGTTCTCCCTGCTTGTTTCCCAGGCTTTGTGCATTTGTATGTAGGCACTTGAGATAACCTACTGATCGCTCCTCGTTCTCAGTATGAGGCAGGAGCCCTCCCCCTCACACGCTCCTGCTTGTGCTTCCTCCCAGTATCCTGCTTCCCCACCTGCCTCAGGGCTTTGGTCTCCTTCCCCCACTGAACCTAGTTTAAAGCCCTCCTCACTAGGTTAGCCAGCCTGCTCGCGAAGATGCTCTTCCCTCTCTTCGTTAGGTGGATCCCGTCTCTGCCTAGCACTCCTCCTTCTTGGAACACCTTCCTAGGGTCAAAGAATCCAAAGTCTTCTCTCCTACAGCACCTGCGTAGCCATTCATTGACTTCCACGATTCGATGATCCCTACCCCGGCCTTTTCCTTCCATGGGGAAGATGGACGAGAACACCACTTGCGCCTCATACTCCTTTAACCTCCTTCCCAGAGCCACGTAGTCTGCAGCGATCTGCTCAAGGTCATTCTTGGCAGTATCATTGGTTCCCACGTGGAAAAGCAGGAAGGGGTAGCGGTCCGAGGGCTTGATGAGTCTCAGCAGTCTCTCCGTCACATCGCGAATCTTAGCCCCTGGCAAGCAGCAGACTTCTCTGTTTTTTCCTGGTCAGGACGGCAGGTAGATGACTCAGTCCCCCTGAGGAGAGAGTCCCCAACCACCACCACCCGCCTCCTTTTCTTGGGAGTGGTGGTCGTGGGACCCCCAACCTCAGGACAGTGCATCTCATGCCTTTCAACTGGCGGAGTCTTCTGCTCCCTTCTCCCAGACGTATCATCTGGGCCACTCCCCGCAATGGTACCTGGGGAGAGAACATGAAAATGGTTACTTACTTGTCTCTGCGTTGCTGGTACGTGGACGTTCCCCCTTCTTCTGGAGGTCACATGTTGCCAAATTTCTGCACCGTCCGTCTATCCCCGCTGCGCAGCCTGCTCTGAATCTTCAGAACCTTGTGCCCGTAGAAGCATATCCTGACATCTGTCCAGGAAATCTTCAGATTCTCTTATGCAACACAGGGTCGATACCTGTTGCTCCAGACCTTGAACCTTCTCTTCCAGTATGGAGACCAGCTTGCACTTTGTACACACAAAGTCGCTTCTGTCCTGTGGAAGAAAGACAAACATGGCACATCCAGTGCAGGTCACAACAGCTGAACACTCCCCATCCATATTACCTTCCTACTACGAGCTTCCTCAGGAGATGCAGTAATTACTCAGAGAAGCTGTCAGGGTGCAAGCCTCAGTGGGCTTACCCCAGGCGAACTCCCAGGCAAACTCCTGCTGTTTGCTGCTCTGCTGTTCCCCACTGCTCAGCTGGTTTGCAGAGCACTGGCTTTTTTAGACAGCCAGGCTCACCTGAAACAAAACACTCCCAACTCCCGCCCTTTTCAGCCAACCGATCAAGCACTCACTCAAACTTTCAAGCAACGATTGAGCAACGATAAACCTGAATATAAGAACTGCTTAATGGATTTTTTTTTTGGCTATCTAGTGTGAGAACAGGAGACTTTTTTTGAAAGGTTAGTCACCTGATTACAAGTAACTGACTTCTGAAATCTTCTATCAAGACGGTTGAGTTGACATTAATTAAGACTCCTAGCAAAGATTCATGTGCAATGAAAAAAGTTCTTCTCTCATCTCCTTCTAATAATCATAGTGATTTTAGAAACTGAGGCATTTGATATTGCTTCCTGACCCTTCCCCAAAACCAGAAAGGGGTAGAAATGATTTTAAAATTGTGGGAGTGGATTGAATTTTTTATTCCCGACCCATCAAGCCTTCTTAGCAACTGTCTAACTACTACACCCTGTTACAGTATGTGGCACATCAACAACAGTGAAGAACATTTAAGTTGATTCTGCTATGGTGATCAGTAGTGAAATAGCTAACCTAGGTATTTTAGGGAGTTGTCATTAAGATTCAACGTTAACATTTTATTGAAGTGAATGGGAATAGCACAAATATGTCAGTTATTGTTTCAAGCTAATATCACTTCATTGATTTCTACCTGGGTCTCATTTCAAAATTTATCTTTGCATTTATTATTGCTAGACTTACTGCTTTATGTTCAAGAATCTATGCTTTCATTATAATCTTGTGCAAAGTTTATTGAAAAGGGCATTTATATGGCAATTTATGCAGTGGCGCAGTTGCATTATACTCGGTGTTTCTGATCACTGTAATTATTTTTCTGTTTGAAGCAGTTAAAGTGCCATTCAGCTTGTTTGTTTATTTTGACACACATTTAAATCAGCATGTTTCCAAAACAACTAGCATTGTGCAAGTATTTCAATTTTCCTATCTACTTAAATACTAGTATCTATATCTCTCTCTGTTTGCTGTGTTGATACTAGCCTAATGCCTAAATGAGACCAAAACAGTTGTTTGGGTAGTTCTATGATGTTGCACTGTGGTGTTATGAAAAACATCAGTAGGTTTTCTTCTCCTGTATTTAAATTATCTGTCTTCTAGTTCTTCATCTTCGTAAAATTTTCAAAGATGAGGGTGGGCTTTTGTAATATTATGGATCTGCTTTTGCCAATATTTTACTATATTATCTCAGAAGTTCTTAAGCTAACTTCAGTTCTCCAAGAATGAAGATCAATAATATTAACTGTCTTCAGAGATACTAATTTAAACCACACTTACTGAAGGCAGTGTTATCTACAGACAGACACTAGTTCACTCTTCCTTCAGGGGAGGATCATTCTGTTTCTCAAATTAGGGCCTAAATAATCTCTTAGGTATTTCTATCCCTGTGGCACATGTGACGTATGCCTAATGGTACTGTAATTAAATCTCAGCAAAAGTCTTACTGGAATGCAAAAGGACATAATAATACACTTAAAGAGCTCTTTATATGTTTGAGTGCTATACAGATATTACTGCAACACCCACGTGAGGTAGGTAACTAAGCTTGCATACTTTGTTCAGTTGTGGCAGGAAAAATTTCTAGTCCCCTATTCAGGAATTGTATGAATAGGCACTATAAAAAGGCCTGAAGGATGAATGCTTTTTTTTTTTTTTTTTAAACATAGCTAAGCTAATATAGTGTGGTATCCAAGAATGCGTTATTAGGGGGAAATTTTTAAATGAATGATCATTAATCAAAAAATGAGATTGTTATACTTAGTAATTCATGTAGGGAATTCTGGCTTAACATTGTCAGTGCTTGAAATATTTTAAACTTTTACAGTTCATACGTTTTCTACCAATAAACTCATTGAAATAAGGCTTTTGTCTCATCAGAGCAAAGCTGGATTTACCCTTCATTGTGTTTTGGCATGGTGGAGTTACTGGATTTCTTGATGGCACAGTATTAGGGAAAAATTACACATAAAAATACTAGAAAATCTTTTTAGCCCAGGCTTTCTGGTGAGGAGTTAAGCTAGTACCTTAAACAGGCTAGATGGTAGGTAGTTAGCAAGTCTGTTTTAAAAAACAGCTATCTTTAACTATTTCGAAGCAGATCAATTTAAATTGAAATACAAATTATGTATCTAAATTTTATTTCATTCCAATGTTTTGTAACTGCTTTCACAGTGGCTTAGGTTACCGATCATCATCATTTATGTAAACCTCTCTTTCCGCAGTGGTAGTGATGATGAAGATGTTGCACCATTATCAGCAAAATTTGCTGATATCTATCCATTGAATAACTATGATGATGCAGAGGTTGTAGCCAACATGAATGGAATCCATAGCGAATTAAATGGTGGAGGGGAAAACATGGCATTGAAAGATGAGGTATATGGCACTTTACATAAATTTTGTCTTTAATCTGTCAAATGAAATAATCATTGGAGACTAGTTTATCTTTTTTTTTTTTTTAAACTACGGATTTTCAGTCTCCTCAGGTGAGCAGTACTAGCAGCAGTTCTTCAGAAGCAGATGATGAAGAAGCAGATGGGGAAAGCAGTGGTGAACCACCAGGGACTCAGAAGGAGGAAATAAGTCTAGGAAAAAGAACATTAAGGAAAGATGAGGCCAAAATGGATAGTCCACCCCCATCTTACCCGAGTCAGCAGGTATAGCTCACTGAAGTCTTATATCCATTGTAAGTTACCTTTAAAATCTTGACTATTTGAGAATGAGTGAAAATAGTTTAATTAGAAGGTAAGTTGCAGATATAGGGAATCTTTTGATCTCTTAAGCTGTCATTATGAGACTTAAATTATTTTCACAACTGAATATATAACCGTTAGAAATCTAGTGTTGGCTGGCCTTCTTGAAACTGAAATCTGAGACCTTTTGTAAGGAGTTGTACTCTTTGCTGCTGCTGTCTTAAAAAGACTGCTTCCTGGTTGAAATAGTACTTCAGTCAGCATGAACTTAAACTGTTGAACTTATAACAGAAATCCAGGATGAACTTACTGTTCTGAGCTTGAATGGTGAAAAAGTTTTAGTTACGTGATGGACAGTGATTTTTTTCCCCATTGTTGAAGTAATTAATGAATATTTCAATAATTGATCTAAAACTGATTTGCAAATGTAGGGGAGTCTAGGATAGTTCAGTGCTTCATACTTCCTTTATATAGATGTCTTGCATGTAGATCTGTTGTGACTCAATATTTTATTGGATTGCTGATCTGTTTACTAAAAATTCCCAAATATCATACTTGGCTCTCTGCTCAGTGTGTATTAGTTTCTATTTTAATGAGTAAATAAAAAAAATTAAAGTCAGTTATGTGTGAGCTAATTTTTTTAAAAGACAGTTGCTACAAATCCAAGGGAACCTGTATGTACTATTGATTAAAAACAACCATTATACTCTATTATAAATCTGCTTGCTTGCATTCATAATGCCATATTCTGACTGGATCATTTCCAGACTGGTAATCAAGCTTTTTAATAGTTTGATTGTGGAACAAAATCAGTTGCCTTCGTTAATTCCTTCCAAGCAAGAACCAAACCGCGCTCATGCTTTTGTAGCCCTGACCACAGGAACCACCATAAAAATGCTTTGAATAGCTTTACGTTGCCTTTGCTACAACTCTGGACCTGTGAACCCTGATGAATATTAACTTTGGTTTTAAACCTGTATAAATGTGTAAATTGCTCCTTACCCATTCTCCTTTATTATACAAGACTAAACAATATTTAGACTTGCTGTTTTATGACATTTAAAAGAAATAAAACTATCTGAATTCCTTGTCTGACAAAATGAGGAGAGCAACTTTTCATTCCTTACAGGCTGACCAAGGTCCAAATACTTGTGAATGCCATGTTTGCAAACAGGAAGCTTCAGGTCTGACTGCTTCAGCGCTCGCAGCTGGACGCCTTCCTGCTGGCCATCAGTTTGTGAACCCAGAAAAACCTGCACATCCTGCACTTCACCTTTACCCCCATATACATGGACATGTACCATTGCATACTATTCCTCATCTGCCTCGTCCACTTATCCACCCTACCTTATATACAGCTTCCCCCTTTACACACAATAAGGTAAGTGTGACTAAAAAAATGCTTTCTAATTTCAGGAAAACAATTGTAAATTTGTGTGCATTACAGTAATTTAACTTAAGGCCTTATTGGCACATTACATTTACTTTTTTCCTAATTTATAAAGGTAATCTACTCATACATTCTGTAAAAGGGAAACCTGAAGTTGAGAATACCCCAGTTCTGATGGAATTTGGCCATCACTGGATTAGCAGTTGCTATCGTAAGGCTAATCTTGGTAAAGATTTTGTCAGTTTCTTATCAATTGGAGTAGATGTAGGGACAAGAAAAAAGTCTTTAAAAGATCAGTGTTACATTTAATGTAATATGGCTGTGCTAAATTTTAAATTTGTATATATTTGAGATCAAAAGTTAATAGAAGAAAGGCAGCTGTTGTTCCTTTTCAACATTACTGTCCTGGATTTGGGTCAAAATGGTAATACTGTGAATAAGGTCAAGTGTAGAGGACTACTTGTTCAATGTTTTTGTGCTTTTAGGAGAGAGTAAATTCAGCAAAGCACTTCTTCAAAAGAGCATGGTTAACTAGCAAGATAAGGCTATTATAATCCATGTTCATCTGGAGATGTTCAGGCACTCTGACACTTCAGTGAGTGGGGCCAGATAATTGCCTGGTTAGTTTTTCAGAAGTTGCTCTGATTTAAATTTTTGAGGGTTTTTTTGCACTTAATGAAGACTGTCAGATAAGACTGAAACAAAAATGTGATTCACCTTTGCAGTACAGGTCTGCTCTGAAAAGGGATTCTAAAAATTAGCTCTGTGGAGTTCCACATCATTTTATTCAAAATCAATTAGTTAATTTTTCATGTATAAAGTATTCTAATCAGCCCCATAAACTCAGTCTGAGCTCTGAGAGGTGCCAAACAGGGCTGGGTGGGGCAGGGAGGGAAGATTCCTTGTGCTCTCATGCATAATTACCTCTGAAATGAAAGGTTAGTGGGATTGTGTAAGTAGTGTGGAAGGCTGAACTTAGCCTGTGTCATGCTGTCTGGAGTGGCTCACAATTGTGACTGTCTATCTCAGGGCACACTGTCAGAAAACAGGGCAGACACCCCATGCTGGTGTTGTGTTCTATAATTAGATTTCACAAAGGCAATAACAAATGTGAACTCCTGAATCACTATACTAGTCTTACCATATTAGATCACAGATAGTCCCCTTAGGCCCTCCAGTCTACCTTGCCACCTAGACAAACTGGACTTTGTGATTAAACCAAAAATCACAATACACTCAAGTTGCTTCCAATGTCAAGAGATCAGTCACTTACTCCCAATCAATTGGTATTCTAGATCTGACACCAAAGACCACTCTGGTCGCCAATTGTATAGTAAACTAACGGTTTATTAGCTAAGAGAAGGAAGTGAGAGTTATTGAGAGATTAAAGCATGAGTCAGTTTGTAATTCCAAATGGTGGTAGTGATGATATAACTTGCCAGTTTCCCCAAAGTCTTTTCAGCATTCTTAAATTGTCTCTGGGGAGCTCCGCGTTGCATCTGATACACTTCCCTGTAAGAGGTCAAAACAGTCCAAACATACAGGATCTTTGCCTGAATCCATACTTATAGCTTCTTTCACAGAAAACAAGCTGACAGTATTACTACCCACGTAGGCTTTTCATTTGATGACCGATAGTGAGGAATGCATTTTGAGTCTTTGACCGCCGATCATCTCACACAATAACCACTTGCTTTGAAATTAGCACTTTTCTGTTAAAATTCATCATTACCATTCCACAAGGCTTCTTTCTCATTTGATGGATTATTTAGTTATAGGAGCATACACAATGTAAATGTTGGGTACTATATTATAACAGATACAAATAAGTGAAAACAATGCATGTAACATCCCATTAGTTTTCATGAAGTTTAAACACCAAATACACTCTCTTGTACATCTAAGAATCACTTTGATCTATATTAATATACAAATGAATTGGCCTGGGTCTCTGGCATGAGCTGGCACCTGGTCTGCCAGCGTAACAAGCTGAATCGCTTTTACTGTCAGTTGTATGTGAGAGGGGGAAAAACACCGCTTCAGTTTCAATTTCCAAGTTGTATATGCAGAGCTGGCAATTGGAAAACTACAAATCTTTATTTGAAAATGGAGCAGACTTTATATGGAGTCAGTGACTCAGAAAATTTGGGACCCTGCAGTGCTACTTTTAGAGTGTAACTCTCCAGATTAGAGGAAACTTGCACTCACATATCTTAGTCTGATTCAGATGGAGGCTTTAATGTCTGGTCCAAAGTGAATTAAATGTGTATTTCTGTGATGAAAACAAAGATAGTTGGAATGCAAAATCTTAGTGTATCGTACAAAAAGATCACAGAACACATCAATTGGTGTATATATTCAGATGAAAGCAAACTATACTGGTAACATCTGTAAAAGAGGTGTGAAGTGAGTATATAAAAGCTTCAGGGATAAGAAGTAAGGAAAATAAGTCAGAGTAAGGTTTAATTGGTTTTGGACTTTTTGACAGTAGGTTAGGCAGAAAGGGTTTTAGTATTGAGAAGGAGCTGAATAGGCACAGAGGAAAAGCTATTGCAGATAGTGGGGATGCATAAAGGAGGTTGTATTAGTCATTGGAGAGACAGCAGGAAGAGAGGGAGTAGGATGGGAAATAAGTCGGTGGAACAGGAAGTCTGAGCTGGTCGTCGTCATGGGGAGATCGAAGCTGCTGCAATCGATGCAGCAGGGGTCAGTGTAGCAGATCTATTGAAGACCTGCGAAATCTACAGTAGAGCACTCTCCGGTCAAGCCTGGTACTCCACCTCTCTGAGAGGAGTAAGGGAAGTCAACCAGAGAGCGTCTCCCATCGATGCAATGCAGTGAAGACACAAGGGTAAATCGACCTAAGCTACATCGTAGGTGGAGTAGCGTAATTTAGGTCTACTTATCCCGGTAGTGAAGAATCATAGAATCATAGAATATAAGGGTTGGAAGGGACCCCAGAAGGTCATCTAGTCCAACCCCCTGCTCGAAGCAGGACCAAATCCCAGTTAAATCATCCCAGCCAGGGCTTTGTCAAGCCTGACCTTAAAAACCTCTAAGGAAGGAGATTCTACCACCTCCCTAGGTAACGCATTCCAGTGTTTCACCACCCTCTTAGTGAAAAAGTTTTTCCTAATATCCAACCTAAACCTCCCCCACTGCAGCTTGAGACCATTACTCCTCGTTCTGTCATCTGCTACCATTGAGAACAGTCTAGAGCCATCCTCTTTGGATCCCCCTTTCAGGTAGTTGAAAGCAGCTATCAAATCCCCCTCATTCTTCTCTTCTGCAGGCTAAACAATCCCAGCTCCCTCAGCCTCTCCTCATAACTCATGTGTTCCAGACCCCTAATCATTTTTGTTGCCCTTCGCTGGACTCTCTCCAATTTATCCACATCCTTCTTGAAGTGTGGGGCCCAAAACTGGACACAGTACTCCAGATGAGGCCTCACCAATGTCGAATAGAGGGGAACGATCACGTCCCTCGATCTGCTCGCTATGCCCCTACTTATACATCCCAAAATGCCATTGGCCTTCTTGGCAACAAGGGTACACTGCTGACTCATATCCAGCTTCTCGTCCACTGTCACCCCTAGGTCCTTTTCTGCAGAACTGCTGCCTAGCCATTCGGTCCCTAGTCTGTAGCTGTGCATTGGGTTCTTCCGTCCTAAGTGCAGGACCCTGCACTTATCCTTATTGAACCTCATCAGATTTCTTTTGGCCCAATCCTCCAATTTGTCTAGGTCCTTCTGTATCCTATCCCTCCCCTCCAGCGTATCTACCACTCCTCCCAGTTTAGTATCATCGGCAAATTTGCTGAGAGTGCAATCCACACCATCCTCCAGATCATTTATGAAGATATTGAACAAAACCGGCCCCAGGACCGACCCTTGGGGCACTCCACTTGATACCGGCTACCAACTAGACATGGAGCCATTGATAACTACCCGTTGAGCCCGACAATCTAGCCAGCTTTCTACCCACCTTTATAGTGCATTCTTCCAGCCCATACTTCCTTAACTTGCTGACAAGAATACTGTGGGAGACTGTGTCAAAAGCTTTGCTAAAGTCAAGAAACAATACATCCACTGCTTTCCCTTCATCCACAGAACCAGTAATCTCATAAAAGGCGATTAGATTAGTCAGGCATGACCTTCCCTTGGTGAATCCATGCTGGCTGTTCCTGATCACTTTCCTCTCATGCAAGTGCTTCAGGATTGATTCTTTGAGGACCTGCTCCATGATTTTTCCAGGGACTGAGGTGAGGCTGACTGGCCTGTAGTTCCCAGGATCCTCCTTCTTCCCTTTTTTAAAGATTGGCACTACATTAGCCTTTTTCCAGTCATCCGGGACTTCCCCCGTTCGCCACGAGTTTCAAAGATAATGGCCAATGGCTCTGCAATCACAGCCGCCAATTCCTTCAGCACTCTCGGATGCAACTCGTCCGGCCCCATGGACTTGTGCACGTCCAGCTTTTCTAAATAGTTCCTAACCACCTCTATCTCCACAGAGGGCTGGCCAGCTCTTCCCCATTTTGCGATGCCCAGCGCAGCAGTCTGGGAGCTGACCTTGTTAGTGAAAACAGAGGCAAAAAAAGCATTGAGTACATTAGCTTTTTCCACATCCTCTGTCACTAGGTTGCCTCCCTCATTCAGTAAGGGGCCCACACTTTCCTTGGCTTTCTTCTTGTTGCCAACATACCTGAAGAAACCCTTCTTGTTACTCTTGACATCTCTGGCTAGCTGCAGCTCCAGGTGCGATTTGGCCCTCCTGATATCATTCCTACATGCCCGAGCAATATTTTTATACTCTTCCCTGGTCATATGTCCAACCTTCCACTTCTTGTAAGCCTCTTTTTTATGTTTAAGATCCGCTAGGATTTCACCATTAAGCCAAGCTGGTCGCCTGCCATATTTACTATTCTTTCGACTCATCGGGATGGTTTGTCCCTGTAACCTTAGTTACACTTATTCCACAGTCTCAGGACACAGCCCCCTGAGAGAAACTTTGGAGATTGTACAGGAAACTTTTGTGACTGGCTTTCTCTTTACTTTTGAAAGCATTAAAGATTTGAGGAGAGGATATGGTGTGTGACCAGATACAAGTAAGCCTTTGTATAAACTGGAAGATATGAAATTAACAAAGATTATAGGAAAGAGGTTATTTCTCAAAAGAGAGAGATGATCTTTTGGTTAAGGCACTGCACTGAAGATAAGGTTTGGGTTAAATTCCCAGCTTTAATACATTTCTTATGTGAACCTGGGCAAGTTGTTAAATCTGCCACATTTCTGCATCTGTGTTTAGAAAAAAGATGGGGGGCAGGAGGAATAATAATAAAAGGGGGAGAGGCAGTAAAACTTCCCTACTTTACAGGGTTGTTGTGAGACTAAATTCATGAACAATTGTCATGCTTATGATAATGAGACACACATTGGTATGTGTGGGTTTTGGGGAGATTACATTTGTATTACAGTAGTTCTACAGGCGTCATCCACGTCACATCCCTTTGAGAGGTGCTCAACAGGCACAGTAAATCAGATCTTGTAATCTTTAATTCAGAGGTTTAAGAGGTTGGTGAAACTGGAGGAGAAGGGGGAACAGTGAAAAGTGTATGAACATGTCTTTTCATAGGCTAACTTTGTGCCCAGTTAGTAGGTGAGAGGTTTTTTGTTACTGCAGACAAGTAGATCTGTAGAAGTGATCTGATCTTGCCAACTTCCTAGTCATCATCAGCTGATAGTGTTCTGTAACCATCCCAGTAAAAATGAGTTGGAAAGAGGACAGGATAGTGCTTTGTGGGTTTTTTTTTGTTTTGTTTTTTTTGAAGGAGTCTATTCATACACAAGGTGTGGCATGAAAGAAAGCATGCTGGGTGCCTGTGGAATAAGTGGGCAACTAAGGCTAGCATCTTTGCCAAAAAAGTGGGGAGTTGCAGATGCAGTACTGAGAGCATATTAAAAAGGGGGGCTAAATTGTGAAGACCCTTCTCAACTATGAGTGGTATTTACCTTAGCTGTTAGAAAAGTTATTGGACACGGCCAGTGATTTCAGTGTTAATATGCAGATTTCCAGTTGTATATATCTTTCCATCCCATTAATTTTGGAAGAATAAAACTGAAACACTTTTTCTAGGCTTGCTTAAAGGCCATGGTACTCAGAGGGCTTGTACAACACACTCAAACTTCATCCCTAAAATTGAAAACTGAAATTACAAAAATTAAACCTGAAGAAATCCAGAACCTACTTCCGTGCAACTAAAGGAGGATGCTATGTGCTTTTGACCTAATAATTCTAGGAACAAAATAGTTTACACATTTCATAGATTCCAGTTGTTAAAAAAATACTGTTAAAACTCCTGTTGAGATGACAAGAGTAGAAGATTTAGAGTACTAGAGAGAATCTATTTAGAAACACATCTGTTTAGACTAGAATATATACTTTATTTCTCTTTCTCCTGTGCTTATTTACCAACTGATATTTTCATAATCCCCTGATCCCCTGTTGTGGTAATGATTATATTGTCACAGAGGATTGTTTTCTGGTGGATAATAGGTAGTTAAAAATAATGAGTCCTTAAAGGTTCAGCTTTTATGCAAATATAATTTTTAATAAAAAGTTAAGACCAACAGAAACTCAATATGCACACAACTTTTTACAAGAGGAAAATTTTTCTGTCAGCTGGTTGTTCTTTAAGAGCTGTATATAAGTGTATGTATGTATATATAGATAGATATAGATATAGCAGTTAAGGTACGACCCACACATATTCCTATATAAATATAAACAAACCTGCCATAATTGTTACTTCAGGAGACAAACTTCTATTAGTTTTTAGTTTACATAATTTCTTACAGGATCATAACACTTTATTATAATGACTTGAATATTGCTGTTGGAATAACTGTGTAGGCAGACAGATTATTAATTAGAAAATACTCTTATAATTTTTGTAGGCATTACCGCCAGCACCGGTTCAGAATCATACAAACAAGCATCAGGTATTCAATGCATCGCTCCAAGATCATATTTATCCAAGCTGTTTTGGGAGCACTCCCGACTGGAATAGCTCGAAATTTATAAGTCTTTGGGAAACAGAAATGATGAATGACAAGAACTGGAATCCAGCTACATTTTTGCCTGACACACTTCCTGGTGAGGGTTTGTTATAATTTCGCACTGGATAGCGATGAAAACTGCATTATGAAACTGAATATGGTACTTTCTGGCAGTGGTACATATCATTGTCATTTTTGAGAGAGCAGTTCTGGTAAAGATTTGCATAGACAGGGAGTCATGGTAGCTATAATGGCTGAAAACATGAAAGTAAAAACTCTTTAATCTCATTGCAGGGGCAAAAGCAAAAAGAAACTGCTTCTCTTGGCCTCTGGTATAGAGAGAGATTTATAGAGATGCTTGTATCTTCAGATTCGTGCAGCTACAGAAAGATGTGGGTTTAGAGAGATACTTATAAGGAAGGGATAAGAAGTAAAAATCCTGAGTCTCCTGTCACAAGATCTTGATCTTGTTTCATAAAATTATAGGAGCACTGCTAGACTAACGCCACCACAACTGCCACAGATTCCTTCCTCTTGCCACTGTGATGGGAGAAAAGCTAGAAGAACCCAGAGTGGATGACTTAGATGCAAAACAAGCTTCAGAATATTTTCATGTTACATTATGTTGTAGAATTACTTCCTTAGATCTTTGAATTTATTTGACTTATCATACAAAGGAACAATTTATAGATCAGTTGCCACTATAGGATCAGGTATTTAGGGGCTTGTCCAAATTTGAATGTGTATAGGTATGTTTCATGTGAGTTCAGTATGTCTTGCTTCATTAAACTAGTAAGTCTGAGGGAATTCTAATTGGCATTTGGATACCGAAAAGTCTGTGCTGCTTTGCAGCAACATTCTTGAAATCTAAAATACTGTCAAGGTGAGAGAGAACAGCGGCAACTCAACCAGTAAAATAGTACCTTATAGTATACTAAAATAGTACAGTATACATGTACCTTACTTCTCTTGCTTTCATTACAAATATTGCATTTTTTTGCAAGACTTCTTTCTGTCGTAAAACATGACTCACTGAAAAACTGTCTTGTTCTGAGACTTTATTTTGCTTTTTGTTCTGATTGTCTCTTGTCTGGCCTGTTTCTAATTTGTACCCAGCTACTATAGTAGCATTAAAAAACTAACAAAATACTCCATCCAGGTCACTAGTGGAAAACAAGTGAGAGTAATCTCCGTTATGGAAAGTCACACCCCAAAAAACACCAGCACAAACTGGCACTTGGAGTCGCCAATAACTAAGTAAGCATTAAGGCTACATTTTCTTCTCACTCTGATTGAGGTGGTATGCTGTCAGTGCCTGTTGTGTTATATGGCTAAACTGGGCATTAGACTCCAGAGCTGTCAATCTTACACATTTCACAAGTGTAAATTCACTTAAAAAAATTAAAAGGTTGAACAGATATGTACAGTAATGCAGTATGCTGCTTATTACCTCTACTGATCTTTAAGAACACTTTTCAAATTTTAGTTTATATGACAAATTGGCCTGAGAATTTAAATTTAGTTACACTTACATAGACTAACATTCAGTGAGAACATATTTACTTCAGTAGTCCTACCAGGCCAGTAATAACATACATAGCTAGATATAGAAGTAAACATCAGAGTTCAGCAAATTAGAACATGCTTAAATCTGGCCAAGTGCCATAAACACAATTCTTGTAATTCTAGAAGTCTTAATTTCTGTATGTTTCACTTGAAGGGAGTGATCTATTAGCACCAGCACTCTCAGAAATAAGACCTGAAGCACTTCCTACTACATCTAGCAGTGAAGCAACAGCAGTTACAGATAGCAAAGACAAAAAAAATGCTGCAAAGAAGAAATGTCTGTACAATTTCCAGGATGCCTTTATGGAAGCTAATAAAGTTGTCATGGCAACCTCTTCTGCCACTTCTTCTGTCTCTTGCACAGCTACTACAGTGCAGTCAAGCAG
The DNA here is from genome assembly GCF_965140235.1 of Caretta caretta. Lineage (NCBI taxonomy): Eukaryota > Metazoa > Chordata > Testudines > Cheloniidae > Caretta > Caretta caretta. Next base: position 133,940,716 of record NC_134209.1, on the reverse strand, counting down.
CAACCAGTTTAAAGTATCATCTAAGAGACCTTCATCAATAGGTAAGAACTATAATGCATGCGAAGTAACTTGAAGTCAGTTGCTAAATTAATGAGCCACAAAGGTTTTAAGGTATTATTATTCATATTATGTATTTAAATGGTTTAAACAGCTTCTTTTACTCAAAACTGAGCTATTACTCTGGAACTATATTTTTTCTGTACTCTCTTAATTTTAGGACTCTTGATTAAGTCCTTTTGGGTTAGGGTTGGTTTGGCCAAAATGTTGGTGTGTAAAAAGGGAAAATACATTTTAAAAATATATTCTTTAAATATGCTTGAATATCTTAATTGCTTAGTTTGTGACTAAAAAGATCACTTACCTTATTTTTAAAGGTTTCGGAGTAGCAGCCATGTTAGTCTGTATCCACAAAAAGAAAAGGAGTACTTGTGGCACCTGAGAGACTAACAAATTTATCTGAGCATAAGCTTTCATGAGCTACAGCTCACTTCATCGGATGCATACTGTGGAGGTGTATTTTCCACTGCATGCATCCAGTGAAGTGAGCTGTAGCTCACGAAAGCTTATGCTCAGATAAATTTGTTAGCCTCTAAGGTGCCACAAGTACTCTTTTTCTTTTTGCTGATTTTTAAAGAGCTAGAAGTCAAGAATAGCTGGTTCAAGCTAGTGGAGATTTGTTACTTCATTTTTTGAAGGAAATTAACCTTTTCTTTTTTTTTTTCTTTCTTTTTTTTTTTTCCAAATTTAGGAGAAGTCTTCCACAATATCAATAAAGAGGACCATAGACATTCTGCACCAGTTGCACCACGAAATAGCCCTACTAGTTTAGCATCCCTTCCTTCACTCTCTCCTGCTGCACTGTCTCCAGCCGCTACACCCCATATCCCAAATCTTGCTGCTCCATCTTTCCCCAAAACTGCTGCAACAGCACCTGGATTTGTGGATCCACATTCAGGTCTTTGTCCCTCCACAGTTGCACCCCCAACTTCAACCACAAACAGCTCCGTAAGTGCGCCACCAAGTGTCTGCAGGTGAGTTTACTTTGTTCATACTTAAATTGGCATTAAAAATAGTAACAAACATGCAAAATAAATGTTCACTCTTGCAGCACCACTTTGTACACCATTGTAACGTGAGAGGGAGTCTTGTCCATTTGATAGATGAGCAGGACACCTGAGTTCTGTTCCCTGGTTTGCCACTCACTAGCTGTGTGACTTTGCACAAGTCACATCAAGTGTGGTGTTACTCTCAGGAAAGTGTGGCCATGGTGTTTCTGGGGTTGCATTTTTTTTGTCACATGCAGAATCACACTTGTTCAGCTTATAAGTAAAAAGACATGTTTTCTCACTGTGTGCGCTAAAATGGGATGGAAAAGTCAAACTGTGCTTTCTGGTTCATTCATCATTCAAGTGACAACATACTTTTTGTTAGTTTAGTCAGCAGACTTCATAGATTCATAGATATTAAGGTCAGAAGGGACCATTATGATCATCTAGTCTGACCTCCTGCACAATGCAAGCCACCGAATCTTACCTACCCGCTCCTGCAATAAACCTCTCACCTATGTCTGAGCTATTGAAGTCCTCAATTCATGGTTTAAAGACTTGACTTGGAAACCATACAAGGAGCATACTTCATGTGAAAGCTACCATATTTAAACAGTGTTTTGACCATAACTGTGCTTGCAACTTCTCTGAGTATCAGTTCCCCATTTGTAAAATGAATGTAATAACTAACCTTTTTTGTGATACTTAAAATTTTAAAGATCTTTGAAAGCATTGGATGAATTGAGTACAGGACGTTATGGCAGAGTGATTTCATAGTGACACTGATTCTCTAGTGTCTGAAGAGCAGTAATGTCCTAAAGGCAAAGCAGCTGACTCATTCTTCTGAGTACTCTGACTTGTAGTACTGTGGTGATGGTTGCTATGGAGGAGATGGGAGGCCACAGCCGTAGTTATGATGGGGGATCTTGAGAACCAAGCAGAGTGATAGCTATCCACTTGAATTACTTTTCAAAAAGTTAGCTTTGTAACATCTGGCTAGCTTTGTATTACTGCTGTTTGAACTAGAGGAAATTATTGAAATATAAAAATGATTCTTTGCAATAAAAAGAGAAATGTTTCTTTGAGCGTAGGTTACCTAGTCTAGTGCAATAGAACCCAAATTTCTGTTAGCACCACTAGGTGCTGCTGCAATGCGAATAATATTAGGATGTGTAGGAAATGGGATGGAGAAAAAGACAGAAAATATCATGCTGTTATGTGAATCAATTGTACATCCTCACTGGAAAAACTTTGTTCAGTTCCGTTATCCTGTTTAAAAAGGATGTAGTTCAAGTAGAGGGGGTTCAGAGACAGGTGAAGAGAATGGGGAGAGACATGGGAAAAAATTCAGTATGAAGAGATAGTGAAAAGACTGGCAGTGTTCTCCTTGTGAAGAGATAAATAAACATAGAACATGCACTACATTTTACAGTTTCTCATAATGAGACATTAATTATAAGTACTTTTTTCACACTATGCATGGTTACCTTATGGGACTGACTTTTGCTATCTTTGGGGACAATAGCTTAGCAGAAATCAAAAAGGATTGGGCACTTACATGGATTACGTGCATGTGCAAAGTTATAAGCATGAAGGTTATTTTAAATATGTAAGGATATAAATCAACCTGTGTTTCTTGGTGAATAAACTTTCCCTGGGCTAAACTATTTTATAACTGCCTCCTGCAGAACTTTACACCTTCCTCTGAGGCACCTGATACTGGACTAGTTGGATCACTGTCTGCTCCTTGTTTTCAGATGATCTTGAGAGTCTTGTTTGTAGTAAAGAGTTTGGACATCTGTAGAAGCAAGGGGGGAAACAAGGAGGAGAGCAAATACTGTGTGACCAACCAGCTCTACTGACCACCAGTGATCCATAGATCACAGTTTGTAAATCACTTTGTTTTAACAAATGAAAATAACTGGTTTCCAGATTATGAATACAAGTATACCTTTTAGACCAGGATGGATTTCTCTAAACAGTGATTCTCCCGTTTACTCATTCAGTGGACCGCTTCATGAGCATTTCATGGAGCCATCTTCCCTTTAAAATACCCTAGTCTCATTGCTTGGTTTTGAACATACAGGTCTGCAGACTGCTAGAATAGGTTTTGAGGTGATGCACGTCCCACAGTTTGAGAACTGCTGCTTCTGATTCACATACATATCTCTATATATATACATATAATATGTTTCTTTTTTGTTATATTGTAATAAACCCTCTGTATTCTTTAATACAGTGATCCTGACTGTGAGGGCCATCGCTGTGAGAACAGTAATACGTATGATCATCAACAGTATGATGGAGAGGAGAGCCAAGATGAAGACAGCTGTTCAGAGCATAGCTCTAGTACCTCAACATCCACAAATCAGAAAGAAGGAAAATACTGTGACTGTTGCTACTGTGAGTTCTTCGGTCATGGAGGTGTAAGTTTTGTTTAATTATTTTAATAAGAGTAACTGTTTTCAAGTGTGCCATCATCTGCTGCTTGTTATGTTATCTAATTGGCTGTAACTGTTTAGTGGCAGAAATAGTAAAAATAAATGACTGTAAATTCCTTTTTTCATTTTTAACTGTAAATTTTAATCCGGTATCTTATAATAAGCTTACTGCAAAGATAGGAGTTTTGTAGATAGAAAATGCATTCTAAAGCCTTTTCTAAGAAGCACTAAAAATAAGCTAGTGACAATAAAACTATTTCACAGCTAGATTTCCAGCACTGTGTGATCTTAGGCAAATTATTTAACCTCTGTTATATTTGTGAAATAGGGTGATTGTACTCTAGCCACCTTTGTGGTACACTAAGAACAGAGAAATAATAGAAAGGGATGGAGCTAGAGAGATCAATATAAGAGTAGAAAATAAAATGTAAACTGGGAAATTTGTGTATCTAGTATGAGCAAAGCTTAAAACCCCGTGTTTTTAAATTAAATTAAAAAAGTTTCCTAATTCTTAGTATTACAAATATACTTACAATTCTGAAAAATAATTCACTAATAAGAAAAGTACACTGAAACAGTGACTTGACCAACTTAAAAGGCGTTTTGTAGTCATAACAAAGCTTTAATACTTATTAATTGGCTATGGGATCTCTCCTTTTGTCTGCTTTTCTTCAGTGCTGAGGATTTGACTCAAGCCTGTTTAAGTCAATGGGAATCTGAAGACTTAAGTGCATACTCCTTGCATAAGCAGCAAATATAAACATTTTAAAAGTTCTGTTTAATTGCAGTTTTTATAAATTGAAATAGATACTTTTAATGTGGCAATCTATTTTAGGGTTTTACACAGCCATCCATTACCATAGTAGCTAATGATCTTCCATGTAAAATCTGTAATAATAAAGCACCTAGTAGACTTCATGGAGTCTCTGGCGCTTTTCCCATTTTGGGGTAAAAACTGTGCTTATGGGGATTAAAATAAAATCAGCCAATACTACCTACATTGTATAGCAGTAAAGACAATTCAAAGTGACAACCAACCTAGCTGACTGGATTGGGCTACAGTTTTAGCCCAAAGTCAAACAAACAACTGCATGAAAGTCGTGGTGGCTTATTTTTTTTCCCTGCCACTAAATATTTACATGGAAAACAGTGGCAACAAAGACTTACTCCTTTTTCAACTTACATTTGATAAACTGTCAACAACCATAACTAAGTCCTGACCTACCACTGGAAACTCCTCTGCTGGCATTTGGTCTCCCTCTACCTCCCCACCCACCTGCAAGATGAAAATAAACAGCTCTGGCTAATGAGACAGCCAAAAATCTGTTGTGATACTGTTGTCTGTTGCATACGTATTGCATGTGCACACAACTGGCATTGGGGGTCGGTATTTTTTATGCACTATCTGAAACTTCATATTGCAAAATTCTAAGCAGCACTGTGAAACTTTCAAGCCATTTTTTTTCTCTTATGGCCATTAGCCACCAGCTGCACCAACCAGTAGAAATTATGCAGAAATGAGGGAAAAACTTCGCTTACGTTTGACAAAGAGGAAAGAGGAGCAGCCGAAGAAACCAGACCAGATTTCTGAAAGAGAGAGTGTAGTTGACCATCGAAAAGTGGAAGACTTGCTACAATTCATAAACAGCTCTGAGACCAAACCAGTAAGCAGCTCTCGGGCAGCCAAGCGAGCGAGACATAAGCAAAGAAAGGTAAGAAACAGACCCATATTTGTCACAAATTATCTAACTTGAATTTATAAAGGCATTGTGTGTCTAGGTATTTGTGTGAAATTTTCCATAGGCATCATTTTAAATGGCACACTACTGATTGAATGTGCATTACTGATTTTAAACTGGCATTGATGTACTCTGTAGCATACAGGTATATAACACAGCTGGTTTAGTCTGGTGAGTATATTCATGGTGCTGTTTTGAAAGCTACCTGAGATTTTTTGCTCTCAGAGGATTTACCAGTATATCATAGCCTTTTTTTTTTTTTTTTTTTTTTTGTGGCAAGTAAATTACATATTAGAACTGCACATCATCAAAGGGGGTATTTCTTAGTGTCAGAATTTCAGGATCTTTAATGCACTCCAGGGTGGTTACCCAAAGTGACACAGTAATAATGGGTGGATGTCAAAATCTAGCATTCTTCACCAGGACATCAGTCAGCTCCATTAAAATGTTCCTTCAACCATGTAGCATAGGAGCAGTATGTCTGTGCTGATGTGGAGGAGAGTCAAGATTTGTAAGTTATTTGGTCTCTACTGTGGTCTAAGTGGAATAAAAGACAGGTTGAGTGAAGAGCCATGGTCTCCCTGGTTGGCTGGAGGGTAAATATTCATAGAATATCAGGGTTGGAAGAGACCTCAGGAGGTCATCTAGTCCAACCCTCTGCTCAAAGCAGGACCAACCCCAACTAATTCATCAACTAAATAAATATTGGGTCAGGGAGAAGTGGCAAGTTGCAGTATGACATCTGAACTTAACTAGCTTTCAAATGTCAGTTGGCAAAAAAAGAGGAAATATATGGAATTATGTCCTTCAAAAATTGTGACGATTTGGTTGTGAGGGGATGCAGGAAAATAGTTAAATTTTTGTCTTTTGTTGAGCTGATATCTTCACACACCAACTTCAGGATATACAGGAAAAGGTTCAAAATAAGGCTTAAGTTACTGTGTGTGTTTGAAATCTGGAAAATAAATTTTATAAGCTCCCTAAGTATTCCACGTTTTAGGTGATACTTTACTTTGCACATTTGGATTTTTGTAGTTTGGGGTATTTCGTGGGGGAGCCAAAGTTGTGTTTTAACATAGGCCATACTAATGAAAAACAGACTATTTTTTTCGCAAAAAGAAAAGGAATACTTGTGGCACCTTAGAGACTAACAAATTTATTTGAGCATAAGCTTTCGTGAGCTACAGCTCACTTCATCGGATGTTCACGAAAGCTTATGCTCAGATACCTTTGTTAGTCTCTAAGGTACCACAAATACTCCTTTTCTTTTTGCAGATACAGACTAACGTGGCTGCTACTCTGAAAACTATTTTTTTCATAAGTCCCAAAGTTAACAAGTAGTTTTTCTTTAAACTGCTTGTTTTTAACATTGTCCATTAATTCATTTTAAAAACACAAATTATGCAAATACAGTGCTGTGTACTCAGAAGAAAAGAATCAGAAGATTTTATAGGATTTTTTTTTTTAAGAACCCTCCCCCACACCCCCAAAACTTGCTAATCTCTTAAAAGGAATGGGTCACATATAAGCGCTTCCAAAAATTCACAAAATTTTTGCGAGATCTGGCTGTCAACTAGCAAATGGCATTGCGCAAGAAGCTACTGCTCGTAATTTAATTAAGAGGGGTAAGCAAACTTAGCACAATAAAACCTTGATTATTTTCAGTTATAACTGGGAAAACCCATTGTGAATTAGTAATCAAGTAAACCATTTTTAAAAATTAATAATGAATGACTGTCCTTTTATTTTTTACAACTTTAGTGTTAATTTGTTTCATAATGTACAAGTAAAAAGGACTGTGATTCTCATATAGTGTTACTGGATAACATTATTTTTACTGGTGGTTGTTAAAATTTAAACTACTGTGGAATTTTCCAATGAAGAGCATATTTTCCTATCAATTTGTCAAATGTTCAGTAGAATACTAGACTTTTAATATTATAAAAACAATACTGAAAAAAGGGTGTGATCAACTTTAGTTATATGCCTAATACCTTTATCTGGGTGCATTCATTGGATTTTCAGAATAAGGGCCTGTTTGTGGTCAGGAATAACACTGTCATGTTTCTTGTATCATATTTACACCTATTAGTACTATATATGAACACCCAGCCTTTATCCACCCCAGCGACCTATTCTTGCTTGTGATAATATTCTGAAGGATATACAGTTGTGCACTCAGTTAAATATTGCCTCTTTAATGTTACAAAAATGAGCTGAAAAATGCTTTTTTCCTGCTTTCTATTGAGCACAATACAAGTTATTGTAAATGGAAAATGTGCTATAGCTTCATGGACAATATCTGTAGGTAGCTGCTAAGTGTGTTCGTTTTAAATTGCTTACCCATTCTAATACTATTCTTGAGGGGTACATTTATGTTTCATACTGTGACTTCTAAAATACCTTAACACATCCTTGTAACATGGAATGTTTAGGAATTAGCTACTGAGATGAAGATCTTTTCCCAAATGTCTAGTTCTTTGAATCTTTGTCATCCTTTATTTAATAAACTGCTGCTTTTGTAGCTAGAAGAAAAGGCTCGTCTTGAAGCAGAAGCCAAAGAGAGGGAGCATCATCAGTTGATTGAAGAGCAGAGACGGCGGGAAGAGGAGGAGGAAGAAAGACTAAAACAGGAGTTGCAACGACTTCAAGAACTTCAGCAGTTACAGGCTGTAAAGAAAAAGAAAAAAGACAGAACAAGTAAAGACTGTGAGAAGATGGAAATGCTTACTCGAGACTGCCAGGCAGTGAAGGAATCAATCCCAAAAACACCAGAAGACATTCAGAATGGCATACTTGAGCAATCAGAAAAGGTAGAAACCTCATCTAGTTCACTGTCTAGGCATGTAAATCATGTAGAACAGAGGCCAATTCCTGAGATGATCTGTGAACTATCTGATCCCACAAACACTAGAGACTCAAAGTTGCTTTTCCAGAAAGAGATGAATGTGAAACAGCATGAGCCCCTGTCTTTTCTCTTTGATATAATGCATCATCATAAAGAAGGTAATAGTAAACAAAAACTAAAGCAAATAAACAAACCCTGTGCTGAACAAGTGAAAAAGCCTGCTGAATCCCTCAAAGCAACAGAGATTCAATCTAAGACCAGAAACCAAATAGAATCCAAAGTGAAAGAAGCAGAGCTCCCACAGCTTGCAGAGCCGAAAAAAGAGGAGAAAAAAACAAGCAGTAATAATAACAAAAAGCAGCTGAATCACGTAAAGGAAGAGAAAACACCTGTAGTGAGTGAATCCCCTTCTCCAAGTGAGCAGCAACAAAACAATAAACTGATACTCGCAGAATCTCCTCAGCCAAAAGGCAAGAACAAGAAAAACAAGAAGAAGAAGGGAGACAAAGTCAACAATTCCATAGGTAAGTGCATAACTAAGAATTTTTCATATAGATTAGTTTCAAAATTTTGGGACAGCTCTCCAATCACCCATATCAGTGTAAATTGGGAGTAACTCACTGGTGTTAAACATGTGTGAGAGGAGAATCAGATCTCCTTCATCTGTTGAGTCAATCACTAAAATGACATTTTTAGTTAGTTCTGCTATTTTTCTGTGCTCTTAGCATTGATGTTTAATCTGATGTTCAGTATTAATAATAGAGATGCAAATAGCTAACCAGTATGGAATATTAATAAGTATGGAAAAACATGTAAGAGAACATTACAACTAGTAGTGTTTTGTATCCTTTCCATACACTTTGAGTCAGCTAAACAATAAGATACAGGTAGCATCTCTTTCATAAGGCCTATATGAAGTGACAGACTTGAAATATAATTACTCGATATTTTGATGACAAAACCCATTTTGGAGAAACTCTTTAACTAGTTTTCAAAGCATGTTTTTAAAATTAATCTCTATTGTGATAGTAGGATTGAATCAGTAGGAATATAGAGTCTAAAACGCGTCACTCTCATATCACATGGTAAATCAAAGAGCACAGGATTTTGCAGACAGTGAAGAGTTATACATATATAGATTGTTTTTAACTAAAAGCATTCTCCATAGAACATCTTCTCTGTACAGGAAAGGTGATTACAAAGCAAATTCAGTATTTCATTTTATTCCACTACAAACAGTTTCACTATGCATTCACAATGAGTAAATATACTGTGAAGTAACATAATTGAATGTGAAAGTTTGCCATCCAAATAACACACATCAGATAAGCACAAATTGCTTCATACATTTATTTTATGCATTTTTCCATGCTAAGAAGTTATTAATAGTAAGGCATGTCTCTATATTTCTCACACAAGGTGGAAAGATGTAGAATTCTTTTCATAAAGTGATTTTAGCACTTCTGAAAATGCACAGATTAACCAGGTTACTTTAATTTCCCTTTCTCACCTCAGAACAGGCATATCATGAGCAGGTGCAGTCCAGGCTTCCCCACAGTGCCCTGCCAACATGCTACCCTGAATACCACCTCCACGTGCTAGCATAGTTCAGAATGTGTCTATTCAGCCTTTGATGAGACTACGAATTTAGTGATATGGACACTTGTCTACTTGGACTTGGACTGAGAATATCAACTAATTTTCCATAAATCACCAAATAGCTGTGTGATAGCAGTGCTTGAACGAAGCCTCTATGGCATAATGGCACTTAATTTTAGTATTTTGTATTTCATCCCTGCAGCTCCCTTTAGTATTCTGCAGATTTAGAATTGAGAACCTTGGAGGGTGGTGTGGGCTATGTTCCAGCACTTTTACAAAACTGAATTATTGTAAGTTTCATTACCAGAGCACAGAACAAATGCATGGTGGTCATGAGTGCTGGATGGGGAGCCCAGGTTTATTTTCAGTGGTTTTATGCTGGGATTGAATGAAACTACTTCAGATCTCTCTCAAATTCTTCCCATTCCTTGACCCTTCCCTGCACATCTAGTTGTAGTTTGTTGGGTTTTGTTTTTTCTTCACATTGGCCTCACTACCCTAACTCCTTTATTTCCCACTCTCCTGTGCATACTATCCTTCTCAATATGCAGAGGAGAATCATAGACCATGGCACCTCTCTTCTTCCTCCTAGTTCCAGATATATTTGGTGGGAATTAATGATCACTACTGGTGAGGAACTGAAAGGTGTGGAAGGTTCTATGGTGAGGAACTGAAAGGTGTGGAAGGTTCTATAATAGAGCTGGGTGAATAAGTGAATTTTTTGCTTCAGCCAGCCAAGTGAAAAATCAGGAAACATTTGGTTGGTTCCAGAAATGTTTGTGCATGTCCAAGACAAGTGCCCTAACCACTGGTCTAAGTTGTGTGTCTGTAAGCTTTAGTCCAGTGGTTAGGGCACTTTCCTGGGACACCCAGCTTTGAATCCCCATCCTGGAGCAGGAATGTCAGCTCAGATATCTCTGCTCCCAGGCAGGCATCCTAACCATTAATCTACAAGGTCTTCTGGGGTGGGCTGTTCTCAGTCTCTCCTCCCTTGAAGCTATTCTACTTTGTGTACTTAAGTATTTATTTGGCCAAAGACAGAGTGACTGTGACTCTGTAGCCTCGTGATAAAGGCTCTGCCCTGGGAGGTAGGAGACATGGATTCAAATCTTCATGCTGCCTAATTGAGCACAGTGGGGTCCGGGTCCGGGTCCTGGTCCTGGACTAGGGCACCTAGGTGCTGTGATCATACAAATAATAAATAAGGAAAGTATCAGAGGGGTAGCTGTGTTAGTCTGTACCCACAAAAACAATGAGAAATCTGGTGGCACCTTAAAGACTAACCGATTTATTTGGACATAAGCTGTCATGGGTAAAAAACCCACTTCTTCAGATGCATGGGATTCTCCAGTTAGTTTTTATACAAACACAGGCTTGTTCAAAGTAGATTTAAAACAGGGACACTTTAATTTTGCACATTTTTGTAGCAGCTTCAAAAGTTGCTCTAAAAAGGGAGAGACTGGAGTAAGTTAACCATGAAAGCCCTTAGGTACCCCAGGATTCTCCAGAGTGCCAAACCCAGTAGCATCTGTAGAGAAGAGTTTCATGTAATTTAACATGTAACTAAATCTCTAGCCTTTGAAGTTTACCCTTCTGTGAACCAGACAGCCCTGTAAATACATAGCATCTCTCCTGTACTCTCATTCTGCGTGGTTTCATCATAAGAAGGAACTATTACATTATCCTACAATAAAATGATGCTTTGTTAAATGAGAAGGGATCCCTCACTGGAAGCAGCACTAGCTTCTTCCCTCAAGTTTGTCTATTGATTTTCATATTCACTTTCTATGACAATGGAGCTTGCCTATCCTTCTTCCAATTATCTCCATTTTAAAATTCACCTTTTAAGTTGAAATTATCTTTTCACCCTTCCTAATTTCATCTCATCTCCATTTTAAGGCCTGAATTGGGAGAATGTGGAATATTACAATTAGTGAACTCTTGCTTGTCTTGCTTGGTGACCACATGTTGTTCCAAATACAGTTTACAGATTTACTATTCAGTAGCTCAGAGCACCTGCTGATTATCATAGAATTATCAAAATGTAGGGCTGGAGGGGACCTCGAGAGGCTGCGTAGTCCAGGCCCCTGCACTGAGGCAGGACCAAATATGCTTCGGCCATCCCTGGCAGGTGTGTGTTTAACCTGTTCTTAAAAACCTCCAGTGACAGTACACCAAGATTTTGTAGGCATCACGACAGAGTTTTAAGGTGGGATTAGAAGGAGGAGGATGAGAGAGCATTCTTCTCAGTCCTTTTGACGGCCAGTTGTCTTGGAAGGTACAGCACAAGGATCTATGCTAACAAGAAGACTGTAAAGGCTGCTGCTGCTGTTAGTTTTTAGCATATTTACTTAGATTACATGGAGAGAGACTTTTTAGAAAAGCAAAATTAAATTGTAAAATAAAGCCATTGTATACGCCCAATTCCTGTAGAAACAACTTTATAGTCAACAACAGTAGTCTCCAATTATGGTTAAGATACAATTAAATCTGGCAGGGTAGACTGGACCAAATTCTTTTAATGCCCTCTAAATCATGTTCTAAGAAAGCATATGCCGTAGCATGGTTGTATAAGAAATGAAACATGTTTTTGTCCTGACGAATCTTCTCTCTGGCTGATTCAGAGGAACAATTTGAATTCATATATCCTTTCTCCCTGTTGAATATCTTACTCATTAGGCTGTAGAGTTATTCTCTCTCTAAGGCCCAGTGAATATTTAAATATCTATACAAAGAGAAACTGCTTCAGCAGGAGAGATTGTGGGGAACCCACTCTAGAATAGCTATAGTTAGTATGCTCAGCTGGGAGATCTGAGTTGAAGTCTCTGCTCCATTTGTGTATTCAAACCTGGGTTTCCCATATGCCTTAACCACTGGGCTAAATGGCACACGTGCACATTCATGACGCTAATTAGGCTAAATTCAGGAAATAGTTTTCAGTTGACCAAAACAGCAGTGTGGTTTTTGGGAGGGGTGGGGGAGGTGAAGTATTCATCTGAAAAATTTTGTGCAGCTCTAGTCTGTACCCTGGGTGGGAAGGGACAGGAAGGGGAGGGCAGCCTCTGCATCGTATTAGCTATTTCTGTTGTTTTTCTCCTTAGATCAAGTACTACTTCCTTTTTAAATGTAAAATCACTTTCAGAAAAAGTAATCGGACATGGGCCCTGTTTTACAAAGCAGTAATTTTATTCTGTAATTATTCTTTGAAGAACCTGGACTAGTGCAGAACAAATGAGGCATCCTTTAATATTATTACAAGTATTCAGAAGCGATACCCTGATGTGCTCTTATTCTGGATTCAGCCATCCGTTTCAGCACTATGAATCTCCAATTACTCATGGGCTTTGTTTAGACTGGGAGTTCTTGGTCATGTTGTTCCAAAGTTAATTGATTGCCGATTAACTGGAGTTAACTAATATAGTTTTAGTGCTACACTATGTGTTCCATAAGCACTCGTTCCAGATCATGCTTCAGCAGAGTGTAAACTGAACCATGACCAGGAACAAATGATTGTGGAGTGGGATAGATAATAAGATGGTAACTAACATAATACTGCTGTATAAATCCATGGTAATCCAACACCTTGAATGCTTTGTGCAGTTCTGGTTGTCCCATCTCAAAAAAAGATACATTAAAAATGGAAAAGATACAGGGAAGGGCAGCAAAAAATTAAGGGTACAGAACAGCTTCCATATGAGAAGATATTAAAAAGATTGGGACTGTTCAGCTTGGAAAAGAAACAACTAAAGGGGGCTATGATAGAGGTCTATAAAATGATGAATGGTGTAGAGAAAGTGGATAAGGAAGTGTTATTTACCACTTCGCATAATACAAGAACCAGGGGTCACCTGATTGAAATTAATAGGCAGCAGGTTTAAAACAAACAAAAGGAAGTACTTCATCACACAACACCTGTGGAACTCATTGCTGGGGGATGATGTGAAGGCCAAAAGTATAACTGGGTTCAAAAAAGGAATTAGATACGTTCATGGAGGATAGGTCCATCAAAGACTATTAGACAGGCTAGTTAGGATGCAGTCCCATGTTCCCTAAGCCTCTGATGACCAGAAGCTGGGATCGGATGTCAGAGATGGATCACTTGATAATTGCCGTATTCTGTTCATTCCCTTTGAAGCATCTGGTATTAGCCACTGTTGGAAGACAGGATACTGAGCTAGATTGATCATTGGTCTGACCCAGTATGGCCATTCTTATGTTTAGATTAGCATTCAAATCACATTCGTTAACTTGCGTTACAACCTGACCAAAAACTAGTCTAAACAAAGCCGTAATGAATTGTGGTTTTTTTAAGCATTCCATCCTGGGCCAGCACTATTCTTTATATATCCTAAATAGGTCCTGAGGTCAGACTATGTTTAAGTATGGATGTTAATCATGGTAAAAGCACAGATGATCACAATCATAGCTATATCATTATTCTGGTTACATTGTGGACAGGGCCAGACACTATGACCCAGGGCCAGTATTATCAGTACTGCAAAAAACCAACTCCAAAATTTTTTTTAAATGCAAACATGAATTAGGTATTTGCAAAAATTGCCTCTCAGGTGTTTAGATTCATCAGAGGGTGATGAGGCTAACAAGTTCAGGACAGCCAATTATTGTATATTTTTCACTCCGAGTAACCCTTGCTGGCTGAGCAGCTCTTCAGTTTTCCAGTCTGTTCTGTAACTGAACTCTCTCTTGCATGGGCCAGTCCTGTGGAATGTTTTGTAATCAATATGAAGAGTAAATCTGCTGCTGATTCCTTTGTCTTTACTTTTGGAAATAAATTGTTTAGTTTTTTAAGCCTTCAGTCAAAAGAGGTATACAAAGGCCAAGCAGTCCTCGGAGACCTCACTTCAGTCTGTCCAAATTTTGTTTTTCTTCTAGAGTAAAACAGCCAACTGAAACTAATTTGATGTATCTTTCCATTTTGCAGATGATGTGTTTCTGCCCAAAGACATTGACCTAGACAGCGTAGAAATGGATGAGACAGAACGGGAAGTGGAGTATTTTAAAAGGTAAATAAAAGTGCTGTCAACCCTGCATGTACGCCTGTTGTGTTGCTTAATATATGTGACCAAAATGAAAATAATTAACTCTTTTTGCATAAAAGCATGTGCTTTTACTAGGACTGTCTTAAATCACCAGTCACTGCTGACACAATCTGGTTACACAATGAGCTTCAAAGCTATAGCTTTATGGGTAGAAATTATAGTCATGTGGCCTTAGCACAGAATATGGAGAACCGGACAAGAGCCAATAATATGTATTTGCCATACTGGAACAGACATTTATCCATGTCATCTGCTCTTCTACTTCCATCACTGACATTACTTATTACTTTGGAGGAAGACTAAACTTTCCCACAATGCACTTAGCTATCTGTTCAGTGCTGTCTGTTTAGTTTTTTAAACTGTTGATCACCATGGTATCTGAACACTTTGTACAATTTCTTCTGAACTCTGGCAAGTTGTCTACTTACACCAAGAAGACACATTTTATGGGCTTTATTTTCTATCATTTTTTTTAAAAATTGTTTCAGAGGTTTCCTTCATAGATATAATGGAGAGTACTACCTGAATCAGTCGGAATTCATAGAAAATCCAGTTACAAATATTATTATACAGTTTGCCAGTACTCTTTAGCAATTTCTAGCAATGAATTGTACTACAGCAGTGAATGGTACAGGCTGACTAGGAGTTGTGTAACTGGTACTTTTTACTGCCTCTGTAATGTAGTTAGTGTCACTTTATCCACATTTTGGAATTTCTCTAGCAAGTTGCCTTTAAATCTCCTCCATTCCAGGTTAAATAAAAGCTTAGTACTTGCAGGGTAACTTTTGCCTTGCCCCTCTCACTCTGTTCCCTCTCTTCTGTGGACTTTAATTCTTAGGCCTGATTTACTCCTAAAACTTCAGTCAACCTAGCTACATCATGCCCTGAGCCCTGTAGTTAAGTAGACCTAATACCCACTGTAGGTTGACCAGGTCAACAGAAAGGTCTTCTGTTGACCTACCTACCACTGCTGAGAGGTGGTATCAACAGAAAACCCCCTTCCATCAATGCAAGAAGCTTCTGTAATATGGTGGTACAGCATCACAGCCATCGCAGTGTAGATGTACTTTTAGTGAAAGCAATTTAGCACACCAAAGAGGAACTAGATACTACTTTTTGTGAGTGTGTTCTCTTGAGGCTTACATGTAACTACCACAGATGCTAAGAATTGCACAATCACACTCAATAGAGAATATAGCTTGCCCTTGATACAGGACACAAATACACGTTAACAATCGTTAGAATACGTGCTTACCTGTTCTATTGAGTTGTTCTTGAAACATTGTCTTATTCATGAACTATATGTCCAATGAAACTAGGTAGATATTTTTTTGTTTTGAACTTTTATCCGGACAAATGGACTATTGTCTTTGTCCTAGTTACAGCCACTTCCTGGATACTTTCTCATGGCATTCATTTGTGTCTGAAACATAGCTTTTTAAAGTACAGATTCACTACAGTCAGGAGAGGACCACTGTATAGGAGTAATGGTGTCCTGAATACAGATGATATGTAAAGCAGAGGCACTGACAACTTAAGTTCATTAATTAGTCTATCCTGGGGGGGTTGTTCTATTTTTACCAAAAAAAAAAAAAAAAAAAAGTGTTGGCTCAGTGTCTAGGCAGATTCCAGTTTGGATAATAACATTTTCTTTGCCTTAGTACTTCCTATTCTTTGTTGAATGCAGTAGTCTTCACTATATCTCTTAAACGTTAGTGTTACTGCGGACTGTTAAAATGGTTGGTATATTCCACACCAGGGGTAGTTACATTTCAGTGGTGGGTGAAGTGTTTCCTCTGTGTGTGATTTTTACAGTGTTTTATGGTCCACTGGGATTAAAGATGCTATTTAAATGCAAACTAATATTTGTACCTTTTTGCTGGTAAACAGTGTAACGGTTTCACTTTATCGTTTGCTTGTTTTGTTTACAGATTCTGCTTGGACTCTGCCAGGCAGACAAGGCAGAGACTTTCCATCAACTGGTCCAATTTTAGCTTGAAAAAAACCACCTTTGCTGCTCATTGAAATGACACAGTTTGGGGAGGGAACCCTGCAGGAATCAATGAAAGACAACTCCACTTATCTGTCCTGCTGTGCTGAGAGCTTATCTGGTCTTGAGCCAGTGCTGCCTTGCCTTGTCCCCAGTGCTGTGTGGATCTGCACTGAACCCCTTGGCCTGATAGTTCTTGCAGACTGAGAAATTGCCACTTTCTACCTGAATTTGTTAGCTTGTGTGCTTGTAGTCTGTGAGTGAGACTTACTTGATTGTAGCTGTATGCTGTTGGAGTTGGAACAATAGCTTTTTTTCCAACTCCTTCTGATTGCCTTGGCCTCAGAGACTTTAAACCTGCTTCCTAGGCTTGGGTGGAGGCCAAAATCTTATTTTGCATCATCTGCAGTGGCTCCTGTCACTTCTGCATCTAGCTATGTTTTGTCATTCTGACTCCTGACAAAGGAATGGACCTAGTCAGTTGCGCTTTCATCTGCTCCAGAACTCTCCTGACACGGTTTCATGGAAAAGAGGCTCTCATGGGACAAGCATTTCCTCAGTTCTTTCACAATCTACTGTTAAAGAGTGTACAAGTTACGCTATTTGTGTTTTGATTTTTTCCTGACTTGTAGCCAGCTTGTGTAAGAATACTTGCAGAATGAGAACGTTTAAAAAAGAACAATACTCACACTATCAAATCTGTTATAGAGAGTATAATTGTATTAACACTGAAGCCTAACTGGCTACTTTTTTAACATATTGTTAAGTAATATTAAAATCATGTCTTTCTTTTTGAAAGATGGAATACATTAGTATGGCAGAAGGCTTGTGTCTTGCTTATTTCTGCTTGGGGACAGGGAGTGGAGGAACAGAAAGGGACTGGTGAGTAAGCTCTAGACTCTTCAAAATGTCTGTGAACAATTGTATTGAACCCATCCAATAGCAGTATGCACACTATCTGCTGTAAGTATGGTGTACTCTTGCGAATGCTGGAATTCATACCATGGATTATACTCTGATAAGCACTCTGATACCTCTCTTTCAATAGATATTATGTGAGGAGAGAAACTACATAAAGCTTTAATACCACTGTAGAAAATACGGTACATGGTATGGTTTCCATGCTACCACAATACAAATGTTAAATAACAATAGTACAGGTAACCAATGCCTTTTCTAGCTTGAAGGAATAACTCAAGGTTCTGATTTGATTAAAGATACTATTATGTAAATTTAGTGCTTATGAAAGTGGTTGTGGCATGATAGCTCTAGAGACTGAAATCTTCTCTTTGTAGATGAGACACAGCACAGATAGAAACAGTACAGGCTTTCCACTCTTGCTCAGCCATTATATCTCACCTTATCCTCGAGGGACTGCTTTATTGAAATGAAGACGCTCCTCATGCACACCCAGTACCTGGTTTCTCTATTAACTCTACAAACAATTCTACTAGTTAATGCCAATTATTTTGGACAACTGATGGGCCATGCATGGAAAATTGAAATCAGACTCAAACAGCAGTCAAATGGGAACAGCTTTTGGTCTGTGCCAAACTGGGCTAAATTTTACCCAGTTATGTAAAAATGAAAGGATTCTTGTCCTCATCAGCTCTTTGTGCTATATAATGCACTAAAGAATACCATTGATTTCAACCCACCATTGTAAAGATTGGCTATCAGTGTGAAATCTAAGCTCTTCAGTACCAAGGTATAACA
The DNA here is from genome assembly GCF_965140235.1 of Caretta caretta. Lineage (NCBI taxonomy): Eukaryota > Metazoa > Chordata > Testudines > Cheloniidae > Caretta > Caretta caretta. The sequence goes on along the minus strand of NC_134209.1, from coordinate 133,922,277 downwards.
CAGGGTGGCATTGTGGATCACAACTACTTGAAATTTAAGTTTTGAATGATTTATTCAGCAGTGAACTATTAGTGTTAAATGGAATGTCTGCATCCTATCATGTGAACAGGTAATGTTCAAGATTCCAAATACTATGCAATTTTCTTCTCTTCCCTCTTCCCCGCCAATAGGTGTGCTTTTAAGAGGGCAAATGTTGGGTTTTCTAAAATCTATTTAAAATACATGTAAGTCACTTCCTACACTTAGAATGTTTTAATAAAAATTACCTTTCCTCCCCATGTATTTAACATGGTGCACTCAATAAGCTGTTTATATAACATGATTTCCTTTTCTCTGTTTTGAAAATATTCATTTTATAAGACTTAACAAAAAGACTTGCCCCACACTTGAATTGTTATATGTAACTTTCATTCTTAGAAGTTGGTACCTCAATGTTCTTCACAGCTGACCAGAATATACAGATAAAGCTTATTCAGTTCCAGCCACTCCATGGAAAGCATGGAAGAATAAGTCTGAATGGATCACCTATTGCTCCTGTCTGATGAGAATTTACAGGCAAGTCGCTCCTCCACCCTACCCCCACTTCATAATTGTTTCAGTAAGGACAATCAGAGGTGTGGACAGGGCTGGGATCCAGGAACCCAGTACTAATCCTTGCTCTAATAGTTACTTTTTCTATGATCTTGGGCAAATCACTTAACCTCTCAGTCTGTTACCCTGTCTGTAAAATGGGTATGATAATACTTTCCAAGCATACAATAAGGCTTCATTTAGGTAATGTTTGAAAAGTTCTGTGAAGATGCAAAGTGGTATCTAAACACTGAGCATTATTATTAAGGTTTGTAAAACACAATATTATTGCCTGAAACATCATTGTCTTTGCTCAGAAATACAAATTTTCTGGCTTGATACATAAATATATTTAGGTCTGTTTTCTTTAACCTAAATGTAACTAATTTAAAAGTTTTCTAACATAATTGCAGTGCATGCAAAATGCAGTTTTGCATCCAGTCTGCTGTGGGGAGGCTCTCTTTTTTTAACTGTATTTCTTACATCATTGTCTGTCAGACTCTGTCTGTATTAGGGGTGTTTTTCAAACAATTTCCCCCTGTTGCTCATGCCAGTTCAGTGCTACCAATATTAGCAGCTTTGAAAGCCATAATGTAGACAGGCTTCCAGCTGCCACTGCTGTTCTAAGCACTGCCATCTAGCCTCCTCAGAATGGATCTAACCTGTCGTTCTTGGCCTGTCCACATGATGGCTCTTAGCACTGCTAACAGCAATTATGGTAAATTTATTAACAAGGTTGGGAAATTCTTGAAACGTTTCCCAAGTGCAGACAGGAGTTATGAACAGGGGAGTCCAAACCGTAGGGGTACAGAATTGTTCAGGCCTTCATTACTCCCTAGATCCAAATAGGGTTAAATGTGGATGTTCTAAGCCTGCATCCACACTAGCAGTGATCATTAGTGACAGTCAGGGCTGGATTAATGCAGGGGCATTAGGGACTGCAGCCTGGGCCCTTGGATTTTGAGGACACCCCAAAAATATGAATCAATTACTTCATTGTTTTTCAGCTGGCAGCCTGCAGTCCAGTTCTGACTTGTGAGGGGCTTCTGTTTGGCCCACTGCTGGGTATCTGCTCTCCTTTCATGCCTCCTGGGAAGCAGCAGCCAATCACAACTGCTCCACAAGCTGCTGAGCTCAGTCCCCCTTCCCTCAGGAGCTTAGCCTCTACTCTCACAGGAAGGGAGGTGCAGAGAAGCCGTCCCTCCTCACAGGAGAGGAGGACAAAACAGAAAGAGCCCTGCAGCTCCACACCCTCTTCCCTTCTCCCCTCCAGTGAGCAGGAATGGCTTCTCTCGACTCCCTCCCTCTCTGTTATGCCCAACCTGGGAAGGGAGAAGGGGGGTAAAGAACCCCTGGCAGGGGCCATGCTGCAGCCCAGTAGAAAGCAAAGCCCCTTGGTCCTAGTGATTGCCTTTTGGCCTGCCAAGGTTTGGACATTGCCTTATCTGGCCTTCCAGAAAATGTAATTGAATACCACTGCTATAAATGCTATAGGTTATTAGGTAATTAAAGCCATAGCATCACTGTGAATTACTACCAATTATGTGCCTAAATAAAAATGGTTTTATGCATTGTAATTAGGGCTGTCAATTAATCACAGTTAACTCAATTAACAAACAATTAACTCAAAACAAATTTGATTAAAAAAATCACGATTAATCGCAGTTTTAATCACACTGTTAAACAATAGAATACCAAATGAAATTTATTATAAATATATTTGGATGGTTTTTTCTACCTTTTTAAATATATTGATTGCAATTACAACACAGAATACAAAGTGTACAGTGCTCACTTTATATTTTTATCACAAATATTTGCACTGTAAAAAGATAAACAAAAGAAATAGTATTTTTCAGTTCACCTCATCCAAATGCAGTCTCTTTATCATGAAAGTTCAACTTACAAATGTATATTTTTTGTTGCATAACTGCACACAAAAACAAAACAATGTAAAACTTTAGAGCCTGCAGGTCCACTCAGTCCTACTTCTTGTTCAGCCAATTGCTAAGACAAACAAGTTTCATTTACAGGAGATAATGATGACCACTTCTTATTTACAATGTCACCTTAAAGTGAGAACAGGCATTCGCATGGCACTTTTGCAGCCAGCGTTGCAAGTTATTTACGTGCCCGATATCCTAAACATTTGTATGCCCCTTTATGCTTCGACCGTTATTCCAGAGGACATGGTTCCATGCCGATGATGCTTGTTAAAAAAACAAACAAAAAAAAAGTTAATTAAATTTGTGACTCAACTCCTTGAGGCTGAATTGTAGGTCTCCTGCTCTGTGGTTTTAGCTGCATTCTGCCATATATTTTGTGTTCTGGCAGTCTCTGACGACCCAGTACATGTTGTTCAATTTAAGAATACTTTCACTACAGACTTGACAAAATGAAAAGAAGGTACCAATGGTGAGATTTCTAAGGGCAAATCTACACGATAGCGGTACATTGGCGCAGCTTCACCGATGCAGCTGTGCTGCTGTAGCACGTTTGGTGAAGACACGCTATGCTGACGGGAGAGCACTCTACCATCAGCATAATTACTCCACCTCTGCGAGAGGCAGAAGCTATGTCGGTGGGACAGCGTCTCCCACCAACATAATGCCGGTGTGGACAGTGCTTAGGTCACTGTAAGTTGCATCGCTCAAGGGGGTGACTTTTTCACACTGTTGTGTAACGTACATCGACTTAAGCGGTAGTGTAAACCAGCACTTAAAATAGCTACAGCACTCGACCCAAGGTTTAAGAATCTGAAGTGCCGTCCAAAATCTGAGAGGCACTAGATGTGGAACATGCTGTCAGAAGTCCTAAAAGAGCAACACTCCGATGCAGAAACTACAGAACCCGAACCACCAAAAAAGAAAATCAACCTTCTGCTGGTGGCACCTGACTCAGATGATGAAAATGAAGGTGCATGAGCCCGCACTGCTTTGGATCATTATTGAGTAGAACCTGTCAGCATGGAAGCATGTCCTCCAGAATGGTGGTCAAAGCATGAAGGGGCATATGAATATTTAGCATATTTTGCAACACTGGCTACAACAGTGCCATGCGAATACCAGTTCTCACTTTCAGGTGACATTGTAAATAAAAAGAGGGCAGCATTATTGCCCCTAAATGTAAACGAACTTGTTTGTCTTAACGTTTGGCTGAACAAGAAGTAGGACTGAGTGGGCTTGTAAATTGCACTTTCACGATAGAGATCACACTACAGTGCTTAAAAGAAATAGAATTTTCAATTCACCTCATTCCTTTTTTAGGGTGCAAACATTTGTAATAAATATAAAGTGAGCACTGTACCATTTATATTCTGTGCTGGAATTGAAAATCAGTATATTTGAAAATGTAGAAATTATCCAAAAATATTTAAATAAATGGTATTCTATTATTGTTCAACAGTGCAATTAAACCTGTGATTAATTGTGATTAACTTTTTTAATCATTTGACAGACCTAATTGTAACTCTTTCAGCTTTACAATTGGTATCTCAGATTTAAAATCTGGAACTGAAATAATCAAGGTCATTTAACAATAAAATATTTGACATCAGGCATGCGTGTTGGTAAAATAGTAAAGGGAAGGAACTGAGTATGCAAAGAGGAGGCGGCAAAACTATAACAACTCATCAAACTTAATCCAGCCCTGCTGAACATGGCAATGGTGAAAGCAGTAGTCTAGCCTGGACGCCAAAGATTTTTTTTTATAACCTATTCAGCAGAGTGTCTTCAGTACAGCCACCTTTGCTGATAACACCTGTGGTAAACATTTTAGATCTTAAATTTGCTGATGTAAATGAGACCCACCACAGTGAGGACCCAAATCTCAATGTAACCCATTTTGACGACTTTCCAGTTATAACACCAATCTCTTGTTGTGTTCATTGTTGAAGTTAGCATTATTTGCTCTAATCTGGATAGCGGCTTTATAAAAACGCTTCAGTATATCACTATCTGTATTTCAGTGAAGCAAAGACAACCCTCTTTGCATCTTATTAGGTCTTTATTCATTTTAAAGTGGGCTCCTTCATATTAGAATACACAAATTAAACCCTTAAATATTACTAGTATAACTTTTATTTTGGTAGTCTCTTACAATTTCAAATATATCTCAGCACTAATTAAGTTGTGCAATTTGTAATTATAGGAACCCCACACATACAATAAGTACGCACATAATGCACGTCTGAACAAGGTGAGGCAGCATGGAGAGTACAGTATAGCTTTTTTGACTGCCTTATTTTGCATTTACACCTTCAGAAAAATCTAAGTTTAAAGATTAAGTCAGTTGATAGGCCTCATACTTTAAAGGGAAACTTTCTATATTAAAAATTGTATTACAAGTAAGTGCTAATGATCGGAATCCCAGTTAGGATTATCTGCAATTCAGGAACGTCCATTCTCCCCCTCCCCTCCAAAATCAAATTTTTCTTTTCTAAAATACCAATTTTCCAAATTTTACATGTCTCCAGAGCTGTCAGAATAGATGGCTTGTATTTGTTACCTTTTATCTTAATGCCTTATGTCTTAACACACAAGACTAAAAATGTTAGGTAAATTGATGTCACTATGCTGTGTTTTACTTTGGGTGTATGACTCTCTTTTGGGGGATGAAACTAGACTGGTCAGTTGTAACCTCTTCAACCATTCTCACTTTGGTCTTGTCCACACTTGGTAATAGCCAGTTCACACGTCAGAGATGAGTTATCTGCAGAAATGCACAGTCTCTTAATGTGTAGACAAGGGCATGCAGGATCTTATACCAATTGAATTAGTCCCATTTACTTCAGGAACACTGCTGAATTAGGGTTATTCCGAAGTGTAGACATGTCTCCATTTCTATGGACTACCACATGTTCTGTTTGTAGTAGGTGGTGATGGTTACGCATTGTTCTGTGCCGATCCCTGTGGTGTCTGGATGCCATTGCATAAACTTGAAAAAACTTCAGTTCCTTCTCAGGAAAGGAATAAAACTCCTCCTCTCCCCACAGGCTAAAGCCAGTTATTTCAGAAGTTTCGCATTTCAGTAGTTTATTTCCTAGAACATGCAGCTAGACCTATTTCACAACTTGTTTCTAGGCGAAGGCAGATGAGCCAGTCCTTGTACCACACCTTAAGAATGACATGACTCAGGCTCAGGCTATCCCCATCTGTGACAAATTCCATAGGTAAGAGCCTCATAAGTGTTTCCATGTCAAATGCCGCTGCTCTGGTGGTGTGTAGTTTCAGAGATGATCTGATAGCCCCTAGCACATTTAGGGTATGTCTACATTGCAGTGTAAGTCCAGGCTTTGAACTCGGGCTCAAGCCTAACTCCGGCTTCCATCTATACACAAATCATCCTAAGGACCACATGGGGGTGGAGTGTCTGAGGCTAAGTCAAGCTGGAGCCCAGGGTTCAAACCCTATTGCTTTGCAGTGAGTCAGCCCCACTGGACTTATGCTCTGGAAGTCCCCCAAAAATATCCCACAGCCCTATGGGCTGACTTTATTTGTCCTCCGGACAGTCAAATTTTCCCACACTACACCACGAACAAAGGACTAGAAGGGCCACATTTTGGGATGGCGCTAGGAAAGCTGGGTTATTGGTGGTTGGACTTAAGCCTACATAATTCTGTGTAGATGGTGGAGCCCCAGGTTGGAACTCAGGGTTCAATAATTCATAACTTGGGGGTTACAAATAAGTGTAGATGCTCAAGCCCTAGGTTAACAAACCTGGGGTCAGCTAACTCGAGTTCTACTAACCCTGGGTTTACATAACATTACCTTAGGCTACGTTTACCCTGCAATTAGACCCCTGCAGCTGCTCTGTGCCAGCTGACTTGGGGTCCCGGAGCTTGGGTAAAGGGGCTGTTTAATTGCAGTGTAGCCATTCAGGCAGTTGTGAGACCCTCCAACCTCGCATGGTCCTAGAGCATTTGTGCCAATTTAAATGAACAATGTCAACTTTCATTTTTGTTAAACTGAATAACTTTTTTAAAATATAGTGTTCTGATAGAGCCCCTTTAATAGGATGGTCTGGATTGTTTTGGGGTTGTTTTTCTTTAAACCTTCTAAAAAAGTTGTGGTTTGTGTCTGTTTTTTTGTTGTCTGTCTTTTCCCTGTTTACCCTACTGTGTGTTAAAACTTTTTGCATGGACCTAAGAACAACATCAACCCTTTTGGGCTCCCTTTTTCTCCATCTTCCACTTCCCTCTCGTTTCTCTGTACACACCTGCCTATGCCTCTTCATATTTAATTTCAGCTTCGCTGCTGCTGTTACCAATAAACCTCTTCTTGTAGAGTGCACATGTGACCTTCCTGCAGTTCTGTGCCTGAGAGATGGCTTCCTGTTTGGGCACAAGCCAGGAAGCACAGCTAGCATCAATGAAATGGTGACACGGAATCTACCCAAATTGCTGATAAATGCACCAAGTAAACAAACTGGTAAAAAATTTAAGGCAAAATACACCTTTTCTGCAATCAGATTCCATTGTAATAATTTTATAGGGTTACTAGTTGCAATAGTAGATACAACATACTTGGGGAAACATAACTTACAGGTTGGCAATCTCCCCTTTTAATCAGTGCTATTTAGAGGATGCGTATACCTTGACTTGCTGCTCTACAGATCACTGGTTTTCCTGGCTGGTTTCATTGACTTCTTTTAATTTAATAAAAATCTTTTTCAATTTGTGGGTTTAAAAAAAAAAACACAACTTTTTTGCAGTCTAATTTAGGGTCGGTGCTCCTTGGCACTGCCCCTTTCAACAAGATAGAATTTCAAAGTAGAGCTCATTGTCATACATTCATTTGGCAACGTTGTCTAACCAGTAGGCTATAAATGCAGTAAACACTCCTCAGCCTTTACCCTTCTATTTAAATCTTTATTCTGTTTCCTCAGGTACTACAGAGGTGGGTGTGAGAAACAAAATCTGCACAGATGGATGGATCTATCAATGCAGGCTACTGGGCAATCTTTCCCTGGAGCTGCCAAAAGACTGTAGGCAACTAGTGATAAGAGTTGAAGTTTTCATCAGCTTGTGTTTTCTTAACCAGCTTTAATCTCTGTTCTGCTTCCATTAGAAGCATCCAGAGCGAAATTGTTGTATATTTTAAGTCCTACTGTAAATCTAAATAACAAGCTAATTCATTGCTTTGAGTTAGTGGCAGAGACCGATAGAGGAAGGACTGGTCTTATGTACAGCAGTTTTATTTGTGGCCCTGTTTTCATCATCTTGAAAGATAATGTATTTTCTTGCTTGCTTCTTTGCCTCCTTCTCCAGCCCCCATCAGTTGAAAGCTCAAGCTTGTGCCAAACCTTCTCTGAGGAAGGTCTTTAAATTCTTCTTTGGTTATGTCCCCTTTTCTTCCACGCTTGGAATCCTGTCTGCTTTAATGGCTTACACCCTTTGATTTACTGGCCCATGTAATGTATTGCATGCTCAAAGAGTGGTGTCAACTATGAAATCCAAAACTGCCATTGAATTCCATAGGGCCAGGATTTCACCCCTAGTTTCCGCTCACCACATCTAACAAAGTCTAACCTTCATTTCTAGTATCATCCATACATGTGGCTTCCCACCTATGAAAAATGGGAAGTTGTAGGCATACACAATGCCATACGTTTCTCCTCTCCCAGGTCAATGCATTGAACAATAAAACAAAAAATCCACACTAGTGCAACTTCTACCTTATCTACAGTTTATATCTCTGTAGTTACCTAAGATAAGTATGTTCTCTGAGTCAGGTAGGTCACCCAACCAGTTTACACTGGCTTGATTCTTGGAAGACGTGGGTTCCGTTCTGCACCTCAGTCCTGACTTGCTAGCTCCATTTTGATTTCTGTTAAGCAGAGAGACTGCCAGCTCAAACCAAAGGTGTAATTGTTTTTTGGTGTGTCCAAACAGTGAGGATGAGGCTGTCCGAATTCATTTTCAATTGTGACCAAACAGAATTTGAATCTAGGACTTCAATGTTGAGGCTTGTGTGTCATAATCCACTAAAACACATAAATGGTCGGAAATCTGCTGCTGTTTTAATAGACCTTGTGTTGCAGGCCACCTTTTAGGGCTCTTCTGTTGAAGCTCTCTAACGTTCTGGGAATAACCTCATGAGACTGTCCTTGCTTGCCTGACTATAATCTGAGATCATGCCTTCAGTTCTGAGTAAACGAAGGGTAGGATTCTAGGAGTAACAATCTCCCAAGCATGTTTCACTGCCAGAACCTATTTGACTGGAAGCTTCTCACTGTTAATTGGAAATATGTCAGAAGTATCTTTTACCCCAGGCTCGTCATTTCCAAAAGAAATAGCAAGAGCAAGGTCTGTCAATGCCAGATATTTTGGTCTTCAAACATCTCCACCTGCGCTCTCAATCCTCATGTCTTTGCAAGGTGTGCGTGTGTGTAACTAAAATGTGTAGATAGGGCTACGGCATAAGAATCAAGTTAATATCTATATCTATCATATTAGAATGCATCCCTAAGAAAATTCTCATTAATTTGATTCACTGAAAGAATCTTCTAGTGAAGTGACTTTCAACCTTTCTATATTGCAACCCCGTGTTAATCAGGAAAAAAATATATGGATATTCCCTCTTCCTCCTCCCTTCCCCAATCGAGCCATAAAGAAAAGAAGGGTGATCAGATCCCCTGAAACATGTTTGAGACCCACCCTCCCAGAACTATGGTCCATCAGCTATGGTATTTGCACTATGCTCCTGGCCCTACTGTCTGTCTGCCTTACAATTTCTAAAAAGAAACACACATTTTCTCTCTTCTCTGCAGTTCTAGGAAGAGAAAGTTTGAGAATTATTATTTTTGGAAAGCCTTTTTCAGTACTGTTGCACAGTGGTGTGATTGTATTGCGTAAAATATGGATGTTACTTTGTTGGCTGCTGTGAAGTTAAAGATTCACTGTGCTCTTTTTTCCCCCCATATCACTTAAAATGAGTATTTAAACAATTTAAGTGATTTATATTTTACTGGAAGTTGAGGAGAGGAACTGTTTGAACACCACTTCCTGAAGCATCCTGTCATCTCTGTGATTGCTCTTAATTACTGGGCTTCATGGATGAGGGGCTGTCTTTGTTACTTGCGTAAGGCTGAATGTATTGTCTGCCCTTAAGATATTTTCAGTTTGACCATGTGTATGGTATTCTGGGGTTCTCTCTTTAATCAAAGCTCTCTCCCCCTTTCTCCAGGACGTGCAAAATTAAGTAAAGGCTTTAAACTGTAATTCCATGAAGAGCCAACTGTTGAGCGACTGTATCTAGTGTAAAGAGTGGCTATTATGGTGATGGGGCTATAGAAATATCTCAATAGATGAGTGGTCTAAAGATGAGAACCACGAAGGAAAGTAAGAGGTACATGGCATAAGATGTTACCTCATCAAAATTTCACTTTTGTTGCACATTCTCACACTAGACAAGGAAAGGAGGCATTGTTTAATAGTAAGCATGCTAGTCTTTGAACTCAGTACGGTATCCTGTTGCTGAAAGTCCCAATATACCATCTTTCAACCTCTCCGGGCTGTTTACGCATTTGTAAAATGGTAGCAATAAGGGGTGCTAAGAATAATTGGTGGTTAAGTGCTTTGAGCTCCTCTGCTGTATTTGCATTGGGAATTTTTTTGATCCTTATGTGGTTCCAAATGTTGTGGAATCCTGTGTGTTAAACTGCTGCTGAGGAAGTAATGCTGTACTCATGAGTCTGAGTTGTCCTTAGCCTTTAACAGATCTGCAGGAGGAAAGATTAAAGTGAAGCAGAACTACTGACTGGCTGCTCCAAGCAAGTGTACTCTGACCTCATAAGAAATGTTGTTCCTTTCCAAGTGTTGCTCAAGTTCAGTTCATTTGAAGAACCAGAGTTTGGAGTCATAGTGATTGCGTGTTGGGGTTTTTTGGTTTTTTTTTTTTTTTTTAAATCCATGATTACTCCAGAAAATTGTGCCATGTTAATCCATGTTAATAACTGGGCAATCCAAACTGGTCATGGATGAGCCATCACAAATGCAGACGTGTTAGTGTGTTGTCCTAAATGGTCTGGTATCTTTCATTTTTGATTGAATTAGTCTTGCTGTGGTGATTCTGATTCATGATCAATTTTGGTATGTTTAGAAGCAAACAAGTGTATTAAAAATAAGTGCCTGTTTAAGACAATTGCACTGCATCATAGGTTTAAGGGGTTTTTCACCTGGAGTGCAGAAGAATTCTTGAGTCTACAGAAATTCTCCAGTATGTCATAGGGAAACTTGTACTGGACCTGTTCTGCTTGATCTAAAAATCTATTTTTGCCATAGAGAGCTAAACTGATCCACTCTGACCTGACTTCTAGCTGATAACAGTTAGGCTGTGAATGCTGAGTTGACAGTGGGAGACGGCACAGAAAGAGTGTTCTGAGTAAGGAAAACATTTTAAAGTAGAAAACAGATCAGGCTGAGAAAGAATTAAGGGACAAAAAGAATGAGTGGTAGATTTCCTGAACAAGGGAAGAAATTAAAGTAAGACCTGTCTAATTTTCCTTCAGGGCAGGAACCTGCTTCTCATTGTGTGTACAGTGCCTAGCACAAATAGCCCTGATGTCCAATGTGGGCCTCTAGGCCAGTGTTTTTTTCAAAGTTCAGATCACGACCCAGTACTGGATTGCAGCATATAAGGTACTGGGTCGCCTTGCTCAGCACCCAGGGACCCTAGCGGCTCTGGTTAGGCACCACTGACCAGGATGTTAAGTCCCATCAGCGGTGCTGCCCAGGTAAGGCAGGCTAGTGCCTACCTGCTCTGACACTGCGCTGGGCCCCAGAAGCAGCCAGCAGCAGGTCCGGCTTCTAGGCAGGGGGGTCACGGAGCTCCGCATGCTGCCCAAGCACCAGTTCCACACTCTCATTGGTGGGTTCCCTGCTGGTGAGAGCCGCACAGAGCCGCTTGCACACTTCCACCTAGGAGCCAGACCTGCTGCTGTCTGCTTCCGGGACGCAGCACTTGTCTGTGGCGCCAGGACAGGCAGGCAGTCTGCCTTAGCACCCCTGCTGTGACGCTAACCGGAAGCCACTGGAGGTAAGTCCATGCCCCAGCCCTAAGCCTCCTCCAAACCTGGAGCCCCTCCTGCACCCCAAATCCCTCATCCCTGGCCCCACCGCAGAGCCTGCACCTCCCAGCCCCAGCCCGCAGCCCACACCCCAATCCTCTGCCCCAGCCCTGAGCCCCTCCTACTCCAAACCCCTCATCCCCAGCTCCGTTGGGTCACAGGCATCAACAATTTTCTTCAACTGGGTCCCCTGGAAAAAAGTTTGAAAACCACTGCTAGGCACTACCACAATATATATCAATAGAGTGCCCACAGCATTGGAGCTCAGCGATGTGTTTAACTTATTCAATAGGTGTGTAGTGATTTTGCCTATTAGAGACAGCTCAGGATCTTTGAATTTCGCATCTCTCTAATTAGCTCTTGATAGTCTAAAAGTACTCAAAAATTTACAGGGAGAAAAGGAAAACTCTTCAATGAAGTTGTTCAGAGTCTTTCAGTGGAGAGTGTGATGTTCTTTCCAGCTGGACACAGGAGTTGCAAATCAGACTTCTGTATTTGTAGCCTGGAAATGGAGAATAGATTTCACAGATGAAGACACCAGCTTATGCATAGCTTATATCTGCTCGTTGCAAACACACTTTGTTGTTGTTGTTGCTTAAATGAGTTTCAAATGCCTTGAGAATTGGGTAGTTCTGAGGTGAAGGAAAACTGGGAGAGGCTGCAAGGTCTGGAGCAAACATCTCCAACAGCTTTGCTGTAAATGGAAGAAAATATCTTATTCTTTTCTTTTTAAGCCTGCTTCATGTCATCTGAAATGCTGTCTTTGCTGTTTCTTAGCTCTATGCGTGACTGTTGCTTTTTGACACAACACGTCTCTTGCACAGCACTGCATGTTTCTATATGCCTTGCAGTGTGTGAGTGTTAAGGATGGCTGAGCTTGAAAGAAACCTCAGATCAAGACATCCCTGCAGTCTAGACCATAGTTTTCAATCTGCCAAAGGCCCCCCCACACACACTCTTATTCATGCAGGAAATTTAAAAGACAAAACTAAGTGACTCTTCAACTGAAAGAAGTGTCTACAGGGGTTTGTCCTAACTAACTAAACCAGTTTAATTAAACTGCTGAATGTTTTGTGTAGTCAAGACCTGGGAATGCCCTGCTGCCTATTCCCTCCCACTTACACCAAAAGGATGCTTGTGATAACCGCAACTGGTGAGCTACCATATGGGGAAGAGAGGCAGCCTTGCAAGCAGCTGGGACCTAAATATTTAGCTTGCATTCTGCAGACTGTTTATCTTGCTGTGATTCTACTTAATTGCTCAATTCCTTGTAAAAAAAAAAAAAATGTGTGTTAAAAAAATTGGGCAATCCTTATGCATACTCCAGATTTGTTTTCAAAACTAGCGCTTTCATTTCCCCCTTTCAGGCACCATAACAATATTTGGTTGTAGATGAGCTAAGAAATTCTGAATGTTACTATAACACTGAGTCACCCAAGCAAAGATTAACCAAATAAGGAAACAATGCAGTGGATTGAGAAATTTTGGAAGCCATCATATTTTGACATTTTTGTTTTAAAAAAAAAAAAAATCTAGAGCTATATTCAGTATAATATGGAATGTGTTGTTTTCTGTCAATACCCACTAATCAATGCAGCATAAACAAAACTGTATAAACAAAAACATGCCCATTACCAAGTTTTAGATCGTAGAATCATATGGACATTATGCTTTAATATGTGCACAGATTTGGATGCCACTTAAAATGCCAATGATCTGAAAATGTGGTTTTTTACCTGTAATGAAATGTGGTATAATTTCCTGTTTCTTTTTTTCCCCCTTTCAGTTGCAATTTTTGATGGAGGCAGTGACCAAAAAAAAAAAAAAAAAAAATCAATCAATGGAGTCAGTTCCTGTTTATACTCCTTTTTTTGGTTGTTTTTTTTGTTTTTTTTTTTAAGTTTTCATTTGTATTCATTTTCATGTTCTCAGAGTAGCAGTGGCAGAGTTTCAAACACTGCGGGGGGTAATATAGGGGATGCTGATTTGTTTCAAAGCTGCTGTCTTTGGATTTTTAATTGTGGAAACGTTTTGTACTAGTCTGAAGTTCTCTAAAATCATGTTTTTACCAACGTATTTTTAAACTTTGAGTCAAATGTAAGTTCACTCTGTGTTCCTTTAAATTCGTCTGTTATGCCTGAATCAAAATCATGCTATGTTATTCCACTTCAGAAGATGCATTCCAAAAATTAGATTGAGGGGACTGAGTCTGATGCTCAAATTGCCATTTTTTAAATTAGAATGGCATTAAAATGTTGATTTATAAAAGATTTTGCATGAGACTCTTTGGTGCAATGGAAAGGGTTCAGGTGTCTCTTATTTATACAGTATCATAACCATGCCGAACAAATATAACACTGTCCCTGCACAGAGGTACTTGTAGTCTAAATTTGGCTATTAATTGGTGATTATACAAGAAATGATGAAAACTGGAGGAGAACTGGGGCAAATGGAAACAGGGTGGAGGCTTCTAACAGTTTGTTGTGACTTCTGAGTCCAGCTTGTTAGTGTTTTTAACAATTTATTTTATTGTATAAATTTGTAGCAGCTGTTAAAGAAATAAGATTTTTCTGCACTCTGAAGTTGCTCCTCAGCCTTACTGAGGAGTATGTTTTACTTCCTTAGTGACTCTGACTTACCAATTTCTTAATTGCTCACATAATGTGTTGCTTTTTGTTCTCTTTAAAATGTTTCTGGTTCATGTGTGTGGGTGTGCTCTCTTCCCAGTCTCAGTGAGTAACTGTTGAGCTGAGACCTAATAGCAGCATTGTCATAACGAAGCTTGTTAATTATTTATATTATGGTAGCAAGCCCCACACTGATATCAAGGTCCCATTCTAATAGACACTATCCAATTTCTGTCCCAAATTGTTTACAGTCTAAATATATAAGAAAAGAAATATTATCACCCCCATTTTATGGAGGAACCTTGAGGCACAGAGATTAAGGTCCCAAGGTCACACTGGAAGTCTGAAGCAGAAGTGGGGAATTGAACTCAGATTTCCTGAATCTCAGTCCAATACCTTAAAATCAAGACCAGCCTTCTCTAACATTAATTTATGAATTATTACTGGATGAAAACCGCCAGAGTTCACATGGTGAGTTTCGTTTTGTTTCACAATCATTTTACTCTAACTTCTTCTTTCTGTTTACTCCCACTCCAGTGTCCAAAAAAAATGGAAATATTCTTTTTGTTTTGTGCCAGAGTCCATGCCAGGAATTTTCCAAAAGCACCTGTGTAGCAGATTGGAAATGTAAATAGTAATATTTTCTGAGGCTTCACAACACCAGTAGGGCTTGGGATTTAACTGATTATATTAGAATTTCAAGTATTAAACTATTATCTCAGACCTGTTTTAAACCACCACCACAGCTAGGTGACTTTGGGGCACACTTTGACACTTATGTGGGATAAAGCAGATGAAATGGCCTGTTGCTGCCACATTCTGTTGTGAGCCCATCAAATCCTGCAAATTGAGCTGGATCAGAACCAAGTAAATCCTAGATGCTGCAGTAAGTAGTCTTAGTTCAGCAGAAGGAGCTCTTTCCTCTGAGACCATTCTAAACTAATGCCCCAGAAGGGTAGGATGCCGTGTGCTGTTACACCTGCAGTCATTCAGATGAACCGTAAAGGTCCTTACCAGGCTGGTCTGTCATGGCAACTTTTTCATAAAGATAGAGGCGTTAACCTCACTGTTGTGGCCAAACTACAATCCAAAACATTAATGCTCTGCAGTTTCCTACGGATGCAGTTCACCTTCACTTCTGCTCATAAATGACTCTGTAATGTTGCTGAGTTGATACTGTCAAACTGCTGCTGCTTTCCATCCCACAGGTGACTGCAGTTCACTGGGGGAGTAGGAAGTGTGAACCTCTGGGGAACGCTTAGTCATCAGTGTTCGGAAAGTAATATGAGAGTCTCGTCCAAAAGGTGCTGTGAGTGTGCAGTATTACTGGTAATTATTAAGTGGATAGATGAAAAATTGTAATGTTAACTAAAGTTTGAGATCCGTGTTATGTACCACCTGATGGAGCATCACCAACCTCTGCAAGGAGAGATGATTTGACTGGCCTACAGGCTTTAACTCTTTCAAGAGTGAAAAGACACAGGATTTAATGTGGTTTAGGTTTGACATAAATGTTATCCCCACCACTGATTATCAACTGTATAGAATGACACTCATTTTCACTCACTAGATATGTGACTTCCAGGAAGGCACGTGATTTATTTTATGTACCTTAGTGCCTCTGTCAGCTTAGAAACTGAGCATGTCCCGCCGAGGCAGCAGTCTTGTACAGCACCAGTCTGAATGATAAAGAGGCTTTCATTCGTAGCGGGTGTGCTGCTTTGCATGAACCACATTTTTTGCACAATTTCTTTATTTTCCAATGTCCTAACTTTTGGAAATGAGAGGAAAAAAGCATCCCTGGAAGAAGCCTTTGCACCGCCTCCTCTTAATTTTTTTCCTTCTGTAGATAAGTTGTCTTGTTAGTGCCTATCAAAATTTTGCTGTGGTTTCACCTATGCATTCAAATTGCATGCACTTAAAGAACTGACTGTAATACAGTCATGCTGTACCAGATTCCTGCAAGAATGTAATGCTTCTAATTGAGTAAAAATGACTCCTTAAAATCCAGTTGCCTCATTTGCACTGGAGATAAAGATGTGGTGTTTGTCTCCCTGTTTCAGCCCCAGAGAGGACTTGCCAGGATTGCAAGTTGTAATTTTTCCATTAAGGAGACCTGAGAAGGACCAAAGGACCCTACCTAGGCACTTATACACTCGCCTTCAAGGTGTCTAGAGATCATTCACCAGTTTCATTTTTGGACTGAGCCACTAAAATGCCTTTACTCTGGTTCTTGCCATTGGTGACTCTCAAGGCTAGTCTGAAAAGGAAAATGCCTCTCCAGGCTGAGTGTCATCGTCATTGTGGAAGTTCAGGAGGCTTGTGAGGAGGAGGTCCAGCATTTCTACTGGGCCCCGTTTCTACTTTTCTTACTCTCAGCTCTGCTCCTCCACGGCTTCCTATTTATTGCGACATAGCCTATAGAAGAGACAGAATGTTGACTGCCAATGAGTCACAGTGCTGCAGGTCCAGAGGCTCCCTCACAATCAGAAAGCAGCATATGCAACATCCCCTAATTTAAATAGTCTGAGCAGCCCTCCGAGTCATCTATGTGGCCCCTTGCTCCACCACACACCAGCTGGCATCATTCCTTTGAGAAACTCTAACAGGAAACAGATGGATTTACAGATGAATTATCCGCACTAAACTGAACAGCTGCATTTGCCAGATCTCTATTGTTTTCAGGCCGCTGTTAAGCTGGTATTGCAATCTAGGGCTGTTCAAACCAAACTAAAGGCAACTGACTAGTAACGGAAAAGTGAATTTAAAATCCATTGAATTCCTAAAGCCCTCCGCTACAGAGATTCAGATGGGCAGGAATGAGAGCACAGAGGGAAATGAGTACTGTGTGTGATGCATACAAGATGAGGAAGGGTGGAGGTGGAGGAAAGATTTAAAGGTTAATCTTTAATTAAAGATTATGCCGTGTGATGAAACATCTAGGAGTACATCCAACCAAAACTGGCAACCCTAATGGGATCTTATTTCTCATTGGCCCTGTTTAGACAGGAAAATGAGGTGTTTAATATGTTTTAGCTAACATATGCTAAACACACATATCCCCATTCAGCACCTAGCGTATGCTAAGGGCTAGTCTACGCTGGCTTGTGTGGTCACGGCAGAGCGCTGGGAGAGAGCTTTCCCAGCGCTCTTAAAAAAAAAAAAAAAAAAAAAAAAAAACACAAACCCACCTCCACGAGGGGCATAGCACTGTCTACACTGGCACTTTACAGTGCTGAAACTTGCTGCACTCAGGGGTGTGTGTTTTCACACCCCTGAGCGAGAAAGTTGCAGCGCTGTAAATTGCCAGTGTAGACAAGCCCTAAGATAGGGCTAGTTTAAAAACACCACATTCTCGGAATAGACAAGATCTGAGAGTGTTGCACAATCCCATGAGATTGTTGCCAGCTTGAAGAGGTGGGGGAACTGTTTCCTAGACAACTTTGTAAACACTCAGCATGATGTTTAAAATCATAGAATCATACAATATCCAGGTTGGAAGGGACCTCAGGAGGTCATCTAGTCCAACCCCCTGCTCAAAGCAGGACTAATCCCCAATTTTTGCCCCAGATCCCTAAATGGCCCCCTCAAGGATTGAACTCACAACCCTGGGTTTAGCAGGCCAATGCTCAAACCACTGAGCTATCCCATGTTTAGAGGAAAGCTTTCGCATACAAAGACTATCTAAATCACTAGACTTGGTCATTAGGTGGCCATATCACCAAACAACATAGCTTCCCTTTCAAATTTTGGACCTGACTCAATCCTGCATGACTCACTCCACTTTCGCTCCTCAGAGAGACAGTCTTGTCCCTTGTCTACACCACACATGGGAACCAGGTTGCAACACTCTTGTTCCGTAGACTGATTACAAATATGACTCCAATGTGTAGTTTGGGATTGGACCTTAATGGTGGCAGAAGTTTTTTGTAAAAATGGTCGAGGTCCTGTTCACTATAAACTGGAACCAATTTTGTAACTGAGGCCAGGAACTATAAATATATATTTCCTGACATGCTATATTTGGACAAGCCCACATGCACCTCTTTAAAACACACTTCCCCTCCAGTACTCTCCTGTCTTCCTCTTGGGATACTGGCTGCTCTGCAACAGCCATATGAGAAGCACCAGTTGGCAAGATGATTATGAATTATGAAGCTCCTATCTCAATGAAGGGGTTTGGTGACACCATAAACTCAAAGCCCAAACTCATGGTGATTAGTTTTGGCATTTCTAGAGCCCATGGAAGAAATTTCAGTACTGTGTGTCAGCAACTCTTTTTTATTTATTTTGAACATTGTGATATTTGGTGTTTTTCTAAAATACCCAGCTGCTGCAATCAGGAGATTGCCTCAGATTCCATCTTCCATTTAAAAAAAACTAGTAAGTGTCTAGTCCTCATGGCTGCAGATAAAAGCTTGAAAACATGAAGCAAGTGCACCCTTCAGAATCCAGAAAACAAAAGAATCCCAAATTATTTAATTTATTTTAAAAAATCTGACTTTTGGTGCCTGCCTCCTGATTTTTAAAGCTTGGAATTGCTAATAGAGCTGAGTGAAATTTTTCAAACAAAATTTATTTCACCAGAAAATGCAGATCCATTGTCTACAGCCAAGCTCTACGATACAACCGCATTTGCTCCAACTCCTCAGACAGAGACAAACACCTACAAGATCTCTATCAAGCATTTTTACAACTACAATACCCTCCTGCTGAAGTGAAGAAACAGATTGACAGAGCCAGAAGAGTACCCAGAAGTCACCTACTCCAGGACAGGCCCAACAAAGAAAATAACAGAACGCCACTAGCCATCACCTTCAGCCCCCAACTAAAACCTCTCCAACGCATCATCAAGGATCTACAACCTATCCTGAAGGACAACCCATCACTCTCACAGATCTTGGGAGACAGGCCAGTCCTTGCTTACAGACAGCCCCCCAACCTGAAGCAAATACTCACCAGCAACCACACACCACACAACTGAACCACTAACCCAGGAACCTCTCCTTGCAACAAAGCCCGTTGCCAACTGTGTCCACATATCTATTCAGGGGACACCATCATAGGGCCTAATCACATCAGCCACACTATCAGAGGCTCGTTCACCTGCACATCTACCAATGTGACATATGCCATCATGTGATGATGATTTATGATTGATGATTTAACTGGGAATTGGTCCTGCTTCGAGCAGGGGGTTGGACTAGATGACCTTCTGGGGTCCCTTCCAACCCTTATATTCTATGATTCTATGATTCTATGTGCCAGCAATGCCCCTCTGCCATGTACATTGGTCAAACTGGACAGTCTCTATGTAAAAGAATAAATGGACACAAATCAGACATCAAGAATTATAACATTCAAAAACCAGTCGGAGAACACTTCAATCTCTTTGGTCACTCGATTACAGACCTAAAAGTGGCAATACTTCAACAAAAAAACTTCAAAAACAAACTCCAACGGGAGACTGCTGAATTGGAATTAATTTACGAACTGGATACAATTAACTTAGGCTTGAATAGAGACTGGGAGTGGATGGGTCATTACACAAAGTAAAACTATTTCCCCATGTTTATTCTCCCCCCACCCCCCCCCCACTGTTCCTCAGACGTTCTTGTCAACTGCTGGAAATGGCCCACCTTGATTATCACTACGAAAGGTTCCCCCCCTCCCCTTGCTGGTAATAGCTCACCTTACCAGACTACTCTGCTTACAGTGTGTATGGTGACACCCATTGTTTCATGTTCTGTGTGTATATAAATCTCCCCACTGTATTTTCCACTTTTATGCATCCGATGAAGTGAGCTGTAGCTCATGAAAGCTTATGCTCAAATAAATTTGTTAGTCTCTAAGGTGCCACAAGGACTCCTTTTCATTTCACACATCTGTGTCAAATTAGCCAAATTAATTTTGTTTTAAAAAAAATTCTGGAAAAATAAAAACATTTTAGTTTTGATACTAGAGAAATGAAACTTCAATTTGAAACAATCTTTTTTTTTTTTTAATTTTACTTTTAAAAGGTTATAAAAACTCAAACACAAAATTCAGGTTGGTTTGACCCAAATTTTATTTTTTTATTTTTTCAGTTTGGTCAGCACACCAAAGTATCAGTTATTGCACAGCTCTAGTTGGCAATACTGCTTTAAAATGATTGTTTCAGTCATATCCCACTGACCCTCCCTTCGTCTCTGCTGCATTCCCTTCCCTCCTGGCCTCCACTACCTTTCAAACAGCTCCTATTGCCTCCTCAGCTGCCTTCCCACACTGTGATAAAACTCTGGTTCCTATGTGCTTTTCGTTCCTCCTGCCATGGCGCAACCTATGCTGTTGCTGAGTCTTTCAGGGATCAGTTCTTTGTTGCTATTGCTGGAGTCTTTGTAGAATAGGCTGGAATGTTTTTATTATAAATACTTGTATTTCTATAGCACTTTTCCCCTAAAGATCTTAAAGCATTTTACACACACGAATGAATTAATCATCACCGTATTCCTGGGAGATGGGGAAACTGAGGCACAGAGGCTGTGATGTGCCAGAACTGAGACTAGAACCCATATCTTCTGACTGCCAGTACTCTGATCACCAGACCATACAGGCACTCACCATAGCTTAGCATTTTGTAGCCAGTTTTTAACCACGGGCTCCTTTAATAGCACATCCCAGTGCCACATCTGAATGGCTATATTAGCACATAGGCAAATGCCCATTTTACATAACCAGACAAAGTCCAGAACTGGAAGTTCTATCAAGGTTTGAAAATTAAGCACCTGTTTTATATTGCAGTTTTCACTGAGCATTCTTGTGCCAATGCTACTACTGGATAGATGGAGTACTAATGTGAGAGGGTACAAAGAAATCTTTAAATTGCCATGATCTATTGAGGGGAGGAGTCCTTTTTTTTTTTTTTTTTTAGAAAAAGTGCTTCTTACCTTCAATTTCAGCATGCTTGGTTGCATGCTGTTCCCTTTCTTGCTGCACGCAAGGCAGGTTACTTCGATTGAGGAAATATTCGATAAATGGCACTGGGATTTCCCTGACTTAAATTAGCCACTAACCTTAGAGTGTCACAAACAGCATCTACCAAAAGCCCCTGTTGAGTTTCCTGGTGTGCTTTAGTCTGTAGCTGTCACCAATCTGCATTTAATGCATTAATGTTTTGGGGGAGGGCAGGAAGGGATGGTGTGACTGTTACCCCTAGTTCTGCACAGGTTGATTATTGCTTGAATGAGTGGACTTCCGGATTTAAAAGTAGAGGATGAATGGTCTCCTTCTCATACTTTCAATTTTATTATTGAGGGTACTTTAGTAGCAGAGTGTCAGCTGCAGCCCCATGCGAGTGCTGCCTAGACAATCATTTCCATTTCTTGAGAAAAAGTCCATCTGACGCACCAATGGGAAGTAAAAACTTTCAGTTTACTAAAAGTGAGCAACGGGGCGGATGTCCGTGCGCAGCTGAGAATGTTTGTCTTTCTGAGCACAGTCAGAGAGACTGAGACTTAGACTTTAAAGAGCTTCCATTCCCCAAAGGCACACACTGTTCCATCTCAGTTACCTTGTGTAGCAGCATTAGAAGTGAGCCTGTAGCTGCTAGTTCATTGTTATGGCAAACTTTAAAGTTAAGAATCTATGAAAAAAAGAAAGTTACTTCCTTTGTTTGCAAAGTAGGGATGGATTTTGATTGCCTGTGAGAAACAAGCCAATTAAGGATGTTCTCAGTGAAGGGGCCTCTGGGGAGAACCGATATTAAATAAATAACCCCCCTTGTGTTTTTATCCCTTTCCATGGCCTTCATGTGTTTGGGACAAGGTCAGTCTTTCTATCTTTATGGACAGAACCTGGCCCAGACGGGACATTATTGTAATACAAGTACTTTGGGAAGGTAGCCCAGTGTGCCTAGATATTTTCACTTGATTTAGACAGCTCTTTCGGAGACTCTCTCCTACAAGAGTTGTTACTACTTTTGGGTTTGTCTAGTGGGATGTGCTGACATTTAAATGGCCATATTGCATGAAAATATCACATGATTATGCAGCAGGACATTCTGTGGGTCCATGGAAAAAGTTTTTCTGACCTGGTAGCATCCCACAAACCAGATTTGCAGGATGCTGGGATGACTCAGCAAAAATGAACAATACCACAAACAGCAGGGTTGATGGCACCCTGAAACAGTGTAGGGACCTGACATACAGAAATTATTTCACTCCTATTTTAATTCTAAATTTGTTCTATTAGCTATATAGGAATTTAACCCATGGACTTCGTATTTTTTGATACTTAGATTTTATAGGATTAAATATCATGGGTTCTAGTCTGGCAACAAGTTTGATCCTAGGCTATCTGTAACAGAGGGGAGCAGTGGTGTGAGAGGTGCAATCCTCTGGATTATGTCTATGCTACAGAAATTGGTATCTCATACCTGCAGTCACCTAAGCTAGTGCTCAGAACATTACTCTGCTAATGTAAATGACATCAAGAAAGTCCGGGGCCTAATGAATGAAAGTGTTTTAACCACTCAGCCGAGGTATCGCGAAAGCTTATGCTCAAATAAATTGGTTAGTCTCTAAGGTGCCACAAGTCCTCCTGTTCTTTTTACAATAGGGTGCACTCTCAGACACAGCGGTTTGTTCAGTGTAGTCACGTCTCTGGGTAAGATGATACATTGAGGTTCCTTTTACTGTCTAATGGTTCCTGAGGTGGAAATTTTAAAAGGGCTTTTCAAAGTGAGCTTGGAAATAATCCTGGGGCCCTGGCTACTGTTCCCTATAACACAGGTTCTGACAATTAGGTTCTTCCGTGAGCTCTTGCATGGAGTGTAAGAGCTGCTTCATTTTCTTTCACAGTCAGTGCATTATTATTCACTGTGCAGAGCACATTGAGGTGTACTGAATTTGCAAGATGCTATTTTTTAATAACCCTTAACAGGGAGGCAGTATGGAGAAAATGAGCACAGGGTTGGGAGAAGGGGAAGTCCTGAGTTCTGAGCCTGACTCTTCCACTGAAAACATCTGTGGCCTTACGCAAGTCACCACACCTCTCTGCCTCCATTCCTAATCTTTAAAATGGACATGATGCATCCCTACCTCGTGGTATAGTGATGGTCGTAGCTTGTCACTGCAAAACAGCAGCCAAGACCTGATGGTGTCACTTCTCCCAAATAGTCCCTCTGGAGGATAGGATGTTGACAGGGGCCGATGTATCAGGCAGCGTTCAAGTGTTTACCTAGGCTCACCCCAATCCTGTTTGGGGTCAGTCCTCAGTTTACAGTTGGTCATATTGTCACTACTCTTTGCCACCCAACCTCTCTCTTGACTCACAGTACACCATTGTTTTTGTTAAAGGTCAATGCCTGGGGGGAGGAGTTCTGAAGGAACCAGGTTCTCCATGATCATTGGCATTTCCTGCCATTTTGTTAGTGACATTTTGGGGTAAGGGATTTTCAGAGCCAAAGCTCTTTCTGGACTTGCACCTCTTGGGTGGTGGAATGTGTCCAGGGTGGGTCTTGGATCATGCACCTGTTTTTCATCTCTCCTTTTTACTGAAAGCATCCTGCCTCACTGATTATGGCGCAATCCATACAATTCAATATAGTGACAGTGTGGGAGTCCATTTCAAAGTGATGATACTACACGATTATATGGTGAGGATTCATTAACATTTGATACACAGCTTTAAGTGTGTAAATGTGCTAATTGCTAGCTGATTACTATTTTAACACTTCCCATTTTTCATAGCAGAATTTTTGGCCTCATCACAATTTCTGATCAGTTTCCTTAAAAAGATTTCATATTCCCTTAAGGTCTTGCCATATTATAGGCCTGGGCATCAAGCAGCTGATCTCAGAGCTGTTGGAGAGGAGATGGAAGCTGGTGAAAGTTTGTTTTTCTCCCTGCCAATGTAGGGGAGCAGTATCTGCTGGTTTTCATACTTCCTCCTCCTCCTCCTTTTTGTCAGCTGGAGCAGTAGTTCTCAACCAGTGGTCCAGGGCCTCCTGGAGGGCCGCGAGTAGGTTTTAGAGGGTCCGCCAAGCAGGACCAGTGTTAGACTTGCTGGGGCCCAGAGCAGAAAAATGAAGTCCCACTGCATGGAGCTGAAGCCTGGGGCCCTGAGCCCCACCACCTGGGGCTGAAGCAGAAGCCTGAGCAACTTAGCTTCATGGTGCCTCCTGTGGAGTGGGGCCCTGGGCAATTGCCCTGCTTGCTATCCCTTAATGCCGGCTGTCATAAATATAAAGGGAAGGGTAACAACCTTCCTGTATACAGTACTATAAAATCCCTCCTAGCCAGAAGCACAATATCCTTTTACCTATAAAGGGTTAAGAAGCTCAGGTACCCTGGCTGGCACGTGACCAAAAGGACCAATAAGGGGACAAGATACTTTCAAACTCGGGGGGGGGGGCGGCTTTTGTCTGTCTGTTCTGTGTGCTTGCCGGAGAGAGATCAAGAGAGATCCAACTTCATTAGAATTAGTAGTACTAGCAAGGAAATGCGTTAGTTTACTTTTGTTTTGGCTTGTGATTTTTCTCTGTGCTGAGAGGAAGGTGTATTCCTGGTTTTCTTTTTGTAACTTTAAAGGTTTTGCCAAGAGGAAAATCCTCTGTGTTTTAAATCTGATTGCCATGTGAGATTAACGTCCCTTCTAATTTTACAGAGGTGCCTTTTGCCTTTTTTCTTTCTGTAAAGTTCTGTTTCTTTTAAGAGTCTGACTGATTTCTCTGTGGTCCTAAGACCCAGGGGTTTGGGTCTGTGATCACTTTGTAACCAATTAGTTAGGATATTATTCTCAAGCCTCCCCAGGAAAGGGGGTGTAAGGGCTTTGGGGATATTTTGGGGGAATAGGAACTCCAAGTAGTCCTTTCCCTGATTCTTTGTTAAACCACTTGGTGGTGGCAGCGTACCCTCCAAGGGCAAAAAGTTTGTGCCTTGGGGAAGTTTTACCCTAAGCTGGTAGAAATAAGCTTAGGGGGTCTTTCATGCGGGTCCCCACATCTGTACCCTAGAGTTCAGAGTGGGGAGGGAACCCTGACACCAGCCCTGGCTTTTATATGCAGAAAATCAGTTGTTGTGGCACAGGTGAGCTGTGGAGTTTTTATAACATGTTTGGGGCAGCCTCAGAAAGAAAAAGGTTGAGAACTCCTGAGCTAGAAGATTGCTGTTCCCCCCTCTCCTACATCCTCATCTCTGCCCAGATATGTTCAACTACTGTTATAAGAGAATTAATTTGTGGTCTCCAGAGATCTTCAGGTGAATTCCACCCAGGCTGTGGTGGCTCCTAGTGCATGCTTTAGAAAGGTTCCTCTTCACAGAGATGTAAGGCAACTATTTCGAGCTCCATGCACACTTCCTCTCAGCACTTCTGTTTAGATGTAGAAGCTGGGTTGAGTACTTGCTTTAGTAAAGCACAATTTCAGAGTAGCAGCCGTGTTAGTCTGTATTCGCAAAAAGAAAAGGAGTATTTGTGGCACCTTAGAGACTAACACATTTATTTGAGCATAAGCTTTCGTGAGCTACAGCTCACTTCATCTGATGCATACAGATGCTATAGCTCACGAAAGCTTATGCTCAAATAAATGTGTTAGTCTCTAAGGTGCCACAAGTACTCCTTTTCTTAAAGCACTGTCGTAATTCTTCTTTAACTATGGACTTGGCTTTCTCTGCGAGTTGGTGCTGTCTAGTCTTTAAGTATAGGTTTCTCTAGAAGCAATTTCCAAAAACAAAAAACTAGCCAGTCATTGCAGTTAACTGGAAAAAGTTGACTCCAGAGTCACTCATGTTCCTTCTTCCCTTATCTGTGTAAACAGATGGTCAGAAACTGAGGTCTCCGTGCCATATAAAGCATTGTGAAGTTCCACATTTGTATTTGCTGCACACACACGTGTTCCCAATGGGACATAGGCATTACCACTGGTCACATTAGGCTTGCTTCAAGTGAGTCTACCCACCATGTGATTCTATGTGGTGCCCATCTCCAGCAGGGCAGTACTGGCGTCAAATGGTGGTGTAGCTACAACAGTGCAGATAGCCCCCCTCCTACAATCCCACAGTACGTAAACAGCGTGTCTGGTTTACCTTCTGCACTCTGCTGCACAAACGTCAAGTTGGACAGCAGTCACTTATTTCTCCAAATAGACCTGCACATACCACCTGAGCTATTTTCACAGTGACCAACATAATCGTCTCCATCTGTGACCTAACAGATTGTAATGCCATCAGGTCAAGGAGGAGACCACCCTAGGAATTTGCTGTTAGCTGGTCTCAGGTCAATGTGCTAGGTATCCAGCAGAGAAGGGGAGGAGACCCAGAGGCAGCTGAACTTGGTCAACTAAATAGTCTGATGCATGACTGTGTGTCCAAGGAGCTTGCTGCAATGAACATCATCAGGAGCAGCAAACAGCACCTCAAGAAGATGAGACTAAGGGTCTGCTATAACCAGGCCTAGGACAGCAATAATCACTCCTGCTCCAAGTGGGAAATACGTTCATTTTATAATGACTTGAACCAAATCTGTGGGATTTGCTCCTACTAGATAGAATGGAAGCACTTTGTGGAATATCATGAAAGTTGCAGACGAGCTGGAAAAAAAAATCCTCCATGTAATTAAAGACTTTATCATAATGTAATATGCACATGGAGGCTGAATTAAGGTTGTGCAGGGACCTTTTGGCATGTCCAGACTTCCAAGTGCTAGACTTTGCAACCTTAATAAAGTTCTTTTAACATAGTTTATTTTGTGTAATATATTAATATTTTACACTTGCTTGTACCTTTCATAAAACACCTCATTCTGGGGGTAGACCAGTGTTCACTAGTTTTACAGATGGTAACTAAAGTTAAATGAATTGCCAAATATTACCCAGTGACTCAGTGATGGAGCAGAAGGCCTCCTGTCACAATCCCATGCTCTAAACAAGCGGTTTTTAACCTCTTTTTATTTGCGGACCTCTTAAAAAATTTCAAATGGAAGTGTAGAAATCTTTGGAAATCTTACATAGTTTTGCGGACGCCCAGGTATCCATGGACCACAGGTTGGAAACCACTGCTCTAAACTAAGCTCTCTTCCTTCCTAAAGCAGAATCTGTTTTAGTGCCTGGCTAAAACAAGTAGCTGTACAACTACATGATGGAAATGTTCACAAAATGGTTACATATGCCTAATAACTAGCAGCTTCAGTTTTCATTTGCAAGTTTCGGCTACAGGACTCATTCATTCAGAAGTATTTTTTGCGTATGCAAAAACATCTTTTTCCATTTCTTCCATATTTATTACTTTGCATGAGATGGGGAGACTTTATAGGCTGTACTTTACAAGGTCACTACAATACAATTGCTTAAAAAAAGTATTTTTCTTGCCATTTGAATGCAAGACATCAATGAGTTGGAATACAAATAAGCCCTACAAAGTGGGTTGCTTGGGTCAAAACATACAATGATTGCGTCAGACCTCTTTGAAAAAGTTCTGAATTTATTTTTCCTCTTGCAGCTTTCTCCTCACCAACACTTTCAAACTATTTTTCCCCCTCAGGTTGTAATTATTGTAGGGAACAATACTGCATTGGCCACCAGGTGCACTTTGACCCAACAGATTTTCATCTCTAGTGTCTGACTCTGCTGCACATAGGGCAAAAAAATGTAATAAACTGAACACGCTCTGGGCTGCCTTTAATTAAATCGCACAATTTTGTTGCTGACAAAGTTGGAGTTCAGCCCAATGGAAGCGTAGTCCAATGTTGTTTTTCTCCACTGGAAAACACAGTCAGGCAGTGACTTCTTGTGGAGGCGAAATCATTAGTTTGAGAGGGACCAATCTGGTATAAATCCTTTTCCTCTTCAAATTAATCAGCCTTACACATAGCCCAATGTTAAGGGTCAAAACCAGTGACCTAGATTAACTGTTTTGCATTGTTTTTGTAAACTACACATTTCTCCATCACTCAGAATATTTTAGCTGGTACAGTCGTGTAGAGGTTACCTGGAAATCCTGGACGCTCCATCATCTCAGGCATTGGCACCTTGACAGCAGGATTGTCTGGCTATGTAGACTCCTTCCTCAGGCCCTACGCTACCAGCACTCCTAGCTATCTTCGAGACATGACTGATTCCTGAGGAAACTACAATCCATCGGTGATCTTCCTGAAAACACCATCCTAGCCACTATGGATGTAGAAGCCCTCTACACCAACATTTCACACAAAGATGGACTACACGCTGTCAGGAACAGTATCCCCGATATGTCACAGCAAACCTGCTGGCTAAACTTTGTGACTTTGTCCTCACCCATAACTATTTCACCTTCAAATCAGTGGCGCTGCTATGGGTATCCACATGGCCCCACAGTATGCCAACATTTTTATGGCTGACTTAGAACAACGCTTCCTCAGCTCTCGTCCCCTAATGCCCCTACTCTACTTGCGCTACATTGATGACATCTTCGTCATCTGGACCCATGGAATTCCACCATCAACCTCAGCCTGATCCAGTCCACACAAGAGATCCACTTCCTGGACGCTACAGTGCTAATAAGCAATGGTCACATAAACACCACCCTATACCGGAAACCTACTGACCCCTATACTTATCTACATGCCTCCAGCTTTCATCCAGACCACACCACACGATCCATTGTCTACAGCCAAGCTCTACGATACAACCGCATTTGCTCCAACCTGTTAGACAAACGCCTACAAGATCTCTATCAAGCGTTCTTACAACTACAATACCCACCTGCTGAAGTGAAGAAACAGATTGACAGAGCCAGAAGAGTACCCACAAGTTACCTACCACAGAACAGGCCCAACAAAGAAAACAACAGAACGCTACTAGCCGTCACCTTCAGCCCCCAACTAAAACCTCTTCAGCGCATCATCAAGGATTTAGGGGGGGAGGGATAGCTCAGTGGTTTGAGCATTGGCCTGCTAAACCTAGGGTTGTGAGTTCAATCCTTGAGGGGGCCATTTAGGGAACTGGGGCAAAATTGGGGATTAGTCCTGCTTTCAGGAGGGGGTTGGACTAGATGACCTCCTGAGGTCCCTTCCAATCCTGATATTCTAGGATTCTATCTACAACCTATCCTGAAGGACGACCCATCACTCTCACATATCTTGGGAGATGCTTACAGACAGCCCCCCAACCAGAAGCAAATACTCACCAGCAACCACACAACAAAAACACCAACCCAGGAACCTGTCCTTCAACAAAGCCCGTTGCCAACTGTGTCCACATATCTATTCAGGGGACACCATCATAGGGCCTAATCACATCAGCCACACTATCCAAGGCTCGTTCACCTGCACATCTACCAATATGAATATGCCGTCATGTGCCAGCAATGCCCCTCTGCCATGTACATTGGCCAAACTAGACGGTCTCTACACAAAAGAATAAATGGACACAAATCAGACTTCAAGAATTATAACATCCAAAAACCAGTTGGAGAACACTTCAATCTCTTTGGTCACTCGATTACAGACCTAAAAGTTGCAATTCTTCAACAAAAAAACTTCAAAAACTGGGAGTGGATGTGTCATTACACAAAGTAAAACTATTTCCCCATGTTTATTCCCCCACCCCACCCTACCCCCACTGTTCCTCAGATGTTCTTGTCAACTGCTGGAAATGACCCACCTTGATTATCACTACAAAAGGGTTTTTTTTCTTTCTCTTTTTTTCTCTCCTGCTGGTAATAGCTCACCTTACCTGGTCCCTCTTGTTAGTGTGTATGGTAACACCCATTGTTTCATGTTCTCTGTGTATATAAAATCTCCCTACTGTATTTTCTACTGGCATGCATCCGATGAAGTGAGCTGTAGCTCACGAAAGCTTATGCTCAAATAAATTTGTTAGTCTCTAAGGTGCAACAAGTACTCCTTTTCTTTTAGCCTACATTCAGACTCCTTTCTTGAACATGAGCCTTTCAGGCCCCAATTCTGCAGTTCCAAATACAGGATAGACCGTGCTGGCTTTAGCAACTCCCTACACCTCCTGGAACCCCAATACAATAGAAATTTGATAGCCCCTAGAATAAAGGCATTATTGACATAGGACTCCCTGATGACATGCTGCTTGGGTGACTTGCTCCTGAGGTAACCCCAGCTATCTCTAGGTAATTCCAATGCCCCCATTGTTATATCGTATCTACTGTCAGATAAGGGGATTCCCAGTCAGAACATATCCATATTCCCAACTAATCTGTCTTTGTTCCTGTCTGAGAGAGTTTTAAATTCTTTGGGTGAAATCCTGGCTCCATTATGGTTAATGGCAAAACCTCCATTTGGCTTCAGTGGAGCCAGGATTTCTACCTTTATGTCAACTCCTCACCTCCAGTGCAGCACATGCTCAGCTCGGGTTTCATGCTGCGCTCTGCTCTAAGCCTCTTGGCTCCTCTCGTCTCTCCTGATGAATATATGATAGATGCACAAAAAATGTGGATTCTGCTGTTTGAGGGTGGCTTTTTTGTGTGTGTGGTTTCCTGTGGAGTCTGAGCTTGGGTTTTGCTTTAATGTCTCTTTTTTTCCGTTGTGAAACTCATATGTGCTGAAGCCCCAGCCTTGCAGGAAACCATCTTCAGCCAACTCTTAGCAGCACAGCGGTGACCTGCATCCCCCACCCCAAAAGAGCCTGAAAGATCATATAAGTGTAATTCTTAGAACTGTGACTTTTGAGGAATGTACATACTGAATATTAACCCCCTAGTATTTCCAGTGTGTCTGTGCAGCTCAGGCCAGCAATTCATTTGCTCTTGTACGGTGGTGCCCTTAAAAAAGAAAAAGGGGGAAAAAATTGTTTGGGCAATACTCCTACCCCTACCGCCCTTCATCTTGAAATCGATAGGACTACTTGTGCTTAAAGTTACATGCATGTTTTAAGTAAATTGGTAAGATGAATGGTTGTATGTAGGTATTTTGTTTTTACAGGACTATACATTTCGGAGACTAGTTGGGACCGTTTTGAGGCTGCCGTTAATTTCATGAACGGAATATTATAAAACAACCAAATTGGTCTCGCCATGTCTTTCGGGAATTCCAAAGAAATTAATCTCAGGCAGGACTGTCTTCTCTGAGCTTTATATTAAAACACCACCACCACAATCCAGTTAAGCAAACCTACAGACCCAGGTTATTTTTCAATGTCTCCTTAGAGAATTAAGCCTAACACCAGCAAGAAAACTAACAAATTAAAGATAATCATATTTTTCTTACACTGTAGGCCCTTATTTTTCCCCAGGATTGTATACGTTGATAACTCCATTAGAACATGAACACGTTTATCCAAAATATAGATTCATTAAAAATATAACACCAAATTGCATATTTCCAAACATATCAACTAAAAATAATTCACTCATAAGATTAATGGTCTTCCATCATATCCTTATGTAGGAATATGCAAAGTATCCTATTTTCTATTCAATTCCACTTTGTCACCAACACATGGTTCTACCCCCCAGCTATGCCCAGTGGTCAGCTCTATTTTGTCCACCAATAGATAATGCTGTCAATTTCTGTAGTCTTTATGGTTGCAAATTATCCCCAAGAAAAGATTCTCTGCCTTGAGTAGTAAAATAACGAACACAGCAGATACTCCAAAAAGCCAAATTCTAACAAAGCAAATTGAATTTCTTTTCGGTAACGGTTAACATAATACTCGTGTTTGTACAGTGCTTCTCTGGTTTAAAAATTCTAACTAATCCTCACAGCACCACTCTGAGAAGAGTAATGGTAATCGGAGCATGGGATTAGGAGCTCGGGAGTTTGGAGTTCTAATCCTGACTCTGCTCCTACTACAGTATTGTCCCCATTTAATTGTATGGAAAATGAATTAATATTTAGCTTGTGACCTTGTCCATATTCACTGATACAGCGTCAGGGTTAGAACGTAGGACATTTGATTCCCAGTCCTGTGCCAAGTCCACTAGAATTGACCATCTTTCTGAAGCTTTGTTCTCTCTCACCCAGGTATAGGAACACAGAAATGATCCCAGTCCAATACAACAATAATCTATATAATTCTACTGTTGACCAAAATACTGATCAAAACTCTGTATATTGTGACAATATGAGAAACATGGCACAACAACAACGCAAGAGTCATCTCCTTTGCTGTCTGGATCAGCTTCCACGTATCTCTTTGCCTCATGGTCTCTTCAGGCCAAGCTCTGCTGTTTCATTATATGGGTATAAATCTAGTGTCTCTGATGCGCAGTTCTCCAGACTTGCACTGTTATGGAGGACCAAATTCAGCCCTTAATCTCTTTTCAGATCACACCAGAAATATTCTTTTCTCCTTTTCTGCATTTTATCTCCTCCTCCTATTTGATTCCATTGACTAGATTTAACTCTAAGGCTTTGAGGGAATATATTGACTTTATAATTATTTGATTGACTTAAATGGTCATAGGATCAGGCCTATAGTTTCTATGAAAGGTTCTGTGTAAATTGAAGTTGTGTTGTAGTGGAGTCTTAAATTAATGGTCTTTTGTTTTCACTCCAATTGTTTTTCTGTGCCTTTGTTCACATTCTCTCTGAAATGGGACTTTTCCCAGTCTATGTACTGGGACAGAAGAGATCAGGGAGTTTCTTGCCCCTTAACTCTTGAATTTTTCTTTGTATTTCGCAATCTCTCTGCACTGTAGCAGTTGCCGTGGGGCACCTCACTTCTTGTCTGAAGGTTCCTTTGCCTAGCTACTGTTATGGGATGTTGGAATGTATGCTTTTGCTATGCCAATTCAAAGGGAAAATGGAGACAAGAGTAAGGCTAATATGGTTTAAAGACCAGCTGATTAGGTGAACTGGGGATTTTTCACTTCTGAATTAGTGGTTCAAACCCAGCCAGCCAGAAGGGTAGCAAAGTCCAATGCATTGCAATGAGTGGAAGCTGTCGCATGAGAGGCTGTTGAATGTCCATTGTGAAATGTGTTTGGGGATCACCCTTTGGTTCTCCATAGGCTTTATAGTCACGACTGAAACTGGCACTTCTGGCAGCCTTAGCAGAGGAAACATGGACTTGACTAGGAACAGAGACTAAACTATTCTCTTGCACCTACAAGTCAAGTGGCTTTTCCACATCAAGATTTTGGGGTGTGTTGGCAGGTCAATGGGTGGATGCCTGCTGAACTGTTGCCCATATGACACCTGCTCTCTGGATAAACAGAGAGCTTCATTTCCCCGGGCTGTCAGGCCTGCATCTTCCACAAACCACATTCAAACACACTTTCCCTCCCCTCCCCCCACCCCCGATCCCCCTGCCCCAAACAAGGCAAAGGAGCTAGAAAATGAGTGGGGGATTTACTGTCAGCAGCCCAAGTGACGGGGCCTGACGCTGAGTGAGGACATAAAGACAGAACCAGAAGTCAGAAAAGCTCAACACCCCCACAAAATAGATGCTATTAATTAATGGGCCAGATTCTACTCTTTGTTTCACTGGTGTAAATCTGGAGTTACTGTTTTAAACTGGGGGGTTGGGGCACAGGGGAAGAGGGAAGCAGGTACTTAGAGGAAACATGGGGCAGCATGGGGTGGAAGGCTTGTTTGGAAAAGGGGGGTGGTGGTAAGGTAAACTTGGACGTTTGTTACAGGATCTTGGAGCAGTCCAATCCCCATTATTCCTTCCTCTTTCCGCCCTGTCCCATTTCAGCTTCTGTCCTACATGTTGTCGGTTTTCAGCCTCTGACCCCTTCATCTCTCTTGCTGCTGGGCACTTGGGCTGTCACTACTCCCATCATGCCTTTAGATCCAGCATGGAGAGCAGTGAGAGAGGCAGGTTGGCTGCCTGCAATTCCTTTGCCATAGCATCCCCCAGGAAGAGAAACTGCAGGAAGAATCCCTGCAAGATGCATGACATACTAGCAGAGCTGTGTGGAGGTGTGGCAGGGCTATTAGACACATGAGCAAGAGACAAAATTCCTGACACTTGGTAGCTCGGACCACTGGTACAGACTGCTGTAGCTGGTAGGGGAAGAGGAAAGTCCTGAAAGAATTTGTCAAAACTGGCCACAGATTGTTGGCTGTCTGGTCACCAGGGCCAGCTCTACAGTTTTTGCTGCCCAAGCAGTGAAAAAAAACTGCCTCTGTGGACAGCAAAAGGAAGCAGCTGCCACTGCGGCCGGAGGAACTGCCGCCCCTTTCTAACTCCTGCCCCAAGCACCTGCTTAGAACTCCAGTGCCTGGAGCCGGCCCTGCTGGTCACACAGTAAACTAGAAACAATTTACCTATAACAGTTGAAGTAATAAGTCACCAAAGTGGCTGCATTGTGCCGTGAGAGATTATTACATACTGTACAAGCTACAAAAACTACAGTAGCTACAACAGATGAGTTAAGGATGGACTTTCCACACTGACTGTGAATTGCCTTGGTTGTCCAGGCTTATGTCAGTCCCTTGGTGTTATTTCAACCTATTTTTTGTATCTATATTAAAGGAAAAAAGCCTAGTGGCTATCTGGCCGTAATCTGCTAACATGACATCAGTGGTTTTATCTATGGAATGATTTTGGTCAGTAACATTTCCTCATTTCTATCCAGAAAATGTGAAAAATCATCTGTTTTTGACAGTCCAGCCAAAGGAGGTCAACACGTGATTATTATTATAGAATTAATGAATAAAATTAATTCTAATTTAATTCTAAATATTATTGATAGTCGGATGTCAATGCTAGGGAGCATATTTGATTTAAT
The DNA here is from genome assembly GCF_965140235.1 of Caretta caretta. NCBI lineage: Eukaryota > Metazoa > Chordata > Testudines > Cheloniidae > Caretta > Caretta caretta. Next base: position 133,887,353 of record NC_134209.1, on the reverse strand, counting down.
AATCCACCCTGGAGGCATTTGCAGGTCTGGACCTGATTCCGTAAAGTTCTGAGGACTTCCTGAAAAGTTCTAAGCATCCTCAGCCCCCTGCTGATGTTGACATTACTTCTGTGGCTCTGAGCACTACATAAACACAAGGGAATAGAATTGTGGTGTTAAAGTGCATCTTGAGGATATTGACACCTGAAATTATTTGCTCAAGGATAACAGGAGAGGCAGTTTAGATCTGTGGTTAGACCACAGATCCCCAGTCTGCCTCTGATGCACTGGGTGAATTTCACCAAGTCACTATGGCTTAGATTTTTAATGATATTTAGATGTTGCTGTGCTCAGCTTTTTATTGCCTAATAAATTTAGGAGTCCAAGTCTCATTTTCAGAAGGGATTTAGGCACTTGGAAGCTAAAATCCTATTGATAGTTGATGGATTTAGATACCTAGGTGCCTAAATCATTTTCAGAAATGAGATTTAGGCTCCTAAATCAGTTAAGTGTTGCAAAGCTGAGCATAGCAGCACTTAAATATCTATGAAAATCTGGGCCAAAGCCTCTGTGCCTCAGTTTTCTCATCTTTAGTGGTTAGAGAAATGGGTAAATTTCATTAAATACTTGGAGACCCTTGGATGAATATTATGATACAAAAGTTAAAGTTTTATATTACAGTTTCCTAGGTCACTTAAGACAAAATTAACTTCTTTGCAGAGGGCAAGTACTATTTAAGTCCCATTCAAGACCTACTTTGAAGGTGTGCATGGGCATTGTGCTGACCCTCTGCATGGGGTGAATTTCACCCTAATACTCTTGTTGAATTTCTGTGCTCCGAGTGAACCACAGAGAGGTCTGCAAACCTCTGGATCAAGTCATCATTAAACTGAACATAAAACAGTGAGGGTTTTTCCGGGGGGGTTTCCTACTGCAGAAAAGTTTGTGACCTGAAAGGTTTAAATATTTGTTGCACTATGAATGGCTAAGTGCCGTTCACCCCCTGAGAGACATAGTTAAGCCAACTTAATTTTCTAGTATAGACCAGGCTTTAGTGCTGTAGTGAGGAACAGCAAAGCTCTCCTCTTAGTTTTTGTCACAAATAAGTCTAATAATAAAAAACCAAACAATATTTACTGTGACTGGGATCCCAGGGAGCCAGGCTGAGGTTACTCAGGGTGAACTGCAAAGAATGGGGTAGACAACCCCCAAAGTTGGTGGATAGTCCAATACTTAGATTCACCAAGCCAGCACAAAACAGCTTCTATAATACCTTACGGGTTGCCCAGAAGCCAACAACACAGTTTTCTTAAAGTAACCCAGCCTTAGGCCTCCACCCAGACACCCAAGTGAAATGTGATGAGGATTACTGAAAATCTTATTCATCATATAAAAAAAGTTCTATCAATCCCAAAAGTTCGGACACATTACCTCCCAGATTAATGAATATTTTAGATCTTACCCAAATATATGCTTACAGCCAATTCTTATTAACTAAACTAAAATTTATTTTTTAAATAAGAGAGAGTATTGGTTAAAAGATCAATATTCATACAGACATGAGTACAGTTCTGAGATCAGATTCATAGTAGAGATGGTGAACTTTGTAGTTGCAAAGAGTTCTTTCAGAATTAGTCCATAGGTTATAGTCCAATGTCCATATTCAGGGTGATCCAGGTGGGACTGGAGATCTCAGCCTTACGACTTAGGCGTCCCCTGCATGAAACATCAAGCAGATCTGAGATAAAAAGGATCAGGACCCAAGGGGTTTTTTTGCAGTTCCAAGCCTTCTCTTGACAGTTCAGAGTCCCTAGGCGAACAATTGGCAATCATGGAGACTTTGAAGTAGACCTATTTCCTAAGCATCACTGGTAATTAACTATAGACATTAACATAATAAGGCAATTGCCTGTTTTCCACCATTTGCAGGTGATTTGATATACATTTCAAAGAGGGATGAATACAGTAATATCACTGTGTTTACAGTTCATTTAAATGTTAAGATTTCCTTTTGATCTCTGAATTAACAGAATACAGCATAGACAGGGACTGTTTAATTACTTTGTTAACCTCTAACAATATATATGTAAACACACAAACACACAAACATTATCTACCAATATGTCCCCAAAGGTTGAATCTGGGTCAATTAGCCTGCAAGCTGCTTAACCCTTTCTGGCCATGCGTCACATTACTGGGCTAGGGCTACTTGCAAAACTTCTTTCCAAGTAGGCTTAGTTGAGACACGTATTGAACACCACCATACGGGAAAGTATTTCCTTTAGGATGGCCTTTTACTGTCATTAAGGAGCGTAACACTGAGCTTTCTGTTTAATGTCGTTAAGTCTTTGTAATGCACTGCATATGATGAAATCAGGGAATTTCAGAAAATCCTAGAAAGGAAGTGAATATATTGTCTTCCTGCATGGCATGTCCAGAGGGCAAAAGTACCCTGGCAAAATGGGGGGGAATTCAGGTTCAAGTCACTGTGGGAAAGCACTTTCTAGAGAACTGGGTTACTTAGTACCTGGATTTTCAAGAGTAAAAGTTTTTTGGCTGTGAAATTCTACAGAATAAGTTCCAACGTACACGTACTTTTTGGGTGTGTTTTGGTGAAGGTTAAATATGAAACATATGCCATGTTATATAGAGTGGTTAACCAAAGGGAATTTCACTTCGGCTCAGAGATGGGAAACCACAGTCAGTCTCTCTCTTCCTGCAGGTTAACCAGTGGGCATTCGAAAAAAAACCTCCAGTGTTCTAAAAATGTAAGCCCAGAGTTCCTTTATTCCATTCATGGGTTTTGTAAAAGATCTGTCAGTGTGGGTGGCGTGGGCTGGCTCAGAAATACCAAGAATATTTTTAACTAACCTTTATCTTTTGCTAGAAACATCAGGATGTGTAATTGTCAGGCTGATTTCAAGAGCATCTACTATGGATGGCTTTAAGGTAAAGGACTTTTGACCCAAGGTATCTGCCCCAAATGCATTACTCCCCAATGTACATACATTGTGGGGTATAATATACCTTCCCTAAATATGCTTCCATTTTTAAAACAACAGGGCCAGGCTAGAGTTGTCAGCTGCCTGACCCAATGTTACTGAATGGAATTAATCCAACAATCAAGAAATCTCCTGCAGGACAGGCAGGCTGAAGGTGAACTGCAAAGGAAAAAAAAATGGTTTTGTGACCTGTTTTGCTTGTTTATGATGTATGGAAGGCCTTGGGAGGATTTTAAAGGAAGAAGAGAGTTGTTAGTTTGTTGGCTTTTTACCTTAGAAATGTCAGGCCAAGACTCCCTGGATTTTGGGGTAATCCTTTTGGAGAGAGACTGGTGAGGAGTAAGTGGATTGGGAATTCTCTCTGCTCTTAATGTAAAGGTCAGGGTTTTGATTCCTTAACAAATAAAGCATTTTTTCCTAATAGTTATGTGAAATAGGTACCCTATATCCACAAAAACACACAAACGGAGATTGTTTCAATCTGAATAAACATAACATCCCCTCTCAGTTAATGGGATTTCACTTCTTTGGTAAAAAGAAAAGGAGTCCTTGTGGCACCTTAGAGACTAACAAATTTATTTGAGCATAAGCTTTCGTGAGCTACAGCTCACTTCATCGGATGCATTCAGTGGAAAATACAGTGGGGAGATTTATATACACACAGAACATGAAACAATGGGTGTTACCATACACAATGTAACAAGAGTGATCACTTAAGGTGAGCTATTACCAGCAGGAGAGCGGGGTGGGGGGGGAGCTTTTGTAGTGATAATCAAGGTGGGCCATTTCCAGCAGTTGACAAGAACGTCTGAGGAACAGTGGGGGGTCGAGGGGGGGAATAAACATGGGGAAATAGTTTTACTTTGTGTAATGACCCATCCACTCCCAGTCTCTATTCAAGCCTAAGTTAATTGTATCCAGTTCGCAAATTAATTCCAATTCAGCAGTCTCTCGTTGAAATCTGTTTTTGAAGTTTTTTTGTTGAAGAATTGCAACTTTTAGGTCTGTAATCGAGTGACCAGAGAGATTGAAGTGTTCTCTGACTGGTTTTTGAATGTTATAATTCTTGACATCTGATTTGAGTCCATTTATTCTTTTACGTAGAGACTGTCCAGTCTGACCAATGTACATGGCAGAGGGGCATTGCTGGCACATGATGGCATATATCACATTGACAGATGTGCAGGTGAACGAGCCTCTGATAGTGTGGCTGATGTGATTAGGCCCTATGATGGTGTCCCCTGAACAGATATGTGGACACAGTTGGCATTGGGCTTTGTTGCAAGGATAGGTTCCTGGGTTAGTGGTTCTGGTGTGTGGTTACTGGTGAGTATTTGCTTCAGGTTGGGGGGCTGTCTGTAAGCAAGGACTGGCCTGTCTCCCAAGATCTGTGAGAGTGATGGGTCGTTCATCAGGATAGGTTGTAGATCCTTGATGATGCGTTGGAGGGGTTTTAGTTGGGGGCTGAAGGTGATGGCTAGTGGCGTTCTGTTATTTTCTTTGTTGGGCCTGTCCTGTAGTAGGTATAACAGATGTTTGGTATCACAGATGTCACAAACCTACCTGTACTTACCCACAAAGACCAGAATTTCTAATGTATGAAAACAAGCAGAAAAAGAAATTGATTTCAGGCCTTATTTATACAGCTTGAAGAAGCAAAAGATGGTGTCAACCCATTTTTTGTTCTGGTTAAACTACTTTTAAATGGCTCGGGCGATGATATTTTCTGAATGACCCATAAAAAATGCTCCTTCCAAAAATGCCAATTCAAGTCTTTGTGGAAGAAAACACTGGCAATGAGTAGCTGAAAGGGTATGGATTAATTTTTAAAGGTCTTGGCATGTTATTTAAGAAAGATAGTCAGATGTTTTTTAGGGTTATTAGATGCAATATGAGAAGTAATTGGTCCTTTCCCCCTTTGACTTAATTATTTAAAAAGAGGAAAGGAAAATAAAGTTTAAAAGTCTCCACTGGAAATATTGAGTTCTTTTTTAAAACTAAAGGGAAACTCCAAAGTAATCGTACACGAGATTCTGGCCACTAGAGTCCACCTAATTACAAAAACCAAATCACTAAAATAAATAAATAAGCTGTCTTAAATCTAAGAGGAGGAACTAACAAGTAAACAGGAAGCTGAAATTTTGACTGTTTAATGCTGTGCAGGACTTAAAGAATCAAAGTTTTTCATAATACTCCCAAAATGCAGGTCAAGAGGTAGACTGGAATATTGGGTGAAATGCTGGCCCTGTTGAAGTTTATGGGAGTTTTGCCATTGCCTTTTAGTGGGGCCCAGGTTTCACCTACAGTAATTCTTTTCTTTTTTCCCCCTCCCAAGAAAATAGAACATAGATGACTGTATAGAATGTGTTTACATTAGCAGTTTCAGTGATATGCATTGATGTATTTATATCGTGGCCCCAATCCTGCAACATTTTTGCATGTGCCTAATTTAAGCATGAAGTCTATTGGGCTAACATGCAGAAGTGTTTGGAAGACAGGCATATAAATGTGTATATAAATAAAATTAAACATTCAGAAAAGCCTGGGGAATCAAAATTGAGGGAATTACTACGTTTGGAATTTGTAAATCAACTTTTAAACTAACCAGTTATTTAAAATTTTACAACAGCTTTGAAACTCACTGATTTCCAGTGTTTTCTACTGGGAAACCTAATCAATCCACTCTTTGCTCTCATCATCAAATGAGGTCTCTTCTGCGAACAATTAGCCCCTGAGATCCAGCAGGCTGACGTCACTGTATGAAAATGCTGAACCAAAACCAGGCATGTCTAAAGACTGGTGTCAGAGCTTTGTCTGAGTAAGGGTTACATAATTTGATTTCATTTATTAAAGACTTCTGTCTGCCACACTTGCACTCCCACAGTGGGTCCGTTTGTGGAGTAATGGGTTATTCAAGACCTGCAATGGTGTTTGAAACAGTAGAAACAATTACTTGTCTGATGTAAGATTAGAACTACTTAGTGCTGGTTCTATCACTCCTGTTCCACTCTGTTCTTTCCTTTTGTGGTGTATTTTATTTTATCCACTTTTTCCTTTGTGATCTTATTCTTTGTTTTTGTCAGGTTTTTTTACACTTACTATCCCTTGCCATTTTTTACTTTTCTCTTCTTTCTCTGCCTCCCTTTCCCCTCTTTGCTCCCCGCTGCCCCTTTTCTTTCCTATGCAGGCCCCTTCCTCTGCCTCTCTGATGTGTCTGTCTTCATATTTCCCCTTCATTCATCCACTGTACACAAACCACAGATCTGAAGCTGCCTTTGTAGCAACTCTAACTGAATTCTAAGTAATCTGTGAGCTTTGAAGCTGACCTTGGCTTCATTGCTGCTGAACAGACAGCATTGCATAATGAGTGCAAAGGAACTGGTATGTTCTGCCACATACTGACCTATTTTTACTAACCAAGTGGGTGTCAGAATAGCATGACTGCACAACTAAACTATGTGGCAGTATTCTGCAGTTTGCATTCACCACCCCAGTCTGTCCCACTCTGACATAACAGTGTGCTGACAGCATGAGTGCCCCCTTATACTATTCATGTTTTATTTAGTTTTCAGCCCCTAGTGAGTTTCAAAGTAATGACCCCAACCAATATACTGTGGTGTTTAAGAGCTGCTTTGGAGCTGAACTCCCACACTGACAAGGCCTTCAAAATCTAGAAGTGGTGCTTGGGGACTGGACCACAGGGTAAAGAACCCAAACGCTCTGGACTTGAAAAGCTGGCCTGGTGATGTTACTTTTCCCTGCTGTTCCAGGTTGGCTAGAGCTGTATAAATAGGGCCCTACCTAATTCATGGCCATGAAAAACGCATCACGGACCATGAAATCTGGTATTTTGTGTGGTTTTACCCTATACTATACCAATTTTACGGGGAAGGAGACCGGAGTTTCTCAAATTGGGGGTCCTGACCCAAAAGGAACTTGCAGGGGAGTCCCAAGGTTATTTTAGGGGATTGTGGTATTGCCATCCTTAGTTCTGCGCTGCAGAGGTACACTTAAATCTAACCCAGGGGAGAGGATTTCCAGCCTTCTGGAGACAATCACTTTGTTCTCCTTTGCCATTGAACTTTGCTGCTGAACTGAGAAACCAATGAAAGCTTGAGGCGGCTCTGTCCCTGTTAAGTGTTTTGTAGAGGTTGCAAAGCCAGTGAAATCTCTTGTTTTATGTCTTTTTTTTCTTTCATGTAATTAAGAATTTTAACTTGGCTTGCTCACGGAAGAAAACGGATGTGGAAAAATAGAGGACTTGGGCAAGTCACTTACTTTCTGCCTCTGTTTTCCACAGGGAGAGACTACTTTCCTCTTACCCATGTGATGGATTAATTACTCATTTGTAAAGGGCTTTGAAAGTTAAAAATGCTTAAAAGATAAGTAGAAGTGTTGTGTCCTCTAAAATGTATCATCCAGGCCCCACACATCATTTAGGTGTGAGCTGCTTTATCCCCACTGCTCTTAAATGTCCGCCTATTGACTGCAGACAAGTTGGAACTTTTGGCTCCAGAATATAGTGAACTTCCTGATTCACAGTTTTGGCACCTTTTTCTTGTCTCTTTCATGAATTAGTAGAGAACCCATGATGACGAGCTAAATTTTTAAAACAAGACCCCTGCTATTTTTATTCTAAATTTCATGAAAATTGAGGCAAATAAGGAAGTTAAATTGCTAGAGGCCCTGAATAGTGAGATGCTGTAAATCACTGATTTCACTGTACTGTGTTCTTGGAATGAAGGAACATCCAAAGCATGCAGATGTTTCACTAGTTAATGATGTAGCTCTCCTACCTGTACTTGGTAAAACAAAACATGTACTATATCATTTCCAAATACCAGGGTTGAAGAGTACACAAAAAGGAAAGAATCATAAGCCTTTAAAGGAATTCCTGGTAGACCAGGACATTATGTACCTGTCTGGAGTTAAATCATGCTTTAAATATTGTAGATCCAGTTGAGAAAGGTAAGTACTACAAAAAGCAAATATTTTTCTCAGATATTCGCTCAGGTTTTTTTACTAACCACTGGGCTATTAGGAGAAAAAAGGGACACCATTGCCCGCTCCATTGTGTGAATGGCGTTTTCAAATTTATTTTGCAAAACAGTTAAAAATGCCTGAAATCAGAACAAAAAAATTCATTTGACCCAAAACGATCTGTGTGTGTGTGTGTGATATGTAAATAATGGGTGGTGGGTGGGTGTGTTTGAGAAAACAAAAAAATAATTTTGGATCAATTTGAAACTAACAATTTTTTTTTTTTTTTTTTTTTTTTTTGTTCAGCCAGCGAAAATTGATTTGGCTGATTCTGGGCGGAAAATTGCCATCCTTTGGAGCTGGCTGGCACAGTGAGTAAATGTACTAGTTTTCTTTTCCAACACTGCTACTTGCTGTATATATCTTGGCTTAGGTTGCAAGTGAAAATTCATTCATTGATCTCATTTTAGTTCTCAGTGAACATGTGTCAACATCACAAACCATTGGGTCCCATGAGACCCATGAGAATTTAATTCTGAGAGAACACCCTCCCATCACTTCCTGACCACTGAAAATCACTAAAGTCAGCAGGCTTTCATAAACCTATTCCTCCTCAAGTAAAGCATTTACTTCTGAGAACATGCCAAATAGGTGCAGTTTAGATGAACAGCTAAAACTGACTCATGGTATTTTAGCAGCAGTGCTATCTGCCTCCTCTCACCACAATCAATGCCTCTTTAGTGCTTATCAAACACTGAACTGTGCATAGTGACAGGTTTCAGAGTGGTAGCCGTGTTAGTCTGTATCAGCAAAAACGACGAGGAGTCCTTGTAAAGTGCCACAAGGACTCCTCGTTGAACTATGCATAGTATTTTAGCAGGAGCCCTACATATGCACACTTTATGGGGACCACAGTCACCACACCTGTGGTGTTGGTGATAATTATAAAGGGACTTAATTTAACGGTTCTGGTGCCAAGAAGAATGTTGACAAATTGGAGAGGGTTCAGAGAAGAGCTATGAGAATGCTAAAAGAATTAGAAAACATGTCTTATTTTGATAGGCTCAAGGAGCTCAATCTGTTTATCTTAACAAAGAGAAGGGCCTTGTGTTAGAAGGTCACAGTGGTCCCTTCTGGCCTTACAGTCTAAGAACTGGGACTCGGGATTTGGCATTTTTGTAAAAAATTCATGACATTATAGTAAACCTGCCATGCAGCAATTATTTCCACTCTTTTCTTTTCTCTCATTTCCCCACAGTTTAGTGGGGTGGTCTTTCTGGTCAGTTCTCTTTTGTAGTTTTGCCATCTCATTTTGTACTATGCACTATTGTTTGAAGAGCATGAATCACATTGAACCACACACAACCAGTGGGCGATAGAGAAAATCCCTTTAGTTTATAGTCAATGGTGCTATGTCTCCCCCACAATCCCCCCATTCAAAATGTTGTGAGAGTCCATTACTCTCAAAAACGAAGGGCTAAGAGCACTGACTAAGACCAGGCAGATGTTCTGGAAGCTTTACCCACATAGCTCTGCTACCATGTCACAATCGTGACCTGCAAAATCTGCACTTCACTAGTCTGGGATGCAAACACCTAGAAATTCCACAGCACAGTGGTTCCCACACATAAACATATTTACAGTTTTTAATATTTTTTTATTCAGGCACTAAGGAAAAAAGAAACCCAAAATCCCCCCACCCCCACTCAGCTTCCCCACTCCTCCTTGCTTTTGCTCTGCCAGCCCTGTTTCTTCCTGCAGCTGGCCCTTCTCTCCCTGTGGCTGGGTTACAATCACTCCCAGGCAGCTGGCTGTCCGCTGGCTGGCTCCAGCAACTTCCTTCATGTTTTCAGTCCAGATCCTGCTCCCCACACTGCTGCCTGCTGCCCAGGGGGAGTGGGAAGCACTTCCAGGGCATGTGATGGGTGGGGACAGTTTGCTGACAGTCTGCTCACTGGCTCCAGCCACTTCTTCCATATTCCTCTTGCTACCCCACTCCAGCTGCCCAGGGGAAGTTCTGTTCTGTTCATTCACTCTGAAGCATGGGATCCTGGGCTAGATGACCCATTGTTCTGACCTGTATGGCCATTCTTATGAGAGCGAGGGGAGGGGAGGGGAGAAGAGCACCTCTAGGAAATGTGCGACCTACCTAGACCCTTCCTGCGACCCAGTGGTGGGCTGGGATCCACCATTTAGTTGACACTAAATTGGGAGGAGAGGTAGATACGCTGGAGGGTAGGGATAGGATACAGAGGGACCTAGACAAATTAGAGGGTTGGGCCAAAAGAAATCTGACTAGGTTCAACAAGGACAAGGGCAGAGTCCTGCACTTAGGACAGAAGAATCCCAAGCACCGCTACAGACTAAGGACCGAATGGCTAGGTAGCAGTTCTGCAGAAAAGGACCTAGGGGTTACAGTGGATGACAAGCTGGATATGAGTCAACAGTGTGCCCTTGTTGCCAAGAAGGCCAATGGCATTTTGGGCTGTATAAGTAGGGGCATTGCCAGCAGATCGAGGGACGTGATCGTTCCCCTCTATTCGACATTGGTGAGGCCTCATCTGGGGTACTGTGTCCAGTTTTGGTCCCACACTACAAGCAGGATGTGAAAAAATTGGAAAATGTCCAGCGGAGGGCAACAAAAATGATTAGGGGACTGGAACATATGACTTATGAGGAGAGGCTGATGGAACTGGGATTGTTTAGTCTGTGGAAGAGAAGAATGAGGGGGGATTTGATAGCTGCTTTCAACTACCTGAAAGGGGGTTCCAAAGAGGATGGATCTATACTGTTCTCAGTGGTAGCAGATGACAGAACGAGGAGTAATCGTCTCAAGTTGCAGTCGGGGAGGTTTAGGTTGGATATTAGGAAAAAATTTTCACTAGGAGGGTGGTGAAGCACTGGAATGCGTTACCTAGGGAGGTGGTGGAATCTCCTTCCTTTGAGGTTTTTAAGATCAGGCTTGACAAAGCCCTGGCTGGGATAATTTAGCTGGGGATTGGTCCTGCTTTGAGTAGGGGGTTGGACTAGATGACCTCTTGAGGTCCCTTCCAACCCTAATATTCTATGATTAGGGAAATACTGTCATAGGGCTCTGTTCAACCTGTGGAATTGTTTTGAAACCACAATCAACAGACTAAAATATAAGATGGGATAGGCTTGGAAGCCTGTGAAGTCTAGCCCAGCTATCTAACTAGTAGCAGTATCCCCTAATAACCATTCAGAAATTCTGATAGTACAGTTCTACCACCACTTCCCAGAATCCCTACCCAAGCTGATTCAGTTCTTTTTGGAATTGCTGAAATACCTTATCTTGTGTGCTTTGTGTCCATGCTGATGTATCTCGTGTGTTAGCTAGGGATCTCATGACCTCTGTGACAACTAATGCACAATCTCAGGTGGTTTCCTACTCCACTCATACAGATGCATATACTCTGATTTTATATGTATGTGATGGGAATGGACACACATTCATAAATACAGAATTTCCTAATAAGACCCTTTCTATTTCCCCTTTATATCTAACTTTATTATAGAGAGGTGGCAGAATGTCCATGCCACCATGTTGCAACCAACTTCCATTTTACAGCCTTATTTTAGCCTCCTTATAACTTTAATTTTGAAAATAGATTTGATTTGAAAATTGTTACATTTACTCTGAAGGCAATTTAATTTGAAGAAAATTCATCTGTCTATGCTTATTTATGAGTTACAGGTCACTACAAACTTTCCATGATCTGAAATTTTGACTTTTTTTGTCTAACTTTTCATTTTCATCAAGTACAAAAAATCTTATGAAAACATAACCTTATCTCTTATTCAAAATATGTTTTGAGATTACTTTAAAATATTGAGACAAAAATCAAATATTCACAATGATCTACATAAAACAGGCTGTCTATAATTCCCCAGGTTCTCTTTGTTTTCCTTTTAAAATATAGGTACTATGTTTGCCCTTCTCTAGTCCTCTGGGACCAGACCCATCCTTCAGGAGTTCTCAAAGATCATTCTAATGGTTCCAAGATTATTTCAGCTAGTTCCTTAGGATGAATTTAATCAGGACCTGCCAACTTGAATCCATCTAAATTATCTAAATATTCTATAACCTTTTCTTTCCCTATTTTGGCTTGTGTTCCTTCCCCCTTGTTCTTAATATTAATTGTGTTGAGAATATGGTCACCATTAACCTTTTTTGTGAAGACTGGAGCAAAATTGGCATTATGCAGCCTTCTTCATGTCATCAGTTATTAGCTCTCCTTCCCCACTAAACAGAGAACCTACACTTTATCTTTCTCATGCTCCTAATGTATTTAATTAACCTCTTCTTATTGCCTCATGTCCCTTGCTCAGTATAACTAATTTTATGCCTTAGCCTTTTAGATTTTGTTTCTACTTGCTTGTGCTTATTCTCTTTATCTCCTCCTCAACAATTCATTTATTTTCCATTTTTTTATGGGGTTCCTTTTTGATTTTCAGGTCAGTAAAGAGCTCACGATGGGGCCATATTGGACTCTTCTTATCCTTCCTATCTTTCCTTCACATTGGAACAGTTTGCAGTTGCGTGTTTAATATTGTCTCCTTGAGAAACTGCCAGCTCTCCTCAATTCCTTTATCCCCTTAGATTTTCTTCCCATTGGACTTTGCCTTCCAGTTCTTTGAGTTTGTTAAAGTCTGCCTTTTTTGAAGTCCATTGTCCTTATTCGGCTGCTTTCACTCCTTCCTTTCCTTGAAATCTATCACTTCATGATTGCTTTCTACCTTCAGATTCACAATCTGTGGTAGACCCCTAACATGTCATCCCATTTTATCTTACTCGGAGACTTTAAGCTGGTTCCCCTCTCATCTCCTTCTAGATCTTAGAACAAGACTATATATTCTTCTTGTATAATGCAACACCTCCCTTGTTTTCCTTGCCTGTCCTTCCTGAACAAGCTATACCTCTTTATGTACATGAATTTTGTAAGTGATGTGAAAGTCTTTACACGTAGGCATTGTAAGAGGTGTGATTTGTCGCTTAGCAACCTTAACTGGTTTTTGCAATAATTTTCTTGGTTTCAGAATACTTTCTGTTTCTACTGCTGCTCTTATTTTTTTTTTTTTTTTTTTTTTTTTTTTTTAGTGACATGTTACGGAATGGAGAAAACAAGGCTCAAAGAGATCAAGTGGCTTACCCTAATGTCATCCTGCACATCAGTGTCACACTTAAGAATACAGCCTAGACAAATGTTAATCCTCAGTCCTGCAGTCCTTAATCAGAACATCCATTGTCTTCCACTGGAGCTTTCTCTGAGTAAAAACTGGCTCCATGCCTATTTCATTTTTCTGAGTGGTTAAATTCCCATCAACAGGCCACAGTATTGCATCCAGTATTTTCCTTTGTTTTCATTGTGTGTTTAAAGGGCTTTTGTATTGTTTACATTCACTTTCTAAATTATCCTTCATGGTCATGGTTTCAGATCAGTAATTTAGGACCTTTGTTTTGCTTTATGATCCTCTTTATCTATTTTACACTTCGGACCTCTTATTTAGTTATCTTGGTTATCTTAGAAATAGTTTATCTTAGAAATCCAAAGTTACAAGCATGCACAGAAGTATACAGCTTTAGATCTCCTAAATCAGCCCTGTCTGGCTGTTAATCAGCTAGCTTGCTTTACAAGGATTCTGTTTTATTTTATTTTTCTTACTTTACAAGTTGACAAGGGTTTTCACCTTGCCTCCATTGGGATTTGAACCACTGACATAGCTTCACAAGTTGCAGACTTCTAGTGACTTGCATTGATGCAACTTACTCTGGCTTCAGCTTGGAGTACATTGTCTCAGTGTGCCTACATAAGGGATTTGTTCTGGTGCAGCTTCATGTCTGAGTGTAGAAGGCCTTACTTTTAGCAAAGTTTAGCCTTAATACAGGAGCAATCTCCCAGAGGAAAAGTCTTATGACCTATGATATATGTCCCAAGGAATAGCACTAACTCTCTTTGACAAAGCTTCAGTCTCTATTCTTTTGGGAATCAACATGCCCATTAATTAGGGACGGTACAAACTCCTGCAGAATGACCTGCAACCAGTGAAACACTAAGAACTCTAATGATAATGGGGAGAGGAAAATATACATTCTGAAGTATAGCCTTTCACATTAAATGACACTTCATAGCTCTTCCCTGTTACGATTAGAATCTTAATTTCATTCAACTGCTGAGTTAGCAATCTCTTGTTCTTTGAATCGCTTAATTGTTGGATTTTTATTTTTTACGAAGATGCATGTATGGAAATACACGGTTGTAAGAAATATAGAAGTTTGATGTACAGTAATATACTTTGAGTCAAGGCATGTATCTAGGAATCAAGTATTTGAATGATGCAGGGTATATTATAGAATTGATAGCTGCCCTATAGCAAGGGTTGCTTCAAACGCCTATTTTCAAAGACTTATGTCTATTTAAGAGAGAGAGCTCTGGGCAGACTAGTCACACAAGAATATTTTGTAATTTTTAAAGTATGCGGAAAAAAAATACCACTTCTGGATAGAGCTCTAGATGGTGGGTCTTCAGCTTCTCTGAAAATCACACCTTAGATGCCTCACGATGGGCACGCAAAGCTAGCGGCCATTTTGAAAATGTGGGGGCATGAGACTTATCCAGGGCCATGCCAGAAGCCAGTAGTAGAACCTGGGTATAGAAGCCAGATTTGCCAATTTCCAGTCTTGTGCTAATCGTGCTACCTCAAAGGGAGAGGTGCCCAGCAAAACAGCCGCGGAAACTAAATAGACACACTCCAAAATCTTTAGAAGTACCTGCCAGAACATTCCACTCAATTATACCAAGCTCAGCAGGCTGACAAGTGCAGTTTCTTCTTCGAGTGCTGTCCCTGTGGGTGCTCCGCTCTAGGTGTTGGTGCGTCCCGGCGCCATTGATTGGAGATTTTCGGTAGCAGTGCCTGGTCGGGACGCAGGCGCTCAGTTCGTATCTCCCGTCTTGTTGGAATCTTCCTGAGCGCCTGCGTCCCGCACCCCCCTCGGTTCCTTCTCAACCGTCCCTGGCTGCAGACGGGACTCGGGGCAGTGCTACTTCTCTTCCCTGGTCTCTGTAGGAAAAAAGTAGCAAAGAATATAGAAATAGTTATTAGTTGCATCCCAGTTGTTTCCCTTCCTTTAGTGTGATTACATAGTTAGTTACTTACTTAGTTAAAAAAAACCTTTTCGCTTCAGGCTTGTCTCCCGCTGAGACACTCTCCCCTGCCATTTCAAGTTCGCAATGCCAGGGGCTTCAGGATTCAAAAACTGTGTTTCCTGTCAGGACTCCATGCCACGGTCGGATGGGCACTCACATTGTGTGAAGTGCCTAGGGGAAACCCACATTCCCGCAAAGTGCCTCCATTGTACGAGCCTCAAGTCAAGGGCTCGGCGTGACAGGAACCTGCAGCTTAAAATGCTTCTGATGGAAAAATCCCCGCAGCCGCTTTCGGAGACGGGGAAAGTTAAACCCGCTCCTACGCGCTCCCCAGCCAGATCCGAGCCAGTGAGGAGTGTTGCTTCACCCCCTTTGGAGCAGAGGCAAGAAGCACAGCAGTTTCATAGGAGGGACTCTGACAAGGGTAAAGGGTCTCCCGCGAGATCCTTACCCTCTGTGCCGACCGCGCCACAGGCGGGCGCCTCAGCTCTTTCTAAAGCCTCAGTCGCAGCGACCGCAGAGGCAGGAACCCGACCTCCCGTACCGGGAAGGTTTCTGCGGCGCCGAGCGCCTCAGCGCTGAAAATAGCCACGGTGCCGGCTGCGCACTCTGCCCCGGTGCCGACAAGGACGTCCTCACCGACCCCCTCTGCACTAAAAATAGCCACGGTGCCGGGAAGTACGTCGGCACTGAGCCTGCCTCCTGCCCCGGCACCAGCAGCGGACCCCCTGCAGGGCACCTCCAACAGACCCGTGGCACTGCTGATACTTTCACTTTTACTTCTTCTTCCTAACGCGCTCGAGCAGTGGTTCTCAAACTAGGGCCGCCGCTTGTTCAGGAAAAGCCCCTGGTGCGCCGGGCCGGTTTGTTTACCTGCCCCGTCCACAGGTGCGGCCGATCGTGGCTCCCACTGGCTGCAGTTGGCCGCTCCAGGCCAATGGGGGCTGCGGGAAGGGCGGCCAGCACATCCCTCAGCCCGCGCCGCTTCCCGTAGCCCCCATTGGCCTGGAGCAGCGAACCGCAGCCAGTGGGAGCCGCAATCGGCCGAACCTGTGGCCGTGGCAGGTAAACAAACCGGTCCGGCCCGCCAGGGGCTTTCCCTGAACAAGCGGCGGCAGCCCTAGTTTGAGAACCACTGCGCTAGAGCACAGTCCAGGCTCAGCGCAGCCCAGGGAGGAGGAGCAACAGTTCCTCACTCAGAGTGACCTCTCAGTGCCACCTGAGCCTAACTCTCCGCTCCTGGATACGCAGGGCTCACTCTTCGAACAGCCGCTCTCATCACCTGAACTGGCCACCTTCACTGACAGCAAACCCGATATACAGCAGCAGGCGGAGTTCTCCCCACCTGCCTCTCCTCCTCCACCGGAACCTCTTCCACCTCAAGTTATGGTCCACAGCCACCTGCCTCAGTTTCCCTACTTCACCCCCCTGTGGACAGCACCTGGGTTCTCCTACCCTATGCCTGTGCCAAGGGTACCACTCATCCTCAGACCTCTTCCACGAAACCACTACCTGCTTCTGTGCCTCGATCTCCAGCTCCATCCACTTCTAGAGTCCATGAACCCCCTCCGGAGAACATGAGCTACGAACCATATCCTGACTCACTGAACCCGAATTCTCCATCTGCTCCAGACGGAGCCCTCTCATCCCTCCATCCCCTCCTCCACAGCACGTGGACAACTGTAAACATTTTCAAGAGGAAAGGAGTAAGTTTGGCACCTTAGAGACTAATAAATTTATTTCAGCATAAGCTTTCATGAGCTACAGCTCACTTCATCGGATGCATTCAGTGGAAAATACAGTGGTGAGATTTATATAGGTAGAGAACTGGATACAATTAACTTAGGCTTGAATAAAGACTGGGAGTGGATGGGTCATTACACAAAGTAAAACTATTTCCCCATGTTTATTCCCCCCGCAACTCCCACAGTTCCTCAGACGTTCTTGTCAGCTGCTGGAAATGGCCCACCTTGGTTATCGCTACAAAAGGTTTTCCCCCTTCCCCCCTCCCCCGCTCTCCTGCTGGTAATAGCTCACCTTAAGTGATCACTCTTGTTACAGTGTGTATGGTAACACCCATTGTTTCATGTTCTCTATGTATATAAATCTCCCCAGTGTATTTTCCACTACATGCATCCGATGAAGTGAGCTGTAGCTCATGAAAGCTTATGCTCAAATAAATTTGTTAGTCTCTAAGGTGCCACAAGTACTCCTTTTCTTTTTGTGAATACAGACTAACACGGCTGCTATTCTGAAACCTGTTATTTTCAAGAGGGCGGCACTCAGTCAAGACATTCCCCTAGAAGAGGTTCAGGAGACACCACCCACTCTCCTCAGAATCCTTCAACCCTCTGCACCCTCAAAGATCACACTCCCTATAAATGAAGCACTCCTGCAACCAGCTGACACACTCTGGCAAACTCCAGCTTCTTTATTACCTACCTGCAGAAAGGCCGAACGTAAATACTATGTTCCTGCTAAGGATGCTGACTTCCTATTTTCTCACCCACAACCGATCTCTCTAGTCATGGTTGCAGTCGCACAAAGAACAAAACAGCCACAATATTGTCCCACCCCGCAAGACAAGGACCTTAAATGCCTTGATGTCTTGGGTCGCAAGGTTTACACGTCCTCCACTCTACAATTCAGGATTGCAAACTACTCTGCACTCCTCGCCAGCTATGACTTTGATAACTACAATAAATTTTTTGAATTCGCTTCCTACATTCCACAGGATAGGAGAGCGAAATTTAAATAAATTCTGAGCAAAGGGCCAATTGATTTCCAGAATGGCCCTACAAGCCTCTTTAGACATGGCAGACACAGCAGCCCGTACTACTGCAACTGCTGTGGTTATGTGCAGATCTTCATGGCTTTCTGCATCTGGCCTCCCTAAAGATCTGCAGACCAAAGTGGAGGACCTCCCTTTTGATAAAGACAAACTGTTTTCCAAAAAAAAGATGAACTACTTCACACCATGAAAGATTCTAGAGTGACACTGTGCACCCTGGGTATTCACCCATCTTTTCCCAGGAGACCATACCAACCCTACCAAAGACCGCGCACACAACAATATTATCGGCCTCAACCCAAACCATATGACATAAATAGGAATCGCGCTAGACCCCCTAAGCGCAGACAAAATCAAGATCAAGCAACCACCTCCCACACATCCGGGAATAAACAACAATTTTGAAATGTTGGTCAAGGGTCTGCGCGACCACACCTTGATTCTCCAGCCTACTTGCCCATTTGGCCATCACCTCCAGAGTTTCCAACATGCCTGGCAGCGTATTACATAGGATCGCTGGGTCCTCGAAGTAGTTCAGTCCGGTTACTCTATCCCGTTCATATCCTATCCTCCTACCCTTCCCCATCCCTCTTCAGGGACCCCTCTCACGAGCACCTACTTCACGTAGAAGTGGCTCACCTTCTCCAGCTAGGCGCAGTGGAACCTGTGCCGACTCAACATCGAGGGAAAGGGTTCTACTCCCATTACTTCCTGACCCAGAAAAAGACCGGGGGATGGAGGCCTATACTAGATCTACTCCAACTGAACAAACTCATGAGGATACAAAAATTCAAGATGGTCACACTGGGTACAATAATTCCTGCACTGGATCAAGGGGACTGGTTCACAGCCCTCAACCTACAGGATGCTTATTTTCATAATAATTCATCCAGCTCACAGACGCTTCCTATGATTCACAATCGGTAATGACATTTTTAATACAGAGTTCTTCCTTTCAGCCTCTCCACAGCACCGAGAGTCTTTTCCAAAACTCTAGCCGTGGTCGTGGCTCACCTCTACGAACATGGGATCACGCTTTTCCCCTACCTGGACGATTGCCTCATCAAGGGCAACTCCTATGGCAAGACACTTCAAGCTACCCGTTTCACCATCTCCCTCTTTCACAGCCTAGGCCTCCAAATAAATGTCCAAAAATCCACCCTGACACCTACACAACAGATAGAGTTCATCAGAGCTCATCTCGACTCAGTCCGGAGCAGAGCCTTGCTCCCATATCACAGATTCCTCGCTATCACGCAGCTCATACGCAAGCTCTCTATTCGTCCCAGAACACAGGCAAGAATCTGTCTACAGCTCCTTGGTCACGTGGCAGCCACCACCTTTGTGGTCTAGTATGCCAGGCTACATGATGTCTTCAGGGCTGGCTCAATTCCAATTTCAAACCCAACAGACACACCTTAGGGACGCTGCAGACTCCTCCTCCCAATGTTCTAGCTTCCCTACACTGGTGGACAAGACCAGAAAACCTCTGCACGGAGGTTTCCTTTCAGCAATGATCCCCAACACTCATGCTCACCACGGGCGCTTCCCTACTCGGTTGGGGAGTGCATCTAGGGGGGCACAAGGCAGGTGGTCCTCATCAGAGACGCACCTACTCATAACTCATAGCTCAGAGCAGTGAGGTGAGCATGTCTTCACTTTCTTCCCCTCATAAAGAACAAATCTTTTCGGGTCTTAACAGACAACATAGAATGTATGTACTACATCAAAAGACAAGGTGGAGGCCGATCACATTCCCTTTGCATGGAAGCCATCTGACTATGGAATTGGTGCATACAACATCAAATTCAAATCATCGCTTCCGACCTACCAGGCTGCTGATGCACTCAGCAGACACTTCTCAACAGAACACAAATGGGAACTGCATCCTGTAGTACTTCAACAGCTCTTCTCCCTCTGGGGTACCCCATCAATAGACCTCTTTGCCACAACCCAGAATCGAAAATGTCGGCTATTTTGCTCCAGAGCAGGACTCAGGACCGCATCCCTAGGAGACGCGTTCATCATCCTGTGGAACAACTCTCTTCTACGCCTTCCCACCAATCCCTCTGCTACACAGGGTTCTTCGGAAGATCATAGACGACAAGGCCTGGGTCATCCTTATGGCCCTGGCTTGGCCAAGACAGACGTGGTATCCTTACCTACTTCTCATGTCTCCCGTCATCCATGGGCTCTCCCCAACAGGCCAGATCTCCTTTTCCAGGACAATGGATGGGTTCTTCACCCCCAGCTCCAAAAGCTCCACCTGACAGCCTGGTTCCTTCATGGTTCCAAACCCATGAACTAGCCTGTTCCGAGCAAGTCCGATACTTCCTCCTGCACAGTACAAAAGACTCCACTCGTAAAACTTACCTGCAGAAGTGGAAGCAATTCGCCCTCTGATGCTCACGTAATCACTTAATGCCCAATATGGTGACCCTCCCTAACATTCTAGACTACCTCCTGAAACTAAAACAGGACGGACTTTTGCTCAGCTCCATCAAAGTACACCTGGCAGCACTTACCACCTTCCACAACCTGTTAAAAGGTTATTCACTCTTTACCCACCCCACCATAAAATGATTTCTGACGGGCCTGAAAATCTCTACCCTGAAATTTACCCAACGGCAGCTACATGGAATCTTCACCTCGTTCTTCATGCTCTCATGAAACCTCCATTCGAGCCCTTGGCTACCTCCTCTCTTCTCCATATGTAGCTTTTTTAGTTGCAATAACATCAGCAAGGAGAGTAGGTGAAATAAGCACCCTGATGACCCATTCTCCCTACACAATCTTCTCCAAAGACAAAGTCACTCTGAGACCACATCCTAAATTTCTCCCTAAGGTGGTATCCACCTTCCATCTTAACCAACTGATATACTTTGCCTACTTTTTATCCCAAACCTCACAAGACTCCACACGAGGCATCCCTGCATACTCTCAATGTCAGGCGAGCAATTGCCTTTTACTTAGACAGGACTAAGCCATTTCATAAATCTCCCATGACTCAGTCTCCATTACCGAAAGATGGAAAGGTACGGCTATCTCTAAACAATGTCTGTCCAAGTGGATCTCTGACTGCATCAGATCCTCTTGCCGTATTCAAAGTATTCAACTGCCCAAAGGCATTAGAAGTCATTCCACTCGAGCTATGTCGACATCCGTTGCCTTCCTACATAACGTACCCATTTCTGACATTGTAAAGCGGCTACATGGTCATCTGAACACACGTTTGCCGAATACTATGCTATCACGCAAGGTATCACGGCAGACACCATAGTAGGCCGTACAGTACTCTCTACAGTACTCACTGACGCATCTTCAAAGTCCCACCAACCATAGTGGGAACTGCTACACATTCACCTAGAGTGGAGCACCCTAAGGGACAGCACTCGAAGAAGAAGGGGAAGTTACTCACCTTGCAGTAACTGAAGTTCTTCGAGATGTGTGTCCCTGTGGGTGCTCCGCTCCCCACCCCCCTCCCCTCTACTTTGGAGTACTAGTATAATCGCTCCATGGTAGAGACGGAACTGAGGGGGGTGCGGGACGCAGGCGCTCAGGAAGTTTCCAATGAGACGGGAGATACCCACTGAGCGCCTGCGTCCCGACCAGGCACAGCTACCGAAAATCTCTGATCAACAGCGCCGGGACACACCGACACCTAGAGTGGAGCACCCAGAGTGGAGCACCCACAGGGACACACATCTCGAACTTCAGTTACTGTAAGGTGAGTAACTTCCCCTTCTCAGCACCCCTTAGCAATGAGTGACTACTCAGGATGAAGTGCTCTCTCTTGTCTGAGATTAAAAATATATGCGTAAATGTATAAAGAGAAACCCAAAGGGCATGTGACAGCTGTCAGACACTATCAAGAATCTTCAACTTGATAGGATGCTAAGAGATGAAGCTTCTAGGAGACCTTTGTATTGTTGAATATGCAAATATTAAGGCTGTCAATCACAGTTAACTCATGCGATTAACTCAAAAAAATTAATCATGATTAAAAAAAATGAATCTCAATTAATCACACTTATAACAATAGAATACCAATTGAAATGTATCAAATATTTGTGGATGTTTTACTACATTTTCAATATTGATTTCAATTACAACACAGAATACAAAGTGCACAGTGCTCACTTTATATTATTTTTTATTACAAATATATGCACTGTCAAAATGATAAACAAAAGAAATAGTATTTTTCAGTTCACCTCATACAAGTACTGAAGTACAATCTCTTTATTGTGAAAGTGTAACTTATAAATGCAGATTTTTTTTTGATTACATAGCTGCACTCAAAAACAAAACAATGTAAAACTTTAGCACCTACAAGTCCACTCAGTCCCACTTCTTATTCTGCAAATTGCTAAGACAAACAAGTTTGTTTACATTGACGGGAGATAATGCTGCCTGCTTCTTATTTACAATGTCATCAAAAAGTGAGAGCAGGTATTTGCATGGCACTGTTGTAGCCAGCATTGGAAGGTATTTACATGCCAGATCTGCTAAACATTCGTATGCCCCTTCACGCTCCGGCCACCATTCCAAAGGACATGCTTCCATGCTGATGATGCTCATTAAACAAATAATGCGTCAATTAAATTTGTGATTGTACTCCTTGGGGGAGAACTGTATGTCTCCTGCTCTGTTTTATCCACTTTCTGCCATATATTTCATGTTATAGCAGTCTCGGATGATGACTCAGCACATGTTGTTCATTTTAAGAACACTTTCACAGCAGATTGACAAAAACGCAAAGAAGGTACTGATATGAGATTTCTAAAAATAGCTGCAACGTTCAATCCAAGGTTTAAGAATCTGAAGTGCAGTCCGAAATCTGAGGGGGACAAGGTGTGGAGCATGCTTTTAGAAGTCTTAAAAGAACAACACTCTGATGTGGAAACAACAGAACCCAAACCACCAAAAAAGAAAATCAACCTTCTGCTGGTGGCATTTGACTCAGATGATGAAAATGAACATGTCGGTTGGCACTCCTTTGGATTGTTATCGAGCAGAACACATCATCAGTATGGATGCATGTCCTCTGGAATGGTGGTTGAAGCATGGAGGGACACATGAATCTTTAGTGCATCTGGCATGTAAATATCTTCTGACGCCAGCTAAAACTGTGCCATGCAAAGGCCTGTTCTCACTTTCAGGTGACAGTGTAAACAAGAAGTGGGTAGCATTATCTCCTGCAAATTATAACCAACCTTGTTTGTCTGAGGGATTGACTGACCAGGAAGTAGGACTGAGTGGACTTGTCGGCTCTAAAGTTTTACATTGTTTTACTTTCGAATAGAGGTTTTTTCGTACATAATTCCACATTTGTAAATTCAACTTTCATGATAGAGATATTGGACTACAGTACTTGTATGAGGTGAATTGAAAATACAACTTTTTTGTTTTTTACAGTGCAAATATTTGTAATCAAAAATAAATATAAAGTGGGCACTGTACACTTTGTATTCTGTGTTGTAATTGAAATTAATATATTTGAAAATGTAGTAAACATCCACAAATATTTCAAATAAATGGTATTCTATTGTTTTACAGCGCAATTAATCGCGCAATTAATTTTTTTAATCATGATTCATTTTTTTTAATTGATTGACAGTCCTAGCAAATATCAAAAAATATCTGGTAATGAGAACCCAGCTGGAAAGTGAGGCATTTGCTGAGCTGGGTAGCAGAAGAGGTTCTGAAAGGGATTCTCTATCATTACTGTGATCAAGTCATATGATATTTACCATGTCACATTTTTCAAAGCACTCTGCCAACTTTATTTATCTCTGTGAGGCAGGAAACTATTTTGACAAATGGTAGAAACTGAAGCACAGAGAGAAAGTGATTTGTTCATAGCCATGCAGTGTATGTATGTCAGAGGTAACCTAGGATTACAATTAATGAGTAGCCCAGCCCTAATGTAAGTCCACAAGGTCGTATTAACTTCTCAGTTTAGCTAATTATGACAAAAACCATTACATAATTGCACTAAATGGCCTAGTGGTAGGTAGAGGGGTAAGAGAAGTCACTTACTGATGTTAACATGGTAAATAGAAAAGTGCAGACACACCCACATGCTTCTGCCAGTGCAAGTAGTCTCAACACTTAACATATGAAAAGGAGTACTTGTGGCACCTTAGAGACTAACCAATTTATCTGAGCATAAGCTTTCGTGAGCTACAGCTCACTTCATTGGATGCATACTGTGGAAACTGCAGAAGACATTATATACACAGAGACCATGAAACAATACCTCCTCCCACCCCACTCTCCTGCTGGTAATAGCTTATCCAAAGTGACCACTCTCCCTACAATGTGCATGATAATCAAGGTGGGCCATTTCCAGCACAAATCCAGGTTTTCTCACCCACCCACCCACCCCACCCCCCACACACAAACTCACTCTCCTGCTGGCAATAGCTCATCCAAATTGACCACTCTCCTTACAATGTGTATGATAATCAAGGTGGGCCATTTCCAGCATAAATCCAAGTTTAACCAGAACGTTCTGGTTAAACTTGGATTTATGCTGGAAATGGCCCACCTTGATTATCATACACATTGTAGGGAGAGTGATCACTTTAGATAAGCTATTACCAGCAGGAGAGTGGGGTGGGAGGAGGTATTGTTTCATGGTCTCTGTGTATATAATGCCTTCTGCAGTTTCCAAGGTATGCATCCGATGAAGTGGGCTGTAGCTCACGAAAGCTTATGCTCAGATAAATTGGTTAGTCTCTAAGATGCCACAAGTACTCCTTTTCTTTTTGTGAAGACAGACTAACACGGCTGTTACTCTGAAACTTAACATATGAGTCCATGGAGTTGGAGGCTGTGGAGTGCAGAAGAGCATACGCACCTACTTTAAAAGCCAAGCCGAAGCCCAAACCACCTGCTTGGTAGACAGTCATATAACAACTTAGAATCCCAAACAGGAAATCCTCAAAAAATCCAGAAAAAGCGAAAAAGGAGCTTAAGCCCCTCCCCCCACTTATTTACAAACATCATGGTTCCTTTGTCCAGATGCTGTGAGAATCACATGCATTGCTCTACAGCTATGCTTCTTCCCCAGCAAGGAAGCCATGTTTTTTGCTTCTCTTTACTGGATGTTACTAGCTACCTGCACCGCTAGCTATTTTTACCCCTAAAGCCCCTTCTCCCCCTCCCCGACCTTTTCTGCAAGCTTCCCACATGCACGGCTTCAAAATCAAAATCCCACAGTGACCCAAACAATAAGGAGTCCCCAGATTTAAAATCTGAAGGCTGCAACCTCTAATGTAGTTGTTTACTGCAGCTGAAATTGAAAGAGCCCTCAGCACAGCCAGGGGCACAAATGCAGCAACAGAAATGAATGCAAAGGCTGGGATAACTACCACACCTCACCTTCCTAAATTGCAAAAGCCACTTTTACGGTTTAAATATTTCCCAGTCAGTTACCACATAAAACTCAATTGCCACATACATTAATGCACATGAGAAAGTACAGCCCAGGCAGGAGAAGAGTTTTTACACTGTTTTGCAACACTGCAGCTTCAAACTTCCTCAGCTGTGCTAAGAGGAAGTGGTTTTACAGTTTTGTTGCCGTTTCAGGGAGGATGAAGCTCCAGTAAACTTTCCCTGAGAGAGTCATCTGGGTACCATGAAGAAAAAATGACCATTTTGTTCATTATTTGTAAAGGAGATCCAGTTGCCCTAGAAAACTGAGGCCTAGAACAAGGGTTAGGATAAATGGTGGAGTTAATAGTGAAAGTGATAGTGAGGGAAGGCCAGTGAAATGCCACTTTACATGAGGAGTTGTGTATTGCAGACACTGTTACAGGTTACTGGTTAGTCTCAGAGTTGTAACATTTGACATTCTGTGGGAGTTGCCTCTATTGCCATTTAATAGATGTGTAGGTACCAAACAGAATGAAGTCTAAAAGTCAATCACAGAATAAGTCATGGTCCTTTCTTGGTGTGATGATGTATATGTGCAAATCAACTTTTTCCACTGAAAGTTGTAGCTCACCCAAAAGCTGTCACCGTATGGCTGGTTAGGGGATTCCATGTTCAATTTTAGATGGGTGTATCTCGTGGGAGGGGGAAGCCTGCCTTCCCTCATGCCTTCCCTCACTAGCCTTTTTTAGTCTAAGTTACAGACTTTAGCTTAATAAATGACTTGATGCAAATAATACTAGTTTTTAAATCCTTCCCTTGACCTTCAGTCAGTCCTGACTCCACCTCTCTTCCTTCAAATGCCTTTCAAAGAAATTCCACTTATTCTCCATTGAGACCTAGTCTGCCCTCGAGAATTGTACCATTGCAACTTGCACAAGTGTAATGTGCAGATACACAGCACTATTGCATAGGTACCCTATTTCAGGTACACACAGTATAATGGATCGACATACAACATTTCCTGTCAGCATTGTGGGTCCTGTCGTGTTGCATCTCTCCCAGAATGCCCCACACATCTCTGTGGATAATGTGTAACATCTGTGGTACATGAGGAACATTTGTGCCTGTTCAGCTGCCTGCTTTGAATATCCCTGTCTTGCACGAGGGTCCGTAGCCCATCAAAAGGGCAGACTTTTCCTTGTGACACCTTCACGCTTGCAGATTCATAGTGGAGGGCTGCTAAGCCATCGCTAGTGTTTTGGAGTGTATTTTGATGCTGCCACCTGAAGGATGGGGGAAGTAAGAGGTAAAGAACTTAAAATTAAACAATTGTTGAATAAATGAATGAAAATAATAAAACTAGTTTTTAACTGGGTTTCTCTGTTCTTATTTTGTTAGGGTTTTTTTTTGTCTTTTCTTTTCTCTTTAGCTAAACTAACAACTTCTTTTTTCTGTAGTGGTTCTTTTTAGGATCCAAGGCTGGAAGTGGTCAGCGGAGGATATCTGCCCAGGGGTGTCTATGCAGCCCAATGAGTGTCACCTACCCTCCCCCCCCCCCCCCACTTGTTGTACTAGGGCCCCTCTGGGATGGACTATCTCTCCAGTGGCCCACAGGGTAATAGGTGAATTTACTTGGGCACATGTCCTTAAAGTAATGGTCCAGGCCAGTTTTCTCTTTGCAGCTCTCAGGAGGGTAGAAAATACTGCTGAGTCTGTACCTCCATTTCTGGGGCAAGCCCTGATAAAGTAATTGTGTGTGTCAGTGTGTCCTTCTGCTAATTAAGCACTGGTTTTTGTCTTGTGTTTTGCAGTGAATCCCCAAGGAGCAACTAAAAACTCTTCCTATGTTTTTAAACCAGGCTAGTGCTCTGAGCTGTCAAAGTTGTTCCTGAAGGGTAGACCGGAACACTTTGGGACCAAATAAATGTACTGGTGCAGCTGCCATGCCTGCATTTTCTGCCCACACAGGCACTGTGTGGGGTACAATAGCCATTGGGTTTTCTCCGAACAAGTGCACACACAATGTGTTGTGAACACCCGTGCACTGTTAAGACATTATGTGTGGTTTTAAAGCTGTCATGCGGGGAGTTGCCAACATTTTGTATTGTAGACAAGCCTTTGGAGACAAAAGTGCCTCAGAACTGGTGGTGCAAGGGAATAGTGAGGTAATAGTCTGTATAACTCTATTACACCACCCTTCGTGCACTGCACCGCACCTTAACTTTTTGCTGAAATATAGGCTAGAGTTCTGTCTTTTCGGAAAGCATTAGCCAGTTAAACCTCAGGGCTTTTCTATGTAATACCCTGACCAAATACAGGTTAATAGTTCCCAGTCAACTTCCAAGGGAGAGTAAAACAAACACATAATGCTCACATAAAACTTTATAACTAGTATAAAATGTGATAAATATTTGTAATACTATGAACAACTTTTAAACAAAAGCTATTAGTCTGAAATCTATTAGTGCTCCTTATACAGACTTCATCCCTTTGCTGCTGTTACATATATTCAACTATAAGTTCCAACATAACATCTACACTCCTATACTTTTGCACACACAAAAACCCATTGCTCTCTGATGTTCTTTCAGAGATGATTTCTTGGTTTTTATAGAGTGGCCATGCTATGTAGTGTGTGTCGCCTGGATTCTTCAGAGTTTGAGAAATGACAGCATCTCACTCCTTTCAAAATACTGCCAAACTTAGTCCTGCATCCAGCTGCTGAGTTAATTCCTGTGTTTACAATCTTCTTCCCCCTTCACCTCCCACAGGCTAAATGGTAACTGGGTGTGACCCACCAGGAAGATTGCCCACAGTGAAAACTTACTACACGGTTTCAGAAGCAGCTACTAGAAACTGTTACACTCACACCCTATTTCTGGATGTTTCTGGGCCCTTTTAGCTGAATTGTCTTGCCCTGCCCTCCACACGTGTGCAGAGATGATATTCCAGCTACCATCCATGTCCCCTTCCCACTGCTGCTTTGCCTTTCTTTTGGGCCAAATGCTGCAGTATAAAGCATGTGGGTTACATTGGCATCTGAGAATTGTCTGTGCCACTAACTCTTTGTTCAAGGCTGAAATTGGTGCGCGCGTGTGTGTGTGATAAAAGCATACACTCTCGCGCACACAGACAACCACTACCTCCAATAAGCAGGTACTGATTTTTGATCATGACTGATAAAAACCCAGTCATTTAATATATAGTCAATAATGAAGCAAGGGAAAATTAAATGTCTGCCTACCAGACATGGTTGGTTATGTAATTATATAGTGATACACTGCTGTGTGCATATGGAGTGCGTATAGTGCACAAATACACATACACTCAGCCTTCACATGTCAAGCTGAGTGACTATTTTGTGTCCAGGCTCTGCCTATTGTTGTTGTTTATTCCATGAACTGGGAATAGCAGCGTATAAATGTATTGTGCTAGGTCATCCAGACTGACTTAAATGATGGCTCCTGAATTCACTTAAAATAAAGGAGTCGTTTGTTTAGCTGGAGGAATATCTAAACTGTAGGGGAAAGGCTGTACCCATATGGACTGGAACACATTAGCCAAAACACTGTGTGTAGAGTCCTGCTCACAAAACATTCTTCTTTCCTCAAAGAGCTGTGATGGATTTTTTTATTATTATTATTATTATTGAATACAGAATTCAACACAATAGTGGGACTGTGTAATCGGGCTTGATGAGGGCTCTTCTCAAAGCTGACTCCTGCAAAGAAGTTTAATACCCTATGGTCATTTATATAGCTAAATTTTAAACAACCCCCCTGCAAACTTATGTTGCCCTCAACACACATCCTCTGCTCTCCAAACCAACCACATGATCCTGTTCTCTTCACCCTCATTGCCCATCTCTTCTCCATGTGCAGTCATCTCTTCCTGCTTGTTCTCTTCTCAACTTAGACTTGATCCTGTAACTAACTGTGCAATAGGCTCTGTTTCAAAATTAAGAACTGTTTACAGGACATTAGTCCATAATGGGAGCTATTCTTCTCGATTAGTATTTTTTGCTAATTGAATTCTCAAGTTAACGTTAAAGTGGCTATGCTGGTCATTCAAAGTAAACTTTTTCACAGCCTATTTTAATGTACTTTCAGCATCAGCAAGCTATTAACATGATTTCATAGATTCCTTGTGTACGGGCCTTGTACTTGGTTCCATTATGTAGAGTAACAGGCCTCACCCCCCGATCCCCTCCTATGACTAAGAATATCCCTAACCAGCTTAATACTGGAAATTGGGTAAGTTTCTTTTTAAATATAAGAATGGTTCATTAGAGTAGTTTACCACAGTGGGGAATCAGTCATGATTTCATATACTTACAGTAAAAGATATATTTTTAAAACTTACCTTCCCCACCACCACAGATCAATACTACTTTCAACTACATGTTAAAAAAGTATGGCAAATATAAAACAAGACCGTATGCTTTAGCCACAAAAATGCAAGGCATCAGACAAACTACAGACATCTGCTTCAGTGCTTCTATAGTATCTCTCCCACACAGTGTTCATCACACTAAGATTGGTACGATGCACATTCAGTACATGTACTTCTCCCTCCTAATTACAGACTTGTTAGCATAATACCCAGGGGATTTATACTCCTGGAGAGCTGCTGTACACCCAGCATTAAGCAAAACTTCCCCAAACATACCTAATCTAGGTACATCCCTACTGATGTACCTGAGCAAGGGAAAAGATGTCCTATTTAAAGAGACAAGCATATCCATCCCACCACCCTCTTTCTTTTGTACGGATTCCATCCATGATTTAAAAATGTAGTAAATCATGTTGTTGTGTCTTAACCTGCCTTTTCCTAGTAAGAACAGGAAGTACAATTCAGATGATCTCTACTCAAAATCTCACGTGCACTTCAGTCATGTCTGTGATATTTGTAATAATTTGTGTCATGATAAAGCCCAAAGTCCCCAGGGAAACTCACTGTGCTAGGCAATGTGCATACATAATGAAAAGATGGTTTCTGCCCCAAGAGTTTACTGTCTAAGTATATGACAGGCAACGGGTAGATACACCAAGTAGAAGGGGGAAAGCACAAAGTAGTGGTGAGACAGTTACAAACACCAGCTTGCCTAAAGTGATTTGAAAGCATCATGAAAGAGAGGATGGGATTTGAAAGATAACAATGTAGTGGTGGCTACTTAATCTAATTAATACTCTGTATTTAGCTAGCCCATTTCATCCAAAGATCTAAAAGCACAGGAAGGCCATGCAAATTGTCATAGTAACATGGTGCTAGGATTTAGTAGTACTTTGAATTCTCACATTAAATCATTGATCTTACAGTGAAGGATTTGTTACTTCCCCTTTCTGAAATGAGAACCCTTGCGGGTATGAGTGTAACAGTGTGGCAGGTTACTTGGAATTTCCCTTGCCTTTTTTTTTTAAAACAGATCTATAGAAACCACAGGAAATGGAAGTTGTTTAACAAAAAAAGTACCATAAAACATAGGTAACTGATGCCTCTTGAATCACAAGTCTTATTCTTGTAGCAAGTTTTATTCTTCTTAGACACATCTGTAAATTTTGTGTACCAAGAGAGTTTGTTTCCCAAATCCCAGTGGGGGGAGTTAAATATACATGTGAAAGGAGAACTAAAAAACTTTTTAAACTTAAAAAGAAAAGGAGTACTTGTGGCACCTTAGAGACTAACCAATTTATTTGAGCATGAGCTTTCGTGAGCTACAGCTCACTTCAACCTTTTTAAACTTAGTTCTAGAGTGAATGTTGCTAATAACTAAACAGTACAGGATTGTGCTTTTTAGGACCTCTCTCCTGCAAGGCAATCCACATACTTAAGGGTAGTGAGGACTAGCCGGGCACCACCATGATGCTTTGTGGTCTGACACCCTCCATGGTCAGTGAGGTTAGTGCAGGGGTCGGCAACATTTCAGAAGTGGTGTGCCAAGTCTTTATTTATTCACTTTAATTTAAGGTTTCGCATGCCAGTAATACATTTTAACGCTTTTTAAAAGGTCTCTCGCTATAAATCTATATATTATATAACTAAACTATTGTCGTATGTAAAGTAAACAAGGTTTTCAAAATGTTTAGGAAGCTTCATTTAAAATTAAATTAAAATGCTGATCTTACGCCGCCGGCCCGCTCAGCCCGCTGCCAGCCTGGGGTTCCATTCACCTAGGCCGGCAGCAGGCTAAGCAGGGCCTGCGGCTGGGACCCCGGCTGACAAGGGGCCAGAAGCCCAGACCGGTCGCGGGCTGAGCGGGGCCGGCAGCCGGAACCCCAGATCGGCAGTGGGCTGAGCAGCTCAGCCCGCTGCCACTCAGCCCGCTGTTGATCTGGGGTTCCATCCGCCGGCGGCTGCCAGCCCCGCTAAGCCAGCCGCCGGTCTGGGATCCCAGCCCTGCCTACATAGTGGGTACCTACCTTCTCCCTGGTACTAGCCCCTTCTCTTCCTCTCTCTCTGCACTGAGCTGAGGGTGGGAGTGCACTGAGCACAGGGCTGGGGGTGAAGGAGCAGGCTGGGAGTTGGAGTGTAGGGTCTGGCCAGGAACTAGACTGAGGGAGGGAGCCCAGGGTTGGGGTTTGGGTGGGGAGTGCTTACCTGGGCAGCTCCCATTTGGTGCGAAAGGGTGCAGGAACACCCATTTGGTGCTTGGGGGGGGGGAAGTGTGGGGGGTGTAAGAGTCAGGACATGGGGTGTGAGGGGGCTGGGTATGTGTGGGGGGGTGCAGGAGTCAGGGCAGACAGCTGGGGCCATGTGAGGGGGTGCAGGAATCAGGGCATGAGGTGAGGAGGGGCTGGGTATGTCTGGGGGTCAGGGGATCAGGGCAGAGGGCTGCGCGTGAGTGAGGGGGGCGCGGGGGGTCAGGGGATCAGGGCAGAGGGCTGCGCGTGAGTGAGGGGGGCGCGGGGGGGTCAGGGCAGAGGGCTGGGCGTGTGCGAGGGGGGCGCGGGGGGGTCAGGGCAGAGGGCTGGGCGTGTGCGAGGGGGGCGCGGGGGGGTCAGGGCAGAGGGCTGGGCGTGTGCAAGGGGGGCGTGGGGGGTCAGGGGTCAGGGCAGAGGGCTGGGCCTGTGCGAGGGGGGCACGGGGGGGTCAGGGCAGAGGGCTGGGCGTGTGTGAGGGGGGCGCGGGGGGGTCAGGGCAGAGGGCTGGGCGTGTGCAAGGGGGGCGTGGGGGGTCAGGGGTCAGGGCAGAGGGCGTGAGCAAGGGGGGCGCGGGGGGGTCAGGGGTCAGGGCGTGAGTGAGGGGGGTGCGGGGGGGTCAGGGGTCAGGGCAGAGGGCTGGGCGTGAGCGCGGGGGGGTCAGGGCAGAGGCCTGGGCGTGAGCGAGGGGGGCGCGGGGGGGTCAGGGGTCAGGGCAGAGGGCTGGGCGTGTGCGGGGGGGCGCGGGGGGGTCAGGGCAGAGGGCTGGGCGTGTGCGAGGGGGGCGCGGGGGGGTCAGGGCAGAGGGCTGGGTGTGTGCGAGGGGGGCGCGGGGGGGGTCAGGGGTCAGGGCAGAGGGCTGGGCGTGTGCGAGGGGAGCGCGGGGGGGGTTAGGGGTCAGGGCAGAGGGCTGGGCGTGTGCGAGGGGGGCGCAGGGGGGTTAGGGGTCAGGGCAGAGGGCTGGGCGTGAGCGAGGGGGGCGCGGGGGGGTCAGGGATCAGGGCAGAGGGCTGTGCGTGAGCGAGGGGGGCGCCGGGGGTCAGGGATCTGACGTTGCACTCCATAATATTTTATGGAAATATGCTTATGAGTGTAAATATGATGTAACTGGAATATGCTTTATGCAAAAGGTCTCTTGTAAGGTATCATTACAAAGCTTATGATCTACTGAGTGTGTTCATCCTAGTTGTATGTATCTATCATTCTCATATCTGAAGCTAGAAATATAAAGTATAACTCTGAGATACTACTGTAATTATGCAAAGTGTGGGCCATTGATGATGGTTTAGAATCTTGATGCTCCCATTGACTGGGACAATTGCTTGTAAATGGCTCTGTTTACTTGCAAGCCTTCCTGTGTTCATGTAAGGCAGCCCAGGAAGAATGGTGGAATCCATCTTAAATCTGGTGCTTTTCTATTTAGAAGGAGGGGTGGGGATCCAGAGAGAGACAAGATTCGCACCTTGTGCCAAAGCTATAAAAGGGGGTGGAAGAGAACAAAGGAGGGTCCCAGTCATGAGAGAGCCCCTGCTTTTCACCTAAGATGCCTGCTGGAACTAACAAGGACTGTACTGGGGAAAGGATTGGGCCCAGACTAGGAAGGTGTGTAGTTTGTGAAAGAAGCTTATTGGAACATCTCTGAGGGTGAGATTTACCTGTATTCAGCTTCTTACTGTATTAGGCTTTGACTTGCTTTATTTTGCTTGGTGACTGACTTTGTTCTGTCTGTTATTACTTGAAACCACTTAAATCCTACTTTTTATACATAATAAAATCACTTGTGTTTATTAATTAACCCAGAGTAAGTGATTAATACCTGGGGGAGCAAACAGCTCTGCATATCTCTCTATCAATGTTATAGAGGGAGGACAATTTATGAGTTTACCCTGTTTGCGCTTTATACAGAGTAAAACGGATTTATTTGGGGTTTGGATCCCATTGGGAGCGGGGTGTCTGGGTGCTGGAGATAGGTGACCTACTGAGCAGTTTTTGGTTAAAGTCTGCAGCTTTGGAGGTGTGGACCAGACCTGGGTCTGTGTTGCAGCAGGCTAGCGTGTCTGGCTCAACAAGGCAGGGTACTGGAGTCCCAAGCTGACAGGGAAAACGGGCTCAGAGGTAACTTCAGCACATCAGGTGACAGTCCCAAGGGGGTCTCTGTGACCAAACACGTCACAGGCTCATCCAGTTATTCAGATGTCATGGTGAGGACAAAGGCTGCATCAGTGAAGGAGTTGTGAAACCAAGAATTATTGGCATAGTGGAGGCATGGAAGTTTGTGGCATGTCATGATTTCTCACCGTCAGGATGACAAGGAAAAGGTGCTTATCATAACTCTGGGATCTGTGTAATAGGAGTGAGAGGATCCAGTGTAGTCCTGCCGATTTCAGCCCATAAAATCTCACGAGTGTCATCAGTATCATACATTCTGTTATCAAAGCCTGCTGAGAGATCTAGTGATATCAGCACATAAGTCGGGAGAAAGTCACCCCTCAGCACTGGCAGGATCATTCCTCTGCCATGCCTTGGTGTGAAGGATCTATGCTGTTACACTGTGCCCAATAGCTGTGCAAGGGGACCAGATGCACTGTGAAAGGCTGCCTGGAGGGTTTCCACCACTACTCCATGGTGATTAAAGTTAAAAGTGTGAATGTTCTAAAACAGCTTGTGTTCTAGCTTTAAAACAATCGGACATGGGCATTGTCAAGGTTCCTCCCCCACTCTGAACTCTAGGGTACAGATGTGGGGACCTGCATGAAAAAACCCCCCTAAGCTTATCTTTACCAGCTTAGGTCAAAACTTCCCGAAGGTACAAAATATTACACCTGTTATCCTTGGAATGGCCGCTACCACCACCAAACTAATACTGGTTACTGGGGAAGAGCTGTTTGGACGCGTCTTTCCCCCCAAAATACTTCCCAAAACCTTGCACCCCACTTCCTGGACAAGGTTTGGTAAAAAGCCTCACCAATTTGCCTAGGTGACTACAGACCCAGACCCTTGGATCTTAAGAACAATGAACAATCCTCCCAACACTCGCACCCCCCCCTTTCCTGGGAAATGTTGGATAAAAAGCCTCACCAATTTGCATAGGTGACCACAGACCCAAACCCTTGGATCTGAGAACAATGAAAAAGCATTCAGTTTTTACAAGAAGACTTTTAATAAAAAATAGAAGTAAATAGAAATAAAGAAATCCCCCCTGTAAAATCAGGATGGTAGATATCTTACAGGGTAATTAGATTCAAAAACATAGAGAACCCCTCTAGGCAAAACCTTAAGTTACAAAAAAGATACACAGACAGAAATAGTTATTCTATTCAGCACAATTCTTTTCTCAGCCATTTAAAGAAATCATAATCTAACACATACCTAGCTAGATTACTTACTAAAAGTTCTAAGACTCCATTCCTGTTCTGTCCCTGGCAAGAGCAGCACACAGAGAGAGACAGACTCTTTGTTCCTCTCCCTCCTCCCAGCTTTTGAAAGTATCTTGTCTCCTCATTGGTCATTTTGGTCAGGTGCCAGCGAGGTTACCTTTAGCTTCTTAACCCTTTACAGGTGAGAGGAGCTTTCCCCTGGCCAGGAGGGATTTCAAAGGGGTTTACCCTTCCCTTTATATTTATGACACGCCCCCCAAATCTCAGCTAGGGTGAAACACTGGCTGGGATTTCTTCCTGGAGCTCTAGGAAAAACAGAGTTAATAAGACACATGCATCTCTAAACATACTACCAAGTACATAAAGACTAACAATATTTTCCACATCTCAAGGACGATTTTAACCAGTTGATTCTGGGAAACTTTCACGGGAGAGTGCATCAGCCACTTTGTTAGAAGCTCCTGAGATGTGTTGGACGTCGAAATCAAAATCTTGGAGAGCTAAACTCCACCGAAGAAGTTTTTTGTTAGTTTCCTTGACGGTGTGAAGCCACTTCAGTGCAGCATGGTCGGTTTGCAGGTGGAAACGCCGTCCCCAAACATATGGGCGTAGCTTTTCCAGAGCGTAGACAATGGCGTAACATTCCTTTTCAGTGACTGACCAGTTGCTTTCCCTCTCAGACAGTTTTTTGCTGAGAAACACTACAGGGTGGAATTCTTGATCAGGTCCTTTCTGCATTAAAACTGCTCCCACACCACGCTCAGATGCATCTGTGGTTACTAGGAACGGTTTGTCAAAGTCTGGGGCCCTTAGTACAGGGTCAGACATGAGTGTCGCTTTAAGCTTGTTAAAGGCCTTCTGACACTTTCCGGTCCACTGAACAGCATTTGGCTGTTTCTTTTTGGTTAGGTCTGTCAGTGGGGCAGCGATTTGGCTGTAGTGCGGTACAAATCGTCTGTAATAACCGGCCAAGCCTAAGAAGGATTGAACCTGTTTCTTTGACTTTGGGACAGGCCACTTTTGGATAGCATCCACTTTGGCCTGTAGGGGGCTGATAGTTCCTTGACCCACCTGGTGTCCAAGGTAAGTCACTCTGTTTAGGCCTATTTGACACTTCTTAGCCTTAACAATTAGTCCTGCCTCCCTTATGCGCTCAAGGACTTTTTGTAGATGTTCCAGGTGGTCTGCCCAGGAATCCGAAAATATGGCCACATCGTCAAGGTAGGCGACTGCATATTCTCCTAATCCCGCTAGGAGACCATCTACAAGTCTTTGGAAAGTGGCGGGTGCATTTCGCAGCCCGAAAGGGAGTACATTAAATTCATACAGCCCGAGATGTGTGATGAAGGCTGACCTTTCCTTGGCAGATTCATCTAGCGGTACCTGCCAGTACCCCTTGGTTAAGTCCAAGGTAGAGATGAACTGGGCCCGTCCCAGTTTCTCTAATAGTTCATCTGTGCGTGGCATTGGATAGTTGTCTGGGCGAGTTACAGCATTTAGCTTACGGTAGTCCACGCAAAAACGTATCTGCCCATCTGGTTTGGGAACTAGAACCACTGGAGATGCCCATGCACTTTCAGAGGGGCGGATTACCCCCATCTGTAACATATCCTGGATCTCCCGTTCCATAGCAGTTTTAGCTTGAGGAGACACCCGGTAAGGTTGAACCCTAATTGGGTGAGCATTACCTGTGTCAATGGAGTGGTATGCCCGTTCAGTCAGTCCTGGGGTGGTTGAGAACGTTGGCGCGTAGCTAGTGCACAGCTCCTGGATCTGCTGTCGCTGCATACGCCCAAGGGTCATGGAGAGGTTCACCTCTTCCACACCACCACCACATTTCCCTTCGTAGTAGACACCTTTGGGCCACTCAGCGTCGTCTCCTCCCTGGGCTGTAAACTGACAAACCTTTAATTCTCTGGAATAAAAGGGCTTTAGAGAATTAATATGGTACACCTTAGGCTTTCGGTTGGAGGTGGGGAATGCTATGAGATAATTAACAGCTCCCAGGCGCTCCTGGACCGTGAATGGCCCTTCCCACGATGCTTCCATTTTATGGGCCTGGAGCGCCCTTAAGACCATGACCTGGTCTCCTACTTTGAAGGACCGCTCTCTGGCATGTTTATCATACCAGGCTTTTTGCTCTTTTTGAGCATCCTGTAAGTTTTCTCTAGCAAGGGCTAGAGAGGTTCGGAGGGTGTTTTGTAGGTTGGTTACAAAGTCCAGAATGTTAGTTCCTGGAGACGGTGTAAATCCCTCCCATTGCTGCTTCACCAACTGCAATGGCCCCTTAACCTCACGGCCATATACAAGTTCAAATGGGGAAAACCCTAAACTGGGATGTGGTACAGCTCTGTAGGCAAAGAGCAACTGCTGCAACACTAGGTCCCAATCATTGGAGTGCTCATTTACAAATTTACGTATCATGGCCCCCAAAGTTCCATTAAACTTCTCCACCATGCCATTTGTTTGATGGTGGTAAGGAGTGGCAACCAAGTGATTTACCCCATGAGCTTCCCAAAGGTTTTTCATAGTTCCTGCCAGGAAATTAGTCCCTGCATCTGTGAGGATGTCGGAGGGCCAACCTACCCTGGCAAAAATGTCTGCTAGTGCCTGGCACACACTTTTAGCCCTGGTGTTGCTTAGAGCTACTGCTTCCGGCCATCGGGTGGCAAAATCCATGAAAGTCAGTATGTACTGCTTTCCTCTGGGTGTCTTTTTCGGAAAAGGACCCAGAATATCCACAGCTACTCGCTGAAATGGAACTTCAATGATGGGGAGTGGCTGGAGAGGGGCTTTGACCTGGTCTTGGGGTTTTCCCACTCTTTGGCACACCTCACAAGACTGGACATAGGTAGAAACATCCTTGCCCATTCCCTCCCAGTGGAATGACCCCCCCAAACGGTCTTTGGTCCTGTTCACCCCAGCATGGCCACTAGGGTGATCATGGGCTAAGCTCAAGAGCTTGGCCCGGTATTTAGTTGGAACTACCAACTGTCTCTGAGGATGCCAGTCTTCCTGGTGTCCACCAGAAAGAGTTTCCTTGTATAAAAGTCCTCTTTCTATAACAAACCTGGATCGATTAGAAGAGCTGAGAGGCGGTGGGTTGCTCCGTGCCGCCGTCCAAGCTCCCTGGAGGCTTTCATCTGCTTCCTGTTCGGTCTGGAACTGTTCCCTTGATGCTGGAGACATCAGTTCCTCATGGGATTGTGGACCTAGGCTTGGTCCCTCTGGAAGCGATATAGGGGATGGAGCTGTTTCTGTTGACTGTGAACCGCTCTCCGCTGGTGCACTATGTTGGGATTCAGGCTCCGGCTGAGCCTCTTGTGTAGGGTTATCGGCTGCTGCCAGTTCAGGTTCGGTGGGGCCCTCTGGTGTTGAGGTTGCAAGTACTGGATTCAGTGCTGACACGGGGTCTGGTGTTGGTTGTTCGGCTGGTTCCGGTTCTGGGACTGGTTCCGTCTGGGTCTCTGGGACTGGATCCACTACTGCTGTTGCAGACATTGGCCTGGGGTCCAGGTCCATCACCTCTGACTGGGTCCTGATAGAAGTTTCTGGAACAGAGCTAGGCCTCACGGCTTGTTTAGCCTGGCTGCGGGTGACCATTCCCACCCTCTTGGCCTGCTTCACATGATTGGCCAAGTCTTCCCCCAACAGCATGGGGATGGGATAATCATCATAGACTGCAAAAGTCCACATTCCTGACCAGCCCTTGTACTGGACAGGCAACTTGGCTGTAGGCAAATTGAAAGAGTTGGACTTGAAGGGTTGAATCGTCACTTGGATCTCTGGGTTGATTAAATTGGGGTCCACTAAGGAAGCATGGATAGCTGACACTTGTGCTCCGGTGTCCCTCCACGCGGTGACCTTCTTCCCGCCCACACTCACAGTTTCCCTCCGCTCCAAGGGTATCTGGGAGGTATCTGGGCCTGTGGACCTCTGGTGTGATTCCGGTGTAATGAACTGTAATCTGTTGGGGTTCTTGGGGCAGTTGGCCTTTACATGCCCCAGCTCGTTACACTTAAAACATCGTCCAGCTGACGGGTCACTGGGGCGAGGAGGGTTGCTGGAGAACGGGGTGGTGGGACGATAAGGGGTCTGGAGGGCTCTTTGGGAGGTAGGTGGGGCTTTGGGCGGCCCCCGGTAATAGGGTGTGGTCTGGGGTGGTCCCTTCTGGTCTCTGCTCCAACTGCGACCAGTTTTCTTCTTCTCTGCCACCTCCACCCATCTGGCTCCAATCTCTCCTGCCTCAATTACAGTTTTGGGTTTCCCATCTAGGATGTATCTTTCTATTTCCTCAGGAACACCCTCTAAGAATTGTTCCATTTGCATTAGGAAGGGCAAATTTACTGGAGATTCAACACTTGCTCCTGATATCCAGGCATCCCAATGTTTCACAATGTGGTAGGCATGTCGGGTAAATGACATGTCTGGTTTCCACCTTAGGGCTCTGAACCTCCGACGAGACTGCTCGGGTGTTATCCCCATTCTGACTCTCGCCTTGGATTTAAACAGTTCATACTTGTTCATGTGTTCTTTAGGCATTTCAGCTGCCACCTCAGCTAAGGGTCCACTGAGCTGCGGCCTCAGCTCTACCATGTATTGGTCAGCAGAGATGTTGTACCCAAGGCAGGCCCTTTCGAAGTTTTCTAAGAAGGCCTCAGTATCATCACCTGCCTTGTAGGTGGGGAACTTTCTGGGATGGGAAGTGGTACCTGGAGAAGGATTGCTAGGGTTTGTTGGTATATTCTGCCTGGCCTTTATCCTCTCCATCTCCTCCACATGCTTCCTCTCTTTTTCCCTCTCCTCCTCCACATGCTTCCTTGCCTCCATTTCTTGTTCCTTCTTCAGCTGCATGAGTTCTATCTGTCTTTCATGTTCCCTTTGTCTTTCCTCAGCCTGAAATTTGGCTAATTCCAGCTGTAGTCGAGCTGAGGATTTGGTCATTCTAACCTCTCTGTTTTTAACTAACTTTACACCCGAGGTTTAGAAATAAACAAACAAAACTTGGCTGTAAAATTTTGCTGTGCTGGAATAGAATACCTATTCTCTGATAGTGATTGTCAGCCTACAGAAAAAGACAATTCCCTTGTCTCTGCTCTGGGCCCAAAATAAAGCAAAAAACCTCCAACTGCTTGGAAACCTGCTTACCCAGCCCAAAGAAAAAGCAAATGGGTAGAACACACACCCCCTATTTACTTTTAGGAAGAAAAGAAAAAAAAAACAATGGGTTGGAAGACTGTGAATTTCCCTGCAGGAGTTAAGTACCCTGCCTCCAGGCAAAAAAACCTGCAATTCACAAGATAATCCCCTTTTGTCTCTGCTTGGCCACAAAGCAGAGAGAAACCAAGCTGCTTTCAGTTTCAAAGCTGCTTTCTGGACTTTCTTTCCAAAGAAAAAAAAATTTCCTTTTTAAAATCTGTATTTCTAGTTCAAAAAATCTCAACTGGATCTCAGATGATTTCAGGTTAATCCCACCACTGTGCCACCATGTCAAGGTTCCTCCCCCACTCTGAACTCTAGGGTACAGATGTGGGGACCTGCATGAAAAAAACCCCCTAAGCTTATCTTTACCAGCTTAGGTCAAAACTTCCCGAAGGTACAAAATATTACACCCGTTATCCTTGGAATGGCCGCTACCACCACCAAACTAATACTGGTTACTGGGGAAGAGCTGTTTGGACGCGTCTTTCCCCCCAAAATACTTCCCAAAACCTTGCACCCCACTTCCTGGACAAGGTTTGGTAAAAAGCCTCACCAATTTGCCTAGGTGACTACAGACCCAGACCCTTGGATCTTAAGAACAATGAACAATCCTCCCAACACTTGCACCCCCCCCTTTCCTGGGAAATGTTGGATAAAAAGCCTCACCAATTTGCATAGGTGACCACAGACCCAAACCCTTGGATCTGAGAACAATGAAAAAGCATTCAGTTTTTACAAGAAGACTTTTAATAAAAAATAGAAGTAAATAGAAATAAAGAAATCCCCCCTGTAAAATCAGGATGGTAGATATCTTACAGGGTAATTAGATTCAAAAACATAGAGAACCCCTCTAGGCAAAACCTTAAGTTACAAAAAAGATACACAGACAGAAATAGTTATTCTATTCAGCACAATTCTTTTCTCAGCCATTTAAAGAAATCATAATCTAACACATACCTAGCTAGATTACTTACTAAAAGTTCTAAGACTCCATTCCTGTTCTGTCCCTGGCAAGAGCAGCACACAGAGAGAGACAGACTCTTTGTTCCTCTCCCTCCTCCCAGCTTTTGAAAGTATCTTGTCTCCTCATTGGTCATTTTGGTCAGGTGCCAGCGAGGTTACCTTTAGCTTCTTAACCCTTTACAGGTGAGAGGAGCTTTCCCCTGGCCAGGAGGGATTTCAAAGGGGTTTACCCTTCCCTTTATATTTATGACAGGCATTTTAGAATAATGCTTGTGCATGTTCTTGTGATAATTACCTGGATTGTATTCCGCTCTTCCTGAGCTGATGATTGCTGCACATTTCTTCTTTTGATGCATTCTTCCTCCTCCAAAGGTTTGTTGGAGCATAAATGTAAGACACCCCCCTCCCTCACACACACACACACACACACACACACACTTACTTGTCCTACAACACTCTTCTGTTCAGTTACATGACGGGGAATAATCATGCAGCACCCAGCAATGGAAAACAAGACATTAAACAAGAAACAGGAACATCAACTGGAACATTCATTTCCTCTCCCTGTCTCCCCTCACCCTTTTTTTGTTTGTTTGTTTTTGTTTTTGTTTTTGAGTGGAACTATAGAAAGGCCCTTGACTGAGGACTTCATATATTGTTTGCTTCTGTAATGACGCATCCACCTGTGGAGGTTTTGACGTTGCTCATATCCCCAAGCCCTGTGTTGGAGGGCCCAAGTTGCGATGGAATGGATGGCTGTCCAGGTAGATTGTAGAAGTCTGGGAGGAGGGGCAGAGTGGGCACCTTTGCTGCAGGAGTGACTGTGTGTGTGCTGTTGGGAGAAGAGAGAGATTTGTCATGGGTGGAAGGGAGGGAGAAGACAGGCAATCAGAGCTCCCTTTCAAAGATTTATAATTAGGTTGACCAGATAGTAAGTGTGAAAAATCAGGGTGGGGGGTAATAGGTGCCTATATAAGAAAAAGCCCCCAAAATCGGGACTGTCCCTATAAAATCAGGATATCTGATCACCCTACTTTTAATTGGATTTATTGCGGCATAAGCCACCGCACTCCAGTATACCCTGTGGGCATAAAACGAATAACTGCCTGGAGTTGAGAAGGCTTTGCTATGGGAAGATTTTAATTCCATACTTATCCAGGATGGAGTTTTGCACACCTTTAACTGAAATATCCATTACTGGTCACTATCATGGACAGGACCCTCGTACAAAATGGACCAGTGTTCTGATTCCAGCAGGGCTTGAGAGTAAGAAGCTTTCACAGGTGAATATCATCAACTTCAGCAGAATCTAAGCTCTAAGAAAAAGACACTACCTCTTTCAGATGTTTATAACCTTCCACACGTAAACCAAGAGGATACTGATACAGTCCCGTCTACAGTGAGGCAGCTCCAGTGCTTCTATACCGGCTCATAGCTTTACCTACCTGCAGCAGAGTGAAAACTGAATGCCTTGTCAATTTTTCCCTTCTGCTATTCAGAATCCCTGGGAAAGCAGTGAAACAAAAATTGTCCAGGATACGCATTGTTAGTGCTTAGGAAAGCTATGAGAAGTAGGCACTGGAGGACCCACAGATGGAGGCAGGTTGAGAGAGAGATTCCTTCTCAAAGGCTACGCCGATATTGGTACATATACATCTGCCTGTGCTGAGGGACACCATCACACCCTCCACAGTTGCTGGAAAAACACAAGGAACTATTGGCACATACTTGTGGGGCTACAGCTTTGTGAGGGTTTTCTTCCCCTTAGCCATTTGTTCAACTGCACACCATAAACACATTTGTAGCCGGGCTCCTCCACTGGGTTGGGTTTTTGTGGAGGGTAGCATCCAAGGTGTAATGCAGGCATTGGACAATGCTTCTGTCTCACTGTTCACACTTGTTTACAAACCTATTATGGGGAGTACTCCATCTCTGTGGTCTTATCTCTATTTGCTTGGAGGGGGCAGGGGTATGCAGCCATTTCTTTTAAACCACTCTGTCAGCCCCCCTAATTGCACTTAGTGGCTGATATGGAGCACTAATCCCTACTAAGATTGAAGGGATGGTAAAAATTTTATCTTCCAAGGGAGAAGAAGTTTTCCTCAGACAACCAAAGTGTTCAGTTCCCTTCACCTTCCTGAACCTAACCCCCACCCCCACTGTTTGTAAGGGGATGGTCATATGAAGTTGGGTGGGAGGAGAAGCACTGAAACTGTAATCTTGCAAGGGACCAAAGACAGCTGCTACTAACTGTAGACAAACTGTACGTTTTCTACAACTGTCCCATCTCCAACGAGAACCTTTCTAACCCGCCCCGTCCCCTCACCTCCCCCCGCTTCTTGG
Source organism: Caretta caretta (assembly GCF_965140235.1). Classification (NCBI taxonomy): domain Eukaryota; kingdom Metazoa; phylum Chordata; order Testudines; family Cheloniidae; genus Caretta; species Caretta caretta. The sequence continues at coordinate 133,843,529 of NC_134209.1, read as the reverse complement.
CCCCGGGATCATCACTGCCTGGCTAATAGTGGTTCATCAGAAATCAAAACCATTGATTTATAGTATCAGAGGGGTAGCTGCGTTAGTCTGTAACAGCAGAAACAACGAGGAGTCCGGTGGCACCTTAAAAACTAACAGACTAATCTGTTAGTCTTTACAGTGCCACCGGACTCATTTTTTTTATTGATTTATAGCTGTCTTGCTTCTGGACCATTTTGGGGTAGGATGGAGTGAGAAAAGTTGGAGGAGTGTGGTAAGGGGACAGGGTGTGACAGTGCTTCAGCAAGGCAGTTCAAACTCAGTGAACAGAGCAGTACATGGCATTTTATTCAGGGAGGAAAAGTCAGTGCACAGGGCTTCAAATGCCCTGGATCATTGTCATAAATATAAAGGGAAGGGTAAACACCTTTAAAATCCCTCCTGGCCAGAGGAAAAATCCTTTCACCTGTAAAGGGTTAAGAAGCTAGGATAACCTCGCTGGCACTTGACCAAAATGAGGAGACAAGATACTTTCAAAGTTGGAGGGGGGGAGAAACAAAGGCTCTCTCTGTCTGTGTGAGGTTTTTGCCAGGAACAGAACAGGAATGGAGTCTTAGAACTTAGTAAGTAATCTAGCTAGAGATGCGTTAGATTCTGTTTTGTTTCAATGGTGGATAAAATAAGCTGTGTTGAATGGGATGGATATTCCTGTTTTTGTGTCTTTTTGTAACTTAAGGTTTTGCCTAGAGGGATTCTCTATATTTTGAATCTGATTACCGTAAGGTATTTACCATCCTGATTTTTCAGAGGTGATTCTTTTACTTTTTCTTTAATTAAAATTCTTCTTTTAAGAACCTGATTGCTTTTTCATTGTTCTTAAGATCCAAGGGTTTGGGTCTGTGTTCACCTATGCAAATTGGTGAGGATTTTTTATCAAGCCTTCCCCAGGAAAGGGGGTGTAGGGTTTGGGGAGGATTCTGGGAGGGAAAGACGTTTCCAAGTGGGCTCTTTCCCTGTTATATATTTGTTAGACACTTGGTGGAGGCAGCAATAAAGTCCAAGGGCAAAAGGTAAAATAGTTTGTACCTTGGGGAAGTTTTAACCTAAGCTGGTAAAAATAAGCTTAGGGGGGTTTTCATGCAGGTCCCGACATCCGTACCCTAGAGTTCGGAGTGGGGAAGGAACCTTGACATGGTGGCAGAGGTGGGATTAACTTGAAATCATTTTGAGATCAATTTGAGATTTTTTGAACCAGAAGCACAGATTTTAAAAGGAATTTTTTTTTTCCTTTGGGCTGCTGGAAAGCAGGTTTTAAGCTGAAAGCAGTTAGTTTTGTTTTGTTTTTGGTTTGGTTTGTCTCTGCTTTGGGGCCAGAGCAGAGACAAAAGAGAATTGTCTTTTTTGAGCTGGAGTTTTCTCTACCTAAAGGCAGGGTAGTTAACCTCCTGCAGGGAAATTCACAAGTCTTCACAGACCTGAAGTATATATATATTTTTTTACCTAAGAGCAATGAGAGGGATTTTCTGTCTATTTGCCTGGAGACAAAGGTGTTAGGGTTTTTTGTTTTTTGTTTTTTTTTAAGGATTTTTCTATAGGCTGACAATCACGATCAGAGGACATAGGTATCCAGTTACAGCACAGCAAAATTTTTACAAGCCAAGTTTTTTGTTTGTTTTATTTCTAACTCTCGGGTGTAAAGTTAGTTAAAAACAGAAAGGCAAACATGACAGAAACCAAGACACAACGCAAATTGGAGTTAACCAGACTGGAGGCAGCAAAAGAGGCAGAAAAAGCCCTAGAAGCTGCCCACAGGAGAGCTATGGAGGCAGCAAAAAAACCAAGAGGCTGCCCCCAGGAGAGCTATGGAGGTAGAAAAGAACCAAGAGGCTGCCCCCAGGAGAGCTATGGAGGCAAGGGACAAAGAACTGGAGGAGAAGGCAAAGGCTCAGCAGAATATACCAACAAACTCTAGCAATCCTTCTCCAGGTACCACTCCCCATCCCAGAAAGTTCCCCACCTACAAGGCAGGCGATGATACTGAGGCCTTCTTAGAAAACTTTGAAAGGGCCTGCCTTGGGTACAGCATCTCTACAGACCAATACATGGTAGAGCTGAGGCTGCAGCTCAGTGGACCCTTAGCTGAGGTGGCAGCTGAAATGCCTAAGGAACACATGAACAAGTATGAACTGTTTAAAACCAAGGTGAGAGTCAGAATGGGGCTAACACCCGAGCATTCCCGTCGGAGGTTCAGAGCCCTAAGGTGGAAACCAGACATGTCATTTACCTGACATGCCTACCACATTGTGAAAAATTGGGATGCCTGGATATCAGGAGCAAGTGTTAAATCTCCAGAAGATTTGCCCTTCCTAATGCAAATGGAGCAGTTCTTAGAGGGTGTTCCTGAGGAAATAGAAAGATACATCCTAGATGGGAAGCCCAAAACTGTAATCGAGGTGGGGGAGATTGGAGCCAAATGGGTGGAGGTGGCAGAGAAGAAGAAAACTGGTCGCAGTTGGACCGGATACCAGAAGGGACAACCTTAGACCACACCCTGCTACCGGGGGCAGCCCAAGGCCCCAACTACCCCCCAAGGAACCCTCCAGCCACCTTATTGTCCCGCCACACCGTCCTCCAGCAACCCACCTCGCCCCAGTGACCTGTCAGCTGGACGATGTTTTAAATGTAACAAGCCGGGGCATGTAAAGGCCAACTGCCCCAAGAACCCCAACAGATTACAGTTCATTGCACCGGAATCACCCCAGAGGTCCTTAGGCCCAGATACCTCTCAGATACCCTTGGAGCGGAGGGAAACTATGAGTGTGGGCTTGAAGAAGGTCACCGCGTGGAGGGACACGGGAGCACAAGTGTCGGCTATCCATGCTTCCTTAGTGGACCCTAATTTAATCAACCCAGAGATCCAAGTGATGATTCAACCCTTCAAGTCCAACTCTTTCAATTTGCCTACAGCCAAGTTGCCTGTCCAGTACAAGGGCTGGTCAGGAATGTGGACTTTTGCAGTCTATGATGATTATCCCATCCCCATGCTGTTGGGGGAAGACTTGGCCAATCATGTGAAGCTAGCCAAGAGGGTGGGAATGGTCACCTGCAGCCAAGCTAAACAAGCCGTCATGCCTAGTTCTGTTCTGGAAACTTCTACCAGGAGCCGGTCAGAGGTGATGGACCCGGACCCCATGCCAACGTCTGCAATGGCAGTAGTGGATCCCGTCCCAGAGACCCAGACAGAGCCAGTCCCAGAACCGGAACTGGCAGCAGCTGATAACCCTACAGAAGAGGCTCAGCCGGAGTCTGAACCCCAACATAGTGCACCAGTGGAAAGCGGTTCCCAGTCAACGGAAACAGCCCCATCACCTACATCGCTTCCAGAGGGACCAAGCCTAGGTCCACAATCCAATGAGGAACTGATGTCTCCAGCATCAAGGGAACAGTTCCAGACCAAACAGGAAGCAGATGAAAGCCTCCAAAGAGATTGGACGGCAGCCTGGATCAACCCAACGCCTCTCAGCTCTTCTAATCAATCCAGGTTTGTTGTAGAAAGAGGACTTTTATACAAGGAAACTCTTTCTGGTGGACACCAGGAAGACTGGCATCCTTAGAGGCAGTTGGTAGTTCCAACTAAGTACCGGGTCAAGCTCTTGAGCTTGGCCCACGATCATCCTAGTGGCCATGCTGGGGTGAACAGGACCAAAGACCATTTGCGGAGGTCATTCCACTGGGAGGGAATGGGCAAGGATGTTTCTACCTATGTCCGGTCTTGTGAGGTATGCCAAAGAGTGGGAAAACCCCAAGACCAGGTCAAAGCCCCTCTCCAGCCACTCCCCATCATTGAAGTTCCATTTCAGCGAGTAGCTGTGGATATTCTGGGTCCTTTTCCGAAAAAGACACCCAGAGGAAAGCAGTACATACTGACTTTCATGGATTTTGCCACCCGATGAGTGGAAGCAGTAGCTCTAAGCAACACCAGGGCTAAAAGTGTGTGCCAGGCACTAGCAGACATTTTTGCCAGGGTAGGTTGGCCCTCCGACATCCTCACAGATGCAGGGACTAATTTCCTAGCAGGAACTATGGAAAGCCTTTGGGAAGCTCATGGGGTAAATCACTTGGTCGCCACTTCTTACCACCATCAAACAAATGGCATGGTGGAGAAGTTTAATGGAACTTTGGGGGCCATGATACATAAATTCGTAAATGAGCACTCCAATGATTGGGACCTAGTGTTGCAGCAGGTTGCTCTTTGCCTACAGAGCTGTACCACATCCCAGTTTAGGGTTTTCACCATTTGAACTTGTATATGGCCACGAGGTTAAGGGGCTATTACAGTTGGTGAAGCAGCAATGGGAGGGATTTACACCTTCTCCAGGAACTAACATTCTGGACTTTGTAACCAACCTACAAAACACCCTCCGAACCTCTCTAGCCCTTGCTAAAGAAAACCTACAGGATGCTCAAAAAGAGCAAAAAGCCTGGTATGATAAACATGCCAGAGAGCGGTCCTTCAAAGTAGGGAACCAGGTCATGGTCTTAAAGGCGCTCCAGGCCCATAAAATGGAAGCATCGTGGGAAGGGCCATTCATGGTCCAGGAGCGCCTGGGAGCTGTTAATTATCTCATAGCATTCCCCACCTCCAACCGAAAGCCTAAGGTGTACCATATTAATTCTCTAAAGCCCTTTTATTCCAGAGAATTAAAGGTTTGTCAGTTTACAACCCAGGGAGGAGATGACACCTTCAGGCCACTCAGCGTCTACTACAAAGGGAAAAGTGCTGGTGGCGTGGAAGAGGTGAACCTCTCCATGACCCTTGGGCATATGCAGCGACAGCAGATCAAGGAGCTGTGCACTAGCTACGCGCCAACGTTCTCAGCCACCCCAGGACTGACTGAACGGGCATACCACTCCATTGACACAGGTAATGCTCACCCAATTAAAGTCCAACCTTACCGGGTGTCTCCTCAAGCTAAAACTGCTATAGAACGGGAGATCCAGGATATGTTACAGATGGGGGTAATCCAACCCTCTGGCAGTGCATGGGCATCTCCAGTGGTTCTAGTTCCCAAACCAGATGGGCAGATACATTTTTGCGTGGACTACCATAAGCTAAATGCTGTAACTCGGCCAGACAACTATCCAATGCCACACATAGATGATCTATTAGAGAAACTGGGACGGGCCCAGTTCATCTCTACCTTGGACTTAACCAAGGGGTACTGGCAGGTACCGCTTGATGAATCCACCAAGGAAAGGTCAGCCTTCACCACACGTCGGGCTGTATGAATTTAATGTACTCCCTTTCGGGCTGCGGAATGCACCCACCACCTTCCAAAGACTTGTAGATGGTCTCCTAGCGGGATTAGGAGAATATGCAGTCGCCTACCTTGACGATGTGGCCATATTTTCGGATTCCTAGGCAGAACACCTGGAACATCTACTAAAAGTCTTTGAGCGCATAAGGGAGGCAGGGCTAACTGTTAAGGCTAAGAAGTATCAAATAGGCCTAAACAGAATGACTTACGTTGGACACCAGGTGGATCAAGGAACTATCAACCCCCTACAGGCCAAAGTGGATGCTATCCAAAAGTGGCTTGTCCCAAAGTCAAAGAAACAGGTTCAATCCTTCTTAGGCTTGGCAGTTTATTACAGGCAATACAGCCAAATCGCTGCCCCACTGACAGACCTAACCAAAAAGAAACAGCCAAATGCCGTTCAGTGGACCGAAGAGTGTCAGAAGGCCTTTAACCAGCTTAAAGCGACACTCATGTCTGACCCTGTACTAAGGGCCCCAGACTTTGACAAACCGTTCCTAGTAACCACAGACGCGTCCGAGTGTGGTGTGGGAGCAGTTTTAATGCAGGAAGGACCGGATCAAGAATTCCACCCTGTAGTGTTTCTCAGCAAGAAGCTGTCTGAGAGGGAAAGCAACTGGTCAGTCAGTGAAAAAGAATACCATTGTCTACGCTCTGGAAAAGCTATGCCCATATGTTTGGGGACGGCATTTCCACCTGCAAACCGACCATGCTGCGCTACAGTGGCTTCATACCGCCTCGGGAAATAACAAAAGACTTCTTCGGTGGAGTTTAGCTCTCCAAGATTTTGATTTTGACATCCAACACATCTCAGGAGCTTCTAACAAAGTGGCTGATGCACTCTCCTGTGAAAGTTTCCCAGAATCAACTGGTTAAAAATCATCCTTGAGATGTGGAAAATATTGTTAGTCTTTATGTACTTCGTAGTATATTTAGAGGTACATGTGTCTTATTAACTCTGTTTTCTCCTAGAGCTCCAGGAAGAAATCACAGCCAGCATTTCACCCTATCTGTGATTTGGGGGGCGTGTCATCAATATAAAGGGAAGGGTAAACACCTTTAAAATCCCTCCTGGCCAGAGGAAAAACCCTTTCACCTGTAAAGGGTTAAGAAGCTAGGATAACCTCGCTGGCACCTGACCAAAATGACCAATGAGGAGACAAAATACTTTCAAAGCTGGAGAAACAAAGGCTCTCTCTGTCTGTGTGAGGCTTTTGCTGGGAACAGAACAGGAATGGAGTCTTAGAACTTAGTAAGTAATCTAGCTAGATATGCGTTAGATTCTGTTTTGTTTAAATGGCGGATAAAATAAGCTGTGCTGAATGGAATGTATATTCCTGTTTTTGTGTCTTTTTGTTAAGGTTTTGCCTAGAGGGATTCTCTATGTTTTGAATCTGACTGCCTGTAAGATTATCTTCCATTCTGATCTTAGAGTTGTTCTTATCTTTTTTTGTTCTTCTAATAAAGTTCTGTTTTTTAAGACTCTGGGGTTTTTGGGTCTTAAAAATCCAAGGCTGGTTTATGTTCATCTTGTTTATTCTCAAGCCTCCCTAGGAAAGAGGGTGTGGGGGGTTTGGGGGAATATTAGGGGGGAGTAGGAACTCCAAGTAGTCCTTTCCCTGATACTTTGTTAAATCACTTGGTGGTGGCAGCGTTTACCTAATCCAAGGGCCAAGACTTTGTGCCTTGGGGAAGTTTTAACCTAAACTGGTAGAAATAAGTTTAGGGGGTCTTTCATGTGGGTCCCCATATCTGTATCCTAAAGTTCAAAGTGGGGAAGGAACCCTAACAGAGGCACTAGCCAAAATTGTTAGAGGCAGCAGTGAAATTAACAGAGGAGTACGTGGAGGTGGACTTGCCACAGCAAGAGCTCCATACCCCGATGACCAAGGGTGAAGGAAAGAAGCTTGAAGACCCTTATGCAGCAAAGCCTAATATTATGGGGGCCAAACAAGGGTGCCCCAGCTCTAGTCTGGTACCTGTTCCTGGGCAAAGGACACATGAAGAAACTGCCCTTACATGAACTGTGGGTACACAGAGTGCTCTAGGTGGACAGATGTAAAAGGGGGACCAGGGATCAGGACGATTCGGATTAGAGGCTGAAGAATGACAAGGAGCATTGAAGATTCAGTGGCAGCTGTTCCCTTGTACAGAGCGCCTTGGTTAGGCTGCAGTGGTGACAGAAGGGAGCAGTGATAATGATCTATTGTATACATGGGGAAAAGATCACTTAAACTGTGACCATTATCCCCTTGGAAGTAGAAGGGACGTTTAGATGGCAGCAAGTAGTGGTAGTAAAGACATTGCCCTACTCAGTAATGTTAGGAACTGACTGGACCCCATTCCCTTTATGTAAAAAGGGTAGACAGTAGGGGAAGGTCTGTGTGAAAAGCTCATGCTGTCCATAGGCTTTCCAGGGAGTCCTCCAGGTCCAGTGTGTGACAACCCTAGAAATAAGGAAACAAGCTCAGAAAGAGGTGACACACTGGAAGACTTACGGGAGAGGGAGAGAAAAATGCAAGCAGCAGTGAAGCAGGGAATGATGGAGCAGGGATACCTAGAGGATAAGGAAGATGGAAGCTCAACTGATGCCCAGGAGAAATAATCCCTGTACAAGACACAGGGTAAAGAACCAGCTGGAAGGAGAGGGAGAGAAAAAGAGGAGGGTCCTGACATGGAAGCCTTCGTGGGCAAACCCACCCTGCCAGTCCCAAACCAGGGGCAAGGTAAATCAGAGGAGGAGAGAGATCTTGAAATTGTGGCCCTAGAGAGACAATTCAGGTAGACCTGTCGGAAGTGACTGGTGCAATGACCTATGCCTAGGGCCCTTTGTTTTCTGTTTTTATTTTAGTTAATTTTTCCTGGGAATTTATTGGTGGTGGAGTAGTAATAAGAGGTGAAAATTGGTGGAAAAAATATTAATTTTTCTCGATAAATATCAGGGTTTATTTTGGTGGACGGAAGGACAGGAAAAAAGTATTTGGTAGATTTATGCTTTGATCAATTTAATTCAATGTGGTTTGCTGCAGAACTAAAACAGAACTCAAAACACGTATTGTTTTCTTAAACTCAGATATCTCTGATCTCCAAATAAAACTTTTCATTTGAATAAGTTTACAGTTGTAGACTGATCTATTAGTCTATAAATATTTTCATTTAACAATCACTGCCATTGCAGCAGCCTGAAGAAGGCTGCAGGCCTAGCTGAGGCCAATTATACACTTTCTTTTGGAAGGATTGTGAGCACCTGGGTGGCAATCCCTGGTCTAACAAGGTAATTGGGAGAATATAAGGGGAGGAAACAAGAAGCAAGGGCAGCTCAAGAGGAAGCTCACAGGGTAAGCCCAGGCTGAGGAGTGAGGGCTGCAGGGAAACCTGTGCTTTCTGTAAGCCCACAGTGCATGGTATTACTATGCAAGAGAATAAATACATACCTTGGTGAAAGAAACAGCCCAATGTGCGTTTGACTGTGAAACCACCTGACTGACTGGGTAGTGACAGAGGGGGCCCTGCAACAGCATCTCATGTGAACAGAGACTGAAGGGAAGGAGACTCTGATCACTAGTTGTCTACTTAGGAGATACCTAGTATTTCCAAGTGCTGCAAAGGGCACATGACAGCAGTTAATAGGATGGGGGGGGGGAAGGAGAGAGACAGGACCAGGGGGATAAGTATACTACAGAAAGGAGAAAATGTCAGAAAAGCTGGACCCTGACTTGTTAAAGGAAATGGGGATGAAAAGGGAGGAATGAAGTGAAGCTAGGATAAGTGATATGCAAAGTATACAGTACAGAGTGTTGTTCCTTTAATTTAGAGACAGCATGGTGGTGCAGGGTTTTTCACCTACTCACTTCACTTCGACTCCAGATTTGTCATGGTGAGGTACATTTTTTCCAAGCTCAAGCTGTATGTATCTGTTAGGTACTTATATGGCCCCCATTGCCACAGTAGTTGAGCACCTCACATTCTTTACTATTTATTCTCAAGAGCCCTGTGAGGTAGGGAAGTGCTATTTTCCCTCTTTTACAGATAGGAAGCTGAAGCACAGAGGAGGTAAGTAACTTGTGCAAGTTCCTCAGTCTGTGGCATGGCAGGAATTGAACTTGGGAGACAACCTAGTTCCTAAACTAGCACCTTATCCCCAGGCTTATCCTTCCTCTCAGTGCAATAACTTAGCACTTCCTATTTGAAAATAGTATGTGATAAGGAATCTATTTCATGTAACAGCAGCTTATGTCTAAAGTAATGTGGCAACTCTTATTTGAAGCTGTAACAGTCAGCCAGAAATTGAGTCCAGCTGCATTTAGACTCTTTTTCACTGAAATATTACTAACCCCATAAAGCATCTACACCACCATTTTATTATAAAAATAACTGACAAATTTTAAATTTGTATACAATCTGTATTCACATATTTACAGTCACTTTCTAGCACAGAAGAAAAAAATAAATATAATCCCCATGCAATGTGTTTCAGTGCAAAAAGAGGGTTTTGATCAGAGTAACTAGTATCTTAACGTTTTCCTCACATTCAATGCAAGTGATTTATAAAAGCTCTGTCAGACAGACATGACTGATTTCATTCTAAGACTCAAGGTAGTGGCAAATGAGATGCCTCTATTCAACTGTACCCCAGAGACGGCACAGTGAAGCTTTTTTCCCTCCTACCTTACCACTTTTGCCACTCTTCTCTGTATGGCTATATCTATGAAAAGGAAGGTATACAGATTTCAAATCCAGTTACAATCTCTGTACTTGTGGCAATCTGAATATTTATAGAGAATCATAGACTTTTGCTTGTAAATCTGTCTGTGCTCTGAGCCCATCCACAACTTTTGTGCTCTTCAGAACTTTTGGCTTGTAGCAGATTTGCATTTGTTAACACTCCAACAAATGTGAGTGTAATTTGTATATTTCCATTCTTTGCAAAATGGCTGGATTTATGTTGAAGTCTCTTGTGCAGTCCAACAGGTGGTGGAATGAAGTAAGAGGTAGACGTTTCTTATCCTGTTGGTTCCTAACATCCCACATTATGGCCATTTAAAATGAATTATTTCATTTTTTTTTGCCCTTACTTATTGTAGATTAGTAACAAATTAACTTTTCAGTAAGATGTCCTCAAATTAGAGAGATTCAATGCTGAAACTAAACACTGAATTTATGCTTAGATAAGTCAGTCCAAACATCCAAACTGGATGATAAATATTAAAAATATAACCAACATTAATTGGTACTGTAGTATACATCTCAAAGTGCTGTTTTCTCAGTATCAAGTAGTGGTTGATTTGATATTTGATTGCACTTCTCAGGTCAGATTATTGACAACATTCAGCAACATGTCTGAGAAATTCATCACTGAGTTCATCATTGAAGAACCTCATGCAATGAGGACACTGAAGTTCACCCTGTCCTCTTCTCTCTGATCCTGAACTCCCACTGTCTGTGCGTGTAGCAGCTTGTTCAGATTGTGAACCTGTTCTCCTCACGCCTGACTGGACTTGGCTGTTGCCCAGTAGATGTTCAACATTTGTCTGTACATACACACGATGATTTTGGTTCCCAGTGTGAACTCTGACATGACCAGCTGTCTCTCTTGATTCCTAGGAAATTAAAATCATTTAAAAAAAAATCAGTATCAAAAATCCAATTTTGAGCCCAAAAGGGTTAATCTAAAATGCTAGTAATGACATTTTGATAAGGCGGACCAAAGCCAATGCATACTTCACAAAGATTTTTAGCTGAAACTCAAAGCAATCAGAGCCAGCAACTGAAAGTTGATTAAGTTCCAAACAATCATAAAACCTACATAAGTGATTGGGAGTCAAGTATAGCATGTGCAACAATAACTGAAATTAAAAAAACAAGCGAGTTCCACCTATTCCCTGTTTGTACTGAACTGGTACAGTGTCTAAATCCATGAGAAGAAATACTATTTCCAGTTCTGCTGATTCAACGCAGAAGGGACACTGGGACTAATAGGAAGCGTTATATAAATAGAAGACAACTCCTAATTCCTCTAGAACTGAAGTTCTGAAATACAGGTATGGGATTTTTAGCAGTTACAACTTTGACACCTCTGAATTTAAGATATTGAACAAAACTGTCCATGATTTATTGGTATGTTTTGGAGTTATTCTTGTTTCCTTGGGGTGCGTCTGATTTTCAGCTTGAGTTTCCCTTATTAATGAAAACAACTTGGTTTAATATCTTGCCTTTCTAGATTTCTTTACCTGTCTCCTGATTAGCTGGTGCTGTAGACATGAAACTTCTGCCTGAAGCTCCTGTATTTTACTTTGTGCACGCTCTCGATCCGCTCTTTCAGATGTGAAATCATCCTTGTAAACAAGGACCTGAAAATGAATCATTTAAATATTTTAGCCATTTACTGAGAGTGGTGAGGTAGCAGAGGTCATAGTTGGTAAAAGAATTATACATTCTCCCATCTCTAATATTTAAATTAATACTCCGTAACATTGGTTCAGAATGCAGGTATTCTTTTCTACAGTATGTCTGCACTTAACTAGATATATGGAATTTAAAAAAATCCTGATATTTTGTGTTGGAGGAAAATAAAGCTATCACAGAATTCCTCCAGTACTGCATTTTACTTGAACTTGTGTGTGCGCCCCTTTGTACTGTTGCCACCTTTGCAATCGGTACAGCCACCCTATGTCCAAGTGCCAAATCAGAAAAATCAACTGTTTAAAAAAAGTGAAAAATTCAGTGAACTTGTTTTCCCATCTTTTTCTGAGAAAATCTTAATTCCTAAATCAAGCAATTCTGATCGAAGAGTAGATTTAATGACCTGTTGCTCCAGCATTTGTACAAGTTCACTATCTCCATCTCTAGCCTTCTTCGCATCCTCTAACTCTCGCTTTACTTTAATGCATTCATTCATTTTTTCTTCCAGTAATTTGTTCAACCGGGAAATCTCCTTCTGCATCAGCTCTGAATTTCTTTTCAGTGGTATAATGCCTTGCTGTTGTTCGGGTTGAGACTTCAGTTCTTTCAGCTGCAGGTGGAGTCGTTTCACATATTCCTCTCTACTAGCATCATATGCCTGCCATTTTGTATTTAAGTCTTCCACCTGAGAAAGCAACAGAAAAGTCAAAAATAAAATTATACACCTTAAAACAAAGTGTTGCAAGCAAAAACTTTCAGAGAAGGATTAAGGTGAGTGGTGTTAATGTGGTGTTAGGGCAGAAACAGAATTCTTAAACACGTTGCATTCTGACACAATTTCTTTGAGTCAATGGGGCAGCTAGGCTATGTATTGAGGATTTGTATTTGCCAAGGGAACAAAGATTACATGCTAGCTAATATTTTTATGGAGACTATTCAGGGTCTGCATAAAGGTACCATTAGGGTTAAATTAAATTAGGGTTTGTTAGTGGGAATTTACTGTAGTTCAAAATGTATAATCAAATCCTATTCTACAAACTAAAAAATGTACTTACATGAAACACTTTTTGTTGTAACTTCCGATTTTCCTCCTGTAGCTGGCAAATAATTGTTTGGAGTGAAGTTTTATTCTCTGAAAATTGTAGCTGTCAGACAAAGTAAGTGTTACTTTGATTAAAAAAACCGCACAAACCTGTAAGACATTCACAGCTTTATTTTAAAAATAGCACAAACATCCTCCATTTTTCTTCCCTAAGCTATTCAAACATGTTTTTAGATTAGCTCATTGTAAGATCAGTTGTTGGTAAACGTTTTTTAAGCAAAGAAATTAAATTTGCTTTAATGTAAGGGAGAATAGCCCACCTGAAAAACCATAAAACAACCAGCAGCCACAAACACTCATTCATTTTGGCTTGCTATGACTTTTAGCAAATGAGAACAAAAAATAATAAAGCTGCTTGATGAATTTTTGACCAGAAGTTTTAAACTTTTGATTTAATTACATGCCTTTGGACTTTAAGAAATGTCATCTGTTAAAAAAAAAAAAACCCCAAAAACCCAAAGTACATGAGTAAAAAAACATTTTTGAAAAAAAATTCCCTAGAATGAACTAGGAATCATATCTGAATTTCTCTTTGACAGGGAAGTCCCCACTGTACAAGGTAAGCTAGTTATTAGACTGAAAACTTATTACTTAGAGATGGATATTTCAGTTACACATAAAACATCACATTGCTGAAAATTTCAAGTCCCATTAAACAATCTGCTTTTCTTTCCATCTAAGTCAGCCTCTGTCTATTCACGCAGTAATATTTTACATAACAAGATCATCTTTCATCCCAAAGGCTCCCAATGCACTTTACAAATTTAAACTCTGCACTGGGATCACTGAAACTCGCAGCTCTTTTAAAAGATCCAGTAACAGCAGCTCAGGACAAGAAATGAGCAGTACTTTCATCTGCTTTAAACTTCAAGAAGAATCTTCATAAACAAAATTAACGGAATGTCACCACAGTATCTGGTTTTAATACCCTATTTCTTATGGGGGTTATAATATCTTAAATTATCAAGAGTTGCCAAATCATGATGCTGTCATGGAACAACAGTTGTTGTTTAAGTAGTTCCTCATTTTGGGAACAGTAGGGTTTCTCTTGCAAATTTTTACCATTATTTAATACTGCCATCTCCCAAGGCTTTCAATGAAACTGAAGTCAGACAGCCACCAGTGAGGTGCGGATTCTTGGTAGGTATTTCTTGGCTATCACCGTAGTATCTACGCACCTGCCAAACACTAAGGCATTTACCTGAACAAGGCTTTGTGGCAGGGAAATTATATTATCTCCACTTTAGGTAGAAAATAAGTCATAAATGAAATAATTTGTCCACAGCCACATAGAAGTCTGACAGAGCAAGGAATTGGATGCATTTCCTGGTTCCCTGGCCAGTGTTTTAATCCTTCCCCGAGAGAGGAATCCTCTTCCATAACCTAACAGCAAGAGTAAGGCTTACATTGTGTGTGCAGGGATGAATTTTGAATTGAAAATGATCACACACACCAAGGCTCAACAAATCAGAAAAAAAAATGCAAATTCTTTTAAAATCTTATGATATTTAAGCCAACTTGACTTTTGTGGTCCAAGGACACATCTACCCTGCAATTAGACACCTGCAGCTGGCCAGTGGCAGCTGACCTGGGCTCACAGAGCAGAGTAAGCAATAGTGGCCTCCAGAGCTCTGAGATCCTTCCATCTTGCAACCTCCAGCTCAAGCCCAAATAAACAGCCCTTTAGCGTGCACCCCATGAGTGTCAGCTGGCATGGGCCTGCCACAGGTGCTTAATTGCACAGACCAGTGGTTCTCAAACTCTGGGTCAGGACCCCAAAGTGGGTTGCGATCCAATTGTAATGGGGTCACCACGGCTGGCGTTAGACTTGCTGGGGCCTGGGGCTGAAGTCAAAGCCCAAGTCCCACTGCCCAGGACTGAAGCCAAAGCCCTACAGCTTCAGCCCTGGGTGGCAGGGCTCAGGGTACAGGCCCCCGACCTGGGGCTGAAGCTCTTGGGCTTCGGCTTCCCCGCCCAGGACAATGCGGCTCAAGCTTTGGCTTCCCTCCACAGGGCAGTGGGGCTCGAGCTTAGCGTGCATGCGCACACACACACACCCCTTGTAGTAATTTTTGTAATCAGAAGTGGGTTGTGGTGCAAGGAAGTTTGAGAACCCCTGGCATAGACATACCCCAAGGGCCTCATTTTTTCTCTCGTCAAAGGGATGTCACCCCCAACAGCACAGCACCCTCTAGTGCTCCGCTCTAGCCGCCACTGGTTTACTGAATAATAAGTGTGTAAATATATAATATTCATACTTTGGGAAAGAATGCTTATGGCACCTCCTACCAAAAGAGGCTCTGACTACTAGAGATAGATGAGGGATGGCCAAGATGTACATGACATGATCAAAACCAGCTTCCATCTCTCAATGAATACCAACAGTTAAGGTTTTGTGAGAAGATTCTCCTTTTCTCTTCACTGTAGCTGAAGTGATTGGGGAAAGTAAGAAATAACTTAGAGCTATTGCATTAACAGTTGCTTACAATGTAACATCCCTCCCTCCAAATTATTCACACTGACAGAAAATGTATTAAGTGTACCTGATTGGATCTTTCAATAGGAATATGCTCCTCCAAATGCCCTCTGTCTTTTCTCTTTTCTTCTAGACATTTTGCCAGCTGCTGACACATTTCTGCTGTGGATGCCAATTTACGTTGAAGTTGGTGAGTTTCATCGGTGAGTGAACGACATAGTACTTCACTTGTAGCCTGGACTCTCTCTCTCTCTGCCAAGCTTCTCTGGAGTCGTAAGATTTCTCTCTCTCTTTCATACTGTGGCTGGTTTATTATCTGCTGTATATCTCTGTCTTTGTCTTCTAACTGCCGATTCAGCTTCTGCACTTCCTAGATATTGGGGGTAAAGTTGATATATTTGAGAACATAAAATGAACTCAAAAGCCAAGAGATTTATAAAAGTGAATTTTCTCATCATTGTTTAAGAAGAACTTAAGTCCACTCTTCAGGAATGTCATTAGTACCATATGTTACCACCATTAAATAAGACCACTCATATAAAGTCATTTTTCATCAAATTTCTTGAATGTGGTGTTGGTCTACAATGTCTTTTCCAGTTTTCATTTTACATTTTCATGAACATATGCTTATGCACATATCCTAGGTCAGAAAATAGTTGGTATGCAGAAAAGGACTTGCCAATACATTATCAACTGCAGATTGTTTCCAACCTCTTACTTGATATTTCAGGACAATCACTCCAGACTTTTTTAAAAAAAATATGTAATTGGGGCAGTTATCCCACTTTCTCAAAAACATACTTATACAAGGATGAAATTTTTATGCACTATAACTTAAGCTTCTGATGCAGGCAGCATAGCCAGCTTGTAGTGTCCTGACCACTTTTAGGGTGCAATGAAAGACCTCTGTTTGGCTTTTCTACTCCAGTGTCCCAAATTATAAGGTGGTAGAAAATAATTTCCTTAAACTATTAGGGACCATAAATTTCATCAAAGCAAATAGTATGCCTGATTCTGAGAGACAGCAAAGATAGTATCACTCTACATAGTAACTTGATCAGGAACAAACAGTAATGACAGAGAAACAAACCCCACACAAAATGCGTAACTCTATCCTGGGGTGGTTATATCTGCCTCACAAATATCTGAGGGATCTGCATTTTCTTAACTTTGGCAATGCTTGTATATCTTGTTGTACCAATAAAGTTTCATGGAATTGGAAGCTCTGTAACATTACCTCGCTTAACAAATGGAAGCCCCTCTGTGAATGGTTTGATGGGACTGGGATTTGTTGGGGTCTAGACGGCAGCCAATCTCTGGCATCATCATGTACTCAAATTGTAAATGAAATTTGGAGTATATTAACACTGACCCAGTGAGCACTAACTTCCTATGTTCCCATTTAAACTGTTAGGGGGTGAAAGAGATTGGAGGACAACAGCTGTAAAGAAAGCATATGGAACATAGCTCCCCCAGAGTCTTTTAGTTTGTCTATATGGTATTTTGGAGCAAGCAGGAGTGAGCCTCCCAGCCC
The DNA here is from genome assembly GCF_965140235.1 of Caretta caretta. NCBI lineage: Eukaryota > Metazoa > Chordata > Testudines > Cheloniidae > Caretta > Caretta caretta. The sequence goes on along the minus strand of NC_134209.1, from coordinate 133,826,718 downwards.
AGATGTGGGCCATGGGGGTGGAAATCAGGCTAGTGCTCTAAAAAAAACAGCTGTCTAGACAGTGCTTTCAAGTTGCAAGGCAGGCTCTGAAGCCTAGGGAGTGGTGTGGGCTTGGCTTCATTTCAGAGCCCAAGCCACAACTTCAAAGTGCCCTCTATGCAGCTATTTTTAAAGTGCTGGTACAAGCCCTGCTACCGTGAGTCGGTGGACCTGGGCTGGGAGGTTCACTCCCACACACAGTACAGACATGCCCACAAGTTGCCCTGGATCCCAGGGTAGACAGGAGGTTATGGAGGCAAAAGCCACAGTCCATCTTGCAAAATCTGTCCCGTTTTTTGGAGGTGAAGGGGTGGGGAAGGTTGTAATGCAATATCCCTGCCAGTTCCTCAGGAGATCAAATCTTGGTCCTCCAATGGAAGAATACAATAGAAAAGCAGAGCATAAACTAAGTTTCCAAGCCCCCTGCGTAAAAACCTGTATAAGGGCATTATCTTGACCTTTAGCTTGTCAACAGTGACACTGGGTTACCTCGGGAGAGCCTCATAATAAATTGTGTTTAAAATGTTCATTTCTAAAAATCAAAGCTTATATTGACTAGTGCAGTTTTAAAGCTGCAACAGAAAGTGCTTATTTTAAATGTTAACTACAGTAATTAGAAAATGAAATGCTGCCATGTACTTACTGTAGACTGGTGCCTTTGAGCACTTAAGAGAAAGGATACACTGTTTGGGATTCAGAACAAACCCACAACTATATCAAACCCAATACGGATACTGAATGTTTTAAAAGGATTTGACAGGCTTAAAAATCCATTTGAAGAACAAAAGGCTACTTCTAGCTATGCTTTGTTGGCTGGTGTTGCACTTCCTGGGTAGTTTATGGCATAAGACATTAATCAACCTGCCTCACAAGGTAGTCAAACAGCGGAGTGCTGACAGAGGTGTAAATACCTAGACACATCCCAAGCTGCGCACTGTATAAAATAGTGAGATCATGTTTTATTACAAGTCTCAAAGCCTGAACCGGTCTAAAGAGAACTGGTCCATTTGAGAAACATTCTTGTACCCGCATTATGTCAAGAGATTACTTTGTCACAAGACTACTTGTTTCAGTTTCCAATATTTTCTCATTTGGAACTCCCCTCACAGACACCAGACTGCTTCATTACAAAGAGAAAGATTTTAAACAATTTAATTTCAATAAACAAACAGTAAAAACACTTCTTCCAGAGTTAGAAAGATGTTTTTAACTAGAAAGGAGGAAAATTGAGATCCCTCCCCCGAATTGCCAACTAGTTGCAATGGTTACAACTGAAATGCTAGGTCTGGTGTACAGATGTGCTGATGAACAGTTCAAGAAGCAGATACACAAAGGGGAAAAAGGGAAGAACTAAAAAATCCCATTTAAATGCCTTTTAATCAAGAAATATTGGCACTGTGGATTTTTGTTATGGAGTGAAAAAATAATTGCTTGCAATAAATTTATTTTAGCTCATCTTTTCCAATAATCTCTTCCACTCTACTTGTGCAAACTAGTGAGATTATATAAAGATGTATACTAGCTAGTGTGCTAGCTGTAAATCTCATCCTGATAGCATGAAAAATACCATTTAGATTACATTTAAAAATGCCAGTAGATTTCATAGTCTCTGCAACTCCTTTTTAATTAACATGTTCCCACAATTCAATCAGTGCCCTGAAGTGCATGGTGATTATACTTTGGTTATAATAAATAGTGCTATCTTGAAAGTATTTGAAGACGACAGGTTACCTAGTGGTTGCAGAGGGTTTGGCAAACTTGACTTCTGGGCTCTAACCAAGCCTCTTCACCAGCTTGCTGCGACACCTTGGACAAGTCACCTAAACCAAATTTTCCATTCTAGAGCGTCTAAAGTTAGGGTCCTAAATCAATATTTAGGCATCTAAATTAGTGACCTAAACTAAGGTGTTTTTTGTTTTTTTGTTTTAATACCACACATCATCATGGCATCCCAGCCCCTTTCAAATAGGGTGTTTAGCTTTAGGTACTAATGGTTGAAAATCCTACCCTTCTCTTAAAAAAAAAAAAAAGGCTTAAAATAACACTTTTTCGTATTAAGTGGGGTTAAATGCTGTCCTGGCTCACAAGTGTGCAACTTTTTGAAGACAGACTCGAGCTCAGCCCTTTGCAAAGGACTGCCAGGGGAAGGCACTCTTCTCTGTAAATACAAATGTTATTTTGGTACATCTGTGTTTTTACCTGGGTCAAAGTTTCAACCTTCTGCGCTGAAATTCTCTCGCTGTCTTTAAGCTGCTGCTTCATTTGGCCAACCTGATCTATTAAACTTTCCACTAGAGATTTTGCAGGTCCAACAAACTTTCCCCCAGCTGGCGGCGGCTGTTGCTCCTCTTCCTGAGCGGCTCCCAACTGGGCAGCCTGGTACTTGGCCACGCTCGCCCTCAGCTCCCCGATCATCGCCTCCTTGGCGGAGAGCTGCAGTTGAAGGTGCTTCAGCTGCTGCCCGGCCTCATGATACAGGCTGCAGAGGGCTTTGTACCGGGGCACTTTGCTCTTTAAGCTCTTGTTCTCCAGGTGCAGCGCCTCCACGGTCTCCTCCAGCTGCCTGCACCGGGCTACCAGCGGGTCCGTGCTGCTGTCCTCGTTCACCGAGCACATGGCGGGGGAAAGAGAGCGCCGATCACCCCGCGGCCCCGTCTCTTCCTCCAGCGCGGTGACCCAGAACCCCGCCAGCTGCATATAAATCCACGCGGGGCCAGGCGAGGGGCCGCGCTGCTCTCCGTGCCGCTCCCTTCAGCCTTCTCCTCGCCGCCGCCCGGGGGCAGATACGAGCCTCTCGGCGCTGCCTGGGCCCGGCCCCCACGCCTCTTATCGGCCAGCCAGGCGGCCAGCGGCTGCTCGGCACCGCCAGCGGGGAGGGGCCGCCCGCGGGGGGCGGGGCCCACAGCCCCGCGCGGGAGGAGGGGAACCCCGGGGCGGGGGAAGGGAGCGGAGCGAGCCCCTGGGGGGAGGGGCGGGCTGAGCTGTGTCGCGGGGATCCCGCGCGGGGCTCTGGGAGCCGGGGGGAGGGGGCAGCCCGGGCTTGCGTAAGGCCCGCGGTGTCCCAGCCGGAGCTGCCCCCGGGAATTTCCTGGCGGGGCTTCCCGGCAGCAGGCGCTAGGCGGCAGCTCCCGGCCGCTCCCCGGGGACCGCTCAGCAGCCAGGCGGCGCCTCTTTCCGGCTCCGGCCTGGGGCGCAGGCGCGAGGGCGGGGCGAGTCTGCGCCGGCGCAGTGAGCGTGGCTGGGGGAGGGGGCAGCGCTCTCGGGGCTGCGCTCGTGCCCTGCCCGCGCGGGGCGGCCGGGGCTGGCTGTGCTCCGCCAGGGGGTGCTGGCTCTCGGGGACGGCGACCCTGTCTCCCGCGGGGTTGCCAGTATTCCGGGAGGTTGTACCACGTGACATAATCCATGCCCATTAGTCTTTCCTGCCGGGAGGCTCCAGGACAATCCTGGAGGGTTGGCAATCCCAGGGGAGCGTAGTCCTGTGGGGACCCGCAGTGTGCCCTGGACAGTGGCTGACACGTGCCCCTTGGCTAGGACAGAGTACAGTGGGAGAGGGGGCGAGGCGATAGCTCAGTGGTTTCAGCATTGGCCTGATAAACCCAGGGTTGTGAGCTCGATCCTTGAGGGGGCCATTTGGGATCTGCGGCAAAAATTGGGGATTGGTCCTGCTTTGAGCAGGGGCCTGGACTAGATGACCTCCTGAGGTCCCTCCTAACCCTGATATTCTATGAGTCTATGATTCTATGTGTGAGTGATTACTGACCCGCCCAGGCACGGCGACATGACAACTGTCTTCGGAAAGAATTGAGGACGCCAGGAGCTTGATGAAATGGCTCATCCACATGCATAAATTGCACCACTGTAACTGTACCGGTGCATCAATGGGCCTGCTACCGGAATCAGCCTCGATCGCCCTGAAAGCAATCCGGGAGATTTTAATAGGCTGCTAAAAGTCCAGTGGGTGGGCCTAAGCAGGCTCCCTACCTGCCCTGGTATGCGATTGGCATGTCCCTCTGGCTCCTAGGCGCAGGGGTGGCCAGGGGGGTCTCTGCGTGCTGCCCCTGCCCTAAGTGCCGACTCCGCAGCCAATGGGAGTTCCCAGCCAATGGGAGCTGCAGGGGCAGTGCCTGCAGGCAGCGGCAGCGCGCAGAGCTGCCTGGCTGCCCCAAGCCTAGGAGCCAGACGTGCTGGCTCCTTTCAGGAGCCTCTCAAGGTAAGTGCCTGGCCAGAGCCTGCACGCCTCATCCCCTCCCGCATCCCAGCTCCCTGCCCCAGCCATGAGCCCCCTCCCACGCTCAAACTCCCAGAGCTCGCACCCTGCACCACCTCCTGCACCCTGCCACAACCTAGAGTCCCCTCCCACAATCTGAATCCCTTCCCCAGCCTGGTGAAAGTGAGTGAGGGTAGGGGAGAGCGAGCTGCAGAGGGAGGGAGGGAGAGGGCCTCAGAGAAGGGGCAGGGCAAGGGTGTTGGTGTTTGTGCGATTAGAAAGTTGGCAATCTCAGCCCAAACCTTTAAATTGTGCCCCCACCCCCTTAGCAGGCACTAGTCGTCCATGACAGGAGCCCCTAGCTCCACTGTAGGGCAGAAGCCCCAAACTGCCCCACTTCTGGTAGGCAAAGAATGGGGGGACATGGGAGATTCTGCGATCCACACTTTAACTGTAAAAGAGCCACATGTGGCTGGTGAGCCACAGTTTGGCTACCCCATAGCTTATTCCCCTTCCTGCCTGGGAATAGCCATACAAGATGTAGGTAGGGCACCTTTAGATCAGTATAAATATGCCCATGCTCAGGGGCTGCTTGATAGAACATCAGTTAAAATAAAAAAATCCACACTTTTAACTGAAATAGTTATACCAGTAAACAAACTGTATGGACCAGGTCTGATAAATCTAATGCAAGCCAAAAAAGCAGCCTATCTATTCCTTTGTCAAACACCGAGAAACTCCAACCTTAACCGTAAAGCCATGACTACATGGCTCCATAATCCTGACAATGTGCCAGATTATCACTGACCTCTTTGTGAGTCTAAAGCTATGGCTACACTAGAGAGCTTACAGTGGCACCACTGCACTAGTGCAACTGTGCCGCTGTAACCTCTCTAGTGTAGCCGCTCTAGGCCAACGGGAGAGAGCTCTTCCGTCAATCCACCCCCAACGAGCAGCAGGAGAAGCTGTCCACACCAGTGCTTAGGTCAGTGTAATTTATGTCACTCTGTGGGTGGCTTATTCACACCCCTGAGCAACATAAGTTATATTGACATAAGCGGTAGTGTAGACATATCCTCAGTAAAATCAGACTAACAGCCTCGGCATTTGGCCCTGTGAAAAGGGACATACGGGATTTAAGTTAGTCATTATATGAAAACAGAAGCGCATCATTCAATTGCCTCAAAGAATGACAGGAAGGAGCTTGGGCTTCATTAGAAAAGTGGTGTTTAAAAATACTTTATTGGCACAACTAGCTATACAAGTATTGCCAACATGTAAGGTCACAGAAGACATTCTGTAACTAGTAGATACTGTATACCAAGCATTTGCCCAAAACACAGCATTACAGTGTGTCTGATATTTAATTCACTTTGTCCAAGGGAAACTATTCAATACCATTGAGAATATCACTACTGCATTATGATCAGGGACAATGAAAAATTATGGGAATGAAAAGTCGAGGTAATTGAAAATTCTTCTTCAAGTCGTGTCCCTGTGAGTGCTCCATTCTGGGTGCACTCTCGCCTCCTCCACCTTTCCCTGGAAATTTCTTATTGCAGTATCTGTTTGGCCCAGGCATGCATTACTCAGTCTTGTGCTCTGTGCTGTTGCTATATAGCACTGTTTGGCTTCATTTCCTGCTCAGCCTGAGACAGAGTCTTCGCAGTTGTCCACATTGAGTTTTACCTCAATTCTGTCCCCTAAGCTCTTTTAGTAGTTATGACAGGTTTCAGAGTAACAGCTGTGTTAGTCTGTCTTTGCAAAAAGAAAAGGAGTACTTGTGGCACCTTAGAGACTAACCAATTTATTTGAGCATGAGCTTTCGTGAGCTACAGCTCACTTCATCGGATGCATACCCTGGAAACTGCAGTAGACATTATATACACACAGAGACCATGAAACAATACCCCCTCCCACCCCACTGTCCTGCTGGTAATAGCTTATCTAAAGTGATCATCAAGTTGGGCCATTTCCAGCACAAATCCAGGTTTTCTCACCCTCCGCCCCCCCCCCCCCCCAACTCACTCTCCTGCTGGTAATAGCCCATCCAAAGTGACCACTCTCTTCACAATGTGTATGATAATCAAGGTGGGCCATTTTCTGCACAAATCCAGGTTCTCTCACCCCCTCACCCCCCTCCAAAAACCACACACACAAACTCACTCTCCTGCTGGTCATAGCTCATCCAAAGTGACCACTCTCCCTACAATGTGCATGGTAATCAAGGTGGGTCATTTCCAGCACAGATCCAGGCTTTCTCACCCACCCACCCCCCCCGGGAACACACACACACACACACACATAAACTCACTCTCCTGCTGGCAATAGCTCATCCAAACTGACCACTCTCCAAGTTTAAATCCAAGTTTAACCAGAACCCTGCAACCTGAAGCAAATACTCACCAACAACCACATACCACACAACAGAACCACTAACCCAGGAACCTATCCTTGCAACAAAGCCCGTTGCCAACTGTGCCCACATATCTATTCAGGGGACACCATCACAGGGCCTAATAACAGCCACACTATCAGAGGCTCGTTCACCTGCACATCCACCAATGTGATATATGCCATCATGTGCCAGCAATGCCCCTCTGCCATGTACATTGGTCAAACTGGACAGTCTCTACGTAAAAGAATAAATGGACACAAATCAGATGTCAAGAATTATAACATTCATAAACCAGTCGGAGAACACTTCAATCTCTCTGGTCACGTAATCACCGACATGAAGGTCGCTATCTTACAACAAAAAAACTTCAAATCCAGACTCCAGCGAGAAATTGCTGAATTGGAATTCATTTGCAAATTGGATACTATTAATTTAGGCTTAAATAGAGACTGGGAGTGGCTAAGTCATTATGCAAGGTAGCCTATTTCCCCTTGCTTTTTCCTACCCCCCGCACCCCAGACGTTCTGGTTAAACTTGGATTTAAACTTGGAGAGTGGTCAGTTTGGATGAGCTATTGCCAGCAGGAGAGTGAGTTTATGTGTGTGTGTGTGTGTTCCCGGGGGGGTGGGGGGTGAGAAAGCCTGGATCTGTGCTGGAAATGACCCACCTTGATTACCATGCACATTGTAGGGAGAGTGGTCACTTTGGATGAGCTATGACCAGCAGGAGAGTGAGTTTGTGTGTGTATGGGGGTGGGGGGGTGAGAAAACCTGGATTTATGCTGGAAATGGCCCACCTTGATTATCATGCACATTGTAGGGAGAGTGGTCACTTTGGATAAGCTATTACCAGCAGGAGATTGAGTTTGTGTGTGTGGTTTTTGGAGGGGGGTGAGGGGGTAAGAGAACCTGGATTTGTGCAGAAAATGGCCCACCTTGATTATCATACACATTGTGAAGAGAGTGGTCACTTTGGATGGGCTATTACCAGCAGGAGAGTGAGTTTGTGTGTGGGGGGGCGGAGGGTGAGAAAACCTGGATTTGTGCTGGAAATGGCCCAACTTGATGATCACTTTAGATAAACTATTACCAGCAGGACAGTGGGGTGGGAGGGGGTATTGTTTCATGGTCTCTGTGTGTATATAATGTCTACTGCAGTTTCCAGGGTATGCATCTGATGAAGTGAGCTGTAGCTCACGAAAGCTCATGCTCAAATAAATTGGTTAGTCTCTAAGGTGCCACAAGTAGAATCATAGAATCATAGAATATCAGGGTTGGAAGGGACCCCAGAAGGTCATCTAGTCCAACCCCCTGCTCAAAGCAGGACCAATTCCCAGTTAAATCATCCCAGCCAGGGCTTTGTCAAGCCTGACCTTAAAAACCTCTAAGGAAGGAGATTCTACCACCTCCCTAGGTAACGCATTCCAGTGTTTCACCACCCTCTTAGTGAAAAAGTTTTTCCTAATATCCAATCTAAACCTCCCCCACTGCAACTTGAGACCATTACTCCTCGTTCTGTCATCTGCTACCATTGAGAACAGTCTAGAGCCATCCTCTTTGGAACCCCCTTTCAGGTAGTTGAAAGCAGCTATCAAATCCCCCCTCATTCTTCTCTTCTGCAGGCTAAACAATCCCAGCTCCCTCAGCCTCTCCTCATAACTCATGTGTTCCAGTCCCCTAATCATTTTTGTTGCCCTTCGCTGGACTCTCTCCAATTTATCCACATCCTTCTTGAAGTGTGGGGCCCAAAACTGGACACAGTACTCCAGATGAGGCCTCACCAATGTCCAATAGAGGGGAACGATCACGTCCCTCGATCTGCTCGCTATGCCCCTACTTATACATCCCAAAATGCCATTGGCCTTCTTGGCAACAAGGGCACACTGCTGACTCATATCCAGCTTCTCGTCCACTGTCACCCCTAGGTCCTTTTCCGCAGAACTGCTGCCTAGCCATTCGGTCCCTAGTCTGTAGCGGTGCATTGGGTTCTTCCGTCCTAAGTGCAGGACCCTGCACTTATCCTTATTGAACCTCATCAGATTTCTTTTGGCCCAATCCTCCAATTTGTCTAGGTCTTTCTGTATCCTATCCCTCCCCTCCAGCGTATCTACCACTCCTCCCAGTTTAGTATCATCCACAAATTTGCTGAGAGTGCAATCCACACCATCCTCCAGATCATTTATGAAGATATTGAACAAAACCGGCCCCAGGACCGACCCTTGGGGTACTCCACTTGATACCGGCTGCCAACTAGATATGGAGCCATTGATCACTACCCGTTGAGCCCGACAATCTAGCCAGCTTTCTACCCACCTTGTAGTGCATTCATCCAGCCCATACTTCCTTAACTTGCTGACAAGAATACTGTGGGAGACCGTGTCAAAAGCTTTGCTAAAGTCAAGAAACAATACATCCACTGTTTTCCCTTCATCCACAGAACCAGTAATCTCATCATAAAAGGCGATTAGATTAGTCAGGCATGACCTTCCCTTGGTGAATCCATGCTGGCTGTTCCTGATCACTTTCCTCTCATGCAAGTGCTTCAGGATTGATTCTTTGAGGACTTGCTCCATGATTTTTCCAGGGACTGAAGTGAGGCTGACTGGCCTGTAGTTCCCAGGATCCTCCTTCTTCCCTTTTTTAAAGATTGGCACTACATTAGCCTTTTTCCAGTCATCCGGGACTTCCCCGGTTCGCCACGAGTTTTCAAAGATAATGGCCAATGGCTCTGCAATCACAGCCGCCAATTCCTTCAGCACTCTCGGATGCAACTCGTCGGGCCCCATGGACTTGTGCACGTCCAGCTTTTCTAAATAGTCCCTAACCACCTCTATCTCCACAGAGGGCTGGCCATCTCTTCCCCATTTTGTGATGCCCAGCGTAGCAGTCTGGGAGCTGACCTTGTTCGTAAAAACAGAGGCAAAAAAAGCATTGAGTACATTAGCTTTTTCCACATCCTCTGTCACTAGTTTGCCTCCCTCATTCAGTAAGGGGCCCACACATTCCTTGGCTTTCTTCTTGTTGCCAACATACCTGAAGAAACCCTTCTTGTTACTCTTGACATCTCTGGCTAGCTGCAGATCCAGGTGCGATTTGGCCCTCCTGATAACACTCCTACATGCCCGAGCAATATTTTTATACTCTTCCCTGGTCATATGTCCAACCTTCCACTTCTTGTAAGCTTCTTTTTTATGTTTAAGATCCGCTAAGATTTCACCAGTAAGCCAAGCTGGTCGCCTGCCATATTTACTATTCTTTCGACTCATCGGGATGGTTTGTCCCTGTAACCTCAACAGGGATTCCTTGAAATACAGCCAGCTCTCCTGGACTCCTTTCCCCTTCAAGTTAGTCCCCCAGGGGATCCTGGCCATCCGTTCCCTGAGGGAGTCGAAGTCTGCTTTCCTGAAGTCCAGGGTCCGTATTGTGCTGCTTACCTTTCTTCCCTGTGTCAGGATCCTGAACTCAACCAACTCATGGTCACTGCCTCCCAGATTCCCATCCACTTTTGCTTCCCCCACTAATTCTACCCGGTTTGTGAGCAGCAGGTCAAGAAAAGCGCCCCCCCTAGTTGGCTCCTCTAGCACTTGCGCCAGGAAATTGTCCCCTACGCTTTCCAAAAACTTCCTGGAAAATGTTTTGGAAAAGTGCCAATCTTTAAAAAAGGGAAGAAGGAGGATCCTGGGAACTACAGGCCAGTCAGCCTCACTTCAGTCCCTGGAAAAATCATGGAGCAAGTCCTCAAAGAATCAATCCTGAAGCACTTGCATGAGAGGAAAGTACTCCTTTTCTTTTAGTAGTTAGTTTATTATACTTGTTCTTAATAGTAGTTGGTACTTAGTAGTAGTTTAGTTTAAAACAAAAATTAACCTCCCCCCAACTTTTTATTTATAGTCTTTTTAGATAGTTTCTCCCCTGGGAGTTTTACTTTATTGGGAGGGTGTGCCTGGTTCTCCCAGTTTCTAACGTCTGTCATGCTGCAATCCCAATGAGTGACGGACACTGTTGCCTTGGAGCATATCATATTTCCCAAAAGTGCAACTTCTGTCTGGCATTAAAATCTAGAGCCAGAAAAAACAGGGAGATCAAATTTCAGCTCCTCATGATGGAGAGCTCACTGCACCTGGCCTATGATCCAGGCCGGGAGATCCTCCCCAGCCCCACCGTATGCCAGTCTCCAAGTAAGTCAGCTACCTGTATCATCTCCAAGGCTCACTCCCCAAAGACCCAAGATTCCTCTCATAAGACTTCCAAACACCATACCACAAGTTCTCCTAGTAGAAGGTTGCTGGTGGAAGTTGAGGTTGCCGGTGACTCCAGCCACTTCAGCTCCCATTGGTCTCTGACCTGGTACCCATGAGGCTGCTGATTCCTTAGGTACTGAGGGCTCTGTTAAGCCTGGAGACCCCCAACATTTTGGGCTCTGATAGACCATTGGTACCAACAGGGAAGCGAGGCAGCAAGAAGAGATCTACTTCTTCAGACTCAGTACCAAAAAAAGACCACTTGGTCGCCATCTGGACTCCCCTCAGGGCATTTGAGATTCATAGTACCGTCAGCTCTCTCTGCTACCATTACTTTGGCTCAAGCTATGGACATGGCTATGGACACAGGTGCCCGAACTGTGGCCCCACCTCCCTACACCGTGCAGCCCCTTTGCCCTGAGCCCCCGCCCCTTCCCCCCAAGGCCCCACCCTCATGCTGCCCCTTCCCCACAAGATCCTGCCCCTGCACTGCCTCTTCCCCTAAGGCCCCACTCCGACACCACCTCTTCCCCCTAAGACCTCTCCCACTCACTCCTCTCCGCCCCCACTCCCCATCACTCACCCTTATGGCCGGTAAAATGTGTGGGGTACCATGGCCCCCTGGACCCTCTGTTCCAGCACCCCTGAACACGGAAAATATTTTTGGTAAAAACTTGGGGTATTGTCATAATGTGATCTTGTCTTTGAAAAATATTATGAAAGGGGGGTATGCCATAAGGGCCCCTATTTCCCCAACTCGTTGAGCTGACATGATGGCTACCAGAAACACTGTTTTCATTGACAAATGTAGGAGTGAGCAGGTAGCCATCGGTTCAAACAGAGATCTTGTAAGATGTTTAAGAACCAGCTTGAGGTCCCAAACTGGAGTAGGATGTTTGACTAGTGGAAAGAGCCCCCTGAGGAACCTCATCATTGTTGGATGAACGAATACAGAATAACCTTCTACTGGAGAATGGAAATCCATGATGGCTTCCAGGTGGATGCTAAAAACTCAGCGACAGCCCCAAGTTTTTTAGTGCTAGAATGTAGTCCAATATGTCTGACAGCAAAATAAAGTTGTCAGTGGAATGTGTTTGAGGTCACACAAGCAAGCAAATCTTGCCCATTTTTGTAAGTAAGTGTAATGCGTACATGCTTTTCTGCTGTATAATAGCACTCTTTTTACTTCCTCTGAACAGGTAATTTCTAATCCCGTGAATGATCGACCAGCCATGCTTTGAGGCAAAGAACTCCAATCTTGGGATGAAGGATCTTCCCACGTTCCTGGGAGAGAAGATGAGGAGCTACCTGGAGAGTGATTGGTACGTGAATGGCCAGCTGTATCAAGTAAGGAAACAATGTTTGTCTAGGCTGGGTTGGGACTATTAGAATAACTCTGGCTTTGTCCTTTTTTATTTTGAGTAGGACTTTGGATATTAGAGGAGTCGAGGGGAACACATACAGTAGACCTGATGACCACTGAAGGTGGAAGGCATCCCCCAAGGATCAGTGGCTCAGCCTGCCTCTGGAGCAGAACTGGGCTCATTTCTTGTTTACCGTTGTGGAGAACAGGTGTATTTGAGGGTGCCCCATTGCCAGAATTTGTGATGAAGTATGATGGGATTTATCTCCCACTCATGGTCTTGAGAGAAGTGCGTGCTGAATGTGTCTGCCATCACATTCTGAACTACTGGGAGGTAAGCTGCTGTGATGATGATCTGATTGTGTATGCATCAGTTCCAAAGTTTGACAGCCTTGGCTCAAAGGGCAGGGAGTCTTGCCCCTCCTTGCTGGTTGATATAGGACATGCATGACATGTTGTCCATCATGACCTTTATGTGTTTGCCCCTGATTACTGGTACAAACTGGAGACATGCATATTTGACTTCCCTGAGTCACAGGAGGGGATATGCAGAGTGGTTTCCTGAGGCGTCCACCTGCCCTGGGCCCTGTGGGTGTCCAGATGTGCTCCCCATCTTAACAGAGATTGTTATGATAACTGCTGGGGGAGGGCAAGTGAAAGGGATTCCTGCACAAATGTTGTGAAGGTATTTCCATCAATTTAGAGATTCCTTTATGAAAGTGAGTATGGAAAGTAGTGAAGTGAGACTGTGTCTGTTTGCTGAATAAACAGTCCTGAACCACTGTTGAAGTCATTGCATTCACAATCTTGCATGGTCTATAACAAAAGAATTAGCTGCTATATGTCCCAACAGCTGAAGACAGTTCTTCACTGGGGCTTGAGGGCTGATCTGGATTAGGTTGACTATGTTGGACAGGGCCATGAATCTGTGCATTGGGAGGCAGGCTTTTGCTGCTACTGAATCAAGATGAGCTCCTACGAATTCTGACTTTTTCAGAGGGTCCTCGTGGATTTTTGAATGTTCAGTTGCAGGCCCAATTTGAGATAGAGGTCTGTGGCTTTGCAAGTTGCCCGTGAAGTTAAGCCCAGGGAGCAACCTTTCAGAAGCCAATTGACTAGGTAAGGGAACACTAGTATTCTTTTCCTGCAGAGCTGTGCCACTACTCTGACATGACCTTTGAAACTGATGATAGGCCAAATTATGATTGGCAGATAATAGGACAAAAGGGCCCTCCCTGTACTGAAAATGGGCCTGAGAGTAAAACCTAGGAATCTTTTTTGTGGGACGGGTGGATCACTATATGGAAATAGGCATCCTGAAGATTGAGGGCTGTGAATCAGTCCCCTTGGTCCAGTGACGGAATGATTGCTCTAAGTGCCACCTTTTTGAATTTTTGTGCCTTTACAAAGGTGTTGCATAACCTTAAATCTAGGAGGGGTCTCCAACTGCCACTCCTTTTTTGGAACTAGGAAATATCTGGAATAAAACTCCTTCCCTCTGTGCTGCATGGGACCTGGTTCTATAGCACCCAGGAGTAGAAAAGAGTCTATTTCCTGTTGTAGCAGAGTCTCGTGTGAGGCATCCCTGAAGAGGGACAGGGAAGGGGGCTTGTCAGGTAGAAGAGAAGTGAAGTGGATGGAGTACCCTGTGGAGATAATCTCCAAAACTCACTTGTCCGTAGCGATGAACTCCCAAACCTGCCAGAAGTGGTAAAGGTGGTTGTCGAAGGGAGGAAGGCAGGTGAAACGTTGCAGATGGTATGAAAGTGTTTGGCAGCTCAGAACCTGGACCACCCCATCAAAATTAGTGCTTCAAGGTGGAGGTTGGGAGGTTGAGGGTTGGGAGGTAAGTGGTTTTCTCATCTGGAACCTCTGTCCCATATGTTGACGGTTCATATGACCTGGGCAAACTTGAGAATTGGGTGGGCTGGGATCTCTGCACTGTCTGGGGCCTGCTAATCTTTCTCTTTTGGGTAGATGTATAGATCCCCAGAGAACATAAAGTGGCCTGGAGCCCTTTAACTTGTGCAGAGTTTCACCCGTGCTGTCAGCAGTCAATTTAGTGACATCAAACGGAAGGTCTTCAGCCATATTCTGGACCTCCTTTGGAAATTCTGAGAGCTGAAGCCAGGAGGCCCTGCTCAGACCTTCTGCTGTAGAAATCTAATGAGTGGCAGTATCAGCAGTATCGAGAGAAGCCTGCAGAGAAGTTCAGTTGAGCAGTTGGCTTTCTGCAGTAATTGCCTGGAATTGCGTTGTGTTCTGCTGGTAGATGTTCAGTAAAGGAGTTCAGCTCGGTATAATTTGTGTGGTTGTGCTTTGCCATTAATGTCTGATAGCTGGTTATTCTGAATTGTAAAGTAACTGACAAATATGATTTTTTACCAAACAGATTAAGGCACTTATGATCATTCTCATAGGGTGTAGATTTAGTGGGGTGCTGCCTTCCACGTTCGTTAACCACTTCAGCCACCAAAGAGGAGAGGGATAAGAACATAAGAATTCTGAATCCTCAGAGAGGACACAATATTTTTTGTCCACTCTCTTGCAAGTAGGCAGAATTGAGGCCAGGGTGTGCCAGATAATCTTTGCAGGGTCCAGGCATGCCTCAATAACAGGTAGAGACATGCAGGCAGATGAAGCTATATTGAGGATGTCAATCAACTTATGATGTAGTTCTTGAACCTCCTCAAAAGGGATCTGCAAAGAATCCATGAGCCTCTTGATAAGGTCCTGGAACTGTTTAAAATCTGTGGAGGTGCCCATTAACCAGACCCTACAAGTTGGGAGTTGCCTCCTGCTGGGAGTTGTTGGACTGTTTCCATCTGATAAGATCTGTTCACCAGGGCCCAACGGCCTCTCTCAGTAGCTGCAGCCCCCCACGCCACCCCACCCCTGCGCCATGCCACCCCCCAAGGGCCAGAGCTTGCGCTGCCCATTCCCCTCCCCCATATCGAGCTCCTGCCCTCACACAGCCCCTTCTCCCTGAGGCTCCACTCCTGTGCCGCCTCTTTCCCCCACAAGACCCCTTTCGTTCCTCTCTGCTCCCTTCCATCAGTTGCTCACCCTTATGGCTGGTAAAAAGTGGGAGGGCCATGGCCCTCTGGTGCCCCCTATTCCAGTGCCCCAGGCCTCTGCAGCCCCAGGTTGAGATTTGCCCTGACAGCCTCCTGTGTAGCTGTATAAGGTTCGGGGGTGGGGGTGGCAGCAGTGTAGGAGGCACTAAAAGTCTGCTGTGAACTTTTAAGGGGTATGAGGTGGGGGATAGAAGGCTGAAGCTTTGCGTAGGGCAGCAGACTGTCTTGGGTGGCCTCTGATACCAGATACTTTAGATCAGTGGTTCTCAAAGCTGGTCCGCCGCTTGTTCAGGGAAAGCTCCTAGCGGGCCAGGCTGGTTTGTTTACCTGCCGCATCCGCAGGTTCGGCCAATCGTGGCTCCCACTGGCCGCGGTTCGCCGCTCCAGGCCAATGGGGGCTGCGGAAAGGGCAGCCAGCACATCCCTTGGCCCATGCCGCTTCCCGCAGCCCCCACTGGCCTGGAGCGGCGAACCACGGCCAGTGGGAGCTGCGATCGGCCGAACCTGTGGACGTGGCAGGTAAACAAACTGGCCCGGCCCTCCAGGGGCTTTCCCTGAACAAGCGGCGGACCGGCTTTGAGAGCCACTGCGCTAGAGTCTTGTCTATAGTCTTTCACTCAACCTGGTAATAATTCATGTGAAAACTACAAACTGCTGTGCCTTCACTAGGATTTTACCCAAGTTAGCTAATTCTAGTTAAGAGCGCTCCTTTTATTTCTAATGAAGCCACAGTATACGTTGTCATGTTTTTTAACTGTCCCTCTCTAATTTGCAAGCTCTTCTACTGTGAAGGCAGTCTTCACAATGTAAGTCTGTTGTAGGTAAACAAAAGTGGTGCCAAGGTGACATTTTTTTCAGTTGCTACCAATGTGAGAAGACTGGAAATTAAAATGGAAAAATTCAAAGAATTAAAAGAACAAGGAAATCCCCAATCTCTCTGTAGCCCAGTTAAGGTGATGGAGAAGTTGGTGGCAAAGACTATTGTGCTTAATATTAGCATGTAAATGACCGAATTTAAGGAGCATGCTAATAAAATTTGCAGATCAGACCGAACTGGAAGGTGTTGTCAATGCTAGTGAAGACAAAGAGGTTTAGAAGAGGAAAATAGGTTTAGAAAAATAGGTCAGAAATAAAAAATGGGGTTCAGCAGTAGCAAATATGAGATATATCTGGAAAAATCCAAACCACTGGAAGGGCTGAGTGTGGATAACAAATTAGATAAGAGTTTGCTTAGATAAGTATGATATACCATATGTAATCTGGGACTGTACATTGGAGAGGCAGCACAAAATGGAGTTGAGGATGATGGTCCCTCTTTACAAACTGTAATAAGGCCACTCCTAAAATGCTTCATTTAGTCCTAGAGACATCAGTACTAGAAACATAAATCAACTGGAAGGAATTCAAAGGAAAGCAACACAGGCTTATAAATATAAAAGATGGTTTCACTTGTATAAATACATGATGGAAAAACCTGGAAAATTCCAGAGTACTAGAAACATATTCTGTGTCTCATTACAATGGAGAGTAAATCATTTGAAAATAGAAAACTATATTAAAACTACAATTAGCAATCAAACGGGAAGCTACTATCTTGACAATTTCAGAATTCATAGTAGGACTCAGGCTTGATCTACACTGCAGGGTTAGTTGTGTCAAACTTGCTGTGGAAGTGTCTTCACGTAAATTTGAATCCCACCAATGTAAGTGCTTCTTTATGCTGATTTAGTAACACCAATTCCCCGAATGCCACAGAGTCACGGTCAATGTAATTAGGTCGATGTAATGTCAGTGTAGACACTATGTTGCTTATGTTGACTGTTAACTGACTTTCAGGAGCCATCTCACAACACCCCACACTGACAATACAATCAATACAAGCACTGTTGGTGAGGATGTGCACCGCTAACACAAGGAGCCAAACGTGCACCCACATAAGCAATTTAATAATCGCAGTGGCTGGATGCAGACGTAACTTAGGTTGACATAATTTTGTAGTGTAGACATGGCCTCAGAATCAGCTTTCCCACTAGAAAGCAGTGGAGAACTGGAGAGAGTCAGTGTTTTCGTAAGGTGAGTTCAGCAATTTAAAAAAAATGTAAACAGTTGTTAAACTAATTGTTAAGTCATTAAATTTTACAAGAAAATCTTGACCCATATTCTGGAGTTCTTAGCGTGAGTTTTGCCTGTGTAAAGACTGTGGAATTTGGCCCTTAAAAACTACATTACAGCAACACTGAAACTTTCCAGTTCCTAGTAGGAGAGAGCTAGTGTTTTCAGTCCTAGAGCTGATCCTGCAAATCTTTATGTGCATGAGTAGTCTGGTCTTCCTAGTAATGTGACTCTGATGTAAGCACCTCCATTTAGAATGTATTCCGTTTTCATTTCAGTAGACCAGATCACTTTTAAAAAAAAATGCAGAAAGACCCAGATAGATCACTGCTCATCCTTCAAAACTAAGCAATTTTGAAAAGCCCCTACTCAAACGGTAACATACTGTTCATTACGAAGATTCAAGTTAGGGCCTTGACATTTACAGCAGCATTGCACAAGATTAGAGTTTTTACCCTGAGATGGGCCTCAGAGTCTCTGGAATGGATTACTTATTTAAACATTTGTTTCTGTGTCAGTGAATTGACAGTGTGATTGGGTCATCTTCAGCCTCATAAAAATATGCTGTTTCATTTGCTGCAGTGTCCTAGGATAAAACATGTGACTGTGGTAGGCAGTTTCATTTTTTCCTCAAGGGAAGGTGCCTGTCAGTTCCGATATGCTTCTTTACTTCCCCACTTTCATAGATCCGACATTGTACCAAAAGGGCCAAATCTGAACTCCTGCTCTCCCTGACCTAATCTGTAAAGGCAGAGCCCTCTCCCTGTAAATCTCTGCTTATGACCATCTGCGTCTATACCTACAACAAATCAGCCAATTAATAATAGGATGGAGTAAGCCAGCATTTACTTTATCTATTTAGATTATAAAAAAGGAAGTTTTGCAAATCCTTGCTGAATAGGGGCCTAAATGAGCATGGATAATGAACTAACCACTCAAGGCCAGAGGACTTTCCCTCCGGGTCAAGTTTAAGACTAACTAGTGAGAATGATTCTACTGCTGCTGTTCCTGCTATCTCCAGGGCCCGCTCTAGGCACCAGCGTTCCAAGCAGGTGCTTGGGGTGGCAGTTCGAAAGGGGTGGCAGTTCCTCTGGCCACGGCGGCAAATCGGCGGCAGCTTCTTCTTTTGCCGGCCGCGGCAGCAGTCTTTTTCACTGCTTGGGGCAGCAAAAACTGTAGAGCCGGCCCTGGCTATCTGTGTGCACTTTAAAAAAAATGATACGCAACCTAAGAACCATAATATTTTCGATATTCCACTGCTTGTGTAGGATTCCTTTATTTGGAATAAAATGTCATGAAGATGTTCAAAATCAAATACTGGATCTCATCATAAAAAAAAAAACCCTAATGATTACCTACAGAATGACTTCTTCATTTGTTCCCTTTCTAATTACAGCACTGTGAGTGAAAACCCACAGTTCTTACTCAAGGAAATACTTCAAAAGAAATTTGGCCTGAGTAAGGATTTGGGCTGAGTAAGGACCCTGTATGTTTCTGAGAATGCCCTTGGATGACTATTTCCTTTGTGTTAAGTCTAGCATGCAGAGCTATGAGGACACTGCTCCTGGAGAATTAGTCAGCCTGTATCTGTTACTCTGCCTGTGTTTCCTGGATTTCTCTAAGCTTATCAGATGCTTTTCATGATGTATCATTCATGAGCTGCTGTATTGCACATTTCTGCTTTTTTCAGTTTTATGTAATGAAATGCTGACATTGGTAGTGTAATTCTGAATAGCAAGTAATTGCATGACCATCAGTCACTCTCCACTATGCTCTCCATTATAGGGTGAAACACCCTTTTTTTTCTTCAACTGCTGGTCCCTAGGTATAGTCCCCTGTGGGTATGCAGGCACTATATATATAGTAAATAGTTTAGAATTTTTACTCTATCGTTTTTAGCTAAGTTTTATAGTGCCATAGCTTTCCAATCCCAGGGAATTTTCCCCCTTACTCCTCCCCCCACAGTACCCTGTTAGGGGGATTGGACTATTCCCAGAATGCCAGGCTTCAAAACCTGTGTTTCTTGCCCACGCTTCCTCTTGGCCAGCAATGACCATTGACATTGCCTGTGCTACCGTGAGGAAGCCCACATCACGGCAATGTGCAGTATCTGCTGCTCTTTCCCCAGTTCCACCCATGTGGTGTGGGAGTTTTGACTCAAAAAGCACCGCATGAAGAAGGCAATGAGGCCACACCCGAACACAGACCAGGGAACAATCCCCCATACATGAGACTGTCTCAAGGAGTGTGCCTCCTGCCATGAGGTCTGAATTAGGAACAAGAGAATCTACTCACTGGCCCCTCACCTTGTTGGGATCTTGTCAGAAAGGCAGAGAACCATAGGTGCTAGAACAATTTGTATAGTGAGAGTGCTGAAAGCCATTGAACAAAACTATAAACCCTGCATATGATGGAAACCACTTAAAACCAGGGGGTGCTGCCGCACGCACAGCACCCCTAGCTCCAACACCTATACAGGGAACAGTCTCAGAAATACAAGAGCAGATTCTCCTCTAAGTCCACTTCAAAGAAGTCAGATCTGACCCTGCCTAATCAAGCAAATCTTCCTGCTCAGCCCATGAGGGCTTATAACATCCTAAGTCTCAGGGCTGTGACAAGAAACCCCACAAATCTAGGATTCCATTGGTATTGGACTGTGCACCAATACACAATGATACCTCCAGTACCAGTTAAACCCAAATACCAGGAACCGATGGCACTGACAGAAGGCAACTATGAAGAGCTTCAACCACCAACAGTTCCAGCACTGCCTTGCCCGACAGTGGCGCAAAATTTAACTGCTCTGGCTCTGTTGATTCAGGAGGACAGGACCCCTTTTGCTCCAGCCAGAACAGACTTGTGCTACATCAGAGGATGTTTTTGCTCTCCCTGATCCCCAATCTCCATTGCTATCAGATTCTTCCTTCATCAGAGAGATTCTGACTTCACCAAGATATGCAAGTTATGAGGAGTCAGTCCCCCATTTCATCTGCCAGCCAAGATTTCCCTCTGGTGGAGCTATCAATACTGCTGATAGCCAATTCTGGATCTTTCTCGGTGAACTCTGAACCACCTGAGGAACAGATGTCTCCTACTCCAAAGGATATCTACCTAGACAGGGACCTGCACCCATCTGTAACCAACCTCCACCTCAACACTTGGAACCGAAGGTTCCATAGGGACCTCCACAATCCCCTTTGATCCTTCTTACAGGCCATACTGGGGACCATGGGGCCCATACAGCCATCCTACAGGGTCAGTGCAATCCTCCAGGGATTCATTCCACCCCTCCCCTGCAAGAGGGCAACAAGAGCTTCCTCTGACCCCATACAAGAGGAAGGTTATGAGCCAGATCCAGAGGTTCTGCTGGTACTGACAAAATTATCCTCATGATCTTTGGATGACGAGGCCATTCCAATATCCCCTTTCTCCCTAGATGACCATAAGCAGTTCCAGAAACTCTTGTGCAGGGTTGCAGAGACGTTCCAGATCTCCCTAGAGCAGTGTTTCCCAAATTTGGGACACTGCTTGTCCAAGGAAAGCCCCTGGCGGGCCGGGCTGGTTTGTTTACTTGCCGCGACCGCAGGTTTGGCCAATCGCGGTTCACACTGGCCGCGGTTCGCTGCTCCAGGCCAATGGGGTACGTCCCTCGGCCCGCGCCGCTTCCCGCCGTACGTCCCTCGGCCCGCGCCGCTTCCCCATTGGCCTGCAGCAGCGAACTGCAGCCAGTGGGAGCCGCGATTGGCCGAACCTGAGGACGCGGCAGGTAAACAAACCAGCCCGGCCCGCCAGGGGCTTTCCCTGAACAAGCGGCATCCCAAGTTTGGGAAACATTGCCCTAGAGGGATCCACAGTATAAACTTTTGGGCATCGTACAACCTTCCAGGACCACCCAAATAGTGCTTCCTGTTAGCAAAGCCATTCTGGAACCAGTTAGAGCAGTCTGGCATACTCCAACCACATGCACCTCTATCCCTAAGACAGCAAAGAAATGCTACTTTGTCTCAGCCAAAAGGGTGGCATTTCTTTTCTGTTATCCTGCACCAAATGCTCCAGTTGTCCAAGTTGCCACAGAGAGATTTAGACAGCAACATCTTAAATCTACTCTGGTTGACAAGGAAACTAAGCACTTAGAATTGTTGAGAAGGAAAGGTCTTCACATCTACTAGCCTTCAGTTCAGGATAGCCAATTACCAAGCGCTGTTGGCTAAGTATGATTCCAAGTTCACAGACTTCATCAACAAGCTTCCGCAACAAGATATAGCTCAATTACAGGCTCTTGTTGAAGAATACACATTGGTCACCAGACCGCTCTTCAATTGGTAGATGCAGCAGATACATCATCAAGGTCAATGGTAACAGCCATTCTGATATGCTGCGAATCATAGCTTCAAGCTTTAGGGTTTCCCAAGGAGGTGCAGTACACCATGGAGGACCTGCCCTTCCATGAAGTCCATCTTTTCAACCAAAAGTCAGATGAGTCCTTATATACTCTAAAGGACCCCAAGGCCATCCTCCACGCCCTGGGAATATATACACCTTCCCCAAAGAGAAAATTTGTACAAGCCTAGGAAGATGGATCAACAATTGTGCCATCACCAACCTTATGAGCCACCCCGTAAGAGATAGAGTTCAAAAGTCCCATTTCCCTGCACCTTCTAGTTATCATGTCAATTCCAGCCCCCCAACTAAATGATATTTTTGATGGGAGTTCGAGAGCTGCAAACCACCAATGATGACATCATCAATCCATTCCCACATATCATTTGGGTGTCATCTAGCACTCTTTTCCCACAACTGGAGTGCAATAACAACAGACCAATGGATATTAGACATCATCCATTCTGGCTATGGAATCAATTTCACTTCCCTGCTCCCTCCAAACCCCATCCCTGCCCTTTTTCAAAGGACATTCTCATGAGGAGACTCTCAAACAAGAAGTAGAATCCCTCCTCCTGAAGGAAGCAATAGAGCGAGTACCTCTTCAGTACCAGGAGAAGGGTTTTTACTCAGCATACTTCCGAGTACCAAAAAGGAAAGCAGGTGGAGACCCCTCCTTGATCTCTGCCAGCTCAACCACTTTATTTGCAAGCTGAAATTTTGCAGAGACACATTGGCATCTATAATCCTATCCCTGGAAAAAGACATTTGGATTAAAGGTCTTAATATGAAGGATGCGTACTGTGACAAAGTTCCTCCTCTGTCTTGGTGGGTTCTGTGCTTTCTGGCAAATTTGCTCACCTCAGAGGTTTACATCAGTCCTCAGTTTGGCTCCTTTTGCCAGTGGCACAAACCTGCTATTCACTCGGCTAACCTCATCGCTGGCCAGCATGGGGAAAAGGAGGAGAACAATCCCCGCAGTCTCTGCTGGACCACCTAATGGGTCGGGGGACAGGCCAGAGACCTTCCCCTCTGGCAGGGCCCACAGTCCAGATCAACTCCTCTTATATCAAATAGGGAGTTGGGAGGATGGGGAGAACCCGGGCCCGCCCTCTACTCCGGGTCCCAGCCCAGGGCCCTGTGGATTGCAGCTGTCTATGATGTCTCCTGTAACAGCTGCGTGACAGCTACAACTCCCTGGGCTATTTCCCCATGACCTCCTCGCAACACCTTCTTTGTCCTCACCACCAGTCCTTCCTCGTGATGTCTGATAACGCTTGTACTTCTCAGTCCTCCAGCAGGACACCTACTCACTCTCAGCTTCTTGCACGCCTCTTGCTCCCAGCTCCTCGCATGCACCTTACTAACTGAAGTGAGGTCCTTTTTAAACCAGGTGCCCTGATTAGCCTGCCTGTCTTAGTTGATTCTAGCAGCTTCTTAATTGTCTCCAGGTGTCCTAATTAGCTTGTCTGCCTTAATTGGTTCCAGCAAGTTCCTGATTGTTCTGGAACTGCTCCTGTTACCTTACCCAGGGAAAAGGGACCTGCTTAACCTGAGGCTAATATATCTGCCTTCTATCACTCTCCTGTAGCCATCTGGCCCGACCCTGTCACAGCACTTTCACCCTGTGGACATTCACCCTGCTTATAGACATTTTCTCAGGTTCATAGTGGGCCTCTACCATTTTAAATACAGAGTGCACCCAATTGCCCTTGCAACTGCTCACTGGGTCTCTACCAAAGTCTTTCTAGTCATAGTAGCCTATGTCAGGCTATATCATCATCTTCCCCTATCTCAGCAACTGGTTTCTGAGACACATCAGGAAGCCTACAAGTTGACTTTGTTAATGCTTCAGCTCCCGTCTTCCCTAGGGGTCAGCATAAACTTACAAAAGTATGTCCTCACTCCAACATAGATATTAGACTTCATCAGCGCAGTGCTAGATTCACTCATGACAAGAGCTTAGTTACCAATGGGCAGATTCCAAGCAACAAACAACCTCATGAATCAGGTTATGCGCAGCCCTTGAACAACAATCAGAATATGTCTTTTTCTTCTTGAACATATGGCTTCATGTATTTATGTTATGCTGTTTGCCAGACTCCACGTTCATTGCCTGCAGGCATGGCTTCAAACAGTGTACTCACCAAACAAACAGTCCGTGAACATCATAGTAACAATTCTCACCAAGGTAATGTTATCTCGACTGCAGTGGAAAAATCCCCTTTAAGTATGTGTGGGCATTCCCTTCCTTTGCCCCTCATCAGACAGGACAATCATTATAGATGCCTCCCTCCTAAGCTGTGAAACCCACATGGACAACCACATAGCACAAGGCAGTTGGACACCCTGACAGGCCAGCATGTACATCAATGTTCTGGAATTACTGGCAGTCTGAGAAGCTTGAAAAGCCTTTCTTCAATTCATCCAATGTCACCAGGAACTCATAATGTTGGACAATATGACAACCATCTATTACACCAAATAGGGAGGAGCATGATCTGTTCCCCTGTTTGGAGAAGTGGTCACCCTGTGGAACTGGATAATCAACATTCAGTCTTTTCCCAACCTCCTAACCCAGGAGAAGTGCAGAATCAACGATCCCAACCATCAAGCACTCCATCTCAAGGCTTCTGTTTTGGAGGGAATCACATCTAGAATGGTCATGCTCTGAAGCCGTACAAAACATCCTCACTAATAGCAGAAAAGATTTAATCAGGAAATGCTATTTAGCCAAGGGGAAGCATTCCTCCATCTAGGCACAGCAAAACTTGCATTTCCAGAGTCAGTTGATATTCCCATTATTTTAGACCATCTTCTCTCTCTCAAAATGGCTGGTTTCTCTAACAATTCTTTAGGGGTCCACCTGGCAGCAATCAGTGTGAATCACCCACCTTCACATGGATACTCCAATTTTCACTTATCCACTGAGTAGCAGTTTCTGGAAAGGTTCTAATCAGAACCTTTCTGCCAGTAAGGAATCCTGTTCCTCAATTGGACTTAAGCCTTGTTCTTTTGGAACTCACTAAGCTTCCGTTTGAACCACTGGTTACCCATTCCATGTCTCTCCTACTTATGAAAGTTGCATTTCTTTTGGCCTCACCTCAGCTAGAAGGCTAGATGAACTCAGAACACTGATTGAGGATCTGCCTTACACCATATTCCATAAAGACAAAGTCTCATTACATTTACGTCCAAAGTTCACCTCCAGAATAGTTCTGGAGTTTTACCTGAACCAGTAATGCATTTACCTATATTTTTTCTGCAACTAAATGCATCTGAAGAGGAGAGGAGACTTCAGTCCCTCAGCATGCAAATAGTCTTAGCCTTTCACCTACAAAGGACAAAGCCAATCAGAAAATTACCAGATTGTTTATCGCTACAGCAGAAAGAGTCCAAGGTCAGGCTATATAATCCCAGAGGATCTCTACATGGATCTTGAGTTGTATCCTATTCTGCTATCAACTGTCACCCTTTTTCCCCTCCTGGGGTGAAGGCTCATTCTACAAGAGCACAAGTGACTTCAATGGCATTGCTTCAAGAAGTATCCCTACTTGACATTTACAAAGCAGCTACAAGGAGTTCCATCTGTACATTTGCGAGATATTATGCTTTACTGCTGGATTCCTCTGCTGATGAATCCTTTGGGACAGTGGTCCTTTGAGCAGCCCAGCCGCCTGCATCCTTGCACCCTCCCCCTACTTGAGTACTGCTTGTCAGTCACCCACAGTGTAATAGACATAGACACTAGCACTTGAAGAGAAAGCTACTTACCTCATGGTGTTTGGAAGTTCTTCAAGATATGTGGTCTTTATATACCTTACTTCCTTCCTCTCTGCTTCAGATCTTACCTGGATTTGCAGTAGAGAAGGAACTGGAGAGGTGGTCGATCTGCTCCACCCTTTATGTTGGAAGCCTGAGGAGAGTGAGAGTGCATGTGTGGACCAAGAGACACTGCTGTCAAGAATGCTCCAACTCCAGGCACTCCGGAGTGTCTGTGTATCCACAGTGGAGTACAGATAGGGACTACTGTGACATAGCAGAGCACAATCCAGAATAATGAGTAGCGGTTTCACCTCTGCCCTACAACCTGGAGTGCCCATTACAATGCCTTGCTGCTGTAGCCTCCGACCTGGACTGCTCACAAACAGCCACAGTATGTAAGTCACTTCCAGCTCTGTTGCGTGTGTGTGCTGCAGCCAGTCAGCCAGCCACACCTTGGCTCTCACCAGCCTTGGTTATACTGCAGGGTGACTCCAACATAGCCCCAGTCCCCGATTTCCCCCCAGAAATGTATGTCCCATACTGCCCAGCCCTCTCCTGGAAAATACAAATATATTAAGTCTGTTATTCCTTTAAGGGAATAATATGCCATCCTATTTTTTTAAATAGTTATCCAGACACTTCAACTTAAACACAATGAATTAGATAAAACAACAAAACAAGTTTATTAACTACAAAGAGAGACATTTTAAGTGAATGCAAATAATGAGACATAAAAGTCAGAAATGGTTACAAGAAAAAAAAATGATAAAATGCTTACTGGTGCCTAACTTAACAAATTATATTAGATTCAAAGCAAAGTTTTCTCACCACATGCTTTCAACTGACCAGACTCTCAGGTCAAGATCCCCTACCCCCAAGTCCAATGGCTGTTTTCCTGTGTTTGCTTAGGTGCAATGCCAGAGACAGACAGGGAGAGAGAGGAGGGGTGTCTTGGGATGTCTGCCCCTTCTTTTTATAGTCCTGTCCCCCCTTTGAGAAGCATTTCCAGTTGGGAGAAAAGCGCCAGGCAGTCTGTGTGGAAGGAAACTCTATACTGTTTCTGCAGTAGGGTTTTGTTTACACTGGCACGTTCATTGTTAAAACTTCTGTCACTCAGGGGTGTGACAAAACACCCCCCTGAACAACAACAGTTTTAATGATGAAAAGCACTGGTGTGGACAGCACTTCGGCAGCAGGAGCCGCATTCCCAACGACAAAGCTACTGCCCCCTCATTGGAGGTGGTTTTATTTTGTCTCTGGGAGAGATCTCTCCCCACGATAAAGAGCGGCTACCTTACAACAGCACAGTTGCAGTGGCTCAGCCATGCTTTTGTAAGGTTCACAGTGTAGACATAGCCTAAGATGTAGATTTTTGCCCCTGCCCCCTTTCCTGCCAAAGAATGGCCACTTACCAAGTAATGATCCATCAGCATTTTTTACACCTGGCTGAGACATCAGCTTGCCCTTTGTCTCTGAGGAACTGGTTCGGCCGCTCTCCAGACTTACCTAGAAAACATAATTTTAGTCATGATCTCATCTTATGTTTTTAACTTCACATATAACACTGCTATGTACATTTTTCCATGATAGTATTGATCAGCAAATTATACGTTTTGAAATGATACCTCACAAGGCATACCTTGTACAAACATTATTGCAATAGTGTGGAGAGTGTGAACCCAGGGGTATATTCTGTCACAACCATGCGTCTCAAAGAACCTCCAGTTACCATATGGTAAGTAACTTTCTAATTTGGCCATGTCTTTTTTGCCTCAACTCAAAATCTGAACTAGAGATCACTATAGCCCCTTTGTGATGACTATGGTGTGCAGCAGGGTGTCAAAGGGACACAGGTCAAATTTAGCACCAAAATTGGTTTTGTAAAAAACCCAACTGTTTTCCAAATCTGACCAATGGAAATGTTACCATGAAATTAAAAGATCAAATAAAAGTTATTTTTAAATAATAAACATTCCCCTGCAATGTTTGCCACCCAAATAGTGCAGCAGTGTCATAATACATGAGAAATAGAAAGTGATTGACTAGAAACAGAGTGATACTAGCTAGTTTATTTTAACTGGGGAAAATGGGGAAAACTAAATAGCACAGTATGTAAACTGATATTTTTAATCTTTTAATAATCTAAGGTATTATCTGTAGATTAGGCAAGGAATATTTTGGAAATATATTGTGAACAGATTCTAATTTCACACCTGTGTAAATCAGGAATAACTCCCCAATGTACGTGATGTTAGAATAAGGCCCATGATTTTTAAAGTTCATTTTTTTCCTGAATTGTGACTGTAAAAATAGCGATGTGGAGTTCCATGTGTGATCAGGATTACATTCCAAATATGCTCTATTTGCAAGTACAAAATGTTTTTCTAACTACAAGACCTACAAATTCATCCTGAGTTCAGAAAGTCAAGCTGGATTCTTTCTGAGCTGCATATCATCACCAGTAATAAATGTTCTACAGGCCAAATTATGCCCTCATTGATACTTGTACAACTTCATTGCCCGGCTTTGATTTGCACAGGTGTAACTGGTTGGAATGTAGTAAGCAATCCTGTTGACACTATGCCATGAAGAATGAACTCCAGCTCAAAACTCCCTTTAGCTGTTGGCTCTGCAGTACAAACAGAAGTAAAAAGCAGTAAAATCTTGTTTTTATCACTGAAGTCAGTACTTATGACTCTGAATACCGACAGGGATCAGATCTGTTGAATTCAGAAGGTGCCACTTTTCAAAACAGAATTGCACATTTAATGCAACAGTGTGCTTTTAATGCTGAACAATGGCATCATAAACTTGTCCCATTACCCACACATTAATTATAAGCTCTGAGTGGCCATAACCAGACAGTTTTGTTTAAAACCGTTTTAATGACTGAGGAAAGGGATAGTCACCAGGATTCCAATTATTTTATAAATGGCTAGATCAGATATTCAAATAGTTTTCTTACAATTGAAACGTGGAACGCTTTCAGAGATAAGTTTGTGGTCATGTAGGGTTACTGGAACCTGATGAGCTCATCTTTCTTGTGTGTTTCTACGTTCCATTTTCCCCCACACACACCTTGTGTACGTTCTGCTTTTGACCTGAACACACTTCCTTCACCCTGGTATTCACTTTACACAATTGATAATAAATCTGAATTAAAATTTGTGCCCCAAACAAGACACAAAAATAGTAAGTCTAGTAAGGAAAAAATATAAAGTAGAGTTTGTTTTCATCTCCTTGACTTGAAGAAAACTAATTTACAAATAGAAAAGGAGTACTTGACTACTCTGACTTCGAGCCATCAGATAGAGACCTGTAAGAGTACTCAGAAAAATGCAATTGACCCTATGAGTTAGAAGATTGACTACAAAATGAATTTCCTGGGCATACCAGGCGTTTCAGGAGAAACAATGTTTGGAATAGACTTTCTGCATGTAAATCACAAATTGGGGTGTAGCAACCATCTGGTACTAGATGATGAAATAGTTGTTGGAAATGTGACTCTTGCAGGAATGCTGGGAGGAATTAGATAAATGGAACCAAAAACTCGAATAATTGACAACACTTTCTAGTCAGCACCCACAACCTTCCACTGCAAAAGCAGGAGCAAAAATCATGTAGCGCCTTGATTCAATGCCCAGTTTTAGTGCAGGAAAGAAACCTGACCCCAGTCCCACTTTGGAGATAAGAAGCATTCCAGCTTTCCAGGCCTCTTTGTAGCAGAAACCCCACCAAAAAGGGTTCTATAAGTAATACATTAGTACCAGTAAGTTCCAGAGGAGAGTTCCGAGTTCAAGTCATTAATGTGTCAGACAAAAGTGTCACCCTTTTTAAGAATCTCTAGTTTGGGCATGTTGGAGCTGTGTGTGAGGTATTGGGGCATGTGTCTTTAAGAGCTGAGCTTCCTAGACAGAGAGGCTGGGTGGGATGCTTTGCAGCTGTTATAGTTATGTACAGCCATTTAAAACTGGACACTGAATAAAGCAGATCTCTTGCAAATCCTCTAAGCAGTGATCTTTGAACATTACATGATACAGGAGTAAAAAGAAACTAAGAAAAATGCCATGAGTGGAAGAATTGAGCAGTTAAAAGCCCCATCATGACTGAAACTCTCTGGAAACGTGGAAAACTACTCATCATCTTCATCATAGCAAATTCCAAAGAGGCATAGCTTCCTTGCACATACAGCATAAGATGGCTTGCCCTCTGGCAAGGTGCATAAGGTGGCCTGGTCATATAGTCTGTTTATTCCATCACTGGCAATCGTAGGGTGCCAGTGAAGCTTTTGACTCCCGCATGTGATTGCCGGATGTGTAGCTTGGTGTCCTGTCCAGACCGGTTAATACTGAGCTGGTTGTAAACTGGAGCTGGAGGCTGCTTGATGGTAATGGCCATGGATTTAGTGTTATCGAAATTAATAACCAGACCAATGTGTGCTGCTTCTTGCCCAACCAGATCAGCCATCAGCTGCAGAGAGTCAGCAACCTGACCCCACAAGGCGATGTCATTGGCATATTCAAAATCTCAAAGCAGAATGGTGTTTGGCTTAGTGCCACCACAAGCTGCCTCCTCAAGCTTATCCACCAACCAATCAATGCTGCTATTGAATAAAGATGGTGACAGAGCACAGCCTTATCAAGCTCCCGCAGATAGGAGATAGGAATCCATGCCCTATATCTACCATTCATTCAAACACGGCTTTCTGTTCATTATAGAGCTCTTTGGTCAATGCCACTATCTTCTCAGAGGCACAGAGTCACTTCATCAGATCCCACAAACTTGCTCAGTGCTGAGTCGAAGGCCTGAGGGGTCTATATAGATCCATGTTATGCCCACATCTTGAATACTGCATGAAGATGTGGTCACTCCATCTCAAAAAAAATTATTTTGAGATGGAGTGACCACATCTTCATGCAGTATTCAAGATGTAGGCGTAACATGGATTTATATAGACCCATCGTGCCTTTGACTCAGCACTGAGCAAGTTTGTGGGATCTGATGAGGTGACTCAGTGTCTCTGGGAAGATAGTGGCATTGACCAAAGAGCACTTATTGGAATTGGAAAAGGGCAACAAAAATGATTAGGGGTATGGAACAGCTTCCATATGAGGAGAAATTAATAAGACTGTGACTTTTCAGCTTGGAAAAAAAGATGACGAAGGAGGTGTGACGGGTTGGATCACAGAAAACCCCTGGGGGTTGCCAACTGATGTGCTAAGACTACTTCTGATCCTGCTTTCCTGCCCTGTTAGCTTAGGACTTCAGTGCCCTACCTGGTTTGAGCCAGACCCGCTAGCCTGCTGCAAACCCAGTCCCAGGTCTGAACCGTGTCCCCTAACAGCTGTAGGCTTAACTGAAAGCAGCTTACAGAAGTGTTCCTGTCTTTAACACTCAGGTGCCCAACTCCCAATGGGGTCCAAACCCTAAATAAATCCGTTTTACCCTGTATAAAGCTTATACAGGGAAAACTCATGAATTGTTCACCCTTTATAACACTGATAGAGAGATGTGCACAGCTGTTTGCCCTCCAAGTATTAATACATACTCTGGGTTAATTAATAAGTAAAAAGTGATTTTATTAAATACAGAAAGTAGGATTTAAGTGGTTCCAAGTAGTAACAGACAGAACAAAGTGAATTACCAAGCAAAATAAAATAAAACATGAAAATCTATGTCTAATAAAACTGAATACAGATTAAAACCTCACCAGTTCCAGTAAGCTCTCTCTTTTACAGACTAGTCTCCTTCTAGTCTGGGTCCAGCAATCACTCACACCCCTTGTAGTTACTGTCCTTTGTTCCAGTTTCTTTCAGGTATCTTTGGGGGTGGAGTGGCTCTCTCTTTAGCCAGCTGAAGACAAATAGAGGGGTCTCCCAGAGGTTTAAATGGACTTTCTTCTGTGGGTGGAGACTCTTTCCTATGCAAAGTCCAGCTCCAAAATGGGCAAGTCACATGTCCATGCATGACTGAGTTCCTTACCAGCCAAGCCACATTCCTGGGAAAGCCCAGATGTGGAATGGCCTCTCCAAGTTCATTGTTGGTTTATGGGCTTCTTGACTGGGCACTTACTGAGAATAGTCTTTTCTCAGGAAGCTGACCAACTGCATCACTAAAACCTACTCAGAGTCAAACAAGTATGCAGCCAATATTCATAATTCCGAATACAAAAATGATACATGCATACAAATAGGATTAATAGATTCAGTAGATAATAACCTTTACAGAGCTATGTTACATGGCATATGTAGCATAAAACACACTCTAGTTATGTCATATATACATTCATAAGTATATTTCCATAAGCCTTATGGGGGGCACTGTCACAGGGGGGATATGATAGAGGTCAAATAAATAAGGAAGTGTTCTTTACTTATAACACAAGAACTAGTGATCACCAAATGAAACTAATCGGCAGCAGATTTAAAACAAAGAAAAGGAATTATTTCTTCACACAATGCGCAGTCAACTTGTGGAACTCTTTGCCAGAGGATTTTGTGAAGACCAAGACTATAACAGGGTTCAAAAAAGAACTAGATAAATTCATGGAGGATAGGTCCATCAATGGCTATTAGCTAGGATGGGCAGGGATGATGTCGCTAAGCTCTGTTTGCCAGAAGCTGAGAATGGGCGACAGGAGATGGATCACTTGATGAAGACCTGTTCTGTTCATTCTCTCTGAAGCACCTGGCATTGGCCACTGTCGGAAGACAGGATATTGGGCTAGATGGACCTTTGGTCTGACCCAGTATGGCCATTCTTATGTTCTTATATTATAAAAAGTGTTGTTCGTGGCTTATTTAAATTCATCCATTTTCTCAAAAAGTTTTCTCAGGTAAAGATCTGGTAGACAGTGGAATGACCAGACCTAAAGCCACACTGAGTATCCCGACCTTTCCCATGAAGTGCATCATTGCACTTCATGACATTAACATGGAAGTAAAGCCTTTTCCTGGGGCCAACAACAGTGTAATACCTCTATGGTTGCTACATTCAGCCTTATCACTCTTTTTGCACAGAGGCAAAATAACCCCCATCTTCCAGTTATTGGGGACATTAGAGGCTACAGGAAGACCCAGAATTAATCCTCGACAAAGCGATTAGAGTTTGCCAAACAAAGGAAGTCACCCAGTCCAGAATAAAGCTTTTCGAGGGTGGATGGTGCTGTGACACTGTAGACATGAAAAGAATCCAAAATAATACAAGAAAAGAAACCTGCGGCAGAAAGGCATGCAGAGCTCAAAGTCCAAGTCCAGCAAAAATAGCACATGAAGCTGCACATGCTGTGGCAACCAACACAAGCCAAGACAATGCCCAGGATATGCGAAGAAAGAAGAAAGAAATGCAATGGATTATAACACTTCGCAAAAGTTTGCAAGCAGAGTGTGCACAGCATGGACAAAGAGGTTGCCCTGCAGTCATATGAGGTTGTCACCTCAGACAGAGAGATACTATGGAGGAATAGGTTTCAGAGTAGCAGCCGTGTTAGTCTGTGTCTGCAAAAAAGAAAAGGAGGACTGTTGGCACCGTAGAGACTAACAAATTTATTTGATCGTAAGCTTTCATGAGCTACAGCTCACTTCATCAGATGCATTCAGTGGAAAATACAGTGGGGAGATTTATATACACAGAGAACATTTCACATTTGGGGACAACGTATACCTTCAAATCAGCGGCACTGCCATGGGTACCTGCATGGCCCCACAGTATGCCAACATTTTTATGGCTGACTTAGAACAACGCTTCCTCAGCTCTCGTCCCCTAATGCCCCTACTCTACTTGCGCTACATTGATGACATCTTCATCATCTGGACCCATGGAAAAGAAGCCCTTGAGGAATTCCACGATGATTTCAACAATTTCCATCCCACCATCAACCTCAGCCTGGACCAGTGCACACAAGAGATCCACTTCCTGGACACTACGGTGCTTTTTTTGCCTCTGTCTTCACGAACAAGGCCAGCTCCCAGACTACTGCACTGGGCAGCACAGCATGGGGAGGAGGTGACCAGCCCTCTGTGGAGAAAGAAGTGGTTCGGGACTATTTAGAAAAGCTGGACGAGCACAAGTCCATGGGGCCGGATGCTTTGCATCCGAGAGTGCTAAAGGAGTTGGCGGATGTGATTGCAGAGCCATTGGCCATTATCTTTGAAAACTCATGGCGATCAGGGGAGGTCCCAGATTACTGGAAAAAGGCTAATGTAGTGCCCATCTTTAAAAAAGGGAAGAAGGAGGATCCTGGGAACTATAGGCCAGTCAGCCTCACCTCAGTCCCTGGAAAAATCACGGAGCAGGTCCTCAAGGAATCAATTCTGAAGCACTTAGAGGAGAGGAAAGTGATCAGGAACAGTCAGCATGGATTCACCAAGGGCAAGTCATGCCTGACTAATCTAATTGCCTTCTTTGACGAGATAACTGGCTCCGTGGATGAAGAGAAAGCAGTGGACGTGTTATTCCTTGACTTTAGCAAAGCTTTTGACACGGTCTCCCACAGTATTCTTGCCAGCAAGTTAAAGGAGTATGGGCTGGATGAATGGACTATAAGGTGGATAGAAAGCTGGCTAGATTGTCGGGCTCAACGGGTAGTGATCAATGGCTCCATGTCTAATTGGCAGCCGGTATCAAGTGGAGTGCCCCAGGGGTCGGTCCTGGGGCCGGTTTTGTTCAATATCTTCATAAATGATCTGGAGGATGGTGTGGATTGCATCCTCAGCAAGTTTGTAGATGACACTAAACTGGGAGGAGTGGTAGATACGCTGGAGGGTAGGGATAGGATACAGAGGGACCTAGACAAATTGGAGGATTGGGCCAAAAGAAATCTGATGAGGTTTAACAAGGACAAGTGCAGAGTCCTGCACTTAAGACGGAAGAACACCTACAAGATCTCTATCAAGCGTTCTTACAACTACAATACCCACCTGCTGAAGTGAAGAAACAGATTGACAGAGCCAGAAGAGTACCCAGAAGTTGCCTACTACAGGACAGGCCCAACAAAGAAAATAACAGAAGGCCACGAGCCATCACCTTCAGCCGCCAACTAAAACCTCTCCAACGCATCATCAAGGATCTATAACCTATCCTGAAGGACGACCCATCACTCTCACAGATCTTGGGAGACAGGCCAGTCCGTGCTTACAGACAGCCCCCCAACCTGAAGCAAATACTCACCAGCAACCACACACCACTCAACAGAACCACTAACCCAGGAACCTATCCTTGCAACAAAGCCCGTTGCCAACTGTGTCCACATATCTATTCAGGGGACACCGTCCTAGGGCCTAATCACATCAGCCACACTATCAGAGGCTCGTTCACTGGCACATCTACCAATGTGATATATGCCATCATGTGCCAGCAATGCCCCTCTGCCATGTACATTGGTCAAACTGGACAGTCTCTATGTAAAAGAATAAATGGACACAAATCAGACGTCAAGAATTATAACATTCAAAAACCAGTCGGAGAACACTTCAATCTCTTTGGTCACTCGATTACAGTTGCCTAAAAGTGGCAATTCTTCAACAAAAAACTTCAGAAACAGACTCCAACGAGAGACTGCTGAATTGGAATTAATTTGCAAACTGGACACCATTAAATTAGGCTTGAATAAAGACTGGGAGTGGATGTGTCATTACACAAAGTAAAACTATTTCCCCATGTTTATTCCTCCCCACTGTTCCTCAGACGTTCTTGTTAACTGCTGGAAATGGCCCACCTTGATTATCACTACAAAAGGCTTCTCCCCCCACCCACCCCGGCTCTCCTGCTGGTAATAGCTCACCTAACCTGATCACTCTTGTTACAGCGTGTATGGTAACACCCATTGTTTCATGTTCTCTGTGAATATAAAATCTCCCCACTGTATTTTCCACTGAATGCATCCGATGAAGTGAGCTGTAGCTCACGAAAGCTTATGCTCAAATAAATTTGTTAGTCTCTAAGGTGCCACAAGTACTCCTTTTCTTTCAGAGGAGAGAGTGGTTTCTCTGCAGGCTGACTGAAATATTGAGACATGCTTTTAGTTTATGTTGTTGAAACTCTGTGATTGAACAAGGTTATACACACTCTGGCTTGCTGGGTGAAATACATTCTATTCCCGCAAAATGTTTTATCTTTCACTTTAAACCATGTGGATGGCCATTGACCAGCCCAGTATTTTTAGAAAATGAAACAGAATCTTCCTGCCATCTTTCAGTTCCTGTGAATGGTCCAAGAAGTGTCTCAGCTTGAAAAAACAGCTGTGAATGTGACAAATAATGACCACAGGTCTCAGTTCATTGCTCACTTTTGTGGGCAACCCCCAAAAAGTTTCAAAATTATATGTTTCCTGTAAACCCAAAGGAAGTTCAGTGTGGAAGTTCACTCTTGCTGTGGTGTGAGTACCCAAATGGTTGATTTGGCTTGAAAAGAGAAGTGTGTTTTGAGCATTATTGATTTTCAGAAGTGCCATGTCAGCGGATGGCAAAGAGTATGATTTCAGAAGGGAGTGGCGGGAGGGGAGAGAGGGAAGTAAAAAAAACAATACAAATGAATAATTGGTAGCAGTAACAGCACTTGTCAGCTGTAGATCTCAAAGCACTTTACAAAAGTGAGTAAGCATTATTACCCCATTCTGTGATGGAAAACTGAGGCACAGAGAGGTGAAATGATTTGCCCAAGGCAGAATATAATAATCACAGTAATCAAAACTAATGTTGCACCGTGTTTCAAACCTGAACTTTTTACAAAGGGGTCTTCAACTGAGAAGACGCAATGCTTGATCTATAAAAAGCAAACAAAAAGTCTGTGGCAGGAAACTCAGATATATAAAACAGTTGTATATACGTAACTTCACATAGTTCAGAAAGCCTTTACCAATTCTAACTAGCAGAAAAATCAAGGTTTTCAACAATCAGAAAACAACAACCAGAGATAAGGGGACAGGTAAATAATAGCAAAATGCTTCTTTGCCAGATGCTAAGCTCTGAGAGTTTACTTAATAATATCTGAAAATGGGGCTAGTCCAGGGTGAGCTGGAGCCAGTTTGCACCGGTTCACGCGAACCGGTTGTTAAATTTTGAAGCCAGTTTAGAACCAGTTGTTAAAGGGGTGGGTAAAGTCCAGCCCACGGACCACATCCGGCCCGCGGAACCATCCTGTCCAGCCCGCCTGAGCTCTCCTCTGGGGAGGCTTCTCTGAGAATCCCTTTTTTAATTTTTACTCACCCGGAGGCGCTCCAGGTCTTCGGCAGCACGTCCTTCAGTGTCGCCGAAGACCCGGAGTGACTGAAGGACCTGCCGCTGAAGGAACCGGTTCTTCAGCTTTTGGCAGCTCATCACTGGGCGAGTCAAGACAACATGGTCAGGCTTGAGAAGTTTTGTTAAGGTACGTTGGCCTCCGTAAACTTTCTGGTATTAACCCCTCTAAACTCAGAGTCAGCAGCCTGAAATCAGGTTAGGATATCATGGGATACAAAATTGCATTTCATTTATGCTCATGAATAATACTGTAGGAATTGAGAAACCACATGTGACCTGGGAGATAATTCTGATTAATAAACTAACATTACTCCTCCATCAATGCTTAGTGAAATATGTTCAATAAATCATATAAGCAGCAAGTCTGAAGCATTTGCTTCAAGTACTACAGCTTAAGAATTGTAACCATTTTAATAGGATTTACTGAAAACAACAAGGTAATAAAAACCTCTTGCTTAGTTTTAGTCCAAAAAGGAATTAAATTAGAGAAAAAAACCTCTAGAATGTTTATCAGGAATAAAGAGCCCTGTTCCTCCACAATAGATAAAGTCAGAGTAGGTCCATCTTATGTTCTTCCATATACAAAGACAAGTCAAAGTCTCTACCCCCAGTTTTTACATAAATACTTGGGAACCAGATCGATCCTTGCAGAACTGTTCAGGTGAGAGGTGCAGTTGTCCATCATGAACCTCTCCAGAGAAAGGATCAGAGCATTTCTCAACACTCTTCTACCTACCTCTGCTAAGTCTTAAAGGTGAATCAGTAGCCTCGCATGACTGTGTGTCCAATTCTGCAGAGATCTGGTCATAAGCATATGGATATTTGCCCCTTGTCCATACCCAAGAAGAAAATGTTAGTCATCACTATCTGTGTGACATATCCCAGTCTAAAGCCTTCCTAGAAAGGGTCCAATAACTTGGCAGAGGCCAAGTGTAGCTGTAGATGGCACTTCACCAGCTTCTGAATGATTTTGCCCCAAAATGGGAGCTCAGACACTAGGCAATAGTTAGCAAGATCATTTGGGTCGGGTGATGATTGTTGAGTAAGAGGTGGATTGTTGTGTGTGTTAGGGTAGGGTATGGACTGTTCTTTTCAAAGGAAGTGTTGACAATCCCTGTTAACAGAGAGAGTAGGCACTCTTTACTGTATTTCACCAGCCAGGAACAGCATGGTTCAGGGTTGCAAATAGTGGCTCGAATAATGTTCAATGCTTGTAGGACTTACTGTTGTGTGAATGTGTCAGATTTTGAGAAAGGTATGTCATTTTATTAGTCATTTGCACAGTGAGCCATTCCTGGGAGCCAAATGGGCCATCCTAAATTCAAGGGATATTTTCTGAGAACTAGGCTGGTAATTCTTTCCCATGAGAGGTGCTGTATCCTGAAACCGAGTGGAAAATTTCTTGGTAACAAAGTGGTTTTCAGCCTGGTTTCAGTGGTTTTCAGTTCTTCTGGACTTAATGGTCACTGTGGTGAAGGAGAAAAAGGATCTCTGGGCTCTTCCATGGTGGTAGTCTAGGGCTGCAGGATATCCTTGTGCACACTAAAGTTTGCAAAGCACTTTGAGACCAAGTGGAAGGCAAGACACAAGTGCAAAGTAGTAGTAGAATCATATGCTGTAATTCATTAGACCTTGAAGACACAGCATACGTGTTCAGGACTGAACTGACTGTGGGAAAAAGTGGAACAGGTGTTGAACTGAGGCATGTGGGTGAGCAGATATTAAAGTTAGTAACGGTAAGACAGGCCCACAAGCAGCCAAAAGTGTTTTTGTGGTTATATCTTAACCATAATGTTTGTGTTTAACTTATACTGTCTCTGAGTCCAAATATACCATTCTCAGGTTCATCAAAAAGAAAAACACCCTTGATAAAGCCCAGGACCAAATGTCAGATATCTGTTTCCCTTTTGCCATATTAAATTAACATATCCATAACTACAAATGATTTTATTTCCTTCCTGACAAAGAACAGGAGGGGCTGAGCACACATATGCATCACTCTATTTTTATTTTTGATAGCTCATTTGCAGCCAATAGAGAGAATAATTACGGAGTGCACCATTATGCAGCATTGTTGTAGCTGTGTCAGTCCCAGAATATTAGAGACAAGGTGGGTGAGGTAATATCTTTTATTGGACCAACTTGAAAGCTTGTCTCTCTCACCACCAGAATTTGATCCAATAAAAAGTATTACCTGACCCACCTTGTCTCTGCATCATTAAAGGAACATATAAGAAATCTTGGAATATTTCATCACCTTTGAAAAACTGGTGCTTTTCGATTTTGTATCTTGTTCATAGCAAGTTTTATTGAAGAATTCTAAGGGCTCTGATTGTAAACACCTGAATTTAATGGAGAATGGATGGTATGTGGAAAATAGAGCTTTTTACTTCTAGGACATCAGTTCAAATCCAGGCAAAATCAGTCATGTCCACTGCAAAAAAACACCATCTCATTTGGCACCCTTGATTGGGATTCTCAGCAGAGATCATCATCATGGCAAATCCCAAAAGGACGTGGCCTCCTGGCAAACTGAGTGCTGCCCAGATCAATCTCTGTGCTTTAGGAGGCCTGATTCTATACTCAGTTTATGTCAATCACTGGCAATCTTGTTGCGCCACCCAAGCTTTTGATGCCCATGTGATCGATGAGCATGTAGCGGCATTCCTAGGTACACACCCTTGGAATTTATTGGTCCTCCGTTCTAATGATATGTCCATCCCAAGAAAATTGCCGAAATCGAACCAGTGCTGATGGAGGCAGTCGCTAGGTTTGGCTTTGAATATCCTCATTTCTGATATGAGCCTGCCACTTGATATAGAGCAGCTGACGAAGACAACAGGAATTGAAAACATCAATCCAGTGTTCTTCAGCCTTCCTCAGTGCCTTCGTTTGACTGCCATGTGATAGTTGGGATAACTATGGTTCTATAGATCTGCAACTTCACAGCAAGCTTGATGTCATGAGATCCCTACACAGGCCACTGAAGGGCTCAAACATGGCACCAGCTGCTGCTAAATGATTGCCCATGACTTTCAAGCATCCACCAGCACTGTCTGTAACGCTGCCCAAATATTTGATAGCTGCTACCTGCCCCATGTCCCATACAGGGACCTGGGGCAAGTCTACATTTAAAACACTGGATCGGCACTGAGTCAGCTGCACTGCTGTAGTGCTTTAATGAAGACACTCTATGCCAACAGGAGAGAAGTTCTCCCGTCGGCATAGTTAATCCAACTCTCCTGCCAACATAGTGCTGTCTACAAGAGGGGTTAGGTCAGTATAGGTTCCAACAAGTTCTTTGAATGTATTGGAGGCAATTTTTTAATTCAGAAGGTGGAGAAAGCTCCTAGGGGAGAGAGGCTGTTCTAGATTTGATTTTGACAAATAGGGAGGAACTGGTTGAGAATTTGAAAGTGGAAGGCAACTGAGGTGAAAGTGATCATGAAATGGCAGAGTTCATGTTTGTAAGAAATGGTAGGAAGGAAAACAGCACAATAATGATAATGGATTTCAAGAAGTCAGGCTTAAGCAAACTCAGGGCCAGGCAAATGGGGCCCACGCCCAGAGCGCCGTAGCCAGGGGGCACCACAAGGGGCTTGGGCTTCCCCTGGCTGGCTGTGGCCAGACTCCTCTCTTCTCTGGCCCTTCCCCTGCGCTAGGCTGGCGGGCTTCTCCCTGACCCCTCCCTCACTCGCTCCTCAGCCGGCCGGCTGAGGGCTCTGGCTCTGCCCCAGCCCCAGGGAGCCCAGAGTGGCACAGCTGGGGCCGGTCACTGGCGGCACAGCCCACCGCTCGCTGCCTGGAGCAGAGCCGAGTCCTTCCCTGCCGGCAGCCCTGGCCGCTCGGTCTCTGGTGGGGGCCAGCTGGGCTGGGGCTAGGAGGAGTGAAACTTCCACATGAGTGAGGGGATGGCGGGGGCCAGGCCAAGCAGGGGAGGAGAGGGGATGTGGGGACTTAAAATGATAGTGCGCTCACTGTCTCTCAAACTTCCCTAACACACACACACACAGGCTCTCACACCCACATACACTGCCTCTCACAGTCCCCCAACACAGATTGTCTCTCACACACACACACAGTCTCACAGTCCCCAACACACACTCTGTCTCTCACACAATGCCCCAACACAGTCATACTCACACACTGTCTCTCTCACACCTACATACACACTGCCTCTTTCAGTCCCCCAACACAGATTGTCACACACATACACACAGTCTCACACTCCTCAACACACACTCTATCACACAATCCCGCAACACACAGTCACACACAGGCTCTCTCTCACACACATATACACACACTCAGACATTCTGTCATGCACACACACACACTTGTATTATTATTATTATTGTTGTTATTACAGCTTAGTACTTCCTGTCAAAATGCTTGTGGTGAGCCAGGAGTGGCTGGGCTCTGCAGGAGGGCTGCAGGAGATCTGTGGGCTCTGGCAAGATGCAGCCCCCATGTGACAGCGCGAAGCCTGCCTTGAGCCGCAGATCAAGTGCCAGG
Organism: Caretta caretta; assembly: GCF_965140235.1. Lineage (NCBI taxonomy): Eukaryota > Metazoa > Chordata > Testudines > Cheloniidae > Caretta > Caretta caretta. The sequence goes on along the minus strand of NC_134209.1, from coordinate 133,785,385 downwards.
CACCACAAGCCACCGCAGCAACACAGAAGCAAGTGTGGCAATACACCATATAACATGCCACCCTTACTTCTGCGCTTCTGCTGACAGTGGCCTAGGAATTTGCTAGTTGTAGCAGTTACTCATTGTGACATTAGCAGATTAAAACATGACCATGTAGATCATTGTTGCAACCACTGCTATATATTTGCAACAAATCTTGTACAAAATGTGGCATGTAAGATGTCGATGAAAAGGTTATGATTTCTGAATATGTTTATGCTATTTGTATACACGTATCATTTTTGTATTTGAAGTTTTGAGTGTTGGCTCTATACTTGTATTTCAAATATTTGCTCCTGGGGTAACGCCCACAAGATAGTTAGCCAGCACATCTTGAAGGAACTAGTCAAAGTAAGTGGCTCATCAAAGGACACTTAACTCACAATGGATCATTGAAAATGCCCATTGAATGGACTTTCCTGTGGACTTTCCATGTGAAGTATAGGTAATGGCCTGGAGGTGATAGTGGGGCGGGGGAGTGCAGGAAGCCTGTAGGAGCTAGGGGTGATGGTGGGAGGGGAGTAGGGAGGGGCCAAAATACAAGTTCACCCAGAGCACCATTTTCACTAAGGCCAGCCCTGGTTGGTAGGTAAGATCCCATGGGAAGCAAGTCTAAGGGGGAAGAACAGTTCAAAAGAGTTGGCACTTTTTCAAAGAGACATTATGAAAGGCACAAGAGCAAACTATCCCATTGCATAGGAAATATAGGAAATATGGCAAGAGGCCACCCTGGCTTAAACAGGAGATCTTTAATTATTTGAAATGCAAAAAAGAGTTCTACAAAAAGTGGAAACTAGGTCAAATTACAAAGGACAATATAAACAAATAACACAAATATGTAGGGACAAAATTAGAAAGGCCAAGGCACAAAACAAAATTAAACTAACTAGAGACATAAAGGATAACCAGAAAACATTCTACAAATACATTAGAAGCAAGAGGAAGACAGGGTAGGCCCTTTACTCAAGGGGGTAGGAGGAACAATAACAAAAAAATGTAGAAGTGGCAGAAGTGCTAAATTTCTTTTTTGTTTCAGTTTTCACCAAGAAGGTTAGTAGCAATTGGGCATCTAACATAGCAAATGCCAGTGAAAATGAAGCAGGATCAGAGACTAAAATAGGGAAAGAACAAGTTAAATCCGATGAAGTGAGCTGTAGCTCACGAAAGCTTATGCTCAAATATATTTGTTAGTCGCTAAGGTGCCACAAGTCCTCCTTTTCTTTTTGCGAATACAGACTAGCACAGCTGCTACTCTGAAACCTGTCATTAGACAAGTTAGATGTCTTCAGGCACCAGGAACTGATTAAATACATCCTAGAATACTCCACGAGCTGACTGAAGAGATATCTGAGCTATTAGCAATTATCTTCGAAAAGTCATGGAAGACAAGAGAGATTCCAGAGGACTGGAAAAGGGGAAATATAGTGCCCATCTATAAAAAGGGAAATAAGGACAACCAGGGGAATTACAGACAAGTCATCTTAACTTCAGTACTCGGAACAATAATGGAGATAATAAGGTGATAAGTAACAGTCAGTATGGATATGTCAAGAACAAATTGTGTCAAACCAACCTAATAGCTTTCTTTGACAGGGTAGCAAGCCTTGTGGATGGGGGGAAACAGTAGATGTGGTATATCTTGACTTAAGTCTTTTGATACTGTCTCGCATGACCTCCTCACAACAAACTAGGGAAATACTACCTAAATGGAGCTACTACAAGTTGGGTGCATAACCATTCCCAGAGAGTAGTTATCCGTGGTTCACAGTCAAGCTGGAAGGGCATATTGAGTGGGGTCCACAGGGATCAGTTCTGGGTCTGCTTCTGTTCAATATCTTCATCAATGATTTAGATAATGGCACAGAGAGTACATGTAACAGAGCCCTTTGCCACTCGTGCCACAAATCAGCCGGAGACCGCTTAGAGTGCAAGCACCAGTGCCCTTTTATTTGCAATGTCACTTCCCACCACCGTCTATATATACAATCTGTTCAACACAGATCCCTGGGAGACAGCTAGCTCCCTCAGCCAGCAGGGACCTACAGCCACAGGCTCCTTCCTTTCCTCTTCCCTTTGCTTCCTTCCTGCCAGCTTTATATAGCCCCCTGGCTAATAAGGTCTGCCGGTATTTCTCATCAAGCCCTTAGGCCAGCCATACCCAGCCAGCCCCAATTAATGCCCCTTAACTGGAGCTGGGCTAACAGGGGCCTTGCCAGGACCTCCTGGTCAGCACCCTGTTACAGTACACTTATAAAGTTTGTGGACGATTCGAAGCTGGGAGGTGTTGCAAGTGCATTGGAGGATAGGATTAAAATTCAAAATGATCTAGACAAACTGGAGAAATGGTCTGAAGTAAATAGATGAAATTCAATAAGGACAAATGCAAAGTACTCAACTTATAAAGGAACAATCAGTTGCACACATACAAAATGGGAAATGACTGCCTAGGAAGGAGTACTGCAGAAAGGGATCTGGGGGTCATAGTGGATCATAAGCTAAAATGAGTCAACAGTGTAACACTGTTTCAAAAAAAAGCAAATATCATTCTGGGATATATTAGCAGAACTGTTGTAAGCAAGACAGTAGAAGTAATTTTTCCGCTGTACTCCATACTGGTAAGGACTCAACTGAAGTATTGTGTCCAGTTCTGGGCATCACATTTTAGGACAGATGTGGACAAATTAGAGAAAGTCCAGAGAAGAGTAATAAAAATGATTAAAGGTCTAGAAAGCATGACCTATGAGGGAAGGTTGGAAAAATTGGGTTTGTTTAGTGTGGAAAAGAGAAGATTGAGAGTTTTCAAGTACATAAAAGGTTGTTACAAGGGGAGGAGAGAGAAAAATTGTTCTCCTTAACCTCTGAGGATAGCACAAGGAACAATGGGCTTAAATTACACCAAGGGAGGTTTAGGTTGGACATTAGGAAAAACTTCCTAACTGTCAGAGTGGTTAAGCATTGGAATAAATTGCCTAGGGAGGCTGTGAAATATCCATCATTGGAGATTTAAGAACAGGTTAGACAAACAACTGTCAGGGATGTCTAGATAATAGTTAGTCCTGCCATGAGTGCAGGGATCAGGACTAGATGACCTCTCAAGGTCCCTTCCAGTCCTATGATTGAATGATTCTATGATAACTACATCGCTCAGGGATGTGGATTTTACACACCCTGGAGCAATGTAGTTATACGGATATAGGTCTGTAGTGTAGACCAAAACCTAGTTTTACCTGGATTACTAATCAGACCAATAGCTGGATGCTGAAGCTACACAAATTCAGACTAGAAATACTGCACAAATTAACAGTGAGGGTAATTAACATTGAAAGAACATACTTATGGATTTGGTGGGTTCTCTATCTTTAAGTCAAGACTGGCTGTCTTTCTAACAGAGATACTATAGCTCAAACAGAAGTTATAGGCTTGAAATTATTGGTGAGGTTCTCTGGCCTGTGCTGCACAGGAGGTCAGACTAGATGATGATAATGGATCCTTCTGACCTTAAAATCTATGAATCTATGAACAGATGGCATTTATCCCTGGTTTCCTCTGACTGAGAATGACTCCCATCTAACAGACCACAAACCACCGTCATGCAGAAAGAACGTCTCCAAGCCTTCTGAACAGAGAGTTTGTTTCCCAGTGCCAGGGAGCACAGGAAGCTTTTCCCTGTGCACTTGTTATACACTAGAAGGAAAGGCCACCATGCTAATATTTTTCACTCCTAAAGCATTTGACAAACATTAAGGAATTAATCTCACTGCATTCCTGTGAGGTAAGGAGGTCGGTGCTGTTATCCCTACTTTTGCCAGAGAACCTGACGCATCATAAGAGTGACTTGCATCAAAATCACACAGAAAGTCTATGGAAGAACTAGAAATAGAACCAAGGCCTACTGATGCTTCATCTTGTGGGCTTCCCCCACCACTTGAAAAACACTCTCTAAATTGCTGCACATACTTATAGCGTAAGCCTGCGGTTCAGTTTACGACTCAAAGGAATCTCTTTTCTTCTGTGGCTTCACCGGGGTGTTTAGGTGCACAATTCCCCCTTAACACCTACTGGGAGTTAATCATATACATAGACACCTGCACATTAATCTGAAAATAGAGGACAAAATATATTTCTATATTGTGGTATTTGGTCTGTCAATTGAACTTATTTGTTCTGAACACTATTTTTCATGGTGTTCTCTGCATTGTCTGAAATTCTCTCACCGTTGCTAGCACTGTTGGGGCTCCACCGGTGCTAGAGCAATCCTAGTTTCAGAGAAACTTCATTATGAGCAAGGAATGTGAGTCTGAAATTGATTCTTAGTCATAAACATTTGAAAATTAACAGGATGCTCAGCATTTCCCATTTGTATATCAGTGCATAGCAGAAGTACTTTCCCATCTTATGCATGACTATGCGATCATGTGATCACCATTCTGAACTAAGCTGCTGACACTGAACTTTAGAACAGCTCTTGTTTACTCACGTTCAGGTGATGATGGCAGAAAAATCCAGGTTCGTGGTAAGACTGAAACAATTAATGATTCTTTACAGTGAGCCAGAGCAAACAAGGGTCAAAGGTAGCATTAAAAATAAAATACTAGGAGATGAATGAAAGTTAGATTTCAACATTATAGGTTTCCTCCAAAAAAAATAAGTTACAGTTGTAAGAGTTTGTTAAAATAGTGATGTGACCATACTAGAAACAAACCTCTACTAGGGAGGTTGTGGAATCCCTGTTATTGGAGGTTTTTTAAAAACAGGTTAGACAAACGCCTATCAGGAATAGTCTAGGTATACTGTACTTAATCCTGCCAGAGCACAGTGGGATGGACTAGATGAACTCTTGAGGTCTTTTCCAGCCCTCCATTCCTATATGATTCACTTTTAATTATATTTACATTTGATTACAGAATATTTTATGTTAATTTAGTGTTTGTGAAGGACTCCAGATGAAGTCTTGGGGACCGCTTACATTTAGTCACAGAATAGTGGCAGTGTAAGCTTCCCCATAGAGCTCTGCAAATATACGTCAAATCAGAACTGACAGAACCACCTCTCAGGGTGATAGAAAGTTCAGTCTATGTGGTAGATTCAGTCTTTTATCTCTCTTCTAGGAGAACCAATTAGAGTTGTATTGGGGTGGTGGTTTTTGTGTCTCATGGTGATGGCAGACCATCTCCCTGGACCATGTCTCCTAGTGGTCAGAGCACTGGCTAGCCATACCACCTAGTGGGCAAGCCTGTGGTTGATGGTAGCACCTCATGGGTTCAAGACTGAATGCTGGTGGTAGTGCCTATTGGGTTCAAATGCAGGGGTTGGCAGTAGGGGAACCCAGGCCCTTCCACTCCTCTAGGTTCCAGGCCAGGGCCCTTGTGCAAGTAGTTCAGGTGTGTGACCAGAACCAGGATATCACCCAGCCTACTCTCTGGGTTACTTCCTACTATGTCCATGGCCCTCCAGAGGCACGGGAAAGGCCTGACTAATGGCCCACAAGAAGGGATCAGAAGGTTCCCCTTCCCACTCACAAGCAGACATTCTTCTGTCTCTTCTGCGGTGGCTTGCTGCTCTGAGTTGACGTCTGCTTCAGGACGGTGTGGGGCACCTTCTGGATTTCTGCAGGAGCTACCAGTGCAGATCTGTTCCCTTGCATTGACCACCCTGACCCAGCTGTACTGTACCCCTTTAGTTCCACCTCCATTGACAGCATGCCCAGCAGGTGCGGCTGGGCGGAGCCACCTGTGACCAAAGCTGCTCTTTAACCCGTTGTTCCCTAATGTGGGGTTTGTACATGCCATCACACACCTTCCCCATTAGTCTGAGACCTGGGGGACTGTCATCTGCCCGCCATTCCCCTCCATCCTGAGAAAAGAAATTTTTATTCTGGTGTGTCTTCCCTGGATGATGGAATGCCATGAAATCATAGGGTTGTAGGGAAAGGTACCCCCTCAAGATCTGGGCATTGGTATCCTTCATGGAATTCAGCCAATGGAGAGGGGCATGGTCCTTGACTAGTAGGATGGGGCTCCCCAGTAAATATTAATGTAGTTCATCTACAATCCACTTCATACCCAGGGCTTCCTTTTTTTTGGTTGAGTAGGTTACTTCCTGAGGGAATAGCTTTCTACTCTGGTAGAGGACTGGGTGTGCTTTGCTATCAGCATTCTGGGATAGCACTGCCTCAAGGTCCATATCCAAAGCATCTGTCTGTAGGATGAACTGTTTCAAGAAGTCAGGGTGGAAAAGGACAGGCTTGTGGGTCAGACATTTCTTCAAGTCTTTGCATGCACTGTCGCAAGCTTCTGTCCATTTGACCTTTCTGGGGGCTACTGTCCTTTACCAAGTCTGTGATTGTGGCAAAGTCTGGTACAAACCATGTCATAAATATAAAGGGAAGGGTAAACACCTTTAAAATCCCTCCTGGCCAGAGGAAAAACCCTTTCACCTGTAAAGGGTTAAGAAGCTAGGATAACCTCGCTGGCACTTGACCAAAATGACCAATGAGGAGACAAGATACTTTCAAAATTGGAGGGAGGGAGAAACAAAGGCTCTCTCTGTCTGTGTGATGCTTTTGCTGGGGACAGAACAGGAATGGAGTCTTAGAACTTAGTAAGTAATCTAGCTAGAGATGCATTAGATTCTGTTTGTTTAAATGGCTGAGAAAATAAGTTGTGCTGAATGGAATGGATATTCCTGTTTTTGTGTCTTTTCGTAACTTAAGGTTTTGCCTAGAGGGATTCTCTATGTTTTGAATCTGATTACCCTGTAAGGTATTTACCATCCTGATTTTTCAGAGGTGATTCTTCTACTTTTTTTCTTCAATTAAAATTCTTCTTTTAAGAACCTGATTGCTTTTTCATTGTTCTTAAGATCCAAGGGTTTGGGTCTTTGTTCACCTATGCAAATTGGTGAGGATTTTTATCAAGCCTTCCCCAGGAAAGGGGGTGTAGGGTTTGGGGAGGATTTTGGGGGGAAAGACGTTTCCAAGCGGGTTCTTTCCCGGTTATATATCTTTTAGACGCTTGGTGGTGCCAGCAATAAAGTCCAAGGGCAAAAGGTAAAATAGTTTGTACCTTGGGGAAGTTTTAACCCAAGCTGGTAAAAATAAGCTTAGGGGGTTTTCATGCAGGTCCCCACATCTGTACCCTAGAGTTCAGAGTGGGGAAGGAACCTTGACAAACCACTTGTAATAGCCAGCCAAGCCCAGGAACAGACAGACCTCCTTCTTGGTCAGCAGTACTGAGCCGTTTGCTAGTGCCTAAACTTTGTCAATCAGTGGGTACAGCCAGCCTTTCTCCATAGTGTACACGAGGTGCGTCACTTCACATTTTCCTGGTTGATGGCCAGATCTGTTGTGAGCCCTGGCTTCTCAAGGGTCCAAATGTCAGTGGTGATGAGCTTCACATAGTCCTCCCAATTGCAACTATAGAAGACGATGTCATCAATACAGGCAGCTGCGTACTGGTCGTGTGGTCACAGCACCTGACCCATTTGCCACTGAAAGGTAGCTGTGACCCCACAGAACCCAAGTGGCATGGTTACAAATTGGTAGATGCTGAATGAAGTATGGAAGGCCATTTTTTCATGCAACTCCCCCGACAGTGGCTATGGCAGTACCGCTTCATCGTGTCTAAGATGGAGATGTGTTGAGCAGTCCTCGGCATCTCCAGCAGCTCCTCCATTTGGAGCACTGAGTACGTGTCAAACCTGGATATTGTATTGACTTTCCTAAAATCTAAGCAAAATCGAGTTGACCCATTCATCTTTGGCACCAGCACAATAGAGCTCCTCCATCCACTGTGGGACTTCTTGATTACTGCTAAGTCTAGCACAGCTTGCAGCTCTTTGTGAACCACTTCCAACACTCTTCTTGGCAAAGGCTTGTGGATCTCATGGACTTTCTGTCATGTCTTGGCCATGATATGATGTTAGATCAAATGTGTCCATCCTGGCTGGGTTGAGAACCAGAAGAAAACTTCTAGAACAGTTCTATCATTTGTGACTGTAGTTCCGGTCAGAGCTCTTCCCCCATTTGAATCGGGTCTGGGCCTGGCGATATGATGACTTGGGGGTCTCGCTCCGACTCAGGTGAATATGGTGTTGTAAGCAGTCTTTCTGATCCCTCCAGGCCTTTAGGAGGCTAATGTGGTATAGCTATGTCTCCTTTCGCTTCTTCACCCTTTTAAGCTCCACCTCCATTGAGTGCACACCCCGAAGGCTGGGTGTAGCCTCCTGTGACCAGAGCTGCTCCTTAATACCCAGTTCCTCAGTGTGGGGTTTGTACACCCCATCACGCTCACATACACTGGTAACTGAACTGAGACCACCAAACTCATTTCATATAAGCCACTGCCGGTCAATACATGGCAACATCTTTTAATCTACCTGTTATCAACCTGGGCTGGATTTGAACTAGTGTTCAAAGATGAAAGATTCTGGATATCATTACTAGTCCCCTACACCAACCTGCCTTAAAAAGCTTCAGTGAGGGAAATTGAAGCTGGAAGCTTCTTGTTATTATTTATATTCCAGTAATGTCTAGGCACACTAAACAGTTTAATCAAGGATCAGAGCTTGATTGTCCTGGGTGTAGTATAAACATAGGAAAATGATGGTCCCTGCCCCAGAGAACTAGGTACCAGGAGCAAGCATTGCTAAATACAGTTTTGGAACAGCATGGGGCAGTTTTAAGCCTATTCCTCATGGCAAGTTGCCTCAGAAGACACAAAAGGCAGGAAGATCATAGTAGGGATTACGAGAAGAGATATGAGCAGGAAGAGACAATTCCAAATAAATTATTCACGAACAGGAAACCTGGCTTTTCCTATTTACTTGCATCAAACGGTTTTTGTTATTTACAACAGCATTTAGAATTGTTTTCCTTTACATGGTTCTCAGTGACAGAAAATACTCCAGGTGCTTGAAGAAATGGAAATAATAAAATCCTGGAAATCTTTAGGCTCTCAATGAACTGTCATTTTAATTCAGGGGTGGGCAAACTTTTTGGCCTGAGTGCCACATATGGGTATGGCAATTGTATGGTGGGCCATGAACGCTCACAAAATTGGGGGTTGGGTTGCGGGAGGGTGAGAGGGCTCAAGCTGGGGATGTGGGCTCTGGGGTGGGGCTGGGGATGAGGGGTTGGGGGTTCAGGAGGGTGCTCTGGGCTGGGACTGAGGGGTTTGGAGAGCAGGAGGGGGATCAGGGCTGGGTCAGGGCGTTGGGGCGTGGGAAGAGGTCTGGGGGGCAGACTCTGGGCGGCGCTTACCTCAAGCGGCTCCCAGAAATAGTAGCATGTCCCCGCTCTGGCTCCTACCCGGAGGTGCGGCCAGGTGGCTCTGCGCGCTGCCCTGTCTGCAGGCGCCATCCCTGAAGCTCCCATTGGCTGTGGTTCCAGGCCAATGGGAGCTGCGGGGGCGGCACTAGGGGCAGGGCAGTGTGCGGAGCCTTCTGGCTGCCTCTATGCATAGGAGCTGTAGGGGGGGACATGCTGCTGCTTGTGGAAGCAGTGCAGAGTGGGGCAAGACCCTGACCCCACTCCGCGGCTGGAGCGCCAGAGCGGGGCAAGCCCCGGACCCCACTTTCTGGCAGGAGCTTGAGGGACAGATTAAAACATCTGGAGGGCTGGCCCCCAGGTCATAGTTTGCCCACCCCTGTTTTAATCTTTAGGCTTTTCTCTGAACTGCAAACAAAGAAACAAAAATCAAACAAATTTTGAATACAGTAATACAAGAGGGACCAAATCACCTTTTACAGTAAAGTTCGTAAACATTTCCCCATTACTAATTGTTCCTTCTCTCTGTCTCACTTTCCTGCTTTTGGCTAATCTAAATAGGAGGCTATGACATGTTCAAGTTTCAGTAAACTAAAAGGAAGTGCATGCAGTGAATTTACCAAGTCCCTTAGCATCACACCCCACTCTTAAAACTGTTATTAGAACTACTTGCCCAATCTTTGTGAAAGGCCAATATTGCTGAAGATTTTTCTAAGGTATTCTAAAAAAACCTGTGGTCTGTTTAACAAGTGTGTTTAGTACTATGCTTAATTAAATGCTGCTTAAAACAATGCAGATCCACCTCACAGTTGGATCCCCTTACCATCAAACATATGTTATACATAAACTGTCTGCAGACCTCCTTTTAGACTTCTTAAACACTGTTATTTTTCCTGATAATTGACTGTAGATTATAATGGGCATTTGGTATAGTTTACATGGCACTATTGGCATACATAGCAATTTATAAATGTGTTTATTATTAATAATAATTCTTAGCACTTTTTATTGCTAGACTTCAAAGTGCTTTATGAGGCAAGTAAATGTTCTCATCTTCATTTTATAGATAGAGAAACTGTTGGGGAGCAGAGTGATTAAGGGGAAATTTGTAGAGAGATCAGCACAAAAACAGTGGTTTTTAAACAGAGATGAGCACAAGGTGAAAAGATTAATCTAGGTTCAGTTCAATATTTTATCAAAGTTTAGATGTTTGAATCTGAACTTTTGGTTCAGATCATGTCCAAGGAAGGACTCAAGAGTCAAAATTGAGGTCCTCCATAATGGCTATTATCTGTAAAGAGAGATAATCCAGTTTTGCTGATTAATAGTGTAAGGACAACAGCCAGTTCTGATGAGATCATTCATTTCTCCATACTATGTCATGTGTTTTTCTCTAGAAAGAAGATTAAAGAAAGATCAAGAAAAAATGCAAAACTGATAAAACGGAGAATGTGCCCTCATGCAGGTTTCTTTTGTGTCATCAGTTTCCCATCACAAATACATTTCTGTACACTGCCTCTTAGTTTCCTTCTTGATTACCAGTAAAGTCTAATGCATTTTCAGTGATGTTATTTACTGTAGCCTTTGTAGAAAAACTTCCAACCTCAAGCTGGAGAAAGAGGCAAACTGTGTGCCACTAGGTTCAGTTCTCTCTCTCATATGTCATTTCCCAGGTCATTTCAAATAAGCATAACCTCTACGTCAGAACCAGTTAACATAAGCTTAACATGGGAAAGCCATTGAAACTAAATTTATTGCTCAGCAGAGACCTTACCCGCACCCTGAACATGATGTTCTTTCTCACAATTGGTCGGCTTTCTGTTTCTATCCTTCTAACTCTTTCATTTTCAGTCCTCTGCCATTTCCCTTCTAGGCTATTACTAACTTTAGTACCCAATCTCCTGGCTATTAACATTTAATATTAATTTATTTTTTAACAATGAAAAAGACTCTGGCTTCCGAGAATTCAGAAGCTGACCAAGATTATGCCACAGGCCAAGGGAGAGGTGATGTTATTTAAATAAATAAATAAATAAAATCTCAGTATCTCATCATCACCATCAATTTAAGTACAAAAGTAGATCAGAGGAATGTAATACAACTGAGCAACAAATTAATACTGAAAACCTGAGTCATCTTTGTTCATAAATGGTATCTAGCTAACAGGTTTGTCTTAAGCACCCTCCACAACAGTACTTAACTGCTAACCAGGTAAATCAGATTTCTCACCCTGACTCTCATAGGTGAGCTCAGTGGTGCAGTTTCCTTGCTTTCCTTATGTCTAGCCAAAACAGGGACTTGGATGACAACAAATGGGCTGAGGCTTTTTGTTGAGGTGATGCATATTGGTAGGGGGAACTGATGGGAGCTGTGGCTGTTCCACACACACACACCCCTACCTTCTCAAAACATTTTTGGATTCTTGCTGTATTTGAAATCCCAGGCAGTTCATACTGTACAATACGTCTCTTTTCTTCCATGGTTAGTAAGGATGATGTAGCCTTTCCTTGCCAGCATAGACATCACCACAGTCATGCTTCAGAATGGACTACTGCAATGTGGTCTACTTGAGGTTATCCTTGAAGCACTCTCCAAAGCTTCAGCTAATGCAGAATGCAATATCCTACTTGCTTAGTCCCGTGCTTCAGTGGTGGGCGTATTGAATCTGTGTTCCAAAAACTGCACTGGTTTCCTATCTGATTCTAGATACAGTTCGCGTTGGTTTTAATCTATAAATGCTTTAGGATTCATCTGCATTAAACCATCATGGCCACACAATTAGTGTGATGTCACAGTCCCTAGATGTGGACTCCTAAGGTTTGAAAGCAAAGTGGTTTCAGTGAATGAACCTAAACTCAGGTAACTTACTGAGCTTCAGAGCATGGTACCAGGCACACCTTTGTGGTCAACCCTTGGTCTGCCTTTTCATTATCATCACAGTGCTTTTCCTTATGGTGGAATAATCCTGGGAAGTGGATTTTTCATACTTTCTGTTGTGGGGAGTTTAAAGTAATGTGCTATGTACATTGAATGGTTACCGTATGCCCATAGGTCACAGTGATTATGATCACATAAGTCATTTCTATATTTGATTATACTCATGTGAAAGTAACTCTGAAAGCCAGAGAGCAAGTTGTTGTTGGATCATTACTGATGCGTAACTGATTGCACAGTTTTTCATTAGTACCACAATTCCCTAGACTCTAATTAGTTATGGGCAGCTGCTTTGTCAAATCACTGTGTGACAGCTATGTCAGTCTCCCACATGTCTTTGGGAGCTCTTACTGTATTAGGTTTATGAATTATTGTGGATCAGAGGTTGTATGTCTTTCTTCTCCAGGAACTAAGAATGGGGGAGGACAGGGTGTGATTGCGCAAATTCACTCAGGTTATAATACTTCCAGAGAGGCTCACACATACTAGTTCTAGAGACCAACTGAAGTGACGTGGGACTCACCCGGCAGCACCTCCTGCTGGTCATCCTGGGAATTAGCTCTGTTTCTAGCTCCGGAGCACCCTCTGCCAGTCTGTGTCTCACCTGTCGTTGGCCCCTGTGTCCCTCCCAGACCCTGGTGCCCCTCTACAGCAGGGTTCTGTCCTCCTCCATACCCCCACAGCTCTGGGTCTCCCCTCCCCAGGGAACCCCCAACCCTCTATCCCCACCTCGCCTCAGTCTATGGCTACTGCCAGTCATCATCTAGCCACTGCTCACTGGGGCAGACTGCAGTATACAAGCCATTCATCATTGGCAAAGAGGGGTTTGGACCTGCTGGCTTTGCCTAACCCCTGGGTTGCAGCCTCTGCAACCCCAGTACTTGGTTCGGCCTTTGACAAGGCCTGCAGCCTGGGGAGTTGCCAGGCAGGAGCTCCCCTGCTCCTCTCACCTTTCCCCAGCCCTTCTCAGTTGCCTGCACCCTCAGCTCCCAGGCAGCTAGGTCCTTCTCCCTCTGAAGCTGGAGGGAGAGTGTCTAGCTCCTGGCTCATAGCCCTTTTATCAGGGCCCGCTGTGGCCTGATTGGGGCATGGCCCAGCTGTGGCTGTTTCCCCAATCAGCCTTTCCCCAGCAGCAGGCCTCTCACAGCCTCAGCCCTCTCCCAGGGCTGGTTTAACCCCTTCAGGGCCGGAGCAGGGTGACTATCCCGCTACACCAACATACAAAGAAAGGACTTTTTGATAAATAGCCTGAGTTTAAACCAACTCGGGGCCTTCTTTCTGATCCAGCAAATGGACAGGGCCTCTTGTCCAAGGGGGGCCCCAATGCTTCCTGGGAAGGGTTGGAAGGACTTTTGCCTACTGAGGTCCCGTAAGATTGATGGGTGACCTCTTTCACCATGCATATGGGAATTCTTAGCATGTGTGTAGGAACTTCTATTGTTTTTAATGTTTTCTTTGCAATGCTTGGACCTTAAAAATAAATGTGCTTGCTTATAAAGAGCTGTGTGGTAACTCATAACTGCCACTGTTCATAGCCTTTGAAGAGTAAGCCAAGTGCAGATGCTGGCCTGTTTAGGCAGTCTGGCTTTCTGGGAATATCCCAGGGCAGGCAGGGAACTGTGCAGCCTGGGAAAAATCCCACCAGGAGAGAAAGAAACACGGGTCTCTACCTAAGACCGGTGATGGCTAAGGAGCCAGGAGTGGGTGGCCTTGAGGGACCACTGAGGGGGAATACAGGTACAATTGCCTTGAACTGTGACACACTGCATGTTTATTTCTCAAAAACTATGGAGTATGCAAACCTCTGTACTTTGATTTGACTGACAGCGACTATTAGTCAATCAGAGTGCAGCAATCTGAATAATTTTTCAGTAACTGCACTGTGAGTTTGCAAATCTCTCTACCCAGGCTACTATAATTCCTCTGCTCTGATTGGTTCAGCTCCTATATTCTGAACTTTCAAGCTGTATTCAAGCAATGAAGATACTGCCTTAGCTTCTCACTGCCTTTCGGTTAGGCAGATGACAACCTGGGACCTCAGAGACTACTGACTGATGCAAAATGGGTCCATTTTACTTTCTTTATCCTCCCACTCCTCAAGTCTTCCTCCTGCCTGTTATATTTACCTGTTGAGTCTTGTCATAATCCTAAATTGCAAGCTGTCTGGGGCAGGGACCTTTTTTGTTTTACTTGATCGTACAAAGTGCCTAGAACAGTGGTTCTCAAACTCTTTTTCGTGGACCACTTGAAAATTGCTGAGGGTCTCAGGGGACCACTTAATGATCTTTCCCAATGTTGCTTGTACCATTAGCTAACTATTGTAAAGCGCTTGGATAAAAGCGCTATATTAAAAAAAACAATAATTAACTTTTTTTTGTTCTACAAATAAAAGCACACAAGCACCATTCATGTTTTAATATGAGTAGTCTTACCTTTCTAGTGCGATAGATGTGCCTTCTCTCTTCCACCATGGCAGCCCCCGAGCTGGGGCTGGGAAGGAGGGGGGTTCTCTCCCCGCCACAGCAGCCACAGAGCTAAGGCTGGGAAGGAGGGCCGTCTCTCCCTTGCAGCCACAGCCCTGGAGCTGGGGAAAGTCACCTCTTTCTCTGGCCACCGCAGCCCTGCACATCCCAAATTCCTCCCACCCCCTCTTCTCACCCCACTGCCCCCTCCCACCTACCCCATATTCCCTCCAAGGCCACCACCTCACCTTACTTGTGCATCTTCTCCAGGGTCGAGGCACCTAATTAGTGGAGCCACGTTTGCACAGCTCCACTAATTAGGTGGGTGGCCCTTCATTCTCTGGTGTATAGCCACCCAGGCATGCACCTTAGAGGGAACTATCCGCGGACCACCTGAATAGAGCTCGCAGACCACTGGTGGTCCACGGACCACAGTTTGACAACCTCTGGCCTAGAACAATGAAGCTGTGATCTGTGATTCAGCTTCTAGGCCAAAAGAGATTTTAATTTTTTTAAAAACCCATTACCATTTCAGTACTTTACTAACCCATTTAGGTTGTTTTGTAGGTTTTATATTCTCTTTAATTTAAAATGTCCATACAATAAAAGAATAGCCCAAATGTGCTTTGTATTAACTAAGCAATAATCATATTCTAGGTTAATAAATTCCTCCTCTTTAGCCTGGGTGTTTGTTGTAAACACGTCAGTGGTTGACCTTTGAGCTCAGTCAGCTAGGAGACAGTTCTTTCCTGGTTAATAGGAGGCAGCCTGAAACCATCATGTAACTATATATACACAATCATGTGATCGGGGGTGTGTATACATATATTTTAGGAAAATAATAAACAAAATATTTAGAAAAATAAAAAGCTTTTAAAATCAAGATTGGAAAAATAATTAGCAGGCAGAAAAGACATGGTCTTTTATGCCGTATCTAATCTCCTGCCAAGAATCTGATTTAATAATAGAGCAATAACCTTTTTTTTCTTCATGACTAGATCCTGAGCCTCTCACAATACATGAGCACAATATAAATACTCCAAGAGCCCCGTTCCCACATGCTTGCTTTTCTTGGTAAGACTGCAATTCTCTGTCTTGTTTTTTTGAGTCTGGGCTAACACTAGAAGGCAAGTGAAGTGCTGTAATACTGTCTGCATGCAAGACAATCTTTTTACATTTTGTTTATTAACCACTCTGATTCACAGAGCTGGCCTGTGGATCCTGGGAAGCCCATGACAGCCCCTCTCCCAAACAGATAAAGAAAATGTGAGCTGGCATAAACTGGCTGCTCAATTTTGTGACGTGAAATCTTTTACTGTGTTTTTTCTAAGTTCTAAAAAGGCAGAAAAAAAGAAAAAGTCATTTCAGATTGGGGGGGTTGATTGTTTTATGGGGTTTTTTGTTGTTGTTGTTTTGGTTTCTTCAGTGTCAAGAAAAAAAAGGAGAGATTGATAAAATGAAGGAAGGGAGAGATGAAAAAAATGTGTGTGTGGTTGTGGTGGGGAAGGGAAGTCTTATTTCTACCCTTTGTCCAGATCCTATAAATCCTGCCTGTGCCCCGGCTTGTCACATCTCACATCCGCAGAACTGGCCATAACATTTTTGTTCAGGCCTATAGAATAATCTTTTGCCACTTTCCTCCCAACAAAATATAAGCAGTTCCCACCCACCATAGTCAGACCACTCTGCACAAGGGTGGCCAGAGACTCTGGGAGGATTAGTGAGCTTCTTCTGTGGGATACACTCCAAATCAAACTGGCTCATTTGATACAAAGTGTGTGTGTTAGAGGGTCAGGGGATCTCTAGGTTCCCACAGGCTCCAACTGCCGAAATGGGGGCCCAGCTGCTTTTTCCATTCAACCTAGTGATCAGTTTATGCCCATTCATATATTCAAGGCTCTTTACAAGAAAAAGGGCTAGGCCAGTGTTAATTTTTACCTTCCTAGCTGACCCCTATTGGGTGGGGGAGGGGCTGTCCCAGGCTTCCCCAGGGCTCATAGCTCAGTTCTTTGCATCAGAGAATATAATGAAGTATAAAAGAGCATGCTCCTTGCAGTAAAAAGAACGAGGATTACTTGTGGCATCCTCCTCGTTCTTTTTCCTGGTACAGACTAACATCGCTACCCCTCTGAAACCTGTCTCCTTGCAGTGTTTCAGGTCTCCCCTTGCCCTCTAGTGGTAGGCCAGACTCAATGCGAGCTACGGAAGTGCACTCTGAAAAGCCAGACCCACCTATTCTCTCAGGCCTTTGTCTGAGGGTTTGGGAGCCGCCTTCTCTGTGTATCTGCATTGTGCTCATCCACCATGGTAGTGAGCATGGTATAAAAACCTAGAAATATTCAGGGGTTAAGTTTGTTTGTTTTTTCTGTTAAAATTGGCATGCTGAGTTCTGATTATAAGAAATTGTGCATGGGCCCAGACACATTGTAACAGACATTTGATGTATGCTGAAAAGTAAATAGAACTGCTCTATTATCTTTTATTATTATTATTTATTCTTATTTTATTCCATGCCACAGGGCAATGAAAGCTTCTCCTGGCTTGGTAAGGCTGGCTTCTAACCCCACCTCAGGGGATTTCTGGTTCTACAGAGGAAGGGAGCATAGGAAATGAATAGGGTGAAATTTCCAGGTTGAATGACCAAGGAAAACCCCAGTCTTTTACAGCCTACATATGAGCCCTACTTTGACTAAACAGCAGAGGCTGTACACTCCCATTCACGCTGGAAAATGTGCTGTGCTCAAAAAACATTTTTAGAAATGGATCAAAAAACCCAATTTCAGTTCATCAGCCAAAATGGCCAGCCCTATCATTATTGCTTAAGGCCCTTCCCTCTTATCTTTTTCCACTCTCCCTCTTATCTAATCTAAATCTAGCAGGCCTTAATTTTTGGCTATTTTGGTGCCCTGTGATTTCCTAGAAACATAATGTCTAGAGCTATCTGTGAATTGTATCAGAATAAATTTTAACAGAAATGGGTTGTTTCATTAGGAATTAAATAAACTCCAAAGTTTAAAAAAAATCACAAAGTTCATGATAGCTTTTTAAAGAAATTTGTTTATAATATGTGCCCTGTGTTCCCACATTTTGTGCTATGCACAACCAAGAAATAAACTTCAGATAACATGATCAGGAAGAGATAGAGCCGGCATTCACAGTGGACACCAGGAACAAGACATGAATTCCATTGAAAATCCTTCTAAAAGAATGTTGCCATTCTCTCAGAGAGAGAGCCCGACAAGGCCCAGCATATCTAAGCACTGAACACATCATAAACTTTGTAATGGATTCTGGTTGTCACCTTTCACAGGTTCCAATCTTGGAAGGATTTTTCTTTGCTTTCTGTGTATTAGTGTTTGCTTGGTTTCTATATGGCATGAAGACTTTGTGGCAACCTCTGAAGACAGTTAGGCTTTCTCTTGGTGATATCTCCTCCAGAAGTTGCAAAGTTCAGCACCCTTGAATGCTAACTTTATCTGTAGCACTCAAGAGCTTCAGCGTCAGCCTTGTTAGCTGCATTGTTCCAGAGGATCAAGAATGGAGAAGTGGTCTCTGATACAGCTATGCCCTCACTTGTTGATAGCCGTGTAGATTAAGAACAAGGCCTGACCCAGCCTGCTTTGCCTCCACTTTATCCTTCAAGTCCATCCTATTTCTCCCAAAAGATATTCAAACTAGAGTCTGCTCCTAACAAAAATATTAATAAAAGCGCAGAATATAATTCTCTTTCAGGAAAAAATAAACTGACAAAACACATGCTTGCCCCACTCAGCCGCACTGCTGCTTTTACAGGCCACCAACCACTCTTGTCTAGTTAGATAGTAGTACGCTCTTTGGGCAGAGACTTTGTCATTTTTGTTGTCTGGAAAGTGCATCTATCTCTCATCTGCAACCATCACTGTAGTACCTGAGCACTTAGCCTGTTGTTGAAACAATAACTAATCAAACTGTCATTACCTTAGTCTCAAGAATGGTTTCCAACAGCCATTTAAAAATGTTATATTCTGTTGCTGCTAGTTGGCAAGCTGTTACTTGAAATCATTGTTAAGGTTTTGTCTGCACTAGCAAGTTGTACTGTTTTAACTATACCTTTATAGTTAATGCAGTACAACCTCACTAAGGCCTGGTTTACACTGGGAGGGAAGGGGAGGATCGATCTAAGTTACGCAACTTCAGCTACGTGAATAATGTAGCTGAAGTCGATGTACTTAGATCTACTCACCGCAGTGTCTCCACTGCGGTGAGTCGATGGCTGACGCTCCCCCGTCAACTCCGCCTACGCCTCTCGCTCCGGTGGAGTACCAGAGTCAACGGGAGAGCACTTGGGCGTCTGTGACAAGTTGGGTCACAGAAACCCCCGGGGAGTTGCCACCTGATGTGCCAAGACTACTTCTGCCCCTGCTTTCCCTGCCAGTTTGGGACTCCAACATCCTGTCTTGCTGAGCCAGACATGCCAGTCTGCTCCAACACAGACCCAGGGTCTGAATCACGTACCCCAAAGCTGCAGACTTAACTGAAGGCAAGTTAAGAAGTGTTCCTGCCTTTAACACCCAGATGCCCAACTCCCAATGGAGTCCAAACCCTAAATAAATCCGTTTTACCCTGTATAAACCTTATACAGGGTAAACTCATAAATTGTTCACCCTCTATAACACTAATAGAGAGATATGCACAGCTGTTTGCCCCCACCCTCACCCCCAGGTATTAATACATACTCTGGGTTAATTAATAAGTAAAAAGTGATTTTATAAAATACAGAAAGTAGGATTTAAGTGGTTCCAAGTAGTAGCAGACAGAACAAAGTGAATTACCAAGCAAAATAAAATAAAACATGCAAGTTTAAGTCTAGTGCAGAAATAAAACTGAATACAGAAAAAATTCTCACCAGTTTCAGTAAGCTTTCTTTTACAGACTAGTCTCCTTCTAGTCTGGGTCCAGCAATCACTCACATCCCCTGCAGTTACTGTCCTTTGTTCCAGTTTCTTTCAGGTATCTTTGGGGGTGGAGTGGCTCTCTCTTTAGCCAGCTGAAGACAAATAGTGGGGTCTCCCAGGGGTTTAAATAGACTTTCTTCTGTGGGTGGAGACCCTCTTCTCTCTCCTATGCAAAGTCCAGCTCCAAAATGGAGTTTTGGAATCACCTGGGCAAGTCACATGTCCATGCATGACTGAGTTCCTTACCAGCCAAGCCACATTCCTTGGAAAGCTCAGATGTGGACTGGCATCTCCAAGTTCATTGTTGGCTTAAGGGCTTCTTGATTGGGCACTTACTGAGAATAGTCTTTTCTCAGGAAGCTGACCAACTGCTTCACTAAAATCTACTTAGAATCAGACAAGTATACAGCCAATATTCGTAACTTCGAATACAAAAATGATACATGCATACAAACAAGATTAATAGATTCAGTAGATCATAACCTCTACAGAGATATGTTACATGGCATATGTAGCATAAAACATATTCCAATTATGTCATATATATACATTAATAAGCATATTTCCATAAAGCCTTATGGGGGACACTGTCACAGGCGTCGATTTATCGCATCTAGACTAGACATGATAAATCAACCCCCGCTGGATCAATCTCTGCCTGCCAATCCAGCGGGTAGTATAGACAAGCCCTTAGTGTGGATATAGCTTCGTCTCACACAGGATATATAGCTCTGTCTCATACAGGAACATATAAGTCATCTTTATACCAGAATAGCTGCATCCACACAAGGGTTTTTACTGGTATAACTATACTGTTAACATCCACTAGCTGCATATAGTTATACCAGTATAGCTTTTCTATTGTAGACTAAGCCTAAAATCAGGAATGGTTTCAGAGAACAGCCCACTAAACAGATTTTTAGTGGCAGAGAATTGTGTTGCAAGATAGTTGGGAAGCTATTATGTTAAACTACAAACCCTGCAAACATCAGATTTGATGTGTAAGTGGGCTGTAAAATTCTGGCCACTGTACAAGTGGTATCTGCTTTACGTTCTGGGGTAAGGTGAAAGCCTGCTCATCTCATGCCACAGCACCATATAGCAGGTGATTTATACAGTGATTTGTAGCAGCAGCTGAACACAGGAGTTATGTGTTTCCCTGAGATACCAAAGTGTGATTACTGAAAGTCAGGTGTTATGAACTGACCTTCCCCCAGAGCAATTCAGTCAAGTTTGAGAGAGACCTGGTGGTTTAACCATTTATTGAAAACTACAATAGGATCTAAAAATATGATCCTGGCCCACAATTACAGCAACCAAGTAAAATATCACTCCCCGTGGTCAGATGAACCATTTCCTCTGTCTAGAGGAGTCTGTCACCTCTACACCACACAGAGAAGCTCTTAACACACTCAAATATATCATAGGCTACACTAGGGTGTCTGGTTTTTGACTGGAATGTCCGGTCGAAAAGGGACCCTGGCGGCTCCGGCCATTACAGGTTTGGTCGGTGGCGCAGTGGGGCTAAGGAAGCAGCTGGGGGCTCCACGTGCTGCTGCCTGCCGCCTGCCCCCACCCCAAGTACCGGCTCTGCAGCTCCCATTGGCCAAGAACCGCAGCCAATGGGAGCTGCAAGGGCGGTGCCTGCGGACAGGACAGCGCACAGAGCCGCCTGGCTGCGGCTCCGCGTAGGAGCTGGAGGTGGGACATGCTGCTGCTTCCAGGAACTGCCTGAGGTAAGCACCACCCAGAGCCTGCACCCCAACCCCCTACCCCAGCCCTAATCCCCCTCCTGCCCTCCAAACCCCTCGGTCCCAGCCCAGAGCACCCTCCTGCACCCTAAACCCCTCATCCCCTGCCCCACCCCAGAGCCTGTACCCCCAGCTGCAGCCCTCACACACCCCCCACCCCCAACCCTCTGCCCCAGTCCTGATCTCCCTCCAAACCCCTCGGGCCCAGCCCGGAGCACCCTCCTACACCCCAAACCCCTCATCCCCAGCCCCACTCCAGTGCCTGCACCCCCAGCCAGAACCCTCACCCCCTTCCGCACCCCAACCCCCTGCATCAGCCTGGTGAAAATGAGCAAGTGAGTGAGGGTGGGGCGAGCAAGTGACAGGGGGGCGGGTGTGAAGTGAGAGGGGGCGGGGCCTCAGTGAAGGGGCGGGGCAGGGGCGTTCGGTTTTGTGCAAGTAGAAAGTTGGCAATCCTAGGCTACATATGAGTCCTGTGACATGCACATACACAGTATGTCCAGACATGCCCAACCATGGCTCCCCCTACTGCTGGAAAACATGAAACACATACTAAAAAGATAAACTTTAAAAACAAGAAGGGTAAAGGTGCCTCACCCAGGGGACACAGGAGCATCTAATGGTGAGGCCTGTATGGGGGTTCTCCAGTCCCCTAACACAGGGGATACTGATATGTTGGAATAGAAAACCAAAATCTTTTTCCAGCCTGGGTGACAGGCTTACTCAAAAGGGGAATATATAGTTGACATAATGGTCTAGATAATATTTAGCCCTGCCATGAGTGCAGGGGACTGGACTAGATGACCTCTCAAGGTCTGATACTGGATAGTGATACTGGATTTCCACCAGTGTACTACCATTGACTTGAAAGGCCTTACTCCTGATTTACTCCAGTGCAAAAGGGTAGTCTTTCTGTGGGGGAAAGTCTTAACTCCATGACAGTATTTGATGTTCAAATGCCATTCTTAAAATACCACCATTTAATAGTCCCTACTATTTAATGCAAATATATTTTGCACAGTCTTTCATACAAACTGCAACTCAAACTGAGGTAAATAATACAGGCCCAGATTGTGTCTTCCCATGGAAAAACCCACAGACAGTGACATAGCAGGGGTTCCCTTGTAAAGCTCTCCACAGTTGGGGTTGGGTCTGTAGAAAACGTTTTAGGGACCACCTCCAAAATCTGATGTATGCCCAAGGTTTGCCAGAAACTCCAGAGATCTGTAGGAGATCGGGGCCATCCAAGCAGAGGCTATATGCCTCTGCACCATGTCTAGTCCCAACACCCACTCCCCGCAGCTCCCTGGTAAAGCACTTGTGCAACCTACATAAAGAGGAGGTAAGTCAATTTACTTACTTAATTTACTTACCAATTAATTCTGTGCTACAGAACTCCTCTATCTGATATACAGCAATTGCACAGACCATGAGTTCATATCCTTGTGAGAGATTAGATTTTCTATGGGAATCCTCTACATACTAAAAGTGGGAATTATAATAGGATTCACTTTCTTTCTCTTCTTCAGCATTCAGTGGCAGTCTTTTCCGTAAAACAGGTTACGCACACTCACGTGGGCATAATTAGCAGTTTTAAATTTATTTTTAGAGAATAACACTCCAAAAATAAACCGTTACAACACAGAGTTACAATGCTCCCTTGCTAGACTAACATCACTAACTAGAGATTTGTTATTTTATTTTAAAAAGAAGATAGTACAAGGCCTAAATCTTAAATTATATATATTTATATCTTACAAAATAAATAGATTGGAACTTCTGACAATTGGATATCTTCTGCTTTCACATAGGCCCAAGGTATTATATTGACAACTAGATAAAACGTTTAGTTGTACCACCAAACCAATTGTTTCAGCATTCACAATATGGAGCACATACAAAATAAGAGAAACTGACAATTGCATTGTTGTAAGGCTCACATGGTGTCTTTGGTTCCATGATGTAATACAACTCATGAAGACATTTGGCCTCCAATCTACAATTCCTCCTTTATGGTGTTTTCCCAGCCTAAATCCAACTGATTTTTATAAGATTACAGGAAACTGCACTGAGATCCAACTCACAGATTCAGTCTGGGTTACACTGGCAGCGTTAGCTCCTCCCTGCAGGGCTGAGCTGGATCTGACTGGTGCTCAGCAATGGCTCCCAGTTTGTACCCCATATAGAACTCACTGCTGGTTGGTCAGGAGCTTCCAGTCTCTAACTAAGGGCTTGTCTACACTGGCACTTTGCAGCGCTGCAACTTTCTCGCTCAGGGGTGTGAAAACACCCCCCTGAGCGCAGCAAGTTTCAGCACTGTAAAGAGCCAGTGTAGCTAGTGCACCAGCGTTGGGAGCCACACTCCCAGCGCTGGTAGCTATTCCCCTCACGGAGGTGGGATTTTTAGAGCTCTCTCCCAACGCTCTGCTGCGGCTACACAAGCCACGTTAAAGCGCTGCCACTGAAGACATGCCCTTAGGGTGTATGTGTGTACATGCAGGAATGTCTTCCCTTAATGAAGTTTTCCAAACTAGCTTCAAAACAGCAATTGAGCATTGTTAACTTCCTGCAGTCCTAGTGTGTTGAAATGGTAACTACTTGTTTGCAGTCACTCAAGCCTCTATACTGCCACCTTGTCTTGGAATGTTTCCCTATCAACTCAGAACAGCAGCTGTAATTACAGCAATGGGTTTCGGCAGAACACCAGACAAAAAGAAAAGGGGGTTACACTTGTGCTCCCCTCCCCCATGTACATGCTGTGTGTTGCAGAATGTTCTAAAGCAAGAATAAATAGTAATGATAATAAGTTTAGTTACCACATAAAGACAAAAAGAAAAGGAGTACTTGTGGCACCTTAGAGACTAACCAATTTATTTGAGCATAAGGTTTTGTGAGCTACAGCTCACTTCATCGGATGCATACTGTGGAAAGTGTAGAAGATCTTTTTATACACACAAAGCATGAAAAAATACCTCCCCCCACCCCACTCTCCTGCTGGTAATAGCTTATCTAAAGTGATCACTCTCCTTACAATGTGTATGATAATCAAGTTGGGCCCTTCCCAACTTGATTATCATACACATTGTAAGGAGAGTGATCACTTTAGATAAGCTATTACCAGCAGGAGAGTGGGGTGGGGGGAGGTATTTTTTCATGCTTTGTGTGTATAAAAAGATCTTCTACACTTTCCACAGTATGCATCCGATGAAGTGAGCTGTAGCTCACAAAACCTTATGCTCAAATAAATTGGTTAGTCTCTAAGGTGCCACAAGTACTCCTTTTCTTTTTGCGAATACAGATTAACACGACTGTTACTCTGAAACACATAAAGACAGAACTACTCTTGATTTTTCTGCATCCTTCCCAGCAACATTAGCAGGACATCCACTGCAGATGAAGGGGAGTAAAATCATGACACCTGGGTTATATTTCTTGATCTGGTTTGACTCATGGCCCTGGTCTACACTGGGGGGAAGGAATCGATCTAAGTTTTTCAACTTCAGCTACGTGAATAATGTAGCTGAAGTCGACGTACTTAGATCGACTTACCGTGGTGTCTTCACTGCGGCGAGTCGACTGCTGCCGCTCCCCCGTCAACTCCACCTGCACCTCTCGCAGCGGTGGAGCACAGCAGTCGACGGGAGAGCGCTCGGGGATCGATTTATCATGTCTAGACTAGAAGCGATAAATCGATCCCCACTGGATCGATCGCTGCCTGCTGATCCGGCAGGTAGTGTAGACATACCCATGATGGTGTAATCTGACAAGATGTGCAAGGCATTTGGCCAGATTCTGATGTCAGATACATCAGTGCAAACCCAGAGTGAGATCAGTGGTAACTGAGAGAAGAATATAGTCCATTGCATGCAATTACCAAAGGTCTTGGCTCTGACAGAACAGCAGATAAGAATTTTTTGTTGCTTAAAATCTTCCAGAGAAATAGATTGAGAAGAGGGGTATGTGGGGTGTTTCCAGCCTTATCAGTGTAGTTCATTAAAGTGAGCAACTCTGTAAAGTCCCTTGGCCATTTCCTTCTGCTTTTAATCTGCTCAGTGTAAAGTTCTCTGTTCTTATGCTTATTCCTTTGGATATATTAAATATCTTAATATTAGTAGTAATAATAGTACTTTGCTGCTTCAACACATTTCATCCCAGGCTCTCAAAAAAACTTCACAAACATTAACTGATTAAGATACTCAACACCTCTGAGGCAGCTAAATATTTGTTGTGTGTACCCATTCTGCAGACAGGTTAAATGAAACAAGCCAGTGGCAGAACCAGTTCAGTCTATTGGTTCAATGTACTTAAAATATGTAATTAATAAGATATGGAGTAATCCAGTGGACTGAATATGAAGATAGGGCCTAGGATCTTCTGATTTTTATTGTTGGCTCTGACATGGATTTGCTGTCTAGCTTTGAGCAAGTCACTTTACCTCCCTGTGTCTCAGTTTCACCATCAGCAAGGTGCAAAGAATAAGTTACCTGCTTCACAGGGTGTTGAGCATTTACTACTGAGTTTGTATTTGTATAGCATTTTGAAAACAGAGAGCGCTATATTAATGTTAAGAATCCTCACGAGGGCTTGAGTTGTTACCACAGACTGTTGTTATGGGTGTTCTCATGCACATCCAGACTGCAGACCAATAGGTTGTCACACATCCCACATCTCTTGCCCTTTGGTCTGGGGTCCACCTCCCTTGCTATTCAAAATTGTGCAGCGTATCTCTGAGTTCTACAGTTACTGCTTCCGTAGACATTCCTTTCCCACTGATAGCTAGCAGTGGCTTTCCCACTCAAGGCTGCAGACCCTGATGGGGCCCCTGTTTCCTCTCCTCCTTCTCTTTCATAGCAGTGAAAGCCGGTAGATGCAGCTAGCCTGACTCCTCCTCCTTATTTCCAGGGCTTTTACAGGCTTTTAATTGAAAGCAAGAGCCTAGGTGCCTGTGAAACTGGAAACAAAGAAGGAAGTCATGCAACCAGCCTGCTCTTCGTGAACCACCAGCAAGCAATCTGACTGTTGTGAGGGAAGAAATTACAGGACTTGGTCACAGTGTCAATGTGGTGGAGAAGGAGAGGGTAGGATTTAAGATGAGCCCCAAGCTTGCAAGCTTGGATGGAACAGGGAGATAGTGCAGAGAGCTTGAGAAGGAAGATGAGGGGCTCTGTGTCAGCCATGTTGATTTGATGGCAGTTTGGCTGTTTCTAACTCTAGGCAGAGTAGAAACTTACAATGTGTACAATGTAAGGTTAACCTTAACCATTTCATTGTAAGGTTATATTTCTTGATCTATAGTTTCTTCAGATAAAAACGCGTAGCAGTTGTGGGGTAGGGGAACCAGGCCCTCTCACTCCACCAGGTTCCAACCCAGGGGCCCTCTTGAGCACCATAATGCAGGAATCCACCACCTGGGCTTCTTCCTACCACTCTTCTCCTCTCTTTGGGGCTCATCACGGCTGGCAGTTGGCCCCCGAGACCTAGTTCATGTTTCTCAGCAGGGTAGGGAGTCCCAGTTCAGTGCAGCAGATCTCCCGCTAGGGATGCCTACCTGACATAATCCCTTTGCAGCAGCAAGTGCAGGTCTGCCTCTCTCTGCCCACGACCCTGCTGTGCTGAAGAGACTTCCTTGTAAGTCCGTCCTCCAAGCAGAGCATGCCCAGCCGGCTTTTCACGGCAGGGTTTCCCAGGCCCAGTGCTGTTCCTGCACCCTTAACTATCTAGTGTGGGGTTTATTCACTCTGTCACACTGGCAAACACTATTTGGAAAATACCTCTGCTTTTTCAGAGATGGAGGAACTTGCATGGGCATGCATGCAACCCCACACGTGCACACACACACACACACACACACGATAAGTCTATACTGCAATAAAAGACCCCATCATGGCCGCAACTGGCCTGGGGCGTGAGCTGTGGGACTATAAAATTGTATTGCGAATGTTCGGACTCGGGCAGGAGCCTGGGATCAGCAGCCCTGAGAGGGGAGGGTCTCAGAGCCCAGGTTCCAGCCTGAGCCTGAACAACTACACTACAATTTTTAGACCTGCAGCCCAAGCCCCGCAAACCCCGTGAGTGCTGAGACTCGGCACTGCAGGTTTTTAGCACAGTGTAGATGTACCCACAGAGACCTGACCCCAAGAAAGCTTTATGTTTCTACGTCTCCTTAGCTTTTTTTAAAGTTAACAATTGTGCCCCTAGAAGGCAGCAATGGGGATATGGCGACACTGCAGTCAGGAGGTGTAATTGCAGCACTTGTAGAGATACCTGAGCTAGCTTTGATCTAGTAACAATCGCAGTGAAGCCATGGTAGTACAGGCAGCTTTATGGACTAGCCCTGCCCTCTTGGGACACTGGGTACATACCCTAGCTTTCACTGCTAGCTCCAAGCTAGCTTGGGCATGGCTACACATGCTGCAATCAAACCTTCCGATTGCAATGTAGACATACTCTCAAAAATGAGGGCAAGGGCCTGGAAGCAGAAAGAATTTTAGTGCCTAGGATCTGGGTAAGCTTAAGGCAGAGCTTAGAGGGTCTGCAATGGAATGTAAGACCAGAGTTAATGGAACTCGAGTCAGTAGACCCTGGGTTTGAGAACCCAGTGCTGGAGCATCTACGTTGATTGCTGACCCTAGGTCGAGATTTTTTGAACCCAAGCCCCAACCTGGAGCTCCAACATATGCACAGCAGTACACAGGCCTAAGTTCAACCAAACATATCGCAGACTTCCTAGTGCCCTTCCAAAATGCTCTACCCCTTTGTATGCGGTGCAGTGTGGGAACATTTGACTGTCCACTCACACAGGACATTTGAGCTGCCTGCCAGCACATCCTGCTGAGCCATCATTTTGTTCCATGTGCTCCCAGTGACCGGAGCCAGCAACGAGAAGGCATCACCATTTGAAGAACTTCTCTTTCTTGTGCTTTCACTCTTGTTTAAGGAAACAGGAAGAGCTGGTGGATATTCTGGTGGCATTTTCTGACCCACTGAAGGCACCTGACAGAGCTAATGATAGAGCAGAAGAAAGAAGAGGAGGAGGATACAGACATGGCAGACTCAAACTCGCTGATGCTGCCCATGACAGTCATGATAGCCACTTCTGGAGCAGGGCCACAGGCAGTGCTTAATTTGTGCCAGGGCTTGCCAGGGCTGAGCCCCGGTAACTCTAGGCTTGGCAGTTCATAGCCCCAGCACCTCTGGGCTTGTTGCATCAGTTATGAATGTAAAAAATTTGCTTGAACCCTGGTGCCTCTTTCATCACAATTAAGCAGGGCCACAGGCACAGACTGGTGGGACCACATAGTCATGCAGACCTGGGACGACCAGCAGTGGGTCCAGAACTTTCATGTGAAGAAAGCTACATTTCTGGCGTTGTGTGAGCAGCTTGCCTCGCCCCTCCAGCATTACGACACGCACATGAGGGCAGCCATGCTGGTCCCAAATCAGGTTGCTATAACTGTATGGAAGCTGGCTACTTCAGGCTGTAGCAGGTCTGCTGACAACCAGTTGGTTTGGAAAGTCGATAGTGAGTAAAGTGGTGGTGGAGGTTTCTGAGGCAATCAGGTGTGCGGTTTACCTGAAAGTGGCAGTAACTGCTGGCTTTGGGAAAGCAGGGTTCCAAACTGTGCCAGGGCCATTGATAGGACTCAGGTGCCATTAGTCTGCGCTCCTGATGGAACATATGAGCACACAAACCAAAAAGGGGACTACTCTATCATCATGCAGGACCTTGTGGACTTCAGAGGTTGATTTAGGAACGTCAACATGGGTTGCACTGAAAAAGTTCATGATGCCAGGATTTTCTGCTGATTGGAAGTCTGCATTCAAGGATGCCACCAAATGTCATTGTCATAAATGGAGTTACTGTTCCCACTGCTATTCTTGGGGACCCCGTGAACCCTCTTTTGCCTTCATTTATGAAGCCATATACCGATATCAGAGAGCCTGGCAAAAAAAGGTTTAAATGGACTCTAAGCAGGTATGGAATGCTGGTTGAAGGTGCATTTGGCAGATTGACATCCCATTGGAGGGGTCTACAAACCCACTTGGATGCCAGTGTCATCAGTGCTGTCCATATTATTGTGGCCTGCTGTGCTCTTCACAACCCTGAGTCCAATCCCAAGGCTGAGAGATTTGTATGTAGACAAAAGAGGGCTTAGGGCTTGAGCCCCTGTCTGAGCTCAGGCTTACATTGCAGTGTAGACATTCCCTAAATCTCCACTTCCGAACCCTGGCAGCAGGATCTAGGATCCAGTGTCCTGGGTCCAGAAGCACCCAAAGTCCAGAGGTGTTTAGATTCTGAGTTCCAGTTCAGAACTGATGATAAGCAATTAAATATTTAATTGCTAGCCTACCACTGGTTACCAGCTTCCCCTCAAATCCAGTATGTTGAACTCCTAACCACTGCTACATTCTTGCACTAACCAGGATAGCCATGTCATTAAGAAGATGAGGTTTGCTCATTTGTTTTGTTA
This sequence comes from Caretta caretta, assembly GCF_965140235.1. Lineage (NCBI taxonomy): Eukaryota > Metazoa > Chordata > Testudines > Cheloniidae > Caretta > Caretta caretta. The sequence continues at coordinate 133,755,529 of NC_134209.1, read as the reverse complement.
TGTGCAGTCTCATATGATGCAGTTGGTTTACACGTGGGCTGTAATCAAAATACACTTCAGTTGTGTGTATTTTTCAGTTTGGTTAATTACATTCACTGCATCTTTCACTGATAACTGGTGCTGCTACAATGTTGGGACTGATAAAAAGCTGCAAATATTCTTTACTTCCAAATAAATGTTCCATAACCTCTTGCAAGCCATAGTAAATCTACACTCCACATCACTGAGTTAAACCCAGGGTCCCCAACGCGGTGCCCTCGGGCGCAATGGTGCCTGCCGGGGCAGTTGTGAGCACTTGCAGGACACCGCCCGCCGATACGCCGCGGAGAAGCGTTGCTGTTTCTCGGTGGCATTTCGGCAGTGACGCTTCTTGCCGCTGCCACTTCTCGGTGGCATTTCGGCGGCGGGGTGTCTGGCACCTGCCACAGTCTTCTGGGAATAGGAATATGCTATTCCCACAGAAAGGTTGAGGACCACTGAGTTAAACCATCACTACATAAGTTAGTGCTGCCACTTGCTGGCTGTTTATTGTCTGTGCAGATGCTAAACCCTGCAGCTAGATCCCATAGGTGGGGAAAAAATGGATACTGTAGTATCTACCAGTCAAATCAGTAAAAAGAAAAGGAATACTTGTGGCACCTTGGAGACTAACAAATTTATTTGAACATAAGCTTTCATGAGCTACAGCTCACTTCATCGGATGCATGCAGTAGAAAATACAGTGTGGAGATTTATATACACAGAGAACATGAAACAATGGGTGTTACCATACACACTGTAACAAGAGTGATCAGGTAAGGTGAGCTATTACCAGCAGGAGAGCCGGGAGGGGGGGGGAAGCCTTTTGTAGTGATAATCAAGGTGGGCCATTTCCAGCAGTTGACAAGAATGTATGAGGAACAGTGGGGGGTGAGGGAGGGTGGAATAAACATGGGGAAATAGTGTTACTTTGTGTAATGATACATCCACTCCCAGTCTTTATTCAAGCCTAAATTAATTGTATCCAGTTTGCAAATTAATTCCAATTCAGAAGTCTCTTGTTGGAGTCTGTTTTTGAAGTTCTTTTGTTGAAGAATTGCCACTTTTAGGTCTGTAATCGAGTGACCAAAGAGATTGAAGTGTTCTCTGACTGTTTTTTGAATGTTATAATTCTTGACGTCTGATTTTGTGTCCATTTATTCTTTTACATAGAGACTGTCCAGTTTGACCAATGTACATGGCAGAGGGGCATTGCTGGCACATGATGGCATATATCACATTGACAGATGTGCAGGTGAACGAGCCTCTGATAGTGTGGCTGATGTGATTAGGCCCTAGGATGGTGTCCCCTGAATAGATATGGGGACACATTTGGCAACGGGCTTTGTTGCAAGGAGAGGTTCCTGGGTTAGTGGTTCTGTTGTGTGGTGTGTGGTTGCTGGTGAGTATTTGCTTCAGGTTGGGGGGCTGTCTGTAAGCAAGGACTGCCCTGTCTCCCAAGATCTGTGAGAGTGGTGGATCGTCCTTCAGGATAGGTTATAGATGCTTGATGATGCATTGGAGAGGTTTTAGTTGGGGGCTGAAGGTGATGGCTCGTGGCCTTCTGTTATTTTCTTTGTTGGGCCTGTCCTGTAGTAGGTAACTTCTGGGTACTCTTCTGGCTCTGTCAATCTGTTTCTTCACTTCAGCAGGTGGGTATTGTAGTTGTAAGAACGCTTGATAGATATCTTGTAAGTGGTTTTCTCTGTCTGAGGGGTTGGAGCAAATGCGGTTGTATCGTAGAGCTTGGCTGTAGACAATGGATCGTGTGATTTTAATAGTATACAGTGCTAAGAATCACAGGTCACATTAGTTTAATTTGCCTAAATTTTGCAAACAAAAAGTGTTCAAACTCCATTAAATAACATTTAACCATTAGCTGAAAACAATTTAAAGCATCTATCCCAATCCCTGCCAATTCAGCCTCCACCTTCAGCTTTACTTTCCTGATTCAGCCTTGGCAAGGCAACAGGAGCAGTTGCCTTTTTAATATCAGTTATATACATGCTCCCTGATCTTTACCTAAAAAGCAGGATATTTCACCGCCTTCTGCTCCTTTTAACAGCCACGTGTAAACGAAGGCAAACAGCATCAACCAACGAAGGGGCAAATCCTAAGAAGAAATGCTGCCTCACGTTCAAAGGAGAGTGGCTGGGTGAAATAGTCAAAACAGAATCTTAACTGGCAAGATTCATGTACAACTGAGGGAAATAGTCCAGTACACTGCTGATGTGGGCTTGATCTGCAAAATGTATGCTGAAGCTAGAATATCCAAGGATTTCTGTACAAGAAAGAAATGGGACGATGGATGGAAGTTGGATGACAATGAAGAGGCATTTATCAAGCAAAGGTCATGAATCTGCTGTACATATTCTTAGAAGCATAAATTCTCACCCACTGGGGTTTGACTTGCAAAGTATTCTATTAGAAACCACTAATGCCAGTGTGACGATGCTGCCTGTGGGAGCCAGCTGAGGTCACTCAATCAGGGTGAACTGCAAACAGAACAGGGTAGACAAACCCCAAACGCTGGTGGATATTCCAATACTTAGATTTACCAGGCCAGCACAAAACAGCTTCTATTGCACCTCACTGGTTACTCAGAAGTCCAAACAACGCAGTTCCCTTAAAGTGCCCAGCCTCTGGCCTCCATCCAGACACACATGTCAGATATGATGATGGTTACTGAAAATCTTATTTCATCATATAAAAGAAAAGGTTCTCCTGACCCCAAAGGACCAAGCCCCAGAGACCCAGGTCAAATAATAACTTAGATCTTACCCCAAATACACACTTATAGTCAATTCTTATTAACTAAACTAAAATTTATTTAAAAAGAAAAGAGAGAGAGTGTTGGTTAAAAGATCAATATACATACAGACTTGAATTCAATTCTTGAAGTTCAGATACATAGCAGAGATGAGCTCGTAGTTGCCAAAAGTCCTTTTAGAAATAGTCCATAGATTATACTCCAATGTCCATATTCAGGGTGACTCCAGTCAGTGACTGGGGATCTCAATCCTTATGGCTTGAAACCCAAAGCAGATCTGAAATGAAGAAGGATCCTGTCCCAAGGTTTTTATACATTTCCTGCAGCCTTTTGGCCTGAGAAAACAATAGGCTTAACTTTCCTTCTTCCAAACATCATGGCAATTAGCACAGGATAATTTATCCATTAAACAGTTCAGATACAGGTTATCACAACCTTCAAAGAGACATAGACAATAATACTATTTCATGCAAGCATATGTTAATATTCTTTTTTTAATCTTTGAATCAAAGCTATAGCCATAGACAAGACTTGTTTGCTTACATCACAAGACCTGAGCAAAAATCTACTCTTCTATCTCCAACAATACACGCTTGCATTTCAAAGCTCTATTCATTTACATATCTTCCTAACCAGTCTTTAAAGTTCGGCCATGGGTCAGGTTAGTCTGTGAAAAGAAAAGGAGTACTTGTGGCACCTTAGAGACTAACAAATTTATTTGAGCATAAGCTTTCGTGAGCTAGACAGTTGACAAGAAGGTGTGAGGATACTTAACATGGGGAAATAGATTCAATATGTGTAATGACCCAGCCACTCCTAGTCTCTATTCAACCCAAGTTAATGGTATCTAGTTTGCATATTATTCCACTCTTACTCCACTTTTTCATGTTCTCTGTATGTATATATATATCTTCTTACTATATGTTCCATTCTATGCATCCGATGAAGTGGGCTGTAGCCCACGAAAGCTTATGCTCAAATAAATTTGTTGGTCTCTAAGGTGCCACAAGTACTCATGGTCTTTTTGCGGATACAGAATAACCCAGCTGCTCCTCTGAAACCTGAGTTAATTAACTCTTTCTGGCCTTATCAACTTTCAATGAGATATTATATTACACTCTTAACGTCACAGCCAAACAGAAGAGACTGGAACTGATGGAAAGACAATGTTCAAAGCCAGAAGAAATAAAAATGCTCATAGAGAATGTTCTGCTTGCAGTACAAATGAAGAGCTCCATGAACTGTGCAAAATATAAATGGCAAAATATCTGCATGTACCAACGAGCTGGTGTCGCAAAAATTATACTTTTGGGTTTTTGGAGTCAATCAACAGTGTTGTCCATGCAGAAATCATGTTGCAGATTCGTCTGTCTTCCTATCATCCACTTATTATTGATGAAAACACAGCTATTTCTGTTAACAAGATGCTTATAATTTACTTTAAATTCAGAACTGCAGCATCTGCAGTGCATAAGACAATGCTTGGTGAAATTATTAAATTATCTGCTTGTAATGTGCAAGCTATTACAGCTGCTATAAAAGATTTCTACACTCGGAATAAGCTGGACATGATGAAAACGATGATGTTCACTTCAGATGGTGCTTCTGTCATGCTAGGGAGAAACAATGGTGTTGCCACACAAGTCAAGCAGTGCATTCCACATTTAATAGAACAACACTGTGTGGCCCATCGAGAAGATCTGGGGTTAGTCAATGCTGGTACCAATGATGAAGAAAATAGAGACACTTTTGAAGACCATTTATACAGTCCTCTGTTGATCCTCAGTCCAAACAGGACACTTTGAGGAAATGGCAAATCTCACAGAAAATGAGACTATATTGTTTAAACCTCTTAATGAAGTGAGATGGCTATCTAGACATTTTGCTGTAAGTGCTTTGATGAGCAATTATGAGACCCTTCTTAGATACTTTGAATATCAAATCTCAGAAAATAATGACCCGATAGCAAAGTACTGCCTGAATAAGCTCTCGGATACTAATTACCATATCACTCTAACTGCATTAAATGATGTCTTATATGAATTAGCAAAACTGACCAAATGCTTTCAGAAGAACTCTTTAACAACAGTTGAAGCTGTACAGTTAGCAAGGGCCCAGATCCGCAAGATGAGAGGACAGTGTCTCAAAGAAACAGTCTCTTGGAGCAACACTATGAAAAATCTAATTGCATCTAGCACAAGAGATAAACAGTTCAGCGGTGAATCTATTCTACGTTTCATATCCCTACTGTGTGATCATCTGAATCAAAGGTTTCCAGAAAATGAACTAAAGGAATGGGCAGCTTTTGACTTTGCCTTACTTTCATCACAGCAAATCAGTTATGAATTTGGCACTGAAAACATTAGCAAGCTAGTTGACAAATATAGAAAAATTTTGGACGTTAGTCAAGTGAAGTCATCTGCCCAAAACACCATGGAGAAGAACAAGTTCATTGTGAGCCAGTACAATGATTAAAAATACATAATTGCGGAGAAACATGAAGCAAAGTTGATGACAAATTTCCAGGAAATGATGAGTTTCAGTCTACAAAATGCAGAACAATACAGTGTAGTTTTATGACTGGTGGATATATGTGCAACCTTTCTAGCTTCCAGTGCTGACTGTGAGCGTGGCTTTAGCCTTATGAATAATATCAAAACTAAATCACGAAACAGATTGAAAGAAGATCACCTGGATATGCTAATGAGGATCAAATTTCACACTTCAAGTGGTGGAGAAGTAAACTTTGACACTGTATATAAACACTGAAAAAGTGGTAAAGACAGAAGAGAAAAGGTTCGTGACCAGTGGCAAGTATCTGCCCCATCATCTAGCCTGCCAACTACTGGCTCGGGGTCTCATTCCATGACAGTGATTAGTGGTCTCCTAAATTAAGAAAATAAATAAAGTAATTTCTTTCATGTGTCATAACAAAAGAATGTTTAATTTTATGTGTCACAAGTCACAACAAAAGGGGATATATAGCATACATAAAAACACTAGATAAAAAACTATTTTGTGTGTCAAGCCAAGAGATGTAATCTTTAATTTCAAGCATAAAGAAACTGTAACAATTATTTTATTTCATGCATCAATACTAATGATAAAATATTTTGTTTTCTATGTCAAGAAAATTGATAATTTTATTTTATGCCTCAAAGGAATAGGTACATGTAAGATTCTAAAAAGCTACTGAAAATTTTGCAGTGTTAATTTTCTTTTTATTTGATTTCATATTAAATAAACATCCTAAGCAGTGCACCTTGTTAATTATCCCTTGTTTTAATAATCTTTCTTCTTCTTCATGGTAACCTTTTAAAAATATATATTATATCTAGGTTTTTCGTTTCTACTGGTGGCACACATCGGCACATTACCTTGATATTCGTGCTGCACATAAAAAAATTCATTCCACATATGGATGGAAAAAAATAGAGGAAACATTGCCTAGGGAGGGGGTCGGGAGCTGCTGGAGGGGGGCTTCCACTGCTCGGCACTGCTGCAGGGAGCTGGGTCGGGGCACGGGGGCTTTTTCTGCTCCGCCTGCCTGGCAGCTGGGGCTCATGGCTTCTGCCGCCAGGGGAGCGGGGGCAGGGGGAATTTTTCCAGGGGGTTGGCCCCACTTCAGGGACCACTCTCACAAGGAGATATTCCATCTGGAGGTGGGCTTTCTCCTACAGCAAGGGACTATAGATCAAGTGTCACCTCAGCATCAAGGGAAAGGGTGCTACTGCCCATATTTCATAGTTCCCAAGAAAAAAGGAGACTGGAGACCCATTGCTGACCTACATCAGCTGAATATCTTTATTCGCAAATCAAAATTTTGCATGGTTACACTGGCATCAATAATCCACTCCCTGGAAAAGGCATGTGGTTCATGGGTTTCAACATGAGAGATGCTTACTTTCATGTGAACATTCATATCTTCAGATTCCTGGTGGGACAAGACGACTACAGTTCATAGTACTTCCATTTGAAGCAGGGTCTTCATGAAAGTCCTCTCGGAGGTGGCAGCCCAGATGAGATGAAGCAGCTATACCATCTTCCTGTATCTGGATGACTGGCTCCTAATGGACAGATCCAACCAAGAGGGTCAGTTGGCAGCCCTATCTTTGTCCACCTTCTGGCAACCTTAGGAAACTGTGTAAACAGAAAATCTACTTTGTCTCCCACAAAAATACTACATTTTATAGGAGCACCCCTAGACTGAACCTCAGCAAAGGCCTACCTCTCTGGACAGGGTCCAGGCCATGAACAACCTGACAGCATAAGTCACTCTCAGACCTCAAACCACAGTCAAGTCTGCCTCTCTCTACTAGGCCACATGGCCTTGTGTACCTACATAACACCATTTTCCAGGTTTCACCTCTATTTCCTACAGGTCTGGCTCCACTCTGTTTACTTACCAGACAGAGACAAAATGAACACCAAGGAAATAATTCTTGCCAAAGTCAGGACTTCTCTTGTATGATGAATGAATCTGGAACAAGTGCATGGAAGAGTCCCTTTCCTTCTATCCACATCCAATGCAACCATAATCACAGATGCATCCCTCCTAGGCAGGAGAGTCCCTTTGGGCAATTCTGTGCAAGACAAATGAACTCAGGGCTGTCCCTACCCATACACAAAGTATGTAGCTGCATAAGGCATCAGGAAATTTGGTGACCCAAATTTCCTGGTGCCCTATGCAGCTGCGTGCTGCTCCAGCCCCTGCCCTGCCTCTTCCTCATGCCCCCCCGCCTCTTCCCCAACCCCGTCTCTTCCCACCCTGCTCTGCCCCAGCCCTGCCCCCATTCCCCTGAGGACTGCAGCAGTGCCAGGCCTGCACTCACTGGCAGTCGGAATAGACCCAGACCCAGCCGCACCACCAGTGAGAGCTGGGGGGCAGTTTCCCTGCCCCCCCAAGCCAGCCCCCGCCCCCCCATGGAGGCCTAGGACCCCACACACACATACCCTGCAGAGGGCTGCGGAGGGTCCCAGAATAGCTAGGGACAGCCCTGCATGAACTCCTCAGGAGTTCATGTACATATCATATGTGCATGTTGCATATGAATCTCCTAAAATTAAGGGCAGTCCACCAACCCTACAATGCATTCCTCCCACTTGTATGGTCCTGTCACAAACAGATAATGTCAGACAACATGACAACTGTCTTCTATATAAACAAACAAGCTGGAGTGAAATCTCTTACTCTATGGCAGTGATACTCAGACTGAGGCTCACAAGCCGCAAGTGGCTCTTTAATGTGTCTCCTGCAGTTCTTTGCAGCATATGATATTAAAACACTGTGTGATTTATTTATTAACCAATCAAGATGCTTTTACTGTGTTATTAAGCAATTGTAGTTGATAAAATAATAATACTTCATCAGTCATTTTGCTGTGAGAATAAAATATACTGCAAAACCCCGTTTATCCAATCTAGTTGGAACCGGGGCCAGATCTGATAATCAAAAATACGTATAAACTGGAGAATGGGAAAGTGCAATGCTACAGCGCCATCTAGTGGCCACAGGAGAGAGCGTCCCCTTTTGGCCTGTGTGCTTTGGTTGTCTGGTTAACACGAGAGCTGCATAATGAAGGGTTGAATAAATGGAGTTATATATATATACATATATAAACTAAATATTTCCCCTGTCATACTGTTTAAATATGAATATATACAGTAGTACTATAGTAAATGAATTCACACTACTGTGGCTCTTTTGGGTAAAGTTGATCATTAATTTGGCTCCTGAACCACTGAAGTCTGATTATCACTGCTCTATGTATAGAAGCAATAAGTTTATGGAAGAGGTGCATAAGGAACCACATCACAGCCTCAGCAACATATCTACATCATGCACAGAACTCTCTAGAAGACAATCTCAGCAAGCACTTCTCCACAGACCACAAATAGGAGATACACAATTCCATCCTGAACGAAATCTTTGTGGGGAACACCATCCTGGGACCTGTTCACCTCCCAGACTTACAAGAAGTTCCCCTTCTGTTTCAGAGTAGCACTGGGCAAGGACTCCAGGGGAAATGCCTTTCTGTTATCCTGGATAGACCACCTGAGGTATGCCTTTCCTTCCATCCCACGGCTTCCACAGTTTGTGCAAAAGATTCAAATATGACAAAGCTGGAGTCATTCTCATCACACTGAACTAGCCCAGACAATTCTTGTTTCTGGACTTTTATGAATGTCAATCAATCCTCCCATCAGCATCTGTCCCTTCTTGGATCTATTAACTCAGGAGAACAGAAAGATAAAACATCCAAACCCGGACCCTCTTCACCTCTTGGCCTGGTATTTGGAGGGCATCAGATCTAGAACATTCATGTTTGGAGGCAGTTCAATTAAGTCTCAATCAAAGGAGAAAAGACTCCACCAGAAAATGTTAACTAGTTACGCAGAGGCATTTCTCTATCTGGATACATCAGTTACTCCAGAAACAGTGGGTATTCCTGCTACTTTAGACTACATCCTCACTCTCAAGACATCAGGGCTTTCCATTAGTTTGCTAGCAGCAATCAGTGCCTTCCATCCTCTGGTTGAAGGATATTCTACTTTTAGGTTTCAGAGTAGCAGCCGTGTTAGTCTGTATTCGCAAAAAGAAAAGGAGTACTTGTGGCACCTTAGAGACTAACCAATTTATTTGAGCATAAGCTTTCGTGAGCTACAGCTCACTTTGTCGGATGCATTCATGAAGTGAGCTGTAGCTCACGAAAGCTTATGCTCAAATAAATTGGTTAGTCTCTAAGGTGCCACAAGTACTCCTTTTCATTCTACTTTTACTCACCTAGCAACAGTCAGATTCCTGGAAGATTTCATTAGGACCTTTCCATTGGTGGTGAAACAAACACAGCAATGGGACATCAATCTTATGTCATCAATACTTTTCAAACCACTCTTTGAATTGCTGGCCACATGTTCCACCTGTCCATGAAGGCTGTCTTCCTATTCGCCATCACACCAGCCAGAAGGATGAGTGATGTGGGAGCACTCATAGCTGGCCTGCCATGCACCACATTTCATAAGGAGATGGTTTCTTTTGATTCCGCCTGAAATGTATCCCTAAGGTAGTTTCTGAATTTCACATAATCAACCTATTCGCTTACCACTATCCTGTCCAAAACCTCATGTTTCCAAGGTGGAGAGGAGACTTCACTCTCAACGTCAGATGGGCTTTAATGTTCTATCTGCAGAAAACAAAATCAATTAGGAAGACACCTAGATTATTTGTTGCTATAGTGGAGCAATCACATGGAAGCATTATCTACTCAGCGACTTTCTGTGTGGATCTCTGGCTGTATCACTCTTTGTTATCAGCTGCTGTGTATTCCTACTCTGGACAGGGTGAGGGCCCATTCCACGAGAACACAGGCAACCTCAATAGCATCTCTTCAATAAGTACCTATACTAGACCTTTGCAGGACAGCTATGTGGAGCTCCATTCATACCTTCATGAAAAATTATGCCATGGTCCAGGCCTCTTCTGCAGATGCAACTGTTGCGACAGCAGTATTATTGCTCTGCAGTCCTAGTAAACCCCCTGCACCAGGAAGCAGCAAGTGACAGGAATGGAGCAGCGAAGGTGGGTCCTCCAGGGCTGCCTAGAGAGGCCTTACGGAAGCAGCCCAGCAGGCTCAGATAAAAGGCGCTGTCGGGCCTTAGCAGTTCAGTAAATTCCTGGCTGGGACCAGAGGAGTGAGGAAGGGTGCTTCTTTCTGGCCAAAGCCACCTGATAAGTAGCCAGGGTTTATGACTGGCTGAACTTACACTGAGATTGAAGGAGGGTGCAGGGAGAGAGAGAGAGAGAAAGAACGAACCTGAGGATGCTGGGTCCTGAGATAGGACTGGAGATAAAGCAGCCTGGTAGGAAAATGCTCACAGAAATAGCAGTGATGAATTGGAGTAAGCAATTTGTGGCTGCTGTTCATAGGATCCCTGGATTGGAACCTGGAGTAGTGGGCCGGCCTGGGTTCTCCTACTGGCCACAGATAAAGTGGTGTAAATCCCAAGAAGGATTATATGGGAGCCTGAACAAAGGGCTGAATTTAAAGGGCCTAGAGCTGGGGCTGAAGACCCTCGCGAGGGGAAATAGACTCTTTAATACTTTGGGAGGAGTTCATTTGGATTTTGACTCAGCCAGAGGGTCAAGCCACTGAAGACATCCCAAGTTTGGCTGACACCCTGCAGTGGGTGCCAGGAAAGAAAAGGACTGTGGTACTCTTTCCAGGTGCTTGGAGGCACTCAAGGTGACTGCCACTTTACAGATAAAAGAAAAGGAGTACTTGTGGCACCTTAGAGACTAACCAATTTATTTGAGCATGAGCTTTCGTGAGCTACAGCTCACTTCATCAGATGTTTACCGTGGAAACTGCAGCAGACTTTATATACACACAGAGAATATGAAACAATATATATGTATATAAATGTATATAAATGTATATAAAGTCTGCTGCAGTTTCCACGGTAAACATCTGATGAAGTGAGCTGTAGCTCACGAAAGCTCATGCTCAAATAAATTGGTTAGTCTCTAAGGTGCCACAAGTACTCCTTTTCTTTTTGCGAATACAGACTAACACGGCTGTTCCTCTGAAACTTTACAGATAGTAATGGCTCCATAGGTTGTAACACATTATCCATTATACTCTAGAGGTGGGGGAGGGGAAGTGTTCCCATTTGTAACATGGGACTACTGATAATCTTTGCCTACTTCACAGGGGTGTTGTGAGGATTAATTCATTAATGTTTGTAAAGTGATTTGAGATCTGTGGCTGAAGGGCACTATAGAAGTGAATAGTATTATTTTTGGTACCTAGATACTACCATGATGGAAGCCCTTGAAATAGATAAACTTTCAGTAGCAGGGCTACAATGCAAGCAATTACCCCCAGCAACTGATCACTTATCTGTGTTTCTCTATATTCTGAGATAGAAGAACAGCATACATGCTATGTTCCTTATTTTCCATATTAATTTGCATAGCACACTCTCTTGAATGGAAAAACACATGGGGTCTGATTCTCCTTTCACTTGCATAGATGTTACTGGTGGGCGTGATGGCAGAACCAGAACTATATTCTTTAAGTGAATCACCATGGGAAACAATATGGGTTTTGTTTTATGAAATAATTTGAATTCACAAATATTTTCAAAGTTTTGGTCCACCTGGTTTGTCCTTTGTATTCTACTTGGTTTACCTGTCCATAATCTAGGTAGACTGATAGGTAGACTCTATAAGTGAAAACTGTGTATCTAGACTTTCATCCATTGGTCTGTACAAACATGAAGCAAATCTTACAACACAACAAGATTATTTTTATTTCTATTTCAAGGAGGTGAAAACTGAGGTTTGTAGTTCCGTGGTCCAAAGTCACACAGCAAGTCAGTGGCAGTGCCAGGAACAAAATCACTCTTTTAATGCTAACTTTAAAATAGTGCAGCATGGAGTGCTAGGGACTCTAAAAAAAACAGGATTACCTTTTGAGGTCTGGAGGATCAAGCACAAGCAGCAAAGAGAAGTCTGAATTTGTCTGCCCTGAATTTATTTGATCTTCTGGATAAAAATAATTTGAGCATCTAATGCTACCAAATTAGTTCAATGGCCATGATTCTCCAAATCATCTGAGCTGTGCTTGGAGGCATTGAATAGGGGTGGCTGCAGGGACCTGTTTACAGATTCCAGACTTAGAGCTTCCCAGTTTTTGCACAGCAGTAGCTCTTGCTTACTCCAGAGGAAGATCAGGCATAGCAGAGCTCTGTTCCATTACACTCTCACCGTCCCCTGCCCCCAGAATGCCCTGACACACCCGCCTCTTCTCTTTCCCTTTATGCTGAGACTGGAAGGGCATCAGCTGTATAAGGCAGCAGAGGTGCTTCCTTGAGAATTATGCTAATGGCTAGTGTCCCTACACAGAGGGAATTCTCCACTGGCTGTCTGCAGCCACTTTAAGGCCAAACACTCTGGCATACTAACTTTCTTGCAATGACACAGTTGATATATGAAGTACCTATGTCCAGAATGTTTCATAGTGGTAACTGGATTTTGTAAAATGTGCCTGTCTGTACTGATGATGAGCAGCATATCTGTCATATTTTAGATTTAGAATAAACAAAGCACAAGCTCTAAGTGCTCTGCCAATAACTTAAAATTACAACACGAAAATGCAATACCATCAGTTCACCCTCCTACAAAACCATTGCCCATACTCAAATGCTGCCAGCTCCACACACGCGCCAGTACATCAAGCCACCCACTCCTATTCAAAAACCATGTTAAAAACCTGCAGGCCCCCCCCCCCCCACACACACACACCTTTTTTTCTTCACCATCAAGTCCCTGATTGAGCAAAGCACACACCTAACTCCCTTTGCTGAATCAGGGCAGCTATCACTTTGCTCACATGAATTGATCCTCACAACACCCTTACCTGAGAATAGGCAGAGTCTGTTTTTTTCTTCACTCCTTAAAAAGGTGTTGGGGAGCACCTTTGAATAGCAAGTTAACAAACGTGATAGTTATCTTGCTGTGAAATGCTAAATGGAGACAAAGCACTGTAGTGTGTACTTTGAGGTAGCTAGGTGAGGTCAGAAGGCCTGGGATTGACCGTGCCTAGTTTACTGCACAGTAAAACTCCTCTGTTTTTACAATGGGATAGCTAATGCACATTAATTATTCTGCAGTAAAAACACACTGTTTGGCAGTGAAGACAGACTAAAGCTATATGTACACAACCCCAGAGTCTAGTGCACATTGTTATCCACACCCCTGTAGTTGTAAGTGCTGAGCTGTAAACTCCCCGCTTCCTTCCCCGCCCCCTTTGGACTCTGCAGGCACGAGGTTCCTAGTTTGCATTAACATAGTCCTGTTTGGTTTCAGAGTAGCAGCCGTGTTAGTCTGTATTCGCAAAAAGAAAAGGAGTACTTGTGGCACCTTAGAGACTAACCAATTTATTTGAGCATAAGCTTTCGTGAGCTTATGGGTTTCGTGAGGAAACCTTTTGAAGTGATAAACACCCATTTTTTCATGGTCTGTGTGTGCATCCTCACTGCATTTTCCACTTTTATGCATCCGATGAAGTGAGCTGTAGCTCACGAAAGCTTATGCTCAAATAAATTGGTTAGTCTCTAAGGTGCCACAAGTACTCCTTTTCTTCATAGTCCTGCCTGAAGAGGATTGCACTAACATGGACTAGAAACCACTTAGTTTATGCCCACGGCATCCACACGGCGGAGCTGGAGCTCAGTACTTTGGTGTACACTGCTACTCAGACCCTGGCAGCCAGAACTGCAGGGCAGTGTTATCAAGCTCGAAGCTTTACCAGAAATCAAAAAAGTAGTCAGCATCAGAGGCTGAATTAAAACCCAGGAATTGCTGCTTCCCGGTCCTGTGTCCAAACTACCAGCCCGCACCTGTGTGACAAACACTGCATTGACATGAATGGTTAAAGTGACTTTTATGGTGTCTTTTCTGTCAACCCAGTGGAAACTGCTCCCTCCTGTGACACAGAAAACAATCTGACATTATTGCAACTGGGCAGGTGAACCTTCAACATTTCCTGTTCTGTCCCTTTAGCTCTCATTCAGTTCAGAATGGCGTTTGTGTCTAACACATGAACACTTCCAATGAAGTATTTTTGCCTTGAGATTCTTGTTTGGTTATACTTGAGTTTCCAGTTGCTGCCTTTGCCTCCTATTTGGGTCTTTGCAAGCATAGGACCATTTAAAAGTATTCTGCAAAAGAAGAGAAATTGGGCTTTTGTCCTTTTTGCTTCCTCATGATGAACATGACCTGAAGAGTTTTTTGTAATGTCTTAAAAAAACAACAACAACAACAACAACAAAAAACTGTTTAAAAGAGGACTATTAAAGTGGCAAGGTCAAGCAATCAGATTAGGAAATGTCAGAATTAAGGTTCCTGTACAACTATAATTCCCCCCCACCCACACCCCCATGCGTATGCATTATGATACAGTCTTTAGTTACATGGTCACATAGTTTCCCTCAGGACTCCTGCCTTATTCAGTGAATTAAACATTTCTTATTTAACACACACCATCCAAACCCTGCTCTGAACACACAATTATTTCTACCTGGGTATTTCTTTGGTGCTCTCACCATAGTATGAGTGTTTCATACACACCAATGAATCTATTTTCACAACATCCTGGTGAGGTGAAGTGTTATTATTATCCCTATTTTATTGCTGGGTAACTAAGACACACAGATTAAGGCTAAAACTGTCTTGTTCCCACTAATTTTGGGTGCCCAGTTTGAGATACCTAGGCCCTGATTTGTTTTCAGAGTACTTAGCATTTTATGGCGGTTTGTGTTCACAGCATTCATTCAGAACTAGTGAAACTGATATCCCATAAGACAATATTCTGGTATTGGGAACTGTACCTTTAAGTGGTTTAGCTTCCTAGGGTGGGAACTTGGGGCAGGCTACTACAGAAGCCTATGTTCTGTTATAGAGAAGCTGTTGGAACTGGTCAATGAATAAAGAGGATCTTTCAAGCACCTTGGAGTGATTACTGAACACCACAGTACGGATTTGTGTGGGAGAAATGGGTACTTGGGTACAAAATTATCCATTTTTGTTTCTCCAGATATAGTTGCATGCAAAATTAGCTGTTTGGGCTTACACTAGTTTAGTGACTAAGTGCACATGTACCACTGACCTCTGGAATAGCAGACCTGCTATTTGCCTATATTTGCCTATATTACCTGCAGTGTAAAGGCTGCAGTCTCTAGATGACACAAGCTCTAGTAGTACGTCTACAGAATAGTACAGCCTTAAGTTGAAGAAGTAGAAACCTGTGGTTTTGGAAGCAAAGGTCCTGGGTACTAGTCAGAGTGCCATAAAAGTGCTGTTTAACCTGAGTGCGGTGTCTAGACCATTGACTCTAGATGTACATATTTTTGGGGGTACAGCTGAGGTGCCTATCTTTGAAAATTTTGAGCAGAATAATAATTTTGCAGCGCCAACAGTCTGAGTCCCCATCCAAGAGTTTCATGTCTCAAGTCTCAGGGAGGACTGGCTGGGAGTAGGTTGGTCTTGACATTTAGAGCATCTGTCATCAGGCAGAATGCAGACTCTAGTAGTAGATGCAAATCTGGCGTCATTTACCCTGTGTATGCCCTGGGTCAGGAGTGAACATTAGCTAAGCCCTGACTGTATAACTGTTCCAAGCTCGCTCTCCCATCCTTCTGAGTGTTATATTCATAGCAAGCCAAATTCCTCAGGAGTCCTAGGACTGGAGTGGGGAATATTAGAGAAAACAGGGAGAAAAGATCTGCTGGCAAATAAGTCCCTTATCCCAGCTTGCTTGCCTAAAATGGAAACTGTGTAAACATGAACTATCAATCTTGTGGCAGACTAAAAACCATGTGACTGTCAAACAACATGATGGAGATATGATTTTCTCTCTGATGCATCACCTCTCACATCATCCTGCTTTGAAATTCCTTGGAACTACACAGGAGCATAATTGAAGACAGAGACAGGTAATCTGTTTTCTCATATATTTCCAGTGAATGATTAGTCATGGGCAGTGCCTGGCATTGATGCTGCTGCCAGTTGCCTGGTTGCGGGTTTTGTAGGAGAAGTTTTTGGTTTATTATGCCCCATGCAGGTTCCGGGGCAGCTGAGGAGGCAGTATGTGCTATTCAGCTTCCTGGGTTCATCAGCAAAGCTAAGATTTTGTCATAGATATTTTTAGTAAAAGTCATGGAGTGGGCAATAAAGAAAAAATCATGAAAGTCACAACCTGTCCCTGACTTTTACTAAAAATATCTGTGACAAAATGGGGATCTGAGTGTAAGGGGACTGTTGGCCCCTTACTAAAATTCAGTGGGGGTTTTTTGGTTGACTAGTTCCCAGTACCAAAAGAAAGGGGAAGGGGACAGTCCCCAAGGGGACTGGGGAGAGGCCAATGCTCCAGGTCAGCCTGATTGACAGGGCAGATCAATGAGGGAATCAGGAGGCCAGAGACGTTCCATCCTCTGTGTGAGCTGGAATTGCCTGGGTCAGACAGAGTGGGACCGAGCTAAGGAGAGAGCAGGGGCCTGAGCTGAGTTGGGGAGCAGGGCCATGCCAGCCAGAGAGAACCAGAGAAGCAGCCCAGGGAGCAGGTCAGTGCTGGGAGCAGAGCCACGGAAGCAGCCCAGAGACCAGACCTGTGCAGGGAGGAGAGCTGCAGCAATCAGAGCCAGAGGGGCCAGAAAAAGCAGCCAAAGGAGCTGGAGGCAGAGCATCAGCATCAGTGCTGAGGCAGAGTAGAGCTGGAGCTGGATGCCTGGCAACCCTACTCAGGATTAGGGGAGCATAAAGGAGGAGTGTAGAAGTGGTTTAAGGCCACCTTTGTGCTTCTCTCCTGCTGCATTATTGCACCAAACACCGCTCACCAAGAGGATCAGGGCCTTCAGTTAGTTTCACTTTTCCAACTGTACAGCAGCCATGTTTTGTTGTTATTGTATAGTAGTTCTATTCCCTCTCTTCTCTTCTCCCTTTTCCCCTCTTTCATTTATTAATTATCTGGAAAAGGAGGTGACAACTGAGGTGGCAAAAATTTACAAAAAATACAAAATCTTCTAGGTTAGTCAGAAGAGCATGGAGAGCTTCAGGAGACCCCCCAACCAGTTAGGTGAATGGGCAGTGTGACAGCAGATGAAATCCTTTGATGAATATAAGGTAATAACATACTGGAAGGAATCATTTGAACCACTCATACACCTCAGTGGGTTCTAGATTAGCTGTAGTCAGTTTAAGGAAAATCTCCAGTGAACGTGCAGCAGCAGACAAAAAAAATTGAAAACGTAATACCAAAATCAATGGTATGACTTCACCTGGAATACTGTGTGCAGTTCTGTTCACCCTGTCTCAGAAAGGTAAAGAAGAAATTAAGGGGGTTACAGAGACAAGCAAATGAGACATGGAGTCAGATTACGGCATGAGGACAAAATATAAAGATGGGGACTGTTTTGTTCAGAGAAGAGATGAATAAGGAGAGAAGTGACAGATGTGTTCAAAATAACAAATAGAGAAGGTACTTCCCATTTCTCATAATACGTCAAGGGAACATTTAGTGAAACCAAAACACACGAAAGAAAACACCATTTTACATAGTGCACACTAGCCTATGGCTAACTCACAGCCACAAGATCTCATTGAGGCTAATAGCAGAATTTATAAAAGGATTTGATGTGTATGGATAATGGGAACATCCACAGCGACGCTAGATAGGTTTATTTTTAAAAGGAATACAAACCCTGAGGCTTCAGGGCATAAACCAACCTTTTAATGATGGGATTAAGAAGAAAAAAATCTACTATGAGCAGGTTATAACATAATTTTCCATCGGGGTTTCTTGCACCTTCCTCTGAAGATTATGATACTGGCATTGTTGGAAACAAAACACAGTACTTTAAAGAACTCTGATCTGATTCAATATGACGGTATATTCCTGTATGCACGGTCCCATTGACTTCAATGTGATTACTCATGTGGGTAAAGGTATTCACACACGTTTCCAGAATCAGACCCAAATCTTGTAAGTATTGTTTGGAGCTCATTGAAACCTTTTTATGGGTAGAGTTAAAACCTTGCTGAGATTGAAGGGTGTGAACTAACTCTTCAGTTAATGTAACTGTCAGGATCAGTTAATCAGAATCCCTCCACCTTTGGCTATGTCTACACTACGGACCTTACAGCAGCACAGCTGTAGTGGTAAAAAACGCCTCCCGCGTAGCTGCTGTTTGCCAGCAGGAGAGAGCTCTCCTGCTGGCATAATTAAACCACCCTCAATGAGTGGCCGGCATTATCTATGTCAGCAGGAGAGCCTCTCCTGTTGACATAGTGCTATCCACACCAGCACTGTTGCTGGTGAAACTTATGTTAGTCAGGGGGGTGTTTTTTTCACACACCGACTCACAGAATTTTACCAACAAAAGTTTCACTGGCAAATCCAATACATCCAATAAGATACCAGATTCTAGTCCCAAAGTCTACTTGGGAGTAGAAAATCCGCAGGGTCCCAAACTTTGACTAGCTGCTCAGGTGAAAAAGGGGCAACAGTATTGTCCCACCACTACCAAACTGAAGCCACTAACCAAAAGTTAACGTCTGACTGAACTTCCTCTTTCTAGTGCCACTAACCAAGCACAGAGGTTCTGCTTTACATTTGTCATTCATCTGTGGTGAGTGTGTGTGTGGGTGGAGTGGATAACAAAGAAAAGAGAAACGGATGACTTTGTGTACAAAACATACATCCTACGTAGGCAGTAATTAGAGGGCGGCAGCTATGTTTAGACTCAAATTACAAAAATGGTCCAAAAATAGGTAGAAGTGTTACTTCAAACACTACGAGTAAGATGTTGTGGGCAAGTCAAACCCAGGCCATTGCTATTTTTAAAGTGTGTCTGTGGGCTGACAGACTTAGATGAATTAATTCACTTTTGAGAGTGAAGAAAAATATGAAAAGCAAATGAAAAGAGGTTTGGGGGTGGTTGTTATTAAAGGAAATGAAAAAGTGAATGGAACATATTAGTAAAGCTCAAAATGCAGTGGCTTAGGGCTTAGCTCTTCACTGGCACACTCTAAAAAAACCACCTGCATGAGGGGCGCAGCTCCCAGCACTGGTGCACTGTCTACACTGGCACGTTACAGTGCTGAAACTTGCAGTGCTCAGGGGTGTGTTTTTTTCACACCCCTGAGCAAGAAGTTTGCAGCGCTGTCAAGTGCCAATATAGACAAGCCCTTAGATTTTCAAAAGTGACTAATGACTTTTGATGACCAGTCTGAGATTTCTTAAAAGGACCTGGACCCAAAACTATAAACACTCTTGAATATGTACACTAGATCTTCAGAAGGGAGATGTGTCTCATGGCAGTAAGCATGTTAATGTACCCCTGCAGGGATATCTGTGTGAGCATTAGAGGACAGAACATGGCCTTTATATTTAAATGTCAAAAAAGATCAGTGTTCAGTCGCTTCCATTGTACATTGTATTTGCTTTCCCACACTTCTGATTACAAATGAGTTTTGTCACAACAATTCATCTTTCCTAATAGCATACTGAACAAGCCATATGACAGGGACTTGCTTAGTGTCTGACTAAAGTCAGTGGAACGAGTCCAGTTCATTTCAGTGAGATTTGGATCAGCGCCCACAGGGTCAGCTTTGAGGGTGGAATTTCATCTTGGTGAAGGCAGTGTTCATCAAGACCAAGTTAACAGACTATCAGCCCTTCAGTTTACAGTGGGGAAGACAGTATGTTAGGGTACTTCCATGCTATAGAGCAGTGGTTTTCAAACTTTTTTTTTCACGGACCACTTGAAAATTGATGAGGATCTCAGCAGACCACTTAACGATCTTTCCAAATGTTGTTTGTATTGTTAGCTAACTATTGTAAAGTGCTTTGGATACAAGCTCTATATTAAAAATAACAATAATTAACGTTTTTTTGTTCTACAAATAAAAGCACACTACTCATATTTCAATATCAGTAGTCTTACCTTTCTAATGCGATAGAAATTATCGCCCTCTCTCCCCCACCGTGGCAGCCCCGGAGCGGGGCTGGGAAGGAGGGGGATCTCTCCACGTCAGCCCCCGAGCTGGGGCTAGGAGGGCTGGGGGGTCTCTCCCCAGCAGCCACAGCCCTGGAGCTGGAGAAAGTCGCCTCTTTCTCTGGCTGCCACAGCCCTGCACGTCCCAAATTCCCCCCATCCCCTCTTCTCACCCCACTGGCCCCTCCCACCTACCCCTCTATTCCCCCCAAGGCCACCACCTCACCTTACATGTGCGTCTTCTCCAGGGTCCAGGCACCTAATTTTTGGAGCTATGCCTGTGCGGCTCCACTAATTAGGTGGGTGGCCCTTCATTCTCTTGTGTGCAGCCGCCCAGGCACACCTCTAAGAGGGAACTATCTGCGGACCACCTGAATGGAGCTCATGGACCACAGTTTGAGAACTTCTGCTATAGAGCCTAAATGTTCAGATACTGTGTGCACCTCCCAACCTCTGACACATAAGCTGAACTGCTGTGAACCTCCTCTCAAGATGCCTGCCCAGAGGATGTCTGAAATTAGTCTGCAGACAAGTCATAATTTCTGACAGACAGTGATGTTTAATAATGTGTGTATTACTCATGAGGAATACACAACTAGCCAATACATTTCAAAACCAAAATGTTTCTGCCTGTGCTGTGTGATAAGAAATATTTTTAAAGGTGCTAATTAACATGTACACACCTCATTTTCCCTATGTGGACAAAGTCAGAGTAGTCTCACTGAGGGGTAGTGCATGGCTTGAAAGAGTATAGAAGGTACAATCTCAGACACTATGGTTATGGGAATCAATAAATACCTAGGCACTAATGGTATCTGTATACCAGTCATGGACCAGTCATTCTGTGGGTGGAACTGACAATGCATTGACATCCAAAAATGTCAGAATAGTGGGCCCTGTGTAACTGAATGCACTCCTATATTCACACCCTGTACATTATTCTAGTAATCTTTGTATAAAATGTGACTCGTGAGGTATCATTTAAATCCCCCCAGGAAATGTTAAAGGAGCCTGTTCAAACTCACATAGCCCCGATTACACACAACTAGTCAAGCAGGTCTTAAACAAAGTGATGTGTGGCTACCTCAATTTCTATATAAGCTGTAAACAGAGTCCTCAGACAGGAAGAGAGAAAAGACAAAGAATCTGCATCTCAGCACACACAGGTGAAAGAAAATAGCATGAAGCATCTTTCCTCACCAGACTTAATATCTCCTTGCTCTCAACTAAAAAGAACTTTGGGGGGACTGAGCTAGAAAAGTGAGGGGCAAACATCCCAAGTTATGTCTTTCCCTGTCAATCTCCCTCTTTGCACCTCAGAAGACAAAGGAAACAGCCATTAGACTTTGGGGGAGGGGTCCTGACCTGAAAAGTTTTTGGTCACTAATGGTGTTAGAAGAATGTGGTAAGGACTTTACTATGAATCAAGTATAGTTTTAAGTTAGGCCCCAGAAAGCATTTTATCTTTTTTCTTGTCACCATTTCTAACTTTTATGCCTCATTACTTGTACTCACTTACAGCCTCTTTTTAGTTACATAAACTTGTTTTATTCCTTAATTAAAACTAATCCAATGTGGTTAAGTTTTCTGGGTAACTCCATTTAAGGCGGCAAGTTTGTTGGGTATTGTTCCCTTAATGAGATAATGGACCTAATATCCTTGGACTGTTCAGGAGAGGGCTGCGCAGTACAGAACATACTTCTGGGTGTCTGGGACAGGGAGTGTGTTGGGGTCACCCTGCAGAAGTAACCCAGGCTGTTAAAAGCCAGAGTGTAACCTAAGTGTGGCTGGCAGGCTGCAGTTATACACAGATACCCAGGGTATGACTTGCATGCTGAAAGGCTGTCTGAGCAGCCCAGGTGACAGCTGCAGCAGCAAAGCATCGTAACTAGGGCTTTCAATTAATCGCAGTAAATTCACATGATTAACTCAAAAAAATTAAACGTGATTAAAAAAAGTAATTGCAATTAATCGCAGTTTTAATCTCACAGTTAAACAATAAAATACCAATTGAAATGTATTAAATATCTTGGATGTTTTTCTACATTTTCATATATATTGCATTCTGTGTTGTAATTGAAATCAAAGTGTATAATATTTTTATTACAAATATTTTCACTGTAAAAAATAAATGAAATAGTATTTTTCAATTCACCTCATACAAGTACTGTAGTGCAATCTCTTTGTCTCTTTGCATGGCACTTTTGTAGCCAGCATTGCAAAGTATGTATGTGCCAGATATGCTAAACATTCGTATGCCCCTTCATGCTTCAGCCTCCATTCTAGAGGACATGCTTCCATGCTGATGACGCTCGTTAAAAAAAAATGCATTAGTTAAATTTATGACTGAATTCCTTGGGGGAGAATTGTATGTCCCCTGCTCTGTTTTACTTGCATTCTGCCATATATTTCATGTTATAGCAGTCTCGGATGATGACCTAGCACATGTTGTTCATTTTAAGAACACTTTCACTGCAGATTTGACAAAATGCGAAGAAGGAACCAATGTGAGATTTCTAAAGATAGCTACAACACTCAACCCAAGATTTAAGAATCTGAAGTGCCTTTCAAAATCTGAGAGGGACGAGGTGTGGAGCATGCTTTCAGAAGTCTTAAAAGAGCAACACTCCAATATGGAAACTACAGAACCTGAACCACCAAAAAAGAAAATCATCCTTCTGCTGGTGGCATCTGACTCAGATAATGAAAATGAGCAAGCGTGGGTCCTCACTGCTTTCAATTATTATCAAGCAGAACCTGTCATCAGCATGGACGCATATCCTCTGGAATGGTGGTTGAAGCATGAAGGGACATATGAATCTTTAGTGTATCTGGCACGTAAATATCTTGCAATGTTGGCTACAATAGTGCCATGAGAATGCCTGTTCTCACTTTCAGGTGACATTGTAAACAAGAAGCGGGCAGCATTATCTCCTGAAAATGTAAACAAACTTGTTTGTCTGAGCGATTGGCTGAACAAGAAGTAGGACTGAGTGGACTTGCAGGCTCTAAAATTTTACATTGTTTTATTTTTGAATGCAGTTTTTTTTGTTCATAATTCTACATTTGTAAGTTCAACTTTTACTTGTATTAGGTGAATTAAAAACTACTATTTCTTTTCTTTTTTACAATGCAAATACTTCTGAATATAAAAAGATCACTGTACACTTTGTATTCTGTGTTGTAATTTAAATCAATATGTTTGAAAATGTAGAAAACATCTGAAAATATTTAAATAAATGATATTCTTTTATTGTTTAACAGTGCGATTAATTGCTTTTAATTTTTTTCATTGCTTGACAGCCCTAACTGTAACACACACAAGGTTGCAGGGCAGGTGTGAGACAGCCCCTCACCGGCCTGGATTGCACCCTGGAATGCCACAGCCTATTGGTCTGCGTTGGAGGAAATAATGAGGTAGATTTTTTTCTTTAATTATTCTCTTTTCCAAAGATACTTGTTTTCCAAAGTATCTCTTGCAGTTTGACTGAGATTTAAATACAGGTCTCTAGAGGTACAGAGCAGTGCAGTAATCCAGATTTAGTTTGATCTGGACTACATTGAAATATTGGTTAAACAGGAAAAATAGAAGGATTTTAAGAGCGACTAGAAGTTTGGGATAGGAATATACTTTATTTCCCCACCCCCACCGCCACGCACCTCCCACCCACCATACATGGCTCAGGATCTACCATAACAATGCTGTTATTATAGAATGGGCAAATGTCAGGATAGGAAACTTGCCACTATCTGGCTACAACTAAGAGGAAGAACTAAAGTCTCCTGTGCTCCCACTCCACTGTCTACCTGTCATCCATACTAAATGGTCTTGGCTGCAGAGGGAATAAGATTGGAAGAAGAGGGGGTTAAAAGAAACTTGAATTAATAAAGGAAGATTCTCATTAGGATTCTGCTGACTCTCAAATGTTCTGATGTTTGTTTTGTTTGGCTTTTCTATTTGTAGCATGGCATAAACCCCTCCAGTTTGAATTTCAATTGATTCCTTTTGGACAGGCCAGACTGCATTTTAACTGCTAGAAGACTGAAGGCCAGACTCTAATCTCAGCTGTGTTGGTGTAAATCAGGAGTAACTCCACTGAAGTCAATGAAGTTAATTTGGATTTATACCAACAAAAACGAGATCAGATTCTGGCCCTAACTTTTGCAAATGTATGTCTTAAGCTATGTCGTGTTTAAAAAAAAACAAACCAACAACTTTGCTGTCTTTTTCCAGGGAATTTAGTGTCCCGCAAAAAGTACTGGATTGATAACCCTGGAGACCAAAGTCTTTCATGTACAGAATGCATACAGCACTAGAAGCAGCAGCGCAAGCTTCCCCACACTGCCCTGCCAATGTGCTTCAAACCTGACATGAAAGAATCATTTGTAAGGATAAAAGGGTAGTTCAGTCTCCATACACAATCAAGCCCCAGCCATAAAGAGCCAGAAACAAGGACCATACAATATCTCTCCAGACTCTTCCTTCTGTCTTCTCTTAACTTCAGGGTTCTCTTGTCCTGACTTGTCAGTTTACTTGTTCTTTGATACAGTTCCACAATGTTCAGTTCTAGTCAGCATCCATTTCCTGTAGGAGTGTTTCTGGCCGCTGTGATGCTATAGTTGTTATTTATTTGAGCCTGGTTTCTTTGGATACCCAGATTATGATTCCATCAAGCAGTTTTATGTTTTGCTAATGATATGATGCTTCATGTTGTAGTGGATTAATCATAGTGAATCTCCCACATTTATTTCTGGATGATTTTCTCTATTAACTTCCTCCCATGCCTCCTCCTAAGATTTCCACCCCCCACTCCACCCCCAGTGTTCTCAGAGGATCCAGTCATTCGCTGGATTTGGTTTGTGAGAGAGGGCAGTTTATCCTGGACTCTGAAACTTCTGTAGCAGTTAACAGTGCTTATGAGAGTCTGTGATGGCTTTTGCATTGCTGATATGATTAGCTTGTAAGCTGGAAATATCACCTAAGGCAGGGGTAGGCAAACTACAACCCGCAGGCCGGATCCGGCCCATCAGGGCTTTGGATCCTGCCTGCAGGATTGCCACCCCCCGTGGCACTACAGGGCTAAGGCAGGCTTAGCTTGGGCAGTGGAAGACGTACATTTCTGGAGGAAACCCTGGGACTGGGAACTTGCTGGTATTGGTCTGCAGTGTAATTCATCAGTGGCGGGCCATAGCACTCATACAGTACAACTGGGGCTGACTTACATGCTGGAGGCTGTGTGTGAGCAGATGAGGAGTGAAAGCTCTCATAGCAAAGCAGGGTAAACGGCACCCCAGGTGGGGTAACTGAGGGGACACAACTGTTCAAGAATCCAGATCGTATTCTGGGTAATGTCACAGGGCAGAGCAGTGCACTCTTCAAAACGGCATCCCCACCCAATACTGGACAATACTACATCTGGTTTTGTCTGAGTACGACACTCGGGACAAACCTGAGCAACAAGACTGTACAGTTTAATACCGGATGAGTTGCCTGCCTATGTATGGCATCGTTTGACAGGTGAGGCACAGGCAGCTGATTGAACAGTAAGTGAAAAGCAGGTGGCCTCCTGTCCTGTGGTGAAGGCTGCCATCGTGGATAGACTGGGACTGACTCCGGAGGTGTATTGGTGCTGGTTCAGATCAAACCATTCCCACAGGGGGCATGACTGTGGACAGTGGCTCAGATTATAGGACCTCGCTACATGAGGGTTATGCCCAGAGACTACTAGTTCCACAGGGAAAATCATGAAGGTCCTTTCCAGGGGAGCCCAGAGCTGCCTTAATGGGGGAGCCAGTCAAATGGTCAGAAGCCTTCTTTAAGGCTGAAGTAGCTGAGCATGAGCAGCCTGAACAGTGTGACAGACTAGTGGTGGCCCCCTGGGGAGACCAGACAAGAGGATAACCTGGTCTGGGGAGTCACCAAGAGGCTCTCAATGGAAGAACCTCAATAGCTGAAAACAGGGTTGCATGGGAACTACCAGAGTGCTGTTCAGTCCCAACTATAGTGGAAGCGCTTCTGGGACAGCCAGGGAAACTGGGAAGTCCAGTGTTCCATATCAGATGCAGCAAGCCTGGGCATATTGGGTGAGTGCCAAATAATTTAGTGTGATTACCTGGGCTGCTGTTACAGCCAGGCTGGGGGTCTGGGGTTTACTCTGAATGATGCTGGGGCAGAGCCATACCTGGAACCAGTCAGACTGGGAGGAGTGCCAGTAGAAGGTCTTGGACTTAGGTTCTGGATGCACCTTTATCTGGGAAAATGGGGTGTAGCAAACAGGATGGACGGGCGCCTTCCCATACATGTCTCGATATGGACACGAAACAAGTGTCTACCTTATGACAGAGGCTGAGCTGGGGGCCCAGGGCTGGTGGCTAGGCTGACCTAAGATTTAGGTGTAGGCCTGGCCTGAGGCACATTGTTACTTGCACAGTGTCATGCAGGAAGTCTGTAACAGAGCTAGAAATTGACTCCCAATCTCCCAAGTCCCAGGTCAGTGCTTTAACCATAAAATCACCTTTTCTGTCTGGCAGAGGGCCAGGTTGCAGTGGAGCAAGGTAGCTGCCACATGCTTTGGTGGGGGAGGTGGGAGGCCACCAGTGCACCTCTGACTGGAATGATGGCCTGGCTAGGCTGACCAGAAGAGTGTTTATTGAATGCCTTCTCTCTGGAGCACTCAACTATAGAGATCCTAGTGGGAATTCATGCAGCTCCCTACTGCTAGAAGGAGCAGGGAGTGCAGCAGTAGAAACACTGCCTGGCCTCTGCAAGGGTAAATGCTTCCAGGGCATAAAGAGATTTGCTAGCATAGGGAGGGACGTGGGCACCTCTCTGTGACAACTTTAGTGACTCTCATCCCAACTCCTTGTGAGTTAGGAAAATTTGATTTGGCAGGTTTAAACCTTCAGTAACAGTGTGGATCTCTTTTACCAGAATGGCAGCAAAATGGCTCCTATTTAGGAAACTGAGGGCATGGCTACACTTGCAGGTGTAGAGCGCTTTGAGTTAAACCAGCCTTTGTAGAGCGCAGTAGGGAAAGTGCTGCAGTCTGACCACAATGACAGCTTCAAGTGCACTGGCATGGCCATATTTGCAGCACTTGCAGTGGCGTTGGGAGCGGTGCATTATGGGCAGCTATCCCAGCATGCAAGTGGCTGCAACGTGCTTTTCAAATGGGGTGGGTGGGTGGGTGAAGTGTGACAGGGAGTGTGTTGTGTGTATGTGGGGGGGAGAGAGAGTGGGGTTTTGGGGGGCTAAGAGCATGTCATCATGCTGTCTTGTAAGTTGGGACAGCAGCAGACCCCCCATTGCTCCTCCCCCCCACCTCTGTCTCTCTCACACACAGCATTCCACACGAATGGTTGCTTTGTCTCGGAGCACATAAGCAGCCAGCTATCAGAAAGGGAGCTTTCAAAGGGCATTTCTGCATTCCTACAGCCGATTCCAAACAATGACAAGAGTGGTCACTTGACTTAAGGGGATTATGGGACGTTTCTGGAGGCGGATCAGAGCGCAGTAAAGCAACACCTCGTTCACACTGGTGCTGCAGCGCTCCAGTGAGGGCGCAGCAAACGTTATTCCACTTGCCGAGGTGGAGTACCAGCAGCGCTGTAGCCGTGGAGTCAGAGCACTCTATGCGCCTTGCCAGTGTGGACGGGTAGTGACCTAGTGCACCCAAGCTCCTTTATTGCGCTGTAACTCACAAGTGTAGCCAAGCCCTGAGACTGAAAGTGGCTGATTAGTCAACAAAGAACTAATGGAAACTGTGACAGGTTGGATCACAGAAACCCCCTTGGGGCTGCCAACTGATGTGCCAAGACTACTTCTGCCCCTGCCTTCCTCACCAGCTTGGGACTCCAGAACCCTCCTGGTTGTGCCAGATATGCTTGCTGGTCACAAACATAGACCCAGGTCTGAACCACATCCCACAAACTGCAAGCTTAACTGAAAGCAGCTTAAGAAGTGTTCCTGTCTTTAGCACTCAGATGCCCAACTCTCAATGGGGTCCAAACTCCAAATAAATCTGTTTTACACTGTATAAAGCTTATACAGGGTAAATTCATAAATTGTTCTCCCTCTATAACACTGATAGAGAGATATGCACAGCTGTTTGCCCCCTGACCAGGTATTAATACATAGTCTGGGTTAAATAATAAGTAAAAAGTGATTTTTTTAATACAGAATAGATTGATTTAAGTGGTTCCAAGTTGTAGCAGACAGAACAAAGTGAATTACCAAGCAAAATAAAATAAAACACACAGCTCTATGCCTAATACAGTAAGAAAAGAGAATACAGATAAAATCTCACACTCAGGTGTTCCAGTAAGTTTCCTTTTACAGACTAGTCTGCTTCTAGTCTGGGTCCAGCAATCACTCATCCCCATCCCCCCCGCCCCGTGGTTACTGTTCTTTGTTCCAGTTTCTTTCAGGTATCCTTTGGGGGTGCAGAGGCTATCTCTGGAGCCAGCTGAAGACAAAATGGAGGGGTCTCCCAGGGGTTTAAATAGACTTTCTCTTGTGGGTGGACACCCCTCCCTCCCCCTGTGTAGAATCCCAGCTACAAGATGGAGTTTTGGAGTCACCTGTGCAAGTCACATGTGCATGCATGACCGAGTTCCTTACCAGCCAAGCCACATTCCTGAGAAAGCTCAGATGTGGATTGGCATCTCCAAGTTCATTGTTGGCTTAAAGGCTTCTTGATTGGGCACTTACTGAGAATAGTCTTTTCTCAGGAAGCTGACCAACTGCTTCACTGAGGCTATTTAAAATTAAACAAGTATACAGCCAATATTCATAACTTGGAGTACAAAAATGACACATGCATACAAATAGGATGAATATATTCAGTAAATCATAACCTTTTCAGAGATATGTTACATGGCATATGTAGCATAAAATATGTTCCAGTTATGTCATATATATACATTCATAAGCATATTTCCATAAAGCATTATGGGATGCAACATCACAGAAACATTGACACTATTAGAGAGATCATAGGCAACAAAGCTGCCATAGGGAGACTCTGCATGCTACAGATTCTTAATTCCGTGTGCCTATAAATACATGTGCTCTGCCAGTCCCTCTGTTCCATTAAACCTTTATATGTAGTTAATCAACTCCCTAGTCCTCTGCCTGTCAGTCTTTCTACCAGCAAATTGGTAAGTGTGTGTATAATGCACTTTGTATTTATACATACACATCCAGTAAAGAGGTGCACATGCTCTGAAGCCTTGCTGTGTCTGTGAAGTGTAATTAGGGGGAGCATTAAAAAGGGAACTGAGGACAGAAGAAAATGAAGTCTTTCTTCAGAGTTCACTTTCTTTGATCTTATACTGCTGTATGTTCTGTACTAGCTTTCAATCAAATCCTGCACTGCTTACTGAAGCCACCTCTACACTGGGTTTTAATTTTGGGTACAATTTTCAAAACCATTTTGGTGTCTTAGGAGCTTAATTCCAATTTATTTCCAGTGAGACTTGGGCTTCCATGTCATTTAGGCACTTCTGAAAATTTTACCCTCTAACCCTATGTAAATTTACACCAGTCCAGCTTGTCTGCACGAGGGCTGGATACTGATTGAAAGAGTGACTTGCACTGACGTGGCCCACCTGGTTTGAAATGGATGTGCAAGTCATCACTTCTTACATCTATGCAACCCATCTATAGTCGGAGTCTATCCTGGCGCAGCTACATCAATGTAGCTATACAGGGGCAAAATCCCCATTGTGATCAAGGCCCCAACACCCATTGACTTTGCAAGTGTCAGGATTTGCAGTACTTAATACTAGAGGATTTGAACCAGGTATCACACAAATGTAAAAGCTTGCTGGGCCAAGTTTTCTAAACAGGAAGATTAAGTTCTACGTGAACAACAGTGCTTATCTCTGCCCATGCAGTCACCAGGATTGCATGCACAAACTGGATGATTTTCATGTGAAAATGGTTGGTACTACGTAGCCTTTTATGTTTTTAGTCACCCAATTTGCACCAGTTAGGGTAGGCACACAACTGATTTCAAGGGAAGTTTTTCCTGAGTAAGCAGGGCAGAACTGGATGGAAATTAGGGTGCAGCCCTGCTCCTGCATAGTGCTCAGTGGCTATCAAAGTCAATGGAAGCTAAGGCTGCTTCTACTTTTCAGGGCTGGACCTTATAGATTGATACATAGTGCATTGAAAATTGGAAAAAAAAAAAACAAGATTACAAACACCTGCATACAGTTTTTTCATTCTATGGGCCACTTTGTACAATAATGTCCATCTCCTCTGCCCACACAGAGACTGGTGGACTGGCTGCCTAATGCAGCCAGATTTCTCTCATAAAACCAGTCCCATAGCCTGTATTTTGAAACGTTTGTGTAAGGAAGAACTCTTGAAAATTATATTTATTGTAGGATTACAATACCTGTGTACAAAGATGTGCTGATGAAATATTGAAACAGCAGAATATAAAACAGACTAGCAATGTTAGACATTACCAGCTGTTTTGCCTGCTGAGTATAAACCAAAGAAGAAAAGACAAAATGAAAGCTTCTTCATCAAAGCTTATGATCAATTATGAATGATATTTTTATGAAAGTTTTGAACACAGGACAGGTTATGAAAAATTTACTTAACTGTCTTCAAAAAAATACATTTCAAAACAGATTTGATGGAAAATAAAGATACCCTATGACAGGTCATTGGAATGTGAAAAGAAATCAAAGCCATCCCAGCTATACCTAGGCTCATGTTAAAAATCATTATGAATGCTGGTGACACAAAGAATGAAGGGAAGAGAGGCCCAGGAAACTGAACCTTTACCATAGTCGTGTGGGCCTGTTGTAATCCATTACAGGCAGGTTTCTAGGCAGAACTGGAGAGAACACTCCATCTCCAGGCAAGAAAAAAATGTAGTCTATGATAATTTATTTGACAAAGGTATTCCCCCAAGGTCTGAGTTTGCTCTGTGATTGGTTAGCTGAATTGGCAAGCTGTTAGCTAGGTAGAAGTACTGTAATTAAATATCAGTTGGATTTGTGGTTCATCATAGATGCTACTAGGATTGATACCAATGTAGCAAACAGTGTTTACGTAATGGA
Source organism: Caretta caretta (assembly GCF_965140235.1). Classification (NCBI taxonomy): domain Eukaryota; kingdom Metazoa; phylum Chordata; order Testudines; family Cheloniidae; genus Caretta; species Caretta caretta. Next base: position 133,724,106 of record NC_134209.1, on the reverse strand, counting down.
AAGTAAGGCGGTGAGGGAATCCCCAACTGAATCCCCAGATGAGCCAGTATTAAAACTAGTGGGAGCCCTATTGTAGACAAAGGTTCCAGCAGGGAGAACCATTATTACTGTTTTAGTTAAACAGTGGCAGAAATGATTACAGCTGCCAAAGCCTTGCCTACATTAGGGCTTGCTAGGGTGACCAGATGTCTCGATTTTATAGGGACTGTCCCGATTTTTGGGTCTTTTTCTTATATAGGCTCCTATTACCTCCCACCCCGTCCCAATTTTTCACATTTGCTGTCTGGTCACCCTGGGGCTTGCACTGATTTTAACACTTTTCAATGAACTAAGTGGGGAATTTTTTAGTTTAATTACCTGAGGAGGGCTTCCAACTTTTTCTGATTTTTTTTTTAATTTTTTTTAAACTGGACCCCCTGATCTGCTTCTTCTCCCCAGGCCCTGCCCCTTGCTCGCTGCTCTCCCCCCACCCCCTTACTAGTCACTCAATCCTCTCCACATGCCACCCTCACCAGCAGGGCTCCTCCTGCTCCGGGGCTGGGATGGCACCTGCAGCCCCCGAAGCAGAGCCTGCCTGCCCAGGAGATGCAGGTAGGGGACGGCCCTGGCTGAGCAGGGGCTAGTGTGGGTTGATGACCCGGCACCTCCCTGCCTGCAGTAACCTGACTTTTGGTGTCCGGTCAGTATATGCAACCAGACGCTGTCAGGTTCCCCCTTTCGACTGGACTTTCTGGTAGAAAACTGGACACCTGGCAACCCTATATCGGAGTGATTGTAAAGATTTAAAAATCAAGATTCAAATAAGTGGCTATTTAGGAGAAATTAAGTGGAGGGGTTGGCTATTATTTAAAGCATCCCAAATGTTACTGAGATGATGAGTTCCACGGAAGTCAGTTGTTTGTATATTTATGTAAATGTTAGCAGGTTTCAGAGGAACAGCCGTGTTAGTCTGTATTCGCAAAAAGAAAAGGAGTACTTGTGGCACCTTAGAGACTAACCAATTTATTTGAGCATGAGCTTTCGTGAGCTACAGCTCACTTCATCAGATGTTTACCGTGGAAACTGCAGCAGACTTTATATACACACAGAGAATATGAAACAATACCTCCTCCCACCCCACTGTCCTGCTGGTAATAGCTTATCTAAAGTGATCAGCAGGTGGGCCATTTCCAGCACAAATCCAGGTTTTCTCACCCTCCACCCCCCCACACAAATTCACTCTCCTGCTGGTGCTAGCTGGTGAATTTGTGTGGGGGGGGTGGAGGGTGAGAAAACCTGGATTTGTGCTGGAAATGGCCCACCTGCTGATCACTTTAGATAAGCTATTACCAGCAGGACAGTGGGGTGGGAGGAGGTATTGTTTTATATTCTCTGTGTGTATATAAAGTCTGCTGCAGTTTCCACGGTAAACATCTGATGAAGTGAGCTGTAGCTCACGAAAACTCATGCTCAAATAAATTGGTTAGTCTCTAAGGTGCCACAAGTACTCCTTTTCTTTTTGTAAATGTTAGCAGTTATTCATGAAGGTAGACACACATGGGATACTAGTTTGTATAACACAGTTTTACTATCCTACTTACAGTTAAATACATGCCATGCTTAAAGAATTCAAAAATACTATTCAAGGATCTGATCTAATCCTGTACAAATAATATAACCTGGGCAAAATTCCTGAGAAGGCTGCAGACCATACACAAAACAAAAGAACAATTGTCCCTCTCAGATGCTATGACTGTGCATGGGGATCCTTTTCAGTACTCTTTCTTGGCAATCCTCTCTATTCCTGTCCCAAAGATGAGAGATATCACAGCAGGCCTGGGACCCAGTATAGCCACAATCTCATTGTTCAACCTACACACAACCCAGAAGTAATCTAAATACATAATCGGTCACATTTTTGTATTACTTTTCTATCTGTGGATCTCGAAGTGTAACAACCATTAATTAATCTCACAATAACCCTATGAGGTATGGAAGTATTATTCCCATTTTACAGATGGGGAGATTGAGGCCTAGAAAGGTTAAGTAACTTGACCAAGGTCATGTAGAAAATTTGTGGCAGAGCTAGTTAGAGTCCAGAACTTTCAGTCCCATATTGTAACCATATGATCATCTTCACCAGTGATCTATAATTAGTTTTTCTTTTAGCAATTCATGCTGTATTATGTTTTGTATTTTTACTTGTAATGATTAAAGCTGGTGTGATAATTTGTAAATATAATTTTAATTCAATAATGTAATGGTTGAATACTAGGTCCATTTATTGGATGTTGAATTGGGCAAGTAGAAAAACTAAATGAAGTGAAAGGCCCACTACTATAGTGGTTAGATGTTGTATTTTTCCCCATTTTTTTATACTGGTGCATAATATTTATTTTGTACTCCATTGATTTAGTGTTATTTTGTCTTATTTTAAAATAAATGCTTTTTCAAAGTAATTTTAACCCCCATGCAAAGAATAGTTCCTGCACACAGTTTTATAACTGGCTGCATTCTGTGACATGGAAAAATATTTTAGATCCCTTCATACACTAATGTGAAAGTGAGACTAAAGTTCCAATCCTGCTTGTAGTCAAATCAATGGCTAAACTACCATGACTTCAGTGAGAGCAAGACCTGGCACTAGTACACTGGTCAACAACATTATTGCTTATAGGAATGACACTTTTTGGCTTGAAAAGCTAAATTAACTATTATTAGAATATATGAATAATCTAGATGCAGCTGTCAGGGGAGAAATCATTTACATGTCTGATATGTTTAACTAAACAAATGCTATTTTTAACTATTATTTAACTAAACAAATATTATATTTATAATTAGAAGCACAATTTATGCAAAATATACTCTTTGATGTTCAAAGTGAGCTATCTGCATGGGTATTTAGTTAACATTAGAGAGGGCAGGGGACAGAGTGCATATAGCATACCTCTCAATCTGGTTCAAAGACACAAAATGAGAGGGACCCACAATTCTAAACAGGAAGCCTGTAATACTGTGGTATTCCTTCCTTTAGTGTGAATAACTCTGTAATGTCAGTTTCATTATTCTGTATTTCTGATCTACAATAAAAGGGGACACTAGATTTGTGGGGAAAGTAGCTGACTTTGAGACTAAAATGAGCCATGTCCTTCAAAAGAAGGTACAGCTGAGAGGTACGTCAGTGAGCAGGACTATATTTTTTTTTAACCACAGTGCAATATAAATAATCATAAAGGGTCAAACTGTGCACTTCTCAGGGCACATTCCAGTCCTACTGAAGTCACTGAGGCTCAGATCCTCAAAGATATTTATCTTCCTCACTCCCACTGAACTCAATAGAAGTTAGGTGCTTAATTACCTTCAAGGATATGAGCCCATGAGTCCGTCCATTGACTTCAGATGGTGCAATATCAGGTAGCTCCATCTGATGCTGGCAAAATTTTCAGACTTTATTAGGAGCAGAATGAGTCATGGAGTTGCTTACTAACTTCAGTGAGTTTTACCTGAGCAAGAATTGAGGAACAAATCCTACTTTCTCTTCTGTGGTTACACAAGACTCCCAACTTGTGTCAGAGGAGGAGGCCCCAGGACCAAGCCCAGCTACCATGGCTTAGCTCAGCAAAAAGGATTTAGCCCTGAGTGTGGACTGCAGGATTTAGCCCAATAATACATTGCATTCTTCATGCCTTTAATCTGAGGATCTCAAAGTACTTTACAAGCAATAACAAATTGACCATTTCAACTCCCCTGTGGGATAGAGTAAGGGAGACGTAAAATACACTTTATGCTGAAAGTATGTGGTTGCTCCGTCATGTTTGGGAAAATAAATTGCAATCATCTGATTTTTTCCCCCTGGTTATGCCTCAGAGTTAGAAGAAGGAACAAAGATCTATGGGTAAACAAAATGAAGACTGAGAAACCCATAGCATACAGTTAGAGACTGGTGGGATCTGAATTTTGAAATTCAGACTCACCTTAATTTTACACTATCCCTTATACCCTCTATATCATACTATATTGCCTTCCCAGAGCCTCAGTAGCTCAAACATTAGCTTACTATCGGCTACAAATTAGCTTGCTATCGGCTTCCTGCTTGTCATGGAAATTGTAAGCCTTGAGGGCATTGGGTAATAATAAGGCTTTGGTTGATTATTGTAATGTTCTGGCTTTCTGTGGTGTGCAGTGACCTAGCACACTGGGGCAGGCTGGCAAGAAACAGCAGGTTGGCATTCTTCCTACTGTATCCTCATTTGACTTTGCTATGTGATACAAACAATGGTTGTAGTGTCAAAGTTATTCCTTAGAACTCCACTAGCCTCTCCTGTGTTTATTTTGTCCTGTATTGTCCTTGCTTGTGCCTTTAGACCATAACAGGAATCAATTCTGTTCCTTGTTTGACTAACATTAGCTATCTAAAAATGTCATATATATTTATGATACTAGAGAGAAAATAAAATTGCCTGTCAGTGGTAAGTCTTGAATAATGGTTACCTCATATTTCCCTAACCCAATTCCAGTCTAACAAATTTTGCCACAGGGACTGTTACAGATGGGCCTGTGATATAGCATTAGCCTGGACAAATTTGCCTGGAAAATATTGCTCTTGAAATATTCTTTCAGGTCTCAAGTCAGGGACTTCTGTCAGTCCTGTTTCGCTATGTCAGTCACAGTCACTGAGTATGTGCTCTTCTGAATTGCACTGAACAGTACCATACAGTGTCCCTGATGAAACAACACTGCCTTGTTTCTTTTAGTCATGTGTTTTGCTTATTAGTTGAATTCTTGGCACATTTTTTGGACAGATGTCTACACTTGTTACAAACCCAGTGCTGTCTTTGCGCTTCTGGTTGTTAAATTTGGCTTTTTAGGAACTTAGAGCTCCTTTCATTTATTGGCCGGAAGAGGGTCCAGGCCCTTCTTGGTGACTTGCTGTATCCCTTACCATCAAGAAAGTTTGATGAGGAAACCAGAACTTTCTCACTTTTACAGTTGGCACCTCTAGGTCAGAATTCAGGGTACAGGACAGTTCAGCTCAGTCTCTGTGCCCACGGCATAGATATTTCTGAGAAGCTTTCAACCTGGCTCATGCTGAGACTCCAGGTTTAAGCCTGTACACTACACTTCCAGTATTGATCCAAATCTTTCAAACTGTGCATTCAAAGCATAGGAGTCAGCACAGGATCTAATCTTGCAGAAATTTCTAATGCTTCCTCTGAACCCAATTCAGCTCCCATTGAAGTCAGTGGCAAAAATCTCATTGGCTTCAGTATCTGCGGGATTGGGCCCTGTGTGAGCAATGGATTTAACATGGCAGCTCAGGTGTTAGGAACCAATTAAATCAGCAAGCAAAGCTTATCAGATGGCTGTAGAAATATGCATCCATCCATGCTCTTTTATACTAATGAGGAAACAGTTTATAATATATATTGACAGTTTCAGTTGTCCCTCTAATCCTATTACTCACTGGATTTCCCCCATCTGAATCCTCCTTTCCAGTCAAAACATAATTATCTTCTTCCTCCACTGCTTCTAGCTTCATTTTCTCCAGCTCAGACTTTTGCTTCACCGTTAACTGTACCAGAGTCGCTGATTTTGTGTTATCCTTTCCATCTTGGCTCCTTTTTCTCATTCTTTTTTTCCTCATCCACACATGGAATGACTTTCCTGAACAGATCCATAAGGCTGCTACCCTCTCCTTCTTCAGCTCCTTTCAAGAACCTCCTCTATGGTGACTGCTACCAGAAATTAGCAAACTAGGACACAAGTAGGAATAGTTTATATTATTTCAATTTTTAAAAATGTATATTAAATTATATATATATTGATTGCATCCATCTCCCAGATCCCTTGTAGGTTGCTTGGATTTCTAGGTCCTGTCCTGCAAGCAATTACTCATATATACTTAATTTTATACAAGTCAAAGTCTCGTTGACTTTAGTGGAACTACTTGCATGTGTAAAGCCAGGAATATGCCCAGCTTCAGGATTTGAGATCATAGACTGTAAGCTCTTTCGTGCAGGCACCAGGTCTTCCTATGCCCATTAGAGCCTAAATACTACTGAAATATAAATACTAAGTCATTAGTTCTTCTCTTTGTTCTCATGTTAATTATTTTCCAGTAGTTTTTTCTTTGTATTAAATAGAATCATAGAATTGTAAGACTGGAAGGGAATTCGAGCACTCGTCTAGTCCAGTCCCCTGCATGCATGGCAGGACTAATATTATCTATATTTTAAAGAAGATGAATTACCGAGGAGAGAGGGACAGATGAAAATACATCAGCCAACACAACCCTAGAGTTATGCATTAATTCTTAGCAGTGACATAGCATGTGCTTCACAGGCATGCATTTGTCCTTGCAACACTTCTGTGGGATACCTATTTCTTTCAAATGGGAAAAGTGAGACACAAAGAGTGAAATCCACTATTGGTTTGAAGGGCCACCACATGGGGCAGTACAACACCCTGATGCCCCACACGATCAAGTGATGGTATGGCCATGCAGGCTTGTCTGTGCCTTTTAGCGTACTGTGGAAATCGTCTCTGTGCCAGGCTTTAGTAGGCCAGTGTTAACATTCACTTTGGAGTGGAGTTGGGGTGGAGCGTGGGAGCCAGGAGGGGCTAGTGGATCTGACTCAGGGAGGCTGCAACTCCTACTCCAGCACAGAATATGTGGATTGATGCTGCAGGGAGGCTGCCAGCAGTTCTGTGGTATGAGGCTAACATGCTCCTTCTTGCAGGCTCCACAGACACATTTCAGTGGAATTAAAATGCATTCACTCACTTCCCTTTGCATGATACAGTGGGCAGATGTCTCTCTCAGGGTATGTCTACACTACGAAATTAGGTCGAATTTATAGAAGTCGGTTTTGTAGAGAGCGTTTTTATACAGTCGATTGTGTGTGTCCCCACACAAATGCTCTAAGTGCATGTAGTCGGCGGAGTGTGTCCACAGTACCGAGGCAACCGTTGACTTCCAGAGCGTTGCACTGTGGGTAGCTATCCCACAGTTCCCGCAGTCTCCACAGCCCATTTGAATTCTGGATAGAAATCCCAGTGCCTGATGGGGCTAAAACATTGTTGTGGGTGGTTCTGGGTACATATTGTCAGGCCCCCCTTTCCTCCCTCCTTCCGTGAAAGCAAGGGCAGACAATCGTTTTGCGCCTTTTTTCTTGAGTTACCTGTGCAGACGCCATACCACAGCAAGCATGGAGCCCGCTCAGGTAACCGTCACCGTATGTCTCCTGGGTGCTGGCAGAGGTGGTACTGCATTGCTACACAGCAGCAGTTTATTGCCTTTTGGCAGCAGACAGTGCAGTATGACTGGTAGCCGTCGTCAACGTAGTCCTGGGTGCTCTTTTAACCGACCTCGATGAGGTCAGGGGCACCTGGGCAAACATGGGAGTGACTCAGCCAGGTCATTTCCCTTTTAAGTTTCGTCTCGTGGCGATTCAGTCCTACTGGCAGTGCACTGTCTTTTAATCAGCAGCCAGCAGAAGATGATGGCCAGCAGTCATACTTCACTGTCTTCTGCCAAGCACCCAGGAGATGACGATGGCTAGTAGTCGTACTGCACAGTCTGCTGCCAGCAAGATGTATAAAGATAGATGACATGGATCAAAACAAGAAATAGACCAGATTTATTTTGTATTCATTCTCTCCTCCCTCCCTCCGTGAAATCAACGGCCTGCTAAACCCAGTTTTGAGTTCTATCCTTGAGGTTTTGAGTTCTGTCCTTGAGGGGGCTATTCTGTTTCTCGCAAAGCCACCCCCTTTGTTGATTTTAATTCCCTGTAAGCCAACCCTGTAAGCTATGTCATCAGTCGCCCCTCCCTCCGTCAGGGCAACAGCAGACAATTGTTCCGCGCCTTTTTTCTGTGCAGATGCCATACCACAGCACGCATGGAGCCCGCTCAGATCACTTTGGCAGTTAGGAGTACATTAAACACCACACGCATTATCCAGGAGTATATGCAGCACCAGAACCTGGCAAAGTGAAACTGGGCGAGTAGGCGATGTCAGCACGGTGATGAGAGTGATGAGGACATGGACACAGACTTCTCTCAAAGCATGGGCCCTGGCAATGTAGGCATCATGGTGCTAATGGGGCAGGTTCATGCGGTGGAATGCTGATTCTGGGCTCGGGAAACAAGCACAGACTGGTGGGACCGCATAGTGTTGCAGGTCTGGGATGATTCCCAGTGGCTGTGAAACTTTCGCATGCATAAGGGCACTTTCATGTAACATTGTGATTTGCTTTCCCCTGCCGTGAGGCTCAAGAATACCAAGATGAGAGCAGCCCTCACAGTTGAGAAGCGAGTGGCAATAGGCCTGTGGAAGCTTGCAACGCTAGCCAGCTACCGGTCAGTTGGGAATCAATTTGGAGTGGGCAAATCTACTGTGGGGGCTGCTGTGATCCAAGTAGCCAACACAATCAAAGATCTGCTGATATCAAGGGTAGTGACCCTGGGAAATTTGCAGGTCATAGTGGATGGCTTTGTGGCAGTGGGATTCCCTAACTGTGGTGAGGACATAGATGGAACCCATATCCCTATCTTGGCACCGGAGCACCAAGCCGGTGAGTACATAAACTGCAAGGGGTACTTTTCAGTAGTGTTGCAGCACTGATGGATCACAAGGGACGTTTCACCAACATCAACGTGGGATGGCCGGGAAAGGTGCATGACACTCGCATCTTCAGGAACTCTGGTCTCTTTCAAAAGCTGCAGGAAGGGACTTTATTCCCAGACCAGAAAATAACTGTTGGGGATGTTGAAATGCCTATATGTATCCTTGGGGACCCAGCCTACCCCTTAATGCCATGGCTCATGAAGCCGTACACAGGCAGCCTGGACAGTAGTCAGGAGTTGTTCAACTACAGGCTGAGCAAGTGCAGAATGGTGGTAGAATGTGCATTTGGACATTTAAAAGTGCACTGGCGCAGTTTACTGACTCGGTTAGACCTCAGCGAAACCAATATTCCCACTGTTATTACTGCTTGCTGTGCGCTCCACAATATCTGTGAGAGCAAGGGGGAGACGTTTGTGGCGGGGTGGGAGGTTGAGGCAAATCGCCTGGCTGCTGGTTATGCACAGCCAGACCCAGGGCGGTTAGAAGAACACAGGAGGGCGCAGTGCGCATCAGAGAAGGTTTGAAAACCAGTTTCATGACTGGCCAGGCTACGGTGTGAAAGTTCTGTTTGTTTCTCCTTGATGAAATCCCCCGCCCCTTGGTTCACTCTACTTCCCTGTAAGCTAACCACCCTCCCCGCCTCCCTTCGATCACCACTTGCAGAGGCAATAAAGTCATTGTTGCTTCACATTCATGCATTATTTATTAATTCATCACACAAATAGGGGGATCATTACCAAGGTAGCCCAGGAAGGGTGGTGGAGGAGAGAAGCTCCAGGAGGGGTGGTGGAGGAAGGAAGGACAAGGCCACACAGTACTTTAAAAGTTTAATACTTTAAAACTTATTGAATGCCAGCCTTCCGTTGCTTGGGCAATCCTCTGGGGTGGAGTGGCTGGGTGGCCAGAGGCCCCCCCACCGCGTTCTTGGGCGTCTGGGTGAGGAGGCGATGGAACTTGGGAAGGAGGGTGGTTGGTTACAGAGGGGCTGTAGTGTGGTCTGTGCTCCTGCTGCCTTTCCTGCAGCTCAACCATATGCTGGAGCATATTAGTTTGATCCTCCAGCAGCCTCAGCATTGAATCCTGCCTCCTCTCATCACGCTGCCGCCACCTTTCAGCTTCAGCCCTCTCTTCAGCCCGCCACTCTCCTCCCGGTCATTTTGTGCTTTCCTGCACTCTGACATTGTCTGTCTCCACGCATTCGTCTGTGCTCTGTCAGTGTGGGAGGACAGCATGAGCTCAGAGAACATTTCATCGTGAGTACATTTTTTTCACCTTTTAATCTTCGCTAGCCTCTGGGAAGGAGAAGATCCTGTGATCCTTGAAACACATGCAGCTGGTGGAGAAAAAAAAAGGAACAGTGGTATTTAAAAAGACACATTTTCTAGAACAATGGGTACACTCCTTCACGGTAAACCTTGCTGTTAACATTACATACATAGCACATGTGCTTTCGTTCCAAGGTCGCATTTTGCCTCCCCCCAGCGCATGGCTAGCCCCTCCACCCTTAAGAAAAGCACCCTATTTCAACCAGGTGACCATGAATGATATCACTCTCCTGAGGATAACACAGAGAGATAAAGAACGGATGTTGTTTGAACGCCAGCAAACATACACTGCAATGCTTTGTTGTACAATGATTCCCGAGTACGTGTTACTGGCCTGGAGTGGTAAAGTGTCCTACCATGGAGGAAGCAATAAGGCTGCCCTCCCCAGAAACCTTTTGCAAAGGCTTTGGGAGTACATCCAGGAGAGCTGCGAATGCCAGGGCAAATTAATCCTTTCACATGCTTGCTTTTAAACCATGTATAGTATTTTAAAAGGTACACTCACCGGAGGTCCCTTCTCCGCCTGCCGGGTGCAGGAGGCAGCTTTGGGTGGGTTCGGGGGGGTACTGGCTCAAGGTCCAGGGTGAGAAACAGTTCCTGGCTGTCGGGAAAACCGGTTTCTCCGCTTGCTTGCTGTGAGCTATCTACAACCTCATCATCATCATCATCTTCTTCGTCCCCAAAACCTGCTTCTGTGTTGCCTCAATCTCCATTGAAGGAGTCAAACAACTGGGGCTGGGGCTGGGGTAGTGGTGGCTGAACCCCCATAAAATGGCATGCAGCTCATCATAGCCATAGGTTTTGGGCTCTAACCCGGAGCAGCCGTTTGCCTCTCTGGTTTTCTGGTAGGCTTGCCTCAGCTCCTTAAGTTTCACGTGGCACTGCTTCAGGTTCCTGTTATGGTCTCTGTCCTTCATGCCCTGGGAGATTTTGACAAATGTTTTTGCATTTCGAAAACTGGAACGTAGTTCTGATAGCACGGATTCCTCTCCCCATACAGTGATCAGATCCCTTACCTCCTGTTCGGTCCATTCTGGAGCTCTTTTGCGATTCTGGGACTCCATCATGGTCACCTCTGCTGATGAGCTCTGCATGGTCACCTGCAGCTTGCCACGCTGGCCAAACAGGAAATTGAAATTCAAAAGTTCGCGGGCCTTTTCCTGTCTACCTGGCCAGTGCATCTGAGTTGAGAATGCTGTCCAGAGCAGTTTCAATAGAGCACTCTGGGATAGCTCCCGGAGGCCAATACTGTCTAATTGTGTCCACAGTACCCCAAATTCAACCCGGCAAGGCCGATTTCAGCGCTAATCCCCTTGTTGGGGGTGAAATAAGGAAATCGATTTTGAGAGCCCTTTAAGTAAAAAAAAAAAGGGCTTCGTCATGTGGACGGGTGCAGGGTTAAATCGATTTAATGCTGCTAAATTCGACCTCAACTTCTAGTGTAGACCAAGGCTTAGTTTGCACACACAGTGCCCATAAAAAAGTATGGCACAAGTTCCTAGGTATTTCCAGGTCTACAGCCGGGATACTCAGGACAAGATGCCGACATAGCCTCCTAACAGCATTCAGGTCCCCTTATCCTCCCACCCCCATTAAATGGAATCCCCTTCATTCCCCATTTATACCCTTCATTAGCATATTTAATCCGCTTCATTCTTTGCAGATTGAGATTTTCAGACTCCCAAAATATTTGGATGCCCAATTCTTATTCATCTTAATGGGAATTGCGTGTCCAAATCTCTTAGGAGGCTTTAAAAACCTCAGCCATTAAATCTCCTAGTGTTCGTGCTTTATAAGCACAAACACAAGCTAAACACCACTTTTTCTGAAAGGCCTTATCCCTTTCTTTGGCTTGAATTCACTCCCAGCAATCCTGCTGGTATAAGATAACACAAAGGTTTTGTTTACACTAACAGTAGTTTCCTATTGGAAACTTTGCAGCTACGACGTTTGTATCACTTTGACAGCATGAAAGTAATTTACTCAGCAGTAGACTGGAATTATGTTTTCCATAACTGTGTACTTTTTTTGTAACAGAGTGGAAAGAGTGGGAGGAGATCACAGTATGACGTGGTCTACTCAGATTGTTAAATACATGGAGGGGCTTTCAGAGGATTATTAGTATTTGGAATTCTCTATCCCTGCAGATACTGGTAAAATCCACTTACTTGGATTCAAAATGGGAAAAGAACAATGAGACCAGTTTCACTGAGGGGGTATGAATGGGGATAAGTGTTTAACTGTTGTGTTTCTTGATCACATGCACAGGGTTAAATTGACCACTGCATTTTGGGTGAGGAAGAAATCTTCCCCTGATGTACCTGGCAGAAACTCTTCTGTTTTCCCACCTTTCTTTGGAGGACTGAACAGGAATGATCAGATAAGATCAGGTGGTCACACCCCATGCTATCAATTTCCAGCCCTTGCAGCAGATGGGTGTTGGTGAACCGTGGTCCTTCCTGTCTGTTCTCATGTGTGTAATCGCCAGCAATGGGTTGCCCAGTGCCATCCTGATAAACAAGGACAGTAATTAATTTTATGACTTGCCACAGCCTTTCACTGCTGCAGGGAAACAGTGCTGAAAGGAGGAGATACAGGCCTCATTGATCAGATAGCAAGTGTGAAAAATCAGGGTGAGGGGTAATAGCCACCACCTATATAAGAGAAAACCCCAAATATTGGGACTGTCCCTATAAAATTGGGACATCTGGTCACCCTAATTTAGACATATCCTAGTGAATGGAAATTCCCAGCTAAAACCCCTGGGCACAATAGATTGCTCTTCCCTTCATCTAAATTTCTGTTGTGCACATATTTCAAATATCTTCCCTTCACCCCCCACAAACACTTTGCATAAACGAAGCGGTACAATTTTTGCATTTGCTCCTCGGCTGTTTTATGTGGCTGACTGAATCTCCAGAGCTCAGTAGCGTAGATAATAAGGGCCAAATGATAGATTCATAGATGTCAAGGCCAGAAGGGGTCATTGTCATCACAGTCTGACTTCCTGTATAACACAGACCACAGAGCTTCCCCAAAATAATTCCCAGAGCAGATCTTTTAGAAAAAATCGAATCTTGATAGATGAATTAGGGCTTCTTCAGCAGAGGCACGTTAGAATATAGGCAGGAGAGAGGGAGCCTTTTCCCTATACGGGAGCAGCCCGTAATTTGGCTCTAAATGCTTGGCAGCTGCTGCTGCTAGCAGCAGTAATGACCCCAGAAGTGTTATGTTCCCATCACCCTGGACCCAGGACTGCCATGGACATGGTGAAGGTGGGGAGGGAAACACTGGCTTGTGGCCACATGCTATACAAGTGCAGAAAGTCCTCCTCACAGCTGCAGGATGTATCATGATTTAGAAAGGCACAATGCCGCCAGCCATCTCTACTTTGAGGGCACACTTTATTCCCCTCCCCGAACTGCGCAGCTTCTGCAGACCCATAATTGAGCCCTAAAATAGATTGACTTAAATTAACTGCAATATGTTTCAGTATTAGTGTAATTAGTGTGAGACTAAAGGTGATATGTATCAGAGGGGTGGCCGTGTTGGTCTGTATCCACAAAAACAATGAGGAGTCCGGTGATACCTTAAAAACTAACATTTATTTGGGCATAAACTTTCGTGGATAAAAACCCCACTTCTTCAGATGCATGGAGTGAAAATTACAGATACAGGGATAAATATACTGACACATGAAGAGAAGGGAGTTACTTTACAAGTGGAGAACCAGTGTTGACAAGGCCAATTCAGTCAGGGTGGATGTGGTCCACTCCCAATGATTGATGAGGAGGTGTCAATACCAAGAGAGGGAAAATTGCTTTTGTAGTGAGCCAGCCACTCCCAGTCCCTATTTGAGCCCAAATTAATGGTGTTAAATTTGCAAATGAATTGTAGCTCTGCAGTTTCTCTTTGAAGTATGTTTTTGAAGTTTTTTTGTTGAAGTATGGCTACTCTTAAATCTGTTATAGAATGTCCAGGGAGACCAAAGTGTTCTCCTACTGACTTTTGTATGTTACCATTCCTGATGTCGGATTTGTGTCCATTTATTCTTTTACATAGAGACTGTCTGGCTTGGCCAATGTACATGGCAGAGGGGCATTACTGGCATATATCACATTAGTAGATGTGCAGGTAAATGAGCCCCTGATGGTGTAGCTGATGTGATTGGGTCCTGTGATGGTGTCACGAGAGTAGATATGAGGACAAAGTAGGCAACGGGTTTATTCTAGGGATTGGTTCCTGGGTAAGTGTTTCTGTCGTGTGGTGTGTAGTTGCTGGTGAGTATTTGCTTCAGGTTGCAGGGCTGTGTGTAAGCAAGGACTGCCCTGCCTCCCAAGGTCTGTGAGAGTGAAGGATCATTTTCCAGGATAGGTTGTAGATCGTTGATGATGTGCTGAAGAGGTTTTAGCTGGGTGCTGTACATGATGGCCAGTGGTGTTCTGTTATTTTCCTTGTCGGGCCTGTCCTGTAGTAGGTGATTTCTGGGTACCTGTCTCGCTCTGTCAATCTGTTTCCTAACTTCCCCAGGTGGGTATTGTAGTATTAAGAATGCTTGATAAAGATCTTGTAGGTGTTTGTCTCTGTCTGAGGGATTGGAGCAAATGCGGTTGTATCTTAGGGTTTGGCTGTAGACAATGGATCATGTGGTGTCCTGGATGCAAGCTGGAGGCATGTAGGTAAGTATAGCGGTCCGTAGGTTTCCGGTATAGGGTGGTGTTTATGTGACCATCGCTTATTTGCACTGTAGTGTCCAGGAAGTGGATCTCTTGTGTGGACTGGTCCAGGCTGAGGTTAATGGTGGGGTGGAAATTGTTGAAATCCAGGTGGAATTCTTCAAGGGCCTCCTTCCCTTCCAGATGATGAAGATGTCATCAATGTAGCGCAAGTAGAGTAGGAGCGCTAGGGATGAGAGCTGAGGAAGCATTGTTCTAAGTCAGCCATAAAAATGTTGGCATACTGTGGGGCCATGCAGGTACCCATAGCAGTGCCACTGACTTGAAGGTATAAGTTGTCCCTTAATCTGAAATGGTTGTGGGTGAGGACAAAGTCACAAAGCTCAGCCACCAAGTGTGCCATGGCCTCATCAGGGATACTGTTCCTGACAACTTGTAGTCCATCCTCGTGTGGCATATTGGTGTAAAGAGCTTCTACATCCACGGTGGCCAGGATGGTGTTTTCAGGAAGATCACCAATGCATTGTAGTTTCCTCAGTAAGTTGGTGGGGTCTCAAAGATAGCTAGGAGTGCTGGTAGCGTAGGGTATGAGGAGAGAGTCCAAATAGCCAGATAACCCTGCCGTAAGAGTGCCAATGCCTCAGATGATGGGGCGTCCAGGTGTTGGGGCTGACCACCCGTTACCTTGGGCTATTGTTACAGAATGGTTCGGAGGGAGCTAGTAGTGAACTGGCTTTGACCGGCCAGGCTGGCTTGCAGACACTTGACTGGATAAACAAGGAAAGAGATAAGGAAGGCCCGGAGAGTGTTGAGTGTGGGAATAGAGAGCAGTACTGTTTCTTGCCAGAGCCTCCTTGTGGGTGAATACGCCCCCACCCCCCTTTGAAGGAGATGATGATAAAGGGAACTATGAGAATTGCTTTAGATGAACAGTCTCACCTGCGGACCCTGGCCTTGTGGGTGCCCAGGAATTCCCCATGCTGGAGCAGTGCCTGCTACAAGCCCACAAGGACAAGGCTGGAGGGTCCAGGACTGTGCATAGCAGAAGCGGTGTAAGCATTGATTCTTGCTTGCTTGCTGGAAAGCACGTATTTAGTAATGTGTGAAGGCTGGGAAGCTTATTATACTTTGGCAATAAAACCAGTTATACTTATGTACCTGGTGTGGTATCATTGAGTGTATCCGAGCCTCCCGCTCCCCCAGGGTTTCCATGTTTATGGATCTTGGGTAGCAGATAGAATACCCCTGGTCGGGGCTCTAGAGGTGTGTCTGTGTAGATTTGTTCCTGTGATATAGCAGGGAGATTCTTGAGCAGATGGTGTAGTTTCTTTTGGTACTCCTCAGTGCAATCAGAGGATAGTGGCCTGTAGAATGTGGTGTTCGAGAGAGGCCTGAGAGCCTCCTGTTCATAATCTGACCTGTTCATTATGACAGCAGCACCTCCTTTGTCAGCCCCTTTGATTATGATGTCAGAGTTGTTTCTGAGGCTGTGGATGGCGTTGCGTTCTGTATCGCTGAGGTTATGGGGCAAGTGATGCTGCTTGTTCACAATTTCAGCCTGTGCACGTCTGCAGAAGCACTCTATGTAGAAGTTCAGTCTGTCATTTCGACCGTCAGGAGGAGTCCACGCAGAATTCTTCTTCTTGTAGTGTTGGTAGGAGGGTTTCTGTGGTGCACTGTTCAGTGGTGTGTTGAAAATATTCCTTGAGTCGGAGATGGCGAAAGTAGGCTTCCAGATCACCGCAGGGCTGTATCATGTTTGTGGAGGTGGTGGGGTGGAAAGAGAGTCCCCGAGATAGGACTCACTCTTCTGCCGGACTAAGTGTGTGGTTGGATAGATTAACAATATTGTTGGCACCACTATTTTAGCCCCCTGTGGCATGAAGAAGTTTAGATCGTTTACTGTCCTTTTTCCTCTGTAGAGAAGTAAAGTGTGCATTGTAAATGGCTTGTCTTGTTTTTGTAAAGTCCAGCCATGTGGAAGTTTGTGTGGAACGTTGGTTTTGTATGAGAGTCTCCAGTTTTGAGAGCTCATTCTTGTTAAAGGTGATACGTGCCCAATGAACACAGAAGAAATACTCTATATGCAAATATTTGTTCTTATTTTATCTATTTATCTTTGTACCTGAGAGCCTTTTCCTGCCTCCTTAGGGCTTCGATTAACACAACTACACAACATCTTTACATTTAAAATATTTCTATTTTTAAATGCTAAATGTATGTTTCTTGGAGGAACAGTTAGTATCTTCATATATCCAAAAAGCAAATATTCTTTACTTATATTATAGTTGCATTCAGACGCTCCAATCAAGATCAGAGCCTCTCTGGGCTGGTTTTCTTGAAGTTTTGTTTCTGTGATTTCAGTTGCAATATATTCCCAGATGGTGACAGAAACTAACGTAAGCAGAAGGAAATTAAAGCAATACTGGCTGTAAGTCCATCTTAGCATGATAGAGTGCATATGAGAAATTCTTGAGATGCAAAGTATCTTTCAGATTCAAATTACCAACCTACTCAAGAATCTGAAAATTGGGAATGTGTTAGAATCACAACATAATCTCAGGTTTCAGAGGAACAGCCGTGTTAGTCTGTATTCGCAAAAAGAAAAGGAGTACTTGTGGCACCTTAGAGACTAACCAATTTATTTGAGCATGAGCTTTCGTGAGCCACAGCTCACTTCATCAGATGTGTACCGTGGAAACTGCAGCAGACTTTATATACACACAGAGAATATGAAACAATACCTCCTCCCACCCCACTGTCCTGCTGGTAATAGCTTATCTAAAGTGATCAACAGGTGGGCCATTTCCAGCACAAATCCAGGTTTTCTCACCCTCCACCCCCCCACACAAATTCACTCTCCTGCTGGTGCTAGCCCATCCAAAGTGACAACTCTTTACATAATCAAGTCGGGCTATTTCCTGCATAGATCCAGGTTTTCTCACTTCCCCCCCACCCCCATACACACACAAACTCACTCTCCTGCTGGTAATAGCTCATCTAAACTGACCACTCTCCAAGTTTAAATCCAAGTTAAACCAAAATACTTGGGGGGGTGGGGGTAGGAAAAAACAAGAGGAAACAGGCTACCTTGCATAATGACTTAGCCACTCCCAGTCTCTATTTAAGCCTAAATTAATAGTATCCAATTTGCAAATGAATTCCAATTCAGCAGTTTCTCGCTGGAGTCTGGATTTGAAGTTTTTTTGTTTTAAGATAGCGACCTTCATGTCTGTGATTGCGTGACCAGAGAGATTGAAGTGTTCTCCGACTGGTTTATGAATGTTAGAATTCTTGACATCTGATTTGTGTCCATTTGCGTGACCAGAGAGATTGAAGTGTTCTCCGACTGGTTTATGAATGTTAGAATTCTTGACATCTGATTTGTGTCCATTTATTCTTTTACGTAGAGACTGTCCAGTTTGACCAATGTACATGGCAGAAGGGCATTGCTGGCACATGATGGCATATATCACATTGGTGGATGTGCAGGTGAACGAGCCTCTGATAGTGTGGCTGATGTTATTAGGCCCTGTGATGGTGTCCCCTGAATAGATATGTGGGCACAATTGGCAACGGGCTTTGTTGCAAGGATAAGTTCCTGGGTTAGTGGTTCTGTTGTGTGGTATGTGGTTGTTGGTGAGTATTTGCTTCAGGTTGCGGGGCTGTCTGTAGGCAAGGACTGGCCTGTCTCCCAAGACTTGTGAGAGTGTTGGGTCATCCTTTAGGATAGGTTGTAGATCCTTAATAATGCGTTGGAGGGGTTTTAGTTGGGGGCTGAAGGTGACCGCTAGTGGCGTTCTGTTATTTTCTTTGTTAGGCCTGTCCTGTAGTAGGTAACTTCTGGGAACTCTTCTGGCTCTATCAATCTGTTTCTTTACTTCTGCAGGTGGGTATTGTAGTTGTAAGAAAGCTTGACAGAGATCTTGTAGGTGTTTGTCTCTGTCTGAGGGGTTGGAGCAAATGCGGTTGTATCGCAGAGCTTGGCTGTAGACGATGGATCGTGTGGTGTGGTCAGGGTGAAAGCTGGAGGCATGCAGGTAGGAATAGCGGTCAGTAGGTTTCCGGTATAGGGTGGTGTTTATGTGGCCATTGTTGTTCAAAGGACATTAAAATGTCATACTGTGTTTGTCTGGCACTTCCCTGACAAATTTTATTTTCAATCAGAATATGAATTTGAGGTTTGGCATAAATGTCTCAGCTTCTTGAAAATGAACATGCTTTCAAATATAGTCATAGAGAATTTTACAGAATGGTTGTTATGAGTGTAAAAAAATATAGCAGATTTGAAATACTTTTGCATTGTGCTTGAAATTCCACCTAGTGCAGAGGACTTATTCCAGGCTCTCCACACCACTTAAGCCTCAAATTAAGAACTAGGACCCAGATCCTGCAAAGACTTAGGTCTGGTCTACACCTATAATTTAGATAAATCTAGTTATGTCACTCAAGGATGTGGAAAAATTCACACCCCTGAAAGCGGTAGTTTAACCAATCTAAGCTCTGGTGTAGAGACTGCTAGATCAACAGAAGAGTTATTCCATCAACCTAGGCTACCATTTCTTGAGGGGGTGGATTTACTACAGCAACGGAAAACCCCCTTCTGTTGCTGTATTAAGTGTCTATGCTACATTGCTACAATGGCATAGCTGGAACTTTATACGTGAGTAGTCCCCCCTTAAAGTGAATAGGATTATTTACGCTTAAAGTTAAGCATGTGCATAAGTGTTTGCAGGATCGGGGTCTAAATGCCAACCTCATTGAAGTCAATGACAAAACACCTTTAGATTACTCTGGGCTACGATTTTGTCTCTATGGGCTTAAGTGGTGTGGGCAGCTTTGCAGGGTCATCTGCAGTGGGGTGAATATCAACTTTTAAAACATTCAAAAGATTGGAAATGGGGAAAAATGTAAGTTTTTCATCTACTATGATACATCTACACTCTGTGTTGTACATCCTAAAACCAAAGTCAGTTATTATTAGAGTGTAAAAGTTAGTGAATAAAGTATCAGGAGTGGTAGGGAGAGGCTAATTATGTATTTACCTCAGTAGAAAGAAGTGTAGTCTAGTAGTCTGAGTACAGAACTGAGAGCCGTGAACTCTTAAATTCAAATCCTATCTCTGACAATGACTGGCTGTGCGGCCATCAGCAAATCACTTAGGATAAAATTTTCAAAAGCTCCTAAATAGTTTAGGAGCCTAAAGTCCCATTTTCAAAAAGTGATTTAGAGACAGATTTTTATCTAAAGATGCAGACAAGTGCCTAGTGCAGTGGAAAAAACAGTAACGTTTTGAAAAATGGCGGCGGGGGCGGGAACCAAAATACAACAATGAGAAGATGCATTTTATTTCAATTTTTTAATTGAAAACTTAAAAACCTGAATTTTTTTGAATGAAACTTTGTTTGAAAATTAAAATAAAACAAACCGAACAGCTCTAGTGCATTCATTAAACCAGATTACAGGTGTGTTTATTAAACTGATAATACCTTGTCCTCCTTTATTTTACAGATGGGGAACTGAGGCATAAATAAATTTAGCCCCTGCAAAAATTTATGCATGTTTCACTTCAAATATGTGGGTTGCCCTAGTGGATTCAAGTTAAACACATGATTTCACTGGGATTCCTCACCACAAGTGTAAACATATCTTTCAAAGCTCAGACCCCATGTGACAGCAAGATAGTGACAGAGCTGGGACTAGAAGCCAGATATCCTTGCTCCTGCTTGGCCTGTCCTCATCTCTCTTTAATAGCCACAATGCCCACAACAAAACAAAAGCTCATTTACCACTGGGGTGCAAAGTGATCCAGGAGCAGATCTAGACAAACACAATCACGATCTGCTGCTGGCTTCAAAATGACTAGTAACGCATAAACCCTGGCGTGCGTAGAAGTACATGACGGGCTCGCTAAAGAAAAAAACAAACAACACTTTTTGTATGGGGCAAATAGTGTTAGGTCAGATTCACCCTCAGATTGGACTTGACAGTCCCAACATCCTTCAGACCTGCGCACTGTCACTCACGGGCCTGCCTCACCACGTCTCGTTGCAGGCAGCCCGTGACTTTCGCGGGGCGGGCTGAGCCTCTCTCCTGCACCCTACCTGGGCCGCCCCAGTCCCGGCCCCTTCCCCGCGCCCACAGAGGTGCAGCGGGGGCGCGCGGGAGGGAGCCGCGCGGAGCCCTCCCGGGGAGGAGTCGGGCTGGAGCAGGTGGAGGAAGCGGCCGGGCTCCGAGGGAGCAGGCAGGGGCTCGGCTCCAGCGCTGGAAGGGGCTGCGCGGCCGGGCCTCCGCTCCAGGTGCGACTGGAAGCCGGCGGCAGCCAGGTGAGCTGCTGGCGGGGGGACTGAGCCACAGCGCCCGGGAAAGAGCCCGGCCGCCCCTGCTCCGCTCCGCTCCGCTCCCTGGGCGGGTTGGGGGGGTTCTCCTGCTGGCTTAACCCCTTCCAGGCCGCGCCCCCGGGGATTGCCTGGCGGGGCTGTCTTTGGGGCGCCCTTCCCGTGGCCCTGGGCGAGCCTCTCGCCCCCTGCCTGCTCCTGCTGCACGGTAGGAGGGGGGCGGCCCCTCGCCTGCTGCCTTTCGCGGGATGGGCTGCGGGGAGGCCGCTCGTGGCTCCGTCCCCGGCAGCGCGCTGCAGCAAGCGCTCTAGACTGGGGGCGGCCCCGCTCTGCTCTCCTGGCCGCGGGTGGGGTGGGGGGAGTTGTGTGTGGCATTAGTCACCGAGCGCTTTGCAGACTAAGCAGCATTGCTTAGGTCGAGGGCTGCCGGGCTAATCCTGCAGCCCTAGCCTAAAGGCGGCTGGAAACTCCGATGACTCACAGTGGCTTAAAAAATGAGTTTTGTTTCAAATGCAAACATTCCCTCTTGGTGAGCCGGGCACGTTTTGAGTTGCTAGGACCTGTTGGCGTAATGTGCGTTTTGCACCCATTATTTGGCTTCAGAGAAGTTACCTGCAACAGGTCCAGGCTGGAAGCTCAGCATACTATCCGCAGGGCTTGGAACGCGGCATGCCTGGTGTAGTTGGTGCTAGAAAGGTGCTTATGGTAGGGTTGCCAACAGTCCCTTATTACAAGGGATGGCCCTTATTTCTTCATCTCTGTGTACAACAAGATCAGGAGTTGCTGAGTGCTTCAAAAAGCTGCAAATAATACTTCTGGCAAGTGTAGGTGAGTGCTGCTTATTACTATTGCTAATATTAATTATAATAACGATGATGATATGGAGAGGAGAGGTGGGGGTGCTAAGAAAGCAGACCCTTATTTTTGACAATTTTAGCAACCCTAAAAATAGTATGCCTGTCACCCTGGTTTCTCAGAGGAGAGTCTCTGTGGTAGTCCTTAGGGGAGAATAGATCTGACCCTTGCAATCAGCATTCACTCCTCCTTTCAGATCTCTCTTTGGTTTGTGTGTCTGTAGATCATAGAATCATAGAATATCAGGGTTGGAAGGGACCTCAGGAGGTCAGATGGAGGGAGGGATAGAGCAGCTCAGTAGGGTGAGCCCAGAAGTCTGTTGTATTTGAGGGAAAGTAGGGGGAGACTTGTACGGAAACAACTTACATTGTTTCCAGGTCAGACTAGATGATCTTCTTTTGGCCTTAGCACAAGGCACCCACTCAGATTCACAAATTCTGTCTTTTAAAAATCATCACTTTCCAACTAACTTTGAGCCTTTATGGTGTTTTGGTATTTGAATTACAAACTGTAGGCATTCACAAGTGCTTCCTGGTATTTTTCCAGTCATGTGAAAGTTAGATATTAAAGCATAAGGCTGAGAGGCTTTTTAAAGGTGAGGTGTGCAAAGAACTAGATGGCTTAAAAACATTTTCCTCAGGGACAGCAGTGTAGTAGTGGTAAGATATTCCTTAAACCCCTGAAAGCTTTGAAGATCACTTTCCTCTGCTTTAAACATACCTCCAGTCCCCTCAGGCTTTGCATCTAACGTTTATCTGAGAAACTGAACTCTATGAACATCCCTGCTCAGGTCACCAGAGCTGGGGAAGCTGGCTTGGGTAATAGTATGTAGTGGGATCTGGGTCCTTGAATCTTTTAGGTGACCAGCTTGAATCCAGCCCAGGTCAATGATGACTGAAAGCTGTTGCCATCCAGAATTAAAGGGAGGAGGGTGCGAGGGGGAGGAGGAAAGAAGTGAATTGGCCTGCTTCTCAGTGGAAAGTTCACATTCCAGAAAACACCATAATAATTGGCATGTTTTGAGCTTGTGAGTAACAGAGAAGGCCAGGAATAAATGAGCATGGGGACTTACCTGCTCTTGTACTCCTATGAGGTGGCTATCATGGGTAGGCTGTGGGCCCATCGTTGGGGTGATGTGGAGACGCTTCTCCTGCTGCTGTTTGTGCTGTATTTGGTCTGTAGATGTGAATCACTTCAGCTTTCAGTGTGGTGTTAATCTGCCACTTTCCATGAGTCCTAGTATTGTATTTAGTTAAAGGTATTTAAAATAAATTATCTGATAGGCTTGCTGCTGTGAATGGCTAGTCTCTGCCTCCTACTAGCTTGTGAATCTGAGACTGGGATCTGAAATCAATTCACATGGCCAACTACATATCTCCCTTCTTATTTCTAATTTTTATTTATTTGTGCAGGAATGTATAGCTGCAGACTCTGGGGCATGTTTTATTCAGACATAACTTGCACACCAGATGCAAAACATTAATTTCCTTTTATCTCCAAAGATGTTAGAATGTTTCTCTTCCTCCCCACCCCCTTTCTGTATTTCACCATGAGGAGGTGAGTCATTGCTCTCTAGTCAGTGCCCCACTGATAGGGAGTTACTAGTGAGCCTGCATAGTGGTAGGTTAAATACTGTTTTCTTTATAATCTCATCTCTGTGTGTTTTTGTTATAAATCTCCAAATGTTCAATAAACTCCTTTTGGCTTGAATTTTTTCATGCTTTGTCAAAGGCAAGAAGACAGATTTTTTTTCTTCTTCTTTTGGGGTGTGGAAGGAGGAACCACTTTTTGGCTAAGGTTTAATTCTTTGTATTTGTGATCTCTCATAGCTCAAAAATGTCTTGTTGCAGAAATTTCAGGCTGGTTTATACAGACTTATTCATAAGACCAGTATTGTCACAGTTTAGATCCTGATGCTTTAAGTTCCCATGCACAGATAGACGCTGCACATAAGCTTGCAAGAGCACATCCTTAGTTTTCAGTTTAGTTACTAAAGATCAAATACTTGAAGGGGTGCTGTCGGGTCAGCCTACATTTTCTTAAGTAATATTTGACAAAACCTAATGCCAATAGAAATGTTTCCACTGAAATAAAAATATGAATGGGAACAGTTTATTTTTAAAAGCTATCTAGCATTCTAATGTAGTGGCTGAAAACCAAACATTGCAGTTATTTTCCCGATGCATGCAATCAGAAACTGAAAGATTAAAAACTGAATGGTTTGTTTACATTGCTCAAACTGATAGAAATGCAAGAAGTGGACAGTCTAAAGCCTGGAGCCTACAAACTCTTACAGCTGTGCTTAATTTTACCCATGTGAGTAGTCCAACTGTCTTTGATATGAATAAAAATAGGCAGATGTGCGTTTGCAGCACAAGAACCTAAGAGGTGAAAAATAAACTCAATTTCTAAAAATCTGAGGTGCTAGCAACACAGGTGGTTAATTCTCTCTCTTTTTTTTTATATGAATTTTAACTTGTAAGTGTCCTGTTACTGTTGGAATTTCTGTCCGGTTGCATGGTGCTGAACATCTGACAAAAACAACAATTACAAGTCTTCTGGCAATTCATCATATTTTTACTTTCGGTGGGACGTGTAGCCCTGTGAGCATCTGGTCAGTTGTTTGTTGGTGGTTTAGGCCCTGATCGTACAGATGCTTATGGATGCGAGTAGTCCCATTATACATAAAATTACTGTATGTATGTAAGTGTTTGCAAGATCAGGATCTGAGTTTATTGCTTCTGCAGGCCCGTTTGTTTTCTAGAAGTGTCAGATTTTGCCAAGATAACTGATAGGTGAGTCTTGTAATGTTGGTGAGGTGTTTAGCAGTTACCACCTCTATGAGACCTTTCCTACCCAGATATAGTGGCCCAGGCAGCCTCCAGAGTTTCATCAGAAATACCAAATGACCTTGGAGTACTTCACCCTGCATTCAGTCTTTTGACGCAGAGGATTCCAAGGGTTTCTGTTGATGCTGCAACACCTGAAGGATTTAACAAATGGGAAGTGTGTTACACCTTTTAGGGCCCCGATTAACCTGCACAGGTCCTAGGGAAGGAGTGTTATAAGTCCTCAGGCCGATCCATGTTGCTGGGGGAAAAAATTCTGTTAGGCCCCAGGTCTTTGTGACCTATTGATCCTTCTCCAAATAGCCAGCAATGCTTGTAACTTCCATGGAACCTCACTCTCTTTTAAATGTGTCCCTTAAGTGAGGCACTTCAGAGTTGCCTCTAAAGGCTGAGGTGAGTTGGGGCAAACCAGGATATTACAAGAGTCTGTGGGAGGAAGCTGGGGTGCAGGCAATTGAATGGAGGGGTCATGGAATAGCTGAGATGATGTGCGAGCCTGGTTGAAAGGAGGCTTTTTGGGAGGGGTGTGGCGGGATGCTAGCCACCTTCTCTAATGAGAATGTGGAATGGAGTGTGTATCTTTTAAACTGTCTCTTTCACATTTGTATATGTCCGCCTGTTCTTATGACACAGATGCATTTAATGATCATTTGTTTTTGTTTTTTCTCCTGGGCTTTTCAAAGTATCCTATGTTAAAGTGTCTAGATCAAATAAGGAATATAAAACACATCCTTAATTGAAGACTGAGGCCAGTTGAGGAATCTAAACTATGTTCTTTGTTGAAAACAGTCCATGAGACACTGAAATATATTGAGTGCTAATTTTTTAAACTACACTGTGAAAACTGTTTCACAAGAACATAAGAATGGCTGTACTGGGTCAAGACCAATGGTCCATCTAGCCCACTATCCTGTCGTCGAGCAGTAGCTAGTGCCAAATGCTTCAGAGGGAATGAACAGAACAGGGCAATTATTGAGTGATCCATTCCCTGTCTGGCAGTCGGAGACTTAGGGACACCTGGGACTTATTGCCATTGATGGATCCATCCCCCATGAACTTGTTTAATTCTTTTTTGAACCCAGTTATACTTTTGGCCTTCACAACAACCCCTGGCAATGAGTGTCACAGGTTGACTGTGTTGGGTGAAGAAGTACTTCCTTATGTTTTAAGCCTGCTGCCTATTAATTTTTTGGTTGACCACTGGTTCTTGTGTTCTATGAAGGGGTAAATAACACTTCCCTGTTCACTTTCTCCACACCATTCATGATTTTGTAGACCTCTATCATATCCCGTCTTAGTCATCTCCTTTCTAAGATGAACAGTCTGTCTTTTTTAATTTCTCCTCATATGGAAGCTGTTCCGTACCCCTAATCATTTTTGTTGTCCTTCTCTGTGTCTTCCAGTTCTACTGTATCTTTTGAGATGAGGTGACCAGATCTGCATGCTGTATTCAAGATGTGGGATACCATGGGATTTGTATAGTGGCATTATGATATTTTTTGTATTATCTGTCCCTTTCCTAATAGTTTCTAACATTGTGATAGCTTTTTTGACTGCCGCTGCACACTGAGAAGATGTTTTCAGAGAACTATCCACAATGGCCCCAAGATTTCTTTTTTGAGTGGCAGTAGCTAATTTACACCCCATCATTTTGTATGGTGTTGGGATTATGTTTTCCAATGTGCATTACTTTGTATTTATCAACATTGAATTTCATCTGCCATTTTGTTGCCCAGTCGCCCAGTTTTTCCTTGAAACGCTTCAGAGTCAGCTTTGGACTTAACTATCTTGAGTAATTTTGTACTGTCTGTGAACTTTGCACCTCTCTGTTTACCCCCTTTTCCAGATCATTTATAAATGTGTTGAACAGTACTGGTCCCAGTACAGATCCTTGGGGGACCCCGCTGTTTACCTCTTTCCATTGTGAAAACTGACCATTTATTCCTACCCTTGGTTTCCTATTTTTTAACCAGTTACTGGTCCATGAGAGGATCTTCCCTCTAATCCTTTGGCTGCTTACTTTTCTTAAGAGCCTTTGACATTGAACCTTGTCAAATACTTTCTGAAAGTCCAAGTACAGTGTTACTCGTGTCCATAAGTTTGTTGATCCTGTCAAAGAATTCTATAGATCAGTGAGGCATGATTACCCTTTACAAAAGCCATGTTGACTCTTTCCCAACAAATCATATTCATCTATGTATCTGATAATTTGTTCTTTACTATAGTTTCAACCAATGTACCTGGTACTGAAGTATGCTTATGGCCTGTAATTGCCAGGATCGCCTCTGGAGCCTGTTTTAAAAATTGGCATCACGTTAGCTATCTGCCAGTCATCTAGTAAGAGGTTGCATACCACAATTAGTAGTTCAATTTCATATTTGAGTTCCTTCAGAACTCTTGGGTGAATACCATCTGGTCCTGATGACTTATTACTGTTTAGCTTATCAATTTGTTCCAAAACCTGCTCTGACACCTAAGCCTGGGATATTTCCTCAGATTTGTCACTTAAAAAGAATGTTTCAGGTGTGGGAATCTCCCTCCCATCCTCTTCAGTGAGGACCAATGGTAAGAATTCATTTAGTTTCTCTGTGATGGACTGGCCTTCCTTGAGTGCTACTTTAGCACCTTGATGGTTGAGTGGCCCCACGGATTGTTTGGCAGGCTTCCTGCTTCTGATGTACTTTATTAAAAAAAAAAAGCTGTTTGTTTTTTGTGTTTTTTGCTAGTTGCTCTTCCAATTCTTTTTTGGCCTGCCTAATTACACCTTTATACTTGATTTGTCAGAGTTTATGCTCCTTTCTGTTTTCCTCATTAGGATTTGATGTACAGTTTTTAAAGGATGTCTTTTTGCTTTAACCACCTCTTTTACTCTGTTTAGCCATGGTGGCTTTTTTTTTTTTTTTTGGTCCTCTTAATTTTTTTTAATTTGGGTTGTATATTTAGTTTGAGCTTCTATTATGGTGTTTTTAAACAGTTTCCATGCAGCTTGCAGGCATTTCATTCTTGTGACTGTTCCTTTTAATTTCTGTTCAACTAGCCACCTCGCTTTTTGTGTAGTTCCCCTTTTTGAAGTTAAATGCTACGGGGGTGGGTTTCTTTGGTATTTTCCCCCCTTACAAAGACGTTAAATTTAATTACATTATGATCACTATTACCAAGCAGTTCAGCTCTGATCACCTCTTGGACTAGGTCCTATGCTTCACTTAGAACTAAATCAAGAATTGCCTCTCCCCTTGTCGCTTGCAGGACTAGTTGCTCCAAGAAGCAGTCGTTAGTGGTGCCTAGAAATTTTATATCTGCATCCTGTCTTGAGGTGACATGTACCCAGTCAATATGGGGGTAGTTGAAATCCCCCATTATTGTTGGGTTTTCTGTTTTTGTAGCCTGTTCAATCTTCCTGAGCATTTCACAGTCACCATCACTCCTGGTCAGGTGGTCGAAAGTATATTCCTACTGCTATACTCTTATTATTCAAGCATGGAATTTGTACCCACAGAGATTCTGTGATACAGTTTGATTCATTTAAGATTTTTACTATATTTGACTCTATGCTTTCTTTCACATGTAGTGCCACTCCCCCACCAGCATGACCTACGCTGTCATTCCTATATACTTTGTACCCTGGTATTGCCGTGTCCCATTGACTATCATTGTTCCACCAAGTTTCTGTGATGCCTAATATATCAATATCCTCATTTAATACCAGGCACTAGGGTTCACCCATAACGTTTGTATACAAGTTGTCTGCCTTCATGCGGTATAATTGACTTTTCTTCGTTTGACTGTTTCTCTTCAGTTCCTACCTGTAGTTTATCAAATTCTATCCTCTCCTCTTTACTAAGATACAGAGTATGTCCTTTAATAAATCTTCCCCTACTTGATGTCTCTATCCAAACTGCATGCTCCTCTGTCAGCTTTCCCCCAGCTCTTGGTTTAAGAACTCCCCAGTTTAAAAACTGGTTTCATTTTGGTTTAGGTGGACCCCATCCTTCCTGTATAGGCCCCTCCTTTCCCGAAAAGTTCCCCAGTTCCTAATAATCCTAAATCCCTCCTCCCAACTCTATTTTCTCATCCACTCATTGAGACTCTGCAGTTCTGCCTGTCTAACTGGCCCTGTGCATGGAACCAGAAGAACTTTAGAGAATGCTACCATGGAGGTCCTGGACTTCAGTCTCTTACCTAGTGTTGCCTGATTTTATGGGAGATTAATAATATTGTTTAGATAATATGGGTTATAGGCTCACCAGTTGATCAGAAGATAAGGTTATTGTGTCAGAATCAGACTACACAGAATTTGCAGGGAGATGTATGATAAGGAAACTCACACTGAGAACAAAAGGCAGCTTTAAACCTTTTATTGAGATAAATGGAACAGTAATGGAGTAATCAAATCAAATTAATTACAAAAGCAATGTTATTCTAGCAGTACATGTGGTATTATAAACTATAAAAGTTTATCAATTAAAATACTCACACCCTTCCTTGATGATAACTTGGTGATAAGAGATAAAAGGCTAGCCTTGCCTCAGGCATGCCAAGTGAATTTGATGGTCCAGGTTCCTCAAGTCTTGAATGAAGTGTGAAGAACTTAGAAGAAACTAGAGCTAAAAGCTATAGAAAGACTATAGAAGCTAACTTAGTTTACTTAAAACTAACAATTAAGAACTAACAATGATGAACTAACAATAAACAAGCTGAATCTGAACTTCCCCAACATGGTGGGTTGCCCCTATTATAGGGCCTGATCCCTAAGTGCCCTCCTTCCATGTCCAAACTTAACTTCCTCAGCCACAAAAATGTTAGGGTACCCTTACTCTATAGGCTGGCATGTTCATGCATATTAATGTTGTATTTGTAACTATTAGAGACCATTAGCTCATCCTCACCTCTCTTATATCTGTCCTCACCAGTTATTTTCTTGTTCTTTGTGGTGTACCTGTTAAGTCTGAAAAAGGCCATGAACTTGGGTGGCCTTACCTACCAACTTGCTTTAACTTTCCCACTTATCTGTGTGAAAGG
This sequence comes from Caretta caretta, assembly GCF_965140235.1. Taxonomy (NCBI): domain Eukaryota; kingdom Metazoa; phylum Chordata; order Testudines; family Cheloniidae; genus Caretta; species Caretta caretta. The sequence goes on along the minus strand of NC_134209.1, from coordinate 133,694,431 downwards.
TCACTGTCAAGGTTCCTCCCCCACTCTGAACTCTAGGGTACAGATGTGGGGACCTGCATGAAAAACCTCCTAAGCTTATCTTTACCAGCTTAGGTCAAAACTTCCCCAAGGTACAAAATATTACCCCCGTTGTCCTTGGACTGGCCGCTACCACCACCAAACTAATACTGGTTACTGGGGAAGAGCTGTTTGGACGCGTCCTTCCCCCCAAAATACTTCCCAAAACCTTGCACCCCACTTCCTGGACAAGGCTTGGTAAAAAGCCTCACCAATTTGCCTAGGTGACTGCAGACCCAGACCCTTGGATCTTAAGAACAATGAACAATCCTCCCAACACTTGCATCCCCCCTTTCCTGGGAAATGTTGGATAAAAAGCCTCACCAATTTGCATAGGTGACCACAGACCCAAACCCTTGGATCTGAGAACAATGAAAAAGCATTCAGTTTTTTACAAGAAGACTTTTAATAAAAAATAGAAGTAAATAGAAATAAAGAAATCCCCCCTGTAAAATCAGGATGGTAGATATCTTACAGGGTAATTAGATTCAAAAACATAGAGAACCCCTCTAGGCAAAACCTTAAGTTACAAAAAAGATACATAGACAGAAATAGTTATTCTATTCAGCACAATTCTTTTCTCAGCCATTTAAAGAAATCATAATCTAATGCATACCTAGCTAGATTACTTACTAAAAGTTCTAAGACTCCATTCCTGTTCTGTCCCTGGCAAAAGCAGCATACAGACAGACACAGACCCTTTGTTTCTCTCCCTCCTCCCAGCTTTTGAAAGCATCTTGTCTCCTCATTGGTCATTTTGGTCAGGTGCCAGCGAGGTTACCTTTAGCTTCTTAACCCTTTACAGGTGAGAGGAGCTTTCCCCTGGCCAGGAGGGATTTCAAAGGGGTTTACCCTTCCCTTTATATTTATGACAGTCACAAACATATATACTATATACTTTAGCTCATCACCACCTATTCAGGGTGAAGGTATTGATCATACGTATATTAACTTGCCTTAGCTTAACATACAGGATGTTGCCTGTAGGTTCCTTGCGTTACATCTAAAATACCCTAATTCAAATTGATAAACCTATTATAATAACAAACTTATAATGTAACAAATGATTAAACTCATAAGAAAAGATTTTTATGCAAGCAAGCAAGCTAGCCCTATAGGTAAGGCTAAGATTTTGTAAAAACCATGGACAGGTCACGGGGAGTAAAGAAAAATTCACGGAGCCTGTCCGTGACTTAACTAAAAATAACTGGAGGCAGGGCTAAGTAGGGGTGGGAGGAATGGAGTCTCATGGGGGAGGGGGAACGACAGGCCGAGTCCCCTGCCATGGTGGGGGACACAGCCCCGGTGGCTGCAGTGTGGGGCGCAGCCACAGCGGTGCTGAGCTCCCACTCCGGAGCTGGCTGTAGCTGTGGGACAGGTGTGCAGTCCCTGCTGCAGCCCCCTTACCCCTCCCAAGCCATAGGGCAGGGGCTACAGGGTCCTGGTTCCAGCCATCCAGCCCTAGTTGCAGAGCAGGGTTACACAATCCCGCTTCCAGCCCAGCAGCTGAAGTGGGGTAAAGTCATGGAATCTGTGACTGCTGTGACCTCTGTGACTAAATTGTAGCCTTATCTATAGGCTACACTAGCAGCCTAAATTTGGTCTCCAGGATCTCTCTCCTACCTTTCCCTATGTCATTAGTGCCTACATATACCATGACCACCGGCTCTTCCCCAGCACTGCACATAAGTCTATCTAGCAAAAAGAAAAGGAGTACTAGTGGCACCTTAGAGACTAACCAATTTATTATCAGTCTCTAAGATGCCACTAGTACTCCTTTTCTTTTTGCGAACACAGACTAACACGGCTGCTACTCTGAAAGTCTATCTAGATGTCTCATGAGGTCTTCAACCAGCAGGCAATTCACTTTGCGGTTCTTCTGGTCATCAGAAATCAAACAATATATTTCTAACAGTCGAATTCCCCATTACTATTACCTGTCTCTTTCTAATAATAGGGGTCCCGTACCCCAGAGGGGTATCCTCAGAGTGAGAGGATACAATGACATCATCTGAAAGGGATGGAAGTTGTGTCTCTGAAAGTCTCATCTGTGTACCTCTTTGTATTCCACTTCAGACACTCTGGTTTCCTAATGGGATGAAATTTTCAGAAGAAAATTCTTCTAACCTACATTACACACACACATCTTCAAATTGTTTGCTGAGACATAAAATTAGAGGGCAGGTCAAACTAAGGCTGACAGTGGAACTCTCAATGTATCCTCAACTCTAGAGACAGTATAAGGCCCCCATAATATTTTGTGAACTCCAGTCTTGAAGATTTTTTGCTGCTGTTCTTGCAAACTTGCCTTTTAAAATAGTAGAGCTCTCACCATAAACTTCTTTTCTGTTTATAAGTGCAAATAGGTGTGTGTGTGTGTGTGTGTTGAAAATAGCATCTGAGATGATGAGGTTATAGAGGTAGATTGCCCAGAAGGAATTTTGTGAAAACTACTTTTCCCCAAGCAAGGGGTGAATTTCATACAGTAATGGCCTGACTTCTGGAGGTTTTGAGGATCTCAATACAGAGGCTGCAGGTGCTCAGCCATAAATGCTTTGGCAGAAACAGACTTTAAAAAAAAAAAAAAAAAAGTTAAAGAAGTTAACTGGTTTGAAAACATTAAAGAAGTTGCAGTAATGCAACAAATCTGCTCAACAAACCTCCCATTCAGAAACTAAGGACTTGTCTACACTTACAGCACTGCAGCAGCGCAGTTGCACTGATAAATCTGCGCTGCTGTAGTGCTAAGTGAAGACGCTACTTGTGTTGACAGGAAAGCTTCTCCCATAGGCGTAGGAACTCCACCTCCCTGAGAGGAGGTAAATATGTTGACAGGAGAAGCTGTCCTGTCGACATAGCACTGTCTGCCTTGGAAGTTTGGTTGGTATAACTGCATCACTCAGGAGTGTGGATTTTCCACACCGCTGAGCCATGTAGTTATACCAACATGACTTCGTAGTTTAGACCAGGGCTAAAATTTGCTCTCTATAATACTAGTGTGTTCATCTCATGCAGATTTTGCTTTGGGACAAGTGAGGAAGGGGAATAGCTTGAATTCCTGTGGTAAATTGCTGTGTAGTATGCGGCACCTCATGGTCTCGGACACCATCCAATGGCCTAGGGATATCTACATTGAACACATCACCGGCCACCGACAGTACCAGGAGGTGTGAGCTGGTATGACATTGTGCATCAACTGTGGGAAAGGGACTGAGCGACTTTTTCCATTGGACCATATGAACTGGAACCATAAACTCACTGAACATTAAATCCCACCAAATGAGGGTAAATGCATCCTCATCGTATCCACTCATTCTACTCCACACCTGACCATAGCCTTTATATGAACAACATACCCCCATATCTCAATGTCTCTACTTTGACCCGTTAAACTTTTACCCCCAGTTGGGGAGATTGCAGATTATGTATTCCTTACGCCACCCGTTCCTAAACTGAATTTCGCACCCCTTGATAATCTGTACCTTATTCCCTGATAACCAGAAACTTCTATGCTTAAACGCCGTACGGTTTTCTTTTTACTTCAACATCATCTTAATAAAATTATTAAATCTGTAAACTTGACTAGCTAGGGTTTCTCTACTAGAGCTCTTCCTCAGGAAGTTCTTCTCCCTGTCGTTCTTAGCCCAGGGAAAAGGAAACTGGAATGCATAGGCTCTGGCAATTAAAAAAACATTATAAAGAGCTGGGCTAAATAATTGCCCTTGTATGATAGCACTTTTGGCCACTTATAAACCTAGCCATCTACCATGCCACTAAAGGGATTCTGACCATCTCTGTGGACAGTTGATGGTGAAGTGAACAGATATCAAATAAAAGTGTTATGGAGTTACAACCTGTTCAAAAGGCCCAGAAACTCAAGGAAGGCCAGAGCTGGAGGGAGTCCTGTTTAACTCTCTTTTTATATTTAGAAATAACTTGTAACAGAGACTAGTTAAAAAGCTTTCTGAATTTACTTCCATTAATGGCATTGGCTCTCAATCTGTAGATCATTGACCACCTATGATCTGCGGTACTGCTTCTGTCTAGGGCTGTCGATTAATTGCAGTTAACTTGTGATAAATTGCAATTAATTTTTTTAATTAAAATTAATTGCAATTAATTGCAGTTTTAATCACACTGCTAAACAATAGAATACCAATTGAAATTTATTAAATATTTGGATGTTTTTCTACATTTTCATATATATTGTATTAAGTTGTAGTTGAAATCTAAGTGTATATTATTTTATTGCAAATATTTGCACTGTAAAAATGGTAAAAGAAATAGTATTTCTCGGTTCACCTCATACAAGTACTTTAGTGCCACCGCTGTGTCGTGAAAGTGCAACTTACAAATGTAGGCTCTGAAGTTTTACATTGTTTTATTTTTCAGTGCAGTTATGTAACAAAAAAAATCTACAAGTCCACTTAGTCCTACCTCTTGTTCAGCCAATCGCTAAGACAAACAAGCTTGTTTCCATTTACAGGAGAAGAATGCTGCCCTCTTCTTATTCATCAGCAAGTGAGAACAGGCATTTGCATGGCACAGTGCATTAATTACATTTGTGACTGAACTCCTTGGGGAGAATTGTATGTCCCCTGTTCTGATTTACTCGCATTCATGTTATAGCGATCTCGGATGATAACCCATCACGTTGTTCATTTTAAGAACACTTTTGTGCAGATTTTACAAAACGCAAAGAAGGAACCAATGTGAGATTTCTAAAGATAGCTACAGCACTCAACCCAAGGTTTAAGAATCTGAAGTGCCTTCCAAAATCTGAGAGGGATGGATGTGGAGCATGCTTTCAGAAGTCTTAAAAGAGCAACACTCCGATGTGGAAACTACAGAACCCAAACCACCAAGAACGAAAATCAACCTTCTGCTGGTGGCATCTGCCTCAGATGATGAAAATGAGAATGTGTCAGTCTGCACTGCTTTGGATTGTTATTGAGCAGAACCTGTCATCAGCATGGACGCATGTCCTCTGGCATGGTGGTTGAAGCATGAAGGGACACATGAATCTTTAGCGCATCTGGCACATAAATATCTTGGGATGCCGGCTACAACAGTGTTAGGAGCATGCATATTCTCACTTTCAAGTGACATTGGGGTTTGGTTCGACTAGGAAAAGGGGTGTGGTTCGACTAGGAAAAGAGGTCGAGCTCAGATTGTGCTTCACTGGTGTGCTAAATAATCCTGACCTAAACTTGACCATTTTCTCCAGGGTAGATTGAGAGTATCACCTCGTCGTACCATTTGTAGCTGGTTGAGTTCTAGCCTAGCTAAATGGACTGACAAAGTGCCACCCTGCATTTATACTGGGGGAAATGGTCGTGTTTAGGTCAGAAATAGCTAGCATATTAGCTAAACCCAACCTAAATGCAACCAATCTTTTTCATAGATTATAATGCGATAAGGCTAAGAACCAGTCCCTATAGGACCCCACTAAAAATACCCACTAGATTTACAATTGCATTCTGCGACCTGTCATTTAGGCATTTAATGTGTACATACTGATTTTATATCATTCTAGTTTCTTAAAACAAAATGTCATTCAGTACCAAATCAAATGCCTTACAGAAATCTAAGCATCAGCGCTACTATCTTTATCAACCAAATTTTATAATCTCATTAAAAAAAAAAGCCAAATTAGTTTGATAGGGTCTATTTTCCATAAACCCTTGTTGACTGGCATTAATTATATTACCCTTCTTTAATTCTTTATTAATCAAGTCCCATCTCAGTTTTTCCATTATTTTGCCTGGGATTAATGTCAGGCTGACAATTCTATAATTACCTGGGTCATCCCTTTTACTCTTCTTAAATATTAGCACAACACTTGCTTTCTTCCCGTCTTCTGGAACTTCTCTAGCTTTCCACGACTGATTTGAAAATCATCATCAAGTGCATGTCTACATTGCAATAGAAGACCGATGGTTCAGATGTGGCTGGCCCAAGTCAGCTGACTTGGGCTCATGGGGCTTGGGCTGTGGTCTATAAAATTGTATTCATAGAGTCATAGAATATTAGGGTTGGAAGAGACCTCAGGAGGTCATCTAGTCCAGGCCCCTGCTCAAAGCAGGACCAACACCAACTAAATCATCCCGGCCAAGGCTTTGTCAACCCAGGCCTTAAAAACCTCTAAGGATGGAGATTCCACCACCTCCCTAGGTAACCCATTCCAGTGCTTCACCACCCTCCTAGTGAAATAGTGTTTCCTAATGTCCAGCCTAGACCTCCCCCACTGCAACTTGAGACCACTGCTTCTTGTTCTTTCAAACTTGTAGAGTTTGGGCTTGGGCTGGAGCCCAGACTATAAGACAGCACAAATTGAGAGGGTGTCAGAGCCCAGGCTCCAGCCTGAGGCTAAACATCTAAGCTTCAATTTCATAGCCCAAGAGCTCTAGCCTGAGTCAGCTGATCTGGGCTCTGAAACTCAGTGCTATGTTTTTTTATCATAGTGTAGGCATACCTTGACAACCCAGAGAGCTCCTTGGCTAGGGCTTGGCTTCTTGCATCTAAATTATCTGGACCTGCTGATTTTAAAAATGTCTATCTTTAGTAGCTGCTGTTAACAGCCTCCTGAGTTACTGTTGGGATGGAAAGTGTTTTGTTACCATGTTGTGACTATATTATCTGGCTTTCTCCCAAATACAGAACAGAAATATTTCTTGAACACTTCTGCATTATTGTTGACACTTCTACCACTTCCCTCTACTAACACCAATACCAGTTGTAGGATTTTTTTTGTTCCTAACATACTTTCAGAAAACTCATTATTGTCTAACGCTGCTGGCAGTACATTTCTACTTGTGTCCTTTTGCTTCCTTTGCCAGTTTTCTACAATTACTAGTTTCTGATTTACATTCATTATTCTCAAGTTCCCCTTTCTTTTATTTCTTATATTTTTTTAAGAGACAAGATGGGTGAGGTAATATATTTTACTGGACGAGCTTCTGTTGGTGGAAGGTACAAGCTTTCAGACTTCAAGGCTTACACTACAGTTTAAGTCGACATAAATTGTCACTTGCGGGTGTGAATCCGAGCAACATAACTTATGCTGACTTAAGTGCTAGTGTAGACAACACTATAGGGGCAGGAGAGCTCTGTGTAGAACGACTACACAGAGAGCTTACATGAGTGCAGCTGCACCATAAGCTCTCTAGTGCAGTAGTTCTTAACCTTTTCTGACTACTGTATCCCTTTCAGGAGTCTGAAGCCTGAACCCTGGGGCTCAAGCCCGAGCCGCTGCTGCCTAGGACTGAAGCATGTAACTTAGCTTTGCGGGGGGGGGCCCCCTGTGGCGTGGGGCCCCGGGCAATTGCCCTGCTTGTCATCTCCTAACACTGGCCTTGCACTTGTGACCCCCCCAACCCACCCTGCGACACCCTCCCTCCCGCGGGGTCGTGACCCCCAGATTGAGAGAGACAGATCTAGATGAACTGATGTACCTCCTGGAAGACCTCTCTGTACCTCTGGTTGAAAACCTCTGTAGCCATAAGCCACAGAGTTTTTCTGATCTGGGGAAAGAAATCAGAGTGAGTTAAGTACAAGTAAGGAAAGATAGTTAAGAATAAAGCATAAGGTGGTAGGAGGTCACTTAAGATAGTGTGGGCAAAAAGGGTTAGATTGTTATGCAAAAGGGGTTTGAAGTGGGCCATTAATGGTTAGCAAGCAGAGGTGGTGTGTGTTTCAGAATGTTGCAATGGGTTATGAAACCAGCGTCCCATTTAAATCCAGGGTTTTTAGTGTCTAGCAGTGTTATCAATTCAAATTCCTAGGCTCACCTTTTGAAGGTGTTGTGCAGGTTTCCTTTGCAAACAACACTGCAAACATATTTTTTAAAAAAAATTGTGTGCTTTCACTTCTTTTCTAAGTCAGGTAGGCTTTTTTTAATCAGTGTGGCCTTTTTTCTCAATTGTGTGATTGCACCTTTTTAGGCAGCTAGTAAAATGTTCTTAAAAAGTTTCCAATTAGCATGCACATTATTCTCTTTAAATTTTTTCCCAACTGATTTGACTCATAATTGTATTCAGCTTTGTGAAATTGACCATTTTAAAGCACCAAGTATATAATTAAGACAAACCTCTGCTGTGCGATTTAGTGATTGGCCTTATAATAATGCATAGAGGCAGCCTTAACTCTAAACATCCTTACATTGGGGTGATTAATCATTCTCCATCTTCATGTTGTGTTAACATAAGATTTTGCATTTAATTTCCTTGTTTCTCTTTTTTCTTTTGCTTTAAAGAGAATCAAAATAACAAAGAGGAACATTTGGAAAAATATTTCACTGAGTACATTTGACTCTATTTTTATGTTTGATTTTCAACCAGCTGAAGGAGCCTTTGCCCCGGCGGGGTGGGAAATCTTTTTCTTCTGCCCTGAAATTCTCCTCCGGGTCCGCTGGTAGATGCAGCACTCCTTGCAGCAGCTTAGAGATTCTGCAGCAGATCTGAATAAATTAAAAAGTGTATGTTTGTTCATTTTCATATTTAATTTAATAATTAGTAGGTTTTTTATTTAATTGGATAGTAAATTGGTTGATTTTTACTCTTCCTCCATCCCAGAACTCTAGTGTGCTCCAGAATTTTGTACTTAAAACTCCCAACTGCTTGTAGAAGTTTTGCAGAGAAGGGGAAGAGAAAGAAAGGAGCTAAAAGTTTTGGCAGAGGAGACATTTGGGACTTTTGGCTCCTTGGAAGGCATGGGGGGCAGTTTGGATATTGGGAACCAAGCAGGTGGTTGAGATTTTGGCACAGAAAAGGGAATGAGTCTCCTTTTTACCTCCCATTTGTGCAACAGCACAGAGTTGATTTTAAACTTGTGAAAGAGGCTTCGAACTCTTATTTTTTCCATTCCAGCAACTCTTGATAGCAATCAGTTGCCCAGAGCCCTACTGCTCCTGCACCCAACAGTGGTAGGTTAGTATATTGATTTGGCTGGATGTGTTTGTGCTAAAACAATGATCAATGAGAAAGTTAAAAATATATATAAAGATAACTTTGCCATTAGGATTCTGAGTTAATTATTCATTTATATGAATGGGGGCAGTTTGCCTTTCTCAGAGCTATTGTTTTAGGCTGGCTGCAAACTCAGGAAGACAACTATGTATTAGTTAATATTTATTTTGTTATATAGAAGATTTTCTGCACAACTAAAAGTGCTAGCAACATAAGTGTAAAGTGAATGCTTGGATTCTGGAGCACAACTTCTGTAGCAAGAAGTCGGTTTGGCAGATACATAACATTGCAAATTTTAAACTTGATTAGTATCGGAGTGCTTGAACGTAATGAGTGTTTATGGTTTGTGAGATTCTTCTAAAACATCTAAGAAGCTTAGATTATAATTCTTTCCTCTTATTTAAAGGTTAATGTGGAAAAATAACTTGAAAACTAAAATGTCTAGATAGGTTGCATTTAAATGTGAGGGAAGAAAGGAGGAAGGGAGTTGGAAACTGATTAGACAAAACTGAGATATTTTTAGTCTAGCAAAGTCTGCCTCCTCAGACCAAAAAATAGAGTAGCAGAGAGTGGTTTGGCATGAACCTTTGTTTCCCCTAACCTATTTTTAACTTCAGTTACTATACCAACAGAAACTAATCATCATCCTGGAAACAAATTAATCTTTTAATAACAAATGTTTGCATATTTTCCTTTCAAAACTGTTTCTACTATCCCTTTTAAAATCAACCCTTTCCCACTCGTGACTGTTTAAATAGGCAGGATACATCATAAATTCCCAGACTTTTGCTGAAATTTGTTACAAAATCATTAGGGGACAAATCTGCTCCTGGGTCGAGACATATAACTCTTCTTAACTTCAGTGTGAGCTGCTTACATGCATCTGAGGGCAGACGTTGGCCTTAAGAAATTACTTTATAACTTTGCAAAAAGAAAAGGAGTACTTGTGGCTGTAGCTCACGAAAGCTCATGCTCAAATAAATTGGTTAGTCTCTAAGGTGCCACAAGTACTCCTTTTCTTTTTGCGAATACAGACTAACACGGCTGTTACTTTATATCTTTGTAGCTAACCCTGCAGTGTGGCTCCTCTGAGGAAAATTTGGAAGGGTTAATCATTATTCTTGTGACAGTGCTGCTAGAAACTGAAAGAATTATTAACTTGACACATTGCTTAACAAATATATCTGTTAAACATTTGAGAAGTAATCCAGTCTTTTTGGACTGGGAGGAGTGTGTACAACCTGTTACTTCTCCATTGCTCTCCTGGTCACAGATTTGGTCTGTGTTACAGCGATAAGGGCTTGAGACCACCTCAGATAATTGCAGCTTTATAGCACCTTTGATCCCCAAACACTTGGGTATGTCTTCATTGCAGTTAGCCCAGGGTCTTACTGGGTGTTGTCCCTAACCCACCTGCCATCCACACACAAACCTCTCACCCGAGTTTGGTAGTGCTTTCAACTGGGGCTAGCTCCCTTGACTTCAGGTTATTCACAGAAGTTCGAGTGGTGCTTTCATTTGGGCCGGTAACCTGTCTACTTTGCAGTGACGATGCAGGCTAAAGTACTCAGTGCCATCCCACAATTCCCTCTACGTGCCCAGATGGATAGATGAGTTCTCCCACAATTCACTGGGAAAGAATTGTAACGTGGCTCAGCTTATTGCAGCACAAAGAACCTTGGGATATACCCCCAGAAGCCCACGCAGTGCCAGTGAGGACAAGTGACTCAAATGGGGCATGGCAAGGTGGCTGCTTACGCCCAGGTGCCAATTACCCAGGCTACTCTTCAGTCAAGACATATTCTATGAAGACTGTCCCTCATTTGGAAACTTGGCTGACCGGAGTTAGGTACTTGGGTCTGCATATAGGCAAACAAGTAAGTGACCTGGTTTGCAGAGGTGCTGAGCACCTGCAACTCCTAAGGGACTAATTAATCAACCAGACGTGAACATTTTTGAGCTCCTATAATTCAGAAGTCACTGACTCACTCTCTAGTAAAGTCTCAGATAGGAATGTTTTCAAAGCATTGCAGACAGTTCTAGCAATGCAATTTTCTGGGTGGAATGGGATTTAGTCATCTAAATCAGCGGTTCTCAACCAGAGGTGAGCGTACCCCTGAGGTATGCAGAGGTCTTCCAGGGGTACATCAACTCATCTAGGTATTTGCCTAGTTTTACAACAGGCCACATAAAAAGCACTAGTGAAGTCAGTACAAACTAAAATTTAATGCAGAGAAAATGAGAAAGTAAGCAATTTTTCAGTAATAGTGTGCTGTGACACTTCTATATTTTTGTCTGATTTTGTAAGCAAGAAGTTTTTAAGTGAGGTGAAACTTGGGTTACACAAGACAAATCAGGCTCCTGAAAGGGGTATAATATTCTGGAAAGGTTGACACCCACTGATCTAAACCTCTGCCTCATTCTTTGAGAATATGCCCCCTATGGCAGGCTGTTAAAGGGGCGAGTACACCAGCTGTTGTGGGATGCAGCAAACCTTTTCCAACCCCTGCTGCTGCAGATGTGGAAACTGGTCTTTGACAGGCTGTCCATCCCTAAATAATGTCTGACTGGGGACTTGTGTTGGGGATATAAGGAGAGCTTAGAGAATTCTTCTCCCCCTCGCCCCTCCTCCACATGTTACAGATGCTACAAAATTATTTGAAATGGGCAGCAAACTAAAAGTTAAGGAAGTGTTAGACCTTTGAGAAACAGAAGCAGATTATCTAGATGAGGAGATGTAGCAACTAGTATAAGTAGCTATTTTATTTTAATGTTTGTGAAAGATGCTGGATTGTGTACCCTGGAACCATACTCTGGAGAGATCAGAGAGAAGAGTTTGCTCTCATGGGCTGCTCCGTTGGTACTGCCAGCTAGGGAGGTCCTAGTGGGGAGCCAGCTATGGTCACTCAGTTAGGGTGAACTGCAAAGAATGGGGCAAAGAATCACCGTAAAGCTGCTGGATAGTCCAATACTTAGATTTACCACACCAGCACAAAACAGCTTCTTTATTACCTTACTGGTTACTCAGAAGTCCAGACAACACCGTTTCCTTAAAGTGATCCAGCCTCAGGCCTCCATCCAGGTACCCACGTCAAATATGATGAAGATTTCTGTAAATCTTATTTCTTCATTTAAAAGAAAATGTTTACCAATCTCAAAGGATCAGACAGATTACCTCCCAGGCTAATCAGTGTTTCAGATCCTACCCAAATACACGCTACAGCCAATTCTTATTAACTAAACTAAAATTTATTAAAACACAGAAGAGAGAGAGCATGGTTAAAAGATCAGTATACATAGAGACGTAAGTTCAATTCATTGAGATGCAGATTCATAGCAGAGCTGGAGAGCTTTGTAGCTGCAAAGAGTTCTCTCAGAAATAGTCCACAGATTATAGTCCAACGTCAGGGCGTACCAGCACAACTGGGACCTCAATCTTGCGACTCAAACTTCCCCTGATGAAGCTTAAGCAGATCTGAGATGACAGAATCAGGATCCAAGGATCTTTTATATAATTTCATGTCTTTTGACAAGTTGGGATTTCTTCGGGGAACAAAAGGTAATTGGGATGACTTTGAAGGAAGTACTTAGCTATACGAATTAACATAAGGCCATTTGCTTGTTCCTCCACCATTCACAGTACATTTCAAAGAGAGATGAATACCGAGATATCCCGTGTTTACAATTAATTTAAATGCTAGGCTGTTCTTTTGGCCTCTGAATTATCAGAATACAGCACAGACAGGGACTGTTGATTACATTGTTGACCCTACTCATACAGATATAAATACACAAAAACACAAACATCATCTCCCCACATATCTTTTGAGGGTTATTTATTTTGCCGGATGTTTAACCCTTTCTAGCCATGCGTCACAGCTAGCAATTAGTGCTAGTATGCTCTGCTAATTATTTGCTTTACATTTTGTGTGTGTGTGTGTTGTAGGTGTTTGTTGGGAACTGGACTGAAAATCCAGTCTCACTTCATGTAGTCCAGAGTCTGTCTAGCTGTAGAAAGTACAAGGGAGTTAGATAAATATTTGATTTGTGGGTTTTGGAGGGAATCCTTTTGATACATCTGATAAGTAAACCACAGGACAGATGTAGCTGGCCTATCTGATACTCTCCAGTAGCTATAACTGCCCTTTTTTCAAATATCTATTGGAAGCCTTAGTGGAAATCTCTTACCTTGAAATCTGTTTCTTCAGAGAACATCTTCGTGATGTGGAAAATCCTTTTCCAGAACAAAGCTTCAAGTAAATCAGCTGCATGCCCACAGGGACAGGAACTCTCACCACTGCCCTCAGGCCACTGCTAAATGGCACAGTTGCTCTGCAGGTGCGCTTGCTCACTAAGCTTTAGCCCTAACCCTTCTGTGGGAGAAAATTGGGCCGTTAACTGGTGGATGTATGAACCTGTCCAGCTTCAACTGCCCTGCGCACTGAGGTGCAGGTAGCTTCCTGTGCTATTCTCTGACAAGTAAGGGATCTGCACCCCTTGTGTGGGCAGCTCCCCAGCACAATGAGAGTGCATCAGTTCTTGTCTCCTCTCCTAAAATAGAAAAGGAGTACTTGTGGCACCTTAGAGACTAACCAATTTATTTGAGCATAAGCTTTCGTGAGCTACAGCTCACTTCATCGGATGCTGTAGCTCACGAAAGTTTATGCTCAAATAAATTTGTTAGTCTCTGCGGAATCTCCTAAATAGCCTCTTCATTCCCTGATCAGCCTAGTAGCTCTTTTCTGCACTTGTTCCGATTTGAATTCATCTTTCTTGAACTTCCATGAGCAGAACTGAACACAGTATTCCAAATGAAGTCTTACCACTTCCTTGTACAATGGCATTAATACTTCTCAATCTGTACTAGCAATGTACATTTGCTTTTTTCACAGCCTCCTTATGTTGGTAGTTCATGGTCCTCCTGTGATTGACCCCCACATCCAGGTCTGTCTCCTCTTCTGTCACTTCCAACTGAGGAGCTCCCAGCTTGTAGCAGAAATTGTTATTAGACCCTACGTGCATGACTTTGTACTATTGAGTTTTATCCCATTTCTGTCACTCCCAGTCTTCAAGATCATCCAGATCTTCCTGTTTAATATTCTGATCTTTGTCCGTATTGGTGATGCCTTCCAACTTGTACATCTGCAACAAGCCTGGATTTTAAAAAAAATGAAAATAATATATAATTCCCCAATTCGCTGTCAGATTTTAGTTCTAAAGTAGGTCAGATTAGGGCATGAACTACTTGACCAGCAACTGTTTTAAGGTCAGTGTTGTATTAGTTTTCTTATTTTTTATTATAGTATTTACCCTGTCCCTTCCAACTTCAGACTTAACTTTATCCCATCCAAATAAACTAAAACAGTTGCAATTATTAGCCTCGCTCATGTGAGATGGCTGTTTCCAAGGGAACTCTAATACACACTTGTGTTTTATTGATGTAAGTGACTTTTCTAAACAAATTCTGCTTTCATGCTCCCAGGCAGCCCACTAACTTCACAGGCATTGGCACAAGCTATAAGTGAGAATAGAATCTGGCCCAACTAAATTCTTAAAAGCTTCTGGTAAACTTAGTAGAGATCTTTCTCTCCACCCACACTTCTCTCTTTCTCATGTAATCCTTGGGGCACAATAAATGTACAATAAATGTCATGATTTACACTCCTTTCTGTTCTAATGAACCTTTGCATCAACTAAAGGGTTGAATTAGAATCCACTGTAAATAATTTTAGAGTATTGTCATGATCCATGAAGAATTATTTGCAAGATTAACAAAAGCAAGAAAAAGCAGGAATTACTTTGCAACTCCTGCAGTCTGCATGCCAACTGCCCATGCCCCTAGTTCGCTGGGGTGAACCAAGGCAGCTATAGAGCAGAGACAAAAGGGAACCATGATTGAGAGATGAAAAGGAAGAGCAATTAATTCATTTGGTTGCTTTCCAGTGTAACATTCTGAAAGTGGAAAGAAAAATGTCACTTCAGAGGGATGAGTTTTTACTGATTTTTTTCATTATATTGTGAAATCAAAACAAGTTATCTGGACTTGAAGTAAGTAGATTTCCCCTCCCCCCGCCCGCCCCCCGTGAAAATAAGTGTTCAGGAGTGTGTGTGTGTAAAATATGTCTGTGTACACACACACACACACACCCATAAGAATCCATGGAGTTAATACTCAAATTAGTTAGGGAAGAGACATGTGGAAGATATGGGGCTGATCTTAATTGAATCCCTCTTTCTCTTTTGCTTGCATGTGAATAGAAATCATTCTTGTCCTCAAGGTTAGAATGCACTGGCAGCTGCTCACACCCAGCCCAAATCTGGTCCGTAGTCTGGTCATGGCTTCCAAAAACAAGTATCTGTGCAAGACGAGCGATATCTGAGTATTTAAAATCATAACTCCAATAGTGTGCTTTTTTTTTTTTTTACACACCATGCTCTTGGTACTATGACAATTATAATTATGTACAAATTCAATCAGAAATACTGTGGTCAGATTTCATAAAGCTTTAAATTCATGTAAATATTTTTTCTGTTAAATGTAATCAAATGTGTGCTGCGGTATTGTACATGGAATGTCTATCCTATCTGGAGAGGGGCCTGCATTACTAATCCTGAATTTTTTTTAAATACATCTTTAGCTTCAAAGGAACAGGTCTGTGTTGTGCTAATACTCGCACTCTGAGCACAGTACTGTTCACGAGGGGATTTTAACACCCCCCCGCCCCCCCCCCAAAAAAAGAAAAGAGCCCCACTTCCCACCTAGGACTTCCTAACTCTAAAATAAGCTGCAGTGTCATTGAAAGATCTCCCCTGATTGATCCCTTAGTATTCAAGCAATGGTAAATGCATTTTTATAAATCATACAGTAAAGCAAACTAGTTTCACAAAACTATAACTGGTTGCAGAGTTATTTTAAATCAGAGGGGAAAATAGTAGCTTCCTCACCTGCAAAAATCCCATTTATTGCTGTCCCGTATAGTGGAATCCCTTTCAACCAAGTATTTCATCTGAAGGTAAATAAAAACCCAGTATCCCAAACTTAAGCAAAGAAACACATGAGGAGGTAGAGGCTGCCAGGCTCTGCTGTTGACATTCTTAAGCACAGTCTGCTGGTAACTCTTCTGTCTCTCCTCTTAAACACCCAGCAGCACCTTATCCCTATGGAACATAGTAGTGCTCTGTCTTTAAACCTAACTTTAACTCTGACTTTTCCAGATACTTTTGTGTCCACCATGCCCCCTCCTCTTCCCATCCTCCAAGAAGTAGTATAGTAATTATTTGCTTTGAAGCATTGGCTAGAAGCCTTAGTCATGGACCAGGACCCAGATTTGCTAAAGCACTGTACTAACACGCAACAAAAAGACAGTTTCTGCCCCCAAAAGCTTATAGTGTAAGTATTGTGGTATATTATTTATAACCAGATTACTACAGTACCAAGCTCCTTCCTAGATTAAGATTAGCCCATTCTGTAAAGTCTTTTTTGGTGGTTTGAGTGGCAGTGTGGTCCACTGGTTTGGGTACGTGGCTGGATGGTCAGGAAACCTGGGTTTTGTTTCTGGCTCTGGCACTGACCTGCTTTGTGGGAAAAGCACTTCCTCTCTGTGCATCAGTTTCCTCTCCCACCCTTTATCCTGTCTGTTTAGATTAGAAACTCTTTGTAACTGGTAGTCCCTTCCCTAATGTGGCTGCACATTGCCTAGCCCAGTTGGGGCCTCGTCTAGGCAGTATTGTAATATAGAAAATAACACGCAGAAGTAGATACTGGTTTATTTTTAAGTCACCTGTTCCTAGTTAAAGTTTCCAAATCCGAAGTCTAATCTCTATACTGTAGCTTTGCTGCATCTCTGTTCGGAGAGCAGCACTGTCTAATGCTGTGCAGCAGTAAATTTACAATGGAAGATGATCTTTGTTATTTTTTTGTCTTTAAATTGTATCACACAATATTTTTTTTTTTTGTAAGCAGAATTTAAAAAAATGTCTTTCATTTTCTCTCTCAGGGTCTGACAGAAGTTGAGCTTCCTCCTTGGTGCTGGGTGCAGCAATCTGCCTGCAGAGGTAAAACTTGATATATAAAGTAGTACCAGTATCCACCAGGAGAGGGGCTAATTTCCACCTCCTGTATATCAGAGACAGGATCATATGCTTCCTAGTGGGGACGGGGGAAGGAGAGAGTGGCTCACTAGGTTTATTTAGCATCTAGTTAAATACAGTAACTCCTCACTTAACATTGTAGTTATGTTCCTGAAAAAGTGACTTTATGCGAAACAACGTTAAGCAAATCCAATTTCCCCATAAGAATTAATGTAAATAGGAGGGGGTTAGGTTCCAGGGAAATCTTTTTCACCAGACAAAAGACATTATATACATATACAGTATAAGTTTTAAACAATTTTAAACTAACAGTTTAATATTGTACACAGCAATGAATGATTGTAAAGCTTGGTTGAGGTGGTGGGGTAAGAGGGTGGGATATTTCCCCAGGAATGCCTTGCTGCTAAATGATGAACTAGCACTTGGCTGAGCCCGCAAGGGTTAATACACTGTTGTTAATGTTGCCTCACACTCTACAAGGCAGCATGGACTGAGGCAGGAAGGAGGAAACACAATAGATGCAGGGCAGTAGCTGCAAACAGTTCCCTACAAAAACAACATGGTGAGCCCACGCTATCCAGCTGGAGCACAACACTCCCTCCTCTTGACAGCACATGCACGGCTGCACAGGTGCTGACTTTCCAAAGTGCTGTGGGTGGGCGTTGCGTGCATGAGTGAGAGAGAGAGATGTGAATTGCCCCTTTAAGTACACTGACCCGCACTTCAAGTACGTTGCCCTTTTAAACAGATCAGCCAGTTCAGACAGGAAGCGACAGCTTCCAGCAAGCTCCCTCCTTTCTGTCCCTGAGCCCTGTCCCCCTCCTCCGCTTTGTGGAGACGGGGTATGGAGCAGGGGGACATCCTGACATCAGCACCCCTCTCCCCCCTCCCCCAGCAAGCAGGAAGCTCCCGGGAGCGACTCCAAGGCAGAGGGCGGGTCAGGAGCTGCACGGCAGTGGGGGGAGGGCAGCTGAACTGCAGCTGTGCAGCTGCCGAGCCACAGACCTTACAGGGAATTTAGGGGAGTAGATGCGGGGGGGGCTACCGCCACCCCCCTGCCCCTTTCTAATCCCCACAAGGAGGGGCTGTTCTTCCACAGAATCCTGCAAGCAGTGGACAAAGCAGGCAGCTACCAAACAATGTTATATGGGAGCATTGTGCAACTTTAAACAAGCTTGTTCCCTAATAGATCAGCAACGTAACAACAAAACAACATTAACCAGGACAACATTAAGTGAGGAGAAAGAACAGGCGTACTTGTGGCACCTTAGAGACTAACAAATTTATTTGAGCATAAGCTTTCGTGAGCTACAAGTCACTTCATCACGAAAGCTTATGCTCAAATAGATTTGTTAGTCTCTAAGGTGCCACAAGTACTCCTTTTCTTTTTGCGGATACAGACTAACGCGGCTGTTACTCTGAAACCTGTTAAGTGAGGAGTTACTGTCTTTGTTTGGAACAATAACAGTATTTATAAACTTTCTCATTGCAGCTGTTTGCTGGTAGATATTTGAAAAGATGTTATTGATGGGCTTTCTTTTTTTTTAAATGTCATACTCTAGGGATCTTCTTTTAAATGATTTTTATTCAGTGTCTTTTCTACTCAGTTATTTTTTATGTTTTTGAAAGAACAATAGACAAAACTGCAACATCCCAGATTTCCTTAAAATGGAAACTAATGAAACCCTGTTCCCATGTCCTGCATGTTCTCCTGATCAGGCCCAGGGCTACTGCTGCATGTGTTTTGCTTGAAGTTTGTACGAGAGAGATTTTCAATGAGGGATGTGTGCACATGCTTCCTGCTTCCAAAATGCCTTAGCATCAGGAACAGCCAGAAAATAGTAAACACAAAAGTAAGCATGGATCCCACAGTGTTTCGGTTTCTTTGCAATTTTTGCTGCACTCTGATAATCTGCAAATTCCAAGATTTCCTTAAATATACCAAACCAAAAAAAAAAATCTTTCCATTAGGAAATAGAAAAAATAGGTTCCAACAGTAACTCTACCTCACTGCACACTTGTATTAACTGGGGTTCCTTTTTTTCCTGGTTAAATAGATTTTATGACCAGCAGTAGGTCCTAAAATATGTGGGATGTGGAGTGTAGCTGAGCTATTGTTGATTTTAGAGCCATCATTTCTGCATTTTCTGAATCTTTGTGTAAAATTCGCATGACATTAATGTAGGTTTGCTATGGGAGTTATGATAGGTGGTTTTTTTTTTTTTTTATGTATTAAGTAAAATAGGCAATAAAAGCCAGGTAAGTTCTCTGTTTTATTGATAGAATGGGCAGACTAGAGTCTCAATGATAAGAAAGGAGTTTCAGCTGCTTGCTACTCAGTTGTCCATAAGCAACAAGGCAAGCTAGAATTTTTGCATGTGTTGCAGACTTATACAAATAAAAGTATTAGCTAAAATATCACTCTCTAAGCAAAAACCAGTATAACTGTTCTTCCTGCTCACTCAGCTCCGTATCTGTTGCTTTTAAACTTTGGAACTCCTGAAGTAATAATGGATCTTTAAAGCCCATTTATTTTCAAATTTTCAGTTCAGATCTCTCAAACTGTTCTGCAAAAACAACAAGGAGTCCGGTGGCACCTTAAAGACTAACAGATTTATTTGGGCATAAGCTTTTGTGGGTAAAAAAACCCCACTTTCCCACAAAAGTTTATGCCCAAATAAATGTTAGTTTTTAAGGTGCCACCGGACTCCTCGTTCTTTGTGGATACAGACTAACATGGCTACCCCTCTCAAACTGTTCTGTTTATTAAAGCTGACAGCTTAATTGTATGGTCTGAGCACAGTTCATAGATGAGATCATCTGTGTTACCCACAACCTATAATTGTAAACAGTTCATCGCAAACTAGCCTACTAGTTGAAATGCTTCAGTGATAGCATGTTACAGTCGGAGCTGAGAACTCTAGCCAAAAACTTCCCCCTGTGTTTGAGGAAACTCCCATTGCAGCCATCTGCAGTGCACTCACTGTCTGTGGGCTATGGAGAAATAGGGCATTGGTGGCTGCAAGGTGCAACGTCATTCACCTACATGATTTTAAATGTCTTTATTTGCTAAATGTGTGTGTCACCCTAAAATCACTTCATAATGATTTCAACTAGCCCTTTAATTAACAGCCATGTTTATAAGGAGGTACATATAACAGAGAAGTAGTTACAGGGGGTGAAAGCTTGAACTAGGGTCAGACACGTGTGAATGGGAACAGATGGAAATCTTGATTAGCTAAGGGGACCTCAAGATTCCAAAGAAATTATGATTTAAGATGAGGGGCTAAAATGTTTGGGGTAAGAACTTCTTTGCCTTAAAATTAAGGGTCTCAAGTTAAAGAACTTTTTGCCAGTGAATTAAAGATAAGCCTCTCTTAGGTTAAGGAATGTTCCTAACTGTATATAATTCTACATGACAGGTTTCAGAGTAGCAGCCATGTTAGTCTGTATCCTCAAAAAGAACAGGAGTACTTGTGGCACCTTAGAGACTAATAAGTCTATTTGAGCACAAGCTTTCGTGGGCTGAAGGTGCCACAAGTACTCTAATTCTACATAGTGACTCTTGTCTCTTATTCTCCAATTGGTTACTTGGGCTTTATAACGGGGCACTGTGAGAGAGACTTGTTGCTCACTGTGCTCTCTAACATGATGAAGAGAGAGACTCAACAGCAGATGTATGTCGCAGGATTATTTTTTCTGAAAGCAGTGTTGGAATATAGATAAGGTTTTCCTGGGGTCTTAGAAACAAATATAGTACACTGAGGATTTGGGGGAGGGAGGGCATCAAGCTTTCTGAAGTCTACTTTTTTAAGGACTTATCTACGTGGGAAAGTTTTACTTGTATAATTATACCAATATAATGACAGGTTTCAGAGTAACAGCCGTGTTAGTCTGTATTTGCAAAAAGGAAAGGAGTACTTGTGGCACCTTAGAGACTAACCAATTTATTTGAGCATAAGTGAGCTGTAGCTCATGAAAGCTTATGCTCAAATAAATTGGTTAGTCGCTAAGGTGCCACAAGTCCTCCTTTTGTTTATAGTTATATTGCCATAGTTTTCCTGGTATGACACCCTGTGTGGACACTCTTATTGTGGTATAAGAGTAGGGTTTTTTGGCATAGTTTAAACCCCTTCCAATATGACATACGATAAACCCCCCACCAGTCTTATAAGAGTGCCTACACAAGGAGTTATACTGGTATATCAGTTTAAATGCACACCTTAGGTTTTTATAGAATAGCTTTCCCAGGTATACAAGCTCTTAAATACTTGTCCAGATCCCGCTGATGCATGACAACCTGTTTGAGTGCAGTGGTGGTCTGCCAAGTTGCAGTGCTGTGATACTTCTGTTTCTCTTATTGTGAAGATTAATTTAATTGTGAAAAGCTTTGGGTGAGGTTGATCTGTGAATCAGTCCAGCTCCATTAAAATTAGTTTTCTTCCTTTTCCACTTGATATATGGATCTTCATCTGCGTCATGGTCATGTCTACAGCTAGTTAGTGCTGTCTTGCTTCGTAGAGGTTCCAAGCACACACTCTGCTGAAGTTTGTTCATAGCTCAGGTAGAGGGGAGGTAGAGACTCTAAGCTGAGAGACAGACCTGACTTTTTTTCTATTTTTAATTAAAGTAGTGTGTCTTCAAAGTTATTGTTGCTGCATCCTCTACAAGACTAACGGGTTTCCTCAGGCTTTTTTCTGGCTAAGGGGAGTTGGGGAATGACGGATTGGGGCTTTATTTGGGGTGAAGGGATTGGAGCTCATTTGGGTTGGGGAAAGTTTTGCAGGAGACCTTATTTTCTGTTTTTAATTGTTGATATGATTTTCACTTTGCAAAGCATCTAGAAAACTCTGATGGGGCTAATAGAAGTAAATCTGAACAAATAAACTGCACAAGTGGAATTCACATGAGCAAATCCCATTGGATGTAATAGGAACTGCACTTGCAGAGTGCATTGTCAGATGAGACATCTGTCAATATGATTATGATGTGCTTTCTACCGTTTACCGTGACTGAAATGGCCAAACTCCATTTTAAGGTTTGGATTTCTGGTAATGTACAAGTTTCAGATCACTTTTAGATTTCACTGGTGAATTACTGTAAATTACTGGGACAGATCCAGTCCTGATGTAAGATCATTGAAGCCAGCAGACTTATAGCAAGAGGGAATTTAATCCCTTGTTTTATTTTACATCTCTCTCTCTCTCTCCCCAAGTCTACAATGTAAGGTCAATACAGACACGTAGCAAGGTTATTAAAGATACTCTGCGGTATTCATTCAGGCAGCTGACTTTTTCCTGGGGCCTGGAGAAATTAGCACTTTATAAAGAAAAAAGTGGTATTTTCATTTCTTGCTGCTTTGCTCATTCGCCTGTGTGGCCTGTTGCAGGGCTGCTTACGGTCTGCTCTTGGCCACACACAGTGCTTCCTGTAAATTGGTCAGCAAGAGGAAACTGCTTGCGGCACTGCAGAGCCCGCTCAGCACGGTGCTGCATCTGGACTAGAGAACGAATGCCAGCAAGGGCAGCACAGTGTTAGAGATGTATATCTCATTGCTCTTGTTTGCATGCACCTAAGGTAGAGGAAGAACAGGTTTTGACTGGGAAAGGTAGAGAGTGGGGAACGCAGAAGAATCAGGGAAGGATCCAAATTCCACATTTCTGCTGGCATGAAATTCAAATGCCACTTGGGCCTTGTCTACACTACCAAGTTTTGTCACCAAAAACTGTATGCAAGAGTGAACACACTACAATGGGACTTTTGTCACGAAAAATGCCCAGTGTTAATGACAAAAAACTTCCACCCATACGAGAGACTTTTGTCTTTTCCCCTCCCTTTACTGTCGACAACGAGCCAGTGTAGACACTGCTGATTGTTTTGTCGACAGAACTGGCTTCCTCCAGTAGCCCACAATGCCTGCCCTAATTGCCTTGCTCAGTGTTTTGATCTCTGCTGCTCTGCAGCATGCGCCCTTCCCCTTTCAAAGCTCCTGGAAGTATTTGAGCGCTGCTCCATTTGGGGAGCAAACCATTGGAATGCTCCTGTTCTGCCCGGCATTAGGAACACGGCAGCAGGCAGACTGCTATGCCGCTTTGCCGTTCCTCAGCACGGAGAGCTCACAGAGCTGCTCATGGTGCTGCTCTCGGCAGCTGAGGGGGCTGTGGGAGAACTCGCGCAGCAATCAGGTCTTCCTTCCCACATCTTCCTTACATACCCACGGTGCATTGCTCTCACAGTCGATAATGGTTTTCCCAATGGGGACATGATCTGTCGACAGAGGGAGCAAGTGTGAACGCCCTTTGGCCATTTTTGTTTTGTCCACTGTTCGGTGTCGACATAAGTTTTGTCAACAAAACTTGATAATGAAGACAAGCCCTTGGTTTGTGATATTCTGTCTGCAGTCTAATTCCCTGATTGAAATCTTGTAGTACTAAAGGGGTAAAATTGTAGTTAATCCTTCTGGGTGAAATTCTCCCCTGTGCAGAGCCAGCATGAAGCCTATGAGCCCTTGGAGTCCTACACTGAAGGCCTGAGTCTTAGTGGTGTGTAGGCCTTGTGCTGGCCTTCTTTGTGGGGGTGAATTTCACTCTTTGTGCAGAAGGATGTATGTAAAAGTACTCCCTGTCTGTTTCACTGGGGTACTGTTACATTCCTACAGTTGCCAAGTTTGACTCTTCCCTTGTTAATCCGTTTCAGGAAGATTTAACTTTTATCAGCCTTCCCATTTATGGTTCTAAAAGGCACAGTGATTCTGATTATTCCTGTGCTGGGAAATGACACACGTTCAAACTGCATCTTCTCCAGAATCAGGAACTGTGTAAGCATTCTTACCTAGTTTCTCACTCTAACCCCAATGCCTTCTACAGGAAACAGTTTTGGTTTTGACTGCATTTCCCTCCCTATGAGTATCTCCACAGAATTGAAAATCAGCCAGAAAATTCCAAAGGGGCTCTTGGAATTTGAAATGATAAATCCTTTTGGCACTATGTATCTGTCTGCCTTGAGTGTGGAAGGAGGCCGGTGTGGAATTCAAAGAGAAATAATGTGAACCAAGTAGTTGCTAAAGGAATATGCTCTGGATAAATGAGAGGGGATTGAGGTGGGAATGTGAACACCGGAGACCAACATGTTGTAGTAGCAAAGGCAGGAGTCAACTGAGATAGGCTTTTGCACTTGCCCCTAAGAGGTGGAAAGGAAGGGACAGAAGTGGCCAGCAGCAGGTCCGGCTCCTAGGTGGAGGTACGCAAGTTACTCCACATGGCTCTCGTCTGCAGGCATTGCCCCCCTAGCTCACATTGGCTGGTTCCCGGCCAGTGGGAGTTTGGAGCTGGTGCTCGGGGTGAGGACAGCGCATGGAGCCCTGTGGTCCCCCCGCCTAGGAGTCGGACCTGCTGCTGGCCATTTCTGGAGGTGCAGCGTGGTGTTGGAATAGCCTTAGCCGGACAGCACCGCTGACGGGACTTTTAATGGCCTGGTTGGTGGTGCTACCAGAGCTGTCATGACCCTGTGCCTTACATTCCGCAACCCAGTACTAGGTTGCAACCCACAGTTTGAAAACCACTAATATAGAGAATTAAATGACGGGGTTTGATAGCAGCCTGGATGTGGGCTGCAGAGAAAGGAGATGGAGAAGTGTGGCACAGAAGTGTTGATCCTGGGTTAAAGGAGCCTGCTGATGGTATATCAGTGGTGATGTAGAGAGCTTGGGAGGAAAGAGGAAGTCACTTGCATCTAAGATTGATTAAAAACTGATTGTTTTAAAATAACTTGGGTTTTTTATTTAAATTGTATTTTATTTAAATTAAATCCAGATTTATTTTTAAAAAATAAACTTACTTAAAACTAAATTTGAAATTGACTACTTATGTTAAGGCCTAAGCTTACTATCGATTAAAATCATTTAAATTAAATACACAAAATGTTAAGCAGCACATGTTTGCTGCCAAATTTTAAAGAAAGTCAAACTCCTGTACTGGTGGAAGTCACTGTTGAAGTACCTGGAATCAGAATGTGTTTGAAGGGCAAAACCAGCTTGCGTCAGCAGTAGCCTCTTCTGCAGGTGCACAGTGAATATTTTCTTTATTTCAGTTTATTCAATTAGTTAATTTCAATGATTAGTTTATTCAAAGTTAAGAAACCAACTGGGAATTGAAAAAGCAGGAAAGCTTGTTTTCCTCTTCCAAGCAATGAATAAAACCTAGATGTGACAGGATTTACTATTTCTAAAATCTTGAAAGACATAGTAACCAGAAAAAAATCGGTTCTCCTCACTAACTATAGATAATACTTCTTTTTTAAATAAATCCATTGTTTATCAAAGCACATGTATCCAGCATTTTTAAGGTAGTTTTATTTAATAAAATAATTTAAAATACTGTTTCTTTGCATTTTTAATGGAAATTCAAATTGAAAGTAAATAGCGCTTGATGCAAATAGCAAGTAAAAAAGTAATCACCACCTAGTAAATATGTACTGCATTATGCACCATTTTGCTAACATAATAAAAAAAATTAAGTTACACTATATAATTGTTTAATTGTGTATAGTTATAGTGCAGGAGTGACCAAACTTACTGACCCTCCGAGCCGCATACAATAATCTTCAGAAGTTTGAGAGCAGCAAGAAATGCACAACCTGCTCCGCGGGGCGACACCTGCTGGGCATTGGGGCTTCTGCCCCAATGCCCCCCATCCCCACTAGGCTAAAGCCGTTCAACCCCCTCCCTGCAGGGCAGAAGCCCCTAGTCCCACCACCTCACCGCAGGCCAGAAGTCCCTAGTCCCACCCCGCTGCTGCAGGTCAGAAGCCTCAAGCTCCAGTCTTGTAGGTGTGCATGGGGGGGTTCTGGGAGCCGCACTTTAACTGTAAAAGAGCCGCATGTGGCTCACGAGCCACAGTTTGGCCACAGCTGCTATAGTGTATCCTCCTAGTCATCAAAAAGAAGTACCAAATTTAGTGTAAAGACTATATTTTGTTGCAAATCCACATGTTTTAATGGTTACCAACCAATAAGAATAACCTCTTAAGAAAAACTAACTAAAATGTACAAGTGCAATACATGATTAAAACTGATGGTTTAAATCAAGGTTTCCTATTAGCTGATTTATATCATAATTTAAATTGGTGATTTTAAATAATCCACCCTGCTTATATCCACTCTGATTTGGAGTTGGTGAGGAGATGTTGGAGAGATGTGGAGATTCTGTCCTTAGGTTTATCATCCTATTGTTTGGAGGAGGTTTAAACTGGGATCCACCTTGTATTGTATGTAGAGTAATATGGTGCAGTATAGTGGTTAAAGCAAGTGATTACTACTCTGGAAATACAGAGCTTTAGTCTTGTCTATGTCACTGAGTCCTAATGTAGCTTTGAGCAAATAACCTCTATGCCTCAAGCACCTGATCTGTAAAATGGGGTTACTTACTGTGACAGTCTGTACCCCTATGTACAACCCTGTTACAAGACTGATAACTTTTATACAAAGTACGCCTTTGTGAGATGGTAAATGAAAACTCATAATTTGCTGATCATTATTGTCCTAGTAAAATGTGGAGCAACTTTGCATGTAAAGTTATAGAATTCCTCTGTGTGTTATTATTGGACATGTTCCAAGTATGGGAGGAGCAGCCACAAACCAGTTCCCCAGAGGCAAAAAGCTAGCCAGTGCCTCAGCCAGGTTCAGCAAAATCAAATGGACCATCAACTGGTTAAGTGGCCATCCTTTGGCAGGAAAGAGGATGTGAGTAAAAATCTTTATCTTGGCAAAATAACAGCTGTAGGTTCCCATCACACAGACTTTCTGTCTCTTGAACCTCAGCTAGAGATGTTTTCTCTTCTTCGAGAATCTATAAGATGGGAGAGGGAGCACCCTAAATCATTCCTTCCTTTCTCTTTACCTACGGCATCCACAACATCTGAAGAACAAAGGAAACAGCTTTGGAATGGGAGAGAGATTCTGACTGAAAGGAGTTGTCAGTAAGACTGCTGTAACATGTAGTGAGAGAGAACTTTGCTTTAAATTCACTTAGCTTGTTAAATTAGGTATTCGTTGCATTTTATTTTCTTGTAACCAATTCTGACTTTTATGCCTCATTACTTGTTATCACTTAAAATTAGGGCTGTCAAGCAATTAGAAAAATTAATCGTGATTAACTGCGTGATAAAAAATTGTGATTAATTGCACTGTTAATAATAGAATACCATTTATTTAAGTATTTTTGGATGTTTTCTACATTTTCAAATATATTGATGTCAATTACAACACAGAATACAAGGTGTACAGTGCTCACTTTATATTTATTTTTGATTACAAGTATTTGCACTGTAAAAAAACAAAAGAAATAGAAGTTTTCAATTCACCTAATACGAGTACTGTAGTGCAATCTCTTTATCATGAAAACTGAATTTGCAAATGTAGAGTTATGTACAAAAAAACTGCATTCAAAAATAAAACAATGTAAAATTTTAGAGCCTGCAAGTCCACTCAGTCCTACTTCTTGTTCAGCCAGTCACTCACACAAACGAGTTTGTTTACATTTGCAAGAGATAATGCTGCCTGCTTCTTGTTTACAATGTCACCCGAAAGTGAGAACAGGTGTTCTTGTGGCATTGTTGTAGCTGGCATCCCAAGATACTTATGTGCCAGATGCGCTAAAGATTCATATGTTCCTTCATTCTTCAACCACCATTCCAGGGGACGTGCGTCCATGCTGATGGGTTCTGCTCAATAACAATCCAAAGCAGTGTGGACCCACGCATACTCCTTTTCATTATCTGAGTCAGATATCACCAGCAGAAGGTCAATTTTCTTTTTTGGTGGTTCAGGTTCTGTAGTTTCTGCATCGGGGTTGCTCTTTTAAGACTTCTGAAAGCACACTGCACACCTTGTCCCTCTCAGATTTTGGAAGGCACTTCAGATTCTTAAACCTTGCGTCAACTGTTGTAGCTATCTTTAGAAATCTCACATTGGTTCCTTCTTTGTGTTTTGTCAAATCAGCAGTGAAAGTGTTCTTAAAATGAACAACATGTGCTGGTCATCATCTGAGACTGCTATAAAATGAAATATATGGCAGAATGTGGGTAAAACAGAGCAGGGGACATACAATTCTCCCCCAAGGAGTTAAGTCACAAATTTAATTAACACATTATTTTTTTAAAAAGCATCATCAGCATGGAAGCATGTCCTTTGGAATGATGGCCAAAGCGTGAAGGGGCATATGAATGTTTAGCATATCTGGCATGTAAATACCTTGCAATGCCGGCTATAAAAGTACCATGCAATGCATGTTCTCACTTACTGTTGAAATTGTAAATAAGAAGAGGGCAGCACTATCTCCTGTAAATGTAAACAAACTTGTTTGTCTTAGTGATTGGCTGAACAAGAAGTAGGACTGAGTGGATTTGTAGGCTCTGAAGTTTTACATTGTTTTGTTTTTGAGTACAATTATGTAAGGAAAAATCTACATTTGTAAGTTGTACTTTCACGACAAAGAGATTGCACTATTGTACTTGTATGATGTGAATTGAAAAATACTATTTCTTTTGTTTATTTTACAGTGCAAATATTTGTAATAAAAATAATATACACTTTGATTTCAGTTACAACACAGAATACAATATATATTGTGACAGGGTTGGGCCAGATGGGTACAAGAGAGTGATAGAAGGCAGATATATTAGCCCCAGGTTAAGTAGGTCCCTTTTCCCTTGGTAAGGTAACAGGGAAGGTTCCAGGACAATCAGGAACTTTCTGGAAACAATTAAGGCAGACAGGCTGATTAGAACACCTGCAGCCAATCAAAAAGCTGCTAGAATCAATTAAGGCAGGCTAATCAGGGCACCTGGGTTTTAAAAAGGAACTCACTTCAGTTTGTAGTGTGCGAGGAGCTGGGAGCAAGAGGCCCAAGAAGCTGAGAGTGAGAAGGCGTACTACTGGAAGACGGAGGAGTACAAGCATTATCAGACATCAGGAGGAAGGTCTTGTGGTGAGACTAAAGAAGGTGTTGGGAGGATGCCATGGGGAAGTATCCCAGGGAGTTGTAGCTGTCACGCAGTTGTTACAGGAGCCACTGTAGACAGCTGCAATCCACAGGATCCTGGGCTGGAACCTGGAGTAGAGGGCGGGCCTGGGTTCCCCCCAACTCGGTACTGGAGGAGTTGAACTGGACTGTGGGTTCCACCAGAGGGGAAGGTCTCTGGCCTGTTCTCCAAACCACTAGGTGGATTAGCAGAGACTGTGGGGATTGTTGTTCTTCCTTTCCCCATGCTGGACAGTGATAAGGCTAACTGAGTGAACGGCAGATTTGAGTCACAAAAGTGGCCAAACTGAGGGCTGCTGTGAACCTCTGAGGCGAGAAAATCCGCCAATAAGCACATTGGGTCCTCACCAAGGCAGAGGAGGAACTTTTGTCACAATATGAAAATGTAGAAAAATATCCAAAATATTTAATAAATTTCAATTGGTATTCTATTGTTTAACTGTCTGATTAAAACTGATAAATTGTGATTAATTTTTTTGAGTTAATTGTGACTTAACTGCAATTAATTGACAGCCCTGCTTAAAAACTATCTTTTGTAGTTAATAAACTTGTTTTACTGCTTTATCTAAATCAGTATATTTGGATTCAGGTGCTTGGGAAACTCCATTTGGGATAACAGGATTTGTGCGTATCATTTTCTGTTAATAAAACGAGGGGCGTTATATGAGCTTGTATTGTCCAGGAGAGAGCTGGGCAGTACAAGACATACATTTCTGGGGTAAAGTCTGGGCCAGGGAATTTGCTGGTGTCTCTCTGCAGTGTAATTCATAAGTGACTGGCTATAGCGCTCATATAATATAAATGGGGGTAACTTACTTGCTGGAGGTTGTGTGTGAGCAGACCAGGAGTGGTGACTCTCACCAAAGCAGTGTAAAAGGCACTGGCACAGTGTAAAAGGTTGCAGAACTGAGGGGGAACAGCTGTTCATCAGTCCAGATTGTACCCTGGATAACATCATGCATACCCACCTACCTCCCACTCTTAAGTTCTCTCTAAGCTGTGCAGCCATGTGGTCGCACAGCTGCCTATTAAGCCCTGCTGTGGGGAGAGGTGCCCCTCCCTGCTGGCCCTAGCACAGACCAGTCTCGGACTTGCTGCGGCCAGGGGAGAGGAGCCCATCCCTCGGCTCGGCCCGGCCCAGCCCCGCCGGAGCTGCTGCAGTCGGGGAGAGGCACCTCTCCCCCAGCCCCAAGCTCCTGCAGTAAGAGAGGGCTTGGGGGGGACTCCTCTCCCCCAAACGCAGACCAGGGACAGCCTGTACCCCAAACTCCTCATCCCCTGCACCCCAACCTTCTGCCCCAGCCCTGAGCCCCCTCCTGCACCCCAAATTCCTCATCCCCAGACCCACCCCCCCAGCCCTGAGCCCCCTCCCACACTCCAAACCCCTCGGCCCAACCCTCACCACACAAATTTTGTTGTGTGCACCAACATGAAGGTAATGTGTCACACATCACCTCCATATTGGTGCACATAACAAAATTCATTCTGCACACGGACATAAAAAATTAGCGGGAGCACGGCTCCCACCGTGAGGTTTTGTTAACATTTGTGGCTAAGTGTAGAGACGTTAATAACTCACCTTCAGGGCTCTGTCCCAGTGGTACTCAACCTTGGAATTGTGTAGAGGTTTCAGGTACTTTCAGCCACCCTTGCCTATTCTTATTACTAAGTGAGGGGAGGGGTCCAGGGAAGGTGGAAGGAGGACTTCGGGGGTGTCCTGGTATGGAAAAGGTTGAGAACTGCTTTCCTACCCAATACCACCGCTATCTGTATCTCAACCTAGATTATTTCATCCTTCTCGTACAGCTTTTGTTCTCCTTAAGCCATGCACCTAACCATACCATTTGTAGCCTTCTCCTTTTTCCATATTGTTCCTTGTGCTTGGAACCTCTCCCCTTCCCTTTTGAGACCCGGACTCGTATATTCTTAAAACACACATCTTCCTTGAAGCCCGTTGGTGCTGATCCACCAAAATAGGTTTTCAGTACACAGCATCCCTCTTTAAAAAATGTCTTGTCCCCACCACTCTGAACAGTGCTAGTCATCTATTGTATTATGTGGCTTTACTGTGTTTTCTATCCTGTGGTGTCACTTAATTCAGCCTGGTTAATTCCCACTGACATCAGTAGGGCATGTGAATTTTTTGCATCTTTATAATTTAAGACCCTCAGTTGAAGGGGCTATAACAGTATAAAATAGTGGTATTTTATATATCATCATCATCATCATCTGATGGCCCTTAGATTGTAGAATTTTGCCTGTACGTTACAAGCGCCTTAGGGAAGGGTTTTGTCTTCCCTTATGCTTTGTGTAAGGTGAAGCATGCTGACAGTACTTAAGATATTCCTGCTTTCATAGAGGGTGAACTTTCTGCATCAGTTTTGTGAGTATTTAACAAGGTGGCTGTCTTTAGTTCCTTTGTTTGAAAGAAGAAGGGCAATCTCAGGTTGCTTTGGGTAACATTAGAGATAAATATTTAATCCATTCCATTATTATAAACCACCAACATCTGAAACATTTGCTTCTCTTCTTAAGCACTAAGCAATCATTCTGAACCAGGCTTCCACTTGAGTGTAAATTCAAGCACAGAGCCACACCCCCCCAAAACTTCCTCTTTTTAATCCTCCATTTCCTCATGAAAAAAGTACCAAACCAGCTGTAATGGAAAATTCTCTCCCTTTTTGGGTAGCTGTCTGCCACAGGTTGAGATTTTTGTAAGTTTCGTTTTACTACCTCTCTGGTGTATCAGGAAATTCTGATAGAGATAATGCTGCCCAATGACCCCAGGAACAGGAAGCAACACACACAGAGACACACACAGCCAACAAAAAAGGAAGCAACCCATTGCTGAGGCGTCCCATTTGACCCTACTGCACTGCCTGGAAGGGTCAAGGCATGGTTTTTTTCCTCCCTTTTCTAATATGAAACCTGAAGCTGCTGCAGCAACCGTGACAAAGATATTTAATCAATAGGTGCACACTACGGGGAGATATGCTAACTTTCTTACCTGAGGCAGATTATAAATGGCTAATGGCTTCATCTGTACAAAGGAAAAGCTCGTTCAGTGCCACGTTCAGTAAGAAAGCTGTGTACCAGTCAGATCTTGTCATCAGGTTAGTATGAGTTTGTGGTTTGTTAATCTATGCTCTTTTCCTTTTACCTACATAAAGAGTAAACTAATAAGAAAAAAGAAAAAAATCCTCTTTTGTTCTTGACTCTTGTATGTGGATTAAGAATGAATCAGTCATCATTTTAAAAAAAAGGTGGGGGTCAGGGGGAACGGGGAAGGAACGCACTTCCATGAAATTAAAAGCCAGTGAAGACACTGTGCACATTAAACTTATTCATAATTGAATGCTTTGCAGTGGGATTCAGTCCCCAGTGTCTCTCTTCCCATAATACTGACTGGACTTCCACAGCATTGCCAGTATCGGTAATTATCCTCTCTGACAGAACTGTTGCTGAAAACGGAGGCAGGAAAAGGATTAACCTGAGAAAATTAAATTATGTTGCGTATCTGATTTTTATTAGATGTTTCAGTGTGAAATGGATTTTTCTAGTGGAAGAGCACCTGAGATCTCTGCAAGGTTAGAAAATCCAGTTTTAGGAACAGAAAGTAAATGTGTGGCTAGCTGAAGCTGAAATGGTAGAGTTTTGTTCTGACATGCTGAGAATATGCTGTTTTTTTCCTTTCCTCAGTAACCATGCTCTTTGCAGCCGGCTACGTGTATAGTGTTCTCTCTCTCTTGACTAGGCCACCTGTGAAAGATGGAATTCTCAATTGTCTTTCCTTCTATCTTTATTTACTGCACCATTCCTTTTGTTGTATTATTTATAGGTTCAAAAGCTTCCCAGCTGAGATCTCACTTTTCGTGGGTGTATTGTCAAGATGGGACTTAAAGATGAAATGCTACAGTACATGTGAAATTATGGCACTTTTTATAATTCTCAAATATAGTATGCTGAGACACTTCTGACAAACTGAACTCAGATTTAATGTTTTGTGCTGTAAATTTGAGAGGCTGTTTTTCATTTGCTGACCAAATTGATCCCCAGTGTTTAACAACACAGGGTGTAAATAATATCATGGAAAGCTAAGACATCCAGTATAACCTCGGGTTGGTGAAAGCTCAGAGAGAAAAATAACATGGTTTTTAGGCCTGAATCCTGCAAGATGCTGAGCAGTAACTGCAAGATACCAAGTTGCCTCATTTCCAGTTGAATTCAGTGGGAGTTGGGGCATGCCGTGCCATGCAGGGTGAAGTCCTTATCTGTTAATCTGTATTTGCTTTAATTTAGGCTGGATGTCTTTGCAACATTCACATATTTTTAGGTTAATTGATTTTAGGGCCAAAAGAGTCTGTTGTTGTTCTACAATACACTCCAGATTTTGAGGGCAAAATTACATTAGTTTGGGTTCTTTTTATGTAAATCTAAATGCATAACTGAATCTAGCTGCTATATATACCCTATGTGCTCAAGAGATTAATGGAGGAATGGGTAGGAATAAGATTTCATTTCTCGATAAGATTTAGATAATTGATTTAAGCACCCCATCTGCCGCAGAAATCTGCAACTTTTCTGCAGTTGATGAGTTTCAGTAACCAAAGGCCATTATACCAAGATTGAGGACCTCTCTGCAACCTCATGTTGAAGTGGTATTACCAAGAGGACAATATAACGTGAATGGCATCTGCCTTCAGCTGTCCGTATGCCGTTGTTTGCAGTGCTGTTGTAGCTGTGTTGGTCTCCAGGTATTAGAGAGACAGGGTGTGTGAGGTAATATATTGGACCAACTTCTGTTGGTGAAAAAGATAAGCTTTTGAGCTGACACAGAGCTCTTCTTCAGGGCTGGGAAAGGTACTCAGAGTGTCA
Source organism: Caretta caretta (assembly GCF_965140235.1). Classification (NCBI taxonomy): domain Eukaryota; kingdom Metazoa; phylum Chordata; order Testudines; family Cheloniidae; genus Caretta; species Caretta caretta. The sequence continues at coordinate 133,660,405 of NC_134209.1, read as the reverse complement.
CAGCTAAATATAAGATGGAACAGATTGTTGAGCAGAAGTTGTTAGCAATTATTTAAGGGACCATTCAAGGTGAAGGGGCCTATTAATGTCCCTGTAGTCGCAGGACAAAAAAGGGGGCTCATTATCAGAAGCAAGCTCCCCACAGGACCCACCAATTCAAAGTAGCACCAGACCCTGCCATAACAACAGATGCAAAACCTGTAAACATGTCTCCACTGCTACTATGATTGATACCACCACCAACAAACCCTTCAAGATCCATCAATCCAAGGCATACCTCTCACTATGTGTCGTGTGCCCATCTAGTGCACTAAATGCCCCAATGACAACTAGGTGAGTGAAACCAGACAATCACTACATTCTTGAATGAACTCGCACAGAAAAATGATAAAAGACAAAAACACCGTATCACCCATGGGCGAATACTTATAAAATCACTCCATGTCTGACCTCTCAATCTTTGTCCTCAAAGGAAACCTGCACAACATCTTCAAAACTGTGCCTGGCAGCTTAAATTCATAATTTTGTTAGACACTAAAAAATAACTGGATTTATGATTTATTACCGTAATCTGTGATGCGTTAACACCCCTTTTGGCCTGTGACTGCAGAGGTGTAAATGGGTCACTTTAACTGGAATGGTCTCTTAGCACGTATTCTACCTACTTATGCTAAACAATCTGTTCCATCTTGTATTTAGCTTTAGTACTCTGAGTATTTTTCCCAGGCCTGAAGAAGAGCTCTGTGTAGCTTGAAAGCTTCTCTCTCTCACCAACAGAAGTTGGTCCAGTAGAAGATTTACCTCAGTCACCTTCTCTTATGTATGCTGTTATGGCTTTCACAAGCGTTGGCACAAACATGCTGTAACAATACTTTTTTGTCCAAATAACTTCTCAAGTAATCCATCACAGCAACTGCAGCTATGTTCAAATTACCTGTGATACAGACTGAGGCGAACCTAACCCCTTAATACTCCGTTCATTTACCAAAAATGTTGCAAACTCTATTTCTAATGGTCGCTTTGCAAAAGAAGAAACACTCGATATGTGTTAAGTACTTGCTCTAGGTAGAGTATGAATAGGCTTTGAGGTATGCTGGAGAGTAACGTGACCACACTGTGCTGTGTTTCAAAGAAAACTCTTCAGTATTGAAGATAGTGCTATAAATTACTGTTCCTGTGTTCCACCCCAGCATACTATAGAGCACAGAGTCTTCCTAACAGACATGGGATTGTCCCAGAAAATCCCTGAGGAGTCAGGTACAACAGGGACAAGGCCCTTTCTGGTGTGCTTTGATTGTCTTTGGATCAGTCTCAGTACTACTTCAGGTGGGGAAGGATGTGTGTTCAGTGGGCACTCTGTTTTTGGTTTTTTTTGGGAGGGGAGAAGGATGGGTTGTTTTCTTGGCTTGGTCAGCATGACGAAAATTAGGCAAAAGAATGTATCTGTTTCTTAAAAACAAATGCTTTTTGCTGTTACAAAGAACTCACAGAATGAGTTGGGGAAAATTTTCTGAGTAGCCTCAGCAAGAGGCCCCATTCTTATCCTGGTTAAACTTGGTGTACTTACACCACTGTAATTGAGGCTAGGTACACAATGCAGCTTACATCAGTGTAAGTGATGTCTCTTGGGTGCAAATAAGGCACCCTCCTGAGCAATGTAAATTACACCAATCTAAGCGCCACTGTGGACAGCGCTATGCTGGCGAGAGAGCTTCTCCCGCCAACGTATCTACTGCCACTCGTGGGGGCTGGAGTAATTAAGTCAACGAGAGAGCTGTCTCTTGTCAGCTTAGAGCATCTACGCTAGCAGCACATCTAAGATCAGAACCTGGCTCAGGGTCTCTTGTCTTGGCCTGCAGTCTCAGGTATTTAGACATGTAACCATAATCTGAAAAATGAGTTGGCATTCCCTGTCTATTAGTGATCCGAGAGCTTAATGTGCTCAGATTATAAATCATACAGTGATTTACTGCAATAACTGCCAACTCCAGTTGGGATTTGAAAATCAAGCTGTTCTTTGTCTCTCCTATATCAGCAGTAATAAAGATCCTGCAATCAGAACTTTTCTGACAGTTGTGTCCATGAAATCTGAGGCAGAATAGAATCTAGTGCTCTCTTTTCCGTAGATATTTTTGGATCTGTGGTATTATCAAGAGTAGTATTAGAAAAATATGTTTTTTCCCTAATAGAGTAAGCAGTTGTGATATGAAGATATATATGGGGCTTGAAATTGGTCAGTTACATTGGTGAGACTTCACTAAAGTCAATGAGTTTATTCCAGTTATACTAGTATAACACAGAAGAGACACTATCCTGTTAAATAGAAAGATTCCATTTTTACTTAATCTCCTTTTTAAACATAACCAAATCTCAGGAAATTTCATCAGTTTGATTTCTGATGATTTCAATGTATATTTTGACTGATGTTTGTCATTTAAAAAAAATATTGTCAGTCCCGGATTTCCCCTTCACACCCTTCATTTTAAGGAAATCACTCCCATGATGACACTAGAGTGTTGCAACATTTGGGTTTCTACAGCCAACTGAAAATGTGCTCACATTCCCTCATGCCTACTTTTCAGCTTCTGCGGTATAGACAAAAAATATTTCATCCAGTTTTGATTTCAGTTTGCAGGAATAACTTCAATGATTTTTTGGAGTTTAAAGCTTCTGTGCATAGTGCATCTCTGGCTCATTAACATGTTGCTTTTATCAAAGATCTCTGTGAGTGCAGCGGAACAAGTCGTCTCATGATTGGGGATTAGGTAATGGGTTGGGGAGAGGCTTCAGTGGAAGGTGGCGCAGATACAGCGTATGTGCAGAGGAGGAACTATTTCAGTGAGAATGGGAAAGTATTTGGGGCAAGTGAGGGAGTTCCCGTTGTACTGGTGGAGCCTATAGTGGGCTAATGGTGGTGTTCGAGTTAATCCATCATGGCTCCATCTGTTGTCTTGGGTTTGAGACTAAAAACATTGCAGCCCCCCGCCCTCCATCTCTCGAACCCTTTCTAAAGATAGAGGGCAAAACTAACATCCATGCCTGAGCGCTAGGCTGCTTAGGAAAACTAGCACTGAATTTAGCAGACAGACAATGCAAGTATGCATAAATGCATAACACTTCGCAAAAACGTTCTCATCCAGGGCAAGTTTAATTGCTCTTGAGGGAGAAGTAAAATATTACTGGCTTTTTCCCCATCATTGTCAGCACAGCAGGGAGCTGGCAAGTAGGTTGGATCCTGCTCTGGTAACTTTTTAATGACCATTTTTTCAAGGCAACATAAGGTGGTGTCATTCAGTGGTGAGAGTGGGTTATGTTGATTGTGACCTGGTCAAATCAAATCCACAATCTAGTATTCTGTGTGACATTTGTGTACCTGGCTTCACCACTTTGGCCCATAAGTTAATACATCACTGCCTCCGAGAAAGCAGGACATGTGCATAGGAGATGGGGCCTCTCTGGAAGTATTGGGAGGGCGGGTCAGAGAGAGAACAGAGGGAGCAGCATGGACTGGCAATCTTCTGAGCAAGAGGAAGAGACTCTGGGAACAGCGAGCTGAGTAGATTGGGGAGTTTAAGGTTGGGATAGAATCAGTGAGAACGGAGAGGGAACAGCGTAATGAGGAAGACTATTAGGAATATAGAGAAACTCAGTGGATGGAATAATGATATTGGGGGAGTCCCCTGGGGAAGAGTTCATTACTGAGGTATAGACACCTCATACATAGCTAAAATATAGCCAGGTGGCCATGGGTGGGGACAAGAGCTGGTAAGATAGTTGGTTCCATTCAGAGTGCCTCAGAACTTTGCGGCCTAGGGCACCTTGTGCAGTTTTGTCTTGCTCTGTTTTGAAAAGGAAGCTAGTAGGGTACTAGTTACTTGTGGTGCAGCTCACGTCTATGGCTTCAGAGTCACTGCTGTTACCTCAAACACTGATTCCTCTCTCGTTTCAGAATAATTATGATTTTATTAAACAAACATGGACCAAATTCTTAGTGGCTCTGTTCAATCAGAAAACTAGTATGGAAAGAAAAAAGTACCCACTGTACATGCTGTGGGAAAACAGAAGCATGTTCTGTACTACTGCAATGAATCATTCAGCAAAAACAAACTCCTTGCTCTCTTCACAATGGGTACTTTGAGTCAGCACGTTAGGCTGAAGGGAATTTAGTTAGTGAAATTATATGTGTGGAAAGCACGTTCCTAGGTTATAGATTGACAGTGTTTGCATTTTTTTGTGGAAAAGATGGAGTAAACAGCATCCTTTAAATTTTTAGTTCTTTCTGCTCCGCGTCCAACATCTGTTCAAGTCACAAACAGCTTGAAATCAACTAATAATAGCTGAGGAACTTTAGCAGTTCATGAGCCCTGCTCTCTCCCGTTGAGGTACTCTGTTCAAGCCTTGGGAATAATACAGCATTGTATGTGAAGGTCAAAGTTTCTATTCAGTTCATAGAGGGTGTTCTCAGTACTAGATAATTAAGGGATTTATCCAAGCCCTGCACAATGCCTTTTATTGCCAGTTGAAGAAAGAAGGGTCTCTTTGTGATTATAACCAAGCTGATAAAACTAGTTATTAAGGAACTAATACTCTGTAGCCTGTAAACTGCATAAGAAGGGAGAGCAGAAAGAACTGTAATTGCTAGGATACTCAGTGCAGTGTGGCAGCAATAATTAATGTAGGCTGCCATTAAATGAAACATCAAGGGAGAGTGAATTTGAGTTTGATTATATCCTCACTGTATTGTATGTGACACTAAAAGCAATGTTATGTAATACACACTCCGGTTTATGACAGTACAAAGAACTGAGATAGATAAGAAATGAGGTGCACTCTGTATTTGAATCACAATGTCACTTCTTCGAATAATGGGGGTGGATCTTAACCCTTCCAGCAGCAAGGCTATATACGTTACTACTGGATTGAGGCCCCCCCCCCTTTTTTTCTTTCATGGAAATGTTTTCACAATGTGTTGCTACAACGTGAAGTTAAACTTCTTCTCCGGACCACTGTCATTACCTTGGTGATATGTACAAAAATAAACAGGGACTTTGTGCACCATATTTTTTTTATGCATTGCAAACTTCCTGAAATCTCTGAGACACTAGTTTATTCCACATACTTGGCTGCTGTACTGTTAGTTATTTCCTTAAACATGTTTTCCAAACAAGCTTCCTTTCTGAAAGTTCATTTCTTAAAGCAAAATATACATACAATGTGAAACACTTTTTTCATTCTAAATTGCAGAACAATGGCCGCAGAAGAGCAGCACTGGCCAGTCCCAATGAAGGCAATTGGAGCACAGAACCTACTGACAATGCCTGGGGGGGTTACCAAGTCAGGATACCTGCACAAAAAAGGAGGCACCCAACTGCAGATCTTAAAATGTAAGTTGGGGAGGATGTTAGTTGGACTGCATCTGGTTGCTTTAAATGTTTGCATTTGTGGACAGTGACAGGCAGGCATTATAGGCAGGCAGTTAGTGTTCCTGTGTTTATAATGAAGCTTTGCCCTTTCATGTGTTTTGTTCGTATTGGATTTAATTTTACAGTAATATCTAAAGACGATGCTTTCTTGTTTTAGAATATTAAAAATTTTAGATGGGGGTGGGGTGAGGATGTGCATTTCTTTCTTCCCTCTAGTTTGTTGGATTTGGATGTCAGTGCCTCCAAAAATAAGACTGAGAAAATGAATCTACTTTCTCTCCAGTGTACTTGGAATACCTCATTTATTTCAAACATTTTGGTCCATTATTTTCAAAACAAAGTTCTAGTCAACTTCTTGTCCAGATTGGAATGTATGAAATCTATTATTCTGAACTGGAGGTATACCTCCCCGAAGCCCCCTACCTTAAGATTTAGAGTAAACATATTTTTCATATCAGTAATTGCTCCTGGAATCCACATACCTTTAAGGTAAGAAATCCAAGGCTGTGTGTTTTCTTTGTTTCTAGGAAATGCATAAAATATAGTTTCATTATAACAGATATGGAAAGAAATTGCTGCTTTTGATATAGGAGGGAGAAACACTGGAATTTGATTTTTTTTTTTAAACTACTCAGTTTTATTGCCAACTTCTCTAACTATATAAAGGCAAGGGAGGCTTAGTTCTGGTTTTGGGGTCAGCGTGAACATGTTTTGATTTTAGTTTCAGTCACGAAGTGTGGCTTTTTTCGGAGATCGGGTATTGTTGGCCTTTGGGTTATGTTCCTTGGATGTGGTTTGGGCTGCAGTCTCATGCTAGTGCTTTCCTCCACTAGAGAAATACAGGTATGGGTCAGCCTTACATCCTTTGAAGTACCTCCCCACTCCCCTTCAGAGCAGCTGTCTCTCAAATGAAGAGAACTGACAGCACATTACATTCTGATAGGCTTATGAGTTGACTGCAGTATCATGTGACTTGTCATTCAGCTAAAAAAATCATCAATTATATTGATCTATTAAACTAGTCAGAACTGCGTAATTCAGGCAGAATTGTTTGAAAGTGCTTAGTAATTCACTCACTTTGAGTTGATTTTTTTCCTCCCACCTTCTCTTTCAAGGGCCACTGAGATTTGTGATTATCCATGAGGGATGTATTTACTACTTTAAGACTAGCACATCTGCATCTCCACAGGGTGCTTTCTCTTTAAATGGCTATAACAGGTGAGTGGTACAAAATATTTATATTATACACAGACACGGTTTAATGATAAAAGCATGGCTTTTACTTAAGTTTTAAGTAACATTGACTCAGGGAAAAGTAACTTTTTCTAGTTATGCAGATTTTGTTAATTATAGTTTACTTAAGGAACATTTAATGCACCCACAGTGACATTTCACTAAGGATTATTCCATTCACTCCATACAAATCAGATGGTGATCAGGCAACTGGGAAAGGGATCTTGGGGTTGCCTTTTCAAGCTGCAAACTGTTGGCATTATGTTATCTGAATAAACTGTTTTGTCAACATAAATGCCCTTAGAGACACAGACTATGTGCCAAAGGCACATGCTCTTATAAATACATATTCACTACAGATGTTTACAGTAATACTGCTGTAGTGTGTTTAATTCAGGGAGGAAAACCTACATTAACTCCATAATACAGGCAGACTTCTCACTGTTGCTGTTGGTGTTACACCGTATTGCAATGCGAGATCTCTGCTCCAATAGGTAATATGACGTTTTTCCTTACTAGAAGATCCTATTCCTTTCACCTTTTACCATTTCTTCAGAGAAGCTATCTAAATGCTAACAAATAGGATCAACTTGATTTCTGATTTACACTGATAGATGTGGCCTTTTTGTTTTTGGCAGATATTATCACAGTCCCCGTGTTTTCTAATTATCTTCATCATCATCAGAAAATAATAGAAATACTTTTGGAGTTAACTGGTGCCAGCCAATGTTACCTCCTTATAGAGGACATGCTAAAAGGAAATGATACAAAACCACCCATATGGTCATAAACAAGAGAATATGCATGCAAAAATCTGTAACCCATCTAGCTATGTATGTGATATGTAAATTAAATATTTGCTTTTAAAATCGGTGATGACAAATCTAATTGACACATTCTTTCAAGCTGTACAGTACTGTCAAAATTTGATAGGTCTGTACAGAATATATGAGAGTCACATTAATAAATCAAAACTGATTTAGAAAAACAGCACTATAGTTACTGCCAATACAAGACCAAACTGGATACAGAATCTGGAGTACATTGCCATGTTAGTCACAACCGCTGAAGTCAAGATATGCTCTAGCAATTATTTTGGGGAAGTTCTATGGCTTGTGTTATACAGGAGGTCAGACTGGATTATCACAGTGGTCCCTTCTGACCTTGGAATCTACAAACTTATGAGTTTTATTATTTTTCTACTGATTCTTCACTCTAAGGCCACATACGCATTCTCATACTTATTTGTAGGGGATTTTCAGCCTTAAAGTATTAGTAATGTGTGACAGTTCTTCAACAGTGCACAGCTGTGCTAAACAACTCTTAAGGGAAGATAGCAGAAAACACCATATCCAATTAGAAGTGCACAGAGAATTTATATAAACAGAATAAAGTTAACTGAGTTGAAATATGGCCATGATAATAGGGTTAACACCTCTGTTCATGTGAAATATGGGAACTGTCATTGACATGGGTGACGTATTACATATTACATTTACATATTTATATTATACCACCACCCAAAAGTCCCAGGAATTAGGGCCATGTTGTGCTTGGTGGTGTTCAAACCCAGACATAAACACTGTCCCTGCCCCAAATGTTGACTAAAAAGCTTACAATCTAAGAAAATGTGTGCAACTCTCATTCATATCAATGGGAGTTGCACGTGCTTGTCTGAAAAGAGGATCTGGGTCCTTGAGTAGACCTTGGTTTTACATCTCACGTTCAACAGTCCTGTGTCTAAAAGTACAGAGGAGCATTGGGTTCAAGTGACTCAGAAGGAAGAGTGATGTCACTTGACTCACCAACACCAGTCCTAAAGCACCGTGGGTATTTCTTACACTGACTTCCTTATGTCTTTAATTAGTAAGAGAACATGTTCCTGTTGCATTTTTAACCTTTTCTGTGAAGACTCCATGTCAGCAAACTATAGCTAGGATTTAAAATTAGACAGGGAATCTTGAATATCTGGCCATAGATCTTTCTAAAGTGTTCAGCAGTCCTTAATGGCAGCTGCTGCATGTTGGCCAGATTTAAAAAAATATATTTAACTTTGCTGCCTAAATGAGAGCAGAGTGTTTCTGAAAATCTGTCCCTGGAGTTCAAAATCCAGCTGGTTCAGGGTCTTCTAATGAGTTAGTGACTCTAGGAAAAGCTGTTCTTTAGAAGGAAAATAGCATTGAAAAGAGGTGAAAAGAGCATTGAAAATAGCATTGAAAACCACTTCCTAATGAGAGCTATGAACTAGTAACTGTGATGGTAGTCATAAGCCTAGTTCCCTTTGGCTTTTGTGGATACAAGTATTTTTTCAGACTACCAAAAATCTTAGCACTGAGAGCCCCAAACCTCTTTTTCTCTCCCCAAAATCCCATGTTATGAATTTGTAAGCGATTTCCATGTGAGGTCTGTCTGAGTTGTGCACCTGAGAGTAAGGTCTTACCTGGTGAGGAGGGGAAAACAGAAACAACTATATCTAACCTATCTCCTCAAAGGAGCTGAATGACACGTGTCATTAAGCATCAGTTATTTTAAAAGGACTCTCTTACACTAAAATGAGTGGAAAGGCAAAATAAGGCCTAAAGTTAATATTAGTTCTCCTTTATGTTAATGGAAAAGTAGTGTCGTGAATTTCCCTTGTGAGGACACTTGAAATGAGGAGCACAACCACACAAATACCTCCTGTCATGATATGAAATTGGGGTACAATAACATAACAAAATTAAAAATCTATAATGAACAAGTTTGTTACAAATGTAGCAGGTATCCTTTTTGGTGATTTCGGTAGTGAATGATCTCTCCCTTTCTCTTTGGCTAGCATATTTGGCTCCATTTTCATGAGATAAATACTGCAGATGGCACTATGGGTATTAGATTTTCTTTAGCCTTTTGACAAAGTTGATTTGAAGGGCCATTTTGTAGCTGAACATTAGGACCCTACATTTACCTGCGCAACAGAAATAACTGCATTGACTAGGCTTTTTACACTGTTGCTTTTTCTGTTTCTCAGGGTTATGCGGGCAGCTGAGGAGACAACATCAAACAACGTGTTTCCTTTCAAATTAGTTCATATTAGCAAGAAGCACAGGACCTGGTTTTTTTCTGCCTCCTCTGAAGATGAAAGAAAGGTGAATAACTTCCCATGACCCAAGAATATATTCCAAAGGGGGGGGGGGGAGGGAATGAATATGTTTTCATAGGAATTTAGAAATTGGGTGCCTAATTCTCTTACTGTGATTTGGGCACCTAACTCCTTGGCCTCATTTGAAAAGCCTGAGTTCTCACTATTGTACTAATCCAGATATTGGTACAGCATGTTATGTCTTCAGATCCTGACTTTTGGTTCAAGAAATAAACAGTATAAAAGTTTTTATAAACATGGAAAATGACTTTGTTAAATCCTTTCTCCATATATAAAATGGGAATATTAAATTACCTGGCTTTCTAAGTAGCAGTTTGAGATCTGTAGAGCAAAAGTTCAGTAAGTGGTAAGTAACATTTTTAGACTGCTCTAATACCTTATATGTTCAAAGCACAGGAACTTACAATACCCTTGTGAGTGAGTAAATGTTGTTATGCAGTCAATCCATAATTGCTAGCACCTCCAGCCTTTCAGAGGGCAGACACTTTATACATTTCTTTACTAAAAGCAATAGAGTAAGTTTACATGAAATTGTTTCTTTTAGAAGTGGATGGTCTCACTGAGGCATGAAATAGATTACTACCATGACAAGAAGGAAACTGTAACAGATTTAAGGTATGCACCTGCTAATTCTAGAATCACTTTCTTGATTCTTGCACTTTATCAAAAATTCCTTAGTAAAGAGTAAGGCCCTTGCTTTTATTAGGCATTGCTACAGTCAGTGTTTAAATGAGGAGATTTAGACTCCTAAGGTCCTACATTGTTTTTGAAAATGAGAGTTGGGCTCCTAAATCAGTTGGCCTTGTGATGCTGAGCACAGTAACACCTAAAAAAAAAAAACCTTTAAAAATCTGGGCCCATATGTTTATAAAGTTGCTTCCCATTCTTTGCACCTGATGACAGAACATGATTTTTTTGTTTATTACCATTAAACAGTAGCAAGTACAGTAATTCCTAACTATGTCTGACTTTCTTACTACATAGGTTAAGTACAATAAAATATAAACCTTTTATAAAGAGCACTTGAAATATCAATTTTATAAGTCCTTAAAAATTAGAAGTATTTATTTGGCTGTTAATTGAAAAATGAGACTAGATCAGTTTTTCTGCTGCTTTCAATATTCTAAGACCAGCACTTGCCAATGTGCTCTTAACCTGAATATCTACTGTTAAATCCCATTAAGGCAACAGTGCACCTCTTACTATAAAATCCCTTTCCTTTTCTTTGTGTAGTGACTCTGGTTCTGATGCAGACAGTTTCTATGGCTCAGTAGAACGCCCCATCAATATCAACTACTCTCATTCTACAGAAAATGAAGGTGAGACTTTAATTTTGAATGTTTCCCTCTTTTACTCCTTACTCCATCAATAAATTAGACTTTTTGATCACTCCTTCCTCGTCAAACCACTCTGAGTTTGCAGCACTTTTATGGGCTTAAAAAAAATTCAAATAGCTGAACTACTATAAGAATGTTTGGCCTAGTATTACAATAGAAAATTGTTAATGCCTATGATAACATTACAATACATGAAAGGTTACAATAATTGTAAAACAAGGGACACTTGGGATCAGATTCTGAGAGATGCTCAGCATCCTAAACCCCCGAGTGAAGTCAGTGGCAATTGAAGAAGCAACCTTACAGGGGTTGCTAAGCACCGTAAAAGATTGTGCTCTTAGTAGTTGTCCATCAGTTTAATGTCAGAAAGTCATTCTTCTCGCCCATACATCTGACTGAAGCATGGATGAAGACACTTTTTTTTTTTTTTTTTGGAACATTCAGCCATGTCTGTCTGCCCTATATGGGAATGCCAAATGATCTTTATTAAAGCTGACAATGAGAGTGATTAAATGCCCTTTACTTTTACAGAAGCCGCTTAGAGCTATAATCACTTAAATATAATATGTTCTAAAAGCTTAAAAAGAAGCAATACAGTGAATTATGTGGACTTTTAGCATGACTTTCTGTAAACCACCTGCTTCCGGCACAAACTGTAAAGTTAACCTATTAACCATTCGTGTAGTATTAGAATATTTTTGCATCTGGAGGAGTCCTCCTCCAGAGGAATGAGGAATTGTTAGGGCCTTATAGACCAGCTGGGTTGAGTAGGCCTATGACAGAGACAGTGGGTACAATTTTCAATGGGACTTAGGCTTGTAAGGGTATGTCTACACTGCAGACTCATGGGAAAGGTGAGCCTTTGGGGACTCTGCTGAGAATGGAGTTTCAAAAGCCTTTATGTCACTTATGGTATGTCTATACTGCAGTTAAACACCTGCAGCTGGCCCATGTCAGCTGACTTGGGCTGCAGGGCTGTAAAATTGCTATAATACTTTATATTATAGCTCCAGTTTATATTTATATTCCAGACTCTGGAACTATCCCCATTCACAGGGTCCCAGGCCCAAATGTCTATGCTGCTATTTTAGAGCCCAGCAACTGTGGAGAAAGCTGAAAGTTGGCGCCTGTGGTTCTATCCTGAGTGGAACTAGCCAAAATTACTTAATCTTCTGTCTTGTGTTTTCCCTTGTAATGGAACCAGATTTTCATTAATTATAAAAAAATCTATTTTTTTAAATAAAAATCAGCATATGCATGTTCCCTGTGATCAGATCCCAATGAGTACTTTACAGTTTTAAACACATTTTAATTTTATCTGCAGATTATGACCAGGAAGAAGATGAGGAATCTTACTTACAGCCAGATTCTACGGATTTAGGGAGACCAGATGGTAAGACAATATTCACCAGTCATGATACCTTTTAAAGATCTCAGATAAAGGTGACACTCATGTGAAATATAAAAACATCTGTAGGCTGATGCTTTAACTCAGTATGTGTGAAGCGCCATGGGTAGTTACAATAATTGTAAAGGTTTCAGAGTAGCAGCTGTGTTAGTCTGTATTCGCAAAAAGAAAAGGAGTACTTGTGGCACCTTAGAGACAAACCAATTTATTTGAGCATAAGCTTTCGTGAGCTACAGCTCACTTCATCGGATCTGATGAAGGGAGCTGTAGCTCACGAAAGCTTATGCTCAAATAAATTTGTTAGTCTATAAGGTGCCACAAGTATGCCTTTTCTTTTTGTGAATAATTGTAAAGCAATGAATAAGTGGAGCCTTAACCTGAGAGGTACTCAATGTCTAAACTCTCAGTGAAACCAGTGGCAGTTGAGGAAGCCAAGAACATTAGCACAAGTGCTGAGTACCTTTAAATGACTGTGTTTCTAGCCATTGTCAGCCAGCTGAATATTGGAAGGTCTTGCTGCTAGTCCATGGATCCGTCAAAAGGATGGATGATTCTTTTCAACATGCTTCTGGACTTCCTTCCATCCTAACATAGGCAAAACACCCAATGAAGTTAATGTGACTTGTGCCAGAGTAAGGACTGCAGGGTTTGGCCCTTAGTAAAGTCCAGAACTGTGTTTCAAAGTTAAGTGTCCATCTGGCACTGAGATATCATGATGATAGGTGCCCTAAAATATCCTAAATCAAATAGAAACTTCACTTCAAACAAAAGGAGAGTAGAATCTTATTTTCAATTTTTAAATTTAATTCCTCATGTTCTGTGGGGTTTTCTTACACAGATAACATGATCCTCCCACCAGCCTACCCGCCACCTCCAGTTCCTCACATCAGAAAAGTTCCCTATGCAGAGACAAGGGTGCACTCCTATGCAGGCCAGTCCACTGGGCCTATGGTTCCTCCACCACCTCCTAAAAGAAGCTTACCTGATATAAAACCAGAGGATTCCTTAAATACAAGGGGAGAATCCCAGTTTCATTGCAGAGCGGAGTCAAATCTAAAAATACAGCCATCAAGCCGTAGAGTAAGTGATCTACCACCACCGGTGCCCCCTATGCCTCATCTCAAAAATCTTTCCTGTGTCAAAGAGAGCTGCTCGCCATCAGCAGAGAGTCTACCTCTAGTCTGCATTTCAATGGGCAGTGAAGGATGTGAGGGGCTAAAACAAATGAACCTTTCTCCACGGGTCCCACCTCCATTACCAAGCAACAAACCCAAGCTATTAATGGAGAAGCCAGTGGAGGCCAAAGTGCCAAAAGAACACAGCAAACCTGGGATGTATGTTCCACAAGTGCCAGTGGAGACCAGAGCACCAAAAGAACATGGCAAACCTGGACTGTTCATGCCACAAGTGCTACCTAAACCGCCTGTGCCTGTATTCAAATCTAGATCAGAGAAATCTTTACTTCCCCAGTTACAGTAAGTATGAAAACAGATCAAACTTTCTGTAGCATATTTACCAAATGATATCTCTGATACTTAGTTCATCAGGCCCAAGTCAGCATTCTCCCTCTTCCCCAAGCTTTGCAGTGAAGTTACTGCACATTTTTGTAATGTTCATCAGTGAAAGTAAACAAACCAATTCTTAGTTTTACTGTTATACGCCAACTTGATATGATACTTCTCAAGGAGATATAGAACAGATGCAGTGTGGTTGATTGTAAGTCATGATACATGTAAGCATGATCCAGGATGACATGAAAAAGACTGAGATGTTAATGCCTATTTTGATTCAGTCTTCCCTAAAAAGGTTAATGGTGACCAGATACTCAACACAATCAACATTAAGAACAAGGGGGAAGAAATGCAAGCCAAAATAGGGAAAGATCTAAATATTCTTTATCTTGATAAGTTAGATGTATTCATTTTAGCAGGGCCTTATGAAATTAATCCTAGGATACTTAAGGAACTAGCTGAAGCAGTCTTGGAACTGTTAGCAATTTTCTTTGAGAACTCCTGGAGGATGGATGAGGTCCCAGAGGACAAGAGGAGGGCAAACATAGTACCTATTGTTAAAAAGGGGAACAAAGAAGATCCTGGGAATTATAGACTAGTCAATCTAACCTTGATACCTGGAAAGATACTGAAACAAATTATTAAACAATCAATTGGTAAGCACCTGGAGGATAATAGGTATATTAAGAATAGCCAGTATGGATTTGTCAAGAACAGATCGTGCCACTTACTGGCCTTGTGGTGTGGGGAAAGCAGTAGACATAATATATTTTGATTTTTTAGAAAGGCTTTTGACACAGTCCCCCACTGACATTCTCTTAAGCAAACCAGAGAAATATGGTCAAGATTAGTAGTATTCAACCTGTGGTTCCCAGACCCCTGTGGCTTCACAGACTAAGATTTCTAAATCTCCATTTGAAATTTTTTAGGGGTCTGCAATTGAAAAAAGGGTGAAAACCATTGATCTAGATGAAATTACGATAAGGTGGGTGCAAGTCTGGTTGAAAGACTGTACTCAAAGTAGTTGTCAGTGGTTCGCTGTCAATTTGGGTGGGTGTATCTGTTGCACAGGGATCAGTCCTGGGTCATTTTCATTAATGACTTGGATAATGGAGTGGAGAATATGCTTATAAAATTTGCAGATGACACCAGCCTGGAAGGGATTGCAAGCACTTTGGAAGACAGGATTAGAATTCAAAATGACCTCGACAAGTTGGAGAATTGGTCTGAAATCAGCAAGGTGAAATCAATGAAGACAAGTGCAAAGTATTTCACTTAGGAAGGAAAAATCAAATGCATGACTACAAAATGGGAATAACTGGCTAGTAGTAGTACTGAAAAGGATCTGGAGGTTATAGTGGATTACAAATTGTATATAAGTCGTCAATGTGATGCAGTTGCAAAAAAGCTAATATCATATTGTGGTGAATTAACAGGAGTATTGTATGTAAGACACAGGAGGTAAACGTCCTGCTCTACTTGGCACTGATGTAGCCTCAGCTGGAGCACCGTGTCCAGTTCTGGGCACCATACTTTAGAAAAGATGTGGATAAATTAGAGTCCAGAGGAGAGCAACAAAAATGATAAAAAAGTTTTAAAAAAAAACAACCCCAAAACTTGGGCATGTTTAGTCTTGAGAAAAGAAGACTGGGTGAGGTCTAATAAGTCTTCAAATATGTTAAGTAAGGGCTGTTATAAAGAAGACAGTGTTCAATTGTTCTCCATGTCCACTGAAGGTAGGACTGTAAGTAATGGACTTAATTTCCAGCAAGGGACATTTTAATTAGAGACTAGGAAAAACTTTCTAACTATAAAGGTAGTTAAGCTCTGGAATAGGTTTCCAAGAGAGGTTGTGGAATCCCCCATCTTTGGAAGGTTTTAAGAACAGGTTGGCCAAACATGTCAGGAATGGTCTAGGTTTACTTTGTCTGCCTCAGCACAGGGGACGACACTTGATGACTTCTCAAGGTTCCTTCCAGCCCTAAATTTCTATGATTCCATGTTTAAAAATTGCTACACTAAGGAATCTGTCTGGAAGTTTTATGGTATTCCCCTACCTGTCTTCAGGGTGTGAATATGTCTGATGTTCCTTATGAGACATTATATAGTCACTGATTTTGTCTGTAATCTTAACTGCACAGCATTTGAAAACCCTGCAACAAACTGTGGCTCTTGGAAATACAGGAATAAGTATTATACAACCTAAAGTAAAGCACATAAGAACAAAAGTGTATCTTGTCTGTGTCGGGTTATGCTGAAAAGATACAATAGAGTCTTAGACTGTAGCTGGTAAAAAGCCTTCACATCAGGATTTCAACAGGAATTGAAAAAATAGCTTTATGCTCTTAAAGCACATGCAGGCTCTTACAGAGAAGGAAATGCATGCTTCAGTGTAAGTACATTCCTTAGTAAGGGACATGGTGTATATCTGCAAAAATGTCCTTACAGATGAAAGCCTCTATGTCCATTGCATTGCTCAGCAGTTTTGAAGTGAATAATAAAAACTGTTAAATGACCAATAAGGAGCTAACGGAAACAGAACAAACTGGTTCTGCATTTATTGTCTCTGAATGTTTTTTCTGCAGAAACGTTCTTCAGTTTTGTTCTTTCTTCCAGGAGATCGCCACCAGATGGGCAGAGTTTCCGAAGCTTCTCATTTGAGAAACCAGCATTACCTTCAAAGCAAAACAAGTCTGGTGAAGATTCAGATGAAGATTATGAAAAAGTAAGATCAGATGGCACATTCCTAAAGAGAACACTTCTAAGTTTTAGGGGGTTGTAAATTTGGGCGTGAGTCAGGTCTGTAAGTTTGAAAGGAGTTAGTATAATTAGTAACAATACTTCACTTCAGAATACTGCTCCACTGCATTGGCCAACTTTATGAGAGCGCTGGTAACAGATTTTGATTCTAATGTCAGATACGCCAGAATGTATTAGCACTTTTGAAGGAGCACACAATAGGGAATAATAGTATAGTAACAAAATCAGGAGACCATGGGTGTAATTTAATTCTAAAAAATATTTGCTGTACCATAGAAGTTACCTATAAAATTTGGGCCTGAATTTAGAGAATCCTAGGTAGCTGCAGTATGTCAAAAGACACTTTGCTCTGTTTCAGTTATTCCAATCATCTTTTTAAAATATTGCTGTTTACCTTACTTTACACATTTTAATTTTTTTTAAACGCTGTCTTAACAGGTTGAACTGCCTAATTCGGTATTTGTCCAGACCTATGAATCCATTGAAGTAGAAAGGTAAACTTAACTTTTTTTCTTTTTTTTGGAAAGAGGAGTTGCTTATAAATCCTCAAATAAAATGACCTGCAGTCTAGAAAGCCATATTGTGAGAGTTAAGACTAGTAAATCAACCTGAGATTTCTATTGAACGCATGAAATAATTTACCATTAGTTTGTATATAAATAAAAAATTACAAGTCCTTTAAATTGAAAACCAATGGCCTCTAGGAAAGCTAATTACATGTTAAAGTATTCACCATAAAGTAGTAATGCATAAGATTTATTCCTTCTGGGACAATGAATTGGACTGGGGTCTGGCTTAGGGTTCTATAGAACTTTTAAACTCTAGGTCACTGGTTCAAATGTAGCCCAGACTGGTAGTGACCAAAAGTCATTATAATGTGATGGCCATTTCATGACCTATATGAAATGAATTTGATGGTCTTAGTTCAGTTCCCAATGGACAAGTATCCTCAACAACAATTGCCACCATAAGCTTGTTGGCAGTCCTCAGCAGAGAGGCCAATGATAGAACGCGTGCGACTGAATTGTCCTCTCGCGCTCTAAAGGTGATCCCTCCAAGTAAAAGCTGGAGAATTGGGGGGCGGGAAGGGGGAGAAGAAGGGAGCGCAGTATGAGAAAATTGTATTGCTACTGCCTGCTCTGTTGTTGTTTGTTTCGTACCATCCAGTATATGCTAGTGAGTTTTGAATTACTCAGGAAGATGATCCAAGGATGCCCGGAGAAGCTGATGATCTAAAGAGAGACAGAGACATAGATAGGTTAGGAGAAGGGGAACAATAGGCAATTTGACTTGAATGTAACTTGATCCACTGGTCTGTGGAGAAAGAGACCTTCATGCTTCAGTGCTACCAGTCAGCATGTTTCATGAGCATAGAATCCATTAAAAAAAAATTGAGTCTAAAGTATTGTGCAAATATTAATCAACTGAGATCTTCACACCATCCATCCTAGTAGGGAAATACAGATTGGGAAAGTGAAGCAGAGAGTCAGTGATGTTTTGAAAGCCACAGAGCAAGTTGGGGAGAGAGTAGAGATTAGAGACCTAGAGTTTCTTTTTTCCAGCCCGTGCGCAATCCACTAAGACATCACTACCTCCCTATACACTAGCTGCTTAAGGACCCTAATGAGTCTTCCTAAAATGATGAGGTTCTATTAAGTGTCCATTACCATCAGTCTGTGAAACTGCCTTCCCAGCCTTTAGTCAGTTCTTAGGCTAAATCATTACAATCCATGAAATGATGATTTACATTAAGGATTTTGAGATGTAGACATATCCATTCTATCCAAAATCTGTTAAGTTTGTTAGTATTTTCTGAATGTGATATTTACAGTTTCCATATTATTTTAGGATGTTCAAAGCTACCAGCTCAAGAGGACATCCACAAAATGGATTATACTGTATTAGGAATTCATCTACCAAGCCTGGAAAGGTAACTCACAATAGGGGAACCTGTGCTATAAGTTAATTAAATGTAACTCCCATTTAATTGTTATTTGCAAATTAACGATATTGGAGTTTAATTACAGTAATGTATTTAGCAATTTAGACATGCCCTTTTTTAAAAAGGGAAGTAGGTCTGAAGCAGTAGCTGTACATCCTAACTTGCATAATGCTCAATGCTCAGTTATTTGAAAGAAATGTAACTGATTCCTCAAAAAAGGTAGTTTTGAGTTTTTTCTTCATAAATTTGTTAGGAAGACTTTTTTATGCATGCTGAATGTAATATTGCATTTTCTTTTTCAAGGTATTAGTTGTATGGGATGAATCTGCTGAGAAAGTGAGAAACTACAGAATCTTTGAAAAGGTTGGTATGAATGCTGTATATAAAAAGGGCCTCTATGGTATTTACACCTGCTCTAGTTACATCATACAGTATCAGCCTAAGGCTTCCCGTTACCTCCAAACACCCTCTCTCCCCCTTCCTCCCTCCCCCCTCTGCAAAAAAAGTACAGATAGGCCTGAGCTGCAAAAATCAGATCTGGATTTAGAGCCGGAGAACTCTGATCTGGGCCTTCCATTTATGAAGATAGGAAGTCTATAATGTTCAGACCCAAATATGATCTTCAGTAAAATTATAGGGTGTTTGGATCCCCAGGTTTGGTTTGGGCTTATCATTTATGTGACATGAGCTTAGGGTTAGAGCTTAGGTCACATACATAATACTTTGCAAAGTAGTGGTCTGTTTGGAAAGGCTTCATAGGTGCCATTGATTACAGATGTATTTTCTATCCCTACAACAGGATTCACAGTTTTACTTGGACTCAGAAACCATGTTTTGGAACATTGGAAGTTTGGTTGAATACTACTCCACCCATGTCTTACCCAGCCATGACAGCTTGATTCTCAAATGTCCTTATGGTTACTGTGGACCAAGGTGACACGGCCTGCAAAATGAACTGACTGTAAGATCAAACACACTGTGGAAAAATGGGCACTTAGAGGGATGGTAGTTTTTCCCCCAAAATTAAATAGGAATTCCCATGCCACTGGGTTTGATTTCCTGAACTTTGCACACAGAAACTGTTTCTGCCATTTGTTCTCCCACTGCCTACAGACTTGCATTTAAAGTATCTCTTTGATAAGCCCTTCCAAACCAGGCTGCTGGATTTCAGACCCTCGTTACAGCTCTTTCTGTGAAAAAAGGCTGATCTGGCTCTGCTGTGAAAGGTATTTACAAGACGTGCCCTTTGAGGAATCGGTGCTGCTACTTTCCTAATCATGTGGATGTGAAGTTGGAGGAAGGACCTGGCCAAAGAGGCATTGTGGACAAAACTATTAGGAAAGGAGAACTTTTGAAAGAAAAGCACTGTCCATTTGTGACAGGGAATACTAATTTTCTGACTTGTATTGCTTCTTGAGTCAGTACTGGTGCTTGACTGAGATTTTGTAATAGTTTATAATTAATCTGTAAATAACAAGGATGCTTATGGAAATAACTTGGTTCAATGGTGGATATAGGAAATCAAGGAAGTGGGCTTTGTAAGTCATGCCTTACAGAAGGCCCATCTCTAACTCCTGCAATCAGCCTCCCAGTGCCTGCAGTGGTATGCTCAGCTCTGATGGTGGGTGTGGATTTTTATATATTGCTTACTGATAACCTCTCTGGACAATTGTGGACCAGTATTAAGTTTGCTCCATCAGAAACCCTATTCACAAGTTCTCAGTCAGAAAGATAGTTGCCAATAAAACTTTTTCATGTATGTATGAAAGAAAAAAGGAGGATATAGGCTGAAGTGGAGAATAATCTGGAGAGTAACCCAGATTGAGATTCAGACTTCTCCCATATCATCACTATCAAAGGCAATAGGAAGGATGGTAAATAATACATAAAACTTCTATTAAATCACGTGGATAAAGTTGTCAGCGCATCAAATTCAGTATATGTAGAGCACAATGGTCCCATTATACATTTTGTAAATCACAAATTGTTCTTTCTGTTGGTTTTAACATGTCTATTCAGTTTGGAGTCCTTGTATAAAATAAATGATCCCAAACCTACTGTTCTCACTTCCTGTCAGCTAAGATAAAATTGCAGCATTAACAACCCTATTAATGGTAGGTGCATGTAACTTTTGTTGACATATATTTGTGTAGGAAAATCCTAAAGCCAAGGTGTTAATAGGAAGAGCAACATTTCCACATAACTGACTTTTCCAGTGTATGTTGTTTAACAAGGGGAGGGAGGGAAAAAATACCGTACTTTAATGTCCTGTGTTTCTTAACTTTTGTGTCTCAAGAGTACTGTAATGGTAACATGGTGATGAGCTCAAACTCCGTAGAAGGAGAATAGAACTGATCCAAGTTTGTACGATAAGGTTTCTGAATCCAGATTGGTGAATAATCTCTCCTGGTGTTGACTTTTATATCTTTATGCACACCAGGTTTTATTTCTGACACTGTTTGTATTTAAGTTATTTCATGCATTTAACAAAGGTGTTATAGGGTAAGATTTTCTATTTATAAAAATAATAAAACGGGATCCACATTAGATATTACCTATGATTGAATTCTCCTTTAGAAAAGAGAGATGTGATCTTTGAACTGGATTTCGAGCCAAAATCCTTGGGTTCAGCTCCCAGCTTTTAACACAGTGTATGGTTTTAGGCAAGTCACTTAATCTCTGTGCCCACCTTAAAGGAACGTTGAGTATAAACTAAGGTTTATGTGGTGCTTGGAAAATGTAAAGCACTATGCAAGTTTTTGATATCTTTTAATAGGTTAATATTTGTGAAGTTTTAATGGGAATCCTCTAGGTTTCTCTGCTTCTCCTCTAATATGAGGAGCTGAATGTGAAGCATGCTGTCAATCAAGTGTTTGCAAAAAGTCATTAGAGCTGGTTCTACTCTATGTGGAGAGAACTAGTGTGAGGAGAGGATTTCTCAGAGGTAACCCAGAAAATGTTTATTACTTTCGACCTCTGCTTTTTTTTTTTTCTTTTGCAGATTTTGATCAAATGAATTCTGCCCTGTCTGAAAACAACTGACTAGGTCATACCAGACCATTGACACTTACAATATACTGTCTTGCAGGAAGCAGTTGATTCAGATATAGAATTATACTAGCATTTTGTTTATTTCCTCTGACAACTATTATTATTCATCTTGAGTGCCTTAAACTGCAAAAGTACTTACATAACACAGTATAGTAAAACTACATAACACTGTCTTGTGTAATATGTGAAATTTGCACACATGTAAATATTCATTTTCTATGAATTACTGCCAATTTCCTTGTGACAAACCTATGAATGTATACGTTTCTGAGGTAAATAAATTTTTAAGACGAATTCATACCAACTGTGTAATTTCATTGACCTACCATACACACTAAAAAGGAAACTTCTCCTTTTGTTGTGCTATCTTTAAGGAGCATCTGATTCTTTGATTTTGATTTTCAGCACCATTGAGAAGTAATGTTGTATATGGAAAGATCTTTCAGAAAATCATTATTTCTGCAAATAATTGTGTATCAAGAATAGATTAGACAAACATCTGTCAGAGATGGTCCTAGGCAGGAGTGGACCTATGCATTTTGCAAGCCAGAATGGAAAACATTTTCAGCAACCGCTTCCCTCCACCCCTGCTGAGCAGCTAAACAAAACAAAATATGGCTAGCCAATCGGCAAAACTGAACAAAGATACTCCCATGGAAGTTGATGTCCTAGAACCAGCCCTAAGTCTAAGTATATTTAATCCTGCCTTAGTGCTGAAAGATGGACTAGATGACCTCTTGAGGTCCCTTCCAACTCTATATTTCTACGATTCTGTGATCATGAAACTGTACCCTATTGTGAGGTGCAATCAATCAATAAATAAATATTAAGGAGAAAAAAATCACTAAACATGGGAGCCTTAATGTAATTGAGAATCAGCCCAGCAAAGTATAGTGGAACTGTCTGGATGCAGAGGTTATTTGATGCCTACGGGAGTCCCATCATCTATTCCATAATTGTGCCTCTAGCAAGAGACCCCAACAGGTTATAGACTTGGCGATTTGTTTAAGGTTCAGTCCCCAGCTGAGAGTATGTCACTGAAGGCTCTGTGTAAGCTTGAAAGCTTGTCTGTCTCATCAATAGAAGTTGATCCAACAAGATACTACCTCACCCACCTTGTTCCTCTAACGTCCTGGGACCAACACGGCTACAACAATACTGCATACAATCATTGAAGTGAGGCAGTCTGTGCAGCAAAGATCTTGCTAGATTTTATCACTAGAAGTTTGTGCTTCTATCGGATGTATTATACCAACTGACACACCACTGATTGCGCTTGTCAGTGCTAGCCACTCTCATTAGGGTTTCTTCCCCTGCATCCAGAAGTAAGCACCGAAATGCTAATTTCACTTAAGGACACAAAATG
This sequence comes from Caretta caretta, assembly GCF_965140235.1. NCBI lineage: Eukaryota > Metazoa > Chordata > Testudines > Cheloniidae > Caretta > Caretta caretta. The sequence continues at coordinate 133,637,235 of NC_134209.1, read as the reverse complement.
CTGAGCGATGCCTATAGCAGAATTAGATGAAGAACATCTTGGGTGAATGGGCATGTGTGAATCAAGCAAGGAACAGAGTCTCCCTGAGGAACCTTCCACTGGGTTTATGGGGGGTGACAGTGGGTCTGCCTACTTACCAGCACCCAACAACTGCTATCTCTTTAAGATTTCAGAAGGGCAGAGAAGGCCAACCAGCCAGTCTTCAGACTACAAGATAGGACGTAGTGCAACACTAGATATAATCCCTTCAAGAACCAAGTAGAGGGAGAATATTCCAGCTGTAGCCTCTAGTTAGTTCCTTCCGTCTATCTGAATGTGGGGTACGTACATCCCATCACAAGCTTTTTATATCTTTTTAATTCCACCAATAAAGCACTTTAAAAAGGCATTTTTCAGCAAAGCCAACAAAACAGAAAATTGTAGGCCAAGCCAATGGGGAGATATGAGGCAAAAGCAGCTTACAAGACGAGACAACAGGTGGAGACAGACAGATGGGAGAGCACAAACTAGACAATACTGGTCAACATGATTATGCAGCTGGTGTGCTAAAACCACTGCCATTTTAGCCTTGTAATCAGAATATTCATCTCTAGTGTCAAATACTGTCATGAGGAAGCTATAAACATAGAGATGTTGATAATTAAAATATTTCCAATTAGCTTTACTTGCTTTCTGTCCTTAGAAAATGAAGGTGCTTCTACATTGTTCCTTTGTTACAGATGTCTCTGGAAGTATTGTACCCTTGATGTTTGTAGCTGGAGAGATTAAGCAGGTAAATTGAAGTTTACTGACATGCACATACAAAACAGTTTGATAACATATATGGTCTGTGCTGCTTCATGCTTTGTGAAGATTTTGTTGTCAAAGTTAACATTGCTTTTTTTTAGATTTCTTGAGCCTCTGTGGCAGTTGCTTTGAATTTAGTGACATCAACTGGTCAAGCAATAAAATAGCACCATGCACGATAAATTCTACATCTGAATACATTCAACAAAGATTGGGTGATTTGGAAAAAATCCTTGTTATATGAACTTGTGAAACTCTTAACAGAAGCTAGGTCTTAAAGCTCAAGTCTCAATATCCAGTGAAAACTTGATGGGATGGAATACTACTGTAACTGGCTTTGGGTGTAACATCATGTGACCAAATCCTGCTCACATTTCTCCTATAAGTAGTTCCACAGATGTCAGTAGCACTCCTCACCTGAATAAGACAGGATTTGGCCAAGGGAAAGACTGAGGCAAATTTCTTGTGATATTCCTTATGTTTAAATTACTCTAGGAAAAACACTTTCCGTTTATAGTATTTGCACAATGTTGGGCATCTGGTCTCACGACAAATCAATATTTATTCTATCCCAAAACCTTACAGGATTGCTGCTGATTGTTGTGAAATTGAAATATTTTTGGCTGGAAAACTGTTTGACCCCATATCAAACATATCTGATATCTCAAAAGGGTTTCTAGCCCCTTAAATGTTCAAAGTTTCCTTTAAACTTTGATGAGGCACTTTTTTGTTTCAGCAATAGGAACATTGGGGGATGCCAGACTATTTGTACAGCTCATTAAATATAGAATAACTTGTAGTTCTTCCATCTGAAAAACACTTTGCAAACCTTAGCTTCACCACGCCTCTGTACCTCCACTTTTACAGCTGGGTAAACCGAAACAAAGAGGTTCAGTGAGCTGAAGATATATAGGAAGTCTGTGGCAGAGCCAGGACAGAAATCAGGTCCGCTGACTCCCAATCTGTGCCTCAAACACAGGGCTATCCATTACTACCTATCCTGTATATACCCTAATGATAGCATCTAATCCCTGTTTGTTAGGGAGATGGCCATGCAACCCGGTCATGACACGGTTCTTTCCCTGAGGGGCCTACAGTCTAGACACTGCAAACAATCATTTCCATGTATAACCTTATCACACATTCTCACTGAAGCAAATGGATTTTTCATGGAAACAGGATATTTGCTGAAGTAACTTTTTGCAGGATTAGCCCCTGATTTAGATGCAACATGTTTTGAAGAAGGGGAGATGAAATTGAGTGAGACAAAAAGAGCAAGTCAACAAAATAAGATTAGGAGACTTCTTGTTTTTTGAAAGTCACATTATTGTTCCTTTTTCATTTGTCTAATGCTTTTATGAGGCTGTTTAATGCTTTCAGCTCTTCGGTGTAGCTGCTTCTCCTGCCTTTCGCTATCCCCTCCACACTAACTACCCTCTAAACCAATGGTTTTCAAACTGCAAGTTGCGACCCAGTACTGGGTCGTGGTGGCTCTGGTCAGCACCGCCGACCGGGCTGTTAAAAGTCTTGTCAGTGGTGCTGTCCAGCTAAGGCAGACTAGTACCTACCTGTTCTGACACTGTGTGCCGCTCCTGCCCCAAGCACCGGCTCTGCACTCTCATTGGCTGGTTCCCAACCAATGGGATGGGGTTGGGGGGGTGCCTGTGGGTGAGAGCCGCGTGAAGCCGCTTCTGTGCCTCCGCCTAGGAGTCAGACCTGCTGCTGGCCACTTCTGGGGCACGGCATGGTCTACGGTGCCAGGACAGGCAGGAACCCTGCCTCGGCACCCCGCTGCACCGCTGACTGCGAGCTGCCCGAGGTAACCCTGTGCCCCAATCCCCAGCCCTGAGCCCCCCTGAACCTGGAGCCCCTTCCTGCACCCCCAGCCCACAGTCCCCTCCCACACCTTGAACCCCTCATTCCTGGCCCCACCCTGCAGCCCTCACGTTTGCATCCCAAATCTCTGCCTCAGCCCTGAGCCCCTCCCACACCCCAAACCCCTCATCACAGGCATCAACAATTTTCTTCAACTGGGTCACCAGAAAAAAAAAGTTTGAAAACCACTGCTCTAAACAACCCTTAATGTGACTAGTTCTTCCTTCATGTCAGTCTGGGCCCTCTTGTGTATTGAAACTGTTACCCACGTAGACCACAACCCTGCAAGCTGTTCTGCATGGTTGAACTCCTACTCCCACACAACTCCATTAAAGTTGATAGGCCTTCACTCTGGTGCAGTGAGAGAACAGCCTGTAGAATTGAGGCCTAATATACTGAATTACAGAAAACATGACAAAAGAGGTACAGATGGGACAGATGGCCTCACAAATTGTGAGAGTGGTGCCTCAACAATCTCTTGTGATTTGTGCTTTACTTATATCCCACTTCTGTTTGCCTTTCCAATGGCTGCCAGACACATAAGGTATGTCTATGCTGCAGCTGGGAACACACTTCCCAGCATGGGCAGACAGACATGTACTAGCGCTGCTCAAGCAAGCACACTAAAAATAGCGGTGTGGCTGTGGGACACAGGTGACTGCTTAAGCTACCTACCCAACCCCCGGGTACAAACTGGTGATTAGCCCAAGCCACCACCCATGCCCCTGCAGCCATGCTGCTATATTTTGGCATGCTAGCTCAAGTAGAGCTGGTGCATCCATCTACTGGTACTGTGAAGCACGCTCCCAGCTCCAGTGTAGACATACTCATACGGTGGTCACTTAAGTACTATTTTCAAATCATACCTAGGTATTCTTGAAAATGTTACTTTCTGTTTATTGCCATCAATACCAGGCTTTTCCTGAATGATGTTTTGCAGATTGTACCCATTTGGCTTGTAATCTCTCTTGGCCATATTTCATCCTCATCCTCCTTGCTTTACACATCCCTTGATTTCTTCAATTCTTCCGTTGATCTATTTTCAGATGTTTCTTACATTAATTTCCCTTCAGTTCTAACTGGGCTATGAAGAATCCAAAACCTTTGCGACTGGCACTGTTCCTTTCTTTAATGCTCAAGGATGAGGAAGGTGTCCTTAAAGAAAGTACTGCCACAAGTACTCCTTTTCTTTTTATATAGGAAAGATTTCTTGGAATTTTTTTTAAATAGGCAGAAAATTTCCCCTCTTTATGTTACTAAAAATTTCATGAGGAAAAACTCCTTCCTATAAAAGGTCAAAATGCACCTGGTCAAAGGTAAGGAAAGTGTGGGCCCCTTACTGAATGAGGGAGGCAACCTAGTGACAGAGGATGTGGAAAAAGCTAATGTACTCAATGCTTTTTTTGCCTCTGTCTTCACTAACAAGGTCAGCTCCCAGACTGCTGCGCTGGGCATCACAAAATGGGGAAGAGATGGCCAGCCCTCTGTGGAGATAGAGGTGGTTAGGGACTATTTAGAAAAGCTGGATGTGCACAAGTCCATGGGGCCGGACGAGTTGCATCCGAGAGTGCTGAAGGAATTGGCGGCTGTGATTGCAGAGCCATTGGCCATTATCTTTGAAAACTCGTGGCGAACGGGGGAAGTCCCGGATGACTGGAAAAAGGCTAATGTAGTGCCAATCTTTAAAAAAGGGAAGAAGGAGGATCCTGGGAACTACAGGCCAGTCAGCCTCACCTCAGTCCCTGGAAAAATCATGGAGCAGGTCCTCAAAGAATCAATCCTGAAGCACTTGCATGAGAGGAAGGTGATCAGGAACAGCCAGCATGGATTCACCAAGGGAAGGTCATGCCTGACTAATCTAATCGCCTTTTATGATGAGACTACTGGTTCTGTGGATGAAGGGAAAGCAGTGGATGTATTGTTTCTTGACTTTAGCAAAGCTTTTGACACGGTCTCCCACAGTATTCTTGTCAGCAAGTTAAGGAAGTATGGGCTGGATGAATGCACTATAAGGTGGGTAGAAAGCTGGCTAGATTGTCAGGCTCAACGGGTAGTGATCAATGGCTCCGTGTCTAGCTGGCAGCCGGTATCAAGTGGAGTGTCCCAAGGGTCGGTCCTGGGGCCGGTTTTGTTCATTATCTTCATAAATGATCTGGAGGATGGTGTGGATTGCACTCTCAGCAAATTTGCAGATGATACTAAACTGGGAGGAGTGGTAGATACGCTGGCGGGGAGGGATAGGATACAGAAGGACCTAGACAAATTGGAGGATTGGGCCAAAAGAAATCTGATGAGGTTCAATAAGGATAAGTGCAGGGTCCTGCACTTAGGACGGAAGAACCCAATGCACCGCTACAGACTAGGGACCGAATGGCTAGGCAGCAGTTCTGCGGAAAAGGACCTAGGGGTGACAGTGGACGAGAAGCTGGATATGAGTCAGCAGTGTGCCCTTGTTGCCAAGAAGGCCAATGGCATTTTGGGATGTATAAGTAGGGGCATAGCGAGCAGATCGAGGGACGTGATCGTTCCCCTCTATTCGACATTGGTGAGGCCTCATCTGGAGTACTGTGTCCAGTTTTGGGCCCCACACTACAAGAAGGATGTGGATAAATTGGAGAGAGTCCAGCGAAGGGCAACAAAAATGATTAGGGGTCTAGAACACATGACTTATGAGGAGAGGCTGAGGGAGCTGGGATTGTTTAGCCTGCAGAAGAGAAGAATGAGGGGGGATTTGATAGCTGCTTTCAACTACCTGAAAGGGGGTTCCAAAGAGGATGGCTCTAGACTGTTCTCAATGGTAGCAGATGACAGAACGAGGAGTAATGGTCTCAAGTTGCAGTGGGGGAGGTTTAGATTGGATATTAGGAAAAACTTTTTCATTAAGAGGGTGGTGAAACACTGGAATGCGTTACCTAGGGAGGTGGTAGAATCTCCTTCCTTAGAGGTTTTTAAGGTCAGGCTTGACAAAGCCCTGGCTGGGATGATTTAACTGGGAATTGGTCCTGCTTTGAGCAGGGGGTTGGACTAGATGACCTTCAGGGGTCCCTTCCAACCCTGATATTCTATGATTCTAAGGCTTATAACAGAACTCTTGGCACAACCTTAACTATGCTATAAGATGTCTAAACTTTGGCAATTCTATACATAAAATATCCTTAAGTTACAGTTAAGGATGCTATGTGGAATTCAAAAGATAATGTTTGATTACACATATCCTGTACCAGGAAAAAAAAAATCAAAGCATTAAAAGTTAGGATAGTCTCAATGAAAAATTACCTTAAAGCATTCTGATACCAACTTTAGCTCTCAAATCACGCACACTTCCATTCTTACCAATAAACATAAAGGGGAAAGTCCTGCCATTTCAGTGAGATGCACAGAGCTTGCATCTAGACCCATATGCCCATTTTCATAAGGAAATTTTACCTTTATTAGTTTTTTCCTCTTTGAGCCAGGTCTTTCAGCAGTATTATCTGCAATGTGGGTCTTCCCTTTGTGGATCTACAACAAGGAAGTGTGCAGGCTTAGATCTTCCCCTTCAGGCGCCAGGGAAAAGCTAGAAGAGAACTAATGAGGGGAGGGACTTTTAAAGGCCAGAGGAATTAGAGACCATCCCAGAAGAGCTGTTTCAAAGGCCTGGATCAGATGATAATTACAAGCCACAACATGGAACCACCCACAAATCCCAGAAAGTCTCACCCACAAATGCCCAAACTAGAGTCTGATGTCCCAGTGTGTAGAGCCTAGGACACCCGGAGAAGGAAGACTGCTGCTCAATGTGCAAAACACCCAATTCTCTAGGACCTAAGGGACTGTTATGGGGTATATGTGCCCTTTAAGACTGGAGGGGGCCAGAAGACCCCATTCCAGGGATATTGGAATGAACAAAGGCCCTGGAAATGGTCTCGTAGCAAGAAGAGAGGACTCAGTCCCAGAGAATTAGTAACTGGATGGGAAAAAACAGGATACTGCCCCTTTAAGGGCCTGCAACCAGGAGACCTGTGGGGGTGGAGAGGAAATGGGACTCCCTTCTCTCCCAATCAGGAAGAAGCTGATATATATGCAGCGGTATATATGCTGCCTGCTCTCAGAACAGGAAGTGCAATCATTGGAAGAAGGAAGCCAGAGCTAGAAGGCTGAGCTCCTACTAGGAAGGGCATAATCAGTAGCTCTGTGAAGAACGTTTCTCTGGGACAGAGAAAGAACTCCGTGTGTGGTAGAAGAGCAGGATGTGAGTATGAACTTTTGTGTTGCTATGGTGGACTTTATTTTGAGGACATTGAGGACTCCTTTGAATTGCTTTAGGCTATCAACCCAGCGCCAGGCAGTGGTTGGTGATAGTCCCAAGAAAGTCTGGAGGGAGCTCTTAAGGGGCTCCAAAGAGGAGAAACAGAGCCAGGGTGGTGCAGAGGCACCTTAGGCCAAAAGGTGGTGCTCAGTTTTGATGTTCTGTACCTTGTGGGAATGCCCTACCCCCCATGTTCATCCTTGTAAAATGATTGTGTGGTATCCAATGCAAAGTTTGTCATGTTGCATGTCTTTGGAAGGCTCATGATGCACTGAGCATTGTTGTTACAGTAATGTTATAGGTTATAATTTCATGTATATAATTATGAGGCTGAAAATGTGTCCTCATGGCTAAACAAGCCCAGACAAAAACTCTCCAAGAACAGAGGGGCAGTTCAGACCTCATCAGGGCATGTATGGGACCAACCCAGCCCAGCCTCACAGGAACAAAGGACACTGACCTAGGCAATAACAAAGGATCTGTTGGAGTCTTGTGTGAGTCACCCCCCTTCCTTTGGTCAGTCAGGGACTACGATGAGGTAATGCTCACCTGACCCTGAAGGGGGGGGGGGGCAAAGCCAAGAGGGAAGAAAGAACATGATAAAAGGGAGAGATCTTTGCCATGCTTATCTTCTCTCTTCCACCTCCATCTACAAACATCACCACCAAGCGACTGAAGTGCCAATCAAAGAGGAGAGCCTGGCTGAAGGGCAACCAGCCAGCCTGTGGTGAGAAGCATCTAAGTTTGTAAGGGCACTGAAAGTGTTAAGATCAGCTTAGAATGTGTTTTCCTTTTATTTCATTGCACCAAATCTGACTTATGTTTTGACTTATAATCACTTGAAATCTATCTTTGTCGTTAATAAATTTGTTTGTTTGTTCTACCTGAAGCAGTGCATTTGGTTTAAAGTGTGTCAGAAACTCCCCTTGGCATAACAAGCCTGGTGCATATCAATTTCTTTGTTAAACTGATGAACTCATATAAGCTTGCAGTGTCCAGTAGGCATAACTGGACATTGCAAGATGGAGGTTCCTAGGGTTGTGTCTGGGATCGGAGATATTGGCTAGTGTCATTTGGTTGCAAAAACCAAGGAGCAGCTTACATGCCAGAGGCTGTGCGTGAACAGCCCAGGAGTGTGGGTTCTCACAGCAGAGCAGGGTAAGGCTGGCTCCCAGAGTCAAGGATTGGAGTGACCGAGCAGATCACTGGTCCGGATAACACTAGGGGAATATCACAGTAAATGGCAACTCTGCTACAGGACCATTGTGGTGTTTAATTATTTTGGAAAATGGGGAAAAAATAACTCGAGTCCCAAAAGACATTAACTGATGGTTGAAAGAACAATTAGGTGAATCTTATGCAGATCATTTCCATAACATTGCTAGGCTTTGGAGCTCAAATAAGAGTACTACTACTATTTTCTGAGGACCTCAACTGCTTTACAAATATCGATTAATTAAACCTCATCAGAGGCACATGGAGTAGGAATTATCACCACCATTTCACAGGTGGGGAAACTGAGACCTGAACATGTCAAATGACTCAAGAGAGGGAGTCAGACCACAGCCAGAAAAGGAAATATTGTACATGTCCTGTTGAATTTTGGAAAAAGCAGTCCCTGCCCCAGAGAATTTACAGTCTACAGCAGTGGTTCTCAAACTTTTTTTTTTCACGGACTACTTGAAAATTGCTGAGGGTCTTGGCAAACCACTTAATGAGCTTTCCAAATGTTGTTTGTATCATTAGCTAACTATTGTAAAGCACTTGGATAAAAGCGTTATATATAAAAAAATTAATAATTACCTTTTTTTGTTCTACAAATAAAAGCACACAACTCATATTTTAATATCAGTAGTCTTACCTTTCTAATGCGATGGATGTGCCCTCTCTCCCCCACCATGGCAGCCCCCAAAGTGGGGGCTGGGAAGGAGGGCCATCTCTCTCTGGCAGCCACAGCCCTGGAGCTGGGGAAAGTTGCCTCTTTCTCTGGCCGCTGCAGCCCTGTACGTCCCAAATTCCCCACACCCCCTCTTCTTACCCCACTGCCCCCTCCCACCTACCCCCCATTCTTTCCAAGGCCACCATCTCACCTTACATGTGGGTCTTCTTCAGCGTCCTGGCACCTAATTAGTGGATCCACATCTGCGCGGCTACACTAATTAGGTGGGTAGCCCTTGATGCTCTTGTGTGCGGCCGCCCAGGTGCGCACCTTAGAGGGAACTATCCGAGGACCATCTGAATGGAGCTACGGACCACAGTTTGAGAACCTTTGGTCTATAGTTTACAAGTAAGGGTGGCAGAGTAGGGAGGAGGGACTGAGAACAAGGGTGTGACCAAGAAACCTCTTGGTGCCAACTGGCAGAGGGCATAGGGGGTGCATAACACTTTACAGGCATTTCCTGGGTCAATTATAGGCACAATAGTTCACCAAAGGCATGTGAGAGCTCTACTGCGTGCCCTGGTCATCATAATCATTACGAAATGTATGCACGGGTCATATTTATGAAATTACGTATTTATACTAAAAATTATGTACTTCAGCTCGGGAGTTAAGATAGGTCACCAGGAGGTGGCCTAACTTGGACATGTTTCTTTCAGGCAGGAGGTAACACGCTTAATTCTCTGTCTGGCCATGAGGCAGCCCCAGCAGAGTCTTCCCAAAAGTGGGGGTGCCCCACCCCTTCTGCCTGAGGCCAAGCTGGAAGCCAGAGCGGGCCAGGAGCCGCAGACCCTCCACCTGTCGGGGGGGCGAGACCCAACAGCAGCCCCCACCCGGAGCAGGTAGAGGGTTCGTGGCTCCCCACAGCTGCCTGCACGGCTCTTACCCCAACCCAGCTCTGGCCAGGGGATGATGCCTCGGAGCCACAGCCTGGCCATAGTAAGAGCCGCGCAGCCAAGCAGTCCTGGGCGGAGACATGGACTGGGGGCTGCTCTCGGCCTCCAAACCCTGGGCAGGTGGAGGGTCCATGGGGTGGCGTCACACATTGCCTGGGCTCCATCTGCCAGCCCGGCTGGGGGCGCAGGGCCTCGGGGGAAGAGGAGGGGTTGGGGCTGTGGCAAAAAGTGGTCAGGCCAGTCCACTTTTAAAAAATGGGAGGGCCATGGCCCCCAGTCTCCCCTGTTCCAGCACTGATGGTCATGAGTGCATTGTATGCCTCACAATGGATGCCAATTTGCATATTGAGCCAGATACCAGCTGAAAGATTGTGAAATCTATTAGAGAGAAAATCTACAGGAAAAAAAGAAACGGGATGTCCCATTTATGACCAAGATCAAAGGATTAATCTGGTATATCAGGGAATGCACAGGTTTCTCTACTGAGGAGACCAGCTAAAAACATGTTTGTCTTATGAAAGGAGGGTCACAGCCACCCTGGCTGTAAAATGCTGAAAGGATTTAGGATGAGCATTATTCTGCAAGACATGAGGGTATCTAATTAATTAAATCTAGGTTCTACAATGACTGTTATTATTTGATTGTATCTGTAACCATTTATTTCCAGTACTTGAATCTCAGTGCTTTGTTCAATAAATCTATACTTGATTTCACTGTAAACATATCTAAGTGCTATGTGTTAAGTGGGGCAGTGATCTGAGGTGGAACTGATAAATTTGGGTGTACTGTTTCTTTGGAAGCAGCGGATCTCTGAATCAGTATGGTCTGCACAGGTCCAGAGGGGAGTACTTGTGTTGCCTGTGCCTAGTGAAGCTGAGGAGCTGATCTTAGCAGATGACATAGACAAGGCTTCCTCATGTTAAAGGCAGGTGGTAGTAAGGTACCTCACAGACCAGGGTACTCCCAGGAAGCATCCAAAGGCTTACAGCAATCACATGGTCAGTCTAGGCATCTGTATGTCTCTCTTAGTGGTTCTGTGTTCTGGGGTTTTGTTTTTATTTCTTACATTTATCTGAAAATGAGAAAGTTATAGGATGGTGAATATCATGAATTTGGTGTTAGGTGGGAACAGTGGAAGAAATGAGTCTTGAGGAAGGATTTAAATGAGAAATGGTTGATGGCTTGATGGATGTCATTCTGGCTTGTAGTGGGCAGACCATAAATTACCTTGGTAGCAGACAATTCTAGTTGTTAGCTCTCTGGTGTATCAAAACAACTGTAAATTGAAGGTGTAGAGAACAATTTCAATAACAGGTAGCTGTCTCTTGAGACTGTTTTTCCATTAATGGAGTGGGCAAATATTGATTTTTGACCTATTTCTGGCTAACAAAAGGAAAAACATTTCATTATCTGGAAAATTGTTGATTCCAGAGGCTCACTGTAATCTGTGTTTTTTCTGTTCTCTCCTATTTCAAATGTGTGTTACTGCAGCTGCAGGGATGCTTCTCCTCTACTGCAATAAATCCGTACTTTTAGCATCTATCTGTCTCTCTCTCTTCAGTATGTGAAATAAGCATTACCATGCAAGAAGAGTGCCACTACTCTTTAGAACTAAAACTCTTTGGACAGGATGTTGTAGAAGCAAAAGAAATGAGCACTTATAAAAGTAAGTGCCTTTTCCAACATTCCTTATTCTGGTAAAATATCTATTGACTTCACTGGCAGGTTTGACTGAATAAGGAGTGAATGACTGGAGCTTTAAGTGTACAAAGAGGTGTGGAGAGTAAAGGGGGGGAGAGAGAGAGATGAGCGAGGCAGAAGGCCTGAGACAAGAGGAGTAGAGAATGGTGGCTGCATGGAGATGGCTGATCCTCTGAGGTGCTGGGCATCTGCAATTCCAATTGATCAGGCTCTGACAGAAGACAGAAGGAAGCCATCTAATATTTATTTAGTCTGTTAAGTGTTGAGCATTATTACATATAATTTTTGAGAATTTTGTTTACATAATAGAAACTCTTGCACCACTTTGCCAAAAATATCTCATTCTCCATGTCTCACTGTTTCAGAGCCCAGCTGGACAGGATGTTGGCCTACTGCTTTTCTCTGCCAACCAGTGAGCAAACCAAAGACTAAAACAGGTCTTGCAACCTTAATAAGTGGCTGTATTTCAACTAGCCTCTCAGAGACATTCTCTTCACTATGGCTCTTGAAAGTTCTTGACATAATTTTATCAGGGATTCTATTTTCTAATAACTTGTCCAGGACAAGTGCTCTAAGTTTACTGTGAAAGCATGTTTTCACTGATTTGTACCTTTATTTGAAAAGCAAGAGCCCTGTCTGCTTTCTGACTATAAAGCACTGTTTTTTAGACCTAGCAGGTGTGAAGCAGAGATCATTAAAATATGTGGGGATGGTAGTCAAAAGGGTGGGAAGTAAATCAGCAAGGATAGTGAATAGAATGTGGTGACATTAATGTCTGATATCTCAATTGGCTGAAGCAAGATTTTTTTTTTTCTGGGATAATCAGTTCCTTGGGAAAGGGCTCTTTCATAGTTGTTGTTGTTGTTGTTTTTTTTAAAGATCAAAAGGGACCATTTGTGATAATCTAATCTGCCCTCCTGCATAACACAGGCCACAAAATTTCACCATGTGATTCTAGAAACAAGCTCACAGCACAACTCAACTGGAAGCTATCTTTTAGAAAGACATTGTGTTGATTTAAATACTTCAAGTGATGGACTGTCCAACCACATCTGTAGGTAAATTGTCCCAATGTTTAATTACCCCCATTGTTATACATTTGCACTTTACTTCTGGTCTCACTTTGTTTAGCTTTCGCTTCTGACTGGATCTTGTTATAACAGGGTCTGTTACATTAAACAGTTCTCTTATCAAATCTTCTCCCCATATAGGCACTTAAATAGTAAATAGTGATCAAGTTATCCCTTAACCTTCTCTTGGATAAACTAAAGATTTTTTTCATTTTTACCTATAAGGCAGGTTTTCCAGAATTTGAATTGTTCTTGTAACTCCTTCTGAATCCTTTGCACTAGTGGTCTCACCAAATGCCCTGAGTAATATCACCTCTTCCCCACTTCTTACTGTTACTGTTCATACAGCTAAGGATCATATTTCCACTCATATGCACTGTTTAGAACTGGGATTTTTTGGTTCAGTTGGTTATTCACCATGACCCAAAAGTTGTTCCTAGAATATATAGTTTTTGGCTACATTAAAACATATTGTTCATGTTCGACTAGCTTACTAACCAATCCACGTCACTCTGTAGGAGTGACTTTTTTACCATTCCACCACTATATGGTTCATCTGCATGCTTTACCAGCAATGATTTAATATTTGTGGATTTTTTTTGTATTCATAGGGTCCTATCTGTACACGTTGATAGCACTGCCTGAACAATAATAATGCAGAGGGACAATATTTTGATGGTGGGGAGGATAAAGTTAGGGACCTAAATACCGGGCCGGATTCTCGGAGGTGAAGAGAACACAGCTCCCGTTAGCGTGCACCACCCCATTGTCTCTGCTTCCCCTACAGCTAACACCTTCTGCCTTAGCACCCCCACCGTGCTCAGCTCGCAACCCCCCCATCTGCCTTCACCCCTCAAAGTAGCTGCCTCCCACCCCCTACCTTCAACCTGCCACCGGGCTCTGTTCCCCAACCCAGCCTTCAACCCGCCCCCCCGTTTGCTTTTCCCGCCACACCCCTACTGTTGATCCCACCCTCCCGCCACTTGCTCCTCTCTGTCTTACCCCGGCCCGCGCCCCGCCTCGCTCCCCTCCCTTAGCCAATGGGAGAGCCGCTTGCTTGCCGAGCCTGCGCCCGCCAATGGGCGGCGCGGTTGTTGGCCTGCGGCCGCTGGAAGCCGCACCCTGCCGGGGTGGGGTGTCGGGGGAGCGGGGCGGGGTTTGGTGCTGGGGCTAGAGGCGGAGGAGACGGAGGCGCGCCGGAGACTGGGGGGGACTCTGCAGCTGCCGCCCAGCACCCGCAGCGGGGTGCCGCCGCCGTTACTTCTTCCACACGCCGGGGTGAGCTGAGCGCCGCCGGGGCGCGGCCTGGGCGGGGGGGAGGGGGAGCAGGGGCGCAGACGTTGGGGGAGCGGCTGGGGGTGCAGCGGTGCAGGTGCCTCGAGGCGGGGGTGCAGGCCTTGGGCGGGGTTGGCGGAGCAGGGGTGCAGGCGCTGTGAGGAGGGGCTGGCGAAGAAAGGTCGCAGCTGTTGGGGGAGGGGGTGTAGGTATTGGGCGGAGGCGTTGAGCCTGGGCTGGGGGTGTAGGCGTTGGGTAGAGGGGCTGAGTCTGGGCTGGGGGTGCAGGCGTTGGGGGAGGGGCTGGGCGGGGGGTACAGGCCTTAGGCGGCAGGGGCAGAGGCGGAGATCTCTGACCTTGGTGGGTAGACGTAGCCTGGGTCAGGGTGCTGGTCCTGGAGTGAGAGGAGGCACGGTGGTGGTGGTGGGGGGGGACATAATGCGTGGGAGAAGCCTTAGCAGATGTGGGGTCTGGGGCAAGGGGCTGTAGTTCAGGTTTGGGGATTGGGTTGGGGAGGCGAAGGGTTGGGAGCCAGGCTCAGGGTGTGGAGGTTTTGAGGGGCCTCAAGCTTTTGGTTTGGATGACTCAGGGGATGGGCTGGGGGCTCCTGTCTGGGGGTTGTGTGAAAGCTGCTGTGCTGGCAGTTGGGGTGAGGGGGGCTCCTGTGGTGGTCTAAGCAGATGCTGTGGTGAGAGGAACGGTCACTGTGTGTCTGTACCTCTTTGCAGTCCTGTGATGGGTGAGGTGTAGGGCTGATGCTGTTACTGCAGGAAGCAGCTGCTCAGTGTTCAGATCTCCATTACACCACTTGGTGCATCTACCACCTCTTTCCCGGTTCTCCCTTGATCCGCTGTTTTATGGAATTAGATTGATTGTAAACATCTCTAATGACTTGCTGATTTTTGCAAGGTGTGGAGAGTGGGTGATACAGATTAATAACAGCAGCTGGTTTAGAGGGAGGGAAACAGTGAGAAGGAGGAAAACGGGGAATTTGTTGTATTTGTGTACAGTGTTATTGATTGGTGACGTACCAGTTGCTGGATATGGGCATTGGGCAGCTGTTGCATTTTGTGTTTATAGAGTGTTTCTCATCTTCCAGTATCTGTTCCTGGGTACAAAACATTACAAGCATCTGTGCACGTAACAAATATATATTGTAAGTGTTTTGTGTTTGACATTGAGTTTTAATTTAGGTTGGCTTTAAATAAAACTGGGGGAAATCCTATCTAGAAAAGACCACAGTTATGTCGGGGCCATGAACAGTGGTGGGTCTAAATCTTCACAGAATATTGTTGCAGCTGGTGGATGTCCATTCAAAGCCGATTCTTTTCTTTGGTCTTCTGAAAGCTATTACCAACAGTGGTCTTTTTTTATTACCTGCTTTAGTGATTTATGTCGGCAAATTAATACACTTTGTTCATTAAAATTGTTAAATTCTCAACTGTAACTGCTTGAGTTAAACAGTCTGGTTTGCCTGAATCTACAGGATTAGTCTCCCGTACATACAGGCTGCAGTGTAGCTATTCTGTACAACACCGAGCAACAGAATTAAGGTGATATAATGATACTCCAGGTGTGATAGAAGGATAGAAAGCACCACAAATCCTTTCTATCATGGAATAAAGAGGGTTTTTTAAATTATACAAATACTTATTTTAAAAAAAAATAGTCAACCACACACCTCATTTGGAACCTGAAGTATGCAATCAGGCAGCAGAGACACAAAAAAAGCAAATTCTGTATAGTACAGTACAGTGTTAAATGTAAACTACTAAAAAAGGAAAAGTGTTTTTTAAAAAAGATTTGACAAGGTATGGAAACTGTTTCTGTGCTTGTTTAATTTAAATTAAGATGCTTAAAAGCGGCATTTTTCTTCTGCTTAGTAAAGTTGCAAAGCTGTATTAAGTCACCTCCATTCCTGAGGTGTCCGTAACTCTGAGGTTCTACTGTACTAAGAAAATTGTCTTCATTTTATAGGCTGTTATACTGAACTGAAAAACAGAATCTAGAATGCATTTTCTGTTTTGCCCTCCATATCGAGGAATATGGATAACTCAAATTATCAACAACCTCTTGAGCTGTTTTAAGATGGAGTACAATATATCAAATTACTTCAAAGTGAGTTTAATGCCTGCTGTGGTTTGTTTTGGTTGTAATCTTGAGGTTGCAGGATTTAATTGAGATCTGACTTTCCAGCTTGAGGATGCTTTGGTCTTCCAGGATGAAAATGCATGCATTGATATACTAAACATATTGAATGTCTTCCACTTCTATTTGACTTCATTTTTGCTTAAACTCTTATTAGAGAAAACATTTTGGTCCAAAGATTGTTTTTTGTGAACATGAGAACAACCAATTGTCCATCTAACCCAGTATCCTGACAGTGGACAATGCCAGATGCCTCAGAGGGAATGAACGGAACAGGGCAATTTCAAGTGATCCATCTCCTGTTGTTCGGACCCAGCTCTTGGCAGTCATAGGTTTAGAGACCCCCGGATCATGGGGTTGCATCACAGACCGTTCTGGCTAATGGCCATTGATGGGCCTATCATCCATGTGCATATCTAATTTTTTTAAATTTCATACTTTTGGTCTTCACGGCATCCCCTGGCAACAAGTTCCACAGGTTGACCAGACATTGTGTGAAGAAGTACTTCCTTTTGTTGGTTTTAAATCTGCAGCCTTTTAACTTCATTGGGTGACCCCTAGTTCTTGTGTTATGTAAATAAAAAATGTGTTGCCCTTCTCTGTATCTTTTCCAATTCTATGATATCTTTTTTGAGATAGGTTGACCAGAACTGCATATAGTATTGGAGATTCATGTAGTGGCATTGATATTTTCTGTTTTATTATGTATGCCTTTCCTGATGGTTCCTAACATTGTTAGTTTTTTTTCATCTGCCACTGAACGTTGAGTGGATGTTTTCAGGGAACTATTCACAGTGACTCCAAGATCTTTTTCTTGAGAGGTAACAGCTAAATTTACACCCGATCATTTTGTATGTATAGTCAGGATTATATTTTTCAATGTGCATTACTTTGCACTTATCAGCATTGAATTTCATCTGCCATTTTGTTGCCCAGTCATCCAGTTTGAGATCCCTTTGTAGCTCTTCGCAGTCAGCTTTGGACTTAACGATCTTTAACACTTTATAGGATAATCTTGGATATGTCTTTTAGCACATTTCATGTAAAAATGTCAAGTTATGATATATTTGCAAGGTGGTATTAAAGTAATATTTCCCCTCATTATTATGTCTCTTGGTAACTTGCCCTTTTAGCAAGCCAGCAAGCACACATTCAGTGGAGGGAAAAGTGTTTGGTAAACAAATATTTTAGTTTCAAGTAAACCCTCACTGACTGCAGTAGCACTCAGTGTGGGAACAAGGGGGTCCAGTGACATGGATCCCATTACAGGGTTGGGGTCTTAGTTCTTGAGTGATATCTGATGAGCTTGACCTAATATAGATGCGGGGGGAAAAAAAGAGAGAAATTCAAAAAGTCTTTTACCAACTACTGTATGAATTCTGCAAACTGAGAAGAAAATAAAGGGTGAACATTTTAACAATCTAACCTAGGTTCCCTTTCAGATTAGAATGCTACATTGCAATATGTTCTGAATGTGTGCAAACAGATTTTGAATATTGGACAAACATGTCCAGCATGCAGATTATAAGCATATATATACTTTTATGAAGCGAATATTCTCAAAACCCCTAGAGTATGACTACACAGCAGCTGGGAGCAAGCCTCCCAACCTGGATAGACAGACTTCTGTTGGAGGGCGAGTCTCATGCTTGTGGACTAACAATAGCTGTGTGAACATTGCCACACTGACGGAGGCTTGGGCTAGCAATGGAAAGTTCATAGCCACCCAGTTACCTGGTGAGCCATAAGAATCAGAGCAAAGGTCCATCTAGCCCAGTATCCTGTCTTCCCACAGTGGCAATGCCAGGTGCCCCAGAGGGAATGAACAACCACACTAACAAAAGTCTTCAGGCTATAAAGTTTGCTCCCAGCTGCAGTGTGGACATACCCTGACAAGTTAAATTGTACCTCTTGTAATTGTAATCACTGCTTTTTGAACTGTGGCTTTCAGAAAGATTTTTTTTTCAATTTCTTAATTACTTGTTTGAGATCCTAGCTTAAATCATATTCTGCCTACCAATGTTCCCTTATAATTTCAGTTATTCTTTTATTCTTTACTTTCCTCTTTAAAACATTTCAGTGTTGATGGTGTGAATAACTGCTGTATTTCTGCCACAAAGGTGTCTGTGTTTCACTGTCTTGGGGTATGTGGTCCTAGTTCATATAATCTGTAAAGGACTTTAGGTGATACTTCTTTCTGGATTCTGCAGTTTGCGCCATACGTCTTTGTCAAGGTTCCTCCCCCACTCTGAACTCTAGGGTACAGATGTGGGGACCTGCATGAAAAACCTCCTAAGCTTATCTTTACCAGCTTAGGTCAAAACTTCCCCAAGGTACAAAATATTCCACCCGTTGTCCTTGGATTGGCCGCTACCACCACCAAACTAATACTGGTTACTGGGGAAGAGCTGTTTGGATGCGTCTTTCCCCCCAAAATACTTCCCAAAACCTTGCACCCCACTTCCTGGACAAGGTTTGGTAAAAAGCCTCACCAATTTGCCTAGGTGACTACAGATCCAGACCCTTGGATCTTAAGAACAATGAACAGTCCTCCCAACACTTGCACCCCCCCTTTCCTGGGAAATGTTGGATAAAAAGCCTCACCAATTTGCATAGGTGACCACGGACGCAAACCCTTGGATCTGAGAACAATGAAAAAGCATTCAGTTTCTTACAAGAAGACTTTTAATAAAAAATAGAAGTAAATAGAAATAAAGAAATCCCCCCTGTAAAATCAGGATGGTAGATATCTTACAGGGTAATTAGATTCAAAAACATAGAGAACCCCTCTAGGCAAAACCTTAAGTTACAAAAAAGATACATAGACAGAAATAGTTATTCTATTCAGCACAATTCTTTTCTCAGCCATTTAAAGAAATCATAATCTAACACATACCTAGCTAGATTACTTACTAAAAGTTCTAAGACTCCATTCCTGGTCTATCCCCGGCAGAAACCAGCATATAGACAGACACACAGACCCTTTGTTTCTCTCCCTCCTCCCAGCTTTTGAAAGTATCTTGTCTCCTCATTGGTCATTTTGGTCAGGTGCCAGCGAGGTTACCTTTAGCCTCTTAACCCTTTACAGGTGAGAGAAGCTTTCCCCTGGCCAGGAGGGATTTCAAAGGGGTTTACCCTTCCCTTTATATTTATGACAGTCTTGTTGAAGTGAGATACCATAAATAGCTGGAGTAGTAAATGCAGGTAATCAGTTACATTTTACATAGTCTTGTTCACTTTCTCATGGAATGAGCTGGCAGTGTTGAGCATGGTAAGGTTCTCTCCTAACTTTGAATGAATACCTATTTTATTTACCAGAGCTGTTCTTGGAAGTTGGGGGTGGCAGTAGACATTTTGTTTAAAACCACTGTCACTGAACGAAAACTTCAGCCATGAGACTTAAGTTGGAACTTACTTCAATTTTCTTTACTTGTTGGAGGGGGGTGTGTGTGTGTGTGAGTTTTCAAATTCCTGACATTATTTTAAGGTATTTTTGTTGTTTCATGTAACCTGAATCTCATGAGAGGTCAAGTTCACTGTTGGTACGACTTCACTAAGTTAATGGAGTTGCAACATCTTACACCAGCAGTGAACCTCGCCCAAAAAAAAAACCTTCTCCCTGAACTCCTAAGGGCAGATCTACATTCAGAAGTAATGTTGACCCAGCTGCATCACTCAGGGATGTGAAAATCCACACTCTAAACAGCATAGTTAAGCTGATCTAACTTCTCTTGTAGGCAGTGCTAGGGTTGATGGAAGAATTCTTCTGTTGAGCTTCCACCTCTTGGGGAAATAGAATATCTACGCCAGTGGGAGAACCCCTCCCATTGCTGTAGTGAGTGTCTATACTGAAATGCTACAGCTGTGCCGCTGTAATGTTTTAAGTATAGACAAGTCCTAAGCTGGTGTGGCTATTTTTAACAAAGTTATGTACGCTCATAGTAATTATATCCAATTACAATGTTCTTATTCTTGCATCCTGGTTTTCCAGTGAACATTCTCTTATGAGGGGTCAAGCATATTGAACTACTCTCTAGGGCAGTAGCTGAAGTAAAGCCTGATCTACGTTACAAAGTTAGGTTAATGCAAAGCAGCTTATGTCGACCTAGTTGTGCATCGGTCTGCACTTCAGTTTGTCTCCCACCACTGAAAGCGCTCTATTAGGCTGACATAGCAACATCACCACTCCGAGTGGCATAGAGCCATGGCTGATGTACTTAGGTAGACACATTGTGAGTGCTGACACTGTTACCCTGACTGTCCTTCAGCAGCTGTCCCACAATGCCCCACATTGGCCATTCTGGTCACCATTGTGAACTCCATTGCCCATAGAACATGGAGACCGGAAGCCCCCCTCCCCTTTAAAGCCTTGTGGATTTTTGAAATTCTGATTTTTGATTGCCCGGCTTGGTAAGA
The DNA here is from genome assembly GCF_965140235.1 of Caretta caretta. Classification (NCBI taxonomy): domain Eukaryota; kingdom Metazoa; phylum Chordata; order Testudines; family Cheloniidae; genus Caretta; species Caretta caretta. Next base: position 133,616,841 of record NC_134209.1, on the reverse strand, counting down.
GAACCTAGCAGTTCTCCACTGTTGAGTGCAAGTGCCCAGCTGAGCATGCTGGTTACGTTCTCCAGATGTGCTCCTGCCTAGAATAGACAGGAGATACTGGATCTCCTGGGCCTGTGGGGAGAAGAGGCTGTGCAGGCATCCTTTGAACCAGCCATAGAAACATTGAAATCTATGAGCAGATTGCTCTGGGGATGCAGGAAAAGGAACCAGCAGCAGTGCTGCATGAAAGCCAAGGAACTGTGGCAGGCATACCAGCTGGCTTGGGGGACCCACAGTTGATCTGTTGCCAAGATGCAGACCTGCTGCTTTTACAAAGAGCTGCATGTAATGCTTGGTGGAAACGCCATGACCTCCCTGCCCCCTCCAGCACCATGGATACCTCCAAGGAGCACAAGTCACAGGAGCCTGCTGTGAACAGTGAGGAGGAAGTGATGGTGGAGGAGGAGTACAGGGACAGTCAACTGGGTGATCCAGCTCCACAGCAAGCCAGGACCTCTTTGACTCCTCCACAGTCCAGCCAGTCCCACCAGTCAAGCATGGGATGGAATCTCAGGTAAGTGTATAGATAAATTTTCAATTACAGGGATGGTACCCCTAATGTACAAGGACACAATCTTTTGACTTTTCATTAATTTACTTGTGCTAGAAGAGGTAGTGGCACAACCAAGAGAGAGAGTTCTATCTGCTTTTCATTCCCCCTCTAGATTTAGGTTGATGCGGAGCAGTTTGTTTATGGGGATGTCCCTTCAATCTTCCTGAGAGATCTAGATGAAACTTTCTTGGAGGTACTCTGCAATCTTCTGCCGAAGGTTTCTAGAGAGAGGCTGCTTTATTCCTTCCTCTGTGGTAGGACAGTTTCCCACTCGACTCATTGATAACTTCAGGAAGCACCATTGCAGTACACAGGCTAGCAGCATATGGGCCTGGGCATCTTTGGGATGCCAGAAGCACACCCTGCCTTTGTTACTCTGAGGAGTGAGATATCAGCTAAAATAACCACTGCCTCTGGAAAACTGTGCCACTATTCAGTGCCATTGCACTATACTACTAGAATCATGTAACTGAGCAATTCCCTCCTCATTTTCCCAACCCCTGGTGTGTCATGCTTACCATTGCCGGTGTTGTGCACAAACAATCCCAGGCAGAAGTGAGAATTTAGTGCTTAAAACTTTAGGGAAGCCAGGGGCAGGAGTTCAGCATCTTGTTTTGCTTTCTGTAGTGAATACGCTGATAATGGTACCTCTTTTTTTATCTTTTTGCTTGTTTTATCTTCATCTGCTGCCGTTGCGGCCCTCCTCCACACCCGCAGAATGCCTGAGCCAGATAAGGAGAAAGAAGAGGACTCTGGATGACATGTTCAGTGAGATCCTGCAAGCCAGTGCTGCATCGGATCATGAGCACTGGGCCTGGAGGATAAACTTTGCTGACAGCCTGGAGAAGGATAGAGTGGAGAGGAGGAGAGTCCCAGCAGGAAAAGGAGAGGGAGACCTAATGGGGCTTTTCAGGCAGTAAACACAGATGCTGCAGACTTCGGTGGACCTGCAGATTCAACATTCCTGGCCTCCCCTCCCTCTTCAGCCCATTGAGAACTCAACTTCAAGACCTCCCTATTACCCCCCATCTACCCCCCCCCCCAACATTACACATTGACATTAGTGGTCGCTGCACTACCCCTATGCCACCGCCTCAGGAGGATATTGAATATAATCACACCTTCACATATGCTGACCTATGAAAGCCATGGTGGTTGTATGTATAGCTGAAATGGACATTAATGTTCATTCCCCTTCATAACTTCTGTTCTCTTAATTTTTTAAGTTTTTATTAACTTTTTAATGTATTTGCTTTTTTTGGTACTGATTTTGTTACAGAAAAAAATTCTTGTAGGAACACAGTTCTTATTTCACAAGATATGCTGCTGAGTAATCAGCAATTCTGAAAGCAACCAATTACCTGCTTCACAGGCCTGGTCTACACTACAGAGTTAGGTCAACATAAGGCAGCTCACGTCACGCTAATTATGTTAGCGTCTACACTTCATCCTTGTAAGTGCCCTAGTACACTGACATAACTCCTCCACTGCAAGAGGCGCACCCCCCCCCCCCCCACTGCACAGGAATGAACCCTGGAGTGGGGAACTGGGAGCCCGAATCCTAGTGGGGAACACTGGGCTGGGAGCCTCCCGCCTGCTCCGGGGTAACAACCCAAGCTGTGAGCTATAAGGGGCCCACAGCAGAGAGCCTACCAGCCTTCCTTGTCAATTTCATGGCTCCAGCATGGGAGCTGTGAAATTGACAAGAATGACAGGGAACAGCTGATGAATAGAGCTCTGGATATCCACTTTATATCTGCGTGGATATCTGCATCCATGGATGCGGTTCTTTGTGGATCAGATGCAGATCCAATCTTTTTTATCCCACAGGGCTCTAGAACAGCATTTCTCAACGGTCTGCGGCACCCCTAGGAGTATCAGGGGGTCTGCCCGCTGGGGAGTGGAGCTGAGAGCCCAGGCGGCAGCTCAGCCCTACATTATACCTCTTAAGTCAGTGGACATCCTCCTGGAGAGGATGTGCACCATCGACAGAAGGAAAGTAGTGTGTACATGAAAAACTGCAGTAATTTCTGTGGTGGCTGCAAGTCTGCCTAATGTAGGTTGACTTAAGCTTGTAGTGTAGACAGACCCATAGTGTCACACAACTCTGAGAGTGATCGTAACAAAATTAATAGGTTCATTGAGAATGTTCTATTCTGACACGCATAGCAGTCACCACACGATTCCTAGCAGGACACATAAGAGTAGGGCCAGGTAATGTACACTACAACACTCACTACTTTTGCTCACTGTTAAAATGGTCTTTCAAAGCCTCCCTCAGCTGTCTAGATCCACGTTGAGCTCTTCTAATAGCTGTGTATCTGGCTGTTCAAATTCAGCAGCCAGCCAGTCCATCTCCACCGTGGTGGAATCTCTTCCCCCTTTCTTTCTCATATATCGTGCAGGATATAGCAGGCAGCTATAATCATTGGAAGTAAACAAAGCCAGCGAACCTTCAAACAAAAAAAAGCACATTCAACTGTCATTCTGCACCTACTGAGCTAGTAGTTGAATTGTTCCTTGGCTGTCAAGGTAACTACTGTATGTCGTCATGAGCCAGGGAAGCAAGGGATAGGCTGGGTCCCCCAAGATTGCTATTAGCATTTCAACGTTCCCAATGGTAATCTGCTGGTCGGGAAAGTAAGTCCCTGCTCATAGCTTTCTGAACAGTGCTGTGCACTTAAAGATGGTATACACTTTCCCTGACCAGTGCATTGATGTCATTGAAACATCCATGGTGATCCACCAATGATTGTATAACCGTAGAAAAGTAGCCCTTCCTATTGATGCACTCAGTGGCAAACTGGTCTGGTGCCATAATAGGGATAGGCATGCCATCTATGGCTCCACTACAGTTCAGAAACCCCATAGTTGCAAATCCATTCACTGTGTCCTGCATATTGCCGAGAGTTTCAGTCCTGCATGCTTGCATCAGGATGTCTCTCTCCCCCTCTCCCCCCACCTCTGGTAGATTTCCTGATTCCAGGTTGATTTCTGATTGACTGGTAGCAATCTGGCATTGCAAGTTTCTGCAGTGCGATAGCCACTCGCTTCTCCACTGTCAGTGCAGATCTCATTTTGGTGTACCTGTGCTGGAGGGCTGCAGCGATCTCAGCATACAGATCCAGGAATGTGGCCTTGAGCATCTGAATGTTCTGCAGCCCCTGCTTGTCACCCCAATCCTGCATTATGATGTGAACCCACCAGTCAGTGCTTGTTTCTTGGGCCCAGAAGTGGTGCTCCACCATCTGCAGCTGGTCCATGAAAGCTACCAACAACCTTGAACTAGTTCTTGCTATGTCCCACAGCAATCAGTCTTCCAAGGAATCATCATGGTTTTTATTTATTGCAGCTCTGCAAATATTCCAGGATCATATGCCCTGTGCTTAAAATGCTCATGACAATAGAGCAGAGCTGTGCAGGCTCCATGCTTCCGTCAGAGATGGTGGACAGTGAGGAGGGCCACCTGGGTTTGTGGGAATTTGTAAAATGAGGGCATGAAAATTGTGGGATACAGATAACATTATGGGATGGAGACAGTTGGAAACTGGGACATTTACCGCATGATTCCAGTCACCCATGCGTGACTTATTTCAGCCCCAGCATGCTTTGCCAAAACTTCCCAAAAGACCATGCGCTAGATGGTGGCAAGTTACACAGTGGGATGCATCCCTGGTGCTCACAGTCTGCATCAATACAATCATTCCTGGTGTTACGCAGACTGCTGACATAAGGAGTCAAGTATGCACATGCACAAGTGAAGTACTGACTGAGGCAATTGTATGCTGATGTAATTTGAGTTGACATAAGTTTGTAGTGTAGATATGACCTAAGTTTCTTTAGTGGGTTTTGAACCACTCATGTGAAACATGCTCTGCATCCAAATGTAAGTCCACTTGCAGTAAAACGAGATAGCATTGTTACTCTACATGTTGTGAGGGACACTGTCTATTTGAATTTTTTTTAAATGGACCAATTTATTTTTAAAAACCTGCTTCTAATACAGCATTGGTTAAATGTCTTGAATTAAAAGAAGGAACTTGCTATACAAGGGACACTAAAATTGATTATACATAAACTGCTGTCAAATGTATAACGTAAAGTTGTGGGGGAGGCAGCTTTAGAAAAAAAATTCACTGGTGTTCATTTTGGATCTTGTAATTATAGTAGATACACAATTTGTAGATGGAAATGTAATTTTTTTTCTTTTCTTTTTTTTTTTTCCAGTTACTGGTGCTCCTTTTATTTGCTCAAAGTGCTTGCACCAGTTCTGAAAACAATGTCAAAACTTTCAGCTAGGAATCTGCACAACTAAATTAACTTTAACTATTAACTTTTCAAAAATGTCATTTTAAGTTCTAGGTGATTTGATTAACATGTCCAATGTTTTGCATAAGCTTTTATTTTGATTCCTAAGGGAGTCCCCCCGTCCCTCCCCACACACACACCACAATTGTGGCTATCAGTGTTCTCCTACACATGTTGTACTCTTGTTAATTTAGCATACATTGCAAAGAGTCTTTCCTATTTTATAGTAAAGTTTATTAGACTAGGTGGGGCAAATCTTCATGTAATTGGTAATCCATTAACATTTCCAACAACTACTGTGTCCTTTGTAAGTTACCTAGGGACCAAGCCAGTTAATAAGGGAGAGGTGAAGGCTTCAGGAACACTTCATTGTTCTTTTTTGTAGAACACTTTTATAAAGGATGTCTGGCTGCAGGTAAACTATACAATGAAATTGGCTATGCAATGTGTTCATAGTACAGTATTAAATTATCGGAGCTGTTCGAGGTGGGAGAACAACTTAACAGTGAGTTTGGGTGTCAATTAGTTCTTAGGTCTTTGTTTATACACATGAAAGAAATCTTTCTACGTGTTTTCAGGTTGTATCAGGGCACTGCTGGGGAAGCCTCAATCAGCTCCTGCCACTCCAGCCCCAATCAGGGGAAATAGCCTAGGTTTGCCTAATCACTGACTGCACCTGCCAGCCTCATTAGGCAGGAGCTATAAGGAAGTGAGTGAAAAGGGTGGCAGAGACCAGGAGGGAAGGAAGGCTCTGAGAGAGGTAGGAGCCTGCTACTCTGTTGCTGACCAGGCCTGTATTAGGCCAAGCCATTGTAAATAGCCTGTATATAGTAGGAAACTGGTGGTGGGAAACGGACACAAATAAAGAGCATAGGAGTTGCATCAGCTTGGAGTTTTCCTGAGTCTGTGAGGAGCAGGGCCCAGAGATTGGACGCTCAGGGGCGCAACAGGCACCCCGTTACACAGACATAGGGATTAGGAAGAGAAATTGATTTGCATCTTAGTAGGGAATTTTTAGCCTTTTTCCCCAGGCAAATAAGTGTTAATCAATAAATTGAGTAGAGTTTTCTAGCAGGCACAGTGTCAATATATAGTGCAGTGGCCAGATCTGGTAACACTCCAGCTGCTCAAAGGTGTGTTGGAACCAGTGAGCATTGGCCTGCATCAGCTGTTCTTAAAGGTATGACCATCAGGCAAAGTACAAGCAGTGTGGAAAGAGATCATAGTGTCCCAGTACAAAGGCAAAGAATCTTGCACTGTGTGTGGCAATTACAGGCCAGTATCATTGTTATCCTGGAAAGGTCGTCTTGTTCACATTCTCCTTGGTAGAATGTGGTTGTTCCTTAACAGACATTGTCATCACAGCAATCAGGTTTCACTGTTGGATGGTCAGCAGTGGATGCTGTCCTTACCCTCCAGCTTCTAGTTGAGCTGCACTGAGAATTTAATTACCCATTTCACACAGCATATACCAACTCAGAGCAGCCTTTATTCGCTTGACATGCCAGCAGTTTGGCTTGCACTGAAATGAGTTGGTGTAACAGATGTTCAGATAAATCTGGTGCACAATCTTCACACCAGTACTGCTGTGAGAATGCACATTGGTTCATCACTTTCCCTATGTTTCTACACAACCTCAGGTGTGTGACAGGGATGCGTTCTTGCCTGGTACTATTCTGTTGAGCTGCCTACTGGATATTAGGGCTTGCCACTCCACACATCAGAATCAAGATTGGTCAAGAAGCGTTCACCACAAGACTGCTGATGACACTGCCTTGCCTGTTGAGAAGTCCAGTAACTTCAACCCTGTCCTCCAAGATCTCTAAGATGCCACGCAGGCTATGGGGTTGAACATCTCATGGCAGGAGACCAAAGTCCAGAACCTTGGAGCTGGACCACCAGAACCCAGAACAGGTGGGGTCAGATATTGTGGAAAGTGTTAACAAGTTCATCTTATCTGGGTACAAGCAGAGTTCAGATGTTCACAGCAAAATGACTAATAGGATTCGCCACTTCTGCACGAAGTCCATATCTCACTTATGGATGCAATAACATCTTAGCACGGAAACAAAATTCAGGATACATCAAACCCATGTCATACCTGTATTACTATATGGGTCAGAAACCTGGGCCCTCCTACAGGCAGACTTGGTCAGACTAGAGGCATTTCATATGCACTGTCAGCGCTAAGTCCAGAACATAAAGTGGTTTGGCGGCAGCATCTTACAGAGATCTGGCCTTCCTTCAGTCATTCATTATATTCAAAAGTGGTTTTGCATGCTCTTCCACCATGTTACGAGGATGGGTAGAAATACCGTAGCACACCATGCTCTCAAACTCTCCATCGATATGCAAAGTGGTGCACACCCTGACTCTACCTGGCACTGACCAAAGGGCTGCCCCAGAGATTCATGGATTTGCAGGATTGAGCCAGATCTGGGAACTTCACCAGGCCTTATGTAGTGCAACACCCTCAGTTGTGATCACTCTGTCTGGCACAATGGTTTTTAATCTGTGTGTGTTTGATTATGACTGTGGGGATGAGAGAGTCTCAGCTTCTGGCCTCTTGTCTGCCCAGTAAGCCGAAGGTGATGACTTTTTTTGTGGCTGCCAGCCAAGCAAAGTCAGACATGATAGGCAGAAGGCTGGGGAGCTAGGGACCAGAGCACAAAACCTGAGTGTAAGACAAAAACTGTGAAGGGTTAAGTAGGCCAGCTAAATATGAGGGCTAACTTACCGTAAATCGGAACATTCCAGCTGTTAGAGAAGTTGCCTGTGGCTTTTTCTTCTGTAATTTTTCTGGTGCAATATTTTTCAACAAAAGGAGAAAAACAGAAACCCATACAGCTGTGGTTGCCAGTCACTTTGGGGCTGGGGTCTTACCTATTCAAGCCCTCAGGTCTTCCCATGTCACCCTCCTTATACAATCCCGCAATAGGTGTTCTTCCTGGAAGGCCATGAATTCACCCACCTCTCCATCTTCCTCTTTTTTCCATCTGTCTTTTTACCTTAATACCAGTAGCCAAACAATCTTTATAATTGTTTAGGGCTGTCAAGCGATTAAAAACATTAATCATGATTGATCGTGGGATTAAGCGCAATGTTAAACAATAATAGAATGCCATTTATTTAAATATTTTGGGATGTTTTCTACATTTTCAAATATATTGATTTCAGTTGCAACACAGAATACAAAGTGTACAGTGTTCACTTTATATTTATTTTTTATTAAAAATATTTGCACTGTAAAAAGCAAAAGAAATAGTATTTTTCAGTTAACCTAGTACAAGTACTGAGGTGCAATCTCTTTATCCTGAAAGTTGAACTTACATATGTAGAATTAGGTACAAAAAAAAATCTGCATTCAAAAATAAAACAATGTAAAACTTTAGAGCCTACAAGTCCACTCAGTCCAACTTCTTGGTCAGTCAATCCCTCAGACAAACAAGGTTGGTTACAATTTGCAGGAGATAATGCTGCCCGCTTCTTGTTTACAGTGTCACCTGAAAGTGAGAACAGGCGTTTGCATGGCACTGTTGTAGCTGGTGTTGCAAGATATTTACGTGCCAGATGCGCTAAAGATTCATGTGTCCCTTCATGCTTCAACCACCATTCCAGAGGACATGCATCCATGCTGATGATGGGTTCTGCTCGATAACAATCCAAAGCAGAGTGGACCGATGCATGTTCATTTGCTGGTGGCATCTAACTCAGATAATGAAAAAGGTTGATTTTCTTTTTTGATGGTTCAGGTTCTGTAGTTTCCGCATTGGAAGGTTGCTCTTTTAAGACTTCCAAAAGCATGCTTCACACCTTGTCCCTCTCAGATTTTGGACTGCACTTCAGATTCTTAAACCTTGGGTTGAGTGCTGTAGCTATTTTTAGAAATCTCACATTGGTACCTTCTTTGCATTTTGTCAAATCTGCTGTGAAAGTGTTCTTAAAAAGAATAAGTGCTGGGTCATCAACTGAGACTGCTATAACATGAAATATATGGCAGAATGCGGGTGAAACAGAACAGGAGACATACAATTCTCCCGCAAGGAGTTCAGACACAAATTTAACGCTTTATTTTTTTAACGAGCATCATCAGCATGGAAGCATGCCCTCTGGAATGCTGGTCGAAGTGTGAAGGGGCATATGAATCTTTAGCATATATGGCATGTAAATACCTTGCAACGCCGGCTACAAAAATGCCATGTGAATGCCTGTTCTCACTTTCAGGTGACATTATAAATAAGAAGCAGGCAGCAGTGTCTCCCGTAAATGTAAACAAACTTCTTTGTCTTAGCGATTGGCTGAACAAGAAGTAGGACTGAGTGGACTTGTAGGCTCTAAAATTTTAAATTGTTTTTTTTTTTGAGTGCAGTTATGTAACAAAAATCTTGTATTTGTAATTACACTTTCACGGTAGAGATTGCACTGCAGTACTTTTATGGGGTGAGTTGAAAAATACTATTTCTTTCATTTATCATTTTTACAGTGCAAATATTTGTAATAAAAAATAATATAAAGGGAGCACTGTACACTTTGTATTCTGTGTTGTAATAGAAATCAATATATTTGAAAATGTAGGAAAACATCCAAAAATATTTAATAAATTTCAATTGGTATTCTATTTTTGTTTAACGGTGTGGTTAATCACGATTAATTTTTTTTGTTAATCGCATGAGTTAACTGCGATTAATCGACAACCCTGAAATAATGAGTATTGAAATAATGCCCATGGTAAACGTCCCCAAAGAGCACATATCTGTCTTACCTGGAGGGTGCACAAGATTGCTGAGATGCATGAGCTGAATTGAAGTTGCTTGGGATACGTCCACTTACAACTTCCATGTTATCCAATTATTTTATCTGTAACCATAACTCTATCTTTCAAGTCGTATGTTAAAATATTTACAACTACAATCCCATACTAACAAAATTTGATTTCTGGAAAGTAATTTGTGCATCAGTAGCTACATTTAAGGCACAAATGTTAATAGTGACAGTAGGTGCCTTGTCTTCATTTGGGATAGTTCACATGTTAATTACCCTGAGGTTAAAAAAAAAAAAAAGACTTTTTTTTTTTTTTTAGTAGTGAATCATAGAATATCAGAGTTGGAAGCGACCTCTGGAGGTCATCTAGTCCAACCCCCTGCCCAGAGCAGGACCAATCCCCAACTAAATCATCCCTGCCAGGGCTTTGTCAAGCCCTACCTTAAAAACTTCTAGGGAAGGGGATTCCACCACCTCCCTAGGTAACTCATTCCAGTGTTTCACCACCCTCCTATGAAAAAGTTTTTCCTAATATCCAACCTAAATCTCCCCTACTGCAACTTGAGACCATTATTCCTCGTTCTGTCATCTGCTATCACTGAGAATAGTCTAGATCCATCCTCTTTGGATCCACCTTTCAGGTAGTTAAAAGCAGCTATCAAATCCCCCCTCATTCTTCTCTTCCGTAGACTAAACAATCCCAGTTCCCTCAGCCTCTCCTCATAAGTCATGTGTTCCAGACCCCTAATCATTTTTGTTGCCCTTCACTGGACTCTCTCCAATTTTTCCACATCCTTCTTGTAGTGTGGGGCCCAAAACTGGACACAGTACTCCAGATGAGGCCTCACCAATGTCGAATAGAGGGGAACGATCATGTCCCTCGATCTGTTGGCAATGCCCCTACTTATACAGCCCAAAATGCCATTAGCCTTCTTGGCAACAAGGGCACACTGTTGACTCATATCCAGCTTCTCGTCCACTGTCACCCCTAGGTCCTTTTCTGCAGAACTGCTGCCGAGCCATTCGGTACCTAGTCTGTAGCGGTGCATGGGATTCTTCCGTCCTAAGTGCAGGACTCTGCACTTGTCCTTGTTGAACCTCATCAGATTTCTTTTGGCCCAATCCTCCAATTTGTCTGGGTCCCTCTGTATCCTATCCCTGCCCTCCAGCGTATCTACCACTCCTCCCAATTTAGTGTCATCCGCAAACTTGCTGAGGGTGCAATCCACACCATCCTCCAGATCATTAATGAAGATACTGAACAAAACCGGCCCCAGGACCGACCCTTGGGGCACTCCGCTAGATACCGGCTGCCAACTAGACATGGAGCCATTGATCACTACCCGTTGAGCCCAACAATCTAGCCAACTTTCTACCCACCTTGTAGTGCGTCCATCAATCCAGCCCATACTTCTTTAACTTGCTGACAAGAATACTGTGGGAGACTGTGTCAAAAGCTTTGAAGACAAGGCATTAGTGCTGAGGAAAACCATTCAAATGTTTGAGTGCCAAATGCTGAGAATTTCAGACATTGGAAGGTATATGGTTAACCTGAAATTCTTGAGTAGCCATAACTTGCCCTCTTTTTTCCCCAGACCTGAAATGACCTTCGTGCATTAGTCTGCTTATTCACTTCTCAAACATGGTAACACTTGAAATAAAAAACAAACTCATCAGTATACAAATGTCTGGGAAAATATTGGAAGTTTTTAGCATAGATGTGAACATTTAAAATTTAGTAACTGTACTTCACATTAACATCTAATGTTCCTTTAGTTCAGTGCTCAGGGTTTGCTTATGTTAGTTAGATGTTTAAAATTCTTAGCTGCAGTGCATGCTCAACTTGTGATATTGCAATAAAATATTTTTCTTTCTTTAGTTTAATCAGCTGAGTAATGTAACATAGTATTTGGTGTTAATTTAAGAATTTTTATAGCTAAACTAAATATAGTTTGCACATTAAACAATATTGTTTTCAGTTCAACCTTTCATTGCTCATATATAGTATAGTAACTCAAACACCTAAATAGGGCACCTAGAAATCATTAGGTGCACCAGGTTAGCTCCTCCTATAACAAATAGAAAAACTGATTTGTTAAACATTTATAGATGTGATGATAAAAAGTCCATTTTAGAAGAGTAGTTTAGTTCTCGTTCTCTTTTTTTTTTTTTAAATGACTATGTAAAGTAACAATTTACAGACGTGCTACTGATTGGACCATGATGTCAGCCTTTGTCGCCCAGTAGTTAAATTTTCAAACGGGCATCTTTGTGCGTTCTCCCATTTTGTCCATCACATTTGGGAGGAACAACCTGTAAACATCCACAAAGCGACTTCATTGTTCTCCTTCAAATTCTTTGACTCTCCTTTTTCCATGATGCCCACAAAAAATGTGACAGTGGTTGGTGGGCTACTGGTGTGCTCATATCACCAACTGTCTTTCTGCCCAATATTGTCATCTTGTTTCATTCTGCTCCCCATCCCTCTGTCCTGTGGATTTTAACTCTTTGTGGTGGGCCTGTTTTTCTTTTCATGCATCACAACAGGGTCTTGGTTCTTGACGAGGGCTCCTGCACACTATGGTAATAAAGGTAAATAATTACATTTCTCAAATTGCTGTACAATAAAATACTAGCTCTTTTAAAAAAAGAAAAGGAGTACTTGTGGCACCTTAGAGACTAACCAATTTATTTGAGCATAAGCTTTCTTGAGCTACAGCTCACTTCATGAAGTGAGCTGTAGCTCAAGAAAGCTTATGCTCAAATAAATTGGTTAGTCTCTAAGGTGCCACAACTATTCCTTTTCTTTTTGCAAATACAGACTAACACGGCTGTTACTCTGAAACCTAGCTCTTTTAAATGAGATATAAACTGAGTATTTCCGTCACCCCTCAACACTCTTCCCCTCAAAGATTTTAGTCAGACAAGGTTAGCAATGCCTGAGATCTCACTGATTTTTCTCTACTGTATTCAGATCCACAAATAAGATACTGTGTCATAAAACTGTTTGAATCTCTGCCTATGTGTTTAGAGTAGCTATATTGTGATGGTTTTGTTTATATGGTTCAGAATGTTGGGATGGGGGAACTAAAGATAAAATTCTTACTGCTACTTTACATTTTGTTTGTGGTTTAAAAGATATATAAACGTATTTAAATGGGCCATCAGAAGCTATATTTATTTTTTTCCTACACCACTAGTTGTAAGATATCGGATGTAATCTTTATACAAATGGAAACAAAGAGAGTCTCTTGAAATGCTGTATCTTTATTTTATTATAGTTCAGAATTCTGTGTATCCTAAATCTGCATCACATATCCTTTCCATTGTGTATATCTTTTAGCAATAAACCTTTCATTTCTGGAAGGAAGTACAAGCAAATAAATCAGTTTTGGTGGGGATAGGATAGGGTGTGGATTAGATAAAGTTTGGAAGCTTCCTTCCTAACGGCTGTTAATCTGAATTCCGCACCACTCCTCATAACTGCCATTTGAATTTCCTGTTGATTTTTATGAATAATTAATAAAAAACAAGATATTTTTCCACTTTACAGCATACAGCTAAGATGACGACTTCTTGTTTAAGCAATTAAATTCCAGTAGGTTTAATAATAGGGCCTAACTTAGCTTTATGAAAATAATACTTAACGTTCATAGTTATGGAAAGTTGCCTAAGAATGGTTAATATTAAGGCTTTTGTGTGTATCGGGAAGCATTTACTGTTGTATGAATACTGGAAAAGTGTATGTTTAATGTGCTTTATTGTTTTAGCCTTTCTGCCTTGCCACTTTCTTTTAAATATGCACAAGCTGTTTAAGGCCGAAACAGATAAGATAAGAAACTCCAAAGTAGTGCAGAAGCCATGTTTGGCAGTCATCTTCAAACAGTGGGTGACTTAGCAGATACACTAGAACTCTTTCAACATGGACAGACATCCTTGCATGGGGTGCAGCCTTTCTGCTATTAAAAATACATATGTTTTGAAAGTATGTGCTGATGCGTAGGCAGTAAGAAGATTATCAAAGTTAATTAACTTGGCCATTTAGTTTGTGTAATATATTTAAACTAGACATTATGGATTAACCATGGCTCATAAACTGGGAGCTATGCAAATTTTAGTATAGACTTGTATGATAAGGATCATAATACCTTCCACATTATCACTGAAAAGTTACTGGGAAAATTACTTACCTTGTTCCCCAGTTTATGATGTAGTCAGTAGTACTCTGCATTATCAGTTTTACTTTTTCTCCTTTCTGAGAAGATGCTTGGAAACTCAATGGGGAGTGAAAAAACAAAAACAAAAACTGTTTTTGTGTGCATGTATATAATGTGTATATATAAAATTAATTTTTAAGAATTAAAAACATTTTAAGACTTCTCAAGTGTGCTGTATTCGTCTTAAATTCAAGTTGACTGTGTCCCTCTAACTTCATGAGCTAAAATAGTAAAGATTAGTTGCTGTTTTATGTCTTAAATAACCTTTTCTCAGTTTGATATCATACCTGTATGCAACCAGTGGTTTTAATACCACATTTTTTGTAAGATGTGATTAATATGATGGACATGTTTGTTTCATAGTCATTTCCTGTATCCATGGCATATAATAGGTTAGTTCTGAAACTGATCTAATCAGCATCAGATGGCTTTGGCATAGTTCCCTGGTGATATGACTGTTCGTGACAGCAAGAAATATTTAGAATGTAGCAGCTTAGTATTTTATAAAAGCAAAGATGATGGATCTTGAGTAATAGTTTTTGTACATGTACCATATGTGCAAGCAGGAAGCACATCCCAGAGGGAGGGCTGTATTCTACATTCAAGGCACAGCTTGCATGTGGGAGTGCAAGACAGGTTGGCTCTCCGGGAGCTCGTAGGGATATTGTTTCTGCCTTGAGTGCAGGAGCAAACGTGTCTTGATGAGAGAATAATTTGAGGAAATTTTGAAAATCAAATCTATATTTCATTATTTTTTTCTCTTGAATTAAGGAAAAAACAACCATTAAATCATGTTTTATAATTGTTTTCATTGTTTCCCTTTTTTGCAAAATATAGTGGTGCATTCCCTGAGATATCTCTTTTATGTAATTGATACTAGAAACTCAGACCTTTGCTGTTGAGAAAGTTCTTTCCTATCTATTGAAAAACTTGATGTAAAATCCTCAGACCTATCTTTTAGCAGGTCAGCAGTGCAGTTCTTGAGCTAGCTCAATAATTTGATAAACGAATACCCCAGGCTAAAGTTACAGGGGGATTATGAGTACTAATTCAAGGAAATTATTTAATGATTAAGGGAAAATTGTCTTGCTATTTTGGTTATTTCTGCATCCTCTACTCCACCAGTCTGGAACTGATATTGATGTAACAGGAACTACACAGAGTTCCGATTTTTTGGTGCCTCTGCAGCATATCTTACTATAGCAATTATCTTCCCCGCTTTGTCTGCTTTGCCTCATATTGCATCTGTTCCAGCCCCCATATTTTTGCAAAAATGGAGGTAATAAGAAAAGGCTAGTCACTCTGACCTGTGTATTTGTTTTCTGTATCTTTAATCTATGCATTTGGAACAATACTAATAGTATTGGATTTGATTCTTGTTTATTAGCTAGCTGACTAATATTGTTTGTGTTAGGAATGTGAGTTTTTTTAAATTATAAGTGTTTTCAGTTAGTTATATCATTCCAAACTGGCATGATAGCTCACAACAAACAACATTTATCAGATTAGATCCTGCTACTACAAAATATTAGATATATTGAAAAGAGAATGTTTGTTTAATTGTAATTTACATTTGATTTTTCTTCTGTATTCCCAGAAAGGGAACAATCCAGTACTGTCCAGTTTCTGTCATTCTTCTAAATAAAAGAATGAGCATGTATTGCTTCCAGGCAAAATACTTGTTAATTCAGGTTATATGAATCAGGCCAGATTCCAGCTTCTGCTGCTCGTTTGCCAGTGACTTTAGAATGGTTAAGTAAAGGAATAGTGCCTGGGAATTCTAGCATCCCTGGTGAGTGAGTTTACAGCCTACAAGACAGAGTGCAGTGGGAGGCCCAGAGGATGGATTAATGTATTTCTTTTTATGTTAATATAAGCTCTTTTTATTGTACAGTGCTACTAATAATCAAGTATTAATGTATGGAACCAGTATGAACAAAAAACTGAACTTTGCCCACCTGATAGTGCTCGCTAATGGGGCACAAATCACTTTCAGTTACATTTTGAGTTAGATTTTGGAGAGCAAAGCTTAGAGCTTGATCTTGCTTCTGTCAAAGCCCATGGCAAAATTTCATTTGAGAGCCCTATCGTGCTCCTGTTAGCACCCAATCCTGCAACATGCTGATGGCTTCCTGAGAGAGGCTAAATGCCCTCAAATTTCTGTTGATGTAGTTGAGAGAGTTCAGCATTTCACAGGAGGTTGGAGGATCCTGGCCTTAGAGTAGATATACCCTACAAATGTATGTATTCAATTTTACTAGATTGTTGATAGACCCTTCTATCGCCTAGCACTTTTTAAATTAGGCTACTGATAAATTTTATCCAAAATTTCTGATAATATAACAAGTGGCTATTTTAACAGTATGATGGTGAGGCACTGAGAAACTACAAGGGGGATGCTAGATAGATAGAATTAGATATTTTCTCCCAAGTGTGGGCCTTACAAGCAGGGCTGCCAAGTGTCTTGTATCTGAAAGCTCATTCTCGCAGACCAGCTAGATCTCACGTATCCAGCTGGGCTACAGAAATGGCCCTGTAGTTATGGTACTGCTCTTCAGGTACTTTGCAGGCATTTCTACCTCCCCATTTGGATCCAGCTTGGAGAGCCTCAAGTGAGAAGGCGGATAAGCCTGGAGGAGGATGCAACTAGTGGGACAGAAAGTATGTGGGGTTGTCTGGCCCCTCAACCCACCAGACAGCACGTACCCCAGGACACACTCATCTCACCACCCTTCAGACACCTCAGTGTACACTCACACCAACACCCTGCAACAAGTTGGTTAAAGCTCCATGTCCTATCCCTACCATTCCTTGGAGCATGGAGTGTAAGATAAGAGAGACTGTCTTGTACACGTGAAAAACATCAGACAGGGAGTTACACAGTACTCTGTACCTATTGTCAAGATGAGAACTGGATTACACTAGTTATCTGGACTTTCAAAAAGCCTTTGACTGAATTCCTCATAAGAAGCTATTAAGGAAGCTAAGTAGTCATGGTATGAGAGACAGCATCCAGTTGTAGAATGAAAACTGGCAAAAAGACAAAAACAAAAGGAATAAATGGCCAGTTTCTGACATGGCAAAAAAAATTTAACAGAAGGATTCCCTCAGGTTGCACACTAAGACTCACCATGTTTGATACATCAGTGATCTGGAAGAAAGGGAGTGAATAGTAAATAATACTTGAAGATAGCACTGCTGTTTTGTTTACTTACACTGGAGTAGAGTAAGGAACTCCAGGAGGAGCTAGCAAAGCTAGATTAAAGCATGCTGGCAGATTCAGAGTTGACAAATGCAAGGTAGTACGTATTTGAAGGAATAATTTGAATTAATAATACACATTACTGGCTCTGAGTAAACTGTAAATACTCAGGAAAGACCTGGATGTCACTCTGACCAGCCCCCTGAAATGCTCAGTTCTCAGCAGTGGGCAAAAAAGTGCATGATGATAGATGTAAAAGGAATGGTTCTAATATTCACAGTATTTTCTAATGCCGTTATATGAATCTGTGGTACACTCTCAATAGGAATACTACATTCAAATGCTAGAGACATGAGAAGACTTCCTACATGTGGAGAGATTGAGAAGATAGGGATAGTTCAGTGCAGCGTGAGAGCAGGAGTGTAGTATAGTGTAGAGAAAAATAAAATAATGAATGATTACTGATGGGCACAGTATAAGAACCTGATGAGAATATTTATCTTTCTCATAATACAAGAGTCTTGGGTCTTGAATGAAATTTAAAAACAACATGTTTGAAACTGATTAAAGGGAATATTTATTTAAACAAATCCTAACTATCCTGTGGAATATTGCCACCAGATATCATTGAGGCAGATAACTTATAGTTCCAAAAAGGATTAGACATTCTTATAACGTCAACTACAATTACATTAGATGTGTTAAATATATGAGAGAGAACTCATGCTGGACGGCATAAGTCATGCATTAACTGTCCGTTATTGTTTCTTAAAACTTCTATAAATCGTCTGGTCCTGGCCCACTGTTAGAGACAGAATATTGGACTAGTTGGATCACTGGTCTGATCTTGTGTGGCAATTCCTATGTTCTTACAAATGGTTTTGGTCTTGACCTATAAAGCTGCAAATTGTTTGGGCTCTAACTTCTTGAGAAATAGTTTTCTCCCTATAAGGTGGTTGCAAGTCGTAGAGGCACTTATTTTAACAGTGTCCTGGTTTTTAAAAAGGGACATTCAGATCGCAGTTTCTCATGAAGGGTTTCTCTACTCTGCAGCTGATCCTTTGTAGAGGGCCTTTTGGGAAGGGCTGAGTGGAGGAATATGGATGTTTGGGTATGAAGGTATCAATGTGGTGTTGAAAAGTATGTCTGTTCACAGTTTCCGTTGTGCACCAGTGGATAATTACCTTATTAGTCTGATTTTTTTCTTAGTGTAGACAAGACTTCAGGAATTTTGTCACATGGCTCATTGCTGTACAACACAAGACTCTTTATTGTAAGAATAAGAATCTAACCCAGGCATTTTACATGGTATATCCAACTTTACCACTAGGCTACTGCTGAATATCTTTATCCATTTTGTTTGTTCACCCTGATGATGCCTCATGCTTTTTTCCTCTTGAACCAGAAGCCTGGCACTTATGAGCAACCCTGTATAAAATAAGCCAGTGTGCATGTGTCTGATAGAGGAGAAAAAAGTGGGAAAAAATGTTAACTTTCAGGGCTCCAAGATGTGGTGGGAAATAGCTGAAGAAATCCAATAATTTGTAAGAAGTTGGAAATTTGACAAGTCCTTATTAACAGCGAACTACTGCCTTCTGATGAGTGATGTTTTATGGGATGGAACTTATTGATGATCAGTGGCTAGGAAAATAATAATACATGTATTAGTATTAGGGGTAGTAAAATGTCACCGTTACAGTGGACGTGTCAGTGACTATCATTATTATCTTGGACCCTTCTTGGTCATACGAGAAAACAAAACTAACAAGTTGATGGTTTTGTTTTAAAAAACAGAATAGGCAGAGGTTTAAACTTCTTAAACACACACAAAAAGCCAAATTGTTTAATAGAATCAAATTGTGAACATTGACTTCTTATAACAGAGTAATCTTATTACTTTTGTCCACATCCTCCTTCCTCCTATTCTTTTTCTAACTAGTTGCCTCTGGTCTTAATTTAGATTGTAAACTCTTTGGGGTAAGGATTATGTTTCTGTGGTCCTGTTCTGCGGTTGGATCTGCATGGATGGACGCTACTTACATGTGGGGAGGGTCTCACTGAAGTCAGTTAGACTCTACATGGGCATAAAGATCTGCACAGATCTAGTTGCAGGAACCTGTTTATATACAGCACCTAGCAAAAAGATCCTGTTACCTTGGTTGGGTTTTCTAGACACTACTGAAATATAAATGATCTTCAGGAGATTTTTGTCTGTGTATATGTTTTTCATGTGGAATAACCAATGGTCCAGATGAAAGTTCAGTACTGTTCAGATTATACTCTGTAAAGGCACACAGAGAATTGCTCACATGGTTTAGCAGAAATGTGAACAGGATAACATAATGAAATCCATTTTTAACAGATGACGTGTTTTAATTGCCTCGCCCAGTTGTTTTTTGAAATCCCACCAGAGAGAGCCTGGTTAATCTGAAGGACTCTACAAATTGCTTTGAAAAGACACTGTGTAAATGTGAGGTGACTAAAAAGAAAAGGAGTACTTGTGGCACCTTAGAGACTAACCAATTTATTTGAGCATAAGCTTTCGTGAGCTACAGCTCACTTCATCGGATGCATACTGTGGAAAGTATAGAAGATCTTTTTATACACACAAAGCATGAAAAAATGGGTGTTTACCACTACAAAAGGTTTTCTCTCCCCCCACCCCACTCTCCTTACAATGTGTATGATAATCAAGTTGGGCCACTTCCAGCACAAATCCAGGTTTTCTCTCCCCCCCCCCCACCCAAACCCACTCTCCTGTTGGTAATAGCTTATCTAAAGTGATCACTCTCCTTACAGTGTGTTTAACCCTGGATTTGTGCTGAAAATGGCCCACCTTGATTATCATACATTATCATACGAAAGCTTATACTCAAATAAATTGGTTAGTCTCTAAGGTGCCACAAGTACTCCTTTTCTTTTTGCGAATACAGACTAACACAGCTGTTACTCTGAAACCTGTGAGGTGACTATGCATGTACTTGGCTCTAAAAATGTTGAAACTGATGGGATGCCAGAACAAATGTTCTTATACATGAAATAATGCTTAGCAGTGTACAAAGGTGAATTATCATGACACTGCTGTGATGTAAGTACTATCACCATTTCACAGATGTTAGAGAGGTTATGACCTTCCCTAGGCCACAGAGGGAGTCCTTGTGAGAACTTGTATCAGAAGTCAGTATTCTTGACTTCCAGTCCTCTGCTCGGTCCACTAGACTATGCCATCTCTAACTCTGACTACAATAACCTTATAACTAAGTTTAAAAACTATCCTTATGTACAATTTCAGTAATAAGATCGTGCAAACAATTCTACCAAAGATTGTCTGGAAGCTGTAGTCAGGAACAAACTGTTACAATAGTTTTCATAATATTCAGCAGCTACACAAGAGCTTGGTTGTTCTGACATATTTTGCACCATATACACTCGTTGACCAAATTGCAATTGGAAACCTTTCTGGTCATGTTTTAACAGTGGTTGAGCATGATTTTTAAAGCCCAGTAGAGAGAGAGCCTCTGACTACTACTATGCAGGCGGAAACAAGGTAGGAAGAATTTTATTTTATGTATTCTGACTAGTCTTGTAATCTGAGCTGGTGCTCAGTTAAAATCTTGGTGATAGCATAAATAAAGTTGTTCAGTTTTCCCTTTGCTAAAGGTGTATCTTGCAAATGGCTTTTATGTGCTAGGGGCCTTGTCTGTGCAATGAGAAGTGGTTGTATTTAACTTCGCAACTATGGGGAATGCATTTGGTTTGTTCTATCAAAACAGCTTACTGCAGCAGAATTCTAAGATGCAATGTGCATGTGAAGAGAAATGGATACCCCAGATGGAACTAAGAAGAGAGAGTATCCTCCATTGTCACTCTTACCCCTTGGTGATGAAGGCTTGATTATAGTAAGCATGTTTGGTGCTATGGAAACAGCCTGTACATTGTATTTAAATTCATTTTTATATTTACCAGACTTTTGTTTTCTAACTTCTAGTTACAGAAACCTTTGATCCCTGCTTGGATCTATATTAGAATGGGGTTGTAAAGTTCCTGCACAGCTGTGGGGTGTTAAACTGTCTCTCTCTAAGGCAAGAATATTGTATAAAATGATCTGCTCAGATAATTTTACAATGTAGACTGGCTTATTAAAGTTTGTTTGTTGATAGTATAGCAGCATAGTGGAAGAAGCTCTGCACTACCTTGCAGCAGGCCTACACATTAGTCACTCTGCCTCTTTCTTCTGAGACCCACAGGGTTGAGGAAGTAAGTGTCTCATGTATAGGGCCCTACCAAATTCACAGTTCATTTTGGTCAATTTCATGGTCATAGGATTTTTAAAATAGTAAATTTCATGATTTTGGCTATTTAAATCTGAAATTTCATGGTGCTGACCCAAAAGTCAGTTGTGCGGGGGGACGCAAGGTTATTGTATGGGGCTCACGATATTGCTACCCTTACTTCCGTGCCGCTGCTGTAGCGGCACTGCCTTCAGAGCCGGGCAGTTGGAGAGCAGAGGCAGAGCCCAGCTCTGAAGGCAGAGCCGCTGCCAGCAGCAGCGCAGAAGTAAGAATGGCATGGTATGATATCAACCTTAGTTCTGCGCTGCTGCCTGCAGAACTAGGCCCTCAGGCAGCAGCCGTCATTCTCTGGCCGCCCAGCTCTGAAGGTGGCAGCACAGAAGTAAGGGTGGGATGGGATGGTATTGCTACCCTTACTTCTGCGCTGCTGCTGGTAGGGTGCTCCCTCCAGAGCTGGACGCCCAGCCAGCAGCCGCCACTCTCCAGCTGCTCAGCTCTGAAGGCAGCGCAGAAGTAAGGGTGGCAATTCTGCGACCTCCCCTAAAATAACTTTACAACCCCCCTGCAACTCCCTTTTGGGTCAGGACACCCAATTTGATAAACTCTAGTTTCCCCCGTGACATCTGTATAATATAGGGTAAAAACACACATGCAGAAAGACCAAATTTCATAGGGGGAGACCTGATTTCATGGTTCGTGACACATTTTTCATGGCCTGAATTTGATACGGCCCTACTCATGTAAACCTTTTGGGTAGCAAAGGAGTGGTGTTGACAGATTGCAAAGGGAGTCTTGTCCCTAACTGGAAGGAAGGTGATTATAGAATATGGGGCTTTTGGGGGATGGAGAGAGACATTCTCAAGGCCCCATCAGGAATAAGGAAGGATTAATTTTGTTGGCCTCTATGCAGAGTGTGCACAGAAGCCGTTTAAAAAATGAGTGACTACTACTTTTAACAAACAAACATGAGACTTTGCATAAACAATTCCACAAGAGTTCAGTATCATTTGCTTTTCTTTTTTTTCTTAAGTATAGTGATTTGTTACATACATTTTAAGTTAACTTTTAAAATACTGTTATCAAACAACTTTTGGAGAAAACACTTAGAATATAATATTTGAGAGAATATAACGAAAGTTAGCATAAATGTGTCTGAAGCGTCGTTGTAGCTGTGTTGTTCCCAGGATATATATGAGGGAAGGTAGGTGAGGTAATATCTCTTATTGAACTAATTTCTGTTGCTGGAAGTTACGAGCTTTCAATCTACACAGAGATCTTCATCAGATCTGGGGAAGGAAGCAGAGTCTGAGCTAAATACAAGTTAGGACAGATTGTTAAGCAGAAGGGGTAACATGTTGAAGTTGGTCACTTGAAATGAAATGGGCAGTTGGGGATTAGCTTGTTATTCATAAAGGGTTTGCAGTGGGCAATTAAGAGTCACAGGCAGTGTGCTGTGTTACAAATTGTAACGAGTCATAAAACCAGCTTCCCTGTAAAGTTCATGGGTTTTGGTATCAAGTAAATTTATGAATTTAAGTTCCCAAGCTCACCTTTCAAGTGTTTGCAGGTTTCCTTTGGGAGCAAGTACTAAGAGATCAGTTATGGCGTGATGACTTTGTATAAAATGTTCTCCCATGGGTGATACGGTGTTTTTGTCTTCTGTCATTTTTCTGTGTGAGTTCGTTAAGAGTGTAGTGATTGTCTGGTTTTTCCCATATAGTTGTTGGGGCATTTGACGCAGTACCACATGTTGTGATAAGTGTGTGTCGGATCCATGAATCTTGAACGGTGTGTTGTGGCAGGTATTAATCATTGTAACAGTGGAGATATGTCTGCAGCTTTTGCATCTGTTGTTCTGCAAGGGTCTGGTGCCACTTTGAGTTGGGGTGTCCTGGTTTGTCGCGAGCTTGCTTCTGATGATGAGTTTGGTGAGGTTGAGGGGGTTGTTTGAAGGCCAGAAGAGGGGATTTATGAAAGATTTCATTCGAGATCTGGCTCCCATCAAATATGGGTTGTAATTATTTGATGATACCCCATATGGGTTCCAGTGTGGGGAGGCAGGTGACAATTAGGGTGTGTGGTCAGTGGGTTTCTTTTTTCTGTGTAAATAATAAGATGGGACTTTCTCTGGCAGCCATTATATCTGAGCATAATAGAATAATTAGGACTAGGAACAGTGGCCTAGAGAGAACCAGCCTCTCTGTCAAACACAAAATAGCCCTCAGAAAAGGGAAAGTTTGCTGAAGAGGGGAAAGGACTTCATTCTATCCATGATACTTGCCTTAATGCCCACTTGTAATATTCTTCCACAACTGTCTTCATATCTTTCCTGCAGCCCCCTATGTAGAATGTTTTCCTTGAATTGATCCAGGAGGGCTGCTGCATTCTCCTCTTTTTACTCCTGAGGGAATCATGTGCCAAAAAATTAAAAATCATGCACACAGTATTTTAAAATTCTGCAAATTTTATTTGTCCGTAAATAAATGTGGCTCCAGCATGGTAGTGGAGAGCAGAGGCCACTGGCTGCATTGAGATGGGAGATCACCCTGAAGCCCCCACCTCCCGCAGTACAGGGACTCAGTAGTGAAGCTGAACCTGACCCTGACACAGTGCAAGGGCTGGGCCTGCCCCAGAAACACCCCAGGGCCCCTCCCCGCTGTGCCAGGTGCACCAGGTGTGGGCAGTAAGCAGGCTAAACCCAGCAGGATCCAAGTGTAGAGGGACTTAGTGTGGGGGGATCCAGGTGTGGGGTGAGAGATTTCTGTGTGGGGCAATCTGGGTGTGGGCAGCTCAGTGGGAGATCTGGATGCACAGAGGCTCATTGGGGGGTTCCAGGTGCAGGGGCAATGGGACTCTGCAGGGGATCCAGATGATGGTGGTTGGGCTCAGCAGGGGGGTCTGGGTGTGTGGAGATGGGTCTTGGCGGGGGAATCTGGGTGCTGGGGGAGTAGGGCTTGATGGGGTGGGGGTTCAGGTGCAGCTGCTTGGGGCTCAGTGAGGTGGGGGTCTGGGTGTGGGGGGCTTGTCAGAGGGGTCCAGGTCATAGAATATCAGGGTTGGAAGAGACCTCAAGAGGTCATCTAGTCCAACCCCCTGCTCAAAGCAGGACCAATCCCCAATTAAATCATCCCAGCCAGGGCTTTGTCAAGCCTGACCTTAAAAACTTCTAAGGAAGGAGATTCCACCACCTCCCTAGGTAACACATTCCAGTGTTTCACTACCCTCCTAGTGAAAAAGTTTTTCCTAATATCCAACCTAAATCTCCCCCACTGCAACTTCAGATGATTGCTTTTTGTTCTGTCATCTACCACCACTGAGAACAGCCTAGCTCCATCCTCTTTGGAACCCCCTTTCAGATAGTTGAAAGCAGCTATCAAATCCCCCCTCATTCTTCTCTTCCATAGACATCCCCAGTTCCCTCAGCCTCTCCTCATAAGTCATGTGTTCCAGTCCCCTAATCATTTTTGTTGCCCTCCGCTGGACTCTTTCCAATTTTTCCACATCCTTCTTGTAGTGTGGGGCCCAAAACTGGACACAGTACGCCAGATTAGGCCTCACCAGTGTCGAATAGAGGGGAACGATCACGTCCCTCGATCTGCTGGCAATGCCCCTACTTATACATCCCAAAATGCCATTGGCCTTCTTGGCAACAAGGGCACACTGTTGACTCATATCCAGCTTCTCGTCCACTGTCACCCCTAGGTCCTTTTCTGCAGAACTGCTGCCTAGCCATTCGGTCCCTAGTCTGTAGCGGTGCATTGGATTCTTCCGTCCTAGGTGCAGGACTCTGCACTTGTCCTTGTTGAACCTCATCAGATTTCTTTTGGCCCAGTCCTCCAATTTGTCTGGGTCCCTCTGTATCCTATCCCTTCCCTCCAGCATATCTACCTCTCTTCCCAGTTTAGTGTCATCTACAAACTTGCTGAGGGTGCAATCCATACCATCCTCCAGATCATTTATGAAGATATTGAACAAAACCAGCCCCAGGACCGACCCCTGGGGCACTCCACTTGATACCGGCTGCCAACTAGACATGGAGCCATTGATCACTACCCGTTGAGCCCGACAATCTAGCCAGCTTTCTATCCACCTTATAGTCCATTCATCCAACCAACCCATACTTCTTTAACTTGCTGGCAAGAATACTGTGGGAGACGGTGTCGAAAGCTTTGCTAAAGTCAAGGAACAACACGTCCACTGCTTTCCCTTCATCCACAGAACCAGTTATCTCGTCATAGAAGGCAATTAGATTAGTCAGGCATGACTTGCCCTTGGTGAATCCATGCTGACTGTTCCTGATCACTTTCCTCTCCTCTAAGTGCTTCAGAATTGATTCCTTGAGGACCTGCTCCATGATTTATGTAGGTATAGGGGGATAGGGCTTGTTGGCTGACGGTTCAATGGGCCTGCTTAATGAGGGAGCCCCAGCTGCTGCCGAGGGGATGCCACATGCTGGGATCTCGCTTCCCCCCCCATGATTCCCCTATCCCCTTTTCTTCTCCATCCCCCTCTTCTCACTCCCACTTTTCCCTTCCCTTCACCCCCCCTTCCCTCATTTCCCCCACCCCGCTTACCCAGCCCTACCACAGGAACTCACTGTTCCACAGAAAATAGAAAGGCTCCCAGAACACAGAAGGGGAGCACAACTGGAACTAGGACCAAAGAGGCTGCGTTCAACTGCAGAGCCCAAGACTAGATGCAGCCTCCGAGTTGGGCAGCTCTGCATTTGCGGAAATGAGCGGGGTGGGGTGGGAAGGCAGTGGTACATAACCCTATGTGTCCCCACATCCCCCCCCCCAAAAAACTGCACACATGGTGTGTTGTTCCCACGCCCCCCCCCCCCCCCGGGCTTGCCTGTCGTTTTCTGCACAGAAAAGCAGGAAATGTGCGGGGGTGGGGGACGTTTTCTGCTGCGGGCGTGCAGTCCCTTGGAATCCCCTCAGGAGTAAGTCATTGGCACACATGTGCGCACAGCCCTGCCCCCTTCCCTGACGGTGCCTGGCTGTGGGGGAAGTGGCGTGTTTTCCCCCAAATTTTTTTTTTGCATTTTTCTGCTCAGGGCACAGAAAAATGTGGGCCACATGAATTCTGTGACCCCGCATCAGTGCAGAGTTCCCTCCAGGAGTATCTTTTAAACCCTACCTTCGTCCCTTCAAATCCATCATCAAGACTTGCTTCTTCACTGATGCCTACAAGAAATTGACAAAATTCATTAATGTATAGAGTAGGGAAGTAGTTGGGTGTGCAGTTTTTGTTTTTTCTACATTTTGTATGCATTAAAAACGCTTCTCCTCATCTTTCATATGATGCATGTCATTTTAAATAATCTCTCCCTCCAAGAGTTTAGTCTTCCTGTGTGTATGGACAGTGCCTAGCAAATGGTGGATGCTACTGAAATAAATAATAAAATGCTTAAGTGAACTGATCTAATAAAATCCTTACACCAGACCTTGAACTCATCCTGTGTGCAATGCCAGCAAGCATCCTCTTGTTTCTCACTAGTGATGCTTGAAGTTATGTTCTCTCTGGTAAATATTAACTTGCAAGACTACTGGAACCTTCGTCTCTTGGGTGAATACATACTCTAAGTAAGCAGGCTTTACAAAAGGCTAATCTTTGCAGACCATAGGTAGTCTTGGCCGAATTTATTTTTAAACATTTTTTCAATTATTAATTTTAAATATTCACAGTTGAGAGAAATTTTTGATGGGGGGATCAGACAAATATTTCATGACAGTAGATGTTGAGATTAAAAAAGTTAAAGCTTTGTAACCATTAAAACACAAATTGTCTACAACCCATGTCAAAATATACAGAGTAAATATCCTTAAATCAAAGTTTTCAAGCAGCATTTTTCATACTTTGCCTATCTGTACATTTCAGTTATCATCCATGGAAATATTTTTCATTGGTTTGGTTTGTGTGTGTGAGGTTAAAGAACATTTACTGATAACAATCAAATCTTTACCATAGAGCATAATGTATGCTTGGTCCATCATTTAATTAGACTCATGTACTTAAGCCACCTCTAAATTTCAGCTGGTTGGGACAAAAAAGCAGACTTGCATTAATTCTTATTCCCTCCAAGTGAAAGCATTGTCCTAGTCACTTCCTGCATACAACCTAACCTTTTGGCATCCAGAAATACATTCAGACTCGCACTTGCTTAGTCTCCATTGTTTGTGTTAGGTATATGTGTCACGAGGTGTGATTATATACACAGGGGCATGTTGCATCAGTATAGTATTGCTGCTGCTTTAGAGGTGACACAGTGTTATCAGAGTTAATTTATCCTGAAATTTTTTGATGATGGAGGGGTTCTGTTCTGTCCTGTCCTCTGCTTCAAATGAAGATGGATGCTTTTTACTTTTTAAGAATGCTTTGATAGTTTATGGATTGGGGGGGAACTCTACCAGTGCTTGAGCTACAATACCCTAAAGTGGGGGAAATAAAAAGTATAATATCTAATATAGCGATGTAAATCCAGTTAAGACGGTTATCCCAGTTTTACATGCTATATGAAGAGGAGTGCCGCAACATGCCACGTCTCTCTTACGGGTGTGTGGTACGGTGGATGCCTTGGGTAGCCCTCTCTAAAAATGCTAAGGTGAGGGCAGGCTCCAAAAGGGAGAGCAGATGCTCCAAAAACTTGTGGGTAGCACTGAAGTTAAACTCACCAACCAGTCACAAACTGTGCTTCTCGTCTCCCACACTGATTATGGAGAAGCTGAAAAAGAAATCTCACAGCCCCCTTTATTGCCTTCCAGTTCTCTGGCCCCAATCAGCACATAGGTCCAGTACAGTTAGAAGTTATTTAAAAATTCCACTCACTATACAAAATGTTCTTCTGACCCTAAAGGATCACGTTACCAATTCAGTATTAGTGTGGATCTTACCGAAAATACCATGCTGCCAGCCAATCCTTTAGTGCCTAAAATTAAAGGTTTATTACAAGGAAAAAGGAAAGAACAAGAAGCGAGTTGTTAAATGATAAAGCCCTCAGATACATACGGAGATTTCAGAGTTCATATATCAGGTTCTTAGCAGTATTGGTGAGTTTGCAGCTTGAAAGCCCCTCTGGAACACATCCAAAGCTTGGATAGGTCATTCAGTCCTTTTTTTTAGAGCTTCAGTTTGTAGCAAAGTTACTTCAGATGTAAGAAGCAGGAATTAAGACAAAATGGAGATGATGTAGCTGCCCTTTATATTTTTTTGCCATGCAGCTTGTACTTCCTTTGTCCCAAACACAAGGTGCCCGGCACATGGCATGGAAAAATCTTAAGAGTTCTGTCCAGGGTCATGCCCCTACATGTCTTGCTGACTCATCAGGTGTATCCCCTGGCTCCTTTCAATGGGTTCATTGTACAGCTGATGACCCTATACATACAAATCTATAACTCACAATACAAAGGTGATACCACCATACTTAGGGTTGCCAACTTTCTGATAGCACAAAACCGCCCCTTCAGCGCGCCTTCCCTGAGGCCAATGCCCCACCCCTTATCAGTGGCCCTGCCGCTGCTCACTCCATTCCTTCTCCCTCCATTGCTTGTTCTTCCCCCACCCTCCCTCACTCACTCAATTTCACTGGGCTGAGGCAGGGGATTGGGGTGCAGGAGGGTTTGAGGGCTCTGTCTTGGGGTGCGACCAGGGATGAGGGGTTTGGGGTGAAGAAGGGGGCTCCGAGCACTGGGCTGGGGTCAAAGGTTCGGAGTGTGAGAAGGGGGCTTTGGGCTGAGTCAAGGGGTGGGAGTGTGGGAGGGGGTGAGGGCTCAAGGCTGGGGGTGTGGGCTCCAGGTTGGGGCCAGAAATGAGGGGTTCAGGGTGCGGGAGGGGGCTTCAGGCTGGGGTTGAGGGGTTCGGAGTGTGTGTGTGGGGGAATGTGGGTTCTGGGAGAGAGTTTGGCTGCAGGAGGGGCTGCGGGTTCCAGGAGGGAGTTTGGGTGCGGGAGGGGGTTCAGGGCTGGGGCAGAAGGTTAGGGTGCGGGAGGTGGTTCAGTGTGCAGGCTCCAGATAGCACTTACCTCAGACGGATCCCGGGAAGCTGCCAGCATGTTTCTCTGGCTCCTAGTCGGAGGCAAGGCCAGGCGGCTCTGCACATTACACCTGCCTGCAGGTGCCTCCCCTGCAGCTCCCACTGGCTGCGGTTCCCAGCCAATGGGCGCTGTGGAGCTGGGGCAGAGGCAGTTCATGAAGCCCCCATGGCCACCTCTATGCCTGAGAGCTGGAGGAACATGACAGCAGCTTCCTGGGAGCCACGCGGAACTGGGTAGGGATCCTGCCAGCTCCGGACAAACTGGACTTTTAATGGCCCAGTTAGCAGTGCTGACTGAAGCTGCGAAGGTCCCTTTTCAACAGGGTGTTCTGATCGAAAACTGGACACCTGGCAACCCTAATCATACTTGGCAAATCATAACATTTTCACAGATATCTTGCATGGAATATCTGATTAGATTCCTTGCAATTTTATAATATTTGTAATTTACATCAACTTACCGTGGTGTCTACACCATGCTATGTCGGTAAGAGACGCTCTCCCGTCGACTTAGCGCGTCTTCACCAATGATCCACTAAATTGACGCTGCTGCATTGATTGCAGCAGTGATTTAGCCCGCAGTGAAGACGAGCCCTAAGACTTTACCCCTTATTATTATAAATGCAAAATACCACATACAGCTTTAATCCTAGGCAAGTTTTTTTTTCTGAATCTTCCACCATAGTCCATAAACAGCGCCACCTTTCTTTCAGATGACCAAATGCGTACTTTACTGTCACTGCAATTACTAAGGTGATAGTTACAGTTCTTTGCTTCCTTCCGTCCAAGTGGTCTGTGAATGGCTTAATTAACCAGGGCAGCAGAGAATAAACCAGGTCCCCCCAGGATAACTAGAGTAGTCTCCATACCATTAATGTCCATAGTGATTGTGGGGGCAAACTGTGCTTTATTCATTAAGATAATTAGAGCCGAGTTCTCAAAGATCTTACCATCATGGACCTTTCCAGACCTCCCTGTGTTTGTTTGTAAACTTGCCACAGTGGTCCACCAGCCCTTGGAGCACCATGGAGAAATACTGCTTTCTGTTTATAAACTCTGAGCCCCCTAGTTCAGGGAGCAAATGATAGGCACGTGGGTGCCATCAATTGCTCAATGCATTTTCCGAACCCCATGTGAACAAAGCCATCATTAATCTCCTGAGCATTACCAAACTTTATAACCTGGTGCAACAGTACCTTATGCATGGCAGTGCACATCTAGATGTCAGTGGCCAAAACAGTCGACCTTCCTGTGCCAAATAGGTTGGCTAAGGACTGGTAACTTTCGGGGGTTGCCAGCTTCCAGGTGGCAATGGCAACCCACTTCTCAATGGGTATGGGGCATTGCATGTTAGTATGCTGCCGCTGCAGCTACAGGGCTGGTTCAGCACAGATCTCAAAAAAGATTGCGTTTGGCATCCTGAGGTTTTTTGTTTGTGTGTTTGTTTTTTCCATCATTGCTGGTCTTCCAACATCTCTAGAACAATACCTTCTCACCAGTCATCATTGGTATTCTGAGCCCAGAAATGGCACTACATTGTGTGAAGCTGCTCTAGGAGCAGCTTCTGTAGGAGCAGTTGCTTAGCGGTGTTCCCATCCTCCTTCCTCCACCACTGCTGAAGCTGCTGCTGCTGCTGGAGGAGCCTCTACTGTAGCCACATAATCTGCTTAGTGGTGTGATGGGTGAAGTCCAAAACTGAAGCCAAACTTTTTTGAGATCTGGGTCAGTATGCAGCAAGACCCTGCCATGTGTACAAAATGATGTGAACTGAAAGAGGTCACAGCTGTCCTGTGTTCACAGTATTGGTGTGGTTTGTATATTGTGCATTAACGCTTTGCAGATAAAACCTCCATGTAACCAAGGCCATTAATTACAGACTATGGGCTGAAGCTACAAGAGCATTATGCTGTCCTTGATTCATAGCAATGTTCTACTTGTGTCAGTCGCAAGATTTCCATGAAGCTAAAGAGTATAATAAAGACTTTTTTATGGAAATTACACTTTATGGTATTTCACAGCATTGAGTGTGGGACAGAGAGAAGATGATAATTCTAGAATTACTAATGTTTGTGTCTTTGTTTGGACTTTGCGCATGGGAATTTGCTTTAACCTTTTTAAAAAAATCTAGCCCTTAGTGTTGTCAGATTACAGTTAATCATTGATTTGATCCATTGGAACAGTCAACACATCTTAGCTGTTTCAGTCTATATCAGTTCTCTTATGGAAGGCTATGTTTGCAATCACAACCCTATTTCTGTTTTGCTTTTTTGTTGTTGTTTGTTTTTACAAAGCTTGCATTTTGCAGAATTGGACTCTGTCCTGAGGGTTGGATAAGTACAGCCGTGGGCTGAGAGTTTAGCAGATAACTAAATTTCAGACAGTATGGTACTTAGCAGATTCTTGCTTCTTTCTGGGAATAGGCTCTTCCAATTCCACCTAAATCTAGATTGCCAACAGGCTTTGTGAGGTCTTAACATTATTTTACTAGACACTTGTTAGCCAGAAGTAGATTAGAGACAGAGGGTGGGGGAGCCCACACTAGAGAAATGTAATGTCTTGATAAAAATTCCAGTCCCCCTGGCACTTCCAGCTTCTGGTAATTTGGAAGTGCTGGATTTCTACCAGGGTGCTGTCTCTATCCCCTGCTTGAAGTCTCCAACTTTCATGTTAGTTTCAGCTTGTAGGTCTCCGATAAACTTAAAGCTCCACCCTCTTCTAAATTTTTACTCCTCTTCCCTTTCCAGAGCCTCCTGGCTGCTACAGGCTAGGTAGAGCTCTTTTCTATTTTTCCTTTTCCTTCTTCTTTTGTGGGTTCATCTCTCTTAGAATCATAGAATATTAGGGTTGGAAGAGACCTCAGGAAGTCATCTAGTCCAAGCCCCTGCTCAAAGCAGGGCCAACACCAACTAAATCATTGCAGCCAGGGCTTTGTCAAGCCGGGCCTTAAAAACCTCTGATGGAGATTCCACCACCTCCCTAGGTAACCCATTCCAGTGCTTCACCACCCTCCTAGTGAAATAGTGTTTCCTAATATCCAACCTAGACCTCCCCCACTGCAACTTGAGATGATTGCTTCTTGTTCTGTCATCTGCCACCACTGAGAACAGCCTAGCTCCATCCTCTTTGGGAACTCCCTTTCAGGTAGTTGAAGGCTGCTATCAAATCTCCCCTCGCTCTTCTCTTCTGCAGACTAAATAACCCCAGTTCCCTCAGCCTCTCCTCATAAGTCATGTGCCCCAGCCCCCTAATCATTTTCGTTGCCCTCTGCTGGACTCTCTCCAATTTGTCCACATCTCTTCTGTAGTGGGGGGACCGAAACTGGACACAATACTCCAGGTTGGCCTCACCATTGCCGAATAGAGGGAAATAATCACTTCCCTCGATCTGCTGGCAATGCTCCAACTAATACAACCCAATATGCCGTTGGCCTTCTTGGCAACGAGGGCACACTGCTGGCTCATATCCAGCTTCTCGTACACTGTAATCCCCAGGTCCTTTTCTGCAGAACTGCTGCTTAGCCAGTCAGTCCCCAGCCTGTAGGAATGAATGGAATTCTTCCTTCCTAAGTGCAGGACTCTGCACTTGTCCTTGTTGAACCTCATCAGATTTCTTTTGGCCTAGTCCTCCAATTTGTCTAGTTTCAGAGGAACAGCCGTGTTAGTCTGTATTCGCAAAAAGAAAAGGAGTACTTGTGGCACCTTAGAGACTAACCAATTTATTTGAGCATGAGCTGAAGTCAGCTGTAGCTCACGAAAGCTCATGCTCAAATAAATTGGTTAGTCTCTAAGGTGCCACAAGTACTCCTTTTCAATTTGTCTAGGTCACTCTGGACCCTATCCCTACCCTCCAGCTTATCTACCTCTCCCCGCAGTTTAGTGTCATCTGCAAACTTGCTGAGGGTGCAATTCATCCCATCATCCAGATCATTAATAAAGATGTTGAACAAAACCGTCCCCAGGACCAACCCCTGGGACACTCTGCTTGATACCAGCTGCCAGCTAGGCATTGAGCTGTTGATCACTAATGAGTATGAGTTGATCACTTATGAGTATCTCCTCTCTTTGCCTCTACTGTTGTTAATAATTCCTAAAAAGATTCATGAAACTGAAATGAATCATGAGTTTAATTGCTGCCCACAGGGTTCTGGATGGTTTGTCATATTGTTAGTTTCACACTGCTGTTGCTTGGCTAATCTGTGAGCAGCTGTGGAGACGCTGGAATTGCATGCAGAAAAGAGAACACATCAATTTATGTTCAGTTCATATATGGACTAAGACAGTTTTTTGAGAGAGCTCAGATTTTGTGGAAATTGATGATTTAGGCTCCCCAATTCCCATGGTAAGTTTTCTAATTGCTAGTGGTGAGTAAATGAGTACAGTTTTCAAACTCTGTGGCTACATACTTCAGTGGAGCTCAGAACAAAGAACACTACCAGAACAATTAAAATAAAAAAAATAATTTAAATAATTTGATTTTTAGTGCCATGATTCCTCATTGTAATATTTAAGGTAATGATGATCAGGCTTCATTTAGGGTTCTTTCATAAGAACATAAGAATGGCCAGACTGGCTCAGACCAGTGGTCCATCTAGTCCAGTATCCTATCTTCCGAAAATGCCCAGTGCCAGATGCTTCAGAGGGAATTGACAGAACAGGGCAATTACCAAGTGATCTGTCTCCTCTCATCCAGTCCCAGCTTCTGGCAGACAGAGGTTTAGGGACATCCAGAGCATGGGCTTGCATCCTTGATCATCTTGGCTAATTCTTTTTGAACCCGATTATACTTTTGGCCATCACAACATTCCCTGGCAATGAGTTCCATAGGTTGCCTGTGCGTTGTGTTTCAATCTGCAAAGCGAAACTTCTTTCTCCTGGACCTCTAGTTTGTTCTTACTGTGATCTTTTTCTTCAATCTTCTTGACAGCTGCTATGCATTCTTGATATGTGAAAGTTTTAGCTGCTTCTGGTAGAGGGAAAAGATCTTTGTGTAGGGAAATAAAGATAGACTGGAATATGAATTTTCACTTTTGCCACACTGCTTTGTGTCTACAAGAGAGAGTACAAGATATAGGTAAACTATAGAGTTCATAATTTCTTGTCAGTTTTAGCAAATAGATTCACAGATTCCAAGGCCAGAAGGGATGATTGTGATTTAGTCTGACTTCCTATATAACACAGATGACAGAGCTTTCCAAAATATTTCTGGAGTCTTAAATTTTTCAAGTTTTTCTAGATGGTATCTCCTGATTTCATAGACTATCAGGGTTGGAAAGGACCTCAGGAGGTCATCTAGTCCAACTCCCTGCTCAAAGCAGGCCAGTTCCCAACTAAATCATCCTAGCCAGGGCTTTGTCAAGCAGGGCCATAAAAACCTCTAAGGAAGGAGATTCCACCACCTCCCCAGGTAACCCATTCCAGCGCTTCACCACCCTCCTAGTGAAAAAGATTTTCCTAA
Source organism: Caretta caretta (assembly GCF_965140235.1). Taxonomy (NCBI): domain Eukaryota; kingdom Metazoa; phylum Chordata; order Testudines; family Cheloniidae; genus Caretta; species Caretta caretta. The sequence goes on along the minus strand of NC_134209.1, from coordinate 133,581,981 downwards.
TATCCAACCTAACCCTCCCCCACTGCAACTTGAGACCATTACTCCTCATTCTGTCATCTGAAAACAGTCTAGATCCGTCCTCTTTGGAACCCCCTTTCAGGTAGTTGAAAGCAGATATCAAATCCCCCCTCATTCTTCTCTTCTGCAGACTAAATCCCAGTTCCCTCAGCCTCTCCTCATAAGTCATGTGCTCCAGCCCCCTAATCATTTTTGTTGCCCTCTGCTGGACTCTTTCCAATTTTTCCACATCCTTCTAGTAGGGTGGGGCCCAAAACTGGACACAGAACTCCAGATGAGGCCTCACCAATGGTGAATAGAGGGGACAGATCACATTCCTCGATCTGCTGGCAATGCCCCTACTTATACAGCCCAAAATGCCATTAGCCTTCTTGGCAACAACGGCACACTGTTGACTCATATCCAGCTTCTCATCCACTGTAACCCCTAGGTCCTTTTCTGCAGAACTGCTGCCTAGCCGCTCGGTCGATTTTAAATAGTTATTTTTAATTTAGGCATTGTCTTCCTAGAGTAGAAGACATTTTTTCTTTTTAATATGGAGATATACCTATCTCATGGAGCTGGAAGGGACCTTGAAAGGTCATGGAATCCAGTCCCCTACCTTTACAGCAGGACCAAGTACTGTCCCTTTTTTTTTTTGCACTCCAGATCCCTAAATGGCCCCCTCAAGGATTGAACTCACAACCCTGGGTTTAGCAGGCCAATGCTCAAACCACTAAGCTATCCCTCCCACCCCAAATTGTTGCAGCAAGAAATAAATAAAAATTGCATAAGATAGCAATAGAAGGTTTGTAAAAATAATTTTTACATGAGCTAAGAGGAGTCTGAGCATAAAGGTATCAGTTAATGCTGGCAAACCTTACACAATCTCTGTCTGCGGATGGTTCTACTTAGTTCAGGGCCCATCTAACTGGGGGGGGGGGGCATCCTTGACTGGAATGTTAATTCATTTAGTGAACTAGTCTGCACAAAAGGGAAGGTCACATAAACCTGAGTCCCAGCTATCTTCAATCAAAGTTGTTATTCCATCTATGGCCCTTAGACGGGTTACCAGATGTAACGGAGTAGGGAATATTAACCTGGTAATATTGCATGGGAGTTTTACTGGCTCACTGTCTGCATCAATACTAGATGGTGCTGGGATATAAGGGAGTGACTTCACTTGAGGGATGATACCTGAGCATGTAACCTGAACCCAGGAGGGGGTTGGGACCAGGTGACACCTTCTGCCCTGGGAAACTGGACAAAGGCTGGAGGAGGAGCTGGGGTGTGTGGCTGGGGGAGACTGCTGGAGGGGGTTTCAGTTTGGAGCTGACTGTGCAAATGGAGGGAGGCCCAGCACCAGGGTCTGGGCTCCCTATGCCCCAAGATGGACCTGACTGAGAGGGTCCTGTTGTCTGTACCTACAAGTTCTGTTTTGGACTGAGTTCCTGTCATCTAATAAACCTTCTGTTTTACTTGGTGGTGGAGAGTCACAGTGAATCGCGGGGGGGTGCAATGCCCTGACTCCTCCACGCTCCGTGACACCATACATCTGGGGTTTTGTGGACATAGTCTCTTTTTTGAGCCTGCTTTCTCTTTCCCAGGAGGGTTTTCAAATAACATGAAATATCTGGGAGGGAAAGGAAGGGCAGAGTTTGCAGCAGACAAGCTGCAGCTCAGAAAGAGCCCCAGTTGCTCCCTCCCCTGCATCCACACCTGATTAGTCCATTTCCTCCATAAGCCACAGCTGCCAGATCCCACCCACCCAGGACACTCCTGGGGAAGGTGTCTGTCAGGAAGTTGCTGACTGACGGCTGTCACTGCATCCTGGGCTTGTGCCAGCTGCCCTGCCACCATGACAGGGAACAATACTGCCCCCAACTGCAGTGAGTATCCCCCTACGTCCTCCTTCCTGCTCCAGTTCCCCCAACTGTGCCCCCCAGGACCTTTCCCCCCACTGTCCTCTTTTGGGGAACTTGCAAATCAATTATGGGCCTAGAAATTAACTCTGGAGACTAAACTCAGTAGTTCAGCAAAGGCTCAGATTTATCCATCTAAAGTTGAACTTCTGTGTAACAAACTATTGCTACTTAGCAGCAGCAAGCGATCCATGTCTTTTTAAAATGAAATTAGTCAATGTAACGTTTGAAAGTAGTTTTGTTGTTCAAGTGTTACAGGTCTTTGATTTCAAGACTAGCTATTGTTCAGATTGTGATGGGGGGGGGAAGGTTGTTTATGTCTGGATTATTGTAGAATTATAACATTTGAGGCACTCTTTAATGTAGAGGATTACTCTATTTTGCCATATAGTAAAGTAAAACAGAAAGTACCAGATTGAAAATCTTTGTTCAGAGAATGGGTACAGCATAAACAACAAAAGTGTAATTTCACTGTTATGCTTCGGTCCTACTCTGGGAAAGACTATTCTAGGCTTACCATTTACACGCCACTTTAGATATACAAAGAGCCATACAAACACTAATTGTCTCTCAGTATCAGTTTGTGGTACCCAAGTATGATTCCCATTTTACAGGTAGCAAACTGAGACACCAGATGGGTGAAGCAAGTGAGATATGTAAGAGGTGAGGTTACATAGGGTGTCATGACATTCTCATCTGACCTGATTACAGCAACACTCAGTCCTGGTCTACACTGCAGTTAGGTCGATGCAAGAGGCAGCTTGCGTCGACCTAATTTTGTAAGCATCTACACTAAAATGTTGCTACATCAAATTAATAACTCAGCCTCTGCAAGAGGTGTAGCACTTAGGTTGAGATAGGTCGATACAGTGTCCGTGTAGACAGTGCATTGTTTACATCAACTGTTACTGGTTTTCAGAAGCCATCCCACAATGCCTCACACTGACAGTTAAATCAGTGCAAGCACTCCTAATGACGATGCGCACCTCCGACACAAGGAACATAGTGTGGACGTGTAAAGCGATTTAATTACTGCAGTGGCTATATGTTAATGTAATTGAGATCAACCTAGTTTTGTCAGTGTAGCCATACCCTGAGTTATCCAGACAGCAGCTTTTTTTTTTTCCATAACACAGCCATGTATCTGCTGCCAGAAAAACCTCACTTAATAATGCCTGGTTGGTTATAAACTCTGTGAAAAGCTGTAGAATTGATGGGTGTACATATAATTCTTTAGCATACAGTAAATTAAGATCTGAACTCGGGTGGCTTTTTTTTATCAAGACTGTATGCTTGTTGATCGTGGCAGACTCCTCCACCAAGCAGATCTAAAAGCTTTTGTATGACAAAATCTAGTCATGTTTCTAGTTAGTTACAACTAGGATGTGATCGGAGGCTACTAAGATCTTCCTTGTGCACTGTCCCATTGAGGTCAATACCTCATTTATGCATTACAAATTAACATTAGCATTTTTATTACTTACAATTATTAAAATTGCCTGTATATTTTAATTATTAGCAAGATGTGTGCCAGTTTAAGGGTTTTTTTCCCCTTTAATATTAGATTGTTTGCCTTCCTTCTCCTACCTTCTTCCTATTTCTAGTGCCTTCCAGTGCTTATGTCCTAAGAACGTGGGAGGGCAATACTTGAAGTAAGCTATAGAAATTAAAAAAAATTTTTAAAAATCCATGGAGAGGCAAGAGAGAGCACTGCCGAGAAGAAGGAAGCAGCAGTCAGAGTGCATGGTGGGCATTCCTATTCCCTTCAGGAATTCTGCCTCACCTTGTCCCAGAGTGCTCTGTTTTGGGGAAGCAGCGGGTAAGGAATCATCCAGACTTTCTTTGTGTGTGTTTCTGTCTTCAAATGGGTATTCCTTTCCACCTCACTTTTCACCTTTTACTTTAAGTAGTAGGGTGCAGCTAATTGTGTGTGTGTTTTCCCAGAAGCCCAGTATTGGGTGCAATTTCCATTTATTAGCCTCTGTATTGTATTGTGTGAGGCCATTTTTCATTTTCAGCTTTGGTTCAGACATGCTGACCAGTTTGTGCCCTCAGGCTTTTTATGTGCTGGTCAGGTCAGATCAGTAACTTGCCACTGAGAAATTAGATGCACAAGCTGCTGATCTGATCTGACCTGTGCTTAAAAATCCTGAGAGCATTTGCTTACTGGCATGTCTGACCCTGAGGCGTGGGCTGGGCATTTGTGTTCACAGGAACCTAATAATAAGCAGTATTTGGGTTAAACCTGAATATCCCCTTATTTATATCTTGTTTCTTCACTAACTCTCAAGCCTGAAGAGTTCATATGGCAAAAATAACCATATGGTATTCTCCCGGTATTAAAATTCTTGGCCGGTGGAAATACCAGAAGAATAAGAGCGCTTGTGCTGCTCTGACCCCATTAAAGGCTCCCTGAGCATTAAAAATGTACGTGAAAAATATCAACAGTATAATTAAAAATACTAAACCCTGCTCACACCAGAGGCTGGAAATGGCTGCTTGTCACAGTTCTTATAAATGCTTTGAATGAAAGTTGTGGCCTATTACTGTGCCCTTGAATTATCTGTGTGAATGCTTCTCCAACTACAATATGAAGTGTAACTGAGTGATACAAAATAAGGAATTTAGCATAGCAATAAACAAGTCTGGAAAAATCCTCTTTCTTGTACAATTCAGTGGAATTTACCAAAGAAATTGAGGTATGGGCAGGTCATCTGTCCGTGCTCCTGAGATTTTTAAGTGTAGTTCAGCTGCTTATCTAGTGGGTAATAAATTAACTACTTATCCTTTGCATAAGACTGGGGTTTTGGTGATTCTGAGCTACCAGAAAATGTTTTTTAGTTATGATTAGTCTTGAGGGAAGTAAGGCACATTTTAAAAAGTTGTTTTTTTGAAGGGTGAGATTGGTCTTGATTGTCATTTTATTTTTGAAAGTTAAAGTAAATTTTTAAAAGACATCAGCTACATTGCAAAGTGCAAAGCAGTATTAAAAGCATAGAGCTAAATATGAAACATCATGATAGAGAAACTCATTAAAAACCCTACAGAACCCCCTCTTCTGCTACTTACATCTCAAGTGTAATGTAATAGGTATGTCATAAATATAAAGGGAAGGGTAAACCCCTTTAAAATCCCTCCTGGCCAGAGGAAAAATCCTCTCACCTGTAAAGGGTTAAGAAGCTAGGATAACCTCGCTGGCACCTGACCAAAATGACCAATGAGGAGACAAGATACTTTCAAAAGCTGGGGGGAGGGAAAAACAAAGAGTCTGTTTGTGTGATGCTTTTGCCGGGGACAGAACAGGAATGGAGTCTTAGAATTTAGTAAGTAATCTAGCTAGATATGCGTTAGATTATGATTTCTTAAATCCTGAGAAATTAAGCTGTGCTGAATAGAATGGATATTCCTGTCTGTGTGTCTTTTTGTAACTTAAGGTTTTGCCTATGTTTTGAATCTAATTACCCTTTAAGGTATTTACCATCCTGATTTTACAGAGGTGATTCTTTTTATTGTTACTACTTTTTTACTGTTACTTCTATTAAAATTCTTCTTTTCAAGAACTGAATGCTTTTTTTCATTGTTCTTAAGATCCAAGGGTTTGGGTCTGTGGTCACCTATGCAAATTGGTGAGGATTTTTATCAAACCTTCCCCAGGAAGTGGGGTGCAAGGGTTGGGAGGATTTTGGGGGGAAAGACGTTTCCAAACAATGCTTTCCTAATAAAATAAACCCAGATAAACGTTTGGTGGTGGCAGTGGAAGTCCAAGAGCAAAGGGTAAAATAGTTTGAACCTTGGGGAAGTTTTAACCTAAGCTGGTAAAAGTAAGCTTAGGAGGTTTTCATGCAGGTCCTCACATCTGTACCCTAGAGTTCAGAGTGGGGAAGGAATCTTGACAAGGTATAATTAACTCTTGGTTTATTTTGTTACCATATCTTTAGTTAAATTATAAACTCACTGGGGTAGGATTTGTTTCTTTTACAATATATCTGTATAGCGCCCAGCACAGTGGGGCCTCTAGCTGTACAGATGATGTGCCTGCATGGAAGGAATGGGGAAGGATACTGATGAAACTCATGCTTTCCAGTTTGCACAGAAAGATCAGTTTGTAAAAATGTCCGGTGCCCATGTAGTGAACCTCTTTGGTGTACCTCATTTTAGGCCCTGGAGATGAGCTAAACATGTTTGTTCAGGCTTGTTTCCCAGAATGTGTGTGTGTCTCTAATCAGTGATGTGAGCTGTTCTGTAGTATAGCCTGACTCTGGCGGCATTGTACTGAATCTTTCACCCAGCTACAATAAACTGCTGAATCCGTGCCAGCAGTTTTCTCGCGGAGCCATTGGACAGAGTAGGAGAACAAGTTGAAACTGGTTAGAAACAATCAAACCAAGAAAATGGTAATGATGAACTAGGTCATTAGTTTAAAACCTTTCACTTTACCTTTAGAAAAGACTTGAAAGTTTAGAAATGGCTGCTCTGTCAGTGGGTGAGGTGCCATACATGCTTGTGTTCTTATGTTGGTGACACAGAACTGGTTGTGGAATGTTAGTGAAGACAAGAAAACCATATTATCAGAAGAGGAAGTGGGAAACAGGACCTGTGCAAAGCCTGCTCAGCTCAGAAGCCTAAGAAGGAGCTGATCAAGGAGGCAGAGGAAAGTAGGAGGCTGGGATTGGGAAGAATACAGGGACCTGGTAAAACAGATACATTCAAGTTCAGTGTCTCTAGTTCCCTTTCCTTCTTAGGGCTTGTCTACACTGTGATGTTGTCGACAAAATTTTTGTCTTTCACGGGTACTTAAAAAAGCCACTGCCAGATCTTTGCTTTATGCATAGAGATTATTCTGTTAAAGGAACTTTAGCTCAAACACTAGGATCTGTGTATCAGAAGAAACCTTAACTTCGTGCCTTTACTCTTGGCCTCCTGCCTGTTGAGGTCTGGGATCTGATAGAACAAAGTTAGAGGAAGCAAGTGAGAATGCAAGAAACTAGGCCCAAAACAATCTCTCTATATGAGGTAGATATTTTGTCTGCGTTAAAAATTAAGGAAATGCATTTTTTTCTGGTGAAAGATGCACTTTTCCTGTTAGCTGCTAGAAATTTAGTTTTATATTCTGCAACATGTCCTTTATCTGGGAGCTTGGGTGTGTTGGGCGCTTGGGTGAAAATGTGGGTAGACTAGTTTTTAACCCCAAATGAATGTTTCCAGTTGAGAGGCTCTTGGGCAACTTTTACCTGGGAGGTAGTTAGTAATTTTACCTATTTTCCTTCTTCCTGTTCTCCCTAAATGGTCCCACTTCCTCGTGGCAAGCACACTTGTTTTCTCTGGTCTTGCTCTGTCAGTTCACAAGCTCCAAGAGACTGGAGGGAAAGACTAATGTCATGAAGCTAATGTTTCTAGTAGCCTATAGATCCCACTGTCTGAGCTAGGGTGTTATATTGACTTTGGTAGAATAATCTCCATGTACACAAATATAGATGTTGATTCTGAGCTGCCAGAGCTTATCTTCACTGTAGTGTTAGCTCATGGAATAACTCAATTGTTGCCCCTAGCCTAGCTCCCATGCACACACAGGCATCTCTAGCTCAAGGTAAATGGTGCTTTAAAGTCAACCTAGTAGGCCTGTCAAGGAGTGAAGTTTTGAAGCTCAAGTGCTGCTGACACTGGAGCTAATAATGCAATGGGGATTCAGCTACTCTGTGCTGCTGATCCAGGCACTCTGTGCAGCTGCAGTGTTTTACAGTATGACCTCTCTCACTGAAGCTAGGCTGACTTGAGAGGAGTTAACTCCAGTGTCGGTAACTCAAACTGATGCTGCAGGGAAGACAAACCCTCACGGTATTATTATCACTGTTTCACAACTCTTCTGATGATTACAAATAGAAGCCAGGTCACCTAGCCTACCTGCAGATGTTGACAAAGTGCTCTCCTTGGGTTTTTAGCATGGAGGAGCCTTGGGAATTACATTTCTTACCAAACATGGATATTAAAAAATGCATATTGCCTTGCATTAACCATGAAGTTCCTAAAACCAAATTAAGGTATCCCTTCCTTCTTCTTTGTCTGAATTCTCTTCCTTCTCCCTAACTGGTATCCTGGTTAGTGAAAAGGGAACTGTCTGTATTGTGTTTTTACCCTAGGATTCTAGCTAAGTCTGTCTTCACTTCTGCTTAAGAAGGGCTCTGTCATCTATTCTCTCTCTTGCCATATACAGGACAGAGTTAGTTGGTTCTGAGAAATCTCTTGCTCTGCCCCTTCTCTCCTCAGAGAACAGAGCTTTGCTGCTGGGGTAGAGATCCTGGATCCTCATCCTCCTGAAGAGGTTGCAGATAAGGGACTTCCAAATAGGATATCACTTCTCCTGTCAGGTTCAGTTTTGCTCCACTAAGACCTAGGAAGTAGAGGGAAATTCCTCAACCGGCATTTGCTTATACTGTTGTTCCCACTTCAGATTTCCCTGTCTGGAGATTCCTCGCTTTCTCAGCTAAATTGGAGGGCAGTTCTTGGAGAATAGCACTTGTCTGATCCCGGCAGAGGGGCTAGAGCTCTCCTGCCTTCAGAAGTTTGGAAGTAGCACTCTTTTCAATCCCTGGTTAGTATGGATGGGTGGATGGGAATCACCTATCCCACTTTAGTGCTGCTTTGCTCTGCATGTGTGAAGAATAGCATCTGGCCTTATATACATATTCTGAGCCTCTTCTCAAATGTACTGAACTTTGAACAGATTAAGTAGCAGCTGTGTTTAACTGGTTTCAACAAAATCAGCAAAAACAACTAGGAGTCCTTGTAGCGCCTTAGAGACAATTTATGTGGGCATAAGCTTTCGTGGGCTAAAACCCACTTCATCAGATGCATGGAGTGGAAAATACAGTAGCAAGTAGATATACACGGTACATGAAAAGATGGGAGATGAAGTGGGTTTTAGCTCACGAAAGCTTATGCCCAAATAAATTTGTTAGTCTCTAAGGTGCCACAAGGACCCCTCGTTGTTTTTGCTGATACAGACTAACACAGCTACCACTCTGAAACATGTCAGCTAAATCAGTTTCTACACTCTGGTCATCAAGTGTAGATAGGGCCAAGCCATCTTAGAAGCATGTTTAAAGATGTTCTAACTTAACTATGTAAAAACTGGTTTAGCTGGAAATATGTTCAAACGTGGTTCTAAAGTCCTTTCCTAACTGAGAGTACTAGGGGACATATTTGGTAACTTATATGATTGTAAAAGGTACCAAATACTAATCACTGCAGTTTGCCCTTTAATGGAAATGAACACCAGAAAAATAGAAGGCAGCTGGGAATTGAGGTACTCTTAGGTCATTTTTACTGCGATGTTTCAAACATTAGATCTTATTTTTCTTAGACATACTCTGTAGAATGTACCAATAAATGACTTCATACTTACAGAAATGCCTCTCCAGACAATATTTTTCTGTGATTTCTGTGAGCAAAGAAGAATCTTTATTGGTTTTTAGCAATCAAAGAGCAATTTCAGGTTTTCCATGGCAAAAGGCCATAGCTATCTGCTACTAAATAGATCTGTACTAGTTTTCTAAATGCAATTTTCTGTCTAATTTGAAGCAGATTTTTAGGCTTCATTGTTTACGTGTCCTTCCTAACCAAACCACTTTAAAGGCTATTGTAATTCTTACTCCAAAAATAATCAGAATAGGAAATTCTCTTTTGTTCTGGTTTATAGTAGGTTGCACATACCACAGAAGTTGAAGACAAGATGCACCCTATCCAGCTGATCGCAGAAAACTATGATGCCATTGTTCACTTTCTTCTCAAAGTTTCTGTGATACAGTCCTCATGGCTATTGCAAGGTCTGTTCTGTTTAGTAGCAGCTAGTCTTCAAAAAATATGAGAAAAGTGGTGATCCAGACACAACAAAAGGACTAATAGACATTGAACTCTACCTGCCTGAACAAATGGAAAGACATGGTGTAGGATCTTGACTTTTCTCATATTCCACTTGCAAAGCCTGGGCACTCCTTTGTAAGCTTGGAACCGCTGACTCAGTAAACACCATCAACCAAAAGTGGCAGTCAGTGCTGTCTTCTCACACCTTCTCTGTAATTTATAGACTAGAACTAACAAGCTGATTAGTCAGAAGGTTCAGAAAGAGCTTTTTCTAGGTGTCCAACAAAGCCTTGCCACTTCACCACTATCATCCCCATAAACTACAGAAGAAATAAACTAGTTCCTTATGGCCACTAAAAGTAGAAAAGCTGCTGGTAATTCCTTAAGAATTTGGGGCCAAAGGGACAACCATGGTTGGCAGACCTAAGCACCACCATAGATTCGATGGGGAAGATCCCAAAAAGCTGGTGGGAGGTGATAGTGATTGCCCTCCTCACACAGGGAAACCACCAACTGGTGCTGCCAGCTATTGCCCAATATCACTCTTCTCCATAACTCGTAAATTAATGTAAAGAGTTTTACTTACCTGTCTTACCCCATCTTTGAGGCCATCCTGCCAAAGGAATAGGTCAGTTTTAGACCAGAATGAAGTTACTGCGACCAGGTTCTTGCCATTACTAATTACATCAAGACTGGCTTCCAGTGGAATCTGAAGACGGGAACAGCATTGATTGATTGATTTTTTGCTGGCTATGATACAGTATAGAGATATGGGCTATTACTCAAGACATCAAGAGTCATCAAATGCTGTAGTACTAAGTGACTCCTGGCCATAATGTTGAGCACCTGTAAATATCGCTTCCTGTTGAATGGGCAGTTCAGAGGTCAATGGTGACTTACCCCAAATATCTGTGCTGATTCCGTCACTATTCAGCATCTGCATTAGTGACTTGCCTGACACAGTTTCATGTAAGTTCATTTGTGGTGACCACATTGTTGCAGTACAAGGCAAAGACCTCACCACCATCAGTGACATTCTCTCCACTGACCTCAAGATAATGGCCAGAATAATTTCAAAATTGGAAGCTCCATCCCAATGCCTACAAAACCGTGGTAATAGCTTTTTATCTAACCAACAAAGCCACCAAGGAGCCACTTAATGTTACCTTTTGTGGTCAATAGGTCTGAAATGAATCCTATCTTGGGTGTATCTTTGGATAGAAGCTTGACTTTTAATGCTAATCTGGAAAAGATGCAAAAAAAGATAAAAACGTGAAAACTCACAGGCACAACATGAGGTTCCAATGCCCACACACGCTTAGAGGAGCAACTCTCTCACTGGTGCACTCAATCACTGAATATTGCTCACCAGTCTGAGCAGACAGCTCACCAAATCTCTGGACATGCAGCTCAATATCATGATGAGAATTATAACTGGAACATTAAAATCAACACCTGTTCAATGTTTGCCCACTCCAGAACATGTACCCACGCTAAAGATCTGGAGAGAGACACATACAACTTATGAGTACAAACAAACCAGGGCCTACCTGAACTTACCAATTCATGAGGACCTCCAGACTCTTCTGAAGACACCTGAACTCTTGCAAGCCTTTTTGGGATTGGGCTTAATCAGGATCTTCCAGACTTCAATCTATCCTGGAAGCAGTGGTCTACATTGAGCCATTTCAGAACATCGTCTGGCAGATGCTGTCATCTCTGACACCTCTGAAAGTTGCGAGACAATGCACAGTGTGCATGTGGACACCAGTTACAAACTATAGACCTCAGTGTCCACTTCGATGTTTTTGCTGGTGGCATCTCAGTCTTTGATCCTGTCCATATTAATCTTCATGTAATTTTGTAATGCATTCTAATACTATATGATTAAAGTCCTCCTACTGACTTCAGTGGGCTTTGGATCAGGCTGATAATGGGGAATACTTGCGGATAGAGTTTATAAATGCCGTAGCTTAAGTGAACCTTTGTATAATTAGCTTTTCTCCACCAGCTTCAGTTTTTCTGTCTCTTTTCTTCCTCTCTCTGTCTCTGTCTCAGTCTCTCTAATCTTTCTGCTTGCCAGAACCGGTTATCGCCAAGACTGGCATAATAATCCACCCATAAACTGCATCACTTCTGGCAAGTTAAGCTTTTGATAGTGTTCGGTATAAACCATATGAGTCCAGTCTTGAATTCACAGTGTCTTTTGGTATCAAACATGAAGATTACATTTGTATTTAGTGCCAGTTCAAGTGAGCAATTCTGTTTTGTACAAATAAACAAACAGCCAGTTTTATTAGGATTCTAAGGACAGCAATAAATGTTCCTGCTTGTGAAATAATCTCTTCCTGTTGAACACAAAGGGAAGAGGAAGCTTAGAAGAAATGTCAGCTAAGATTGTTTGGCTAAAAGGAAAATTGTCTGGTATGTTAGACTTCTCTGCCTGCTAACTAGTCCAATCATGAACTTGCTTTATTAGCTCTTGGGCTTCCTAAGATGGTGCCAGCTTTTCCTTTTTGAAGTTCAACAGGAAACATTTGAAATGCCAAGAAAAAATTGCCAAAATGTTCACACTGAAGAATACACTTTTTGAAAAAGATGGAAACTTTAATGGGACATCATAAATAACTTGTTTCTACACTAGTTTTGCTAATTTTTCTAGGGCAGATGATTGAATAAATGTGTTTCTAAAAAGTTTTTTTAGAAGAGCAAGAGCAAATATGTAGGAATCACTGAGGTAAAAGTAAGGTAATCAAAGTGCGGTAGTGTAAGATATGATAAAGCTGTAATTATATACTATATACAAAAAATACATTAAAAGAACATTACAATTGGAAAGTCAAGCACTCAGAAGTTAGGAAATGCTTAAGGTTGCCTGTGCAGCCTTAATTCAGCTGTTTTCTGTATGTATTATGATACAGTCTTTAATTATATGAACCCATACTATTTTTTCCACAGAACCATAGCCTCTTTCATGTATACTCTCTGAGCTTGGATATCCTGAAGTATTGGAGCCAGTGAATTAAAAATACATTTTATACTTGCTCTTCACTTGCCCTCAGTCTGGCCTTGGCTGAGGCCTTTTTTAAAGACATTTCTAAACTGCAGTGTCAGATTTCTGGAATCCTGAGAAGGAACTGCAGGGTCTGGTCCAATATTTCCAATTTGTGTATGCAGTGTAGACACCTGCCCACTAGGAAGGGGGACTGACATCACTGATACATTTCCAATAGGCTAATAAATGCCTTAGGGAACAGTAAACCAAAGCTAATCTAGTCTAACGCCTATCTTGGGGACTAGTTTAAAATGTGTGAAGTATTAAAGCTTGGGGTCTGAAATGTGTTACCAGCTGCCATCTTGATTACCACAATTAAATTTTACTTTGCTAGATTTCACTACATTTTTATGTACCTTTTATATTTGATAGACTTACTTTTTTAGTGTGTGAAACTTTTTTTCACCATATTTAACCATGAGTCAAACGTCTTTAATATTTTGAAACCACGTATATTTCCTGAATTCCTGTAATACAGGTAGTTAAAGAATATTTTTGCACATGGTTTTCTTTGTTGTTAGGTATTGAGTAACTTGGACAGTGTGAAAGATATATTCTTCCAAGTTTCTAGATGTTGGTGCACACAATGCTGTGGTTTGGGTAGCAGTATTTCCATGATAAAGTCTTTCCTCCTACCATACATGTAACTCTGTGTTGAAACTTCCCTTTGGGATTAAATTTGGAATGAAACTAAGAATTGCTGTTGCTTTTTAAAAATAAATTTAAAATGCCCCCCCCCAAAGGTTTCAGATACTGCTTTGAATTTTACAGAAAACTCCCTCTTTTAAGTACAAGTACAATAAACACTTCAGTTCCTCATTTCCTGTACTAGTGTCCAGCAAAAGTTTTATTGTACTCTGAAGCTAGGTTATATATATATATATATATATATATATATATATATGTATAGTATGTTAAATATACTTTTCATCTGAATTTAGTAGTTTGCTTTGAAAGTCTCTAATGTTTATATGTGCATGATTACCAGAGGGGTGGTCGAATAGATTGTTTCACTTCACTGTTACTGTAAATTGAGGTAACTTGTTATGACTTTTTGTAATCTGTGGTGTTCACCGTAATTTTCTTTATATAATTATTTGGGAATAGCCAATTGCAAAAACACTTCAGCCTGATCTACACTTTATTTTTTCCCCCCAATATAGCTGTGTCAACTAGGGATTTGATGGCTTGATTCTTCTCCCCCCTACCATCCCTCTCACCCCCCCAACATAGATATGTCTACAAAAGCCCAAGTGTAGATGCAATTTAGAGTTGCCAACCCTCCAGAATTGGCCTGGAATCTCCGGGAATTACAGATTCATCTTTAATTAAGATATGTCATGTAATTATATCTCCAGGAATATGTCCAACCAAAATTGGCAACCCTAATGCAATTATATCAGCTCAGGGGACTGGTATAATACCAGCAAAAGGACTTTTTTGCCCACTTAAACTGTACGTACACTAGTAGGGTTTGCTTGTATAGCTATAGTGGGAAACCTTTTAGGTGTAGACAAGGCCTTAACTTTGGGGGGAAATCTAGAAAGCCCATTCTTGTTTAGCTTTTTGGATCAGCACAGGACATTCAGCATCACAGAATGAATATGTATGTGCCTAGCAAAGCAAAGCCTGTACTGCTTCCTTGTCTTTATTATCTCATTTCCATATCTGATGTGGGTTCTGATTGGACCACCAGTCAGACTTCTCCTCTTCCAAAAAAAAAAAAAAGAAAAGGGAGTGGGGGAGGAGAGTGTTTCCTAATGAAGTTAACAAGTACAGATTGTGAGGGATTCTGTAAAGTTTTGTCAAATCTCTCTGGCTTGCTTCAGATTAAAAAATCCTTACCTTATTGTCAGTGGAAGTACCATGAATGAGTTGGCAGACATCTTTCATAATGGAACAGACCAGTATTGCATTGAAAAATAGTCTTTTATTAGCTCTAATTACTAGCCAAAGTGAAGAAAACTGAACCTTAGAAATCAAGCCATATATATGCTAATAATGTACAGTGAGGTTGGGTGTACTGGAATTGATCTATATAATTGACCAGATATGATTCTTAAATCTGAATTGTGTATTGGGTTTCCTGGCACTTTTATGATATAAAGATATGCTATTCTTAGATATCAGAGTGGGGGAACACAATGACTTTAGCAAGATACTAGATTCCCATTTTGATATTATCTTGTCAGGCTGGCATCAGTCTCATGCAAAAGGGAAACAGTGAAGCAGAATCAATGTTGTGTCTAATGATGCATTCCTTACATTAAAGGAGAACCTTTTGAAAACAGCTTTGACCACTGTGTAATTTTCAAAATAATCTGAAATAAGTGGAAGTAATAATGAAAGACTGTTATTGCAGGTTGGTTCATACGCCCCTTGAAATAAGCACATAGAAAATATCACAGAAGTGCAGTAAGAGTTTCAGATTTTTTTAAAAGCTAATATAAATTAGTACTGGATACAGAATAGTTTTCAAAGGTTACTCTTTGGAGGTATATCAATTTGGGACTAAACTCTCAATAGAGCTACTGAGAGTAGAATCTGGTATGATGAGGTTTTTATGCTATTATTTTAATAGTACTGTTCTTGCCTTTTCAAATTATTTTTTCCGCTCTTCACACTTTATTAAAAAGGTTTCCTTAGTGATGTAACTCTTTGTTGTTCATTCTTCTTGTTCATTATGCATAAAAATATGGAATTTCTGTAACTCTTAAGACTGGTCTGAAATAAAAGTTAAATTATATAACATAAAGTTAATTTGCAACACTCAGGTTTTTTCAGATGTACAATCAATGTCAAGTAATATCAGCTGCCAGCTGACCTTCTGCTCTCTTAATAATCTCAACTATTGATGGATTAACCTTTTTGCAATAAATAAAAGCATTGTTGACTTAAATTAATATAGAATCTTCACCTTGTAGTGGAACTGTTGTATGATACTTAAAGAATATACTCAAAATATACGGTATCAAGTGGAGTGCCCCAAGGGTCGGACCTGGGGCCGGTTTTGTTCAATATCTTCATAAATGATCTGGAGGATGGTGTGGATTGCACTCTCAGCAAATTTGCGGATGATACTAAACTGGGAGGAGTGGTAGATATGCTGGAGGGGAGGGATAGGATACAGAAGGACCTAGACAAATTGGAGGATTGGGCCAAAAGAAATCTGATGAGGTTCAATAAGGATAAGTGCAGGGTCCTGCACTTAGGACGGAAGAACCCAATGCACAGCTACAGACTAGGGACCGAATGGCTAGGCAGCAGTTCTGCGGAAAAGGACCTAGGGGTGACAGTGGACGAGAAGCTGGATATGAGTCAGCAGTGTGCCCTTGTTGCCAAGAAGGCCAATGGCATTTTGGGATGTATAAGTAGGGGCATAGCGAGCAGATCGAGGGACGTGATCGTTCCCCTCTATTCGACATTGGTGAGGCCTCATCTGGAGTACTGTGTCCAGTTTTGGGCCCCACACTACAAGAAGGATGTGGATAAATTGGAGAGAGTCCAGCGAAGGGCAACAAAAATGATTAGGGGTCTGGAACACATGAGTTATGAGGAGAGGCTGAGGGAGCTGGGATTGTTTAGCCTGCAGAAGAGAAGAATGAGGGGGGATTTGATAGCTGCTTTCAACTACCTGAAAGGGGGTTCCAAAGAGGATGGCTCTAGACTGTTCTCAATGGTATCAGATGACAGAACGAGGAGTAATGGTCTCAAGCTGCAGTGGGGGAGGTTTAGATTGGATATTAGGAAAAACTTTTTCACTAAGAGGGTGGTGAAACACTGGAATGCGTTACCTAGGGAGGTGGTAGAATCTCCTTCCTTAGAGGTTTTTAAGGTCAGGCTTGACAAAGCCCTGGCTGGGATGATTTAACTGGGATTTGGTCCTGCTTCAAGCAGGGGGTTGGACTAGATGACCTTCTGGGGTCCCTTCCAACCCTGATATTCTATGATTCTATGAAAACATATATTTTTATTTTTATATGACTGTAGACTGCGAACAGAACTAGTAGGTCCTCTTCATTTCTAATTCTGGTATGCCCCCTGTGTGTCCATTGCCAAGTCACTTAACCTCTGTTCCTTACTTTATTTTGTAGGACGGGAAACTATGTACAAGTGATCGGGCTCAATGCAGGAATCCCTATGTCAAATTCTGTAGCCTCTGTTAAGCAAGAGGTCAGATTGGATGATTATAATGGTCTTTTTGGCCTTAAAATAATCAGTCTGTTCTTCTCATTGTCACTGTTGTTGAGAATTAAGTACTTTCTGTTTGTATAATGGTTTGAAGACATAAGTGCCATTGGCTAAGATATTCAAAAGTGAGTAGTAATTTTGGGTGCCCAACTTGAGACACCTTAAAGGGCTTGACTTTCATTAAGTGCTGAGCACTCACCTTTTGAAAACCAACCCCCTTTAAATTGTCTCAAGTTGGCTGCAAAAATCACTAGATACCCTCTTCAGAATTTTGGCCATAATGATTTGGGTTCGTAGATGTCCAAGAATGCAGTGTAAATTTTGATCTAGTTAAGCACTGTGCTTTATTTTGCTGACCTAACTGTACGTTACTGCTGAACCCAGTTATCCAGTGTTAAAATCCCGTTTTTTTTACGAGGACAGTGGAGTTTAAACTTGTTAAACAAATTATTCACTTGGCTTCTGTCAAGGTTCCTCCCCCACTCTGAACTCTAGGGTACAGATGTGGGGACCTGCATGAAAAACCTCCTAAGCTTATCTTTACCAGCTTAGGTCAAAACTTCCCCAAGGTACAAAATATTCCACCCGTTGTCCTTGGACTGGCCGCTACCACCACCAAACTAATACTGGTTACTGGGGAAGAGCTGTTTGGACGCGTCCTTCCCCCCAAAATACTTCCCAAAACCTTGCACCCCACTTTCTGGACAAGGTTTGGTAAAAAGCCTCACCAATTTGCCTAGGTGACTACAGACCCAAACCCTTGGATCTGAGAACAATGAGAAAGCATTCAGTTTTCTTACAAGAAGACTTTTAATAAAAATAGAAGTAAATAGAAATAAAGAAATCCCCCCTGTAAAATCAGGATGGTAGATATCTTACAGGGTAATTAGATTCAAAAACATAGAGAACCCCTCTAGGCAAAACCTTAAGTTACAAAAAAGATACATAGACAGAAATAGTTATTCTATTCAGCACAATTCTTTTCTCAGCCATTTAAAGAAATCATAATCTAACACATACCTAGCTAGATTACTTACTAAAAGTTCTAAGACTCCATTCCTGGTCTATCCCCGACAAAGACTATAGACAGACACGCAGACCCTTTGTTTCTCTCCCTCCTCCCAGCTTTTGAAAGTATCTTGTCTCCTCATTGGTCATTTTGGTCAGGTGCCAGCGAGGTTACCTTTAGCTTCTTAACCCTTTACAGGTGAGAGGAGCTTTCCCCTGGCCAGGAGGGATTTCAAAGGGGTTTACCCTTCCCTTTATATTTATGACAGCTTCAGAGGTACGCAGGAGCTCTATGTTCAATTTATGAATGCCACCTGATGACCAGTGCTTCTGTCTGGAAGGTGTTCTGCAACTGTCTTAATGTAGTCTCCAAAATAAAATGTAAGAGATGCATTTTAGTCAAGCGTGTAGGTAGGGGAACAAAAAAAGGGAGGCAAGAAAATCATGAAAGGGAAGGTGGGAGGAGGAATGGCCAAAGGGTTGGTCGTCCTCACCAAATGTTAACTTACTGTGTACAGTTTTCTGCATTTTAGTCCAATCTACCTTCTTCTTTGGGATTATGAAATAACATGTCATAAAGAGAAAGTGTGATGGAATAGGAACAGGGGGAGAGTGCATGGAACAAAATGGAGGGAGTTGAGAGGTACAGTTCAGATGTAAGCAGAGTGGTGAACAGAAGAGGGTGGCATGATCTGCGTGAGCTAGAGTAGTACATGGAAAGGGAGAAGGAATGTTAGGACAAGGTTACTGGGAAGTACAGAGCGAGCATGGAAGTGGGACAGGAGAGAGGATGTCTCATTTGAGGCTGTAAGGCATAGAAGATTTAAAAATTCTTCCAAGGAGAGATGGGTGTCTTGGATTAAGGGCAGGGGAAGACGACACTTACTGTGCTGGCACAAATGTCTTTGTTTGATTTATGGAGACCTTTAATTTAGGTGCTAATGGTAATTTAAAGTAGCAATCAGACTTTAAGCTTTTAAGAGTGAATGATTGAACTCCGCTCAAAAGCAGGGAAGTGATGAGTGGTTTGTTCTTTTCTCTGTCTAGTATCCTAAAGCAATTAGTGTGTGTTTGTTTTTAACAAGTGTGTGTGCTCAGACCTAATTGCTCTACAAGAATACATATACCTCAAAGCAAAAATGCTGTGACTAGTTCAAGGGATATCAAAACCAATATGAAATGAGAATATGGAAAATAATCACAGTTTTAGACTGAACAAACTGCCTGGTTTTTACTTTTAGCTGAAGGCAAAACTGGTTATGGGTAATGTGTGGAGCAGAGAATTCTTTGGAAAGGAATGATGATTCTGCTTTATTCCCTGTATCTCTGCAGTGAGGGAGTTACTTGTCATTGACAGGTTTCAGAGTAACAGCCGTGTTAGTCTGTATTCGCAAAAAGAAAAGGAGTACTTGTGGCACCTTAGAGACTAACCAATATATATAAAGTCTGCTGCAGTTTCCACGGTATACATCTGATGAAGTGAGCTGTAGCTCACGAAAGCTCATGCTCAAATAAATTGGTTAGTCTCTAAGGTGCCACAAGTACTCCTTTTCTTTTTACTTGTCATTGATACCAAATACAGACAGAAAACTGCCTTGATAAATCATTCTGCTTTAACTCCTGTAGTTCTGCCTAGTTTGCACAGGCAAAGGTGACTTACTGTTCAAAAACAGTTAAAGGCTGCTCTTTCCTAAGTCACAAGTTCAGCTTTTTTTGTGGCTGAACAGTGAAAGAGATCTTGGTGAAAGGTTGGCTTGAAATATCTCTTCAAAGGTTACCTGCCTGATGGGATTTATTTTTACTATCAGGCTCCTTTTGAGTTAGAATGGAGCTCTCCAAAAGAGCAAGAAGTTCTCCACTAGATGCTCCCCACTGCTATCACAAGTGTGTTCTGTAAATCCTGCAGATAGGGAAAAGGGCTCCAAGTGCAGCCAGTTCCACCTTACTATTTCAACTCTTGCAGCATTCGGCACTGAAGCTGTTCAAGATGCCCCCAACCTCTTTCTAAAGTAACCACAGAAGTTTGTATGTGGCAGCTGTGCTATCACTTCCTATTTTCTGTTTTATTCCCTTTAGGGAAAGCAGGAGTGGCTCTAGGCCTGGCTCCTTCCTCCCTTCATAAAGGAGATGCTGTGTTTGGAGTGCTCTGTTCCCCTGCTCCTCCCTTTCTATAGAAGAGCTAGCGGTTAAAGCCTCTCTGCACTATGCATCATCCCCTCTTTAAAAACTAGTAGTGTCTGGGTTGCCCTCCTCCCTCGTTCTCCCATCTCTTCCTGGAGTTGATCTGTATAACTGACCAGATGTGATTCTTAAATCTGAATTGTATATTGGGTTTCCTTTTACTATCTCTAGGCAATGACATACCAACAGGCACTTTTATGATCTGAAGAGATGCTATTCTTAGATATCAGAGTGGGGGAATGGGATGACTTTAGCAAGATACCGCAACAGTTCTATGGCTATTTGGTTCCTTTTCTCTTTTCCTCCTACAGGGAAAGGCACTAGTTGCTCTCTGGCCCCATTTGTTTGGGCAAAATTTCTACCGACTCTGAGGGGGCAAGGGTCTTCAAGTCCTGCATACACTGTATGTATTTATAATATATGGTCATATTATACTGACTTATTCAGCAAAAATCAATTTTACAACAATGAGTAAACTACTTTGTGTATTAAGTGATGTCAATTTGTCAGTCCTGTATGGTAAATGAAAGAAAACCTAGTCTCTCTGCTCCAAAAAAGCGTGGTCTAAATTTGATGGGACAACATAATGCAGACAAATAGGCTGGATGTTCAGGGATTGGAAGGCACAGTCTCAAAAGTGATACAAAGTTGGTCTTATTTAACTGCTTATCAGTGAATGGCTTCCAGGAAGAAACATGTTTTCAGGAGGAATGCAGGTTCTGTTGTTCTATACAGGTCTGCTCCATCCTGATCTATTGGCGGCAGCAGCTTCTCATGTGTTTAGGTCAACTTGGCCATCTTTTAGGTGAGCTTTGAGTGTGTTTTTGTTGGCCTCTTGTGGGAGCTCTGTACTTCTGAAAATCAGGCCATGTAGTTAGGGCAATAGCTTTTGGTATAAAAGGCTGTAATTAAGTGAGAGATCAGCTGCTATAAAATAGTGACAAAAGGAGCTTTGCAATTTACTCTGATAGGAACACAGCTTAAAAATGAGAAATAATTTAAAACAAAGCTTGCTTGTGGGCTACTTAATCTGACCTTTGTATTATTTTGGTGTTTGCTTTTTGCATATATAGTAAAATAATGTTGTTGGGTTTTTTAGCTGTTAAGATCTTGTATTTTAATATGTGAACGCTGTGGTGCAATGCGAGTAAAAATGTGAGAGCGTATACTGCTAAAAGAAATCCTTATAAATAATTTAAATTTTAACAATACCAGGACACTCTGGAGGGACAGCAGTGTAAGAGAATTTCTCCAAGTAGTCTTCAGTTAACTAAATTTAATATGTTAAATATAAACCATTATACTTTTCTTTAAACCTCTTTTTAAAAATGCTTCCCAAATATTGCTGTCTAACTATACAATTCACTGTATTTTGGACTGACGTAGTCAGTAAAACCTGGTGATTCCATTTCAGTGCTGATGTTGGGAATATTGAATCTTACATGTCATTTTGCACCACTTTGTATGCATATCTAAATGTCATTGTTGTACATTAGAAAACTTCGTATTCTGATCTCCATCCTTCTAGTATTGTCTGTGGGAAATGTGAAAACTGAATGGATAACTAAAGGTGCATTATTACATAGAGAGCCTATTGTAGTAGAGACTATTTGAATAGCTGTCTTGTTTGGCTTTCCACCTTACTACTTCAAAATTATATGCCTGAATATATACTACTTTTTATGCACTTTTAAATTTAACAAAATATACCTGGCTTCCTCCATGCATACTATTAAGACTGTGGCTTATGCAGTGTGGAAGCCAAACTAATTTAGTTCTTGATTTTGTGCTGTGTTGAAACCAAGAACATGTTTGAATACAGATCTGTGTTGCTGTCTTGTAAATACTTGTGTATTATCAGTCTAGGTTCTAACCTTTTTCCTGGTTTGATTTTCCCTAGGACCCTTAAAATTCTGCTATGAATGGTGATTCCAGAGCAACGGTGGTGACTTCACCGCCCCCAACAACAGCACCTCACAAAGAAAGGTATTTTGATCGAGTTGATGAAAATAACCCCGAGTACTTGCGAGAGAGGAATATGGCTCCTGACCTGCGCCAAGATTTCAACATGATGGAACAAAAGAAGAGAGTCTCCATGATTCTGCAAAGCCCAGTAAGAAAATACCATATTTTCCCTCAGTGTTATATATTCTGATTTTGGTTACTTTGCACTGTGACACAATATGTTCAACAGAAGTTAGAGATGTTTAAGGCTACATGCCCCCACTGCTGTTACCCTTGCTACTGTGGCTACACTGCTATTTATACTCATGCTAGCTCGATAAGAGCTAGCATGAGTATATATACATGAGTAGGGGAATCACACCCCAACCTCAGAGTGTAGATGTAGCCTAAGACTTATTTGATCTCCTTGCCTATGTAAGAGTGATCCTTAGAGCATAATTTTCTAGTGTGGTGTCCAGTCAAGTTTCATCGTCCCAATTAGCAGAGTTTCATCATTTTATTGGGGAGACAGTTCCATGCTCTTTAGGAAGATGCTTTTCTAATGCTCACTTAATTGAATCTGTTTGCTCCTATTTTAACTTCCTTTTTCCATTTTAAATTCCTCCTTGCTTTTTAATGTTTTAAATCCAAATATTTGTAATTACTTCAACTCTTAATTGTTGTTTAGCCAAGGTAGACATATTTTGCTCTTAGAAAAGGAGTACTTGTGGCACCTTAGAGACTAACCAATTTATTTGAGCATGAGCTTTCATGAGCCACAGCTCACTTCATCAGATGTGTACCGTGGAAACTGCAGCAGACTTTATATACACACAGAGAATATGAAACAATACCTCCTCCCACCCCACTGTCCTGCTGGTAATAGCTTATCTAAAGTGATCAGCAGGTGGGCCATTTCCAGCACAAATCCAGGTTTTCTCACCCTCCACCCCCCCACACAAATTCACTCTCCTGCTGGTGCTAGCCCATCCAAAGTGACAACTCTTTACATAATCAAGTCGGGCTATTTCCTGCATAGATCCAGGTTTTCTCACTTCCCCCCCACCCCCAAACACACACAAACTCACTCTCCTGCTGGTAATAGCTCATCTAAACTGACCACTCTCCAAGTTTAAATTCAAGTTAAACCAGAATATCGGGGGGGGGGGGTAGGAAAAAACAAGAGGAAACAGGCTACCTTGCATAATGACTTAGCCACTCCCAGTCTCTATTTAAGCCTAAATTAATAGTATCCAATTTGCAAATGAATTCCAATTCAGCAGTTTCTCGCTGGAGTCTGGATTTGAAGTTTTTTTGTTTTAAGATAGCGACCTTCATGTCTGTGATTGCGTGACCAGAGAGATTGAAGTGTTCTCCGACTGGTTTATGAATGTTATAATTCTTGACATCTGATTTGTGTCCATTTATTCTTTTACGTAGAGACTGTCCAGTTTGACCAATGTACATGGCAGAGGGGCATTGCTGGCACATGATGGCATATATCACATTGGTGGATGTGCAGGTGAACGAGCCTCTGATAGTGTGGCTGATGTTATTAGGCCCTGTGATGGTGTCCCCTGAATAGATATGTGGGCACAATTGGCAACGGGCTTTGTTGCAAGGATAAGTTCCTGGGTTAGTGGTTCTGTTGTGTGGTATGTGGTTGTTGGTGAGTATTTGCTTCAGGTTGCGGGGCTGTCTGTAGGCAAGGACTGGCCTGTCTCCCAAGACTTGTGAGAGTGTTGGGTCATCCTTTAGGATAGGTTGTAGATCCTTAATAATGCGTTGGAGGGGTTTTAGTTGGGGGCTGAAGGTGACCGCTAGTGGCGTTCTGTTATTTTCTTTGTTAGGCCTGTCCTGTAGTAGGTAACTTCTGGGAACTCTTCTGGCTCTATCAATCTGTTTCTTTACTTCTGCAGGTGGGTATTGTAGTTGTAAGAAAGCTTGACAGAGATCTTGTAGGTGTTTGTCTCTGTCTGAGGCGTTGGAGCAAATGCGGTTGTATCGCAGAGCAGAACACGGCTGTTCCTCTGAAACCTGTCATATTTTGCTCTTGTAACTTTTCCTCATATGTCATTACTTGGTGAAATATTCAGTAGATTTTTGATACCCTTTGCTTCCAGAAGGGAAGCCAGAGGATAAAGTGATTGATTTTAAATTTATTGTGGTACTTAAATATGTGTCCTTGACTAAAATCTGCTCTTTGCTCAGATGGCTTTCTCTTCGTTCGGCAGTTTAGTCTTTGCATAGCTAATGAGTGGGTTACAAGACTCACTTTTCGTGAAATGTATTCTCTGAGAAGAATTGGTATGCATGTTTTATGATGTCATAATTAGGGTTGTTGCCTTTCTGGTAGGCAGCAACCCTGTTGTATTGATCCCACCAACTAATACGCCTATTTCAGTTTGTTACCCTTTCGTGCAAGCTTTAGCTCTCTACTTCATGTCTAACAGTCTTACATGTTGTATTATCCTTCTTCATGAGCAGGGGGGAAGTTGTTAGTTTGCAAAGGCTGATAAAACTCATGCCACTTGGAACTCCGGAGAGCAACATTTTTAAGTGACAGAAACAGGCCCAATAAGTCTGCCACCAGCTGACTGGGCGGCGGGGAGTGTGCAGTGTGCTTCCCTCTGAAGAGTGCTGAGAAGATACTCGGGAAGGAATGTGTGAGGCTAGCAATCTAGCTGGTTAGGGTTCTGCAATTTTGTGATGTTTAACAATATCCAATACTTTGTTGCTAGGCCTTTTGTGAAGAATTGGAATCCATGATCCAGGAACAGTTTAAGAAAGGAAAGAACCCAACAGGCTTGTTGGCTTTACAGCAGATTGCAGATTTCATGACAACAAATATACCAAATGTCTACCCAGCGGCACCACAAGGTGGAATGGCTGCATTAAACATGAGTGAGTGCACAGGGATCATTTGTGGTAAAGATATGCCATAACTTGTAATGGGTACTTGAATTATTTTTAAGGAAGTTTTGAAATTAAGAGACAATGTTGTGAACCAGCTGAAATACCAGCCCATTTTGTTCACAGGGATGCTGTAAAACTAAACAAACAAATCAATTAAAGTAACTTGTAAATGCTGGAGTGTTATAAAGAATAATTATTTGTGTATATTGTTTATATCAGCAGTTCTCAAACTGTGGGTTGGGACCCCAAAGTGGGTCGTGACACAGTTTTAATGGGGTTACCAGGACTGGCATTAGACTTGCTGGGGCCTGGGGCTGAAACCAAAAGCTCAGGTTACAACCCCCACCCACCCAGAGCTGAAGCCCAGGAGGCCGGGGTTCGGGCTTCAGCTTTGGCCCACCTGCCTGGGCTTTGTCTTCGGTCCCCGTTCCTGGGGTCATGTAATAATTTTTGTTGTCAGAAGGGGGTCGCAGTGCAATGCAGTTTGAGAAACCCTGGTTTATATTAAAGCCCGTTTAAATTAGATGTGTTAACTGAAAAATATGCTGTCGCTAATAAATCTGCAATACAACTGAATAATGCTATCTGTATTTAACAAATATTTACCAAATGGCCTATCCACGGGAAAAGGAAATGCTCGTTATCAGAGGTCTAGCTGGTGGAGGTATATCCCTTTTGAAACTAATAATTTTTGACTTCTTTGGTTGTCCAGTGAACTGTCAGTAGCATTATAGGAACAGCTACAGTAGATGTGGTAGAATATTGTTGGACATTAACTGAGATATTGAGCACATGATTTACATATGCTTTTACTTCTTCCTTTTCAGGTCTTGGCATGGTGACACCAGTGAATGACCTTAGAGGGTCAGATTCCATTGCTTATGAGAAAGGGGAGAAGTTATTGCGATGTAAATTGGCAGCTTTCTACAGACTAGCGGATCTTTTTGGGTGGTCTCAGCTTATTTACAATCATATAACAGTGAGTATTGGATCAACACATAGCTAAACAATTGTTCTATAGATAGATATTTTCCACCTCTTTCCCACTCTCTTATTGATTGTAACAGAAATGAAGTGGTATTGAAAACAGTATAATAGTGAAGAGATTCATCATGGCATGTCAAGAATTAAGAATAGAACAGCTTGGATGTCAGCCAGTTTAGTTTGAATAGAGTCTTAAGAGACTGTACACCGAAGTCCTCATGATGAAACAGGTTTTTTTTTGGTTTTTTTTCCAGAGGCTCAAGCATTTAATGACTTAAGTAGAATGAATAATGCTTCATTCAGTAAGCAACTTCTTAGGGTTCTTTTTCAATGTAATAGGTCTATTTTTGTTCATTTAATTAAATATTATTGAAAATTTTTAAAATGCCCATAGTACAATAAAAGAAAAGGAGTACTTGTGGCACCTTAGAGACTAGCAAATTTATTAGAGCATAAGCTTTCGTGAGCTACAGCTCACTTCATCGGATGCATACAGTGGAAAATGTAGTGGGGAGATTAAATTTGGTAGTCTCTAGGGTGCCACAAGTACTCCTTTTCTTTTTACAGATACAGACTAACACGGCTGCTACTCTGAAACCTGTCATAGTACAATAGTAACCCTTTCTGAGAATCAGAAACCCCTGGTACATTTGATCTTAGAACACTTAGCTTAACACTCTCTGCCAGCTATCTTCATTGTGACTGAGTGAGTAATTACTGGCACTCATCATCATAATACTTGACAGAATGACTGGCAGCGCAGGGAGGTTTCATGAGCCAGATGAGGAGCTAAAATGAGTGTCATTATTAGAGTCACAGCTGTAGTAGGAAACCCAGTCTGTTGTCTTCATAACAGAGCTGAATTGTTTATGGATATTCCAAATGCGAAGTTGTTGTTCTGACATATTACAAGTGGCTGCCCTTAATTTTTTTTCAGTTGGTTTAGATGACTAATGTTACTATTTAAATTAATAATGACATTTATTATTACTGATA
The DNA here is from genome assembly GCF_965140235.1 of Caretta caretta. NCBI lineage: Eukaryota > Metazoa > Chordata > Testudines > Cheloniidae > Caretta > Caretta caretta. The sequence goes on along the minus strand of NC_134209.1, from coordinate 133,554,927 downwards.
AAATAATTATCAGTATTTTAATTATAAGTAATTATAATTATAAGTAATTATAAGTATTTTCTTGAGTATCTAAAATCTGTGGTGTGCACTTTGTAAAAACAAATAGCTCTTGCCCAGCCATGACACAACCCAGTGAGGGTCATAAATAAGGGAAAAGGTTAATTGAAAGGCAACAGTGATGCTAATAAGATTACATAGTTTCTTGTTAAAGAACATGAACATCTTAATGGTTTTGTTAACAATTTTTTTATACCATCCCCATCAGTTTGGATAGGTGAGCTGACAGAATTGATACTGTAAGAGAGACTTGAATGAAGTAAAGGGGTGCCTTTCGAAGCATAAAGTTCATAAACATATCCATACCTTCTTCCATGGCTCAGAGTAGGTATAGAGGTAGGTATATAAAGACTGGCATCACTGGTGGAGTAGTGAGGACAAAGGCACATGAAAGGAGCTGCTGGCAGAGATGTAGGGTCTCTGAAACAAGGCTATAAGAAGTTTAAAGTTGATGCATAGTGCAGTGGGGAGCTGGTGATGTTGCTGACATTGGTACGAAAGGTGACTTCGACAGCAGCATTTTGAATGGACTGTAGAGGGCCAGGTTAGCATCAAAAGGTCCCGAGAGAGATTGCAGTACTCAAGGCAAGAGGTGATTCTGACATGGAAGAATGATTTGGCAATCAGCATAGAAAGAATTTTTTAGAAATCTGATTAAAAAGCAACAGTGCATGTTCGATGCTAGATGGAAGGAGGAAAGGAAGGGTTACATTTTAACCACTCTCCCTCCACCCTTCCCCCGCACCACTAAATTATGAGGAGGATGGCACCGTTATCAACCCTAATGAAGAACGGGGTAGTAGACTGGATTTAAATGAGAAGCTTCTTGGTTGTGGCCATGTCAAGCTTGAGGGGACAGCAAGCCATCCAAGCTGATGTGTCTCAATATAAGGAATGATAATAAAACTGTAGTGACACTATCGAAGGCAAAATTGGCAAGTGTATAAGGGAAATAATGCCAATGTAAAAATACTAATTTGGTACTTTATTGCAGTAATTAAATACATTTCAGATGGGATGTACAAACACTGTATAAGAGACGTGAATTTAAATGGTGAGGTGATCCCTTAGCTACGTGTGCTTTATGGCATCATTTCTCAAGCTATGAGGCTCACCTCCCAGAAGAGTCATCCACCTCTTCTGGGGGAGAAACCAAACAAGCCTTTTTTTCCTCCCTTAATTGCTTTTCGACTTACGCTCCTCTTTGCCAGTTTCTGTTTTCACTGAGCCTTAAATTACAAGGAAATATTGGGCAGGAAAAATAATCAGGCTGTCTGTTAGTAAGTTCGGTTTTGGGTTTTTTTAAAGACCTATTTAAAAAGATATTTCTGCAGGCCACTCTGCCTTTTAAAGATGTCTTCATCAGATTAGGCCTGACAGTAATTTAGTAGAGGAATATCGTGTGAGGAACGTTACAGTTTTGAAGCAATATGTGTACAGTACCACCATGCAAATGTTTTTCTGAAAATAATTAAAATAAGCATCAATTGGCTGTTGATTGAGTGGAAATAGCTATACAAGTCATAAAATACTAATTGACAAATGATCTGCAATGATGAGTAATAGTCATGGTGCTAAAGACAACATTAAGAGACACCACGATGTGCACTAGTGGACTGTTAATACATACCTTATGTGTAAAATAATTGCCGCCTTATTCAAATAAAGTATGTATACTACCATAGCACTCGGACTGAAAGGATCTGAAAAATGGACATTATAGCAGTTATTTCCCTTACTGGAAACTAAGAAAGTTCAAGAGAACCATATTAGAGGGGCATACCAATGTGCCCCCTTAATATGGATACTGTATATCTGATGTATCTGAAATTGTGACAACCAACTAATATGGATAGATATGAATATAAATCTGGTGGTATTGTAGATTGGCGTTTATACAGCTCTGACCCTTTAAAAAGAAAAAAGTAGAAATTCTCTTAAAAATCTGAAATGGGCCAAATAGCCTCACTTACTACTCTTATTCTGTTTCTGTAGCAAGCATCTTATTATGTCAGGAAACTCTCCACTAGCAAAGATCTGGCAAAGGCAGCTCCACCACCTGTTGTGTCAGCCATCCATCCACCAATCTCCTGGTATAAAGAGGGAGGAAGGACCATATTGGGGGCATTCCAGGGGCAGAGCATAGGGAGGAGAGGAGGAAGAGTGGCAGAGCAGAGCTTTGCTACACCCAGTTCTCCACTAACATAAATTAGGGCTGCCCCTGTGCAGGCCTATCTTTCCCTAAGTCCAAGCAGCTGTGAATCAGGGAGTTGGAGAATCAAGCCCCATATAGGAGAGACAAATATGGTAATAAAAATATTTACAAGCAAGAATTGTCCAGAAGGTGTTGGGTATATATATCCCTTATCAAATCTTCAGAATATTGTAAGCAGTAGTTACCAGTCATATCAAGGGCTCAGTTTAATGGAAAATAAGGACATTACAGGAGAACCTCAGAGTTGCAAATACCTTGGGAATGGAGGTTGTTCATAACTCTGAAATGTTCGTAGCTTTGAACAAAACATTATGGTGGTTCTTTCAAAAGTTTGCAACTGAATGTTGATTTATACAGCTTTGAAACTTTTCTATGCAGAAGAAGAATGCTGCTTTTAACCATCTTAATTTAAATGAAACAAGCACAGAAACAGTTTCCTACATTGTCAAATCTTTTTTTAAACTTCCCTTTATTTTTTTAGTAGTTTACGTTTAACACAGTACTGTACTGTATTTATTTTGTTTGGCTGGGTTTTTTTGGTTGCTGCTACTGCCTGATTGCATATTTCTGGTTCCAGATGAGCTGTGTGGTTGACTGGTCAGTTTGTAACTCTGGTGTTTATAACTCTGAGGTTCTACTATATTTCTTCCCTGATAGTTGTCCAAAGTGGACCCATCAAACTGGACAGTTGCTCTCTTGTTGCTGTGGAATGAACATATACGACTTGATAGGGTTGATAGACATCCTATCTTTTTTAATATTGCAAACAGACCTGCTCTGCTGTCTGTAGAATGCTTTAGTTAGGTCCACAAAGGCGATATACAATCCTCAGTTTTGCTCTCTGCACTTTTCTTGAAGTTGACGCAGAGAAAATATGTCTCTGTTCTTGCCCCTACACTCTTTGGAATCATCTTCTTGGTATTCTTGAACTGTGCATTTAAGGACATGAAAGATGGAGTGCATCTCCGCACAAGATCAGATGGGAAACTTCAACCTGTTCCAACTTAAGTCAAAGACCAAAGTCAAAAAGGTGCTAATAAGGGAACTTCTATTCACTGATGATGCTGCCCTCATAGCCCACAATGAAGATCTACTACAAGAACTCATGGACCACCTTTCAAGTGCCTGTCAGGCATTTGCTCTCACCATCAACATCAAGTAAATGGTTGTATTAGGGCAGGGGGTTCCACAAGATCCTTCAGTTACCTTAAATGCAAACCGGCTAAAAGAAGTCCAAAAGTTCAGCTACTTAGGTTCTACAGTGACCACCAACCTCTCACTGGAGGAAGAACTAGATGTCCGCATTAGAAAGTCTGCTAAAGGTGGTGGCAGCCTAACTAAAAGAGCATGGAACAACTCAAAGCTTACCATCAAGACCAAAATGCTAGTGTACCAAGCTTGCATCCTCTGCATGCTCATGGATGGTGGGGAAACATGGACAACTTATGCTCATCAGGAGAAAAAGATAAATAGTTTCCACCTACATTGTTTATGCCTCATATTCAACACCAAATGGCAGTATAAGGTCACCAACGCAGAGGTTCTTCAAAGGGCAAATTTCCCAAGTGTGGCAGCCCTGTGCAAGCAAAGACGTCTGCGCTGGCTGGGCCATCTGAGGTTGGAAGCCTCACGCATACCCAAGGGCATGCTATACAGGGAGCTATCATAGGGAACAAGAACAACAGGACATCCCAAGCTTTGCTATAAAGACACATGCAAGTGAGCTATGAAGGAATTCGGAATTGATCCTGATCAATGGGGAATCTTGGCAAGTGATCGTAACAAGTGGCGCCATCGTCTCCATCAGGGTATCAAAGTCCATGACAGGAGCTGGCTCCTACAGCTTAAAGAGAAAAGAGCCCATAGGAAGCAAGCAGCTCTCAGCCAAGATACATACATTTGCAATAACTGCCAAAGATCATGCAAATCTCAGATTGGACTATTCAGTCACATGAGACATTGCAAACCATCTACATCACAGGCTGCAATTCCTACCATCTCTTGCAGACGAAAGAATGCCAGCAAGTCTTTTCTGATAACAACCAGTAACTAGCTTGAGAGGGAAAAAGCACTATATCTAAATAGTTTGATTATAAATGTTGAAATGCTATCAATATACATAACAAAACTATCGATTTGAACCATAAAAGGTAGCAAAGAAAAGTTTCCCCACAGTGCCAGACTCTAAAATCAGTGTTTGCAGTTCAGTTTTCTCATTACATTTCTACTTGAACTAGACTCACCTTTTTGCCCAAATCTAGAGCCATTCCCCTTAAGTTGCGTCAAACTAATTTATCACATCTCCAAAAATTAAACTGTATCTTCATGGGTATTTTCCTTTATTTGGGAGAGCAGTTTCTGTCCCCCTCTTTCAGGTTATACTTCTGAAAACTGTTCATTGTACTCAAGTGACATTGTTAAGATGAAAGCTTATGCTCAAATAAATTTGTTTGTGTCTAAGGTTCCACAAGTCCTCCTTTTCTTTTTGGTGATACAGACTAACACGGCTGGTACTCTGAAACATTGCTAAGATGGAGAGAGATGAAGGAATTTTTGTTCTCACAATAACTTTCACTTGTCTGTGACATGCAGGATCAGATCTTTGTCTTGCCAATCAGGAACTTCTCCTAAAATTCCATTTTTCTCACTACCTTCGTTTCTTTTCCTGGATTGCAGAATTCTATATACGTAGATTATTTATGGCTAATAGTAGGGGGAACAGGCAAACTTAAATGGTGAGAACATGCAGACTAATATTTGTACCACTCATACAAAATAGAGCATCATAAATAGTGATCTGTAGACAGCCTTAAAAGTTTGACTTATCAGCAGAACATAAAAGGTTCCATGTAAAGGACTCCTTACTCTATTGGTTTGTTGTGTAACCACATAATATGGTTCACCCTTTACTTGTTATCCATTGGAGGAAGTGTCGTCGTCTTGAAAAATCTATCTACTATGTTGAAAATGACCTCCAAATAGCTGTTAGTTTTTTGTGGTCATTGTATCATTATTAGGGCAGTTATGCAAATAGGCACAAAGGTGATTGGGGTTGACACTCTTTTTATTTCTCACCTGCCTTTTTGATGAAGTGCCTTATTAACTTTATGGGTCTTTGTGTTACTGGATGTATTTGCCTTGCATATTTGCTTTAAAAGTTGTACAGTTTTTTCCACTTAAAAACTTTACACTAATTAAACAAATACTATAAATTGAAGACTTTATATTGTACATGCATTAAATTTAACAGCTGGTCTTGCTGATACTGGATGTGTGAAGTGCATGAATTCCCTTGACCTTACATGAACAGGTCCACACTGGAATGTTTGATTTGGAATGCCTGCAGAAGGATAAATATTAATGATTGAGCAACAATTAAATTAATGAGATAACAACATGGTACAGAGTCAAGTGGGATTGCTTGAGTTTTGAAAACAATAGCTTTCCTTATATGTCTGGGTCAGTAGAGGTTAAGCTAATAGCAAGTCTTAAATCACCCTGTGGTGGCTGTTTTACAGAGTGGTGTAAGTATCTTTTATAAAAGGAGCTGTACTTGAGCAATGACATCTGTGAAGTAGAGACTTTAAATTAGAGGAGATGGAGGTGAGGTAAAATTATATCCTAAAATGTGAAGAGATCTCCATCAGTCTTGGACCATTGGGATTAGAAAAAAGAAAAGAATACTTTCTGGATTCTGTTATCCTTTTTGGGGAGGAATCTGGGAATGGTAATTGTATAACAGGTGATACTTTTGGCACTGGATTCAGTCCCCATTGAAGTAAATGGACTTTGGATCTGATTTGTTTTTGTTTTTTTTCCTTTCTTTTTCTAAAGGCTAAAAGTAGCATGAAATCTAGCCCTCCAATACTCCTTTTCCCCAGAAAAATCCCGTATGTAATGTAACAATGCATCGATCAATTTATTTGCTAGTTTAAAATGTAAAACCCATTTTGCAGTATTGAAAATTAGTCAACTTTATATACATACATGGTTCATTAATGGAGAAATACACTTGAGGGTAATGGGGAACTAAATAATTAAAACAAAATAAGCAACTAAGGACTTGTTCTTTTACTATTTTATTTCTCTTATGCTGTGCTGTGTAGATGTGTTCATTGCTTGTCTCCATCTTATTTGTTTTATCTCTTGCATACAGAAAATATGTTTCAAACAAAGGACAAACTATTAGTTTCGAAATATCTAAAACCAGAACTGAGAGAGTGACTTCTCAGGCATCAGCCTTCAAATAACTGGAATATGACCTACTTGTTCCTAGAAGCAGACAACAACATTGTTTAGTTTTAGTTCATCCTTTTTTGTAGGAAGCCCTGTCCGTGTAAAAAGAAGTGGGATTGTGACTGCTCAATATTGTCCGCAGTTTCAGATTGAATGCCCTGCATTATACTGTTTGCCTTATTCTCAGCTGTACGGATGTAAAATTGTGACTGCTGTTCCCACCCGGGGAACCTTCTAAAAGAGAGAGGACTTTAAATAAATCCTATATTTCCATCTAAGAATTAAGATGACTACCAAGAATGATACAGTGTAAAAAGCCCAGCCAGAGAGGAACTGCATCTTCAAATAACTGTTAGGAATCTAAAAACTGAATTGTTGGCTGCATTGGATTTTAGTTTGGCATTTATAGACAATTGATCTCTGGAAATGATATTTCCTGACTTTGGGAATCACATAAAAAACGTTCCATCTAATGTAGAGCTGTCGATTAATTGCGATTAATTCAAAAAAATTAATGGTGGTTTAAAAAATTAATCGCAATTAATCGCAGTTTTAATTGCGTTGTTAAACAATAGAATACCAATTAAAATTTATTAAATATTTGCGGATGTTTTTCTACATTTTCAAATATATTAATTTCAATTATAACACAGAATACAAAGTGTACACTGTTCACTTTATATTTTTATTACAAATATTTGCACTGTAAAAATAATAAAGAAACAGTATTTTCAATTCACCTCATGTACTGTAGTGCAATCTCTTTATCATGAAAGTGTAACGTACAAATGTAGATTTTTTTTTTTTTGGTCATATAACTGCACTCAGAAACAAAACAATGCAAAACTTTAGAGCCTACAGATCCACTCAGTCCTGCGTCTCATTTAGCCAATTGCTAATACAAGCAAGTTTGTTTATATTTGCGGGAGATGATGCTGCCCACTTCTTATTTACAACATCACCAGAAAGTGAGAACAGGCATTTGCATGGGACTTTTGTAGCCAGCATTGCAAGGTATTTACATGCCAGATCTGTTAAACATTCATATGCCACTTCATGCTTTGGCCACCATTCTAGAGGACAGGCTTCCATGCTGATGACACTCATTAAAAAAATAATGCGTTATTTAAATTTGTGACTGAACTCCTTGGGGGAGAATTGTATGTCTCTGGCTCTATTTTAGTCACATTCTGCCATATATTTCATGTTATAATAGTCTTGGATGATGACTCAGCACATGTTGTTCATTTTAAGAACACTTTAGCTGCAGATTTGGCAAAACGCAAAGAAGTGCTCTCCTGGTGCAATGTGAGATTTCTAAAGATAGCTACAGCCCATACTCAAGGTTTAAGAGTCTGAAGTGCCTTCCAAAATCTGAGAGGGATGAGGTGTGGATCATGCTTTCAGAAGTCTTAAGAGCAACACTCTGATGCAGAAACTGCAGAACACAAACCACCAAAAAAGAAAATCAACCTTCTGTTGGTGTTATCTGACTCAGATGATGAAAATGAACATGCATCAGTCTGCACTACTTTTGATTGTTATCGAGCAGCACCCGTCATCAACATGGACAGATGTCCTCTGGAATGGTGGTTGAAGCATGAAGGGACACATGAATCTTTAGCATATCTGGGATGTCAATATCTTGCAACGCTGGCTACAACAGTGCCATGAGAACACGTGTTCTCACTTTCAGGTGACATTGTGAACAAGAAGCGGGCAGCATTGTCTCCTGCAAATGTAAACAAACTTGTTTATCTGAGCAATTGGCTAAACAAGAAATAGGACAGGGTGGACTTGTAGGCTCTAAAGTTTTACATTGTTTTATTTTTGAATGCAGTTATTTTTTGTACATTATTCTACATTTGTAAGTTCAACTTTCATGATAGAGATTGCACTATAGTACTTGTATTCGGTGGATTGAAAAATACTATATCTTTTGTTATTTACAGTGCAAATATTTGTAATAAAAAATAAATATAAAGTAAGCACTTTGTATTCTGTTATAATTGAAATCAGTATATTTGAAAATGTAGAACACCCCCAAAAATATTTAAATAAATGGTATTCTATTATTGTATAACAGCGCAATTGATCACGATTAATTTTTTTTAATCGTGTGATTAATCACAATTAATTTTTTTCAGTCGCTTGACAGCTCTAATTTAATGTTATACACCAGTGATATCCAGACCTCAGTGGTTCAAGAGCCAAACTAGTGATCACCATTACCCAGAAGAGCCACAGTAGTGTGAATTCATTGTTTCATTTTCTATGTGTGTGTGTAAGTAGTATTCTCAGAGCAAAATGACTGATCAAATATTATTATTTTATCAACTACAGTTGGTTAATAACATAGTAAAAGCATCCTGATTGGTTAATAATTAAATCACACAGTGTTTTAGTATCATGTGCTGCAAAGAGACACATTAAAGAGCCACTTGCAGCTCGTGAGTCTCAGGATGTGTCTACACTACGAAATTAGGTCGCATTTATAGAAGTTAATTTTTAGGAAGTGATTTTATACACTTGATTGTGTGTGTCCCCACTAAGCGCATTAAGTCGGCGGAGTGCGTCCACAGTACAGTGGCTAGCGTCGACTTTCGGAGCGTTGCACTGTGAAAAGCTATCCCACGGTTCCCGCAATCTCCGCTGCCCATTGGAATTCTGGGTTGAGCTCCCAATGCTTGATGGGGCAAAAACATTGTTGTGGGTGGTTTTGGGTACATGTCGTCAGTCGCCTCTTCTTCCGTGAAAGCAATGGCAGACAATCATTTTGCGCCTTTTTTCCGTGCAGACGCCATACTGCTGTCAGCAGACAGTTCAGCAGGACTGCTAGCCGTCGTCATCCACGGCTTCCGCTGCAGCTCTGCTCTCCTGGTGCCATGAATCCACCTCGCAGGTCTTCTTGTTGTTCTGTATAAATATATATTCTCATGGCATCCGTCGTCACCCACCGCTTCTGCTGCAGCTCCACTCTCCTACAGATATTACAGATATTTTATACAGATTAAAAAAAAGTATTTTTTTGCCTCTGTTTTCACTAACAAGGTCAGCTCCCAGACTGCTGCGCTGGACATCACAAAATGGGGAAGAGATGGCCAGCCCTCTGTGGAGATAGAGGTGGTTAGGGACTATTTAGAAAAGCTGGACATGCACAAGTCCATGGGGCCGGACGAGTTGCATCCGAGAGTGCTGAAGGAATTGGCGGCTGTGATTGCAGAGCCATTGGCCATTATCTTTGAAAACTCGTGGCGAACGGGGGAAGTCCCGGATGACTGGAAAAAGGCTAATGTGCCAATCTTTAAAAAAGGGAAGAAGGAGGATCCTGGGAACTACAGGCCAGTCAGCCTCACCTCAGTCCCTGGAAAAATCATGGAGCAGGTCCTCAAAGAATGAATCCTGAAGCACTTGCATGAGAGGAAAGTGATCAGGAACAGCCAGCATGGATTCACCAAGGGAAGGTCATGCCTGACTAATCTAATCGCCTTTTATGATGAGATTACTGGTTCTGTGGATGAAGGGAAAGCAGTGGATGTATTGTTTCTTGACTTTAGCATAGCTTTTAACACGGTCTCCCACAGTATTCTTGTCAGCAAGTTAAGGAAGTATGGGCTGGAAGAATGCACTATAAGGTGGGTAGAAAGCTGGCTAGATTGTCGGGCTCAACCGGTAGTGATCAATGGCTCCATGTCTAGTTGGCAGCTGGTATCAAGTGGAGTGCCTCAAGGGTCGGTCCTGGGGCCGGTTTTGTTCAATACCTTCATAAATGATCTGGAGGATGGTGTGGATTGCACTCTCAGCAAATTTGCGGATGATACTAAACTGGGAGGAGTGGTAGATACGCTGGAGGGGAGGGATAGGATACATAGGGCCCTAGACAAATTGGAGGATTGGGCCAAAAGAAATCTGATGAGGTTCAATAAGGATAAGTGCAGGGTTCTGCACTTAGGACGGAAGAATCCAATGCACCGCTACAGACTAGGGACCGAATGGCTAGGCAGCAGTTCTGCGGAAAAGGACCTAGGGGTGACAGTGGACGAGAAGCTGGATATGAGTCAGCAGTGTGCCCTTGTTGCCAAGAAGGCCAATGGCATTTTGGGATGTATAAGTAGGGGCATAGCGAGCAGATCGAGGGACGTGATCGTTCCCCTCTATTCGACATTGGTGAGGCCTCATCTGGAGTACTGTGTCCAGTTTTGGGCCCCACACTACAAGAAGGATGTGGATAAATTGGAGAGAGTCCAGCGAAGGGCAACAAAAATGATTAGGGGTCTAGAACACGTGACTTATGAGGAGAGGCTGAGGGAGCTGGGATTGTTTAGCCTGCAGAAGAGAAGAATGAGGGGGGATTTGATAGCTGCTTTCAACTACCTGAAAGGGGGTTCCAAAGAGGATGGCTCTAGACTGTTCTCAATGGTAGCAGATGACAGAACGAGGAGTAATGGTCTCAAGTTGCAGTGGGGGAGGTTTAGATTGGATATTAGGAAAAACTTTTTCATAGGAGGGTGGTGAAACACTGGAATGCGTTACCTAGGGAGGTGGTGGAATCCCCTTCCTTAGAAGTTTTTAAGGTCAGGCTTGACAAAGCCCTGGCTGGGATGATTTAACTGGGAATTGGTCCTGCTTCAAGCAGGGGGTTGGACTAGATGACCTTCTGGGGTCCCTTCCAACCCTGATATTCTATGATTCTATGATGATTCTATGCCATACCACAGCAAGCATGGAGCCCACTCAGCTCACCGCTGCTGCAGTGAGCATTGTAAACACCTCACGCATTATCCTGCAGTATGTGCAGAACCTGCAAAAGCAGGCGAGGAGGCGACGACAGCGCGATCACAATAGTGATGAGGACATGGACACAGACTTCTCTCAAAGCATGGGCCCTGGCAATTTGGACATCATGGTGGTAATGGGGCAGATTCATGCCGTGGAACGCCGGTTCTGGGCCCGGGAAACAAGCACAGACTGGTGGGACCGCACAGTGTTGCAGGTCTGGGACGATTCCCAGTGGCTGCGAAACTTTCGCATGCGTAAGGGCACTTTCATGGAACTTTGTGACTTGCTTTCCCCTGCCCTGAAGCGCGAGAATACCCAGATGAGAGCCGCCCTTACAGTTGAGAAGTGAGTAGTGATAGCCCTCTGGAAGCTTGCAATGCCAGACAGCTACTGGTCAGTCGGGAATCAATTTGGAGTGGGTAAAACTACTGTGGTGGCTGCTGTGATCCAAGTAGCCAGTGCAATCACTGAGCTGCTGCTACCAAGGGTAGTGACTCTGGGAAATTTGCAGATCATAGTGGATGGCTTTGCTGCAATGGGTTTCCCTAACTGTGGTGGGGTGATAGACAGAACGCATATCCCTATTTTGGGACCGGACCACGTTGGCAGCCAGTACGTAAACCGCAAGGGGTACTTTTCAGTGGTGCTGCAAGCACTGGTGGATCACAAGGGACGTTTCAACGACATCAACGTGGGATGGCCAGGAAAGGTGCATGATGCTCGGCTCTTCAGGAACTCTGGTCTTTTTGAACAGCTGCCAGAAGGAACTTACTTCCCAGACCAGAAAATTACCATTGGGGATGTTGAAATGCCTATAGTTATCCTTGGGGACCCAGCCTACCCCTTAATGCCATGGCTCATGAAACCATACACAGGCACCCTGGACAGTAGTAAGGAGCAGTTCAACTATAGGCTAAGCAAGTGCAGAATGGTGGTAGAATGTGCATTTGGACTTTTAAAAGCTCGCTGGCGCAGTTTACTGACTCGGTTAGACCTCAGTAAAACCAGTATTCCCATTGTTATTGCTGCTTGCTGTGTGTTCCACAATATCTGTGAGAGTAAGGGGGAGACGTTTATGGCGGGGTGGGAGGTTGAGGCAAATCGCCTGGCGGCCGATTACGTGCAGCCAGACACCAGGGCAATTAGAAGAGCACAGCTGGATGCCCTGCGCATCAGAGAAGGTTTGAAAACCAGTTTCATGACTGGCCAGGCTACGGTGTGATAGTTCTGTTTGTTTCTCCTTGATGAAAACCCGCCCCCTTGGTTGACTCCACTTCCCCTTTGATCACCGCTTTCAGAAGCAATAAAGTCATTATTGTTTCAAAATCATGCATTCTTTATTAATTATCACACAAATAGGGGGAAAACTCGCAAGGTGGCCTGGGAGGGGTGGGTGAGGAGGGAAGCACTGGGTGGGGTGGTGGAGGAGGGAAGGACAAGGCCACACTACAGTTCAAAACTTACTGAATGCCAGCCTTCTGTTGCTTGGGCAATCCTCTGGGGTGGAGTGGCTGGGTCCCCGTAGCATGCCCTCCTCCCACTCCCCGCCCCCATGTTCTTGGGCGTCTGGGTGAGGAGGATATGGAACTTGGGGAGGAGGGCAGGCAGTTATACTGCAGCGGCGGTCTGTGCTCCTGCTGCCTTTCCTGCAGCTCCACCAGACACCTGAGCATGTCAGTTTGCTCCCCCATTAGCCTCAGCATTGCATTCTGCTTCCTTTCAGCATGTTCCTCCCTCCTCTCATCGCGTTCATTTAACGCTTTCTTGGACTCTGCCATTGTTTGCCTCCGCACATTCTGCTGAGCTCTTTCAGTGCCAGAGGACTGCATGAGCTCTGAGAACAAGTCATCGCAAGTGCTTTTTTTTCGCCTTCTGATCTGCGCTAGCCTCTGGGACGGAGATGATATGGGGAGTGTAGAAACATTTGCAGCTGTGGGAGGGGAAAAAAAGGGAGAGTAGTATTTTAAAAAGATACATTTTAGAGAACAAAGGGAAGACTATTTCACACTGAATCAAGCGATTCACGTTAGATAGCACATGTGCTTTTTGGTACAAGGTCGCATTTTGCCTCTTATATTGAGTGCCTGCCGGTTTGGTGTGAGACATCACACACACTCGGCTGGGCAACAGAATTCGGTTTGCAGGCAGCCATGGAAAGGCTTACCATGTTATGTTTTTAGAGTGCTGTGCACAAAGTAGCTACAGCCTTTAGATGCTATTGCAGTATAAATAGTAATTATAACTTATACCACGCTGTAAAATAAATCAGAGCATGCTTTAAGATATGCTACTAGCTTAACTGCACAGATCAGCAAAAGCACTGGATTATCTGTGCACACCCTTGTACCAGAGATCAAAATAGGACGGTTTTCCAAAGACCCATAGACAACCTCAAACCTCCATCTAAATGATCCATTAGTAGTTTTATGAAACTAAATGGATAATTCTTTCCTTATCTCCTCTTCTACCATTAACCCACATTCCTTTTTTAATTCATGAATTTTATTAGGGTCTAACTAGCCATCATGGTTTATTTTGCAGCGTGGTATAAGTTATATTTACTACTAATATTGCAATAGCATCTAGAGGCCCTAGCTACTTTGTGCACAGCACTCTGAAAACATAACAAAGATATGGTTCCTGCCCTAAACAGTTTACAAACTATAAACTAATTTTGAGTTATGAACTCCATCATCTGTGTGTTAAACCTTGAGGCAAATATTGCTACATAAAGAGAAGGATAGTTGGTGGAGAGCCCCGAGGTATGCTAACCTCCCCAACACCATCAAAAGGCATTCACTTAAAGGGTTCATCCCACCCAGTGTCAAGATGTTCAAACTGTTTAGCTGGGTTGCTTAAATTTCCACAAGTCCTCTGCTTCATAATCCCACATACCCTCTGGCAAACAGAGGTTTTTCTAGGACACTAACACTATGGGTGACAATATTGCTTCTCCCAAATTCTGTTTCCCGTAGGGTACTGGCGAACCACTCATCTATCCAGGTGGTTATCTGTCCCTCATTATTGTAGGATCTGAGCACTCCCTTGGCGTCTTACTTACACCTTGGTCTTCCACCAGCCTGAGAGACTGTAGCCTGGGCCTCCCTGTGGCCTTAGTAAACATGGTCTATTACCAAGTGTACTATGGTTTAATAAATTATGTCAATTATAGTGGATATGGCATGACTGTTAGTTTATGCTTCTGGAATATGTACATCTCCCGTGTTCAACAACTCTCTTGTAATTTTATTGTATGGTATACTTTCTAGGGCTTACAAAACAGAACTTGAATTTAAAATATTACAATTTTTTATTGTAAAGATTTAGCTTTCACTCTTGTTGTATTTTTAGGCCAGAGTAAGTTCTGAGCAGGAGCACTTCTTGATTGTACCTTTTGGACTTCTTTATAGTGAAGTTTCTGCATCCAGTCTGGTAAGTGCTAATTTCTATTTCTATACCAATAGAACATGGATATAAACATCTAAATTCTGTCTCGTATATATGTATGTTAAACTTGGATAAACATGTTATAGAAAATACTAAGTTATTTTCTGCTGCAGTCTCATGGCCAGAACAGTTTTGTTGTGTTTTTTTTTTTAAGAGTTTGACTGATTTCAGTATCCATTTTGGAAGTAAAATTCTTCTTTTTTTAATGGGCATAAAATTTCAGATTGTAATTTGAGCATAAACTCTTGGTCCTTAGTTTTTTTCATATACTGAAATACATCTATATTATCCTAAATTTTAATTTGGGGTATTAATTATATAAAAGCTGCACAAGACTGAGCATGGGGAATTCCTGAGTTCTAGTCCTTTCTCCAACATTAATTCCATCTGTGACCTTGGACAATTTCTGTAATCTCTCTTCCTCAGTTTCTTCATGTACTTACAGTACCTGTTTTGTAGGTTTATATATATTTATAGTTTAATGATTTTACAGTGATTTCAAGACATGAAGTGCTACGTATTTCCTTTGCTGCCTTTAATTCTGGATTATAGAAAGATAATAGATTTGGATTAACCAAATATATTCTCTTTTCCAGATCTTGTTAAAAGTAAATAGTAGTGCATAATAACAGGCCTAGACCTAGGGCAATGGAACTGTGGTGACAGATAACCCAAAAATCAAGTTAGCACAGTTGTGTCAAAGGTTATTTGTTTTTGCCAAATGTGAGTTTCAGATACTGCTTGTGGGAGGGTGGTGTTGTGAAGCCTCCACTGCAACTAAAAATCTCTCTAAAAATAAATATAAATAAAGCCCAGTGATGCAAGACTGGTTTACTTCTCATCGAGCTCGAGGAAGATCCAGCAGTGACTCAGCAGTGCAAACTGCAGCACCCCTCAAATGGACATAATGCCATGGTACTATCCATGGCAATGCTGAAAGAATTTAGCACTAAGACTAATTCATTACTTATGCCTGTAGTGGCCTCAGATCCCCAAACTAAATGTCTTAGTCCTCACTGTCACTACTTTGGAATAGTGCATAGCTTTGTCTAAACTGGTGTTAGTATGGGTTGAGAACAGGATAAAGGAGAAAAGAGGGAAAATAACTGAACTCTATATATTATTTTCCGCAACAATTAAAGAAAATCAAGACCTTACCTAGAAGACTGAACTTCTAGAAAACCAAGCATTCAGTACAAATCTGTGGCTATGGGGTATCTCAATAAGCCTAGAGGGCGAGAATTTAAGTGCATTTCTTAATCAACTAGTATCTAAGGTTCTCAAAATTAAACACTGATGATGGTCCAATTTACATATAAAGAGTCTACAGACTTTCAAAGACCACTTTAGTTGCCTATCAAAGACCAAAGTAAAGTATTCTATACATAGTGTCAAGATTTATTGACAACCTGTAGATATTTGTCTGCAGCCAGGAAGGAAGAAGCAATCAAGTATAAAAAGGATCAGATTTCTTTCTTTCTAGATTTGGGATTAATCAATGAGGAAAAGGTGGCGCCTGAATAACATTCCAGGAGCTGAATGTTAAGGGAACCTTATTATAAGCAACTTAAAAAAAGGTGACCCGAAAAGAAGTAGGCGAAGAAGTGAGCTTGTACTCTTTTTCTCGCTGCATTATGATGTATAAAAGAGGACTGAAAGGTTTTGTGTTAGTTTTCTAAAAGGCTTTTTCTCCTTGCTTGTGTTTTTACATTAGTAATTCAGGCCGTGTCTAGGCTGGAAGACCCTCTGATCAGTGAAGAACTAGTGGAAATGTCATCACAGGAATCAAGGGAGTGAAAGTTGAACAATGTAGAGGGGGAAAATAATTTGTTATACAATTGCTTGTTGATGGATTTGATTTCTTACAAAAAAGCAATGATATAGAAAGCTCGTTTTTTGTTACTGAGGACCAATTCTACAGCTGTTTACAATATATTGATCTTAAAGCTTAATATTGTTGCTGTTAATGACATTAGTTTATATACATTTATATGTAACATATATGTAGTATGATATTGTTAAAATACAATAATATAATTTTTAAAACTGCTATAGGAAGATGCTGAATTAAATACATTTGGGACAACAATAACTTATAAAATTTTTTATTACAATGTTTTCTTATATTGTCAGGTTAAAATCAATATTCAAGGAGATGTAGTTGATCGTGGAAGCACTAACCTGGGAGTAAACCAAGCTGGTTTTACATTGCACTCTGCAATTTATGCCGCTCGACCTGACGTTAAATGCATCGTTCATATCCATACACCAGCAGGGGCAGCGGTAAGCAGTTCCTCTTACTATAGATTTTAAGAGAAGTGTAGCTGGTGCCAAGTAGTCATATATTTACTTGGTAGTTTAAGGGCTTGATCCCTTTAAACCTGTATTCTAGTGAGGAGTCCTACTTGAAGTCACATAGTTAATGAGCCTATTCATGTGAATATTCCTGCCTTGTGAGTGCTTGCAAAATTGGGCCTTACGTAGAAATTGACACTATCTGTGCTATGAATATGAAATCTTGAATCAACATTTAGAAGTAACAGTAGGCAAATGGCAAATTTCAGACTGTAATAGAACCTTTTCAGTCCATGGGTCATAACGAGGTAAAGCGTCCTCCAGTGGCCCAGTAAGGCACACTTTGTAATATTTTCTGCATGTATATGCTATATATTAGAATACTTGCATCCTATCTACATTTTGTTCTGGTAGCACATCTGTAACTGTTTCACAGCACAAGTAGCACCATTGATCTCAAACGGTGGACTTTGTGGATGCCCATGTTTTTATCCATCTCCAAGAACAACTAGTTATAAATCATTATCAAATCCACCTCAGAAGCTTTTTTAGGAGCCAACCCAATGACTGAGTTTCAAATATTCAGGAAATTGCTTTACTGCAGTTCTTATTTTGATATTTTTCTTATTAAATTGATTCAGAACAGCAATAAAATTATTTTCAGGTGGATAACGAGACTGAAATTGAGTAAATTCCTAATTTTGGATCATATTCTGAGGATTTTAAGCTTTAACAATGGTGGTTTTTAACCATGGTTTTGTGTAATAATCTGCAGGAAAACTTGTCACTTATAATCTTGTATTTTAAAATATTCACTTAAAAGAGAGTATGAATTAAGAATAAGAGGCTGATTTTCTAAATCTTTTCACATTTCTGTCTTGTCTTCTGACCAATCTTCAGTTCTTCTGCTTTTAAATATCTCAGATGTATTTAAATATTAACAATGACATTTCACCCTCCACTTCACTCATTAGTGTATATAATGTACAGCAATGACTGACTTCTTGTTTTTATTTACTTCTCTCTCAAAATCTACTGTTATGTTTCTCAGGTTTCTGCAATGAAGTGTGGTCTCTTGCCAATTTCACCAGAAGCACTCTGTCTTGGAGAAGTGGCCTATCATGACTACCATGGTATTCTGGTTGACGATGAAGAAAAAGTGTTAATTCAGAAAAATTTGGGACCTAAAAGCAAGGTCAGTTATTCCATACATAGGTCAATATTAAAAGAAAATAGTGATTTTTTTTTTTAAACTTGGAAATGGAAAGGAGGGGAGGTATTTTTGTTTAGTTCTTGGCAGGTAGGTTTCTTGTAGCAGCTCATATTCCTTTCAATGTCCATTTCTCTTAGGTCCTTATTCTCAGAAACCATGGCTTGGTGTCAGTTGGGGAGACCGTTGAAGAGGCTTTCTACTATATTCATAATCTAGTAGTTGCCTGTGAGATTCAAGTAAGAATCTTAATATATTATATAATGAATCTATCTGTAACAACATCATACATAATCTTCAAACAGATAATAGTTGAATGATTAAAAAATGACAGTTTCAATCTAAACTAATAAAATAAAAATTCCTGGATTGATTTTGTTATGCAGGAGCAATTACACTGATAGTTTAGCAACTGTGTTCAACTGGCAGACTAGAACTACTGATCTTACATAAATCTCTCCCAAATCATCAGTCTACTTTTCATTAAAGCAAGAGTGTTGCAACATGTAATTTTTCACATTGCTTAAAACACTTTCCTTATTACAAGGTTATAATGATTTATTTAATTTTAAAATGTAAGATTAGAATTTGCAAAATAGAAGAGAGTCCTTCTACTGTTTCTATAACTATCCAGTGTTTATGTTAAAAAAATTAAAATGTGGTTTAATTATTTTTAAGGTACGTACCCTGGCCAGTGCAGGTGGGCCTGACAACTTAGTGCTGTTAGACCCTGGAAAATACAAAGCCAAATCTCGTTCTCCTGAGTCTCCAGCAGCTGAGGGTACCCATCCAAAATGGCAGATTGGAGAGCAGGAATTTGAAGCCCTTATGCGAATGCTTGATAATCTGGTAAAGCAAATAACATCATATCTAATGAGTTTTTATATGATGAATGCAAAATTATTTCTAAAGTGCTATAAAGAAACTAAGATTTTTTTTCAGGTTTTTTGGTCTTGTTTTACTTTTTTTTATTTGCTGACAAATTTGATTCTTGAGATTTCAAAATGCTAAGTTTTTCTTAGGTTAGTGTCCAGGCTATAATGTGAAAAAAGAACCATGTAGGTTACTTCATTTATTAATCTTTAATCTGAGTATTTAAAGCTTCCCTGTAAGATAGAATAGATCCGTTACAGCCTGATTCAAAGACCACTAAAGTCAGTGGAAAGACTCTTCTTGATGTCAGTGGGCTTTGGATCAGGCCTTAATGTTCATACTCACTGGGTTCTGTACCTCTTGTAACACAGACAGGTTCCTTTTGTTAGTTGTGATTGTGGTGCATGCAGCCTCTCCAGATAATACCGTGCAACCCTATCCTCCTTACCCCTTAACAAAACGGTGGAGTCTAAAGGTAAACTTGGACTTCTCAGGATGTCACATTGTTAGAGGGTCTTTGGGTATTAACACAGAATGATGATCCATATGGCTGCATTGATAGAACATTTGTCTGAAGGTCATAGGTTAAAGTCTACATGATCACTCTGAATAATGCCCAGCAATGACATTGCCTGTAATATAGGGTTATGATTCAGATTAAATCTTTAACCGGGTTGAAGTTAGGGTATTCGGAACAATGTTTCCTTTTCTCAACAAAACCATTTCCAGTGTCCAAAGCTCAGTATGAACAATCACTGAGTGAGCAATCATTGCTGTTTCTACATACAGCCACTACCCTACCATGAAAGTTTGTT